>NC_085844.1:144096356-145532606 GCF_035594765.1 Anolis carolinensis
GCTTCAAAAGATAAACTATGCAGCCTTAAATGCCAATGTTGTCATTAACCCTCACTCAGAATTTTGTCCCATCCAGCTTTTCCCTCCCCCACCATTAGCTGTTGGATTTCCAGGTATCCATTAGGAAGGTTCCCTATTTTAGAGTTGGAAAGCTTTTTCTTCTACACAGACAGAACAAGATGCCAAAAATTCCTATGTTTTGGGTTCGTCGTATCTCCACCGTTCTTCTCCCTCCTCCTGCTCCTCCTCTTTATTTTTCACCAAAAGATGCTATTTATTAGTGAAAGTATTTTTAATAAAACCTATTAATTCATTAATTGATCTGGTTCATTAAATAATGAGGCTAAAAATATTGAAAATTAAGGCTTCATTTGTTTATCCTCTGAAGCTGTTTTCTTCCTAGTATGTTGTTCATAGGCTGAGCAAACAAAGAAGAAAATATTAAAGAGAACCCTTTCATCTAAAAATATGTATATGTTTTTAGCCATTGCATTGAATTTCTAATTGATCTGAATTTCCTGAAATATCTCAAAAAGTAAATAATATCCAAAGTTTGATGATATGTAAATTTATCTGTTAGGTGAGTTAAAACAGATTATTAATCCTTTTGACTGTGGTTTTAATGTGTGCTTCATTGATACAGAACACATGATTAATTAGTAGGATTGATTTATTGGCAAGGATGAATAGCAGGTAAGAGACCAAGGAAGAGATAGATAACCTCACTGACACATTTGAACAAGTAAATGAGTTCCAGATACAGCTTTTCCTTCACAGCATATATTTATTTTATTTAATTTATTTATTTATTTACAACATTTATATCCCGCCCTTCTCACCCGAAGGGACTCAGGGCGGCTTACAAAAATTGGCAAAATTTAATGCCCTGAATACAATCATAAAAACAAAACAGTAACAGATATATTAATAACATCGTTAAAACACATTATAAAACCTTAAAAACGTATATATAATTAATTCCATTCGTCCGAGATCCTCATTCTTCATCCTTAAATCAGTCCATGTCAACTTTGTCATTTACTCATCAAAAGCTTGGGCACATAACCATGTTTTCACAGCCTTTCTGAATCCCAGCAGGGTAGGAGCCTGTCGGATAGCTCCAGGGAGGGCGTTCCACAGCCGGGGAGCCACCACCGAGAAGGCCCTGTCCCTCGTTCCCACCAGCCGCGCCTGTGAGACAGGTGGGACTGAGAGCAGGGCCTCTCCAGATGATCTTAGTGATCTTACTGGTTCATAGGAGGAGATATGTTCGGACAAGTAGATTGGGCCAGAACCGTTTAGGGCTTTATAGGTCAAGACCAGCACTTTGAATTGGGCTCGGTAGCATATCAGCAGCCAGTGGAGCTGGCTTAGCAGGGGGGTTGTGCGCTCCCTGTAAGCTGCCCCAGTTATTAATCTGGCTGCCGCCCGTTGTACTAGTTGGAGCTTCCGGGCCGTCTTCAAAGGCAACCCCACGTACAGCGCGTTGCAGTAGTCCAAACGAGCTGTAACAAGAGCGTGGACCACCGTGGCCAAGTCAGACCTCCCAAGGAACGGGCGCAGCTGGCGCACAAGACGGAGTTGTGCGAAGGCTCCCCTGGCCACCGCCGAGACCTGGGGCTCCAGGCTCAGCGATGAGTCCAGGATCACCCCCAGACTGCGAACCTGTGTCTTCAGGGGGAGTGCGACCCCGACTAACACAGGCTGTAACCCTATTCCCTGTTTAGCCTTACGACTGACCAGGAGGACCTCTGTCTTGTCTGGATTCAATTTCAATTTGTTAGCCCTCATCCAGTCCGACACAGCGGCCAGACACCGGTTCAGGACCTGAACAGCCTCCTTAGTGACAGGTGGGAAGGAGTGACAGAGCTGGACATCATCTGCGTACAGATGACACCGCACCCCGAAACTCCGGATGATCTCTCCCAACGGCTTCATGTAGATGTTAAACAACATGGGAGACAATACAGAGCCCTGCGGGACCCCGCAAGACAAGGGTTGTGGGGCCGAGCAGGTGTCCCCCAATGACACCATCTGGGAACGACCCTCCAGAAAGGACTGGAGCCACTGCAAAGCAGTACCCCCGAGACCCATCCCGGCAAGGCACCCCAGAAGGATACCGTGGTCAACGGTATCGAAGGCCGCTGAAAGGTCCAGCAGAACCAGCAGGGACACACTCCCCCTGTCCAGTTCCCAGCGTAGATCATCGACTAAGGCGACCAAGGCTGTCTCGGTACCATGCCCCGGCCTGAAGCCAGACTGTGCCGGATCCAGATAATCGGTATCTGTCACGACCCAGGCGGCAGAGGCACCAATAACCATACACAGAGGCCAGAATCTAACTAATATCTTTATTGAAGGAATATATAAAGTTAATAAAAACAAGTATAGAAAATAGTCCAGAATTAGACCCTTCAGGAAAGGTCAGAATTAGTCCAAAAAAGCAATGTCCAATAAGAAATATTAAGGTCCAAAGTTGTAATCCAATAACCGAAACACTCACTTTGCCAAGCAAAGTGAGGGGAGATGACAAGGTCCTTAGTCCATAAAACTTGAGCGTGGCTAGGAAATAACTTGATACTTGAAACAAGGCTTGAACGTGGAACAAGGTAACTAAGAACAAGAACAAGGTCCGTGGAATAACTTGGTAAAATCCGTGAAACAAGGCAAGGATTAGTCCTGGGAAACAAGGCAAAGTCCGTAGGTAAACAAAGGCTGGGAAGCAAGGCGAAGGCTGGATAGCAAGGCAAGGCTTGAGCTGAAGCGAGGCTTGAATCGGAGCGCGCTGTCCAGACACAACTCGCTCCGTAGGCTGACGAATTGACTCCGCGAAGTTGCTACGCGGGCAAAACACCTATATAGAGTCCAACTTTCTCACCAAAGCGGTTCTCTGGGAATCAGAAACGAAAGCTAAACTCTGAGACCAGATGTTAAACTCCTTAAAGATTCTCACGAGAACCAATGTTAATTGGCAACATTCTTAGCTGCTAACCTCGCACTCCTGCGCGAAGCTGAATCCAAACTTCTCTGTTGTTTACAAAACTCCCGGCGCAAGAACACGGGAGAAGTAGGCTCTGGGGTTGTTTGACATACTTCTGGGGCACAACTTTCTTGCAGGTGCAAGGTTTCCAGATCTGCCTGGGAAGGATCTGGCTGAGAGGAATCCAGTTCAGACTGGGAAGGTAAAAAACCCAAGTTTTCATCTTCATCAGGGATTACAATGTCCTGAGCAGGACTACAAGGCCCATGGTTCATCACACTATCCCCCTCCTCAGGGCCCCTCCCAAACTGGGGTCCTCTCCCCGAGGCGCGAGGTCGCGGTTTGGTGGGATAGGTCAGATGGAAGCGACGGGTTAGATCAGGAGCATGGACTGTGGAGGCGTCTTCCCAAGAGCGTTCCTCAGGCCCAAAACCCACCCAGTCAATGAGATATTGTAGGCGGCGGCGATGAAAGCGAGAATCCAAAATGTCCTCAACCTCGAACTCCTCCTCCCCATTCATCAAAACAGGAGGGGGGGCCGGTTGGTCTGTATCAGGACGCACACCATCCGCCGGAAGGAGCAGGGAACGGTGAAACACTGGGTGAATGCGCATTGAACGCGGAAGTTGGAGTTTGAAAGTCACGGGGTTTAATTGCGCCACCACTGGATAGGGGCCAATGAAGCGGGCATCTAACTTCCGGCATGGGCGGTGGGAGGGCAGAAAGCGAGTGGACAGAAAAACCCGATCTCCTACCTTGATTTCGGGGCCCGGCTGGCGGTGTTTGTCAGCGTGGCGTTTATAGTCCTCCTTGGCTTGGTCCAGTTGCTGGAGCAAAAGTTGTTGCACCGCTGTGAGTTCCTGCAGCCAATCCTCTGCTGCGGGAACTTCTGAAGTTTCAATGACAGGGGGAAAGAAACGTGGATGGAAACCGTAGTTTGCAAAGAACGGCGTTTCTTTTGTAGAAGCTTGAACTCCATTATTGTAGGCAAACTCAGACAGTGGTAACAGAGAAGCCCAATTGTCCTGTTGGTAGTTTACATAACAGCGAAGATACTGCTCCAAAGTGGCATTGGTGCGCTCCGTTTGCCCATCTGTTTGGGGATGATGAGCTGAAGATAAGCGAGAGTCTATGCCCAGTAGTTTTTGTAGTGCCTTCCAAAAACGAGAGGTGAATTGAGATCCACGGTCTGTGACTAAACTCTTGGGCAATCCATGTAGTCTGAAAACATGCTGAAGAAATAGATCCGCAGTTTCTTTGGCCGTGGGGAGGCCTTCGCAGGGAATGAAATGGGCTAACTTGGTGAATAGGTCCACCACCACTAAGATCGTGGTGAATCCACAGGAAGGTGGTAGGTCAGTGATGAAATCCGCGGAAATTATTTCCCATGGGCGAGATGGGGTAGGAAGGGGGTGCAAAAGCCCTGAGGGCTTCTCCCTTCGTATCTTGGAGCGCTGGCATACTGGGCAGGTGTTGACATATTTTTCCACATCCTTGCGGATCTTGGGCCACCAAAAATCTCTTAGGATCAAATGCATGGTTTTAAATAGTCCGAAGTGTCCTGCTGGTTTGCAGTCATGACACAGACGAAGCGCTTTTTCCCTGCCCGGTCCGGGTGGGATATAAACATGATTTCTATAGCAGAGCAGCCCATCTTTAAGCGAAAAGGGAAAATGCAGACCTTGGCGAAGTTGGTCCTGCGCCCAGGCATCTGCTTGCTGACTAGCCCTGATTTCTTGAGCACAGATGGGTCCTGGAGTAGGGGAAGTTGAACCAATGGGACTGGATTTGGTGTTCCCCACTGTGAGCGTGGCAAAGTTCTCAGGTTGTAGCAGTTGGGATTCAAAGGTCTCCTTGCGTCCTGCAGCGTATTCCGGTTTACGTGACAGGGCGTCTGCTTGCTTGGTTTGAGCTGGGGTCACATAATGGATCTGGAAGTTGAAACGTTCAAAGAATAAAGCCCAACGTTGCTGCCTCTGATTTAGTTTGCGGGCAGTTCTTAGATGTTCTAGATTACGATGATCAGTGTGGACTTCAATGGGGAATTTGGCCCCTTCTAGCCAATGTCTCCAAGTTTCAAAGGCTGCCTTTATGGCCAGTAGTTCTTTTTCCCAAATGGTGTAATTCCTCTCTGGTGTGGTTAGTTGACGAGAATAAAAGGCACAGGGGTGGAGGTGATCTCCCACCGGTTGTAAGAGTACAGCCCCAATTGCCACATCAGAGGCGTCCGCTTGCACCACAAAAGGGGTTCCAGGATTTGGGTGCTGTAGAATTGGCTGGGAGGTGAATAGTTTCTTCAGTTGCTGGAACCCTTTCTCTGCTTGATCAGTCCAGCGGAAAGGCTGCTTTCCACGGATGCAGCTAGTGATGGGGTCGGACCAGCGGGCAAAATCTGGAATGAACTTGCGGTAGTAGTTCGCGAACCCCAAGAAACGCTGCACCTCTTTCTTGTTAGTTGGCGCCCGCCATTCCAATACTGCTGAAACTTTGGCTGGATCCATGGAAAGCCCTAGAGGCGAGATGCGGTAGCCAAGGAAATCTACCTCTTGTAGATCAAAAGCGCATTTTTCTAGCTTGGCATAAAGTCCATGATCCCGCAGTCGTTGCAACACCATTTTGACGTGGTTCTCATGTTCTGATTGTGATCTGGAAAACACCAAAAAATCGTCCAGGTAGATTATCAAGAATCTGTCTAGATAGTCCTGAAAAATATCGTTGACAAAATGCTGGAACGTTGCGGGAGCTCCGCATAAACCGAAATTCATAACTCGGGACTCGAATAATCCGAATTTAGTCTGGAAGGCGGTCTTCCACTCGTCCCCTTCTCTGATGCGAACTAGATTATAAGCCCCCCGAAGATCCAGCTTGGTGTAGACCTTGGCTCCTCGAAGTCGGTCCAGTAGATCCGAGATTAAGGGCAGGGGATAGCTGTTCCGCTTGGTGATATTGTTCAATGCTCTGTAGTCCACCACCAAGCGTAATTCCCCTGACTTCTTCTTCACAAACATCACTGGGGAGGCGGCTGGGGATTGAGAGGGTCTGATGAACCCCTTGCGAAGGTTTGTCTCTAAGAATTCCCTGAGAGCTTCTTGCTCTGGTTCAGTCAGGGAGTAGAGATGCCCTCGCGGGATCGGGGCCCCCTCCACCAAGTCAATGGCACAGTCATAAGGTCTATGTGGGGGTAATTTTTCGGCTTCTTTCTCATTGAATACATCCCAATACTCGGAGTACTTCTTTGGCAAGGTGATGATGGGCTCGGAGTCTGTGGCATGGCATACCTTGGCTACGAGGCAATGGTTTTGGCAGTACGGTGAAGCAAACTGCAGTTCTCTGTTGGACCAGGAGATGTTAGGGTCGTGGAGTGTCAGCCATGGAATTCCCAAAATCACAGGGAAATGGGGAACCTCGGTAACAAAGAAGGAAATCTCTTCCATATGTTCCCTTATCCACATCCTGGTGGGTTCCGACCACTGGCTTACGGGGCCCGTCTTGAGGGGTCGGCCGTCTATGGCTTGCACCACACGGGCATTCTTGAAATCATGATATTGTAATCCCAGAGAGTCGGCATACTCTCTATCGATGAAATTGTTGGTAGCTCCAGAGTCTATCATGGCGTGGATCATGACGGGTCCCCTTTTTGCTGACCATAATGTGACCACGAGAAGGAACAGGACCCCGGTTGGCGGCTCTTGGATGGATTTTTTGACCGGGTTGGCGAGCCTCTCTACACCCGGTCGTTGGCTTCCCCCGCCGGCTGTGTGCCAGTCGGCTCAGACGCCTTCGACTCCGTGGAGGACGCCGCCGCAAGACGGGCGGCAGGCTTCCCTTTGGCTGGGCACTCTCTGGCAAAGTGGCCCCCGTTCCCGCAGTACCAGCAGAGGTTCAAGCGTTGACGACGGGCCTTCTCGGCGGCATCTAGTCTGGGACGCACATTGCCCAACTGCATCGGCACCTCCTCGCCTCCTCTGGGGTATGGGGTTGGCGGCGGGGTTCTCCACACCGGACGTGGCTGAACACTGGCGGGAGCGGGGGGTTTTGCCCCGGCTCTACCGCCCTGGCCTCGAACCCATTGTTTCCTGTTGGCAATCATGACTTCAGCCCGTAAACATTGATCAATGAGTGCCTCGAGGGTCTGGGGAGGATCCACCTTGGAGATTTCTTCCAGCATTTCAATGTTGAGACCCTCCCGAAATTGTCCTCTGAGGGCTACATCGTTCCAGCCGGTGTTGTGGGCCAGCACGCGGAACTCGGCTATGTACTGAGACATGGGTCTGTCTCCTTGAAGGAGGCGCCGGAGTTTGTGACCGGCTGCCTCCAAATTGTCCTCGATTCCCCAGGTCTCCTTAAGGTGATCCAAGAAGCGTTGTGCTGAACTTAGGTGGGGGGAGGCTTGATCAAACAGGGCCGTCGCCCAGCTAGCCGCTGGTCCGTCTAGAAGACTGTAGACCCACGCCACCTTGATGTCTTCTTGGGGAAACTCGGCATCACGGGCCTCTAGATAAGCTTGACATTGGCGGCGGAAAACATGAACCTTAGCAGCTTCTCCAGAAAACTTGGTAGGCAACGCCATGGCCGGGAGGCGAACTCCGCGCTCCCTCAACCCTTTTATTTCTCCATCCTGCGCGTTGAGTCTGTCACGGATGCGGTCCACTTCGTCCTTGCTGATGGTGTAGCTGAGCGGCTGTCCAGCCGGCGCGGCTCCGGTAGACATCCTGGCCTCGGTTAGTTGGTGCTTATGGGTGGCGGAGTCAAACTGTCACGACCCAGGCGGCAGAGGCACCAATAACCATACACAGAGGCCAGAATCTAACTAATATCTTTATTGAAGGAATATATAAAGTTAATAAAAACAAGTATAGAAAATAGTCCAGAATTAGACCCTTCAGGAAAGGTCAGAATTAGTCCAAAAAAGCAATGTCCAATAAGAAATATTAAGGTCCAAAGTTGTAATCCAATAACCGAAACACTCACTTTGCCAAGCAAAGTGAGGGGAGATGACAAGGTCCTTAGTCCATAAAACTTGAGCGTGGCTAGGAAATAACTTGATACTTGAAACAAGGCTTGAACGTGGAACAAGGTAACTAAGAACAAGAACAAGGTCCGTGGAATAACTTGGTAAAATCCGTGAAACAAGGCAAGGATTAGTCCTGGGAAACAAGGCAAAGTCCGTAGGTAAACAAAGGCTGGGAAGCAAGGCGAAGGCTGGATAGCAAGGCAAGGCTTGAGCTGAAGCGAGGCTTGAATCGGAGCGCGCTGTCCAGACACAACTCGCTCCGTAGGCTGACGAATTGACTCCGCGAAGTTGCTACGCGGGCAAAACACCTATATAGAGTCCAACTTTCTCACCAAAGCGGTTCTCTGGGAATCAGAAACGAAAGCTAAACTCTGAGACCAGATGTTAAACTCCTTAAAGATTCTCACGAGAACCAATGTTAATTGGCAACATTCTTAGCTGCTAACCTCGCACTCCTGCGCGAAGCTGAATCCAAACTTCTCTGTTGTTTACAAAACTCCCGGCGCAAGAACACGGGAGAAGTAGGCTCTGGGGTTGTTTGACATACTTCTGGGGCACAACTTTCTTGCAGGTGCAAGGTTTCCAGATCTGCCTGGGAAGGATCTGGCTGAGAGGAATCCAGTTCAGACTGGGAAGGTAAAAAACCCAAGTTTTCATCTTCATCAGGGATTACAATGTCCTGAGCAGGACTACAAGGCCCATGGTTCATCACAGTATCTACCAAGAATGCCTGGAGTTGTGCGGCCACCACACGTTCCACGACCTTGCCCAAAATGGGGAGATTGGAAATAGGCCGATAGTTATCCAATTGAGTGGGGTCCAGTGATGGCTTTTTCAACAGCGGTTTGATCACAGCCAATTTAAGGCTCGCTGGAAATATGCCTTCGCGAAGGGAGGCATTCACCACCACCTTCACCCACTCGGCCAATCCCCCTCTGGCCTCTCTCACCAGCCAGGATGGGCAGGGGTCTAGGATGCATGTGGTAGCCCTCACCTCTCCCAGCACCTTGTCCACGTCCTAAGGCTGAACCAATTGAAACGAATCCATCAAAATAGGACAAGCAGGTGCCCGTGTTACATCCTCGGAGACTGCCGTTAATATGGTGTCGAAGCCAGAGCGGATCAAAGCGACTTTGTCCACAAAGAACCGAGCAAATGCTTCACAGCGGGCTGCCGAGTTGTCAGGGATCCCGTCTTGCGGGACGGGATATAACAAACCTCTGACAACTCGGAACAGCTCCCCCGGACGGTTCTTTGCGGATGCAATATTAGCTGCAAAGAAAACGTTCTTTGCAGCATCTATTGCCGCGGCATATGCCTTAAGGTAGAGACATAGCCGTGTTCGGTTTGGCTCGCTCGGCTTCGAACGCCACACACCCTCTAGTTCCCTCTTCTTTCGCTTCATCGCTGCCAACTCCTCAGTGAACCAAGGAGATGGTTTAGCTCGGGTACTCGAGAGGGGACATTCTGGAGAAATCGTGTCTATTGCCCTAGTCACCTCCTTATTACAGAGGGTGACCAGAGCATCGACAGGATCACCAGCCGAGGTGGCGGGAAACTCCCCAAGAGCCGTCAGGAATCCATTTGGATCCATAAGCCTCCTGGGGTGGACCATTTTAGGTCCTCCACCCCTGCGGAGGTTGGGGGGTGCGGTGAGTCTAAACCTGATCAGGTGATGGTCGGTCCATGGCAAAGGAGTGATGGTGAGCTCCTCTACACCGCCACCTTCCTCCCATCCCTGGCAGAAAACCAAGTCAAGTGTGTGCCCCGCTCTGTGGGTAGGGCCAGATACTAGTTGGGACAGCCCCATGGTTGCCATGGTGGCCATGAAGTCCTGAGCCGCCCCGGACAGAGTGGTCTCAGCATGGACATTGAAGTCCCCCAGCACAATGAGCCGTTGGGACTCCAATGCCAAGCCGGAGACCACCCCTGCTAGCTCAGGCAAGGAGACTGTAGTGCAGCGGGGTGGTCGGTACACTAACAGAATCCCTATTCTGTCCCGGTCACCTATCCTCAGATGAGCACACTCAAACAAGGTTGACTGCGGGATGGGGCACCTGGTCAGGGGGATGGACTCCTTATAGACCACCGCAACCCCTCCTCCCCTCCCTCCGGATCTTGGTTGGTGCTGTACGGTATACCCTGGTGGACAAAGCTGGGTGAGATTGGACCCCCCAGCCTCATCCAGCCAGGTCTCCGTTATGAACGCCAGGTCTGCCCGCTCATCCAGGATAAGATCCTGGATGATCGCTACTTTTCCATTAACAGACCTGGCGTTCAGCAGCACCACCTTTAGACCGGAGGGATCGCCAACCTGGGCACCCAGATTTACTGTGTCAGGAGGCTGTTTTAAATCTACAAGGACTCTTCTTCTTTCCCTAGGCCGAATTAATTTTTGCCTCCCTTTCCCATATCTCCCCCTCCCCTGAATTACTTCTATAGGGACCCCTCAGCTGTTGGACATCCACCCTCCCCCAACCTGGTCCATAATTACATTAACCCTGGGTTTTAGAGTGGCCAGAATTCCTATTTCAGCTGCATCCTGCTTCCACCAAGTGCCCAGGTGCATTGACATAGCCAACCCTTTATACTATTTGTGCTATTTCCTGTGGCCAGTAGTTGTACTTATCACATAAGCTCTAATAACAAAACAAACCTTCCCACCCTCCAACCGCCCCTCCCCGCCTTCAACTATTATCCCAGTTGGTAAGACCCATAGTAGATGTTATAACAGCAACTATAATAGTACAAATAAAGTGCTGTAATACTTAATACTCAGTCCAAGGCTTAGTTCAGAGGGCCATTTCAGATCAGTAGGCGTCTGATGGAATATTGAATGAGGTAGAGCGGTTCAATTTGATTAAAAAAAGAACAACCATCAAGTTTATCCCATAAAGTGCTGAATAGTTCTATTTCATAGAGTTCAGTAAAGTGCTTACAGAAATTGCACAGAGTAAACATGAAAGGCTTCTAGGAGACATGCAGTGTCTCAAAAAGATCCATCACTAAAAAGACGACTGAACAATGGCTAACAAATAAACAAATGAAATCCTGCATTGGAATATGTTAATAATACACCAGGATGCGTAAGAAATCCAATATGACGGGGGAACAATTTTTACAGCTATTTGGACCCATGCCAAATTGCATACAGAGGATGCTGAGACACATCTGGAAAAATAAGCATGAATTTACATTTTATTGGAGCATCCAGTGCCTGCATTTCTGAAGATTATATCAAAAATCAAAACAAAAACACCAGTGATGTTGGAGGAAAATGAGCTTCCGATGCTATTGAACATGTACTTCCACACTATCTTGGTCTCTTTTGTTCACTCACAAGAACATCTGTGTTTTGCCCAAACAAGCATCTCCTTCTCCCTCCCTCTCTCTCTCCCCCCCCTCTCTGAATTTCTGTCCTGCTGCAAGTCACAGGAGTATCTGTAGCAATCCATCTATAACAATGATAGAGATTTTATTACGTTACTGTGGCTAAGATTGTTGAACTACACATACTGATGGCATCTATCTCTTTATCTATCCATTCATCCAATTTTTATTGTGCTTCTCTCCTATATGGAATAGAGGTATCTCAGACAACGGCTTCTTAAACTGTGGGTCCCGACCCCAAATGGGGTCCCCTTAGCTGAATGATGGGGTTTCAGCTTTTTTCCTGAATGTTGCCTAGTGATTGTTTAACCTAAAACAGCCTGATATTAAGTGTTTTTAAAACAAAAGAAACAATGAAACACAATCTGCCTCAAAACATAACATGAAAGGCATGTTAAAACCTCTAACTCGTTACAATAAGTGACATACTATGTGGTGTATTGATCATAGGATTGATCTAAGACAGGTTATCGGGGTTCAAATCTCCATCTATCCATGGGAATCCACTGGGTAGCACTAGGTAACCAACAATTCGCAGCCTAAGAGCAGATCTACAAGGAATCTGTCTCCTCCCCCAAAAGGGTGTGTGTGTGCCAGTCAGCTCTGTGGCTGCTGCATGACACATGGAACTGATTTAGTTTAATGAAGCCTTGAACCATGTTAAAAAAAAGTCACAGATTGTTCCAAATTTTCCCTAAGAATCTGGAGCAAACTATGACTTCTGACCCGAGACAGAATTATGCAACTGATTTCATTGCCATTCCATATTCCATGAGCTTGGGTGGTCCAAAACAGGGGATGGCACTTATTGTCCCATTCCTGTTCTAGTCATAGCAGTGGCTTCTTGGCACAACGTGACTTGTGCCCATCACTTGTGACCTGGAGTGACATTGGTCAGGGCACAAGGGTGATCGGGAAAGGGAAGGTGGTTACGCCTCTCCCCACTTTTCTGTGCCACATTGCTCTGGCTAATGTCATTCCAGGCAACAAATGATGGCCATCAGCCAGGGCCATAGCCAAAAAAAAAATTCGGGGGGGGGTGTCAAACATTTTTAGTGAAAACAGTTCCATAATGCAAAATAATTTAGAAATCAGGATCCATCAATAAACTTTAGTGGACACTCAAGACAGATAAACTTCAGTGGACAGTCATGGGGATTTGGTTAATCAGATAAAACTCATGAGTAAACCAGGTTTTTTTTTTAAAAAAAAAAACCTGAAAAATTTTGGGGATGGTTTGAATCCCTACCCCTCCACCCTTGGCTACAGCCCTGCTATCAGCCAAGTTGTGCCCAGAGGCCACCGCTACAATTAGAAGAGGAGAAGAGTGATAAACATGGTTGGTCAGTGGCAACAAACTAGGTTTGGCACCACTGGACACTCAGAGGACTCCTTCTTGCCTCTACCGGGGTTGATCCTGTGGCAGATCCAGAATTCAACATTCCAGATGAGCGCGTTCTGTGTAGAACTACCCTAATAGGAAAGTGATGGCAAACCCCCTCTGAATAAATTTTGCAAAGAAAACCCTAGGATATAATCAACATCAATTGGATTAGACAAACAACAATAAAACACCACAATTGCATTTGTTCAAAGAACAACTGTAATCATTTAATTTTATGATCTAACTATTTGAATTGGGTTTGAGGGTAAAAGAAACGCAGTCTAAACACAATATGGTAAAACCACAGATGTTTCCCTCTGACAAGTTGATTGATTAGTGATACAGAGCAACACTGCCAGAATGTGGAGAAAAGATGAAAAGTCAAGTTCAGGCATATTTTTTTCAAAGGCAAAACAAAATAAATGCAACAAAAATTAGGGGCTGACAGAACTTGAAGGCAAATGATCAATGCTTCAGTTAATTCTTTGTCAACATGATTTCTTCCACACACAGGAGAGGGGGAAAAGCCCTTTGCTTCCCTCTGTACTTCAAATAGTTTTCCGTTATTAATTATCTGCCTTTAATTAATTCATTTTTAAACCAAAATATTTTTGCAGATTTCACTCCCTCCCCCCCCCCCCCCGCCACAAAAATTATGCACATGGAGACTTTTTGAGATACCAAAATATGAAATAATTCACAGTTCTATAACAAAGCTAATTGTTGTTAGAAATAAAGGGTTTTCGTTATATTTTTGGCCTTGTTCTCTCTTACAATAACATACCCAAACTTGGGAAGGAGGTTGTGAGGTGTAATAAATAAATCTGTTTTAACTTTCATCCTTATCTAATTAGAATGGGGAATCATATCTTACAATTGACCATTAGCAATTAAACCACTGAAGCTTTAGCAATTTAGGGTACATCTACTCTGTAAAATTAATGCAGTTTGACATCACTTTAACCGCCAGGACTCAATGTTATGGAATCATAAGCATTGTAGTTTGGTGAGTCACCAGTATCCTTGGCAGAGAAGAGCTAAAGGCCTTTTAAAACTACAGCTCCCATGATTCTACCATATTGAGCCATGGCAATTAAAGTGGAATTGAGCTCCATATCGTGCTCTGAGCTGGTTTGAAATGGGTCAAGGAAGTGTGTGTCATCCAAGACTTCCTGTAGCTGGATAGCAACTGCCTTCTCAATCACCCTGACCAAAAAAGGAAGGTTGGAAACTGGTATGTAGGTTTTAAGGTCCAGGGGATCCAGGGAGGGCTTTTTTCAGCAGTGGTCTAACTACTGCTTTTAAACAAGGTGAAGAATTTCCTTCCCTAAGAGGTCAATTGATATTTTCTTGTATTTCGTCTCCTCACTGAACAATCAGCCAAGAAGGACAGAGGTCAATAAAGTAGGTTGTACTCCTTACTTGCTCCAGCAGCTTGTCCACATCAACAGTACTCACCAAATGAAACTGATCCAGCGTAATCTCACTCACAGAGTTGCTGGGCACCTTGTTGTTGGCTTGCCCCTGCTCCAATGACAGCATGTAAGGCAGCTCTTATGCAAGGAAGAACTTGAGGATGAGGGGAGGCATTTGTTTACTTTTCTGAGAGTGCCATATCTAGTTCCTTTATACAAAATTTCCAGAGATGTCACTGAGTGTTTACATCAGTGCTCTGCAAGTTCCTCCTGAATTTCTGCTCTGCAGTATCCATACAATGATCAGTTGCAGCACATTTTATTATCAATTTTGGGCTTTCTTCTGACTTTTTAAACATGTGTTTTCCATGTTGATTTACATTGTAGCACACATTAGTGGTGTTCATTTTCTAAGTGCCCCACCCCCATAATCCACATGATTCTGGGTCAGTGTGAGTACTACATCTTAACTGTTACAAAGAAAGGAACCATCCCTTTCTCAGAGTGGAGTAGTGAAAGGCAAGACTTTCATCCATTTCAAGAGAACCTAAAAGAAACACTGACCTATTCTTCACTCTCTGTCATGCAAAAGCTTCTGACCTTTTTTGAAGGCCTGGCTGGAACAATGCTGGTGATGGCCTGTGGAGGTGGTCAGGGGTGGCTGCCACCTGAAAGTGGTGCTTTTCCATCTCTATGGAATGATCCTTGACTTATCTACAGGTCATATCAAAATCCATCATTCTGGCCCCAAAACCTGTCCTTGACTTACACATGAAGTTGACTTACACATAAGTAGATGTACAAGTCGACTTCACATCTATATATTTTTTTGTTTTTAATGTTTAAATTGCACAATTGTACTAAAAATAAAAATAATAAAAAATAAAGAAACCATAGTAGAATAGGAAGGTGGGATTATAAAGTGTGTGGAAGTCTGACTACAGACTGGTGAACTGGCACAATTGTGCTACTGAAGAGAATTGTGAAATCAAAGGTGTTACATGTAGTATGTATCCATTATCTATACTGATATTGCTATTGCGGAACAAAGAATTGGTATGATAAAGTCCTTAGAATATGAAGGGAAAATGTATTTTGTGCAGTGTGTTGCAGAAAGAAAAGTAAAAGATGTTCAAAAACAACACTCTCCTAGTGACATGCTATTCACATTGCAGTTCCTTCTTTTTCTAAGAAGCCTCAGGGTCAAATCCTTTTCTCTTAAGATATTAAGAACAAACCTGTGTGAACATGTCTCCGGATTTCTTTTTTCAGGGAGGAAAGAAAATGTTTAAACTGCCGATTTTGTAATGTCTTCAAGACATGATGAAGACATGAGTCTTCACTTTTGGCTTTTTTTTGTGCAGTCAGAAGTAGGTACACATAAATCTGCCAATTTTCATTGCTCTTGCCTACTCATTTTTGCAGTCTTAACTTTGGGTCATCCTGAAGTTTCAGATTTTTTAAAATAAAAAAATCACATGTAAACGTGTAGGCATTTCTGTACACATTTTTCCTGACTCAAGTACTTCTATATGCCATTTAGTGTGATTTATGGATTTTTCAAGCAGTCTTCCTGATGCAATGCATTTGTGAACATTGTAAGCATTGTTTGCACAAATATGTTTATTGTACACCTTTCCCTAAATATGCAAAATGTTTTCCCATTAATTTTGACCAAAGATGAACTCTATTGCAAAATTTATAGAATGTGTATTCCAAAGGAATATCATTGTTTTTCATAGATACTTTTACTTGCTCTCTTGGGAGAACCTTTATCCATGTGAAGAAAATATCTGTTCATCATTACTAAGGGAGTATGGGGAAAATGAACCAACCAAGGGATCACTTAGGGTGCATCTATACATTATAGAATTAATGCAGTTTGATACTACTTTAACTGCCATTTCACAATAGTATGGATTTATGGGAGTTATGACTCAGCAAAGAGTACTGGTGTCTCACCAAATTTCAAGATCTTATAGGACTGAGTCATGGCAGTTAATGTGGTGCCAAACTACATTCATTTTACAATTTCTTTAGCCTAAATTGTGATTTATTGCACTTTCTTTCTTTCTGCATTATAATGTTATTGTAAAGAAGTATTAAGCTTTGCAGACATAAAATTGTGCAATTATGATAGTTCATAACAACAAAAATATTCTAATAATCAAAGTCAAATGAAATAAACCCACAATACACAATGAGATGTTGTATCGGCCTTTATAAAAGAGTTGATTGAGTACAATTTTGCACATCCTTTTATTTTAAGTAAGTTATATTCTAGAAGAAATTGTAATTAGTTATAGCTCATTTCCTTTTCCTTTTTTCTCAGTTAGAAAGCAGATTTCATTAAATGGAGAGGGGACTGTGCGATGATTTTTTTCAAGCTTAATAAAAGTTTACCACATGGATGCAAACTGATCATTGTCTTAAGTGATTACAATGAAGTTTTGGAAACCATAGTTCTTGTAAAATCTAGATCTTCACTTTATACCTCAAACAAATATGTATCTGTGTGTGTGTATAACTATACAACACACATATGCTTTAAAAAGAACTTCTATAATATTATTATATTCACATTGACTACATTCTTTATGAGCAGCACAAAAAAGAAGATTCCAAAAGAACAGTTTGTAAAAACATCGTCCAGCTTAACATATGAAAAAACCATTCAAGCATTCGTGCGTTGTTTTCTAGGAAATGTGGAAGTTAAAACATATTGTAAAAACAAATGTTCAATTCAAACTTCCATTAAAATCTTTAGAGTCTAGAGAAGATTTGACTACGCCTATGACACAGGCTCTTTTTATATTATGGCTCTTCATTTCCACAAAGGACTGAAGTATCCTGGGTCCCTGATAGCGTATAAAACAGTGACTGCTTATAACTAACAGTGCTGCCTACACGACTTTACTATGCAAGCTGGTGAATATCACACTGTCTGTTTGCAAATAAAATCACAGAGATAAATGAATAGGGAAAATATTCAATAAAAACAACAAAAAAGCTTAATACATCTGCTTGTTTAAAAAATCCGCTTTTTGGATTCATCTAAGCATAACAACAGTTCCACATTCCAAATACTCTGTTTAGTCTATAGGTCATCTTTTGGGCAAGCTATGGAGGAACATATGCCAATAGTTAGCCAAACAGCTACTGTATGCCAAGGCCTGTAGTGAAAAATAAATCCCCCCATTTACTGTGACTAACAGAATAATAATAGAAAACAAAGAGAAAAATGTACAGTAATATTCTCAACTATAACCCCTGTGGTTTACAAACCAAATACTTTCTGCCGTCTGACTTTATCATAATCTCATCCAATAGTTTCCAAATGTTAATTCCTATGAAAAGAAATTAAAACCTTGACTTCCCCCATTCCACCTCACCTCCTGCAAATCTATTTGGCAGGAACTTGCAATTTGGACAGAGAGCCTTTCCCACTATTCAGGGAAGAAACATATCCAAGCCCTGCGTGTTATGCATGGAATAGTTTTCCAGACTTTTCCAAATAATCTTCTTTCCACCCTATATAGAAAAAACTGCAAGTAAAGGAGTTGTGCTTATTCTTCTGCTTCATTTCACCAAAGGATTGTTAAAGGCATATAGCAGTAGGTGGTAATGTTACACACATAAGGTAAAGGAAAAGGTTTCCCCTGATGATAAGTCCAGTCATGACTGACTCTGGGGGTTGGTGCTCATCTCCATTTCTAAGCCGAAGAGCCGGTGTTGTCCATAGACACCTCCAAGGTCATGTGGTCAGCATGGCTGCATGGAGCGCCGTTACACACATAGGTAGCTGCTTTATGTGTATAGTCTTTTAATTTATAAACTTTAATACTGTGAATACAGAATACAGAAATTAGCATACTATGTTGTGTACACATTGAAACTATATCAGCTTAGGAACAATATAAATCAGAACGCTGTTCAAAGATGGGGATACGCTTATCAAACTGCAGCATTTTCATTTAAAGCAGAGCTGGGCAAAATGTAGCCTTTGGGCCATATACACCTCCCAGGGCTGGATCTGTGCGCTCTTCACACCTCTGACTACCACATAGAGCTGGGCTGTGGCACAGCTGGTTAGTAGCCAGCAGCAATAAATCACTACTGACCGAAAGGTCATTGTTTCGAAGCCCAGGTTGGGATCAAGCTCTCTACTGTTAATAGCCTAGCTTGTTGCCCACCTAAGCAGCTCGAAAACAGTTGCGGCTGTGAGTAGAGAATTCTAGGTATCGCTTAATGCGGGAAGGCTAATTTAACTTAATTTACGACACCATAAAACTCCCAGCGTGCGAAGAGCAATGAGGAAGTACTACCATCAAAAGGACTCAGTGTCACAGCGGATGATGAAGTGGCAGCTCTGCCTGTGGCTGGAATCGAGCATACCCTCATGAAACCGGAAGCTGGAAAATGTTAAATTGCCTATATTGTCTGTCTGTATGTTGTATGCCTAATATTAGCACTGAATGTTTGCCATGTATATGTGCATTGTAATCTGTCCTGAGTCCCCTTCGGGGTGAGAAGGGCAGAATATATATACTGTAAATAAATAAATAATAAAGACCTTCTATATTGACTGAAAATACAGGCTCTATCTGGCACTCGGGACTCCTGATCAAACCCACATGGTGACCCAAAAAAGACTCCCTGAGATGCCTTGAAGGCAGCAAGGAGTACCCACTGCCCAGTAACACCAAACACAGTATGGTACTGCTGGAAAGCCACCTGAAATGCCCCCCCCCCCCAATGTCATGGCAGTTACCATCCTGCAAAATCCACACCTATCTGATTCTTGGTACGCACTGGCTGTACCACCATCATGTATTGAGCTGTCTACATTCCTCACTTTCAGAACCCTATTTCTCAGATAACTATCAATTTACTACCTCATCTAATGGGCTCCTTTCTCCATTGTATGCCACTTCCTTTCTTCTTTCTCAATGGAGCCCATTACATGATGCTTGTGTACATCCAGCCAGACTGTTAGGGATTCCTCTTCTTCAGAAGAGGAAGGGGAGCAGGAAAGTATTCATGAATCTGAGGGTGAGTTGGGATCTGAGGAGGAGACTTTGCAAGTACCCTCTTTCCAGGAGAGGCAAAGGGAAACAGAGTAGAGACATTGTTCAGCTAGATTATCTGCCAGAAATGCAGCTGAGTAATTAGGAACTGCCCTAGCAGCTGTGTGGGAACCAAGGCTATAAAGCAGAACCAGGTTCAGCCAGCCCTTGCTAGTAACAAACTGACTCTAATACCTCTGTTTTCCATGTGCCTGCTCAGAGTCTGCATCTGGATTTATTGCTGTTTCTTTGTCTGAAGTAAGACTTCCTGGCTTTCTTTTGCATTATTCCACTGAGTGTGCTGTACTTTATGTTTTGCTGAAGTAAAGCAGTTTTAGGCTGTTCTTGAAAGACAAACAGGACACAGACTCCGTCAGGAAAAGGGAGAGGAAGCAGCATATGCCACTGCCGCAGCAACACAGGAAGCTTTCCATGTTGTCTTCAGAGCCATGGAGGGAAGCCGGGTGGTAACGCTTCCCACATGTGATGTGGTCCATGGTAAGTCATGCGATGCAGAGCGTGGAACGACAGGTTCTCCACACTCCCTGCCGAGACCCATGGATTTGCCACAATCCGTGGTGAGTCCATGGACCTTTATGATGAGGTCCTTAGATCAGATTGAAAAAGATCTTCCATAAATATGCTAGTGATCTGTGTTACTCATTAAGCCCAGAATCCTGTTGGTGAACTACACCGGTTAACCAGTGTAGGCAATAGCAAAGGAAGGAAGAAAAATAAGAAACAGCCTGCTCAGAACCAGAAGATTTTGACTTAAATCCTATTGCTAGTCCCTATTATAGTAAGCCAATTAAATAAATAGAATTTGCTTATGTTTTGGCTCACCACTATTTGATGAGATTAACAAATAAGATTTAGGCTTTTGCCTGCTATTCCTCACCACAATGATTGGCCGGGGGGGGGGGGGGGATACAACTGCTGACATAGTCCTTCAGTGGAATTCCTAACTAAATATTTCATACATAAATTTAAAAGCCAGATCAGTCAAAATGAATGGAACCTGGGGACGATCGTTATGAATTTATGTGTCTGCCTTGCATTACAGTTGATGGGACTTTTGGATGTTTGGATGCATAAACATTTCATGGTGATAGAAAAGCCATAAAGACTGATGCGTACTTTGTGTTTATTTATTCACAATGCATTAGTTTTAAGGTTGACTTTAATGTGTGACTTGGGATACATATGAATGCATCTATCATTCCTACATGAAGAAATACATTCAAGGCATCTATTCCAAAAGGAGATCAGGCAAGACATATGCTGGTGAACTTCATGTTGCAGATAGCACTGTATAGGTACTAAGCAGTGATTCCTAAACTTTGGTTTTCTAGAAGTTTGGAATTCAGCTCCCAGAATTCCTAATTGTTGGCCAAGCTGACTGAGGGCTTATGGGAGTTGGTCCAAAACACCCTAAGAACCAAAGTTTGGAAAATCATTGTGCTAAAAAAAACAAAACCAAATATATGATCCCAGAATCTAATCTCATACATATAACTTGTGTATAAGGATACCAGAGGAAAAATGTTTGGTTTCATTACCTGGTACAAATACTTCCATTTTTAGTATAACCCCTTATAACAGGAATGGGATAATCTTTGTTCCCTTGATGTTTCAGACTACAACTCCCTAGTCTTTTTTTAGTTATATTGGTGGGACTTCTGGGAGTGAAGTCTAAAGTAGCTAGAGGACTAAAGACATGTCCTTTACCTATTTACTGTAGACATAAAGACTACAGTGGAACCTCTACTTAAGAGTACCCTAACTTAAGAGTGTTTTGAGTTAAGAGTTGTCGCTCGGCTCAAATTTCACTTTGACATAAGACCAGCAATTTCAGTTAAGAGCTAGTGCCAGAGGGAGCACTAGCATAAGAAAAGAGGGCTTTAGGGCTTCAAGGGAGCAGCCTCCATGCCTCATGCTCTTGTCCACTTTGGGAGATTGCTGTCCACTTTGCTCTTGTCCATTTTGAAGAACGTTGGGATAGTTGAGTTTGTGTGGTTTTTATTCCTGGTGTATTAGGCTTAATGAAGAGAGAGAGGGAGAGAGAGCAAGAGAGGGAGGGAGGCTGGAATGAGTACAGTATGAAGAAAATGATGCTTCTGCCTCTCCACTTTGTGCTTGGTGCTTCCTTGCCACAACTTTGAGCTTCTTCCATTTTAAAGTTGATCTTTCTTTTTTAGTGTTCCATATGAATGTGCATTTATACATTATTTGTTATTTATAAAGTACATTTTCTTATTTAAAAACAAAAATGGGGAGAGTTTCAGAGTGGGGGCAGAACAAGTTAATAGCATTTCAATTGGAAAATTCACTTTGAAATAAGACCATTTTGAGTTAAGAGCTCTGTCATGGAATGAATTAAACTCTTAGGTCAATATATAGCTGTATTTGTATTTAGACTCATACACTTAACTAATATACCCACCTAAAATCTAGATGTATTGCTAAGGTGGACAAATTTCAGCCATACATTTAAGGGAGATTTAATCACAACACATTTTGCACATTTTTAGTGGTGTGGCATCACTCCAGCTAATATTCAAAGAATGGATGATATTAATTCCAAGAGGTGAGGTACATAGCCAAATATTAAGATAACCTATAGCTCTCCTGTTCCTGTCTTGAGTCTCTTCATCTCTTGTTCTCATTACAGTAGAGTCTCACTTATCCAACACTCGCTTATCCAATGTTCTGGATTATCCAACGCATTTTTGTAGTCGATGTTTTCAATACATCGTGATATTTTGGTGCTAAATTCGTAAATACAGTAATTGCTACATAGCATTACTACGTATTGAACTACTTTTTCTGTCAAACTTGTTGTATAACATGATGTTTTGATGCTTAATTTGTAAAATCATAACCTAATTTGATGTTTAATAGGCTTTTCCTTAATCCCTCCTTTTTATCCAACATATTCGCTTATCCAACATTCTGCCGGCCCGTTTATGTTAGATAAGTGAGACTCTACTGTACTTTCTGATTCTCTCCAGTTGGAGAGGGAGAAAGAAAGCTGCTACTGAGATATCTCTTTACCCTAACAGCCTTCTCCCTGTCACAATAAACCTGATTTTGGTCCCTAGATGGATATTGTGAGAAACTTCTCAAGGATGTTTTCTTTCTTCCAAAAGATCTTTAATCCTGGAATTAAGTTGTGCATTTTGGCTAAGAGGAGAGAGCATCTTATTGCTGTGTTGTGTAATGACCAAGGAATGCTCAGAATTCTATTAAAACAGAAGCAATTTTGCTGAGTTCGGTTATATATGTATGCATATATACACACATGCCTTTTAAGGATAAATAATGTAGTAAACCTTTTTTTTCTTCCCTTCCTGCTACTCAGCTCAGTGGAAAATGATGTGGGCCAGATAATAACTTAAACAAATCTTGCAATGTGGGTTTGCATGAAAGGAGTATTCTTATAAAGCATATAATTGTGATCTATAAAGCTATATACTATAACATAGATTGCTATTTGGGCAGCTGCTTTGGAGGATTCTGCTTGTGTCATATTTGGCATGTGTGCAACTTTATCTAGGCTACAAGAATACTGGGAGTTTTTGTTTTACAAGATCTTTAGCCTTCTCTGCCAAAGAGTGCAGGTTTCTCACTACAAATCCCAGGATTCCATAGCACTGAGCCATAGCAGTTAAAGATGTGTCAAACTGTACTTATTCTGCAGTGCTGGTGAATCCTAATACTCTCCAATCAGCAATATAACTGCTCTAGTCTCATAGTGGGGAGCCCCTGGTGGCTCAGCAGATTAAACTGCTGAGCTGCTGAACTTGCTAACCGAAAGGTCAGTGGTTCGAATCTAGGGAGTGGGGTGAGCTCCAACTTCTGTCAACCTAGCAAAACATGCAAATGTGAGTAGATCAATGGGTACTGCTTCTGCGGGAAGGTAACTGCGCTCCATGCTGTCATGCCAACCACATGACCTTGGAGTTGTCTACGGACAACGTTGGCTCTTCAGTTTAGAAATGGAGATGAGCACCCCCCCCCCCCAAAGTCGGACACAACTAGACTTAATGTCAGGGGAAAACCTTTATCTTTACCTTAGCCTCATAATACATTAAGGACATAGGGTACCGTCCAAATAGTTTATCAACAGAAGACTTTACTCAAAGGAATGGGCAGGAATAAATAATTTGCCACTATTTTTCCAACATGTAAAATTGGACAATCATATTTACCTTTCTATCACTGGACTCTTTTGACTATAAAAAGATTTCAGTCTTCATTCCTGGTGTGTATCCAGTGAGCATATGTTAATTTTCCTGATTTAAAAAACAAGACCATGATGCAAAGAAAGGATAAATCTGCATATGTAGAAGAATTTTACTTGCATTTCTCATAGTTAAATAAAATACTACAGTAGAGTCTCACTTATCCAACATAAACGGGCCGGCAGAACGTTGGATAAGTGAATATTTTGGATAATAAGGAGGAATTAAGGAAAAGCCTATTGAACATCAAATTACATTATGATTTTACAAATTAAGCACCAAACCATCATGTTTTACAACAAATTTGACAGAAAAAGTAGTTCAATATGCAGTAATGCTATATAGTAATTACTGTATTTACGAATTTAACACCAAAATATCACAATGTATTGAAAATATTGACTACAAAAACATTGACTACTAAAAGGCAGTCTGTGTTGGATAATCCAGAACATTGGATAAGTGAATGTTGAATAAGTGAGACTCTACTGTACTTTGAAAACTGACCAACGCTTCACCTGCAGTGCATGCTATTTGTAGCATAACTACCAGATATTGCTGTTGATACTTTCATTCCTTACTGCATGCATATAAAAATGCAGAAATACATTTTTCATATCTCTTCTTTGGATTGAACATATTTGGACCAAACAGGGAGAAGAAAGCGAAATAACTGATTTTGATGTGATTGGCTTGATAGAAATTCAATCTATGCCTCTCCAGTATTAGAACTGGAGTAAAGTGGTGAGCTCTACCAAAGCCCCTCCACTGCCATTCACATTGAGGAAGAAATGAAATAATTTTTTCTTGATGGGAATATTTCTGTCTGGCAAAATTCCCTTGGAAGATGGATTATGCGTCGCTGGCCACTCAGTACCCAATTCTCAGTGTACAATTTAAACTACACATGTTTCTTGAAAACGGTAAACACAGGTCTTAGTACTAAGCAACCCTAGCCCTTTAAAGCTTGCCCAGACAAATACACATTCCTGTCTGCAAAGGGTTAGCTGGAATGTCTAGTATTAAACCTTCACATTTTGCACAGTCATTTATATCTCATATACTTACATTATAGTTGAAAGCAGCAGCAAATCTGTTTTAAATTATGATAAAATATGAATGGTAGCAGCAAAAGCTGAAGTGGTATTATAGTTGAGCATATTCAGTGTGTTACCTAACAATTAAATATATCTGGTTTTATGACTTCTCCCTTTAAGACTCCTGCTACACTGCCCTTATATCCCAGAATCCTGTCCCAGATCATCTGCTTATCCCAAATTATCTGGCAGTGTAGACTCACATAATCCCGTTAAATATAATCCCGTTCAAAGCAGATTTGTTTCATGTCAGAAGTGATTTGAGAAACTGCAAGTCGCTTCTGGTGTGAGATAATCTGAGATCAGATCCCAGATATAGGGCAGTGTAGAAGCGGACTAAGCATGTTTTCAGCTATGTTTCTAAAACGGATGGAATAATAATCCTTTGTAAAGCTTTATGGAAATATACATTTATTGACTATGGACAGTATTGAGTACTAAATGCTAGTATGAAAATTAAAATGTTATGTTATGACAGGGTCATAATTGTGCAAACTTGGGAGACCCAATTTCATGGGTGGATTATGTGAAATACTTATACATCTCCATTCACATTCAATAGTATATGTGTGAACCAAGTCTCAATCTCTACCATGTGTATAATGCATAGCCTGAAGATTTTGCAGAATTGATTGATAGGCTTGGTTCACGGCTCTATGTGGAATTTTTATACACATATACACACTTTCATAGATGCACAGGTACACATACACATATTCTTCTGGGACAGATAAACAGATAAACTATTAACATCCTCTGAACCAGCTTGCAGTTTCACATCTATGGTAGAGATAATTTGAAGCCTTGGGATGTCTAGCTATTTTTTTGCTTGTGGGAAGACCTTTTGATCTTCTGCCAGGATTTCTCAAGACAAATAGAACTACTTCTGCCTTTGTTTTAAACCAAGAAGAGCTTTGAAGTTCATGTGCTCTGAATGTCTAATTCTTTTCACAGCAGCTTAAATCTTGCCAGAGGGGCTAACTAGGGGTCATAATTTAACACAACTATTGCTTGAAATGACTCCAGTTTGGCTGCTGCCTGCCTATAAATAAACTAAAGTTTCCTTAGGAAGGTGTTAAGGAACTTTCTCCTTTGACCTTTATTAATCACCTTTTCAAAAACACTAGCTAGTATCTACTGACGTGTTTGGAATGGATCCCTGTTATTGCATACTCACTATTTCTAAAATGCCTTAATCCTTTTCGGTTGACTAGATTTTTTTTACACTGCACTATAATTAGTTTTGTCATTTGGCTTCAGCAGTGGTACGGCAGACATTTACAACATCTGTAAGATCGTTTACTAAGGAGCTCTATCCGGCATGATATTACATGTCTTAGTAGCCGTGTTGCCTTCCAAGGGGTTATGTATGATCCCATGGGCTATCCATCATGAGGAAATAGACTTATGAGTGAATTTGATATACAGTAATCATTTTCAGATTTTCTATCATTGTGTAATCTTTTCTTGTTCCACTATATTGATGGTGCTGGTCGCTGCTATTGGGTCATGCTCTCCACCACCGTGAGCCAAGAGTATGCTGGAGATAAGCCATAGGCAACTGTAGCATTATCAGTACTTTTTAATACTAAGAACAATAAGAAAATTGGAAACAACAAAAACAACTTTTATACCTCATCCTATGATTGTAAAAATTCTCAGTGACAGGAAACACAGACAAATACCCCAAAGTCCTTTTTGCTCAAGTAAGATCTCATTCCTAAACAGGAAGGTTTTTACAACTCATAATGTTTAGGAGGGCCCAATGGGGATAGCAGATCCCGTGCAAAGCCTGAAAATAACTCACTGCCTGGAATATGTTCCATTCTGCACTCCTGATCACTCACCATATGGGAAAGGTGCATAAGAAGCCAAAGATTTTTCTCTTTTAGCTCTGGCAATTCTCTCAACAAAGCGCCTCCTAACCTCACACCTATCCCAACAGTATTGCATTGAAAGAGCAAAGCACGGATATACTTTTTTACTAATTGCATTCTAGCATTCAAGAATGAATAATGTCAGGAATTCTTCTCCCCACTGCATGACAATACAAAGATGTTGCTGCAATGTTGGGCTTTGTGATATATTTGTTTCAGTTTCTACCCTAGAAAAAACTCTTTTTTTGTTGCATAAATGTGAGCAGATTTTCCCATAAAGCACATGTGATTGCTTTATGACATTTACCTAACCACACATCTATGACTTGCATTTATGACATGATAAATAGCTGTGGAGTCAATAATAATATTCCTCAACATTGGCTAGTCTTCATCACACTGAGCTCCTGAACCCAGGTGACAGCGGAGGAATCTATGGGGCAGTGTGGGGAATCCGTGGGACAGTGGAGGAAACTGTCACTCTGTGTCCTGTATCATATCACTCCCTTCCCCATCATACAGGGTTAGCCATCACTACCCGGCTTCCCCCCATATTGTCCCCAGCTCAGTCATGATGCAGACAGTCACCTGAATTCTTCATTCCAGCACAATTTCCACATGGAGCCAGCATGGTGCCCCACCGGAAGTAGCCCTACGTCATGTTATGACTTGATATGTTTGTTTTATACTGTTTATATGTTTATATGGTTTTAGTATTTATATTGGTTTTAATTTATGGTTGTTTTAATGTAAGCTGATATTGGGCTTGTCCCCATGTGAGCCGCCCCGATTCCCCCTGGAGGAGATGGGAGAGGGATATAAAAATAAAGTTGTTGTTATTATTATTATTTATTGTATGACACAGCAAACAAGATAGATATGCTGAATTTTGTATCACAAAATCACAAGTTGAACACTTCCCAAGTGTCTAGGACTGTGTGATATATTTTTGGATGATGCACGCAGATCCCAGTAAGGTGGCCTTTTGCAGTTGGCAGATCGTAATTTTGTCAATGTCTATTGTTTCCAAATGCTGGCTGAGATCTTTTGGCACGGCACCCAGTGTGCCAATCACCATCGGGACCACCTGCACTGGTTTCTGCCAGAGTCTTTGAAGTTCAATCTTGAGGTCCTGATAGCGGCTGAGTTTTTCCTGTTGTTTTTTGTCAATGCGACTGTCACCTGGGATGGCAACATCAATGATCCAAACCTTTTTCTTTTCCACAACTGTGATGTCTGGTGTGTTGTGTTCCAGACGCCCCCCCCCCGCAGGTGCCACCTTGACGTGGTGGTGGGGGGGCTTAACCATTCCGAGGACGCTGAGGGCTGTGTTGGTGGTAGTGTAACTACCGGCAGGTCCAACCAAGCCAGAGAGGCCTCAACTGAGGAATGGAACCAAGAGCACCTAACCCATTAGCATTATGGAGAATCAAACCAAAACAAAGTCTATACTGGCTCGGTCATCACCCAGGATAAAAAGGACCGCGGTGGATGCTGCTGATTCTGGACATCCATCAACAAGTGAGCTACGGAATCAAAATACAAATGAACAGTCACAGAAGTGGCAGAAATATACAATGTCAGAAAACCGCATTATTATTATTATTATTATTATTATTATTATTATTATTATTATTGTTATTGTTATTATTATTATTGGCTCCAGCAGGATCTGTACCGGCTTTGTGTTGAAAGCATCCTATGATGGGGCCAAAGCCCCATGTGATGACGTCCTTCTAAGGTTGCTGGGACTTCTGTCCAACAATGCATGAAAGGTCATATATTTTTCTATCTAATTAAGAATACAAAGCAATGTCTCTACCGGGACAACACCATTTATTCTTAACTCAGTGAGACATCAATAAAATGAAACATGGGGGTGACAAAGGAATGTTTGTTTGCAATTCCTTTTTTAGGCCAAATGAGTCAAACACAAATCAAACGAAATCCAGCTTGCTATGGCATTTTATGTAGGCCTCTAGATGCTGGACTCCTATATTCCTCATTAAACATGACTAGAGCTGATGGGAGTTGTGATATAGTAACGTTTGGAAAGCTGCAGTTTGAACTTTAGTCTTGATAGTGGAGTTTGAATTTAGATACAAGGTTTGTGTATATGATGTCTGACATTAAAATATCCTTTGACCTTTCCTCAACCTCAAAACCACAAGTGATCTTGCAATTCTCATATTCCTCAGTTGGCATAGTGGATAAGCTGAAAGTGTGATTTGCTCAAGATCACCAAGTGGGCTTCCATGGCTAAGTGGGGATATGAACCCTGTTTCAAGAGATGTATTCCAATGCCAAAATCACTACATCATGCTGATTCCAATACTATCAAGTGATTATATCAACAGCTGTGAGCATGGCTCAAGGCAAAACAAAATGGAAGGATAATTGCACGTAGCAAGTTGCATGTAAGATCAGAATAACTGCTTATCACACTAGAGCTTAAAGAGTAGGCAAAGAGTATGCATCCCATCTGAAATCCTGTGGCTGCCTCCTGCAGAATTTTGGGGTTTGTAATTCAGTGAGAAGGGGCCTAAGGAGCCCCGGTGGCGAAGTGTGTTAAAGCGCTGCGCTGCTGAACTTGTGGACCAAGAATGTTGGATAAGCGAATATGTTGGATAATAAGGAGAGGTTAAGGAAAAGCCTATTAAACATCAAATTAGGTTATGATTTTACAAATTAAGCACTGTGTGTGTGTGTGTGTGTGTGTGTGTGTGTGTGTATGCTTTTCTTAATTCAAATTATTTTTATAAAATAACTTTTGAACTGACAATTGAAAGGTGGAAATCCCATTAACTTTGATGTGAAGAATAAAGAAAAAGGTATGACTTTCCTTCTACTTCCTATCTAGAGGTGACAAACCCTTTGAATTATAACTCCCACAGTCCTTTGCCATTGGCTATATTTGGTACATCATATGGGACTTGTATGTCAAAATATCAAGAGATTCAAGAGTTCTCCACTCCTGACATACTCCCTACCTTGATTGCTCTTTTCATTCTTCAGAAGTGGAGAAAGGGAACAAGGATAAAAGTGGGCCAGAAAAGCCATTGGAGCCTCAGATGTTTATATGCAGGGAGATGTAAAGATGTGTGCGTTTTCTTCAAACTGTAGCAGAAAACTCTGAAATTATTCAGTCTTCTTTCTCCTTTGTGCATCCACACTATATACATTATCTTGCCTGAAAAATGTTATTCAGTTGTGCTTTCCCAGTCGCCAAGGGGATGTCAGGGGATGACACAATTCACAATACCCTGACAGGGGACACGTACGGTGGTTTAGCAAATTGTTAGACTAAGGATTTCATCAGATGGATTGGGGAAAATGGGGAGAAAGCAGGGGAAATCCTATTCTTGTGTGTAGCACCATCTTCACTGCATGGGATTCAATCTTGAAAGAACCCCATCACACATGATTGCTTCCTCCCACTTTGCTTAGAAAAACAAGGCCTAATTCTTAAGACATCTCTTCTATGGACGCCTTTACTTTCCCTCTCAATCCCGTTACTCTAGAGGAGACCCAAGGCACCATCCCTAAGACAGACACCACTTCTGAATTACTTTAATTTCTCTCTCAATCCCTTACTCTAGAGAAGACCCAAGGCACCATTCTAATTTTGTATAGTTGGTTCAAAAAGGAACAAAAAGTTTAAAAGCTAGCAATGGCACAATTTTGAAAGCCTAAGTTACTATGAAGAAGAAAATGCAGCAAAAGCAAAGTAGTGACATCTTACAACTGCGCTATTTCTTAGGATAACATTACAGTAGAGTCTCACTTATCCAACATAAACGGGCCAGCAGAATGTTGGATAAGCGAATATGTTGGATAATAAGGAGAGATTAAGAAGAAGTCTATTAAACATTAAATTAGGTTATGATTTTACCAATTAAGCACCAAAACATCATGTTATACAACAAATTTGGCAGAAAAAATAGTTCAATATGCAGTAATGCTACGTAGTAATTACTGTATTTATGAATTTAGCACCAAAATATCATGATGTATTGAAAACATTGACTACAAAAATGCATTGGATAATCCAGAACATTGGATAAGCGAATGTTGGATAAGTGAGACTCTACTGTAATTTTAAAAAATACTGTTCCAGGCTCATGCAGAAGTTTTTTTGTAAAAGAAGTGGAGCATAGGAGATCACCCATAGGAATTATTCTGCCACGTCACTGAAACAACTCAACACAAGTGAACCTGACAGACCCCATGTGTTTTTAAGTGCTTTCTCCTATTTCCATGCGCATCAGAGCTCAGAAGATTATTTCTCCCTGGCTTCAGTCCCCCCCCCCCCCCCATTTCTCCATACTTCTGACACAGTTCACTGATGAAACACCACGGATGGCAGCCAGATGTCTGTTTGTATCATATGATGGGCTTCACGATATTTGTCTATGAATGGTTTTACAAGTGTTTGAGGAAAAAAAGTGTGTATGTGTGTGGGGGGGAAGGACGGACTTGCATGTGTTAATGTCTAATGACTCTGGAAAATGACAGTTCAAATCACAATCATGTATGGAAATCCACCAGGTGCCTCCATCTTAAAAGAAGACAATATCAAATGTCCTTTCAACATTTTGTACTAAGAAAATCTGTGATAGGATCTTGTAGAATATAAAATTTATTATATGAAAAGGTGGAGAGAGAACTGAACTGTAGAAGGCAGAACACTTCTGTACTTCATCTTAATATACAGGCAAGAATTTCAGACATTTCCTTTTCAAATATTATGACGTTTTAATGTATTTCATCCTGTTCATAGCTAGAGCATTATTAGGACCAAAACAAGTGTAATCTAATACTTGGGTGGGGAAGCAATGAACAGTTTTGCAATGAATATTCCATAGCTGCCTTCTTACACAAGTTACAACTGCTTTGTTTTTCTATTTCACATGACTACCATGTGAAATAGAAAATAGAGCTGGACCACAAGGAAGGCTGAGCAAAGGAAGATAGATGCTTTTGAACTCTGGTGCTGGAGGAAAATCCTGAGAGTGCCTTGGACCATAGTCTGTATAAGATACCACAACTCATAATCATTGATCTAATTAGCATTGGGAGGAATAAATGAAGGCTTTGAACCAATGATTGCATGACATTTTCTCTTAGCCAACCTTTCCGTCAACTTGCTGGAGTTCCCAATTTCCCTATTTTCACATTGTATATTGTCATTTTGCCTATGTATGTGCATGTTGCCTTTTTAGTTGGCTGCTGTTTAATCTCAGATCAGACAAGTATTTGAATTGGTTGGCATGTCCTGATGAGCTACAGCTGCAACTGCATGGTATGAAAGTGTCTATGTCTCGTCCCCTTTTCCATGCACACTTTTCTAATAAGAGGAAATTTACTGCTTATCTAGATCTATTAAAATTAGGACTTAGGGCTTCATCACAAAGGTCAGGCAAAGTGTCCTGAAAAAAGAGGTGGAAAAAAGAGGTGCAGCAAGGCAAATCTGTTGCCCAGCACATAGCTCCCTTTGGCGACGCTTTCCGCATCATATGGGGGAAGCATCATCCCCCTCCCCAAGAGGATCCGTGTTGTGCTGGCTCCATTGGAACTAGTACGACATGGGAGACCTCCCATGTTGTGGAGGAAGCCTCTGGCAATGCTTTCACCCCAGTTGAGGGGGAGGGGGCCTCCGCCAGAAGTTGCATGATGTCGTGTGATGGCTGGCATGGGGCCCCATCCAGAAGCCAGGGTGAAAGCATCCTAGGACACTAAATTCCCCACATCTGATGAGATCCTTACACATACCAGGACAATCCATGTTACCCACTTACTAAATCCGCGTCATAGCAAATTGTCACTTTTCAAAAAGTCACTCGAATTCATCATCTAAAAAGTCAGTACAGTCAGTCCCCAAATTACAAACATCAGACTTACAAAGGACTCATATTTAATAACAGGAGTGAGACAACAGGAAGTCAAAGAAATCTACCCCTCGGGAGGGAAATTCACTGCTGGAAGAGTTATCATGGGCAAAAGGTGTCACAACTTAAGCTTTATTACCAATCAACAATCCTTCTTTCACTAACAAGCCAAATTTTTCAAAATTCAATTATCACAGGCATTTTGAAACTGCTGAGAAGTGGTTTTGGAGGCTGTCCATCAATTTTATAAGTATATTTCATTTGATCCCAGCAAACATTGAGTAAGTTTCTCTTTCAACCATTGAGAAAAATGTGCTGCCTCAAACTGTCTTTACATTGCCAGGGATAAAAACAGAGACATATCATAATTAGCATATTGATAATTAGATCTTGGAAGCATTCATGATCAAATGGATAATATCACAATTCTTATTCACCCTTAACTCATGCCTTTGACTATCTTGACTCTAAAAATCCTGAAGCTGAAAAAGACTTCTTTGGTTTAGGTTTATTTCTCATGACATTACCATGACTCCAATCCTATGTGAATAAATTTTATTATTCCATTATCTTCTTTTCATTTCCACTGTGCAAATGGACTGAGAGTCAAGACAGAATTGCTCATTGGTATGTTACCAAGAACATTGTAACACATCGTCTCTATTTTGTTTCACTATTAAAGCAATTGCTCCAAACACTGTATTCCTCAGCCTGTTATTCCTCAGTACTTATGATCTTCTGTCTTTCTCAAAAAAATTGGCAGGATACATCTGGATTCAGTGTCCAAGGAACAGCATCAGATAAGCAAGACATGAGCCCATCAAACTATTAAATAAAAAGTACTTCTTGTTTTATAGTATCAAGTCAACTTCTAAACTTGAAGGCAGGACTAGCTACCACATTCCCTATTCAGCCCACTTATATCTGATAGAGGAGGTGTCATGTCTTTTAGCTCGTTTCCAGAAGAATGGGCCAAAACTGAAATACAGCGAAAGCAACCCTCCTTTTAAGCTTTATTAATTCAAACAAGGGTGGAGCAGTGCTTTAATCTCTCTCTCAGAACATAGTTTTAAGTGCCTAATTTAAAATCCTAGGCTGGGCTTTGTTTGTTGTTGTCTTCTGACTCTTTGTGACCTCATGGACCAGCCCACACCAGAGCTCCCGGTCTTCAATCACCACCTCCAGCTCCTTCAATGTCAAGACAGTTACTTCAAGGATGCCATCCATCCATCTTGCCCTTGGTCAGCCCCTCTTCCTTTTTCCTTCCATTTTCCCCAGCATCATTGTTTCCTCCAAGCTTTCCTGTCTTCTCATTGTGTGGCTAGAGTACTTCATCTTGGCCTGTAATATTCTTCCCTCCAGAGAGCAGTTGGGCTTTATTTCCTAGAGTATGGACTGGTTGGATTTTCTTGCGGTCCAAGGCACTCTCAGAATTTTCCTCCAATATCATAGTTCAAAAGCGTCTATCTTCCTTCACTCAGCCTTCCTTATGGTCCAGCTCTCACATCCATAGGTTACTATGGGGAATACCATTGCTTTCACTATGCAGACCTTCATTGCCAGTTTGGTGTCTCTACTCTTCACTATTTAATCGAGGTTGGTCTTTGCTCTCCTCCCAGGAAGTAAACATCTTCTGATTTCCAGTTATCAATCAGTCTGGTTGCCATAATCTTGGTTTTTTGATGTTTAACTGTAACCCAACTTTTGTACTTTTTCTTTCACCTTGGTTATAAGGCTCCTCAGCTCCTCCTTGCTTTCAGCCATCAAAGTGGCATCATCTGCATATCTAAGGTGGTTAATGTTTCTTCCATGTTAACTCCAGCCTTGGATTCATCAAGTCCCACATGTTGCATGATGTGTTCTGCATACAAGTTGAATAGGTAGGGTGAGTGTATACAACCCTGCCATACTCCTTTCCCAATCTTGAGCCAGTCTTTGTTCGGTGGTCTGTTCTTACTGCTGCTACTTGGCTGTTACACAGATTCCTCAGGAGACAGACAAGGTGACTTGGTATTCCCATACTACCAAGAACTTGCCACAATTTATCATGATCCACACAGTCAAAGGCTTTAGAATAGTCAATAAAGCAGAAATAGATGTTTTTCTGAAACTCCCTACCTTCCTTCATTATCCAGCAGATGTTGGCAATTTGGTCTCTCGTTCCTCTGCCTTTTCTAAACCCAGATCGTACATCTAGCAACTCTCACTCCAAGCTGGGCTTAGGATGACAAAGTTCCATTAAAACATAGCAGTTTCACTTGCCCATTCTCTAAAATACCTCCACAGACATAGAGTTTTTAAAAGGCAGAATAAGCCAAAAGAAATCTAACCAAATAGTGGTTGGAAGTGACATTGCATCACTTACTTCTGGTGTGCCTGGGAAGTAGCCCGTGTGGATAGGTGAAAGAAGTGCAGATTTCCCCCCAGCTTTCATGCCATTCTTCATATTGCTCATTTTTCTTTCCAGTGAATCTCAAGTACCATGTTGTATTTTCATATGCCTGGGGTAAATAGGCTTATGGTACATCAACCAGAAGGCCACAAGCAGGTATCTCTATGTTCATACATCAGCCAGGAATTCTACAAACCAACACACCATTTAATAAAGTGAGTGACATGAACCCCTGGAAGGAAATATGCAGCCCCTGGAAAAAAAATATGGGGTAGTGGGGAAGAATGTATATATAATGACCTGCTGAAACTACCTACACTTTAGCAGTGACAGAATAATGCTCAGTGCCCAAGACCATCATTGATCATTTATGGATGTATTCAATGTGTCACTATAATCTTCTTCCTACTTTGTTTTTCTTCCTTAAAAATAAAGCTCTGCCTCTGCATTCTTTCACAACAATGTGTCTGGAATAAGGAACAACAACAGATCTGGGAAACTGATAACAGGCGCTTAAGATTTATTCTCTTGAGCCTCATGATAGTTTTAACAAAGAAAAGGGTCAGAGGTGTGATAGCTGTGTCCTAGTTTGAACTGGTTTAGGTCTCCCCTTTAGCCAGAACCCTTACAACCAGTGGAAAAATGGAATTGGTGTATTATGTGCAGGGCTCTGCTTTCAAGCTTTGCAGCCTCTCATCCCTAGATTCACAGTAGACTCTTGCAAGGGCTGGCTTCCTCTATCATTAAAAACAGACATGCCTTTGTCTTGTTAATAGGAAGCCATGGTAAGGATGAACACTGAACATCAGAAGCACATTAGGTGGGCAGTCTTCCAGAAAGGAAAATAAGGCATTTCATTCCAATTCAATTTCTGGGAACACTTCTCTGTTTAATGAGCCCCAGAGTCTGCAACTTCAGGGGATTTTTTAATGATGGAAAGCTATGGATGCAATTAAAATAACAACACTGATGATAGTGATGGTGGCAGTGATGGTGATGATGATTGATTAAATTGTCTATCAGTTTTTGCAAAGAGTAGTTTCCCTCTGAATTTAATCCTTAAGAGTTCTAATAAAAACCAGGTTCAAAATAATCCCTGAATTTGCAAGCTCTGGAGCTCCCAGATTTTTAAAAAAACCATTTTCTTTTTTGTTTGCTCTAAAGTTGATTTCAATTTAATATGGCCCTATCACGGGAGCTTCTCAAAAATATTTCTTTGAAGGAAAGTTAAATTGACTTCCTCTGAAACAAAGAGAGTGTGACTTGCTCAAAGTCACCCAGTGGGTTTTTGCATGGCCAAGCAGGGACTTGAACCCTCTTCCTCAGAGTCTGAATCCAGCTTTCAAATTGCTATTACATCTGTGTATTTATCAAATGAAGATTTCACTCTTAGATGGCATTAAAAAGAAGTTCAGCAAACCATAAACAATAATCTGGTCTCCAGTATCTCTCTAGAATAGTGGTTCCCAATCTGTGGTCTGTGGACCACCAGTGGTCCCCAAGAACTAAAATATGGTTCACAGCCTCACCGTTATTACACCATGGCAACAAGAGCAACTGGTCTTACAAAACCCTCTTATAGTGCTAAGGCAACAGGGATGTCAGGAGAGGAGAGGCTGACTACCCACAAAAGGTGTGACAACAAGCCTCCTGACTGCTGCTTCTCCCTCCCTCCCTCCCCCTGAGCGGAGCCATTCCATGTAGCACCTGGAAGCGGGGGGCCCTTGGTGTTTTTGTTTTTAGGTCTTTTCCTGGGGTTATTTGGGGTGCTGATTCAGAAAATTGCATTGGATAGACCACATCAGCTTTAGATTATTAAAAAAGGTTTTCTGTGGGCAAGCAAATGGTGTCTACCGGATGGCATACATTCTGTATCAGAAACTAAAGCTGATGTAGCCTATCCAATGCAAGTTTCTGAATCAGCACTCCAAATAATTGAACTGAATCTAAAGTTGACCAAAAACTGATTTGTAACCCTTTTGGTACTAATGTTGGAGAGTGGTCCCTGGTCAAAAAAAAGGTTGGGAACCACTGCTCTAGAAAGAATGACAAAATTAAAGACATTTAACAAAAGAAATCAAGTTTCTAAAGAATGATGGAAATATTGGGCAGAAACTTCCACAGTACAAAAAAGTGCTACAAAATCATATGTGAACGATTCAAAATTGAGTTTTTGCTTTTCCATGATTTGTCAATGGTTGTCCATAGCCAGTCATGTACCTTGCCCTTTGGCGCTAGCAGATTCAATTAAATCCATACATCCTTACCCAATGTAGCAAAATATCATTCTTTGGGAAGATTTGATTTATTGGATTTATGTCAACTTTTTAGCATCTGGTGGCTCCAAAATCAGTGAAGTGGAGAATTTGCTCTAGGTCTTAGTCTAAACTTGACTGGAGCTTTCCATAGTGCTGAATCTATCTCCAGAACTTCACATAATATTTTAAAATTCAGATTAAATATCTCTCGATGTCCACTGATTAACTGACATAGAAAACCTTGTTTCAAATTCTTCCTCCACTATGAAGCATGGTGAATGACCTTGCACAGTTCTGTTTTTCCACATAACCAACCTTCAAGTATTGTTGTGAAGTTGGAATGATAATCTATCCTTCCCATGTGATTTCCCCTGAGTTGGTTGAAGGAAGTATAGGAAAATATTCAGTGATTTCTTTTGAAAAAAATTCTCCATGTGTAGATTTTCTGTACATCTCTACTAGGCTTGATCGATCCATGAAAAATTTGATTCTAAACTCGTTTCAAAACTAGAGGGGGCAGTTTTTCGTTTTTGTTGCTAATAACGAATTTGGCCCCCAAAATTTTTCGAAATTAACGAAAATTCGTTATTTTCTAAATTAATTCGTTAATGGCGGACGCGCATGCGCGGTGGCCCAAAAACAGCCCAAGGGGGGGGGACTTAGGGGGCTCTCCCGCCCTCATTTTTTGAGTGATCTTCTTCAAACTTGGTACAGTGGTAGAACACATTTAACACTGATAGCTCACCAAAATTTGGAACGTTTCCCTTATCCTCTGATTTTTGGCAAATTTTCATAGCTTTTATAATAAACCTTTTTTTAATAATTGCAGTAATCTGTTCCTGGTTTGAAAGTCTTATTTCCTGTTAAATTGGGTTGTCTTTACTGTGAAAGTCATTGTTCTACTTCAGAAACTTTGTTTTTGTGGCTGAAACTTTGTTAAATTGGTGTGTGTGTGATATATATTGTGTATATATATATATATATAGTCCCTGCTTGTGTGTGTGTGTGTGTGTGTGTGTGTGTGTGTGTGTATAGGTAAAGGTAAAGGTATCCCTTGACGTTAAGTTCAGTCATGTCTGACTCTGGGGGTTGGTGCTCATCTCCATTTCTAAGCCCAAGAGCCAGTGTTGTCCATAGACCTCCAAGGTCATGTGGCCGGCATGACTACATGGAGTGCCATTACCTTCCCAGAAACACCCAGAAAATGGGAATTCCAGACAGGAAACAATCAGGGCCAGCTAATACCTCCCAACAAAGGATTCCCCCAGGTAGGAAGCAGCCAGGCTTTGAAGCTGCAAGGCTATTCAATGCTAATCAAGGTGACCAATTGCAACATTCACACTTGCCTCCCACAGACAAGAGTTCTTTCTCCCACCCTGGACCTTCCACAGATATATAAACCCCACTTGCCTAGCTTCGCACAGACGTCAAAACCTCTATGTCTGCCACAGATGTGGGTGAAACGTCAGGAGAGAATGCTTCTGGCACATAGCCATAGAGCCCGGAATACATACCACAACAGTGTGATCCCGGCCATGAAAGCTTTCGACAACACAACCACAGTATCCATTCAAGTTCATGTAGCGTAGTATGGACTGGAGACCTGTATTGGGGGGAGGGAGGGTGCGAATCTGGGCCCCTGGGAGCAGCCGAGGACGGGCCTGGCCCACACCCCCTCGCATCCCGGGCCTCTTCCTTCCTCTTCCTTTTGTTATTTAAACTATATATTGTGAAATTATGGTGTGTTTTTTTTCATGCGTGTTCTGTGTTCAAGATAGGGAGACCAAAGAGGAAAAGCAAGGGAGGGACGGAGGCCCCAACACTTCCGGCTCCCATGCGAACTCCCCCCTTGTGTGCCTTGGAGGGTGGAGCATGCGCACTGGCTCTCCCTTTCTCTATGGCTCTTTTCAGGTCACTTGGGAACCCGAAGTGCCTCCTCCCTTTGCCTTTGTGTCCAAGAAGGAGAGAAGGACGTTGCAAGGTTTGCATTGAGGGTGTTTCTCTGGTGGGTTTGGCTTGGAAGGGGGCTCATTAAGGCCCAATTAATTAATGCACTGAGCTGAGGCGAGGCGGCGGCGGCGGCGGCCATTTCCCCCCTCCGTCTTCCTCCTCCTCCTCGGCCTCCTTCCCCCTCGCCCCCTCCCATTGGCTGAGCCTCCCATTGGCTGAGGGGCAAAAGGAAAGGAGTTTGGGTGCTTTGCAAAAGCTTTTTTTTCTTTTCGAAAAAAACGAAGAAATAAGAAAAAACGGCCTCTCGCGATTCGAAACCGCGATATCCAGACGTGTGGACAACCAAGGTTCGATATTGCTTCAAAACAATCGAAAAAAACGAATCAATAACGGTAAACGGGGAAAACGAATTATTTGAGCAAGCCTAATCTCTACGGTGTGAATAGTACCGTGTTCAGTTTGGCCCCTAGGAAATGCTGATGATAAGCAGATGTAAATAATTTGCAATTCTGGTGGAAAATAATCACTCTTTTCTAGCAAAGGTCTTTACAATAATTAACATTAAATTTTGTATGTGTAAGAGAGCCTTGCTATAACAGTCAGAATTCTGATAACCGCCTGATCTTGGAAGCTGAGCAAGATCAGTCCTGGTTAATACTTGGGTGGGAGGCTAAGGATTGCCATGTGCTGTAGGTTATATTGCAAAGGAAAGAACTGGCAAAACCTACTCTGAATATTCCTTGCCAGTGAAAACCCCTGTGGAAGTCATGAGTTTTCTATGAGCCAACAGGTGACTTAAAAGCAGGCAAACACACACAGAGTAATGCAAATATACAGCCACTACCATTGCAATGCTAAACTGAAATGCAGCATTGGGGAGGGAACGGTTAAATCTGTTCAAACTTTGTATATCTGAGTATTGCAAGTTTTGTGATCCTTCATAAGTTAAACATACAGTATACCAAATTAGCCAATTCAACTATTTCTAAATCTATGTTATTTGTTCACTTCTTCTTTGTTTTTGAGGAAATGTTTCCCTTTTTTGCCTGAATGATCTCACCCCTTCACATTGATCTGTCAGGTTTTACTACTGCCCACAGCAATGCCTCTTTCCCCTTGCTCAGCAATCTTGCCTCTCCCAGAATTCCTTGGTTAGGCATGTTGCCTAAGGTGTCTTGCTCAGTTCTTGACAATAAATTACTTTCTTTTTGCAACTCTGACAGAAGTCCAGGTGGGATGGAAACTTGCTTTGTAAACGTTCTTGTCTCCTGAGTGCTGTCGAAAGCCAAAGAAAGAAAAGAGGAAACTTTCCATGGAATGTAATAGGATTTAGAGGAGCTCTTTTGACTCCCTCCTCCACATTTTCCCAACAGAGTGTGGATTCCCTTTCCCCTCCCTCTCCACTTTTGGGGATGTTTGCCATATGTCTAAATGCCACCAGCTGAAATCATATTCTCATTGAAATGGATGTGTGTTTAGTGGGTGGCAGAAAACAGCTTTTGGGATGGCGGTACCCTCCCACCGTAAAAAGTAGCGTGACCTTTTGACCTGTGGTCTCTGGTTATTTAGACACAAAGGTAAGTAAACTAATGAGGAGTTTAAAAACAGCTGTCCCCATTTTCCCTCTCCCTCTGCTAAACAAACCATTTAAATACCAAGAATGAGTTGAGAGCGGCCAAAACAATGACACTTGTAACAGGTGCTGTACATGGCAATTTCAAGCACATAGAGCAAATGCCACTTTAAATGGTGGCTGGGAACAAAAAATACTTCGTCAGCCATGGAGCTAATGCTTTACACAGGGAAAAGGGAAAAAAAATAAATTGTAAACTTGATATATGGCATTGTGATGGGCTTTTTCTAGACTCTGGTTGCCAGGAAACCAGTTAGTACTGTGCACTTTTCTTTTTAAAGTTATTTATTCAAAACTATAGATTTATGGATATATATTTTTGGTCGGTCACCACGCAGCCTGCCAGAGCTCCTAAGGTGATACAAAATGGCTAAAAGCATCCAAATTCATGACAAAAACACATTTAGGAAAAAGCTAGAAAATCTCTTTTTAAAAATAAATAAATAAAGTGAATCACATATATTTTTCAAAAGTTAAGAACAGCCAAAGCAGCAACTCCTAATGTTAAAGATCAATCACACTAACACAGTTTTAGCCTCCTGCCAGAAACTCAGAAAGGATAGTGGGAGGCAATTGCATAGTCAGCAGTCAGATAAAGCCCTGCCACATGTTCCCAACAGCATAGCCTCAAGCATGGTGGGATACACCACAAGACCTCAGATGAGGATTTTACAATTGCAGGAGCCTAAGGCTGATCTTGGAAACAAAGTGAAGGCAGCCCTTGGATGGAAGACTGCCAACAAATACCAGGTGCTCTAGGCTATATGACAGAGGAAGGGGTTGGCAAAACCATCTCTGAGTATTCCTTGCTTAAGAAAACCCTATCAAATTAATTGAATCACTCTAAGTCAACAGGCAACTTGAAGGCACAGATGCATATGAAAGTAATCTTTCAAGTGTCCTGTATTTCTATAAAGCTCGCTATTACTTGTGGTTTTGCATGTCCAACAAAGTCAAAAAAATTATTTCCTGTTGATACAGGAATTATGCTGTAGTTTATTATAGTAGTTTTTTTTTCTATTGTAGGAGAAAACCAACACTCCTCCACAGTATTCAATCCATGTATCAAATTCCTGAATTTTTTGAATAAAGTACCTGAATTTTTTGGATAAAGTACTCAGAGTGTGGTGGACCCTCCAAAGGAAGCGGGTCCACCACACTCTGAGGAAATCTATGCTATGGCTCCTACTGCAAAGAAGGCTTCCTAATGCTTAGGCTGAAATTCTTTATTGTAATTTGAGTCCAATGGTTCATGTTGTAGACTGTGGAGCAGCAAGATAGGACTTCACTGCATCTGTAATATGACATCTCTTCTTTAAAGGTGGCCATTGTGTCACCTTTCAGTTTTCTCTAAATATAGCTCTCTCCTCAAGTCGTACCTCATAACACTTCTTTCTCAGATCTTTTTTCAATCTTCTCTTGATGTGTTCCAGCTTGTCAGTGTCTTAAATTGTTCAACCCAGGATTGGACACAATATGCCAGATGAGTAGCTCTACTACTTCCATTGATATGGACAATACTCAAGTTGATGAAGCCTAGAATTGCACTGGCTTTTTTGAGCACTGCATCACACTCATATTTGTCAATGGATTGTGCTGCACTAAGATCCCTAGACCTTTTTCCACATGTACTCCTTTCAAGCCACACATCACCCATCCAATATTTGTATATTTTTCTTCCTAGAGATAATACTTCTACAATATTTGGGGATGTTCAATACAACGAAAAGATTGTCCAAGATTCTCATTAGTCTAATCTTCTTATTCTTGAGGTGATTTCCCAATAGTTGGAAATACTATTTTTTAGCCTGGAAATGAATTCTAACAAATATTTTTTCCATTCCTGACTTGTGTTAAGCCTCGTCTGTATAACAATCCTAGATTTCTCTTCTCACAGAAGCTTGTCAAACACTGGTGGAACTAATATATAGTATAGAACAATATATTTAATGTACACCAAACTGGGGAAAGTGTGGAACTTGCTGTCACAAGAAACCCAACATCCCACTGTTTTCATACAGTTCAGGCAGCCAGATAAAATGGCCTTGTTTAGGCATGCCTTTTCTGGTATTTCTTTTTTCCTTTGATAAATTTGTCCTTTAGTGATTTGCATAAGCTTTGTGTTTAATTAATTACTTGTACAGAGTTCTATCACAAATGGGATACAGGGCAGTTTACCATCAAATATAACATGTAGGTGGTAAAGGTAAAGGTTTTCCCTTGATGTTAAGTCTAGTCATGTCCGACTCTAGGGGTTGGCGCTCATCTCCATTTCTAAGCCGAAGAGCCGGTGTTGTCCGTAGACACCTCCAAGGTCATATGGCTGGCATGACTGCTGGGGTGGTACCTATTGATCTACTCACATTTGCATGCTTTTGAACTGCTAGGTTGGCAGAAGCTGGGGCTAATAGCGGGAGCTCACCCTGCTCCCCGGATTTGAACTGCTGACCTTTTGGTTAGCACGTTCAGCAGCTCAGCGGTTTAACCTACTTTCCACCAGGGTTATGTACATGTACAAGAGCTTTTTTTAAAAAAACACACACACACCAGTAAATGAAAAGGCAGCAACACACACATGCAGTAATGCACTGTCAGAAAAATCAGGCAGCAAAAGCCCATGGGAACAAAAGGTCTTTGCTTGCATTTGAAAAGCCAACGAGGCAGGTAGGGGATAAAAGACAAACATCTTCACTTCTGAAGGGAGCGTGAGGCAAGTGCCTCATGTCATAGATGCTAGGAGATGTTTCAGACCTCACCACCATTTCTCTAGAGCCAGACACAACCTTTAAGGGACACAATCTTGTGTGCCGAGCCGTCTTGTGTCCCTTAAACCAGATGTTAGAAAACCTGTCCCATTTCCAGTGCCATGATTCCCTTCTCAACCAGCATCTTTATTTGGACTGGAGTGGGGATTCCGTTGCCTCAGGCTGGCATTTTTGGACTGTCCTGAATCTGAAATATTTATGTACCACCCTCCAGCATTGCCTGGTAGTACAGAGAAACCTTAACATTTTAAGACTCCACAGAGTTAGTGAAGTCTGAAGAACCCACAAACCGATAGTTTAATGATATTATAAAGAAAAGTCCTCTTGGATGTTGATTTCATGAAGTCACAAATAATTGCATCAAGAACTGCAGTTGCCTGGAATATGCTTAATGATATGATTGCGATATACTAAAGTCTGCTTTGTGCATCCAAATGACTATGTTATGATTCAGGATGTTGTGTTTGAATGGTTAGGCTGGTAATCCATAATTGCGGAGCTTGATAATGTTTGGTTTGGCTGTGTAAAAAGAACCCTATCAAAGTGCTGTAATGATTGACTTGCCATATTTGGCACTCCCAGTTCCACTTATATATGAATGGCTAGCCAAATACAATCAGTCTTTTGGAGAAAAAAAAGGGGGGGTACAATATAAAGCCTGAAATAATTACTGTATTGGTTGTAAAGTAGTCTGGACTGACAGCCATAAAGATTTACCCAGCCTGAGCTCAGGGAGCTGTTTCTTTGGCTCCATAACTGAACGACTGCTTACGAAGTGAGAGACCTTGGTGTTTGCTACTGTGACAATGTCACTGCAGAAGTGTCAGTGTTTTTTGCCCATTTGTTTTAAAGTGTTTAATGAGACTTACATATAAAGCTATGCCTCTTTAAATTAAGGAAGTCGCTAGTTCATTGTCATAATTTAAAATTTAGCGATATGAAACTTGACTGTATGACCCTCCAGAGGCTACAGTTCCCAATATTCTGGACTATGTGTTGCCCAAAGCTTTCATGGCTGGAATCACTGTGTTACTGTGGATTCTCCGACCTGTATGGCCATGTTCTAGGAGCATTTTCTCCTGACATTTCACCCACATCTATGGCAGGCATTCTCAGAGGTTGTGAGATCTATTGTAAGGACCCCACAATCTCTGAGGATGCCTGCCATAGATGTGGGCAAAGCATCAGGAGAGAATGCTTCTGGAATATGGCCATACAGCCCGGAAAACTCATAGCAAGCCACATTCTGTACTATGTTGTTGACTGAAAGTGATATGAGCTGAATTCCAAGGTTATTGCATGAAGCCGCTGTTCCACTACAGTTGTACTATCATGAATAGTGGACACATACCCAGTTGAACACCTTTAATAGCTCACCTCCCTTCAATAGCACAATTGTGGGGATTTGCCAATATGTGGCCCTGCTATCATGCTTCTGTGTATGCTTCTCCAATTTCTGCATTACTCCACCTTTTGCACACTACCACTGTTCCATATTTTTTAGAATAATTTTGCGACTCTAGCTTGGAAAAATAACTCCCCAAAAAGCAAATATAACTGTAAAATAGAATCTAAACAGAAAGTGGACATCTTGGGAATAGTAATGGGGAAGGAGGGAGTGGAGGGGAATGATGTCTTCAGATGTCACTTTACTGTTGGCAAGATCACAAAGAAGTGGATGGGATCTATTGCATGAAGTAGGTGACCGTAGCATTGCAGAATTGGGAAGTATGGCTGGATTTTATGCATGAATAGCTAGGGATGGGATAATCATGGAGAGGAGGCAGATGGGCAGTGGGATGTGCACAGCATCATGTAACAGGGACCTCTGTGATGCTGGTTTGCCTGCTTCATGCAATGAAGTCCAAAGTCTGAAAACCTACCTGTTCACTATAACTTTTCCTATGTTGAGATTTATAAGCAGCACTGTTTTCTCACAGTCAATTGGAATTAGCTTTCCAATTGACTGTGAGAAAACAGTGCTGCTTACAAATATCAAAATAGGATAAGTTATAGTGAACAGGTAGCTTTTCAGACTTTGGACTTTATCACATGAAGCAGGCAAACCAGCATTACAGAGTTCCCTGTTACATGATGCTGTGCACATCCCACTGCCCATCTTACTTCAGCTTACTTCAAAATATTTATTTATTTATCATGGCAAAAGTGAAGTGAGGGTACAAGTTGTAATGTATTTGAAAACACAAACAAAGTTTTAAAAACCTTGGTAATATACTAAATGTCCTTTGACCAGAATCTGGCCACTTGGAGTGCCTCTGGTTGTTATAAGAAGGTCCTCCATTGTGCGTGTGGCAGGGCTCAGACTGCATTGTAATAGGTGGTCTGTGGTTTGCTCTTCTCCACACTCGCATGTTGTGGTCGTCACTTTGTGGCCCCATTTCCTAAGACTGGCTCTGCATCTCGTGGTGACAGAGCTCAGTCTGTCCAGTGCCTTCTAAGTCGCCCAGTCTTCTGTGTGCCCAGGAGGGAGTCTCTCAGTCAGTATCAGACATGGCTTGAGGTTCTGGGTTTTAGCCTGCCACTTTTGGACTCTCGCTTGCTGAGGTGTTCTTCAGAGTATCTCTGAAGATCTTAGAAAACTATTTCTTGATTTAAGGCATTGGCATGCAGGCTGATATCTGAACAGGGGGTGGGCCGGAGATGTCAATGCCTCTGTCCTTTCATTGCTGGCTGCCACTTCCCAGTGGATGTCAGGTGGTGCAATGCTGGCTAAACACTATAAATTCTCCAATGGTGTGGGGCGTAGACATCCTACCCTGTTTCCCCAAAAATAAGACAGGGTCTTATATTAATTTTTGCTCCCAAAGATGCACTAGGTCTTATTTTCAGGGGATGTCTTACTTTTCCATGAAGAAGAGCTCACATTTATTGTTGAACAACAAAATGAACATTTATTATATACTGTAAAGTAGTTGTCATCACAAACCAGCATAACCAGACAAACTATGAATCCTATCAAGAATTTCTTGTTACTACCATTATTTACATGTACAACAATCTATGGTACCTCTTGCAATTTAGGTTTCACAAGGTTTCCACGCTGATTTCTCTCTATTCTAGTTTCAATGTAGTCATGAATGATGGAAAATATAATATACTATAATAATAATATGATAATATAATAATAAATGATATACAATATATTAATGAGATAATATAATATAGGATATAATAATAACAGAAAATGATAATATGGTATTAATAGGATAATATAATAATGGGATATAATAACAGAATAGCATAATAATATAATAATAATAGGATAATATAATAGAATAATAGAATGGAATAGAATGATATAAAATATATTAATAGGATAATATAAAATGGAATATAATAACAATAACAGAATATGCTAATAATAATAAAATAATAATATGATAATATAATAGAATAATAGTATAGAATATAATGATATAAAATATATTAATAGGGTAATATAAAATGGAATTTAATAATAACAGAATAATAATATAATAATATGAAAATATAATAGAATAATAATGGAATAATAATATACTGATATAATAATAATAATAGAAAAATATAATATAATGATTTAAAATATATTAATAGGATAATATAATAATGGGATATAATAATAGTAACAGAATATGATGATAATAATATGGCAATAGAATAATAGTATAAAATAATCAGTTTCATGGCATAGGATAGGAAGATGAGAGGAGAATCCCAATGCGTCCTGTACCTTTAAGAAGCAAAAGCAGCAGGACGAAAGCCCTCTTCCTTCCCTCCAGGAGCCAATCAGAAGCCTCTGAGAAGCAAGGCAGCATGGCCAGCATGGGCTTGTCTCTGAAGGAAGAAACGGCAGCGCAGCAGCAGCCATGGAAGGTTTTTCATGCCTCGGCTGGGGGACAGGCAAGGCAAGGCAGGCAGGGAGGGAGGCACAGAAAGCAAGCACTTTCCCTCCCTCCCTCCCTCTGGTGTATGAATGAGTGCTGCTTCTGCCCTGCAGCCATGCTTCCCAATGGAACTCTGCTGCAGCCTTAGTTGCTAGGTCTTACTTTCAGGGGAGGCCTTATATTTGGCAATCCCCCCAAACCCCTGCTAGGTCTTATTCTTTGGGGAGGTCTTATTTTCGGGGAAACACGGTATGATAATGCGCCATGTCTCATTAAGAGCCACATCCACTGTTTTAATGTGGTGAGATGTATTCTACACTGGGAATGCATATTTAGCAGCAGAATAGCAAAGCAAAAGAGCAGATGTCTTCAGTGTCTGACTGTGATCCCTAGCTTTCGTATGATGTTATTTTTAGTGTCCACTTTTTGTTTGATGATCAAGTAGTGCTTCTTGTAAGTCAGGGCACGGTCCAGGGTAATTCCCAAGTATTTTGGTGTTCTGCAATGCACCAGTGTGATTCCTTCCCAGGTAATCCGCAGATCTCAAGATGCTTGTCTGTTCTTAAGGTGAAAAATACACCTCCGCATTTTAGATGGATTAGGGATCAGTTGATTTTCCCTGTAATAGGCAGTAAGAGCACCTAAAGCTTCGGAGAGCTAAAACTTCAAAATAAATTGGTATATCAGAAGTGAATGCTGTGTTTATAATTGGCGAAGCTCTTCATATTTGATTGATAGGTTTAAAAATGATTTACATCAATCCAGGATTATTTTCATCCTCTTGAATATTGGAGAATTTGCAGAAACTATACCTAAATTAAATGAAAAGCAGTTCATAAAGCAAAGTAAAAAAAAATCAATATTAAAAAGAATAACATTATGTACAAAAGTCTGTCCTCAATTCAGTCAGGTTCTTTGATGTGTGCTTTAAAAAAACAAACCACAGAAATATTACTCTGTAGCAATACATTATCCCCTTGAAAGCATATTTTAAAATAAATGCTGAACTCCTTTTTCACCCCTTAAATTACTTCTATGCTTTTAGTTTTCTTTAATCTGTCACATATCCCTTCTGTCATATATGAATTTGCACAGACTAGAAAACTTCATCCTTGCATTTTTTGGCCATCCTTGGATCCAGCAAATGAGATATGCATGAGGAAATTTGCTTCCATTTAGCTGACCAGGGTGGCCACATGCTTTATGATGCTGATCCAGGCTCCACTGAACCTACTTGAATGAATCTTTTGAAAGAAATCTTCATCCAGACGGGTTATTGTTGCACATGACTGGGTGTGTTCAATTTCGGCTGGATCAGGGCCAATTATGAAACTAAATATATTGCTAGAAATTAGCTCAGTTCAAATTACATCATCATTGTCCTGTTCAAGAATGTGTCAACTGATGAAGCAACTTGCAACTTGTTAAGTTTCCTACCATTCTTTTGACACAATTTTTGATGTTACTAATTTTATCAGTGAAATCACAGCTTGATATATTCATAGGAACTTAGATAAAGGGGGAAAGGCTTAACATCATAATCATCATCATCATCATCATCATCATCATCATTATCCCATCTTTTCTTCCTAAAAAGACTCAGAATGGCTTAGAGTAAAACCAATACAATAACTTTGAATTCTTTCTGTTTCTAAAGTCTGAAAAATTCCATGTTTTGATTAGACCTTATGGCCGCACCCTCATGCAGATAGCCAGATAACACACAACTGTGGAGTTTATTTCCAAAAGATACAATTTAAAAAAATGAATTACATGTGGTAGCATACTGTTAGCTAGAACAGATCAAAAATATAAAAATTGATAGAGTCACTTTGGTTTGTTGCTTGGGAAATTGCATTTTATAGCAAAAAATGTATATCCTCAGTGAGTTTATTTCCTGTAAAAGAAATTTCAGATGGATTTCATACCTTTTAAAATAAACTGCGGAACTGTGTATATCAATTGTTTTTGAGAGGGAGGAGGCACCCCCACCCCCACCCACCCCTTATCACATCTAAATCTGAGGTATCAATTTTCTCTTTTCACCAAAACAAGTAGAAATCAAGCATGGGCACTGGTTTGAATCCTAGGTTACAACTCTAAAGATCAAGGTTTGAATTCCTTCTCAGCCATGGAAATCCACTGGCTTCTCTTAAGTAAATCACACTCTTATCCTGAGAAGAAGACAAAACTCTGCTCTGTGTCAAGAAAACTCCATGACAGGTTGGCCTTAAGATAAGTCAGAAACAATTGGAAGACACCAAACCAAACAAGTAAGTGAAGATGACACCTTTCTCCAATCTGACATCTTCTTCTTAGGAATCTCTCTCTGTGATGATCCTGAATCAAGCCCCAAGTGAGACTGAAGTCAGAGATGTCTTTCTGTCTGATCTCCCAGCAGAAAGGTAAATATAAACCCATAAACACTGATTTTTATACATATATAGCTATATTATGATGTCAGGAGTAGTCTGTTGTGATGGTGTCACATTTGCTTGTTTGTGTGAGAGATGTAGGTATCTTGCTTATATTTAAATGCTCCTCTGCTGATGATACAGTATTGCTTTTGGGAATATTTCTGAGTCTTGTTTGAGAGAGGAAAGTGAGATCTAAATAAATGCAATGATAATGATAATTAAAATGCATGGCTGTGTTGTGATTTCACTTTATTGTTGTTGTTGTTGTTGTTGTTGTTGTTGTTGTCATAATCTTAATATTTATCCAAAATTTCTTCCATTGGACTCAAGGAAGCTAACAATAAAAAGACACAAGATAATAGAATTTTTAAAAGGCAAATGCCCACACATATGAATGCAAACCCTTTTAAAAATATTAATATGTAATTGCAGCATTCAGCATTTTATGGAGTTTATCACACTGATAAAAAACAACAACAATATTTAGTATATCATCCTATACATGTTAATGCAGTGCAAGTGGTCCTAAACGTCATGGAACCTGCACCCAAGTAAAGCAAATGAAATAGTAGCCCAAAACTTCAAAGGAGATATTAATCCCAAAACAAGATATGTATCCTTTACCAAGAATGTAACTAATGACATTCTGTGCTGGATATTTGGATACATACATATGATTTAATTACATTGGTAGGTATGCATCTACACTCATCATTGACTTTGCAAAGGCATTTGACACAGTGAATCGCAGTGCTCTCTGGACCACCCTCCAAAAATCGGATGCCTTGACAAATTTCTGAAGTCCCTGTGCCTCTTCCACTATGGGATGACAGCAACAGACTTGCACAGAAGTGGCCCCCAATGTGACCCATTCAAACTGGAATCAGGTGTCTAACTGGGATGTGAAATTGCCTCTACCTCATTTTCCATCTTCATCGCTATGAGAGAAAGAGAGAGAAAGTGAGAGGAAGAAAGAGAGTAAGCATTGCAGGAGGAGTGTGAAAAGCTATCTCCTTTGTAGAGCAGCCCGTGTGGGGTTCGTTTGGTTAAAATTTGCTGCTGTGTCTTTAATTTGAAATACAAATTAAAGTGGGATTTGTAGTTTGTGAAAATCAGAATATCAGCTTCTAAAATCTGTGTTTGGAGAAAATAAAACTTTTTTGCTTTGTTTTACTTTTCCATATTATTATTACCTTTTTGTATTATTTTAAAACATCTATTCAAAACCTTGTTGATGGGAATCTTCCCTCTGAAGTGGAAATTATCTACCAGATTGATGGCAGGAATATGGTATGATGTTTTCTTGATAAGTCAAAATGTTGGTTGTAGCAAGCAACTCCCCATTTCCCATTTTGCTCAGTTGTGCCCACTGACATCAGGGGAAAGGAGATATCCGGGATACAAATAAGAGAACAAAATAACATCAAGAAGGATAACAGACCCCCAGGATGGATGGCCCAGGCCTGTCTCTCCAGCTGGAAATTTAGTTAGGAATGTGACCAAAGTTAGTTTGGGCACTGAAATCTAGAACTGGATTGCCCAGTCCAGATGTAATGTTGGCCTGGCCCCTGGATGTAGGGCCCAGGCCTGTGTTTCCAGCCGGAGATTTAGTTAGGAATGTGACCAAAATGAGTTTGAGCACAGAAATCTAGAACTGGACTGCTCAGTCCAGATGTAATGTTGGCCTGGCCCCCAAATGTAGGGCCCAGGCTTGTCTTACCAGCCAGATATTTAGTTATGAAATGAATTGGAAATAATTTATCCAAACACTGTTTTTAGAATCTGATATTTTGATCTCAATCAACTGCTAATGGGCAAAGTTGTGGAATTTGGTGAAAAAGGAATGCTTTGCCTGCAGCGTAGGATATAATATGGAAGGGAAACTCAAACATACAAGAATCAGAGGGCCCTTACAGGGGCTGTAGGTTTTGAATAGATGTTTTAAAACAATATGAAAAGGTAATAATAATAATAGGGAGAAGTCAAACAAACCAGAGATATTTTAATTTATCCAAACCTAGATTTTAGAAGCGGATATATTGATTTCCACAAACTACAAACTTACTACAAACCCTAACTTAATTTGTATTTCAAATTAAAAAGACAAATGCCCAGTCTTTTAGACCCAGCAGCACACTTTAACCAAACAAACCCTCCTGCAATGCTTTCTCTCTTTCTCTTTCTTCTTTCTCTCTCTCTCCCCCCAATGCTTTCTCCATTTCTTCTCTTTCTCTTCCCCCCAATATCTTTTCCAAAATCACTCTCTCCCAATATCTCTCGCTCTCTCCCCAAAACCTCCCTTCCTTTTCCCTTCTTCTCCCACCAAGTGCAGCACAGCACCCAAGAGTGGCCAGCCACCCTCCACCATTCCTTGCCCTGGAGCACTGAGGCTTGCTGCCATGCGGTCAGGTTTTTAAAGGCTAGTAGCGACTGGACATGCTGATAATCCCTCTCCCTCCCTCCAACGTAAGCCCTCATTGGTGAGAGGCAATCATACTGTTAGGTTTTGCCTCCCAGCCAGCAGGCTTGATTGACTTGTACAGTTAAATAGCTGAGTCATTCATCCAAAGACATCTGAGCAATGGCTTCAAAAGTTTCAAAATCTAAATGTTATGGTGGACATGCACATGCACGTCGGAATCCCATTTGGATGTGCTAAACTTCCGAATATACATACGACTTCCAAGACTTCTACTTCAAATGCACAAGTCTAGTACACATATTAAAACACATTACTTTATTTTTTTTAAAAAACATGGTATGAAGATTAAAATACGATAGTAATAGAATGTTAATTGAAAATTCATGGTTTAAAATTGACCAAAAAAGTGAGGTCACTACAGGAAGCAGATGCTGGGTTGAGGGCCCAGTAATCATAGGCATCTAACTGTTCTATCAGGATTTTCCAGCTGTTTAGTGAAGGGCAAACCTGTGTATAGCATGTCACATGTGCTGGTGCTCTAGTTTCAGTTATGGTGGAGGACATCATTTCATTGCCAGGGCTGAAGAAAAATTTGATCAGCCAACTCTTGTGTATGAAATGGATAAAATAACTCACCTTGTTCTTTACCCTCAGGCAGCAAGGTATCTTGGGCTGGACCCAACAAACAAAATTTAGGGATGATATGATTAGTTCATGTTTTGAATATATAAGGATGTAAAGACAAGTTATTGGAAATGTTGATGGTTGGTTCCCTCCATAAAACACCTCAACTCCTTCATATAAGATGAAATTCACTAACAAATAAGGTGTGTGTATGTTGCATTTTGCCATTCAGGAATAGGTAATGGTCATAAGTAGAGGACATTTGAATTTCTTATAAATTTATTATAGCCATATACATTCAGGGAAAATGTGATGAATCAGTCTGCATCTTGGGACCTCATCACACTGAGGTCCAGAAACATCTTTTCTGTATTTCTCTGCACTGCTGGCACACTGCCATCACAGACTCTCCCAGAGCCCATCAAATGATGCAGGACTCAGTCTGGTGGGTCTCTCCATTGGACTCCATGCTGACAGTGTGCCAGCATCACTGAGAAGCAGAGCCCAAATGAGTCAGATGTACACCTGACTCCTCATAGAAGCTGGTGAGGAAGCAGTAGAAGGGGGGTGCAGGGCGGAAATATTGTGGTATGGGATCCCATGACCACTGACAATATGGGAACAAAGTTTTACGGTACCCCATGGTTTCCCCCACTGTCCTTCAGATTCTTGACCTCCATGTGATGAGGTCCTTGGTCTCTTCTGGTTCTTCCCCTTGCAGTCAGTCTTTTTTTATTGTATCAGAAACTAATCAAGGCAAGTTGCTTCTGAAGTGAGAGAATTGGCCATCTTCAAAGATGTTACCCAGGGGACGCCCGGATGTATTACCATTCTACGTGGGGTTTCTCTCATGTCCCCGCATGGGAAGCTAGAGCTGACAGATGGAGCTCACTCTGACTTGCAGATTCAAACTGCCTACTTTCATGTCAGCAGTTAAGTCGGCACGAGGGTTTACCCCATTGCGCCACCATGGCTCCAAATCAGTTTTTAAGGAAATCAAGTAGCCTAATATTCCACTGGAAATAAAGTGGAAATAGGGACATAGTCAAATAGAAAGTTGCTCCAATCTAGTCTCTACAGGAATCTCCTAAATGGTGCTCAAACTCCTTCTTATAGGTCACTGACCCTAATTACCCATCAGTGTTTAGCAGGAAATGGGGCATAGAGAGAAAAATGCTAAATCATTGCATTATCTGGCACTGCTTGATTTATTGTTGACCCCTTCATATATCAGAGGTGGTGGTATTTAGCAACAGGGTATTTTCTGGCAGCGAAGGTATTGCTCTTTTGAATAAATCCAACTCTATGATGTCCGAGTACCATTTTAATGTTTTCCAGTTTGCAATTATTTATCCAAACCAAGAAGGCCCTTTTCACGAAATGTTACTTTAGAGTTAGAGCAAACTCCCAGAGGGAGCTATCATAACAAACTGACCTGACTTGAAAGTAGAACTTTGGTCAATGAACAGTAGTCCCTTTCAAGGCCTCTCATTAAGAAGCACAGAGACTGTACACACTGAACCATCAGGCATGTCGCAGAGTGAAACAGATCTTGCAGAGAGCAACTTTCTGTCTTCGGCTGTGATCAGTGATTTCCTGCCAGCCTTTCCAATAAAACTAAGGAGAAAGACATAACAACTAACCAGAAGCAAAATCAAAGTGTCAGAGAAGCAATCCGTGAGTGCTATAGTCTAAAACAGGTGCTTTAATCAAAACAGTTAACTTTTGAAATTAACCAGATCACTTCTGGCTATGAAACAATTATTCCAATGTTAGGTGATAGTATCAATCCCAGATTCAAGAATCAAGAATCTGGCCATAGAAATGCTATCAGTAAAGGAACTGGATAGCAGCAAAGAACAACCAAATTGGTACAGTATTCTAAAGGGTTTTTACTATTTAGCTGGCCAATCAATTAGAAAATCAACCACAAATATATGTGTTTTTTTGATCTCTCGTCTTTGATCAATATCTGTTTCTTTCCCAATTAACCTGAAACTTGTATTTTTTATTTTAGTTTAGTCCTCCTATCCCACATGTTTTTGGGTGTTTTGTCCAGTTATATCCTGGTTCCTGAGTTCAGAAGATATCTGGCTGTCTTCTCCTTCCTCCCTTTCTTTGGATTGTGTCAGGTATTTCCCTAATGAAACATAACCGAGTTGACTGGAAGTTCACCTGTGTCATGAGAAGAGCTGTGTCATAAATTGTACCCTCAATGTATTCTAAACTACAGGAAAGGAGATTCCACCTGAACATGAGGAAGAACTTCCTAACTGAGAGCTATACATCAGTGGAACTCTCTGCCCCGGAGTGTGGTGGAGGCTCCTTCTTTGGAGGCTTTTAAGCAACGGCTGGGGTGTTTTGAATGCAATTTCCTGCTTCTTGGCAGGGGGTTGGACTGGATGGCCCATGAAGTCTCTTCCAACTCTATAATTCTATGATTCTAAGTGTTTAGAAATGGGGATGGGAGGGGGGCAGTGTGGGGCAAAGTCCTCTGTCTGCTTGCTGGAAATTCAGTGGGCTCAGCTTGGAAACAGGAAAGAGGAACAGAGAAAAGTTCACCTAAAACATATTCACATCACCAAATGGATTTAACCAGTATCACGGCAGCAGTGCTAATTACTTATTGCACCAATATCAACATTGGAGTGAAGTACCTTTAGGAGCCGATTCATGAGTTTCCCTTGCGAATTAAAAGGTACAGCCAAACAATGGGGAGAAACCTGGAACACCATGGTACACCATTACATCGTGCAGTGAACAGTGCAAAATGTGCTCTTACATAGCTACAAGCACACGCCACGATTTTCATATTATTATGTCCAATCAAATCCCCTCCCTAAAAGCAGGCACTCTTCTTAGTTTGTCTGTGAGAATACAAGTCAATGTTATTATCAACTTCACTTTTCCCCTTACCAACCTCGTAATACTACATTGGAGGTTGTCACAAGTTATCATACAATCGTCTTCCCCACCCCACATCTTTGGTTTTGCTGATATTTAAATCCTTCAGAGAGTATAAAATTGCTCAAGGAGTGAGCATGAATCAGGCACCAGATCATTTCATGGAATGCACATCTTTTTAGGGGATTTTTTTCAGGCAACTCTTGTCACTGAGGTTTTTTTAATGCTAATTTTCTTCCTGCTGCCCAGAGCAGAAAGCAGCCACTGTGCTTTTCAAAGCTACAGTCTACAGAAAGAAAGAAGGAAAACACTGGTGAACGGATTGCCATGTACTTTGGCTGTGTCTCATTCCTGTGGTTCCCACAGCTGGAAGTGAAACAGAGAAAATAAAATGGGCAAGGCACTTTTTGTGGTCTGTATTGAACATTCAGTAGACTTTACCATCTTGCTTTGTTTCAGTGTTGTATTCTTTCTTTTTAAAAGAATGTTAATGACTCCATAAGTTCAGTTCATTAAAATTTATGAGTATGATGGGAGAGAACAGAGCATATATTTTTGAGACCAGGATTGCATATGTTTTGTTGCTTTGCTGTCCCTTTCTTTAATGTTTAATTCTGTTCAGATTATTTCACTCAAGCATCTAGAGCACCAAACGTAAATAATTTACCATTTTGAAAACAACCTGGTTCTATTTTTATGAATATAGAAGAATAATTTTTTGAAGAAGGAAAGTGGGGAAGAGGGGGAGGAAGCACCACCTCAACAGCAAGCAGTAACTATGAAGAAATTATTGGCCACACTATTCCCCTTAAACGTTTACTCAACTTCACATTGATTTAACAGCACTATTGTCCTAATCCCACTGTGTCTATACTAATAATAAGTTTCCAAGCTCCATGATGTCACAGAGGGAGAGAATGGAAAAGCTTCTGGCTTCATTAGCTTACGCTGCTTTGAATTACACCAAAGAAGTGCAGACAGAAACCACAAAAAGGTGGTAGTTATGCATCAAGAGGAACTTATTGAGAAGCATTTTTCATACTAATTATTTATTCAGAACAGGAAGGATGGAGATACAATTTTTGTCCCTTACTCATTCCAAATTTAAAATTGGTGTAATGACTTTTGGCCCTTTAAACGAAGACTTGGATTATTTACTCTGTCAATCAAGTGAGGGAGGGGAAATCTGCACCCAGCACCAACTTCCTACTATGTACTATCATGTCTGTATGCACCTTCAAAGTCATCTGTTGACTTATGCCCACCCCGCAAATTTCATGTGATTTTTCTTACAGAAGAAATATTGCCAGTTCCTCTGACAGTCTCCCATCCAAGCACTTACCATGATTGGACCTGCTTAGCATCTGATATCAAATGGGATCTGGTGCCTTAGGGTAATGCTATTTTGTATATATTGTCCCCTGCTGGACTGAGCCATGATTTAATGTTTAATTAGTTAATTGATGCAAGATTAGTAGTAATATATTGTGGTTGTGGAGGGAGGGGAAAAATATAGGAAGATTTATGCATTTAATATGTTTTAAGTTTTGTATACTATCTCATAAGTTTTAATGCTTAATGTAAATTGTTTTTAATTGCTTTATGTTTTATTGTATTGTATTGTTTTATTGGCATTGAATTTTTGCCAGGTCTGTAAGCCACCTTGAGTCCCTTTGGGTGAGAAAGCCGGGATAGAAATGATGTAAATAAATAATAATAAATAAAGATTTGAAAGGCAAATGTTAAAAATGTTAAAGAAAGGGAAGTATTACTGTTATGATTATAAAATTCAATTTAAAAACATTTTTTAAAAAGTTAATTAATTTTTTTATGTTGAATACAAACAAACAGGGTGCTGTAGTTGGGCCAAGGGGCAGTAATGGTTCTATGGATGAAACAGCTGGAAGGAGAAAAAGGGCTAATAGAGAGCAGGTGCTTGATGAAGAACAAGTAAAGTGGGTCCGGGAAATACTTATGGCTCCTTCAGAGGATGAGACGTTTTATGGGTTTTCTAGTGATGAGGAGTCCATGATGGAGGATGATGGTTTCACAGAGAGTAGAGGAACTAAAAGGTCTCCTCGAGAGCAGGAGTCAGATGAGGAAAGAGAAAGGAAAAAGATCCGGGATATACTCACTGCTCCCACGGATGAGGAGACATTTGAGGGGTTCTCTGGGAATGATGGGTCTGGGAGTGAGATGGAGAATGTTGATTGGACTCTAGTAAATGTGGATGATGAGCCAGCTCATGTGGCTGCATCAGGGGATTGGCAAGCCTCTCATACTCCTGGGACATGGGGAGATCTAAGTCTTGAATGAAGATGGAGGGACTGGAGGGATGAGAGGCGAGGTCCACAAATGAGATCAAGATCAGCTGTGGATGATGAGGACAGGGTGGAGGCCTCATCAGCATCAGACTCTGATGAGTAAGTTAAAAGTGGAGTTTCAAGAGCTATTGCCTTGCAGAAGGCAAGGTGTCGTTTTGGGGACATTGCTTTGTCACTGCCTCTTCTCCTTGGGTCCTGGCTGTACAGCTTCCTGATAATCCGGACTGAATCCTGCTTCGGTGTTCCTGGCTTCTGACTCCTGTTCGGCTCCTGACAATGACGTTTCCAGTTTGGCGTTCCTGCTCTGGCGTTTCCAGTTTGGCGTTTGCTTTGGCGTTCCTGCTCTGGCGTTTCCAGCTTGGCGTTGGCTTCAGCATTCCTGCTCCGGCGTTTCCAGTTTGGCGTTTGCATTGGCTTTCCTGCTCTGGCACTTCCAGTTTGGCGTTCGCTTCGGTGAGCCTGCTTCAGCGTTTCCAGATTGGTGCTTGCCTTGGTGTCCCTGCTTTGGCGCTCCTGCTTTGGCGTTTCTGGCTACTGAACCCAGTTCGACTCCTGACTACGTCTGTGCTTGCTCCTGGCTTGGCGTCTCTAGTTTCCTCCTTTGGTCTTTGAAATTCGGCCTGGCTTTCAACTACGCTTCTGTTTGCTACCTTTTGGGAGCGTTTAGCTCCTCTTTAGCCCTCTGAGCCACAGCATTACGTGGCGCCAGCTTTGGTGGCGTTTGGGTTATGTTTGATGCGGATTATCAAGTCAAATAATCTGGATTATCCTTTTGTTCCTGCTTTTTGACTTCTTTTGAATTAAGACTTTTACCTTTTAAGAGAAACACTGCAGTTAAGTGTTTTTGAGTTTAAAACATCATTTAATAAACATTTAAGAACTTTTATTGTGTGTGTGGCTCTTTAAGAAGCGGCTATATCACGACACAGGGATGGCAATCCTTTTACTGCCTCCAGCTTCAACAGCATGGACTAATAGTGTATTTATTTCTCAACTAATATATGTAGAAATTCATAATCAATATCTATATATATAAAAGAGTGATGGCATCAGGGCAGCGGACAAAACAACAAAACTACAGGCCCCCCAACCTCGAAATTTGACAACACAACCCATCATCCACGCCTCTAGGTTGATACAACAAAAACAAAAGAAAAATAAAGTCCTAATTAGAAGGGGAGGAATAATTGTTTTTATCCAATTGCTGCCAGTTACAAGGCTAAGTTCTGCCCACTTGGTCTCCTAGCAACCAACTCAGCCAAGGGACAGCCAGGGTTCAGTTAGGGGACAGGCACAGTTAGGCCTCACTTAGGCCTCTTCCACAGATTATTTAATTTGCACTGGATTATATGGCAGTGTAGACTCAAGGCCCTTCCACACAGCTATATAACCCATTTATAATCTTATATTATCTGCTTTGCACTGGAATATCTTGACCCCACATTGCCATACAATCCACTTCAGTGTGCATTTTATACAGCTGTGAAGAAGGGGCCTCATATAATCCAGTTCTAAGCAGATAATATAAGATTATAAATATACAGTAGAGTCTCACTTATCCAACATAAACAGGCCGGCAGAACGTCGGATAAGTAAATATGTTGGATAATAAGAAGGGATTCAGAAAAAGCCTATTAAACATCAAATTAGGTAATGATTATACAAATTAAGCACCAAACATCATGATCAACAGGTACCGCTCTGGTGGGAAGGTAACGGTGCTCCACGCAGTCATGCTGGCCACATGACCTTGGAAGTGTCTACAGACAACACTGGCTCTTCAGCTTAGCAATGGAGATGACTACCACCCCACAGAGTCAGACACAACTAGACTTAATGCCAGGGGAAAACCTTTACCTTTATTAATCAAAAATATCCAGTTAATATTTAATATTTCTGACAGGTTTAACCCATTATATCACTGGGAAGAACTGGAACATTGGTAAATCTCAGAAGTAACCATCTTAAATGTTTTTGAGAAATGTGACAGTAAAGAGTCCTCCCTCCTAAACACTATGACTATAATTGTGACTAAACATCGTGGATGGCTTTATAACTGATTTTTTAAAAAAAGTTTTCCAAGCTCTGATTTTAGTAGATAATGACTGAAGTGCAATCAAATCCATCTATTAAAGAAAACATAACTTGATGCTGAAAACATAAAATTTGTAAATTTCACAGGAAATATAGAGTTATTTATGTTTCAACTTTCACGTTTTTTACCAGGGATGAAGGACAGGTGTTGGCATGGTTGTGAACAAAGAGGGGTGTTTAATCACATGATATGGGAAGGCAATCGAGTGCAAGAATACTGGAGGATGATTGAAGGAGAAATCAAAAGAATGTTAAGTCTACAAATAGTAATAGTTAATAGAAATGTACTACATGCAAGGATAACAGGAGTGAAGAATATACAAAAAGAAAAAATGGTTCACAAATTAATAGCGGGTGTACAAATTGTTTTAGTGAGGGGTCGGAAAGATAAAACAAAATGGACTCTAGCCAATTGGTAGAAGTATATAGTTAATATGTTAAATGCAGAAATTACAATATAGATAAAATTGAAAAGGTTGCAATAATCAAGTGGATGTGAGAACCAGTTAGGAACTATTAAGAGAATGTGCTAAGATGTGGAGTGGAAAAATTAAGATTGAGATTTCAAATGTAACTTCTGTAGTTTGCTGTATAAATTGCATGTACAAGGAGAGGAGAGTGGGAGAAGGATAAAACGATAAAACAACAATAAAAAAGACAAAAAAGATTTATGTTTTCAGCAGAGCTAGGCATTGCCAAGTTGTACATATTCTCAACTGTCCAGTTTAAGAACTCTCTAGTAGAAGGATCAACATCATCACCATCACCAGTTAGCTGCTGAATTTCCAACAGAATCTGAATCAAGCACCAAATTCAAAGTGAACATGGCATAAACATTCCTTAAAGGCGATGGAAAATCAAAGAGATTGAGCGTGGAAAAAAATCAGCTCTGATGGAAATGAGGAAACTGACAGCCAGAGGCAACTCCCAAGTCAGGGGCTCTCAAGCCTCTGAAGCATAACACACCCAGATATTTAACATCTGCTTCACAGGTATTTCACAGCTTACATTCCTGGCAAAAAAGAGGCCTCTGTCTTTTTTAATAAGCTTACATATTGTATTTCTTGCTGGTAGTTTTTGAAATCCTTCAGTCAAGGTAAAAGAAGAGCACCTTGCAGTTAATGGAACTGCAACTGTTTAGGCATTTTCAGCATTATTGTACTCAGTTTATCTAAGGGTCAGATTACTTACATGAACATTAATAGTGTGTGTGTGTGTGTGTGTATACACACACACATACATACACACACACACACACATACACACACACACATACATACACACACACACATACATACACAGTCAAAATCTTCTGACACAGATCCCTGATAAATTACTATCTTTAATTCGTTCCAATTATACTTTAAGAGCAAGTCTGGGAATTGTCTTTGCAATTTTTTTATTTGTAATTCCAGAATGTGGTCAAGATCTGATGTTGTCCTCCTTCTGACAAAAGGATTTCCAGCAGAGGAACTAAAGAAAAGAAAATCTGAGAAACCCTCTAGAATAAGTTTCCAGGAGACACAGGGCACATCTAAATGGATTACTTTGGTTAATGTGAGGATGGGTCAGACCCAAAGCAGTTAAATCATGCACAAGGCTGATCTAGATTAACCCCAGGCAAAACTACTGGTCATGGGGAGAAAACCAGAACCTGAGTTCTGGTTATGTAACACTGCCTGAGCTCTGTGAGTGTAGCATTTCTCTGAATGAAGCAGAGAGTGTTTGAAGATTGGGACATCCATAGGGAGACCAAGGTGCTTGTTTATAAAGCTACTGTCCTCCCAACCCTGCTATACACCTGTGAAACGTGAACTGTCTAGTGTCTACAGACGTCACACTCAACTCCTGGAACGATTCCATCAGCGTTGCCTCCAAAAAATCTTATAAATCTCTTGGGAAGACAGGTGGACAAATGTCAGCGTGCTGGAAGAAGCAAAGACCACCAGCACTGAAGCAATGCTCCTACTCCATCACCTCTGCTGCACTTGCCATGTTGTCCTAATGCCCAATTACCATCTCCCAAAGCAGTTGCTATGCTCCCAACTCAAGAATGGGAAATGTAATATTGGTGGACAGGAAAATAGATTTAAAGATGGGCTTAAATCCAACCTTAAAAACTGTGGGATAGACACCGAGAATGTAGGAAGCCCTGGCCCTTGAGCATTCCAGCTGGAGGTCAGCTGTGACCAGCAGTGCTGCAGAATTCGAAGAGGCATGAATGGAGGGCTTAAGCGAGAGGAAGGCATGTCAAGCTAACCCTGACTGGGACCACCTTCGAACTGGAAACCAATGTCTTCACTGCGGAAGAACATGTGGATCATGAACAGGTCTCTACAGCCACCTACGCATCTACGATCAAGACACTACACTTGGAGGGCCATCATTCTCGAGCTACGAGGGATCACCTAAGTACTGTAAGTGTAATAAATAAATACTGCATTGAGCACCTCTGATATCACACTTTCATTACCACAATTGTGCTGATTTGCCAACCTATGACCCTGCAATCCTAGCTTTGTACACTGTTGTAACTTTGCCTTCCAACACTACTACTATTCCTTAGATGACAATATTAATTTTAGCACAATTGTGCAATTCCAGCATTTCTTTAAAATGCAAATATAAAAATTAAATATAAAGGAAAATGAAAATAGCCAGTTTGGGAATAGGAAGGGGGAGGGGGAGAAGAAAGGACTCAACCCTCTAATGTTACTTTCCTTCTTTACTTCCAGCACAGAAGCCGAAAGGACCAAGGTGGGTTGATAAGAATGTTGTGGAACTGGGAGATATTGACGTGTTTTATCCAATAATAGGTAAAGATTGGACAATCACTGGGAAGTGGGAAAATTAGCAGCTAGATGTACATAGTATAATGTGATAGAGACCAGCTTAATTTGCATGAATCTTCATGAATTTCAATTTCAAAGGACGCAATGGGTAATTCTAGCAATTCTATTTCTCTCTTCAAGAAAGTATCCAAAGCTATACATCTTTCAAAAACTGCAGTTCAGACCTTGTTCTGTACCAAATATTTGTGTGGAGTTTTATGCAGAATATTTTCTACACATAATTATTATTTTCTGTGCAAAAAATTTGCACAAAATAAGACTTGAACTGTGAAGATTCCCATCACTCCAGGACTCTACATCAAAGCTTTCTGATACACAAGAAACAAATTTTTCAACAATTGTTCATATTGTTTTGAATTTTTTTTAATCTCTAGGGGAAGGGGAAAAAAAATCTATGTAGCTTATATCTTTTAATTTTTGACAGAGGGGTAGTGTCTTGTTTATATTTAAAGACCTATATTACATCTCACTATTTTTCCATGTATGACTACTTAAATAGCTATACAGGCAGATATATATTTTGGAATAACTTCGTTAAGTTCTCAGACCCCATCTATATTGCCATATAAAATCCAGATTATCTTTGAACTGAATTATATGTCAGTAAAGACTCATATAATCCAGTTCAAAGCAGATAAATGTGGATTATATGCTTCAATCTAGATTATATGGCAGTGTAGATCCAGCCTCACTATCTCCTGACAGAGACTGACATCAGTATGGAGACACTCCAAGTAATTGGGTTGGCATGGCAATATCAAAACAAAAATGGCAGCTGACTGTGAAGAGTGGGCTGCCATGTGGAAACGGTTTTTAGCAGTCTTCACATCAATAAATAAAAAATTACCTTTGAATTTACCCTTGGTTAAAGGAAAGATTTTCAAGCTGAACTGACCCCAACTGGTGATGCTTGCCTTCATCTGAGGCTTATTAATAAAGGATAAAAAGATATGGAAAATAACAGAAAGACAGGAAGGTGAATGGATCAGGAAAAATGCACACATACTCTCGTATTGAAATAATGACACAAATAGAACTGCTGCTGTCTCCCTCCCTTCTTTTCCTCCTTTTTTTTCCTCTGGACTCAACCCAATACTCATTCTACACAGGGCCAAAGACAGACATAAATATGCATTTGGCTAAAGTATTCTAAGTGTACACCTTAATAAGTAAATTAGGAATATGGAAAACAGATGTTCACATCTCTCAGTTGTACTGGTACATTAATCAGGGTGCTACATATAATTGCCTGCAGCTCTTTGTTAAGTGAATACTTGGCAGGAAATTTAGGCCTTATTCCTATTGTTGGTCCCAGCTCGACTACTTTCACTGAATCCATGCAACTTACAAGTGTCACCTTTCCATTGATTCAATGGGTATACTCTACATGGAACAATAAATAGGATTGGGACCTAAATGTTATATGTAAAAGTAAGAGAAACCTGGAAAAAGTCTCTCAGACATTCCTGCAGATATATGTGCCTTCTAAGATTTTAGAAACAAGAAAATCACAAAGTGAGCTATAACCTATTCCATTTTGTGCCCAGTGGAAGTCAATTTCTCAGTAAGCACAGATGTATTAATCTCCAAATTGTGAAAAAAATTGTTACTCACCCCCCCCCCCCCTCACTATACAGTTATGTCACTATTATTCTACTTTAACTGTCATGATTCAATCCCATGGACTCCTAAGGTTTGTAGTTTGGCAAGTATGGAACAGTTAAAGTGGAGTTATAGTGCTATAATTCTTTACTGTGAATAGACCCTTGCTCTTTGTGCAGCTCTGAAATGATAAGTTTTTGATTTTATGCCAAGGGCTACATGAGGTTTTATGGGCTGTAGGTTGCTCTCACCTGCATATGAACGTTTACAGGCAAAAAATTGTGATTTGCCAAAAGATGGGCAGTATGTTTGCAGTGAACCACTGTTTTAATTCAAAATAGCTTCCAGGTCTAAATTTAACAAATTCTGATAGATTAGTCAGCATGTCAGGATTATATGCTATTACTGACAAAATCTAAGCATTAGTATTTAATAAAGCCACTCAAATAAGGCTTGCAGTAAGTAGCCTGCTAAGTAACTGGAAGATGCAGAGCAATTGAAGTCTGCCAAAATATATAGAGCAGCTGGGGAAAGCTGGATGCAGTATATTCAGGAAAAAATGCTGGATTTTATACAGCTAGGGGACTGGACAAAAGGGTATTTACGATGAGATTTCTGTACATATCATCTGGAAAGATAGTTGAAGAAACAACTCAAGACGATTTTAACATACTGCAAAATGAAAGCAGATGTACAACCCTCTTTTTTCCATAGCGTATTACAGAATAGTTGTTTATTCTTGTACTCATTCTGTATTTATTTCCTGCTCAATTCACAAGGTTCTAAATTATACAAACTAGGGCAAGGAGATCCTTCTTGCTTTTTATCATGCCCCATCTCAGTTTCTTCTGATGTCTTCAGATGTAGCTGTGACCAAGCCCTACTGAGAGGTGAAGTTTTAACAAACTTTGAAAATTCCCCAAAAAATTAGTGGATGGGTGGAACATTATGAAACTTGATAGGCAAAGAGTGATAAATATGTTCTACCACTGTAGCAAGTTTCACCGTAATTGCTTTAAAAATGAGGGAGAAAGAAGCCATTGAATTTTCCCCATTTATAGTAATTTAATGGGAAGTGAGGAGACGCCACATGCCTGCACTGAACTACATTTCCCAGAATGTATTGGGCTGGAGCAGCTATCTGTGGCATTGAGAGACAGTCTAATTATTATAATATATACAATCATGCAATCTGCAAAGAGGAGTCAAGGAAATAATAGTATATAAACCTGTGCAAAGTTATGTGGTTGTGTGTCAATATGAGGGAAGGTAAACCTGTCCCTCTCAGCCAATGAAGGCTGACAAGGGAAGGAGGGGGAGGCAGAGAGGATCTTTTTAAAAAGTTGTTTTTAAAAGCTTTAATAATTCCCTAAAATTCTGTGGATAAGTGAAACATTATGAAACCTAATAGGCAAAGCATGGTAAAAATTTGTCCTATTACTGTAGCAAGTTTCACCCCAATAGCTTTAAAAATAAGGGAGATAACAGACCCTGAAGTTTTCCCAGTAGTAACAGAGGAGCCATATGCCTGCTTTAAAACTACATTTCCCAGATGTCCCAGTTCCTCTCTCCTCATGACATTTCCCACCCCCTTTTGCCCTCATTCTTTCCTTATTAATAACATTGACCATCTTGACCAAACTTGGATGTTGCATGTCCTGGTTTTCATCTGTGAATTCTTGGAGGGTATGAGAAGTTTAAAAAGAGAGAGACAGCATAGTGTAGTGTAGTGGTCTGAGAGTTAGACTCCGGTTGTGGCTTGATTCCCCACTCAGCCATGGAAACCCACTGGGTGATCTTGGGCAAGTCACACACTCTCAGTCCCCAAAAGCCCAGTCAAACAGGAAATAGCACTTTCAAATCAGGAACAGATTTCTTTATTCAGAGGCTGATGGCCACCGGTCAGGAGTGGTTTGATGGTGTGCTATGATTTCTGTTCCTGTTCCTGTTCCTGGTTGAGAAATGTCATTTCCTAATTGGTTCTGTCATAAAAATATGCCAAAACTTTATTACACTGCCAAAACCTTGTCTTTGCGCAAGGGACATCGTTCCATAAATAGAACATTATGTTTTGTTGAGTCTCTCTCCACCAATTTAACAAAGTTTCAGCCACAAAAACAAAGTTCTTAAAGTATAACAATGACTTTCAAAGTAAAGACAACCCAATTAAACAGGAAGTAACACTTTCAAACCAGGAACAGATTTCTGTTATTATTAAAAATTGTTTTTTTTTTAACTTTGAAAATTCACCAAAACTCTGAGAAGTCAAATGTTCTGAAATTTGGTGAGTGAACAGTGGTAAATGTGTTCTACCAGTGTAGCAAGTTTCATCAGGATAGCTCAAAAAATGAGGGAAAGAGAAGCCCCTCTATTTTCCCCATTGCCAGTAATGTTTTCCTTCATGCGCATGTGCGTCTGCCTATAACAAGGTACAGTAGAGCCCCGGTTATCCAAGATAAATGGGCAGGCCCAATCTCAGATAACCGAAGGGCTTGGATAGGGCGAGGCCTCGCCGAGGGACATTTCCCCTGATCTCCCTCAGCCAGGACCTTGCTGGAGGACAAAGTTTCCTCCAGCAAGGGCCTGGCCAAGGGAGAACTGCACCACGCTTCTCATTTCTCGGAGGGACAGGCCTTGCTGGAGCAAAAGCCTGTCCCTCCAAGAAAAGTGGAGCACCCTCCGGATCTCCCTTGGCCAGGCCCTTGTTGGAGGAAAGATTTACAGCACTGCTCATGCTGCAGCAGCGCTCGTAGATTCCTTCCAAGGAGCGAGGCCTTGCTGAGGGACATCTCCCCAGATCTCCCTCAGTCAGGCCCTTGCTGGAGGAAAGAGTTTCCTCCAGCAATGGCCTGGCTGAGGAAAACCCGCGGCACGCTCCTGTTCCTCCGAGAAATGAGGAGTGTGCCGCAGGTTTTCCTTGGCCAGGCCATTGCTGAAGGCAACTCTTTCCTCTAGCAAGAGCCTGACCGAGGTAGATCCGGGGAGACATCCCTCGGCGAGGCCTCACCCCTTGGAAGGAGTCCATGAGCGCTGTTGCTGCAGTGATCGCAGGCCACTTCCTGGAAACTTCCTCCTCCCTCTCAAGCTCCCTTCGTGCGAAAAAAGGAGAGGAAGAGGAGGGGCACTTCCGAGACGCTTGCTCCTCCCTCTCCTCCTCACGAGCTCCCGAGCTACAGAGACTTGGTTAACCGGGGCACTACTGTACATATGAAGATTCAGAAGTTTTGGAAAGTTTTGAACATTCTGACTTCAAAATTCAGAAATGGCTTTAGAAACGAAGCGCCAGAGCCCCCTACTTTCGAACAGAATTTAGAACCATTTTTTTTCTGGATCACACATACCTAATAAAAGTGTGTGTGTGTGTGTGTGTGTATGTTATAATGTGTAACCATGCCTATACATACACACATGTGCATGAGCACACACAAAACTTATGTAAACTATTCACATTCTTTTTATTATCATTATTACTCCATAAGACAATATGTGTTTAGAGGGATGAATGATGGGTGGGCTGGGCAACATGGATGGGTTTTTTAATTATTGTGAAAAATTAATTAAGTATGGTGTGTATATGTGTGTGTGTGTGTGTGTGTGTGTGTGTATATGTGTGTATATAAGAAGACTTATATAAATAGTCTGTCGAATGAATGTGGAATGTATCACACAACACATGTACAACCATCAAGGTAAGAATCCATTGTTACTGTATTTTGCAGAATTGTACAAAATAAACTTTTGGAGGAATTTTAAAAAATACTTCTCCATAGCGTCAATACATCTGGCAAAATAGAAAATGACAAAGGTAGTTTTACACACCCCCACACACACTTTTCTCTAGTTGCCACCTTAATTTTCAAAATAAATTTCAATGTTTTCACACTTCTTGCATTTCTATCTGCCATGTAGATCTTTCTACTCTTTGATTCAGTACAAGCTGCTACAAATGAAACTAATTATTTTATAGTTTGGGCAGTCTGCCTGTTTGAATGCAAGACTTGGACAGCTGCCGCCACCTTGCAGACATGTGTTAACTTCAAACTTTATTCCAACAAAAGACAATTGCTTTCAGGGTGCTACTGAATCAGTGTTCAAAAAAAGTGTAAGGGCATGAACAAAGAAGCTACTGCTTGAAGGGGAAATGATACTTTTTCAGTAGTTATCTGATCTCTTAACTATGCTTTGGAAATGTGGCAACACATTTTTACCATTGTGATCTTATCAATAAGCATACTGAAATTTCAATGACAAGTTATCATTACAGTTTAAATTTCAAAATGCTTATACGGAATTTTCCATCATTATACAGCTTTGCTGATTCCATCATTTGATCAAAAATTGATGTGTCAGTCTATATGCATATGTATATACAGTAGAGTCTCACTTATCCAACACTTGCTTATCCAACATTCTGGATTATCCAACGCATTTTGTAGTCATTGTTTTCAATACATCGTGATATTTTGGTGCTAAATTCGTAAATACAGCAATTACTACATAGCATTACTGCGTATTGAACTACTTTTTCTGTCAAATTTGTTGCATACATGATGTTTTGGTGCTTAATTTGTAAAATCATAACCTAATTTGATGTATAATAGGCTTTTCCTTAATCCCTCCTTATTATCCAACAAATTCATTTATCCAACATTCTGCCGGCCTGTTTATGTTGGATAAGTGAGACTCTACTGTATCCAGAAGTTTATATGTTGTTATTGTTTCTATTGTTGAAGTTATTATAATATTTGTTTCTATCATTCTTTTCCCCCAGTTTGTGATTGAAAGTGTCTTTCAACAAATTTAGATGAACAGTCTTTGACAAAATACAATGTTAAAAAGTGATTAAATGATTAAAAAAACTAAAACCAGTTTAAAACATATTAAACACTCTCACACATGTATTCAGTACAATGATTAGCAAGATTCAGTGTACTGCTTATGTAAAATGGGCCTTACACAATAAATCATCAAATGCTTGGTGATCAGAAAAAGCTTTACTTGTATATGAAAAGAAAGTAGGGAGGGTGCAAGGCTAACTTTTCTGAGAAGGGAGTTCCAGCACCTGGGGTAGCCACTGTGACAGCCGTTTCCCATGGTCCCACCAGGTGTACCAGTGAGGATAATGGTGTTATGTGATTCTAGCTATCACAAGGACTGTGGGTTGGGAGCCTGGCATGTCTAGTTCCAAAGGACATACAGGATGAAGGGAATGATCAGATGCTTTATTCTCCTTGGCCAAAGCGGATGTCAGCAAAAACAGTGCTCCAAAACCTGCCATGCTGGAATTGCAAACATACAGGTTTATTTATAGCACTTTGACAGCCCTTCGAGATAAAGACACATTGCTGAACTAGCTGAACTAGCTCCTGATTGGTCCATGATGGTGCTGGCTAGGATCCGCTCACTGGTTGGTCTGGGGTTCTGTCCTTCATCATTGCTGTTTTTTTTCCAGCTATGGTGGGAAATTTAACAAACTGTCATTGGATTATTTTGAAGATTTGTGTCCATTCATTGATCCACCCAGGAGAGGGGTGCAAGCATAAAGGAATGCAGTGAGGCAAGAGATAATGGGTTGAAATGAGAGGCCTGCTGTTGTGCTGCAGAAGAGGCCACAAACATCTCCAGCCAGCCTGCCTGTTGCTGCCTCTGGACTCCTTGTGAGTAGACTGCAGCCCCGGGCCCTTTCCATCTGGGTGTGACTCAGCACTTCCTAAGAAGGACCATCTATAAAGCCTGAGTCCACAAGGCCCTGGCAGGGCTGAGAGGCCTGCTGTTGTGCTGCAGAAGAGGCCAGAAACATCTCCAGCCAGTCTGCCTGTTGCTGCCTCTGGACTCCTTGCCTACTGCCCCCCTCCCTTTTTCCCAGCGCTGGTGAGTGGACATAAGAAGGGAGGGAAGACTTTTAAAACTCCAAAGCCATCCGGAGGAAGAAGGCAGAGGAACTGACTTTAAAATCATTCTGTCTCTTGCTGCAGGCCTACTGCCCTCCTCGCTTTCCCCAGCATTGGCTATTGAACTAAGAGTCTGTCTTACTGAGGTCCACTCATTATTTATATATTGCTGCTATAACAATCTTTAAATGCTGTTATAATAACTATTATGCACTGTGGAGCCTGGTCCCCCTGACTAGTTTACTAAGTCTATCATCTCTAATTGGTCCTGCCCTGGCACCTTATAATACCATATTGCACCATATTGAATTAGTTCACCATCATAATCCCCACTGCCTGCCTTGCACTTTAGTCAGCTCAGACCCCTATACCTATGCTGCTCATGCACCCTCTGCACTTTACAACTGCATTTGCACTTTGTATTGTTGGAGGGGGGTGGGGGAGGCTGGAGGGTTATGGGGACTGCAGGGTGGGGGAAGGGAATGGGTGTGAAAGGATGCCAATCTATAACAGAAAACTAGTAAACCAAATAACATCGTTTGGACCAGGGGAAGAGAAAGGGAAAGGACAGTGTGATAGGGGAGGAGGGTGTTCTGATGGGTGGGGAGCCCCTATAGAGGTGGTGTCTGGGAGGGGGAGATACGGGAAAGGGAGACCAAATCATTTAATTCGGCCTAGGGTTTTTGGTAGGACATTAATAGTTCCAAAACGGTCTCCTGACATAGCTAATCTGGGTAGCCAGGATGGCGGTCCCTCCAGGTTAAAGGTGGTGCTGTTTAATGCCAGGTCAGTGAACGGAAAAACATCTTTCATCCAAGATCTCATCTTGGATGAGCATGTAGACCTGGCATGTATTACGGAGACCTGGCTGGACGAGATGGGAGGAGTTAATCTCACCCAGCTCTGCCCGCCAGGTTATTCCGTACAGCACCAGCCGAGAACTGGAGGGAGGGGAGGTGGGGTCGCGGTGGTCTATAAGGATTCCATCCCCCTGACCAGGTGCCCCGTCCCACAGTCGACCATGTTTGAATGTGTCCACCTGAGGGTGGGAGACCGGGACAGATTAGGGATTCTGTTAGTGTACCGACCACCCCGCTGCACTACAGTCTCCCTGCCTGAGCTAGCTGAGGTGGTCTCGGGCCTGGCGTTGGAGTCCCGGCGGCTCATAGTGCTGGGGGACTTCAATGTCCATGCCGAGACCAACCTCTCAGGTGCAGCTCAGGACTTCATGGCCGCCATGGCAACCATGGGGCTGTCCCAATTAGTAACAGGCCCCACCCACAGTGCGGGACACACACTGGACTTGGTCTTCTGTCAGGGATGGGAGGAAGGTGGCGGTGTGGAGGAGCTCACCATCGCTCCGTTGCCATGGACCGACCATCACCTGATCAGGTTTAGACTTACTGCGCCCCCCAACCTCTGCAGGGGTGGTGGACCTAAAATGGTCCGCCCCAGGAGACTTATGGATCCAGAAGGATTCCTGATGACTCTTGGGGAATTTCCCGCCTCCTCGGCAGGTGATCCTGTTGATGCTCTGGTCTCTCTCTGGAATGGAGAGATGACTAGGGCAATAGACACGATTGCTCCGGAGCGTCCCCTCTCGAGTAACCGAGCTAAACCAGCTCCTTGGTTTACTGAGGAGCTGGCAGCGATGAAGCGAAAGAAGAGGGAACTAGAGTGCGTGTGGTGATCAGGGTATAACGAGTCAGACCGAACACGGCTAGGCTCCTATCTTAGGGCATATGCCGCGGCAATCAAAGCTGCAAGGAGAGCCCACCTTGCGGCCAACATTGCGTCCGCACAGAACCGTCCGGCGGCGCTGTTCCGTGTCATCAGAGGGTTGTTAACTCCCACCAATCAAGGTGGGAGCCCTGATAACTCGGCAGCCCGCTGTGAAGCATTTGCTCGGTTCTTTGCGGACAAAGTCGCTCTGATCCGTTCCGACTTTGACACCATATTAACGGCAGTCTCCGAGGATGTAACGAGTGCACCTGCTTGTCCAGTTTTGTTGGATTCATTTCAATTGGTTGAGCTCGAGGATGTGGACAAGATCCTGGGAGAGGCGAGACCGACCACATGCATCCTAGACCCCTGCCCATCCTGGCTGGTGAGAGAACCCAGAGGGGGTTTGGCCGAGTGGGTGAAGGTGGTGGTAAATGCCTCCCTTCGGGAGGGCAAGTTTCCAGCGAGCCTAAAAATGGCTGTGATCAAGCCGCTGTTGAAAAAGCCATCATTGGATCCCACTCAATTCGGAAACTTTCGGCCTATTTCCAATCTCCCCTATTTGGGCAAGGTCTTGGAACATGTGGTTGCTTCGCAGCTCCAGGGTTTCTTGGTTGACACTGATTTTCTGGATCCGGCACAGTCTGGCTTTAGGCCGGGGCATGGTACTGAGACAGCCTTGGTCGCCTTAGTCGATGATCTACGCCGGGAACTGGACAGGGGGAGTGTGTCCCTGCTGGTTCTGCTGGACCTCTCAGCAGCCTTCGATACCGTCGATCACGGTATCCTTCTGGGACGCCTCGCGGGAATGGGACTTGGAGGTACTGTTTTGCAGTGGCTCCACTCATTCCTGGAGGGTCGGTCCCAGATGGTGTCATTGGGGGATGCCTGCTCGGCCCCACAACCGATGACTTGTGGGGTCCCGCAGGGCTCTGTGTTATCTCCCATGTTGTTTAACATCTACATGAAGCTGCTGGGAGAGATCATCAGGAGTTTCGGGGTCCGGTGTCATCTGTACGCAGATGATGTCCAGCTCTGTCACTCCTTCCCACCTGTCACTAAGGAGGCTGTCCAGGTCCTGAACCGGTGCTTGGCCGCTGTGTCGGACTGGATGAGGGCCAACAAATTGAAATTGAATCCAGACAAGACAGAGGTCCTCCTGGTCAGTCGGAAGGCTGAACAGGGTACTGGGTTACAGCCTGTGCTGGATGGGGTCACACTCCCCCTGAAGGCGCAGGTGCGCAGTCTGGGGGTGATCCTGGACTCATCGTTGAGCCTGGAGCCCCAGGTCTCAGCGGTGGCTAGGGGAGCCTTCGCACAATTAAAACTTGTGCGCCAGCTGCGACCGTACCTTGGGAAGCCGGACTTGGCCACGGTGGTACATGCCCTTGTTACATCTCGTTTAGACTACTGCAACGCACTCTACGTGGGGCTGCCTTTGAAGACTGTTCGGAAGCTTCAATTAGTCCAACGGGAGGCTGCCAGGTTAATAACTGGGGCGGCGTACAGGGAGCGTACTACTCCTCTGTTACGCCAGCTCCACTGGCTGCCAATTAGCTACCGAGCACAATTCAAGGTGCTGGCTTTAGCCTATAAAGCTCTAAACGGTTCCGGCCCAGCTTATCTGTCCGAACGTGTCTCCCGCTACGACCCACCTCGAAGCTTAAGATCGTCAGATGAGGCCCTGCTCGCGGTCCCGTCAGCCTCACAGGTGCGGCTGGCGGGGACGAGAGACAGGGCCTTTTCAGTGGTGGCTCCCCGCCTATGGAACGCCCTCCCCATTGAAGTCAGGCAGGCTCCCTCCCTCCTGTCTTTCCGAAAGAGGACAAAAACGTGGTTATGGGACCAGGCATTTGAGCATGAGTAGCAGCAAAAATGAGATAAGAATATATGACCTACTGACAGACCCCACATGAACATGGAAAGCGCCTTAAATGTATATTTAAATGTATAATTATGTATATTTTAATGGCTATTCTTAATTTTATTGTAATTTTTAATCTTGATGGATTTTTAAATTTGATGAAAACTGTTTTTAATGTGTATGGTTATACTGTAAGCCGCCCTGAGTCCCCTGATGGGTGAGAAGGGCGGGGTAGAAGTGATGTAATAAATAAATAAATAAATAAATAAATAAATGGGTTTTAACAGCTCTGCTCCGGTCAGTACAATGGTGCCAGTCAGGTAAACAAAAGGGTGTTCAGCGTGTTGGTAATTTCAATGCAGATCCCAAAGAAGGGGTCTGATTTGGCAACAGAGGTGAAGAAACATTCCCAGTATTACAATAAGAACATACCAGGAAAAAAAGGAAAAGACCCAGCAGTTCTTTCTGAAGACCACTCTATGATATGTCAGTCTACCCAGGGTATTGCGAAGGGATTATGTTAACTAATGTGTTGCCATTCCCTGAGGTCTGAGGTGTGTATGTATGCTGTTTGTGCAACCTTTTAGGGAGCTTAATGAAAGATAGTCCAAAACTAGGAATCAAGTCAATGTGAGATCCCTAATTAATCCCCATGGAGCGACAGACTACAGGGTTCACCCTTTTTGGAGTCCAGTGGGGCAGAGAGAAGGGCTGGTCTGAAAGATCTCTACAATATCATTACTTTATATGAGTACACTTATTCAAGTAACATGGACTTGGGTCATATGGTGCTTTATAGGTCAAAAACAGCACTTTGATTTGTGTGCATAGTTGTGCATAAAATATGCATGCATAATTTGTATATAAACGTACATTATGTACATATACACATACATGTATATATTATAATAGCTATAGTTCATTGTGGAAGTGGTATTTTTCTGTGTTGCACAAGTGGAGGCAATATGTAGTGGAAGGATATGGAAAAGAACCTTTTCAACTGCTAGCACCTGAACATCTGATTGCCACCAACCATCACTGGATAAACATGTCATAGTCCAAAATTTAGTAAGAAATAGAGAAGCAACTTAAAACGTTATTATTCTTCCCACTGGAATTCATTTGTTCACAACCATTTTGAAGACTATTTTATAGACAACTCTCACTGCTTGTGAAATCTGAGTGCAAATTGGTAACAGAACTAATGCAGATGTTAATAGAAGAAATCAAAGGAATTTGTTCTTTTCACTCAGGTTGGATGCAGATTTTGACTATCACATTAATAGAGTCCAAATATTTTCAACAGAAAAGCAAACACCTGACAAAAGTATCTGCTTGAAGTTATGCTTACAGACCGAATGTCACAAATTGTCTTTAAACTAAGCACGAATGGGATGATGAAAATAGATGGATCAAGATATTTGCTTGCTCTTATCAGGTAGGACAAGTCAGGGGTATACAATATTGAAGTGGAAGGCTGATGGCTTTCTACATACTAACCTTATTATTGGCAGTTAAATGGACAAGACTATCCTTCCCATTTTTCCAAAGCATAGTGTTATAGCTTTGTAGCATTGTCAAAATGATATTCTTAGACAGTATAACAGAGTCTGGCAACCAAACTTATTAAGAAAAGTTCATAATATAGTATAATACCTTAAACATCAATCACTTTTGTGCAAATTATGTCAAATAAAATACATCAAGTCTAACAATAAGGAAATACTCACACTCAAACAACTTTTCAGGACAGTTCTCTCACCCTGAGATTCCTCCTTTTCTCATGCTGAGGATCGAGAACTCTTTGTAACTCTATTCCACAGGAAAAAATGGGAACAGAGAAATGTGGGCAAAAGCAGCAGTGAGATTAGGAATTATATGACAAGGATGAGGAATATAGGACCCTCCAGTTTGTTTTGGGCCAGAACTGATCATTTCTGAGCCTGCAGTCAAATGGTAACTAGAAGGTCAAACATTCCCAATTGTTTCATGCCAAAACAGTAAACTGAATATTGAGAACTGAATAGTGCTGCTCTATTTTGCATTTTTGTAAACCAATTGCCTATGATTAGCAGGAAATCCAGTTTTGATACATGATCAATTTCCTCCTAGACTCCAGCATAAAATCTTTCAATTTCTTCTTCTTCTGCTTCTGTAGTTGGGCATAGATTTTGATTATGCCTATATTAATGTTTTTTCCATGTTTTGTTGATATGATTTACTCAGACTTTGCATTAAAGACTGTGACTTCGTTTGCTGTTTCTTTCCTATTAACACCACCATTTTTCTTATTAGAGTTTAAATTCCTGAGTGATACACATTGTAATTATCTGATTCAAAATGTCTTATTTCTGTCCATTTGCCCTGCTCACTCCAAGTATTGCAATATTTATGAATTCTATTTCTGTTTTACTATGTCTAGGTCCCTTTGATTAATGCATCTCACATTTCATGCTCTTGTGCAGCTTTGGATTTTCCTTTCACCTCTGAACATCTGAATGTCATTTCAGTTTGAATGCAGTTGTGTCATTAGCTACAATGTAACTTGTAATTGTCCTCTGCTGTACCCCAGTGGCTTGCTGAGTGCCTTCCAACATCTTGTTTCATTCTGGATTGTCTCACCAAAGGAGTTTCCTTGCAAAAGGGGTTCTTTCTGTGAGGTAAGTGTTAGCTATGATGCCACTGCAGTTGTCTCTAGCCACATACATGCTGCTGAACTCATTAGGTATTGCCACAGATTTATTCATCTATCCATAGGGCAAGAATAGGTTGCAAGGCAGAAAACTGGAGATGACTCCTACGGTACACTAGTGAAATGATGATGTTTCACCATCATCACAAGCATCACCACGCTCACCACCATCCAATGTTTAAGTTAGTTCACATTATTCTAACAATGGTATCACAAGTATTGCAATTAAGTTGAAAAATCTAATGAAATCTACATTGGCTTTGTGATGTGAATATTTGTCAAACTCATTGACAAGTACTCACAACACCATTACACCATTGAACACTTGTGAACATTGTGAACATTTATATCTATATTTCTCTTTTCTATTTTGTTGTCTAGCCTTATCAGTCTTCTGTACAATCCCCTTATCTATGAGGGATACTCTCTAAGATTCTATTTGTTATTTATTCGTTCAGACGCTTCCGACTCATCTTGACTCCATGGAGAAGCCCATGCCAGAGCTCTCTGATGGCTGTGGCCACCCTCAGCTCCTTCAAGGTCAAGCCAGTCACTTCAAGGATACCACCCATCCATCCATCTTGCCCTTGGTCGGCCCATCTTCCTTTTTCCTTCCATTTTCCCCAGCATCATTATTTTCTCCAAGCTTTCCTGTCTTCTCATTATGTGGCCAAAGTATTTCATCTTTGCCTCTAATATCCTTCCCTACAGTAAGCAGCTGGGCATTATTTCCTGGAGTATGGACTGGTTGGATCTTCTTGCGGTCCAAGGCACTCTCAGGATTTTCTTCCAACACCAAAGTTCAAAAGTGTCTATCTTCCTTCCTTATGGTACAGCTCTCGCATCCACAGGTTACTACAGGGAATACCATTGCTATAACTATGTGGACCTTCATTGCCTGTGTGATGTCTCTAATCTTCACTTTTTTATTGAGATTGGTCATTGCTCTTCTCCCAAGAAGTAAATGTTTTCTGATTTCCTGGCTGCAGCCTGCGTCTGCAGTAATCTTTGTGCCTAGAAATACAAAGTCTGTCACTGCCTCTATTTGCCAGTTATTAATCAGTTATCAGACAAGGTGACTTGGTATCCCCATACCACCAAGAACTTGCCACAATTTATTATACCCTACACTGTTAAAGGCTTTAGAATAGTCAATAAAACAGAAATAGATGTTTTTCTGAAACTCCCTTCCTTCCTTCATTATCCAGCGGATATTGGTAATTTGGTCTCTAAAACTAGGGATAATAGCAAAACCTATGTTTTGACTATATATGAGCTGGAAAATATCATATATGCATTGGAGTACCAGATAAAGCCACAAACACTTTGGGAGGGGGACGATATTATTTGAAGTATGGGTAAGTAGTTATTATATTAGTGGATAAGGGGATCATACTGTGTTTTAATTACTTATTTTTATTTGTCTATTGCAATGGCCTGGAATTCAAACATTTTTTTCCTGAGCTCAAAAAAGGTAAACTTTTGGATTAACTGGAAATCTTTCTTTTTCGATCAGACCTCTGCAATTTCACGGGTTGCCATTGTTGCTTATAAAAACTTCAGAAGTTCAGATCAAGGACTACTCTGCCCGGGCACCTGCTCGTCATGATTTCTGACGAAGGAAGTCATCAAAGAGTTATATGGCTTTCCTCTTTCTGCATCTTGCATCAGAACAGATATTTCATAAGGAGATGCATGTGTAACCTTGCACATTCAATCATTTCTGGCTGTCAACTTCAAAACCACCCAGTGGTTCAAACACAACCTGAATGACACTGTCTTGTGCTGACAGTGTGTCACTCTCTGCCTCCCTCTTTCTACCTGCTCTGCTGACACTGTTACTGGTGCTACTGAAGAACACAAGGCTTGTATTGTTCCCAAAGTCACAAAGGCAGAATTTGTTTTGGTGCCCCCATTCCTAGGCCAACACTGCTTGTCCATCTAAAAAGCAAAGACAATGAATTCCAACCCATAGAGTGTGAAGTCAGACTAGTTGCTGCAGCAACCACAGAAATGAATTAACCTCAAGTTGCGCTCTTCTTTTTTCCCTATCAGGTAGAGAAAATGGAAAATACAACAGCAACAACAGGTGCTTTAAAATGTCCTTTGTAAATTTCTCGAAGCATTATACCTTCTTTATGTCTTTCTCTGCTTCAAATAAATCTTCTTCCTCCACCAGCACTTGCAGATAAATGGATCACAAGCTGTAGGGTTAAAAAAGACTTTTTAGTAATATTGTAAAGCAACAGGGGGGCTTGCACATTAAGTTGACTATTAAAATGTTGTAATTTCTAATCCAATTACCTATGAATTGAGTTGGATGAACATTTTTAACAACTAACTTTAAATTAGAATGTAAATTTCTGTTACACTGGTATATTAAAACCTTGACTATCTATGATCTACTCTTTCCCTGAAGAATATTGTGTTTTGTATTCTAAAGGTAATAGCTTCATGGATTGCAAAAAACAGATTTTCATTTAATTTACAGGACACTGTTCTCTTGTTTTCCTTTCTTTTTTTCTTTATAATATCACCTAACCCTGTCCATTTCTTTAGTCGGAAGCAAAAATTGGAAGTAAGTTTTAAAATTCCTTGGGACATTTCTTTGGGGCTGCCTTTATGTAGTGTTCTTTATAGGACAATGAAGGACCCTCAATATAGCTCATTTAAAACTTCCCTAATATAAAATCTAATTAGATGAGTATGCATTACAATTAGCCGATCAAGCAAGTGAGCAATTAAAAATTCATAGAGAAAGAAAATACCCCCCCTCCCCCCCAAAAAGGGGAAGGCCTTGGACAAATACCCTTTGATTGCCTTCATGGCTTAATGATACTCATGTCCTCAGTGAACAACCTAACCATGTTATTACTCTGCTTGCTGGGACCTCAGATCATAAAAGGGCAACAGTACAGCATCAGCCTTGGAATAACTGTCAGAAATATTAAAAAATCACTAGGTATTTTTAATTACAAAAATGTGAGTCAAGCACTGAAACGGTTAAATAAGCTAGCCTCACCCTGAGGAGAGTGAGTAGGCTGAAGCCTTTCAGAATTAGTGGGCCAAAGCTAGTGTCGTCCTGAGGAGAGTGAGTAGGCCTGGTGTGAGAAGCTTCAGTGAGAGAAGCCCCAGATTGAAGGCCTCATGTGTGAAGCTCCAGTGTGAAGGTTGCTCTGTGTGAAGCTCCTGTGTACGTTTGGTGTGAGAGTGAAGCTAGAAGCTGTTTATCTGCATGAGAAAGATGCCCAGCATGGAAGCAAAGAAGGGAGTAAAAAGAACTTTATTTGTGTTATGAAAACTTTGTTTTTATAAATTTGTTGTTGTTGTTGTTTAATTGTTCAGTTCCTTCCAACTCTATGTGACCTCATGGACCAGCCCACACCAGAGTTTTCTGTCAGCCGTCGCCACCCCCAGCTCCTTCAAGGTCAAGCTCAAGGATACCATCCATCCACCTTGCCCTTGGTCGATCCCTCATCCTTTTCCCCAGCATCATTCTCTTCTCCAAGCTTTCCTGTCTTCTCATTATGTGGCCAAAATACTTCATCTTTGCCTCTAATATTCTTCCTGCAGTGAGTAGCCAGACATTATTTCCTGGAGTATGGATTGGTTGGATCTTCTTGTGATCCAAGGCACTTTCAGGATTTTCCTCCAACACCACAGTTCAAAAGCATCTATCTTCCTTTGCTCAGCCTTCCTTATGGTCCAGCTCTCGCATCCATAGGTTACTACGGGGAATACCATTGCGGGCCTTCGTTGCCAGTGTAATGTCTCTGCTCTTCACTATTTCATCAAGATTGGTCATTGCTCTCCTCCCAAGAAGTAAACATCTTCTAATTTCCTGGCTGCAGTCTGCGTCTGCAGTAATCCTTGCACCTAGAAATAGAAAATCTGTCATTGCCTCCACGTTTTCGCCCTCTATTTGCCATTTATCAGTCAGTCTGTTTGCTATAATCTTGGTTTTCTTGATGTTTAACCAACCCAGCTTTTGCATTTTCTTCTTTCACCTTGGTTATAAGGGTCCTCAGCCCCTCTTGCTTTCAGCTATCAAAGCAGTATCATCTACATATCTAAGGATGTTAATATTAAGGCTGTTTTTATAAATAGTGCACTCATATTGTTTGAAAAGCCTCCTAAGGAAGAGATAACATTGGCCTGTGTGTTTTTGTTCATTTTATAACATTTGGCTACTGGTGCTGGATCATGCTGCTATTAATAATTTACTGTGCTATACGTTTATGGAGAGGGTCTTTTGTTAACTTGCCCAACTGTTTCTATCCATGTTAAGGCTCCTTCCATGCTGATAGTCAATAAAACAATGTCTTTTGCCTCCAGGATTTTTCCTTGGGTCTTCTGAATTGAAGGACACACACTCCAAAGATTTCAACACATCTACTCAGGCCTTTTTGGTTAGGATCTTTAATAGTTTCTTTAAACCCAGAAAAGATTCAATACCTCAAGGAAATGAAAGATGACTAACACTACTTACAATGGCTAAGGATGTGGAGACTAGGCAGTGGGGAAGACATATGCTGCTATCATAATACAGTAGAGTCTCGCTTATCCATCCTTCGCTTATCCAGTGTTCTGGATTATTCAATGCAGTCTGCATCCCACCTGGAGCCACAGCTGTTTCTCTAGGCAGCAAGGACTGAACTTTTTATGGATTTAACTCCCAACAATGTTGTTACTGCAAGTTCACTTTATGCAATTCTATCTTTAGTTGTAGTCCATTTTTAGTAGCCAATGTTTTTGTAGTAAATGTTTTCAATACATTGCAATGTTTTTCTGCTAAATTCATAAATACAGTAATTACTACATAACATTACCGTGTATTGAACTGCTTTTACTGTCGATTTGCTATAAAACATGATGTTATGGTTGAGCCTTATGGCTCCAATACTGGGAGACGTGGTCGTAAGACTCCTCGAGAGTCAGACTCTCTTGAGGAGCGAGAGAGGAAACGGCTGCGAGACATCTTTGCAGAACCATCTGACGAAGACTCCTTTGAGGGCTTTACTGAGAGAATGGAGGAAGAGGTGGTTAGCTCAGAGGAGGATGATATGGAATGGACTCGTGTAAGGGAGGATTTGGGTGTTCCTGGTAATGATAGCATGGGAAGCGACTGGCGGGTTGCAGGATCGGACCCGTGGACGAGTTGGAGGGATGGGACGGGATCCACAGCTGGGGATGCTGTGGGGCGTAGTCAAAGATGTTTTAGCTCTGATGAGGATGATGATGATGAGGCACCTGGAATTAGGGTAACAGCTGATAGCGATGAGGAGTTGTAAACTGGCATAAAATGGGGTCTTGAATCCAGGGCTAATTGTGTTGGGCAAGGTAATCTGGACAGACGCTTGGGATCTTGTTGGGAAATTCCTGAAGACGGGTGTGTTTCGTTTGCTGAATACGTAAGTTACCAAGGACACTGGGCATAGGCGGCGGGAGGAACTGTGTGGGCTTTTGTTGTGCAACCTGTGTTTAATCTTATTAGCTTGGACCTCCGTCGTCTTCTTGACGGACATTATTTACCTACTCGGAATTGACGCTGGACTGGCTGACTGACTGACTGACTGACTACGATCTTGGACGACCCTTTCTTTGTCTATCAGAGGATTTCGTGGAACCTAAGACGCCTGCACCTGGTAATCGACCTCGGACCGGATTGGGACCCCGCTGACCGCTGCAACCCTTGATTGATGTGTTTGGACCCGGAGTTCGCCCGCTGCACGGAGGAGTAACAACTTAGTTGCTCAACCACAGCTGTTGAGTAGCAGAGAGGAATCTGCTGCTAATATTTATGTTCTATTGAATCTTTGTTTACCAGCTTTTGTTTGTTTAAGGTCCCAGGCTGAAGTAAGCATTTTTGGTTTAACCCGGATTAAACTCCTGTTTAATCCGGTTTATCTTTTGAACCGTTTTTGAGTGACTTTTCATATTGAAGGCGAGTGTTTGCCTAGCTCTTTGTTTTTTACGAGCATTTTTGGTTCTGTACCTTTAATAAACTGTGTTGAATCTTATCTAGTGGCGTTCTGTCCTTGACACATGATGTTTTGGTGCTTAACTTGTAAAATCATAATATGATTTGACATTTAATAGGTTTTTCCTAAATTACTCATTATCCAACATTTTTGCTTATCCAATGTTCTGCCGGCCCGTATATGTTGGATAAGCGAGACCCTACTGTACAAGTAACTGTTGCCACCCCATATGTGAAAAACATTACATAGATATGCAGAAATTATTATCAAAGTAATTTTTGGGAAGATGGAATTCAAAGACACTGCTGTGCTTTAACTGGAATAGTGAGCAAAGAGACCTCGTAGCACCTAAGAGACTGAGGGTGCTTTCAGACAGCCATAAAACCTATGCTGAAGCAGGTTTCTTTAACTCACTTTGGTACTGGATGTAACAAGTCAGGGATACAAACAACATATCATGTAATTAAAACAACTCAGACAAGTGACCTTTCTTAAATATCGATTATCATCATCATTATTATTATTATTATTATTATTATTATTATTATTATTAACTGCATTTCTATACTGCTTTTCTCACCCCTGGGGGGACTCAAAATGGTTTACAACATAATAAATGGCAAAATTCAGTGCCTCACATATATATCAAAATATATCACATATCTAAATCAAAAACATACAACTGTAGATTAAAACCATTAAAACTATAAAAACATCAAACATAGACATATGCATGAAACATGTTATTACAGCAATTAGCATAGATCCCTTCTCTTCCCCCACCACCATCTCCCTCTCCATAGAGTTCCAACCCCTCTTTATATACCTTCCCTGCAACCTCAGGGAGCAAGATGGTGGAGGCCCTCTATCTAACATAAGGATACTTACTTACCGTAGGTGGAATTTTCCTTGTTTTCAGTGGACTATGAATGATTGTTGAGAACCAAATACCTTTTCCATTTCTTTCATCTTTGTTATTTGTTATTATCCATTATTTGCATTTGAAGGAGGCTGGGATATGTCTGGAGGTAATTGCTGAAATTATTCAGTGGGCTGTAAAGGTTTTCAGTTAACGTTATACAGATACAAAGGCTTTTTTTAAGAGTAAGTCCCATTGAACTTGGTAGGTCATATAGCCCACAATAAATATGCACTGGATTGAACAGTTAAGTGTCTACAGAGGGTAAAACTGCATGCTTTTGTCAGAGTTTGCAAACACAATAATGTGGAAGAGTCACAATAATCTTCTTCAGTCAAGAGGAAGAGAAAAAAAATACATTCTCCACTCAGTACTCTTTCAGCCTGACTCCATAGCTGGAAATATAACACTGACTCATTTGTCAAAATACAAGAAAGCAACAACATGTAACCAAAGAACTCCTCTGCCTTTATCAGGGAGACAGCATAATGGATATCATATGAATGTCAGTCTCTCCATTAATATGAAGACCTCACCAATTTAACATCTGATGAATATAGGATACAGCAAGCAAAGCAGCAAAAAACAACTCAGAGAGCTGACTGCCACAAAGCTTTATGTTTTCACGCTAGGCCACCTGCACTCACTTTTTAAGAGTTGCAAATATTTCATAGAATTTCACATTACCTTTTTGTAGTAAAAATAACTTTAAATCACTGATATGTCAGCAATAACAATATGGTGAACCCTCCAGATCCATTGGCTGGATTTGCAATTTCCACCTTCACATACTATACATAAAATGTTGTCATTGTGAACATGGATACACTGGTGATGTGCCTTTGTGCCTATCACCATAATTTAATAATGTGGGATATAGTCATCCACTTTCCCCCACATTTCTGCAGGGTCCAGGAATTGAACTCCATAGATCTGAATGGCACACCATATAATTAGCCCATATATAACATTAATTTTGGATAAATTGAATCTCAAGAAAATTGCACACTTGAAGACTAAGGACTTCATCATACTTACCAATTTAAGCATTCTAGGATGCTTGCTAGCCAGTTGAGGGTTAGATAGGTACACAGCCTATCACATGATGTCCCTCAACTTCTGGTGGAGCCCCGCCCCCACATGATAGCATCCTAGGACTCTTCCTTGTCAACATAGGAGGCCTCCTGTATTGTGCTGGCTTCAATTGAGTCAGCACACTTTTGCCCCGACTGGGCGACCCTTCGTGTGATGGAAAAAACATTGCCGCATTTGATCAGCGCGCAGGGTGCTGGAGTCGCCTGGTGCAGCTGCAGTTTTGCAATGCTTTCTGGTGAAACAGCATCGGTGTGGTGGGCATGTGATAAGGTTCCTAATCAAGAACAAGAAGAGAAGAGAAATTCACTGCTGAAAGAGTTATTACGGGGAAAAGATGTCTCCTCTGACAATCCTTGTTTTCACAACAAGCCAAATTTTTCAATGTCCATTTATCATAGGGATGGAAAGTGAAGGGAAATCTTCTGAACAGGGGCACAGACAGCAAAACAAACACCATAGGGGTGTTCACCCTTCCCTATGTTGTCCAAAGCATATATGTCTGTTACACTTAAACAATTTGCCTGTTCCAACTTACAAACAAATACAACTTAATAACAAACCTTCAGAGCTATCTTGTTCATAACTTGGGGACTGCCTGTAATTCATTTTACTGCTTTTTGAAAATAGAAATTAAAAACCAAAAAATTATTGTAAGAGATGTTACAGAATTATCATGCTTACGTGAGCAGTAATGCTAAACTATTAGCAATTAGATCACAATATTAATCTTGTTACCAGTTTTCCATCTCTAACAATAATATTTAGGAGCTCCCTGTTATTGCTAAATTAGAGATACATAATCTAGAGCAGTGGTTCTCAATCTGTGGGTCCCCAGGTGTTTTGGCTTACGACTTCTAGAAATCCCAGTCAGTTTACCAGCTGTTAGGATTTATGGGAATTGAAGGCCAAAACATTTGGAGACCACAGGTTGAGGATCACTGGTCTAGAAAGAGAGTTACAAATTTGTGATTGCTCTGTGTTCACCAAAGGCTACCTAGTTACTAATGTTCCTAGTTTGTTTGGAGATTTTGGCAAAGCTTTGTTTTTTGTGAATAGTTTGAAGGTATTTTCGTGTCAACTGATTTGTGTGTGTGTGTGTTTTACTTTTATACTTTCTGTTATGCTTTATACTGTACTAGCTGTGCCCGGCCACGCGTTGCTGTGGCGAAGTATGGTGGTATGGGAAATAAAGTATTGAGGAATTGGTGGTAGTTAAGGTCAAGGGTAAAGGTTTTCCCCAGACATTAAGTCCAGTCATGTCTTACTCTGGAGGTTGGTGCTCATCTCCATTTCTAAGCCGAAGAGCCGGCGTTGTCCGTAGACTCCTCCAAGGTCATGTGGGATGACTACATGGAGCGGCGTTACCTTCCCGCCGGAGCAGTACCTATTGATGCACTCACATTTGCATGTTTTTGAACCTCTGGGTTGGCAGAAGCTGGGGCTAAGAGTGGGGGCTCTCTCCGCTCCCCCAATTCAAACCTGTGGCCTTTCGGTCCAGAAGTTCAGCAGCTCAGCGCTTTAACATGCTGCGCCATCAGGGGATATTATTTCCTAAAGGTTGTGAATATACAATATTTCTGATTGGTTTTGTTTGTTTGTTGGAGGCAAATATGAATGCTGCAATTAGGAAAAATGATTAGGATGTAATGGCCTTGCAGCTTTAAAGCCTGGCTGTTTCCACCCTGAGTGAATTTTTTGTTGGGAGGTGTTAGCTGGCCCTGATTGTTTCCTGTCTGGAATTCCCTTGTTTTCAGAGTGGTGTTGTTTGCGATATTTTATGTGCTTCTACTGTCTGTGGCCCTGAGAAAACAGGATTTTCCAGACTTTGATGATGGGAATACTTTGTTGGGAGGTGTTAGCTGGCCCTGATTGTTTCCTGTCTGGAATACCCTTGTTTTCAGAGTGATGTTGTTTGCGATATTGTATGTGCTTCTACTGTCTGTGGCCCTGAGAAAACAGGATTTGCCAGACTTTGATGATGGGAATACTTTGTTGGGAGGTGTTAGCTGGCCCTGATTGTTTCCTGTGTGGAATTCCCCTGTTTATTTACTGTCCTGGTTTTAGAGATTATATTGTTCTGCATTATTCTATCCCAGTAATTATTTCATATTAAAGAAGAATCTCACTTATCCAACATTCGCTTATACAATGTTCTGGATTATCCAACACAGTCTGCCTTTTCATAATCAATGCTTTTGTAGTCAGTGTTTTAAATTCATTGTGATATTTTAGTGGTAAATTTGTAAATACAGTACAGTAGAGTCTCACTTATCCAACATAAACGGGCCGGCAGAACGTTGGATAAGCGAATATGTTGGATAATGAGGAATTAAGGATAACCCTATTAAACATCAAATTAAGTTATGATTTTACAAATTAAGCACCAAAACATCATGTTAGACAACAAATTTGTCAGAAAAAGTAGTTCAGTACACAGTAATGCTATATAGTAATTACTGTATTTATGAATTTAGCACCAAAATATCACGATATATTGAAAGCATTGACTACAAAAATGCGTTGGATAATCCAGAATGTTGGATAAGCGAGACTCTACTGTAAATACTACATAGCATTACTGCGCATGGAACTACTTTTTCTGTCAAATTTGTTGTATAATATGATGTTTTGGTGCTTAATTTGTATAACGATTACCTAATTTGATGTTTAATTGGCTTTTCCTGAATCCCTTCTTATTATTCAACATATTCACTTATCCTGCCGGCCTGTTTACGTTGGATAAGTGAGACTTTACTGTATATTTCTAATCTTATATTATCTGCTCAGAACTGGATTATATGAGGCTCCTTCTTCACAGCTGTATAAAATGCACACTGAAGTGGATTATATGGCAGTGTGGAGTCAAGATAATCCAGTGCAAAGCAGATAATATAAGATTATAAATGGGTTATATAGCTGTGTGGAAGGGCCTTGAGTCTACACTGCCATATAATCCAGTGCAAATTAGATAATCTGTGGAAGAAGTCTAAGTGAGGCCTAAATCTGCCTGTCCCCTAACTGAAACCTGGCTGTCCCTTGGTTGCTAGGCAACCAAGTGGGCAGAGATTAGCCCTCTAAACTGGCAGCAATTGGATAAAAAAAATTATTGCTCTCCTTCTAATTAAGACTTTATTTTTCTTTACTTTTTGTTGTATCAACCTTGAGGCGTGGATGATGGGTTGTGTTGTCAAATTTTGAGGTTGGGGGGCCTGTACTTTTGTTGTTTTGTGAATTGCCATGATGCCATCACTCTTTTATATATATAGATGTGTTTATTAAATATATTTTATACAAACTACTTTGAAGTCCTGAAATAGTATTTCATAAATGAATGACTGAATGAATATACCCCACTGGTTGGTATGAAAGTGAGAACTGACTTTTTTTTTTTCACCTAATGAATGGGCACAATACTTTTTTCTCTGAAGCCTGTTCAGGTCCATAATATGGAACAATGTCAATAGATGTGGATGTTTGTGTATTGGTGCCAGTACAGAAGTTTTCCCACCTAAATCCTTTAGTCATATCCATCCAGAGGTAAGTCCCTTTGATTTCAGTGGAGTTTCACCATAACATTACGAAGAAACAAATTACCTGTACTGATTAAACTTTCAAATAAAACCAGAACTTTTTATTATTAACTGGAGCATGGGGTTTGCATGTCTATGGTAGGGAAAAAACACACATCCACTATCTGGAACAACATTTGAGGTATGTGAAATGGAGCAGGGAATGGTTTAACTGTAATCCTATTTACTGTTAAATATGGGCAAGAATCATATACAGTGGATGCAATCTTGCTTGTTGTGTGTGCCAAACCCTGCAGACTGTAGGCAGTGATTGCAGAGGGTCATAATGACTTCCTTGAGTTTCCTAATGTTGATTCCTGGTGTGGGTTGAGGGTTCCTTTTACAAGATGATTGTTCCTTGCTGAATGCTTTTGCCTCATGTTGGATAATATGGATTACTAACACACACCCTGCATGCTGAATGAAGGCAGGTCACAAAGGGACTGCTAGCTAGGAGACAGCTCCCCCCACCTCTTGTATTCGGCTGCTGAAGTGATTATGCTTTTAAGTTTTTTTTCCTGCTTCCTTGAAACATATGACACAGTCAGGGAATTTATTCAAATTCCTCATGTCTGTCTGAAAAGTTTTACCCTTCTGTCGCTGAGCTAAAATGGGTACTCTGAATCAAAATGCTTAGTCTGTTTGTCTGTCTGTCTATACAGACAGAAAAATAGAAAGGGGTGGGACAGAAAATGTGTGTGTGAGAGAAAATCTCACATACATTTTCCTAACCTCACATCACCTCCAGAAGTCTTTTGCTGCGTTGGAATTTCTGGTCCAAGCATAACAGTTCATACTATCATTTATCAACAGTATATAGGCAGTCCCGGAGTTACAAAAATCCGACTTACAAATGACTCATAATTACAAACGGAGTTGAGACAAAAGGAAGTGAGAGAAATCTACCTCTTGGAAGGGAAATGAACTTCTGGAAGAAACTTTATCACCAATCCTTGTTTCTTCAACAAACCAATTTTTTTGAAATCAATTTGTCACAGGGACAGAAAGTGGGGTGAAATCTTCTGAACAGGGGCACAGACAGCAAAGCAAATACCACAGGGATGTTCCCTGTGCTATCCAAAGCTTATCTACCTACCTACTTACCTACCTACCTATATCTGGAGTTACACTTTAAAAAGTATCTGTTCTGACTTGCAAACAAATTCAGCTTAAGAACAAAACTAAATAACTTATTTTGTTTGTAACTTGGGGATTTCCTGTAGTTTGGGATTTCACTCTTAAGTTCCAGCTTAATTAGATTTACTTCTATCTAGAGTATAGGACAGTGGTTCTCAACCTGTGGGTCCTCAGAAATTTTGACCTTCAACTCCCAGAAATTCTAACAGCTGGTAAACTGGCTGGGGTTTTTGGGAGTTGTAAGTCAAAACACCTGGGGACTCACAGGACAACACTGGAAAGTTTAATTACAGGGATTAAACTCCATTGAAGTCACCTGGAACTTTCTTCTGAGTAGATATGCTTTGGATTGCAGTGATCAATTTTAGTCCTGGCCACACATACCAGGAAGTAAATTTTCACTGAACAGAGTGGGGCTTACTTCTGAGAAAGAATTCCTAGGATAGCAGTGTAAGCCTATGGTGAAACTCACTTCTAGGTAGCTAAACGAAGAAATCAATTCTTTGTATTATTTTAAGGCTAAAAATGATTTTTGAAGGAATGTGTGGGTAAGTAATAACATTTTTGTGGGCTAAGAAGTTTTAAGAACGTACTTGCAGAGTCAGCTCAGTTTTAATGTCCAAAATTAACTTCATCTAACTATAAATCAGATTCTGAACCATTGCCAATAGCAGTATAAAAGCCTACAATGTGTTAGGCAGATGATGGTCAGCTCTAAGACATGTTTGTTACACCCTACTTCCCACCATCCATGAAGGCATCCCTTTGTATATGCTTGTCTATTTGATTCATTCAGAGTCAGAGGTGTGCTCAACTATTCCTTCATGTGGTCAGACAGGATTACTTTGCTTTTGACCATTCAAGTAGTGTCTCTTTCCATTTATTCCATGGTATAATCAACTACATCACAGATCAAGTATTATGTGGAAATCTGATACACATGAGAGAGGGAGGGAGGGAGGGGGAGGGAAAACAATCTTCCTGAATTTGAACAGCATGTTAAAAACATTTCTTATAGAGGTACAATTTCTCTTTCTGCACATTACAAACACAAAGTCTTTCTGTCAGAGGGCCAGGATGAATTCTTAATACATTTTGTATTATTCCCAAGATAAGAAGGAGTTAATTGAATGCCTTATTAGATTTGGGGCATTGGATTTACAGCTCTGGGAATCACCTTTTATGACCTATGGTGGATGGAGAGAAATTAAGGGAGCAGTAGTCAAGCTCTTTATTATGCCATGGCCCATTATGTAATATAGGCCCCTTCATCATATGGCCATGGTGCAACATATACCCTTCTTTAAGTGCAGGTTTTCCTCTATCAAATCTAAAATTAGAATTGGCTATGTGGTATGTACCTTCCAGTCTCCTGTTGACCTATGGTGATCCCATGAATTTCAGAGGGTTTCTTAGCTGAGTAACACTCAGAGATTGTTTTAATAAGAACTGGACATCCCTAGCACAAAATATCTGAAGTAATATCATTAGAGGATGAAGAAAGAGTGCCTTCTGGAAATTAGGGGACTGTTTACATGAGTTAAAAATGTTGTTTGTTGTTTATTCATTCATTCGCTTCCGACTCTTCGTGACCTCATGGACCAGCCCATGTCAGAGCTCCCTGTCAGCCATCGCCACTCCCAGCTCCTTCAAGGTCAAGCTAGTCACTTCAATGATACCATCCATCCATCTTGCCCTTGGTCAACCCCCATCCTTTTTCCTTCTCCTTCCATCTTCCCCAGCATCATGATCTTCTCCAGACTTTTCTGTCTTCTCATGATGTGGCCAAAGTACTACATCTTTGCCTCTAATATCCTTCCCCCCAGTGAGCAGTCAGGCATTATTTCCTTTCGAGTCACCTCAAATCCAGTACTATTTTCATGATTCATAGGGACTGCTGGTGTGTTTTCAAGGTTTTCTGCTCTTAACCCAGCTTTGTTTTGCTTTAGGCAAAGTTGAGGGATATTTCAGAGTTTTCAGGAAACCTGCAGGCTTTGCAGCCATCTGGGTCGCTGGATTGAGTTCCATTTGGCCCAATTCACTATCTGGACAGACGTTGCCACCCTAACCCTTTCTCTCCACTAGTTAGATTACTGTGTCATTATTCTATCAACTCCTTGTGGTTGCAGGGACACAGTTCTGATATCAGCAGAAGGAATAGGCAGTGAGCTCTGCTGCCAGTGCAGAGCAGTAGTGGCAACACAGAGGATGAGCTGATGTCTTAGAGGGGCTGATGCAACCAGTGCATTGAGTTAAATCTAGTGTATGTGACCACCATCATAGTTGCTCTGGGTTTGATTCAAAGTACAGTAGAATCTCACTTATCCAACATATATGGGCCGGCAGAACATTGGATAAGCAAAAATGTTGGATAATAAGGAAGGATTAAGGAAAAGCCTATTAAACATCGAATTACGTTATGATTTTACAAATTAAACACCAAAACATTGTGTTTTACAACAAATCGACAGAAAAAGGAGTTCAATATATGGTAACGTTATGTAGTAATTACAGTACTGTATTTACAAATTTAGCACCAAAACATTGCAATGTATTGAAAACATTGACTACAAAAACATTGACTGCAAAAAGGCTTTGGATAATACAGAATGTTGGATAAGCGAAGGTTAGATAAGCGAGACTCTACTGTATGCCAGTGTAGGTGCTTCCAAGGGCATAATTTAATTGATTAAAATCACAAACATGAGAACCATTCTATCTCACATTGTTGCAAGAAAAGAAATTTCACGTAAACATTAGGAAGAACTTCCTGACAGTAAGTTTTTCGGTAGTGGATTAAGGTGCCTTGGAGCATGGTCCAGAGCAGTTGTTCCCAACCTTTAGACCTCCAGGTGTTTTGGACTTCAACTCCCGGAAATCCCAGCCAGCTTCTCAGCTGTTAGGAATTGTGGGAGCTGAAATCCAAAATCCATCCTTATTATCCAACATTTTCGCGTACCTAAGGTTCTGCCGGCCTGTTTATATTGGATAAGCGAGACTCTAATGTAAAAACAGAAGGAAGGCTCAGTTGTGTGCCATTTAGCTCTTTATGAAAGAAGATTGCAAATGTAGTGGCCCTTGTTATCTGCTTCTGGTCAAAAGACATCTAGCATCATGCCAAGTTTTAGAGATGTGTGTGAAATTTTTTCCTTCGTTTTCTTCATGCTATTGTTTCGTTTCGACGGTTTGTCTACACAAAACGAATGATGACATTTTTGTAGGAAACGAGAGGTGACACAAAAAGAAAAACCGCAGTAATCGTGCTTGCTTTCATTTTCCTCTCAATTCTGCCTCGTAACAATAAGCAGGTACTGACAGAGGGCTGCTTTCCCATTATGTCTGATGTGTGAAAATGGGTGTTAATAATAATATCTATATATATATTAAGGATAGCTACTCTGGGAATCTAAGCTGAGCCTGAGAGAGGAATGCCTCCTCATTACATCTGATGTGTGGAAATGGGTGTTAATAATAATATTAATATTAATAAGAATAGTACTCTGAGGAAGATTCAAACGTTTTAAAAGTTGGTGGGCTAAAAGGGATCAAAATGCCATCTGTATGTAGCGATTTTCACCCCTCTAGCCCAAAAACCGAGGGGGGGGGGAATGATCCTCGGAAGCCCTCCCATTGTTCGTAACGGCACGAATATTTTAATGTTTTTCGTTAGCCAGATGAAAATTTGTGTCATATAGGTGGCCCATTTTCATTAGTGGGAACCAAATATGAAAATGAGATGACAGGAATGAAGCTGCACAAAATGAACAGCAATTCCAGATTGGATTACTGCAATGCACTCTACGTGGGGCTGCCCTTGATGATGGCTCGGAAACTTCAACAGGTTCAACATTCGGCGGCCAGACTACTAACTGGAGCCGATTATAGGGAGCGTACAACTCCCCTATTCAAAGAGTTCTACTGGTTGCCGCTCAGTTTCCGGTCCAAATTCAAGGTGCAGGTGATCACCTATAAAGTTCTAAATGGCTCAGGACCTGCCTATCTTTGCGAATGCATCTTCCCTTATGAACCCATATGGGCTCTAAGCTCTTCTGGGGAGGCCCACTTCTCAATCCCACCTCCGTCTCCGTTGGTGGGGACGAGAGAGAGCGCCTTCTCAATGGTGGCCCCCAGGCTCTGGAACTCCCTCCCAAAGGCGATTAGATAGCTCCCACCCTGGATTCCTTCCGGAAGAATCTAAAAACGTGGATGTTCACAAGTGCCTTCTTGTAGGGTAAGGTAAGGTTTTCCTCTGATGTTAAGTCCAGTCATGTCTGACTCTGGGGGTTGGTGCTCATCTCCATTTCTATGCCGAAGAGCTGGCATTGTCTGTAGACACCTCCAAGGTCATGTGGCCGGCATGACTGCATGGAGCGCCGTTACCTTCCTGCCGGATCGGTACCTATTGATCTACTCACATTAGCATGTTTTCGAACTGCTAGGTTGACAGGAGCTGGAGCTAACAGCAGCCGCTCACGCTGCTCCTGGGGTTTGAACCTGGGACCTTTTGGTCTCCAGCTCAGTGCTTTAATGCACTTCGCCACCGGGGCTCCTTCTTGTAATTGATAATTGTCCATGCACTTTGCCTAGGCCTTGGCCATTCCATGCACTTTATTACCTTTAGTCGCTCCCATCCCTAGTCACCAAAGAATATGCACTTTCAGGTTTCTATTTCCCCTTAAAATGGTCCATGTCCTATGGTGCTTGACTACTGATTGGGATTACTGTCTATGTTTTAAGTTATTTTAATTTTTATAAGATGTGTTATTATACTGTGATGTTATTGTGTTACTGTTTTTATTGATGTAATTCTATTTTGGGCCTGTCCCAGTGTAAGCCACCCTGAGTCTTTCGGGAGATGGAGTGGGGTATAAATAAAGTTTTCAAAAAATTATTATTATACTAGCTGTGCCCGGCCACATGTTGCTGTGGAGTATGGGAATCCTTTGTTGACCAGGTGGAATAGCAGTGAATAGACTTGCAGCTTCAAAGCCTGGTCTTTTCTTCTTACGGAAATCCTTGTTTGGTGAACTGGAATGCATCAGAGTAGGCTTGCTGTTAGGAAGCCTGGGTCCTTGCATTATAGGGGAATGGTTTTTTGGGATGCTAGAAATGCAATGAATAGCCTCGCTGCTTCAAAGTCTGGCTGCTTGCTACCAAGAAGAATCTTTGGTTGGTCAGTTTCAATAGTACAGAGTAGTATCTCTGTTTCAAAGCCTGGCCTCCTTCTACCAAGGTTAATCCTTTGTTGGTCTGGTTGAATTGCACTGAATAGCCTTGCAGCTTCAATGCCTGGCTGTTATACCTAGGGGAATCCTTGTTTGGCGAGCTGGAGTAGCACCTTCAATCAAAAAGCTGCTTTGAAGCCTGGCTACTTCCTTTGTAGGGGAATCCATATTTGGACAGCTTGAATTGCAGCCTAAAAGCCTGGCCACTTTTTACATAGGGGCATGGCCTTTTCTTTTTTTGGATGGTCACTCCTTGGAAAGTGATGAGCATTGTGGCCAAATTTGGTGTGATTTGGCCCAGTGGTTTTGTTGTTAACTCGGTCCTAATTATGCACATTACATTTATATATATACTAGCTGTGCCTGGACATGCATTGCTGTGGCGTAGTCCTAAGTGGGGGTTTCTTTGTGGCATTCAAAGTGGCCTAGAAATGATTCCTAGGTATGAAGCAGTCAGGGTTTGAAGCTGCAAGGCTATTCAATGGTACTCATCAAATTGGCCAACAATGGAGTCCCTAGGTATGAAGCAGCCAGGCTTTGAAACTGAAAGATTACTCCTTGGAAAGTGATGAGTATTGTGGCCAAATTTGGTGTGATCTGGCCCAGTGGTTTTGTTGTTAACTCGGTCCTAATTATGCACATTACATTTATATATATACTAGCTGTGCCCGGCCATGCATTGCTGTGGCATAGTCCTAAGTGGGGGTTTCTTTGTGGCATTAAAAGTGGCCTAGAAAGGATTCCCCTAGGTATGAAGCAGCCAGGCTTTGAAGCTGCAAGGTTACTCCTTGGAAAGTGATGAGTATTGTGGGCAAATTTGGTGTTATTTGGCCCAGTAGTTTTGTTGTTAACTTGGTCCTAATTATGCACATTACATTTTTTTCTATAGAGATAGATAGATTATACAGCAGAGTCTCACTTATCCAAGCTTCGCTTATCCAAGGTTCTGTATTATCCAAGGCAGTCTGCCTTTTAGTAGTCATTGTTTTTGTAGTAAATGTTGCAATGTTTCGGTGCTAAATTAGTAAATACAGTAATTACTACATAACATTACTATGTATTGAATTGCTTTTTCTGTCAATTTCATGTAAAACATGTTTTGGTGCTTAATTTGTAAAATCATATCCTAATTTTATGTTTAATAGGCTTTTCCTTAATCCCTCGTTAACCAAGATTTTCGCTTATCCAATGTTCTGCCAGCCCGTTTATCTTGGGTAAGTGAGACTCTACTGTAATTCCATAGAAAAGCACAACACTAGTGGTTTTTCATGTCTTATAACTTGGAAAACTTTATAGAGTCTAATTAAAGAGTTTTTAATTGATGCGGCACTGTTTTATTGTTTATTAATATGTCGTTTTATTGAATGTATTTTGGGCAATGTAATTTGTTGCCTGTTGTAAGCCGCCCTGAGTCCCTCCGGCTGAGAAGGGCGGGGTAAAAATGATGTAAATAAATAAATAAATAAATACAGTAGAGTCTCGCTTATCTAACATAAACGGGCTGGCAGAACGTTGGATAAGTGAATATGTTGGATAATAAGGAGAGATTAAGGAAAAGCCTATTAAACATTAAATTAGGTTATGATTTTACAAATGAAGCACCAAAACAGCATGTTATACAACAAATTTGACAGAAAAAGTAGTTCAATACACAGTAATGCTATGTAGTAATGACTGTATTTACGAATTTAGCACCAAAATATCATGATATATTGTAAACATTGACTACAAAAAATGCGTTGGATAATCCAGAACGTTGGATAAGTGAGACTCTACTGTAACTGTATTCTCCATGATAAATAAATCAATAGGAGAGTTGGGAGAGCTCTTAGAGAAAGGTGCACCTGAAAGTCTGGTCGGAGGGCGCCTCCAATAGGAACCCGTCCTTCGCGGGTTCTGCTTGAAGCAGCCGCCTCAGGCTTGGCGCGCGCCGCTTGGGCATCTGGAGAGGAGACCTGTCCGCTCCGGGTCTCCCCGAGCGCGAGGAGGGGGCGGTGTGGGCGTGGCTTGGAGCGCAGAACGCCCCTCTCCATTGGCTCCGCGCCCTGTCTGTTTGGGTTGAGGGGCGGGGGGGGGGGGGGAGAGAGAGAGAGATCTAAAGTTGTGTGTGTGTGTGGGGGGGGGGGGGATAGAGAGAGGAGGAGGAGGAGGGGTCCGGGTTGCTGGCTGGCTGCCGCCTCAGCTGCTCCTGCGCTCGCTGTGGGCCAGCCCTCTTGACGGGATGCCGCCTCGCGGGGGGATGCTGCTTCTGCTGCTGCGCTCTCCGCGTTTGCTTCCAAGCCCCTCAGTCTGAAGGCGAGGCGCCGGCGAGAGGAGGCAGCCAGCAACCCCAGCGCCCCGGGACTTCGGCGCCCTTTTTTTTCCCCCTCCTCACGATTCCACTGCTTCTCTTTCGGAGTCCGGCGCTCCTCATGGACCAGTGAAGGCAGCTTGGGGTCTTGAAGGGAGCCCAGAGCGGGGAGGGGGGCGGAACAGCCCGGAGGCGGCGGCGAAGAAGAGGGGGCGAGCGGTGGGTCGGACGGAGCCATGGAGACGACGACGAGGCGGCGGTGGTCCCCGAGGTGGAAGACGAAGCGGTGGCCGCTCCTCCTGGCTTGGGGCGCGCTGCTCGTGCTCCAGGCGCAGCAGGTCCGAGGAGGTAAGGCGCCGGGAAGGGGGTCCGAGCCCTCCCGCTTTCCCACTCCTTCCTCCCCTAATCCCTCCAGAGCACTCTGCACGCGCTCTGGAGATCTCTTTTGCTCTCAGAGCGTCTTTCTCTGACTTTCTCCGTGGGATCCTCCGAGTCGTAGTTTGGGGAGAGAAGGCGAAAGATGCCGTGTCCAAGACTTTCATGGCCGGCATCACTGGGCTGCTGTGAGTTTCCCGGGCTGCATGGCCGTGTTCCAGAAGCATTCTCTCCTGACGTTTCGCCCACATCTATGGCAGGCGTCCTCAGAGGTTGTGGGGTATAGCATACTTCTGGAATATGGCCACATAGCCCGGAAAACACACAACAACCCATTCCAGAAGAGTTTCATAGGGCAGTAAGCAGCCAGACCTTGAAGCTGCAAGGCTATTCAATGCTAATCAAGGTGGCCAATTGAAACATTCACACCTGCCCCAAACAGACAAGAGTTCTTTCACCTACCCTGGACTTTCCACAGATACATAAACCCCACTGGCCCAGTTTCCAACAGACCTCACAACCTCTGAGCATGCCTGCCACAGATGTGGGTGCAACGTCAGGAGAGAATGCTTCTGGAACATGGTCATATAGCACAGAAAACTCACAGCAACCCAGTGGTTCTGGACATGAAAGCCTTCGACAACACATCAAGTGTTTTGTTTTCTCCTATTGTAAGCCGCTCCATGCAGTTATGCCGGCCACATGACCTTGGAGGCGTCTAAGGACAACGCCAGCTCTTCGATTTAGAAATGGAGATGAGCACTAATCCCCAGAGTTGGACACAACTAGACTTAATGTCAGGGGAAAACCTTTACCTTTACCTAAGCCGCCTCAGGTCCCTTTGGGGAGAGGGGGGCAAGATATAAATAAATAAAGAACACTCACAGCAACCTTGTGAAGCTACAATTCCCAGGATCCCATAGCCACGACCTTTGGCTTTTCAAGGAGTGTCAAGCTGCATCCATCCCGTTTATATATCTGTGGAATGCCCAGGGTGGGAGAAAGAACTCTTTTCTGCTTGAGCCCAGTGTGGATGTTGCAACTGGCCATATTGATTAGCATTGAATAGCATTGCAGCTTCAAGATCTGGCTGCTTACTGCCTTATAAAACTCTCTACAATCTTTCTACAGGGATGTAATAAGAACAAGAAAGCTTTATTTGTATCCCGCCCCCTCTCCCGAAAGAGACTGGGGCGGCTTACAACAGGAGAAAACAATACACTTGAAGTATTGTCTTGATGTGTTGTCAAAGGCTTTCATGGGCGGAATCACTGGGTTGCTGTGAATTTTCCAGGCTGTGTGGCCATGTTCCAGAAGTATTCTCTCCTGATGTTTCGCCCACATCTATGGCAGGCATCCTTAGAGGTTGTGAGGTCTGTTGGAAACTAGACCAGTGGGGTTTATATATCTGTGGAAAGTCCAGGGTGGGAGAAATAACTCTTGTCTGCTTGAGGCAGGTGTGAATGGTGCAGTTGGCCAACTTGATTAGCATTGAATAGCCCTGCAGCTTCAAAGCCTGGCTGCTTACTGCCTGGGGGAATCCTTTGTTGGGAGGTGTTAGCTGGCCCTGGGTAAATATATTTATTTATTGTGTCAAAACGAACCAAGGGTACAGTTGTAATGTATTTTAAAAAACAAAGTTTTAAAAAATTGGCATGATACTAAATGTCCTTTGACCAGAAGCTGGCCCCTTGGAGTGCCTCTGGTATTGCTATAAGAAGGTCCTCCACTGTGCGTGTGGCAGGGCTTAGACTGCATTGTAGTAGGTGGTCGGTGGTTTGCTCTTCTGCACACTTGCACACTTCTCCACTTTGTGGACCCATTTCATAAGGTCGGCTCTGCATCTGATGGTGACAGAACACAGTCTGTTCAGTGTCTTCAGAGAACAGAGGAAATCCAGACATCAGTCAATCAGGGCCAGCTAACACCGTCCAACAAAGGATTCCCCCAGGCAGGAAGTAGCCAGACCTTGAAGCTGAATGGCTATTCAGTGCTAATCAAGGTGGCCAATTGAAACATTCACACCTGCCTCAATACTTCTTTCTCTCACCCTGGACATTCCACAGATATATAAACCCCACTTGCTTAGTTTCCAACAGACCTCACAACTTCTGAGGATGCCTGCCATAGATGCATGTGAAACGTCAGGAATGAATGCTTCTGGAACATGGCCATACAGCCCTAAGTGCATAAAGACTCCTATGCCTTGACCATTCGTTTCCTCCACATTGTGGGGATTGCTTTTGAGTAAAACCCAGCCCCAGAGATCCAGGATCTGGGAGTGGGAAGCTGCCTCCTTCCTCTCCTTTCTCCCCTAAAAGTGCCAGCGAGCAAAGCGAGGAGTGGGCAGAGGCTGAACTTTGGGAAACAAAGCCACTTTTCTTTGTGGGGCCGGACTACTTTTTGAGGAAGGGGGAGGGAGAAGGGTACTGCGAATTCTCCCCATGCCACTCTCATCCCTTGAACTGGATCAGATTCCCCTGGTCCAAAAGGGGCATTCAAGAGGGAACTATGTGTGGATGTCAATAGGACTTTGTCAAGCATTACCTTTTTTCCCAAGAGATGAGCAAAACACACAAAAAAGTCAGATCTGCTCCTTAGGTGGTTGAAAACTTTATTTGTGGTGACAAAATGACATGAAAGGAAGTGGATCTCGTTTAGGGAAGTGGGTCTCTTTTTGGACAGATAGAGAGGGTGACAGGTTTCCTTGCCACAGAGATCTTCAGTAAGGCTTTCTGTGTGTGGAATAGACTCCTGCAGGTTCTCTATCCAGAGCAGTAGCTGTTCCTTTATTCTACCACTTTACACCTTGGGTTTGCCCCGCATCCCTTCTAAGCAAAAGGGAGATGTAGTACACCCCCTCCCCTCCGAGTAAGCTCAGCTTACGTGGCAAGGCTGTGGCAGCCTGAGAGGAGGGCTCTCCTCATTTTCTCCTCCCACTTAGGTGCATCTTTGGCCAGGCGGAGGAGGGAATGGTCCCTTAGGTGTCTGTGGGCACATGTGTTAGCAAGGTGCAGTCCCTTCCAGGAGGGAGACCAAATGAAGGCTTTCCCCTTCAAAATAAGAACTCTCCCCATCCAAATGAAATGTCCCTTCAGTATTTAATATTCCAGAGAGTGAGGTTTTGAAAACTTCTGTATTTGCCATCTTCATTTCCCCTAGATTGCCCTGCATGCCTCTTTTCTTTGGATGCCTGCTGTGCTTCAGCTCGAGTATTAAGTTTCTGCAAGGCTGGAAATTTGGGGAGTGAAGGAAAACATAATTAGGGGAAGACAACACTCTTATTCTCCCCCTTAGCTAGCCCTCTTGACGCTCTCTTCTCCAAAGATAAACTTTTTAAAGGAGTTGCTTTGAGTTTTCTGGACTGTATGGCCATGTTCCAGAAGCATTCTCTCCTGACGATTTCCCCACATCTATGGCAGGCATCCTCAGAGGTTGTAAAGTTTGTTGGAAACTAGTCAAGTGGGGTTTATATATCTGTGGAAGGTCCAGAGTGGGAGCAAGAACTCTTGTCTCTTGGAAGCAAGTATGAATGTTGCAGTTGATCACCTTGATTAGCACTGAATAATCTTCCAGTGTCAAAGCTTGGCGGGTTCCTGCCTGGGGAATTTATTTATTTATTTACTGTACTCCTTGTTTACTTTATTTATTTATTTATTTACTTTATCCTTTGTTCGGAGGTGTTAACTGGCCCTGATTGTTTCTTGCCTGGAATTCCCCTGTTTTTGAGTGTTCTTTATGTAATGTCCAGATTTTAGAGGTTTTTTTTAAAAAAATAATAATAATACTGGTAGCCAGATTGTGTTCATTTTTGTGGTTTCCTCCTTTCTGTTGAAATTGTCCACATGCTTGTGGATTTCAATGGCTTCTCTGTGCAGCCTGACATGATAGTTGTTAGAGTGGCCCAGCATTTTTGTGTTCTCAAATAATATGCTGTGTCCAGGTTGGTTCATCGACTGCTCTGCTATGTCTGAAATATCAGGAGAGAATGCTTCTGGAACATGGGCATACAGCTCGGAAAACTCACAGCAACCTAGTGATTCCAGCCATGAAAGCCTTCTACAACACATTTTCAAAGGAACTTCGTTGAAGAAGGATAGGGGCTTAGCTAGGAAGGAGTTTATAAGAGGGAATGTCTTCTTTTTGCACATCCAGCAGTCAGCCCGTGCACATAGTCACCTATAGTAGAATAGATTGTGAGTTGTCCTCCAACAGACATCTGGGGAGTCATTGTGTTAGAAGCACCCCCTAGTTTGCCACCTCAAAGAGACAGACTAGTTTGCATCTTGTGGGGCTCCCCTCTCTGTTAGTTCTTGAAGGAAAATGGTTTCTAGTGTGACTTGGCTGTGTGTATAGTTTCCTTTCTCCAAGGAGTGGCACACTGACCTTCTTCCTTGGGAACTTATCACAAACCTGTTGAAGCAATTGGGTGTTGTGTGTGTTTTGACCCACCTTGCGGTGTTTGCATCCTTAAGGGTTGGTTTCAAGGAAATCTCTGTTATTACAACTTTCTTTTCTCTTTGGAAGCAGCTCTTGGTTTTGAGAGTCAGCAGGTTGGGTTTCCAGTCTGAATTTCCCATAGTCATGTTCGGAGACCCAAAGGTGTGCTTGCTCTCACTCTGATAGAGAGCTCCCTTTCAGCCTCTGGGTTCCTGATCACCTCTTGGACTTGCATGTCAGTCACACCCGTCTGTCTCTCTGCCCCCTGCTGGTTCCATTTGAAACCGAGATAGAGGAAAAACCTTCCGAATCTCCTAACTTCATTCTTCTGAGAGCCAAGAGGGCATGTGAACCATGGCCATGACCTGACTTCATGCTAAGTGAAGCCATTTAAGGAGGGATTCTGTGCAGATGACCAACATGGCTACTGTTTCCTTCACTTCCTGTTTCTTTCTTTCTTTGTATGTGGTTTTGAGGCTTGTCTTTTCTGGCTATCACTGTTGTCCTATACTAGAAAGTGAGAGTGTGCTGGATGTGTGAGGATTGTCTCCAACCGAATGCAAGTCCATTGGGAAGCATGTGTTGGGGGTTGTTTCCAACAGAATCAAAGTTGCTTTCTCCAAATGCTGCCCAGGTGACTGAAAATATGTTGGCACATTTTTGCCACATGGTGCCAATCGTTCAAAAGTTGTGATCCTCTTAGGTATTTCAGCCTTGGAAGAATGTCCTCTTGGAACATGGACTGACATCCAAGTAGAGAATTCTGATGTCATACAAAGATCTGACGATTTTGACAAATTCTGAATCCCATTCCCACAAACATGTTTGTCCTTATGGAACACAACCCCCCTCCTTTCTGTTGATTGTTTTTCTCTCTTAGAAAAGAGATTTTCTGAATTGTAGACAGTGTAACTAAGTTTCATCCAGTCCACTGTCTTCCAGATGTTTAGGCTACAGCACTAATCTGATGGGAGTTGCAATGCAACCCAGCTGGAGAACACCACACTGGAGAGGATATGTAGTTACCCGTTTTAGTGGACATTGAATCTTCTAAAGGCGTGGGTTGGCAGTTACTTATTTGTACGTGTGTTCCTTTGTTGTTATTAAGCCCTCAAAGATATAAATAAGATCAGAAACCTTGATTATCCAAGCAAAGCAGAGGATTAAAAACAAACTTTACAGTACAATCCCTGTGTCTGTGAGGGACACATTCCTGGACTTTGCATGGATAAATGAAACCATGGATAATAGTGAACACTGTTGAAATAAAGGACCTTTAGCTCATGAATGCCATAGAGTTGCACTGGAGGATCTATTAAATGCCTAGAGGGGATACATTTCACTCCTATGGAAGCAGTGGTCATACTATAAACACTTTTAAACCAATGACAACCTCTGGAGTGTGTAAATATCATTCCTTCTAAGAAACACCTGTAATCTTACACATCATTTCATGTTATGATTTCTGAGCAATCACCCATAAGATTATACTGTCGACTTGCACTCCAATTCTATGCACCTTTAGAGAAAACAGGTCCTCTGTGTCTTGTGAGGTAAATTTAAATAATGTGTACATATGATTGCAACCTCAGTGCAGTTTAGAAAGGCTACTGCAGCATTCAAACTTTCCTTTTGAATTTTAATAATAAGAGGGTTGATATTCATTATGAATCCCTGGAAGGAATACAGTAGTCCAATTTCATTTCTCAGAATGCTCCAACAACCAATTCCATGCTTCTTTGCTCTTTAGCTACAAAATACCTCTCTCATCCACTCTCCTCAACAACCTTTACGTTTTTATGTCAGTGCAAATATATTTGAATATCTAAGATTTTCTTTTATCTAATCCACACTCACCATACCGGCATTGATGCTCAATGTGAACAATTAGATACAATTTGGACAGGTTCTTTCGTGTTAACTGCGTTAATGTCTCTACATTGAGGCACTGAATGATAAAGCTAGCAGCACCATACAGCAGTGGTTCTTAACCTGGGGTCCCCAGATGTTTCTGGCCTAAAACTCACAGAAATCCCAGTCAGTTTACCAGCTGTTAGAATTTCTGGGAGTTGAAGGCCAGACTCATCTAGGGGCCCCAGGTTGAGAACCATTGCCATACAGTATATCCAGTGAATACTCTAAAATCACATTTTTGGGCAAATGGACTCTGATTAATTTATCCTGACTGTATGCATTCTGATTCAAATTATTTTTCCACATTAAAAATAAAGATATGTAAACTGATTCAAATACTAGCCAAATCTGTTTAACTTTACCTACGTATGTGCTTATAAGAACAAGCAATATAAATATAATTCAAGAAATTTAAAGGAAGGTTATAACTAGCCAATGGCCTGATCACTTAGTCTGAGTTAAAGGCTTCATCAGGCGACAAATCAGAAGAGCTTTTGTGAATTAGAAGAAAGTTGGATCTTTTTTTTTTTTTGCCGCACTTCTCCCCACCTTTTTTTGCTACTGACATGGTAAACCAATGACTGTCCTAAGGATACATGAGGAGACAGTTCAGGGAAAAATTATGGGCTAGCAATGTCTGTGGACTGATTTGCAAGTCTAATGAAAAGAAAACACCTTTAAAAATCAACAACGGAATTCGTTGTGCTTCTCAGGCTCCATTTGAAGCCAGTCAGACTTCTGAAATGTATAAAAAAAGAGGCCTACTTTTCTTGGCTGGGTATTTCTAAATATGCCCATTTTTTAACTTAAGCTATGTAGCTATTTGCAGAAACCACAAAATGGAAACACAAGACCCCAATTGTATGAAAATTGGAATAGAATTTCTACACTATTTTTATAATGAAATCAGAAACATTTCAGACCCCTCTTTTTTGTGTTAGTCACTGAAAGCTATTCCATGTCAAAGCAATGTGAATCTTTAAAGGCTGCTGATTTACAAAGTTCACACAGATATTTGAGCATCCTTGATCTTAACAGATAGGCCAAGCAGTCCTATAAATTAATACCATTGGTTTCAGTAAATGTTCTGATGTCATATCTACAACTCTGTTTTGTGGTTAATGCACTGTGTGTAATATGGTACTCACTTGCCAGTAGTGACTGATGTGGCCAAATTCAAAAGCATTCTTGGCTCTTTCATTGTTATATAGTTGTAGAGAAGGGAAAAGTTCTCTACTGGTAGTTTGCACAACAAACTGGTTGTTGTGTTCCTTCAAGTCTTTTCTAATTTAAGGCAATCTTATCAGGGGGTTTTATTGGCAAATTTTGTTAAGAGAGGTTGCCTTTGCCTTCTTCTGAGGTTGATAGAATGTGGTTTGCCTAAGGTTGCCCAGTGGGTTTCCACAGATGAGCTAGGAAGGAAGTAAGTAAGGGGATTGGAACTAACTTTGGATGGCTCCAAAGTGTAAATCTTGTTTTGAGTCCCAGGGATCAGCAGGTGAGATGATCACATCTCTCTCCACGTATGCTCTGACTCTGGCAGTAGAAAACAGCAAGAACCCTGTCTCATAGTTTTGCTATTAAAATTCAGCATTTCTGCAGTAGACCTGTGGCTAAACACTGACTTTTTCCCTGCTCAGCCTTGGCAGCTGACACAGAAATATGCTTGGTATGTTGTGTAGGTCGTGCAGTTCTTTACTTGTCCTTTACCAAGGAGGCTTGAGAAAGACCCCTGAAAGCAAGGAGAGATGTCTTTTCCTCCCTCTCCCAGACACCAAGTCCTATTGGACTTGATTATTATATTTTTCAGATGATTAATAAACTTTCCTCTCCATTTAGACAGAAGGTCTTGTGCAATATTTGCAATGATAGTGTCTGTGATGTGTATACTAAAGGGTGGGAGAGGAAAAGAGAAAATTCTCTTAATCCATAAATATTTCTTTCTTGTTTGATGTTTTCCAGTAAAGTAGATGCTTTGGTTTAAAAGTGAACTCTTTGAGGTATTTTACAAAGGGAGGGCTCTGCAGTTGAGACCATACGCAGTTAATACCCAGGCCTGCTAGAGTGGTTGACATACTTTTGTTATAAGTATGCCGAGCTGTCATTCTGAAACATGGGTCTCCAGATGTCAGATTTCAACTGGTTGGTGCTTCTGAGAGTTGAAGTCTAACTGTAAATCCATGCTGAGGAACCATTGATTTAAATAATACTGTACAGCATCACTCAGTGGGTTTCATTGGCTAAGTGAGGATTCAGTCCGTGGTTTCCCAGCATCTTTGCCTAAAACTAAAGCCAGTATACCAAACTGGCTGTGTACTAGATATACTTGCTTCAAAAGAAAAAGAGGAAAGGAAAAAAATAGAAATATCAACTCAGCATACTTCAAGACCAAGAAGTTTATATAGACATAGGCAATAGATCCTTTGTGATTCTAGAAGCTAAGCAAGGTTAGTCCTGGTTAGCACTTGGATGGAGGACAGCCAACACATACCAGATACTTTAGGCTATATTTCAGAGGAAGGATCTGGCAAAACTACCTTGGAAGATTTCTTTAAAAACGTATAAAATTAATGGAGTTACTATAAGATGGCAGGAGAATTAGATACACATATACACACATCATGTCTTGATAATACTGAAGTTCCTATGAGCTTTTTTTTTAGTAAATCATAGTCAATATTCTTAAGATAAATCCCTTTTGGAAGGGACCATACTCAGAACATAATGGCATGATTTACTGCGTGAAGACTGCATGTTCAATCCTTGGTAGCAGTTTAAAAACACACGGTAACTGGTCGTTTAATAAGGAGGCATTTTCAGCCTGAGAATATGAAGAACCACAGACAGACCAAGTAGGCAGTATTAGGGTTAGTGCAGTGGTTCTCAACCTGGGGTCCCCAGATGTTTTTGGCCTTCAACTCCCAGTAATCCTAACAGCTGGTAAACTGGCTCCCCAAGTTGGTCCTATATGCCAAAAAAAAAGGAAAAGAAAGTGGGAGTAATAACAGTGAGGAAGGTGAGTGCTCTGTACCAAAAGAACTACGACATTATTGCTGGAAGGGAAATGATACTTCAAACACATTGCAGGAATTATGTTTCTTTTGTTTTGTTTTCTGCAGTCCAAAACAGTAGGGTTTCAATCTGCCAGCATAATTTAAAGCTTTTTTCTTTTCTTTTCTCAGCCTAGTTCTCAGCTTTCTTTAGTAGGAAATCCTTTCACTATTTGTTAATTTTTGTTGTCTGGCTATTTGAGGATACAAATAAACTAAATGGAATGCAGAAGCTCTGTCTCATGCTTTTGAGAAAGAAATTAGATTCCTCCAAAACTGGAAGAATGAAAGTAAAAAGAGTAGTGGGGGTGGGGGGGGGGAGAGAAAACAATAATATAAAGGGGGGGGGGAGTACCTACTATTTATTATCTCTGCACTAACATTAGACTTCATCATATGCAAGTTTTGCTCCTTTTCTATCCATTTCTACACACTTCAAAGACAGCCTCCCACTGAGCCCATCATGCAACACAGGACTGCTTCCTGTGAATGCTCGTGGGACTGTCTCTGCAGCATATAGATATAGGAGGATTTCAAAGACTGGCAAAAATTGACTCTAATATTTTCCCTGTGCATAGAAATGCTTAAATACAGGTATTTTTCCTTGTGATGGGAAGTGGTGGAATTGTTCAATTATTTTGTGATGCTTCACTATGGGTGTTCAAGTGGGCAGTCTGCTAATGCTCCTTTTGTTTCCATTAGTGATATAAAGATGGTGTCTGTCCCACTGAAAGAAGTGTTTTTAAAAGTGTGCCTGTCTCCTTTAGTTTAGGGGCTCCAGGGGAAAGAGCACATGAAAACTGGTGTTTTAAAAAGTGTCCTGATATTCTTGAAATGAGTTGCTGTGAGTTTTCCAGGCTGTATGGTCATGTTCCAGAAGCATTCTCTCCTGACGTTTCCCCCACATCTATGGCAGGCATCCTCTGAGGTTGTGAGGTATATTGAAATGGTTGAAATGGTTGAGCTAGAAATGGGAGGAGGTGCTCCTATGTGATGACTGTGAGTAAATTCTCCATCTTCTTCAAAGACTGAGCCCTCTGAAACGCCATGCAAAGAAGTCAATTTCACCCACTTTCACCCCTTGTTGGATGAAGTCCATAGAAAAAACACATTACCAGTAATCATAATGATAGTATCAGGTTCTTTTAGCTGAACATTTGCAAACTGGACAAGCTAATAGAAAAATCACGAACCTTATTTACATTCTGGCAGGAGAGAGCAGTTGTTGAGTTCTTTCGGTGCATGGATACTCATGGATAATTTTTAAATAAATAAATATCTTGTATATTCTGGACTGAAATCCCAATGTATGCCAAAACGGTAGTGCCATCAGCATGAGAAATGTGAGTTTACTTGTTTAGTGCTAGTTCTTGAGGTATGAAACCTGCAAGGAATAGGGCCATTTGTTGTTTTGAACTACAGTATATTCATTTAGAGGTGAATCTGGATTCATTGCTGGACTCAAAGATGAAGGAGTCAGCACTGAGCCTGGAAACAAACTGGGAAATCATGTGCTCATCTCTTCCTCCCTTCGCTCTCTTGAAAATTGTGCTTCTCTTTGGGCCTCATCGCACTTGGGCATTTGTCCACTTTAAATGCTATGACTGCCTTCTGCAGAATTCTGGGGTTTGTAGTTTAGGGAGGACCAAGGCTTCTCTGGATGAGCAGTTTAAAGGCCTCTCCCTAAACTACAAACCTCAGAGTTCTGCAGGAGACAGTCACAGCACTTAAAATTGATTACAGTGGATAAATGCTCAAGTGTGATGAGGCCAAGTCATGATGAGTAACAATTAGAAGAAGGAAGCACATTCACCCCATTGGGGAAAGAGGGCACAGAAATAAATTTTTTTTTATCTTAAGGACAGCCCAGAGGTCATCTATGGGCACTTCTACACTGACACTATAATCCAGCTTGGAACCGATTCAAAAGGAATCCGTTTCATTGCAGGATGATTATATTGATGTGTCTAAAACTGATTTGAAATCAGGAAGGTGATTACATTGAACAAAGAACCTGACTTCTAACTACTCAGGAGTTCCCTTTTCATTTCCTGAAGAGATGTGCATCAGTGCCATTAGTAACCTCAATAGGTGCCAAATGCTATTACTAAAAATGTAAAGCTGTGTTTGAATGTTCACATTTCTGAATACAGGATCAAAATCCACATATTACTAACTGCACACAGCACAAGTAATAAGGCAATTGTGCTCAGTAAAAAAACTGAAATGTAAGAACTGGAAGACCATGGCTCTTTCTTTTCCCTCTATATGTGTTCCAAATATTGAATTGCAAAACTGGAAACTTGATCAGCTTACATTTTTTATTTTAAAATGTGTCAAAGGCTTAAAAAAGGTGAAGTAGAGTTCTTCATAGTGGAAATTGGCATTGTATTAGTTGTCATAATAAAGCTAAGTTAGTTTGTTACTGAAGCAGCAGCAGCAATACAATTCTGTGATTCTTACTATGAACTCCAGTCCAGTGTGTCTGTAACTGTCCTATTTTGCTACACTGATAAATCTGATTTTGGGATTGAAGCATCACGCAGTTAAGAGTTTTGTGTGTTTGCATGACATTTTGCATCTGGGGTATCTTACCAAACCAAGGTGCTTAGTACCCAAGTAAGCCAAGGTACTTTAGCATGTGAAACAGAAAATTTCAAAAGCATCCGTTCTTTTTTCTGGAACTAAAAATACAGTTCTTACAAATTAAATCACTTGCCATACTCTGGATGTTCAAAAGGATCAATCAGTGTAGCTTTAATCACACTGCTAGAATCATGTAAGTCAAGAGAATTGTATCAAAAAAGCAGTGTTCAGGAAACATGTGTAGGCTATGAGTCACAATGTGAACACAGCTGGAATTAGTGACATATGCAAGTGTAAGTCCATATTATTTATTTCTTTGATTGTGGTAGTTGCTGTTTTCTTCCTATCACCAATCCCTAGCACACATAGTTTTGCTGTAAGGAAACAGAGGGGGATCAGAGAAGCATCTTTCTGTAGCCAGATGAAGACAGATGACATTGGAAACATAGCAAGACTAGAATTCTTTATCTGCAATGCCATAGAGCAAAATAGGGAGTCAGGTCATGATGGCAGGGGAATAATAATAATTATAATAATAATAATTTTATTTCTTACCCGCCTCTCCACCCGGCTTGAGGTGGGTTACAGCATTAATAAAACATAAACACATAATCATTTTAAAACACTCCGTAAAATACACATATTAAAACATACCTCCATAATATAGCTCTTCATGTAGAGCTCCTATGCTACACTCCACAGTGTTGGCCTTCAGCCTTTGCTTTCAATTTACAGTATGACTTAGGTATCAACATGGTTTCATCTATCCATCCCAAATAAATATGTCCTCTCTAGGCATTTTCTTGGTTGTCTAGTATGACTCTATGGTATTCTGGAAATCTTCATTTCAATAGGGTTTGTTGTTACCCACGGTTTTGAATATCCATGTGAAATCTGGGAGTTCATCCTCTGCAGATGTGGGAGTTGTACTATAGCCCACCTTCTGTTCCCAAAGCTTTGAGTTGGTTGTTAAAATATTTCACATTTTATTTTTATTTTTTTAAATATGAACACTCTCCCATTCGCCACTTGAGCATCTCTACAATAGCCATCAATGTGTAGCAGTGGTTCTGAAGATATTTTGTAGTTCTGTGCATTATCTTGCCAACAAAGAACAGGGGTAAATCTCTCAGTGACTTTCCTAAAAAGTGCAGAACCTTTAAAAAATTAAACAAAAGATCCCAAATTGTGATTTTTTAAATAAAAAACCCAACTCTTGTAACCTTTTCCAGGAGAGAGAAAACAGTTGAAACTGTTAGTTCTTATGTATAACTATGAAATAAATGATGATTTAGATCCGTCAGTTCTCTTCCCTCCCCCAATATTTTATCTAAGATTTAGTAATAGACCACTGGTTTTAGCCTTCTAGGAACTTAATACCCAAATACTTTTGCCACCCTCATATACACATGCCCACTGCTTTCCTGACTGTACCCTTTCATTTGGTTGAACTGTTTTTACCTCTGGGAGCCTTTTGCCTGTTGTGATCATGTTGCTACATTTCCACAGGCTCCTCAGTTGCTCTCCAGACTCCACTTTCTTGTGTCTAGGTCACAGGAAAAATGATACTTGCTCACTTGCACATTAATATTTGTTTCTTATTTTTAATGTGCTAAAAAAGAAACTAGTAAAAATAGTCTTCACTTCTATTCTCTGATTTGCCGCTTCCTTCAAAGGTTGTGGTTTGGAGACACTTGTGATCTTTAGTGTACAGTATAAGTAGCATATCTGCAAAATTTTGAGGATAACTTGGGAAGCAACTGAGTTATAACATAAAATTTCTGCATTGCCTATCCTCAGTCTTATTCCCTGTCTATGTTTCTTATTTAATTATGGCATATGCATCTTATTTGAAAAGAGTACATTGTGTTTCTTGCACTGCTGACCAATTCTTGTGTTACCATCTTTTCAGATACAATCTTGAAGAAAATGCATTCCAGGAGTTTTAACTTGGCAGTGTGGGAAATATCAATTTCAAAAAGATAAAGCTTCCATAAAAGAACATATAGTTGGTTTTGTATTTCAAAAAACCAAATCTTTTTGCAATAAAATGTATTAGCATATTCTATCTGGTGTGTTAGCATGTATTAGCTTTTCGAACAGCTTATCTAGAAACAAAATGTTTCTGAATGTGTTTGCAATACTTACAGCTATTCTTTAATTAAGCAGGACCAGATCAATAGATTAAATGTTCTGTTCAATGCCCTTAAATATTTGATGTTCTATTCTTTTTAAGGGAAATTGTTATTGCTACTTCCCTCATAAATCTCTTTCAACAGTATGGACTGTATTGCTATTAGGCAGAAAACACTATTTGCAATATGTAACTAATAGAAACCCTTCAGACTGGTAATTCCTTGGCCCAGAACATCCGGAATTTCAGTGCTGAAAAATGAAGTGATTCTTATCCCTCAGTTCTTCTCTGCCTTTAATCCAACACTTCTTTGCCTTGAATTCCTAGATCACAACTTCCATCCATTTGCTTGCCTGGTTAGCATGCTGATAATCTGGAAGTGACAGGAAGTTGGAAGGAACAAAGGTATCTTCCCTCCAACATATGTGGTGCATATGTTGTGGCTGTGGTGCAACTGACCTCTGAAGTCATGAAAATCAAAATTAGTTAAGATGGAACCTCATCTTCATTGGAAGGTGAACTCCTATGATCCTCTGAAACCTTGCAAAGAATGCATATTTTTAGCATCTTTTAAGAGCTGCTTTTCTCTTTCCAATAGATATGGAACCATTTTTTTCATTATCTCCAACTCCATTTAGGAAAGCAAAGTGAAGGAGAACTGGTCAGTTCCCATCACTGGCAGATGGTGACTTCTAAACACCTATTTTGGAGGGAAAGTTAAATTCTTGAGAATTTATATTAAAACCCAGAGAAGATACACTATTCCACCACCATAGGTACCATCAGTCACCTCTGTGGCATTACAGAACCATCAAACATCTTGAGAAGATCTGAATCATTTCAGCCTTTTAAAAGAAACTGATTTGGATCCAACCCAAAGATTTGGAGTCATTATTTCTAATCCTAGCAAAGTTCCTCCTCATTGCTGGGATATTCCATGTTGGGAATGAATATGACCCCCCCCCCCCACACACACACACACACATTAGTGTGTTTCTTGAGAGCTTTTGCATGTAACACAACTACATCCTGTCTTAAACTGTGAGGATGCTTTCTAGAACCAGTTTATAAAGACTCTTGCTTCTAATACATTTTATATTTTAGTCAGTTGTGAATTGTAATCGAAAGAAGTTTGAAAAGTAGACACAGCCGACTTTAAATGGGTGAAAGCAAGCTTAAAATGGGTGAAACCAAACAGCCAATTGGCAACTGAACAATCATGAAGCATTTAATCAGGTCTAATATTCAGGCTATGCTTAAAAACACCTGCTATCTCTTATTACCCAAAGGGTTTTACTATTTTGTTAGTTATTTTGGGGAAGGTGTTGTGTGTCAGCTGCACCAGCAAAGCCTCCACAAAAACTTGCCTTGATTGCAGATAATTCAGGAATGCTTTTAAAAGTGTGGTTTTGCACATGTCTACAGTTTTCCTCCCCTCAGATAGATGTAAGCATGCAAGGATATCATTTCTAGTGAAAGCTTGATATAGGAAAGCAAATATATTATGAGTTTTTTTTGGATAGTATCCTTATGAATGACAGCTGGGTCCTGTAATAGAACATAACAGGATTTACTGGGTCCTGTTTAGAAGTCCAATCGTACTGCTGTATTCTTATTCCTGAGATGATTGTCCTCATCATCAGTCAGAAGGTGTCCAGGGGTCAAATAGTAGGCTTAGTCCTCATTGGAGAAATTGAGACAGACAATTATCCTCAGCGTGTTGTCGAAGGCTTTCATGGCCAGGATCACAGGGTTGTTGTATGTTTTCCGGGCTGTATGGCCATGTTCTAGAAGTATTCTCTCCTGACATTTCGCCCACATCTATGGCAGGCATCCTCAGAGGTTGTGAGGTATGAAGAAACTAAGCCAATTATCCCCAGTTTTTAAAAGTCGGACTTTGTTATTTTTGATGACTACACACTGCAGGCTGAGGATAATGAGTAAAGCAACACTGAAGGTCTCAGTGTCGCATGCAAACACACTCTCCTGGCAACTCAACCCTATTTGTGTTGATGCATATATAGGTTCTGCTGAGTCTGATAGGCTGTCTCCCCAAGTTAGCATGCATGGGTTTGCAGATTTAGCCTGGAGGCCTCTGGGTTACTTTGCATTTGAAAGATGTTGTCTGAGAAGATATGCAATACTTCCATGTACAATTTTCCCCATGCCTCATTAGGGTAACTGGAAAATACTGATAGGTTCTGGGGCTGTGTCCAGGTCTTTTATAACTTTCATAACTGAGGAAAGAAGGGTATTTTACCTTCTGGGATGTCAAAGTTTGCTCCTTTCTCCAGCTGTGCTACATGACCCTGGCCACCTAATTGGCCACTGAGGTTCTCTCAGGAGCTGTCCAGTTTGTGCTGTTCAGCTGGTGAAAGGAGCAACCTCCAGCATAACTATGCAGGCAGAATGTTATGCTCCATCAAGTTTCTAACAGGTTCTGGGACTTGGGTTTCAATACTATGCCTATTTGGCTGTGAATAAGTCTTGTTAACCGCATGGATATTTTAATTCCAGATAAAATTATATAGGACTGTGTGTTCATTGTATACCTTTTTATAACAGAAACTCCAGATTAACATATTTAGAACTTTCCACAATGTAGTTCTGATGGCTTGATACTGGTATTCTAAATGTAAAGGGAAATATGCTGGCAACATAGATAATAATACTTGAACATTGTGCCGTCGCGCCTGGGGCTGTAAACTCTTAGTGAAAGAGGCATGGACGTGACATCTTTCCCCAGGGGATTGCTTCTTGCCCTCCTTTAGGGAAACTGGAACTCCCAAGGACCAAAACAGTGTAGTTAACTCAAAAACTGGGTTTATTCTTCACAAAGGGGGTAAAAGAAAATATACATTACAGTCTTTGGTTGTTTAAGTCCATGAAGCTTGTCCAGATCCCTCTTTCTCTGGCTGTGAATGCCGGAGCAAACTCAGCCTCAGTCCAATGACCTATATCTGAAGACAAGAGTCTTCCTCTGTTGCCAAAGGACTGATGTGAAGGCGCTTGAGACTCCTCAACGTTGTTCAGGTTGGCCCTGAACATGAAGTGTGAGTCCCAAGGGTAAGAACCTCAGAATTGGTGCTGAGAGGTAACTTTTGAAGGGCTTTTTGAGCCAAGCCTCTCTTTCACGTCCATCCGATAAGAGAACTTGCTGATGGAATGAAAAGGAGGAAACACAGTCCTACTCCAGGAAGAGGTGGAGCCAAAAAGTTTTGCTGAGTGAGCAATGTAACAGGTACAAACAACATTGATTGACAGATATAAATAACCAATCCAACTACATTTACAGGGTAAGGGCAAAATCAGGCATGATACAACAATTCAAATCTTGAAACTTATAGTTCCAACACATAGATGGCGCCACTCGCGCCGTCACAAACATATTTGATAATGCATTCTTTTATTCTTTGGAACTATTTGCTATAAGTTAATAAAGAAGATGATGAGGATCAGGATGATACTGGATTTGGGATGGGAAGCCCGTGGCCCTTTAGGTACTGTTGGACAGTAGAGTTTATTGTCAGCATAGACAGTGGTGAGAAATGCTGCAATTTAACTGTGTCTAGAAGGCCTTATGATTCCCTCCCCTTGGTTAAGCTTCAACTAAATTTAGTGTTACCCTTAACTAAAGAGCAGGCACAATGAAAACAACTGGGGCATTCATAAATGTCAGCTAGTAAATCCCTTTCATTTGAATTGTTCTACACTAGGGTTGGAGCCTCCAGTGTCACAGCAGGTTAAACTGCTGAGCTGCTGAACTTGCTGACCGAAAAGGTTGGCAGTTTGAATCTGTGGAACAGGGTGAGCTCCTGCTGTTAGCCCCAGCTTCTGCCAACCTAGCAGTTTGAAAACATTCAAGTGTAAGTAGATCAATAGGTACCGCTCCGGTGGGAAGGTAACAGCACTTTAAGCAGTTATGCCAGTCACATGACCTACGCACAACGCCAGCTCTCCGGCTTAGAAATGGAGATGAGCACCAACCCGCAGAGTCAGACATTATCAGACTATGTCAGGGGAAAACCTTTACCTTTACTCTAAGGTTGGATGTTTCTAATTAAATATTTGGTGTTTTTCCTTACCATCATTTATTTGTTATGCATCTCTCCTCACGGCTCAAGTTGGGGCACAACTCAGTTGAAATACATCACTATAAAATACATGCAGTAAAATACATATATTAAAATACACAGAAAATACATATATTAAAATACTTGATGCAAGGATTAAACTACAATACAAACACATATATTAAAGTACAAATAGAATGTAAATTTGAAATTAATAGTTTTAAATTGACTGGCATCTCTTTGAAACTTTACTTTCTTTGTTCATGTGGTTTTAACACTGATCCATTAATGGTCCTCATCCCTCTGCTGGTGAGTGCTGGTTGAACTGTAATAGATTATAACAGTGTTCACATTTGGACCTCCAGGTATCATTCAGGCAAGTAGACATCTCCATGCATTAAGCAAACGATCCTGGAGAAAGTCTGAAGGAGGGTTCAGGGACTCCTCACTCCATCATTTGCCATTTCATTCAGAGATGGCAGCTTGGTTAGAAGGGAAGATGTTCTGTCAAGATTTGAAGGTATAAATGATGGAGATAACAGGTCTATTTTTTCTTTAAAGGTTATGCATTTTGCAGTTGTAGTGAATGGAAAGTTGTAGGCTGCCATTTCCATTTCACAATACCTTTGGAGTAGCAACTTCTATCCTGCCCCATATATTTCTGAATTCATACTTTTTAACATTTTAAGATGGCAAGGTTATAGTCATTTGGAAGAAGCAGTGATTCAGGGAGAGGACACGATAATCTTACGTTGAGGGCAGACTGTCTCTAGGGTGCAGATCAGAGTTATGGGATCTCATCTTTGACCTACAGGATCTGAGAATGTACTGAATGTACTCTAAATTTTGAATGGTTTCTCCAAGCTTGATATTCCCACCATCCCCAAATAGCATTTTCACACTGGACAGGGATGGTGGGATTTTAGTACTGCATATCCAGAGCATGCCAAGTTAAGAGTGCTCAGGGCTTTATTCTAGGCTGGGCCTTGAATGCACCAGAAAATCTTTTAAAATTGCACAAGAAATTGCTTATGATGAGCAAGGTATCATTCAAGAAGGCTTCTCTACCCTTTATCAATCTTTCTTTCTAGCAACTCTAAAGAGTCTCTGAAAGTACTTCAGGGTTTCCTGGAAAAGAGTTTGAAACATTGCTGCCCTTGAAAGCTTAGTTTGTTTATTGTTTTATTTCTGAAATGTTATTTCCAGATGGAAGGAACTGCATAAAAATCTATGACGATTAAGCAGAACCTGGAACATGTGTCCTTAGAGCACTCACGAGGCTATATTAGATTTAACCACAAACTCTGCAGCTTTTGATATCAGCCTTCAGGCTCAGCTTGAGTGAATGGTTCCAGCTTTGCTGCCATGTGTTCCTGACAAAGGATATGCAGATTGATGAAATGCTAAACTAGAAGAAGGGAGGAGGGATAACAATCCATGGTAATTTTGATACCAGATCCAATGCAAGGGAGGAAAAATGTTTATACTCGTAAACAATTGAGTATTTTTTGGCTCCCTTAATGTCTTCATTTTCTTAAGCCAAGCATATGGATTCTCAGCAATAGTTTTCTCCATTCTAAAGTTCTTTTGAAAGTGTGTGAGGAAATTTTTCAGTTGCCTTTGGGTATGTCAGGACCCAGGCTGCAGAGCACCAATAACCATGCGCAGAGACCAGAATCTTATCTAATATCTTTATTAAAGGAATATATAAAGTCAATAAAAACAAGTGACGAATATAGTTCAGAAGTAGACCTTTCAGGAAAGCTCAAATATAGTCCAAGAAAACAATGTCCAATATGTGATATTAGAGACCAAAGTTATAATCCAATAACCGAAACACACACTTTGCCAAGCAAAGTGTGGGGAAATGACAGGGTCCTTTAATCCAATGGAGCTTGTCAACAAGGCTGGAAGCAAACTAGATTCTTGGCAACAAGGCTTGATACGTGGCAACAAGAGGCAAGAAACAAGGACAAGGTCCGTGGCGAGGTCCGTGGAAACAAGGAAACCTGGATGCAAGAACGAGGTCCGTGAAACAAGGCTTGGAACTTGGTCCTGGAGGCAAGGGACTGGAGTAGCGTAGTCCACACACAATCTCACTCCACAAGGTGACGAAATGACTCCGCAAGGATTTCTTTGCGGGTAAACACCTATATAGGATCTTGTTTTCCCGCCAAGGAACACTTTCCCTGGGAAACAAGAAACGAAACCCATACTGTGTCCAGATGCATGACTCCTTAAAATTTCCCAAGGGAAACAGGCTTAATCAGCTAATTGTCTGGCAGCAACCCTGGCGCTTCTGCGAATCGCCTCCTTAGCGCCTCTATCTCGATTATAATAATCCCGGCGAGAAAATGGGGGAGATTTCTGCTCAAGGCTTGTTTGGCTGACTTCTTGTGGGCAAACATCTTGCAGGTGCAAGGGCTCCAATTCTGGCTGAAACGGTGGGAAACCCAAGTTTTCCTCTTCATCTGCCACAATAGTACTAGGAACGGGACTACATGGCCCATGAGTCATCACAGGGTAACATGTTTAAAAGCTGTGTTCCCTGCTATGACAACCCTTACTCTTCATAGGGTTTGAACTTGGAGCAGTACCTGAAAGATAGAGCAAAGCTGATACAGGAGTAAATGTTAAGGGATTCCAAGACTTTTCCACTAGGATGACAACTTGTGGGTGATTGCTGAAAAAAATGAAAAATGGAAATAAAATACAAAAAACCAGAGAGGATACTGATGTGTATACATTTTCATGTGCTAATTTAAATGTTTAAATCAGGGCTGACCACAGTGCATCCTGCAGCCAATGAAAATTCCAAAATCCTTAGACTCCTTTCTCAAGAGTCACACATATTTGGGGGATTTTTTTTGCCCAGGATTGTCCAAGAACACCAAAGATGTACCCAAAAACAGTGGTTTGCGTCCCTCACCCCGGAACTCTCCAACCTTCCTTCTAATCCTCACTCACCACATAAAATCCCTGACAGAAAAGCATCCAAAATGGTGGTCAGACTTAATATAAGCACCTGCATAATACGGTGCAGGTTTGCTCTAGTGGCGTATTACGATAGTTTACCACAATTCAAATAGCAATTGAATTCATTATACCATTATGAAAAAGACAATCTGGACTATACCAACTCAGTTGTAGTCTCTTCACATTGGAATGTTTTCCAAGGGTAATTTAATCTAGATCATGGATTAAGAGTTCATAAATATAAATTAGTCTGGAAAAATGTTTCTGTTTCTTCCTGTTTATATTTCTGTTGCTTCCTTAAGATAGGGATTTTTAAATTTTTTATTTTAGGTATCGTGGTTTGTAGTGAAAATCGACTTAAATCTAAATGTAGTGTGGAAATCCTCTTGAAACCTTTGTGAAAGTTAAAATTGTACCATGGAACAAATGTTGGAACTATACTAGAAAGTTACTTTCTTTAATTTTGATGAGGATAAAGTTCAGTTGATATTTTTGGACCAGTAGCTCTCTTTCCTATGTGAATAAAAGAGGCTAGAACTATGTGCCACTCTGAGGAATACAAATGTGAAAATACTTCTTTCTTGGCTACTTTTTTACATTCTTTTATGTCATCTTTTCCAGCCTTTAAAACTGTCAAACTTCCCATGAACTCAAGCTGATACCTCCTTCTACTGTGAGAGAACTCTATTGTTGCCAGTACTAAGACTGGCCTTTCTCCCACCTAACCCTTGTGTTGTTCCAGAGGTTAGAAATAAATGGAAGATGAGAGATTGGATAGCATGCACTCATTCTAGAGTTCAAAACCCTATTATGCGAAGAAACTTAATGGACGAGTGTTGCTCACACATTCAGTTTCATTAACTGATTGGGAATTAACTCAGAAGGAACCTTTGTGTGTGACAGAGTAGCAGGATAATAGGAATTTCGGTCCCTTACATCACAATTTTGCAGAGAGCCAAGCTTTGCTAAGATAGTATCTTCTTGAGCCAACTAATATTTGACCCTTTGCCCCATCCATGAATTCAAATGTCCATGGTAACACCAAGCACAGAGAAGCTTTAATAACAATCCAGTTCCCTCAAACAGTGTTTCTTTCTCTCCAACGGCTCTTAGTGGGCAGGCCAGTGAAACAGAGCCAGCTGTCAGGAAATAACTGTATTTTCTTTGCTTTGTTAACAGATTTATTCTGCTGATAAGTTTCTGATGCTACCCACTCAATATTTTGCACTCAAGGTAGCTGATTCATATGTCCAATAGCAGAGCCAGCCCCACTGAGATTTGCTTTTCTTAATATGTTCCATATGATTCAATGGCTGTGCTTTTAACTGGAAGGAGGTCTTGAGTGGATTGCCTTGCCCCCCCCCCCCCCCCCCCGAGCCATTACTCTTTAATATTTTTTGTCAATGACTTAGATCACAAGGTTGTGGAGATCCTTATTAAGTTTGTAAATGACACAAAATTAGGAAGTGTGGCTCACACATTGGAAAATAGGAAGGGAATTCATAGATAAACTAGTAAATTGGGCAGAAAGTAATAAATGAACCAATAGACACAAATACAGAATTCTACATTTAGGTCCACAAAAGCAAATGCACATGTAGAATGAAGGGCACATAACTCAACATTACTACAGGCAAAAAAGACCTTGGGATTAATGTTGATTAACTGTGTTACTGTAGCAAAGTTGGGTGCTGTTTTAGCTTGCATTAATAGAAATATAGTTTTCAGGTTTGAGAAAGTAATAGTCTCATTATTTTGCTTTGGAGTATTGTGTTCAGTATTGGATAATATCTCATTTTGGTATGGAAAACAAAATATATGAGAAAAACTTGAAGGAGATGGGCTTGTTCAACTTGTTTTTTAAAAAATGACTGAGGGGTGACATTTAAATACCCCAAAGGCAGTCACAGAGAGGAGGGAGTTGGTTTGTTCTTCACTGTCTCAGAGGATAGGACTGGGTCTAATGATTTCAAATTGCAGGAGAGTAAATTTCAATTGAACATCTTAACAGTAAGTTCAGCAGTGGACTCAATTGCCTAGATAGGTGGTGGTATTTTTTTTCTATGGATGTCTAAAGCTGGGAATGTTTTCTCTGAAAATTCTGCACTTAACAGGGACTTGATGACCTATGTGATCCTTCCAACATGATTAATTGATTCTATGATTCTTGGAATCTCACTCAAAAATTCCTTTTGTGGGGCAAGTCGATCGATGGCAGAAAGGAGATCTCTAGATAATCCATGAGGTCTTGTAAGGATTTCTGACTCCTTGTTGTCTAAAAATAATTACATCAAAAATCTCCACACCTCATTAGGCTGCTAAATGAATACATTGTGAGTGGTGATGGTGTCTGCTGTTAGTTATCACATTTGTGGATTTGTGAATCCATTTCTGGTTTCAAGATCTGTCCAAGGTGGCAAACGGATTTTGAGGATCTAGTTCGGTATCTAGAATAGCTTCTTTAAAATTGGACTAAAACCTAGAGTTGATTCACTACACTCTTATGTGGAAGCCATCACCTGCTACTTGGTGAATGAAACCACAACTGGATTTTTATGCTGAAGGATTTGTGAACTTGTTTAATTGTTATTGTGTACTTTGAAATCATTGTGATCTAAAGCAAACCTATCATTGGGTTTTATTACCAAGATTTGTTCAAGATTTGCCATTACCTTCCTGTGAGGCTGAGAAAGCATGACTTGTCAATGGCCAACTAATGAGTTTCATGGCTGAGGAGGGATTCACACCCTGGTCTCTAGGCAAATGCTCAAACCACTATACCACTACACCACTCTAGTTGAAGCTGTTATTTTTTGCCACTGTCTTGTATTGGTGGTTCATAGGATTTTGTTTTCTTTAAGAAGAAAGGATTGTGTAAATCAAAGTGTATCCATTATTTGTCCAACTTTTCTTCCTTTCTGTGATTGGGCATAAGATATATTAGTTTGGTACACTTTCATTGTTTTTGTGCTAACAGTTCTTTTGGTTTTTGTTAATATAATATTTTCTAAAGTGCTTACAGTAACCAAAAGCAAACAGTAAATGTAAGCTGCAATTTTATTTATTTGATTCATATTCTGCCTTTTTCCCAAGGCAGGATTTAAGGCACTTACTTGCAATCCTTACATACTTCCTGGAAGGCCCTTCTTTCAGTCTTAACACAGTACCATGTACCTTTGGTGGGGACAGATTTTATTTCAGTGTGGCAATCTGTTATATCATTTTATTTTAATAGTACATTGAATAGTACATGCTGTGGGCATTAGTGGTTTTTGTTGGCATGCACCCAGCCTATGCCATTACAACTCACCATTCTCGCTATTGTGTAGGTTAGAATTCGATTCCTACTACTCCAAAACCAATAATCTCACCCCAAACCCAGCCATCAAGCCCACACCCAACATGGCCATTTTCAAGTTGCTGGAAAGCAGGGAGATCAATATGTCATATTCAACTGTTTCCTTCATCTGGATGTGCCATATCAGTGGTTCTCAACTTGTGAGTTCCCAGGTGTTTTGGCCTACAACTCCCAGGAATCCCAGACAGTTTACCAGCTGTTAGGCTTTCTGGGAGTTGAAGGCCAAAATATCTGGGGACCCACAGGTTGAGAACCACTATGCTATATGGACATCATTTTCAGAGACATATCATAAAGTATTCTGATAAAAGAGCATGGCTGAGCATGTTGGCGCTAATTTCTCTGCTCTCCAACAACCCAGAAATTGATGTGTCATAGCCTACGGTGGGTTTTAGGGGTGACAGCATCAGGAAACGTAGATATGGAGACATACCTCTGTGAGCCACTTACATCTCCTGATGCCAAATTTCAGCCATTATGTTTTTAGCTGAATCTTTTTAAAGTCAAGTTGTTAGCCTCCTTAGAAAAAAACACATATGTAGATAGAATCAAATAGATAAACAGTAATACTATAAGTTGCTTTTAAGTCAATGATTTTTTCTGTTGAATAAACATGCATAGGCTAGTGTACTTAGTTGGAACAAGATCAAGGAGCACGGAATAGTAAAAAAAGAAAGATGTGACTAGAGGATGAAGATTCAGTTTAATGAGAATGATTACCAGAGCAATGGAAAAAGCAAGAAACGACATGAAGAATTAGAGAAGAATGTTTGAAATAAGAAATAGTGAACCTGTTTAATGAGAGGGGCCCAGTGTACACCATAAAAATGATCACACAAATGATCAGAATTGATTAGCTAATGCAAAAAGGAAGAATTTTGAATCAGCTAGGTTTTTTTTTAAGTAACATAGTAAATCTGGGAGTGTTGTAATGATCAATATGAAAAGTGATGAGGGGCAATCCAGTGACAGAGCAGTGAGGAAAAATGTTAGCTGCCTCAGTAGAAAGAGAAGGGCAGATAGCAAGATTTAACCTTTCTATTGATAGTTGATCAGGGTCGGTGGGGAGAAAAGATTTGAAGTCAGTATTAGGAGCATAAAGGGAAGAGAAGATAATCTGATTTGTTGTTTAGTCTTTAGAAACAACAGAGTATTCACCGTGTAGGGGTGGAAAAAAATAATACTTGGAAGCATTTGGTAAATGGATGAAAAACACCCTTTTGAGTATTGAGAAAAACCCTGATGAGAGGAATCTTGGAATGATAAGAATCTTCACAGTTAAAGAGTTTTTCTATGCATGATGCTGATTTGCCCAGAAAATAGCATTTTTTGCACAAGAAACAACATTTTCTATATGAAAGATAATATTTCACTGCAAGAATATTTGTTTCTGTGTGAAAAATGACATAATTGGAGTTTTGTTCTGTGTACAATTCACACGTAGTTTATTTTCTTAGAAACTAGCCTTTTCTGCACAGAAATTAATATTGGAATATTTTTCATGACAGAAATACTGTCTCTTATACAGAAAGGTTTGCACAGGACAAATCCCAAATTTTACTGCAATTGAAAACAGAGTGGTTTTGAAGACTTTCTTAGAGTGGAAAGAACATTTTTGAAGTTACTCACTGCACTGAGAAGAAACCTAGTGAAGAATTAAATCCCAATCAGGACTCTTCCAGACAGCCACATAATGTGGGACAAAGAAGTGGATTTTAAAAAATGGCGCTTGAAAACAACTCCAAACAATGGAGCTGTCAGTCCTAGCAAATAGTCTCTCGCCACTGACGGGTTTGGTTGTAGCAGATTTTAGAAAATTGCAATGCGGGACATCCGCTGGATGTTTTATTTAAATTTTTTTTATTGATGTTTCGAGATATGCTGGACCTCATAAGTGCTAATGCAGATATATAAATACACATACAAGCAGATTTCATGTCATTATCTCTTCTCACCTTCCTTCTGCTTTTATGTTTGCCCTCTTGAATCCCACGTTCCTTTGGGTTCACTTGCCTGCCATGCTGGCACCCACTGGATAAATTCAAGCTCTATTTAATTTCATAAATATGAGAACAAAGGAATGATTGCAGATAGTTTTCATGGGAATTGCTTTCCATTTGTGCTTCCATTTAACCACCTGTGTGTCCTTGTCACCATCTGTTTACAGTCTTTATCAGCTCTTTTGGGATTTTAAAATGCCCACATGTGCTGGGGCAGTCCACACCAGTGTATTGTAACAAAGTCCCATCTTTTTCTTGAGTGTAGGGATATACAGTGATGCGAATGTGCACATTTTTCAGCTGATTTTCAGCGCCTTTTAACCAGTGTTTTTCAGCCATTGTTGTGATTCAATGGCTGAAAAACAAGCCTTCGATATCTACTGTAGTTTGGTTTCAGGAACCCCAATGTATACCAAAATCTGTGGATGCTCAAGTTCCATTCTGTACATCAGCATAGGAAAATGGTATCATGTATATAAAATGGCAAAATCAAGATTTGCTTTTTGAATTTTTGTTTTGGGACTATTTTCAAACAATAGATGTTTGAGTCCTTTGGATACCGAATTTGTGCATATGGAAAGCAAATTGTACATATTTCTTCTGCATTCCTAGTTGGGAGACGGGAATCAGATAATTTTTCTCACCATTTATCAAATTAGTAATTTGTGCAAGATATGGCAGTCATGCATATCCTTTACTCCTGACACCAAATCATGCCAAGTTTTATTCTGTGGTGATCTAACCACCATGGATGCAGCTTCGAAAGCCTCCCCATTTTGTTTTAGATCTGGCCTTTGGTTGTTTCCCTTTTCTGAGCCCCAGCAAGAAATCCTTTTTTCATGCAGTGAGTTGCTCCTGATGAATGCCTTTGGTGTAAAAACATGTGCTTTGAAAGAACGAGTAAAGTGTGAGGCAGAGGTGAATGTAGGAAATTACTTAATTTCTTAGAGGCCCAGACTTCACACTGCTCTGGGTTCCTGACATCCTGCCAAAGCCAAAGGTCACTGCAGAACTTTGATAGCAGATGGAGTGCTTAAAAGGGGGGTGGGGTGGCTATCTGGTTCTGCACCATACTACAATGATCTGGATTAAGGATCCTCCTTTTAAAATAGGAGCGGTTGTAATGTTACCTCTGGAACCAGGATGTTCTATTGCCACCTCCCAGTCTATCACTAAAACTGCTACCAAAATTTGGCAGTTTAGTTGCAAAATAAAAATCCTCTTAAAGCAAGTTGACTCTCTTAAAAAGAAAGCATGTGGAGAACTGAATTAGACTTTGAAGCTGAAAATAAGAATGTTTCATTGAAACCAGAACATGATTTGATTATGCCCTCCTTCTGTTGTTGTACTCTGACATTGAATTTTTTTTCCTGTAGTTTTCCTTCATCCTCCATCCATCTCCTCTTATTAGCTGAAGAGGTGTATGGTCATAACTTCACATACAACTGTATATTCGTTAATACATACGGAGTCTGTGTTACCAAAATCTGTACTTTGCATCTGAGATTGAGCAGAAGATGGCAAAGTTTAGTGGGCTGAAAGAGGGAACCTCTACACTGGCACAAAATGCAGTCCCAATTTTGTATGACAATTGCCTCTGTGGCAGGACAGTAGCCCCAGCAGGTTGGGCACAGCTGGGAATGAGGGCAGTTTACACCTCCCAGCACCCCAATCCCCCACTCAAGACAGAAAAAAACCCCCAATGCAACTGCTCATCTGGCTGTTTAGTTCCTGGTTGCTGCCATATAACTGAGCAAAACAGCTTAGGAAGAGAGAGCCTCCTTCTGCTTCTCCCAAGCTTCCTTGCTCAGTCACATGGCAGCAAACCGGAATTAAACAACCAGGAAAGCAGATATGTTTCCTTTTTGTCTTTTTTGGGTGTGGGGGATTGGAGTGCTAGGGGCCAGAAGGGACAGCCACCCAGCCTCCCCAGACAGTGATCTGGGATTCTGCATAGCAATCTGAGATGAGTGTTCCTATTTCTCCAACACAGGGGGAGGTCCGAATCCTGCTGTAAAAATACTCCTCCTAATGCATATCTCTGTGGATCCAAAGATCTTATAGATTAGTATCTAATACATCTGATAGCTCCCCCCACCAGTAACTTATGGGGGATTGCCCTTCATTTCTATCATCTTGCCAAAGTGGATTCCCCTGTGCTTTTTAAACTTAGAGTGCAGCCATATTAAGCAGCTTTCTCTGGGCTAACTTGGATCAGTCTGTGTCATTGTGTGGATGCATGCACGCTAATGCAACTCTACTGCAGCTAGTTTTCTGATTCTTTCACAGTAGACAATTACAGAGTTGTGGTTCACTTTATCTTTCATTCCCTGGTATCATGGTATTTCTATTCTGATGAAACATAAAAGATCCCTGGTTAATAATTCTGAATAATCCATTGTAAATGCATTTTCATGATTCTATAGAATGTTGCTATAGCTGCTAAAGTGGAATCATAGTGCATTACTACCTATAAAGCCTAGAGTTAACCCCTCCTTTGGTCTAGTGGGACCACCCTATCCCCCAATTGCCCCAATATGGCAGGGTCAGTCCCAATTAATTTTCTGCTAGCCCATTTTCAGCTGCTTTTAAAATGTCTCATTTTCTCAGTCCCCCTCCCACTTAACTTATTTTCCTCATTTTACCTCAGTGGCTGCAAATGCAGTAATTCAGCTAACTCAGTAGGAGAGAGAGGACAGAAGGGCTTGGAATCTTGCATTCCCCAGTAGGCATAGGCAAAAACTAACTGCTACATCTGCTCCTGATTTCTGTTTTCTTTCTCATTAATAAGTTTTGCCTTCTTGACCATACTCAGATGTTGCTTGGCCACTTATGTCCCAGTTGTCTCCTGTGAAAAGTTGGAGGGAATGGGCCATTTCTAGTAGGCTATTTACCATGAGAACATTTGCTGGTAGTAAACAAAATTATATGAACTGTAAAAGCTATGAAGTATAGCAGTTCCATTTTTGAAAAAGGGGGAATAATATTTTGGAAAAAGTGTAAATTACAGATACACGTTCTTTTGTTTTTCAGCCGAAGCAGTTGATGTGCTCAAAGCATTAGAGTTTCATAATTCACCAGAAGGAGTTTCAAAAACAGCAGGATTTTGCACAAACAGAAGGAATTCCAAAGGATCAGATGTCGCCTACAGAGTTTCAAAACATGCACAACTCAGTGCCCCAACCAAGCAATTGTACCCAGGTGAGTTTATATGTTTGTGTATTATGACAGTCTATGCTTATTACCCTTCTTTTAATTTTGTGTTTCTGTAAACTGGATCACAATTTTCAGCTTATGGGATATTATAGACATGACCACCAAGCTGGGTAGTTTTAAAAGGTTATTTGACAATTTCATGGAAAATAAAATTATTAATAGCTATCAGTCACAATGGCTGTTTATTCTGTGGCTCAAAATACCAGTTCCTGACAAATACACGTGGGAAAGTACTGCCTGAGGGCTTCCCATGGACACCTATTTTGACCATTGTAGGAACTGAACGATGAACTAGATCACAACTTGAATGTATGTGTTGAAATCCTCATTTCTGGTGCCTAGCTTGGCTGGAGGATTCTGGAAGATGTCATCTCCAAAATAGCTTTCCCAAACTCTAGACCTAGATAGATCTTTGGTCTGATCTAATGAGGCACTTTTTACATGTCTTATATTTCTTGTTTGATCTTGGAGAATTTGACCTTTAATGTGTCAGAAGATGATGTGAACCAAAACTGCCCATATATACCTTGTCTTCTACACTTCCTGTGCTCTTAAGCACTTGCTAGAGTAAGAATTCCTTAACTGCATCTCTGTTGTGTTTTAGTTCTATTACTGAAGATGAACAGAAAAGTGACACTCCATTTGCCTGCTCAACAGGGTTCATGTAGAATGTACCATATTTTGTACACCCAATAACCTGAATATAGGCTGCTTACTCATTTATCTGATGCATGTCTGGTTTCTGAGTATGCTTCTGCCCATGTCAGTACCTGCTTAGCTCAAACTGCTAACTCTGATTGTTCATGGAAAAGAACATTTCCTTTAACACACACCATACAGCGGAAGGTACACAGTTATGAGTTTCCACTTGAGTTGATCTGAAATGTGGTAGCTTAAATTCTGTCTGGCACCTAATTCTGGTCATTCTCCATTTTCACTGCTTGTGTGTATTATGTGCCTGCAAGACATTTCTGACTTCCGTAGGCCTGAAGGTGACCCTATAACAGCAATTGCTGGGCTAAGAGTGTGTGAATTGCCCAGGATCACTCAGTAGATTGTCCTGGCCAACAGGGGATTCAAACCCAGATTTCATAGGCTGGATCTACACTGCTCTACATCCCAGGATCTGAGCCCAGATTATCTGCAATGAACTGGATTATATGAGTCTACGCTTCCAGATAATCTAGAATAATCAGATAATCTGGGATCAGATTCTGGGATATAGGACAATGTAGATCCAGCATTAGTCATAACCCAGTGATGAAACCACTATGCCACCTACTTTAAAAAAAATCTTGAGCTAGTTTAAAAATGTTAATTTTTATTGTCTCAGGTCCCCTTTACACTGCCATATAATCCAGATTATCAAAGAAAATAATCCACATTATCTGCGTGGAACTGGATTATATGAGTCTACACTGCCATATAATCCAGTTCAAAGCAGATAATCTGGATTTTATATGGCAGTGTAAAAGAGGTCTCAGAAAGTCTTGAATACAGTTATCTGAGAGATTCAGTGCCATCCGTCTTTGACTGTGTATAGTTAAGTGAGTCAGACCAAATGGCAGTGCCATTGTACTCATAGCAGTAGGATTTTGGAGGCCATGCCCTGTGGATCATCATCTGCTTGCTTCCTGTCATCTTTCTGACCAATTGAAAATGTTTTTATACAACTAGATATTTAATAGCAAATATTTTCAACTGTAGCTTTTCATAGAATTTGTTTTTGATCATGGTCTTAATAACTGCATTTTATTATTTCAGGCGTTAATTTTTATGTCTTTTTCTTTGTGTATATCTTTAAAATCTTTCATAATCAACCTTTAACAAAAGGATTTTAGAAGCATTGCTGTTGTTGTTTGCCTTCAAGTTGTTTCTGACTTATGGTGATCAATTTTGTGCCCCCAATCCTTGAATCCCTCCCTGGTTAAAATACTGCTTTTCACTATTGTGACTGGGACACAAAAATGTGGAGGGAGGCTGTGGAGTTATCTGTATACTTACGTTTTTGTGTGTCTTCAAGTTGTTTCTGACTCATTGCGACACTACGGTGAACCTATCATAGAATTGTCTTGACAAGATTTATTCTGAGTTGGTTTGATTTTGCCTTCCTCTGAGACAGTCTGACTTGCCTAAGGTCACCCTATGAGTTTCTAGGGACTTCATCACATTGATGAGGTCTTCTGTGCTGATTCTCCAGCCTCCATGGTGAATCGGTGGGGCAGCAGGGCAACCCGGGTGTCCCATAACCTGGCTGACTAGTAACAACTCTTCCCCATCATATGTGGGGAAGTGTCACTGTGTGGCTTGTCCCCACAGTAGCCCTGATGTTCCAAATGAAACATGGGGAGACTCCCGAGTTGGCGGAGCAACAGCCTAGTATTCTTGTGCTCCAGTTGAGCAATGGGGCTCCTTGTTCCTCCTTGTTGTAGTTAATTTGTCTACTGAAGGCCAACCTTCTGGTAATGAGTCCTCTGATGTCAATCAAGCTGCCAATCATTGATGCCCTACACAAAGCCCCATCAACTTGATAGGACCTGCCAGAGTTTTGTGTTGCAGTGACACATAGCCATTCTAGGGTGGCCTCTACTCCACGATGGAGTGGTAGAAGAGGACTTTGTAGAGGAAATGTAATAAGTATAGCAAATAAGAATAACAAAATGCAATAGCAAATAAAGCAAAGAACAAAAAGGAAACAAAAGACTAAAACATATAAACAAAGAGAACAAAGCTACTTTCAAAATGGCAGGCCCCCCCATTCAAATCGCTGTTAGCATGAAGGATCTCATCAAAAGATACCAAAGTAGATAATGGTCCAGCCAAGTCATTGATAGTAGACAGACAACATATTCTTAAGATCACAGTTCTTTTTGTTCTTCATTGATAATTGATTCATTGAGTTACAGGAAAACAGTTTCTCTCTTACAATGCTAGAAGTTTTATCTGGACTAGATAGCAGCATGACCTAGCAAGAATTTGGAGATTAAGAAACAACTAGCCTATTTCCCTGTTACCACCTGATTCTGTGCTTAGGCGCTGTGTCATGTACTTTTCACTCTGATCGGAAACTGAACAGATCTTCTCCATGCAAATGAACTACTAGCTATTAAGGTGGGCTGAAATGTCATGGTACTTAATTTGACAATAGGATTGCATGCTATATATATTCATGAATGTCTAAAAATTTTTAGTCAAACAACCGACCGCAAAAACCTGGGTCAACCTATCTGTAATTTCCATGCGAGTACTTTACCTTAACTCTTATCAAAAAAGGAACAATTCCCTTCTCTGAGTAGAGTGGCAAAATGCAAGAGTGTAATCTGATTCGAGAGGACATGTCCCAATGCTCTGTCTCTACTATCTGCAATGGTGTTGCTTCTGACCTTGTTCAATCTCAGGGTGAAAAAATGGCAACAGCATCCAGAGATGGCTTCTCTCTTGAGGAGGCATTGGTGTTTTCCCCTCTTCACAGAATGACCCTTGACTTATACACAGTTCATATCAAAAGCCATAATTTTATCATCAGAATCTGCCCTCAACATAAATGTGAGGTCAACTGTAGTATTACTGTGTAGTATTGCTGAATACAGTAGAGTCTCACATATCCAAGCTAAACGGGCCGGCAGAAGCTTGGATAAGCGAATATCTTGGATAATAAGGAGGGATTAAGGAAAAGCCTATTAAACATCAAATTAGGTTATGATTTTACAAATTAAGCACCAAAACATCATGTTATACAACAAATTTGACAGAAAAGGTAGTTCAATACACATTAATGTTATGTTGTAATTACTGTATTTACGAATTTAGCACCAAAATATCACGATATATTTAAAACATTGACTACAAAAATGGCTTGGATAATCCAGAAGCTTGGATAAGCGAGGCTTGGATAAGTGAGACTCTACTGTACATAGCAGTTAGTGGGTCTGTACATCTAGGTTATAAATTTTGCAGTACTGAATGGTAAACATTGTTTTTGCACACTCGATGTTGATGAAGGAGGAAGAGAAGGAAAAGGAGAAATGCAAGCCTCACCAATGTATGAATTATAGGCCCCTTCCACACAGCTGTATAAAATCCACATTGAACTGGATTAATCCAGTTCAAAGCAGATATTGTGGATTATCTGCCTTGATATTCTGGATTATATGGCTGTCTGGAAGGGCCCATAAAGTTATAGCTCACGAGGTTTATCCAGTCCTACCTCTGCCGTGCAAGAATATAGAATACACCTTTGATGCTCAAGGCCAGCTGCGTACTCATTTGCAAAACATTTTAAAGATGCAAAAGGGCTATTTTCATAAAGACTGTCAGATCTAGTAACATTTCTTTCCATCCCTGCTGCTGAATCAGCTGAAACTGTCTGACACTGTTAAGTGGGACCTTTAAGACTGTCACATTTTATTATAGTGTAACTTTTGTATAGGGTACAGAACCCATTTTGTTAGATGTGTGACACACACTTACACACATGTAGTTGAAGTTCACATGGTTAGATTACAAAGCAAGGAAGAGTAGGCAAAGTAAGATTTTTTCCTTATGGCATTCCTTAAAACAATGAACAGGTGACAACCTTCAGGGCAACATTGAGATTTAGCATAGAACTGGAATGTACAATTCGATGGCTGCTTCTGTCTTGCAGATTGGTGGCTTCAGTCCCATTCAGTTCAATAGGTTTCAAAGTTTCTTTTGTGCCACTGGGTATCACAGAGACATTTCCTCTTGAGGAGCCAGCAGTCTGAGCAGCAGCAACCATGCCATTATTGGTTGTGAAAATGAGCTCTAAGATTGTTAGAAACAATGGCACTCGTTGCTTCGAACCAGCTTGGCTACCCTCCAAGGTTGCTCTTCCACAGTATTAAAGAGTCCTGTTGCTTTATCACTGTTTTCCTGCCAGCCACAGAGTTTTTAAAAGGCTCACTTACACACATAAGAACTGCTGGTGGAGTGGAGCTGTCACTCAGCCTTAAATCGCAGTGACCTTGCCATTGACAACTCTTCAGTGGTCATTGGACCGTTGCCTTTTAGAAGTTGTTAGAAAGGAATAAGCACCCTCTGCCAAAGCCAGGCTTAGTGCTCAGAGAAGACATTACTTCAGGGAAAAAGGAATCTCATGTTAACTCAGTTTAGGTTGTGTGTTCTTGTTTTGTTTTGCAGTGTTTGCAGTTTTGGAATGATACCATAGACTCAGCAGCTACCTTGCAACTTCTCATTGTTTTGGTAATTATTTTTGAATGCCAAAATAAATACAGTCATTCTGTTTGTTAGCAGTTGTCGAAAATAAAATAGCCTTTGATTCTAGACTACTTGCTCCCCACCCACCAGTCCTTTGTGATATCTGCGGGATATCTTGTCTTGGGTTTAAGGAAGTACGTTTGATGTCCCCATTTAGCCTGATGAGATTTTCTCTCTGGGGCATACTGGTGAAAAAAAAGAATGCACTTTGAATAGAGTGTGAAAAAAAAACACTTTGAAATATAGTGCTCCATCTGAACAGAAGGATGATAGGCAGTATGAATTATTGACTGAACTTTTAAGTATTTTGCCATAGTATAAAACATGAAGAAATTTGTAGTTTGTTTCCCCTTCTGCCACAAGTTAGTTTACACCACATCATCTCATAGTAAACATCATCCCATGTCTTTTCCTGCTATTACAAATAATATTTTAAAAAAACTGAAGTACATAATATTGGTGTACTTTTAGATATTGGTTGGACTAAGTCCATATCATCTCAGTCTGCATTACCAATGATATTTTATGTCCCAATGTGATATTCAGTATTTAGCTAGGGTCCCTTCCGCACAGCTGTATAAAATCCACAACAACAACAATCATCATCATCCTCATCGTCATCCTCATCATTATTATTTGTACCCTGCCACCATCTCCCCAAAGGGACCCAGGGCAGTTTACAAACACTCTGAATTGCCTCACATGAAATAAACTATACATAGAACTGAAACAATACAAACATAAAATTACAGTCGCCTGGATTATTGAACTGGATTATATGGCAGTGTGGACTCAAATAATCTAGTTTAAAGCAGATATTGTGGATTATCTGCTTTGATATTCTGGGTTATATGGCTGTGTGGAAGGGCCCTCAGATGCAAGCGTGGCCTCCATGGCAAACTATCAGCAGTAGCAGGGTCCTTTCTTCCATGTGGTCTATGCAAATGCCTTAATTTAAAAAAAAACTAAGAATTTTGATATATAATGATACTAGCTGTGCCCGGCCACGCGTTGCTGTGGCGAAGTATGGTGGTATGGGAAATAAAGTATTGAGGAATTGGTGGTAGTTAAGGTCAAGGGTAAAGGTTTTCCCCAGACATTAAGTCCAGTCGTGTCTGACTCTGGAGGTTGGTGCTCATCTCCATTTCTAAGCTGAAGAGCCGGCGTTGTCCGTAGACTCCTCCAAGGTCATGTGGGATGACTACATGGAGCGGCGTTACCTTCCCGCCGGAGCAGTACCTATTGATGCACTCACATTTGCATGTTTTTGAACCTCTGGGTTGGCAGAAGCTGGGGCTAACAGTGGGGGCTCTCTCCGCTCCCCCAATTCAAACCTGTGGCCTTTCGGTCCAGAAGTTCAGCAGCTCAGCGCTTTAACACGCTGCGCCATCAGGGGATATTATTTCCTAAAGGTTGTGAATATACAATATTTCTGATTGGTTTTTTTTGTTTGTTAGGAAAAATGATTAGGATGTAATGGCCTTGCAGCTTTAAAGCCTGGCTGTTTCCTCCCTGAGTGAATTTTTTGTTGGGAGGTGTTAGCTGGCCCTGATTGTTTCCTGTCTGGAATTCCCTTGTTTTCAGAGTGGTGTTGTTTGCGATATTTTATGTGCTTCTACTGTCTGTGGCCCTGAGAAAACAGGATTTTCCAGACTTTGATGATGGGAATACTTTGTTGGGAGGTGTTAGCTGGCCCTGATTGTTTCCTGTCTGGAATACCCTTGTTTTCAGAGTGATGTTGTTTGCGATATTTTATGTGCTTCTACTGTCTGTGGCCCTGAGAAAACAGGATTTGCCAGACTTTGATGATGGGAATACTTTGTTGGGAGGTGTTAGCTGGCCCTGATTGTTTCCTGTGTGGAATTCCCCTGTTTATTTACTGTCCTGGTTTTAGAGATTATATTGTTCTGCATTATTCTATCCCAGTAATTATTTCATATTAAAGAAGAATCTCACTTATCCAACATTCGCTTATACAATGTTCTGGATTATCCAACACAGTCTGCCTTTTCATAATCAATGCTTTTGTAGTCAGTGTTTTAAATTCATTGTGATATTTTAGTGGTAAATTTGTAAATACAGTACAGTAGAGTCTCACTTATCCAACATAAACGGGCCGGCAGAACGTTGGATAAGCGAATATGTTGGATAATGAGGAATTAAGGATAACCCTATTAAACATCAAATTAAGTTATGATTTTACAAATTAAGCACCAAAACATCATGTTAGACAACAAATTTGTCAGAAAAAGTAGTTCAGTACACAGTAATGCTATATAGTAATTACTGTATTTATGAATTTAGCACAAAAATATCACGATATATTGAAAGCATTGACTACAAAAATGCGTTGGATAATCCAGAACGTTGGATAAGCGAGTGTTGGATAAGTGAGACTCTACTGTAAATACTACATAGCATTACTGCGCATGGAACTACTTTTTCTGTCAAATTTGTTGTATAATATGATGTTTTGGTGCTTAATTTGTATAACGATTACCTAATTTGATGTTTAATTGGCTTTTCCTGAATCCCTTCTTATTATCCAACATATTCACTTATCCTGCCGGCCTGTTTACGTTGGATAAGTGAGACTCTACTGTATATTTCTAATCTTATATTATCTGCTCAGAACTGGATTATATGAGGCTCCTTCTTCACAGCTGTATAAAATGCACACTGAAGTGGATTATATGGCAGTGTTGAGTCAAGATAATCCAGTGCAAAGCAGATAATATAAGATTATAAATGGGTTATATAGCTGTGTGGAAGGGCCTTGAGTCTACACTGCCATATAATCCAGTGCAAATTAGATAATCTGTGGAAGAAGTCTAAGTGAGGCCTAAATCTGCCTGTCCCCTAACTGAAACCTGGCTGTCCCTTGGTTGCTAGGCAACCAAGTGGGCAGAGATTAGCCCTCGAAACTGGCAGCAATTGGATAAAAAAAATTATTGCTCTCCCTCTAATTAGGACTTTATTTTTCTTTTCTTTTTGTTGTATCAACCTTGAGGCGTGGATGATGGGTTGTGTTGTCAAATTTTGAGGTTGGGGGGCCTGTACTTTTGTTGTTTTGTGAATTGCCGTGATGCCATCACTCTTTTATATATATAGATTTTAAGGGAGTAGAAAGTAAGAAGTAAAAATCAATAGTCTGTGAGCTTGCAGAGTAGAAGTAGTTGTTATATCTTTGGTACAGGCAGTCCCCAGGTTACAAACAAGATATGTTTTATAAGTTTGTTCTTAAGTTGGATTTGTATGTAAGAAGTAACAGGTACATTTTAAAGTGTAACTCCAGCCATATATATATTAGCTTTGGATAGCATAGGAAGGGTGAACACCCCTCTTGTGCTTGTTTTGCACCCTGTTCAGAAGATTTCCAGTTCAATGTGGATTTTATACAGCTATGTGGAAGGGGCCTAAGGGTCCTTCCAGACAGTCATATAACCCAGAATATCAAGGCAGATAATCCACAATATCTGCTTTGAATTGGATTATTCAAGGCTCCTTCCACACAGCTGTATAAAAAAATCCACATTGAACTGGATGATATGGCAGTGTGAACTCAGATAACCCAGTTCAAAACAGATATAGCAGACTATCTGCCTTGATACTCTGGGTTATATTGCTGTGTGGAAGAGTCCTGAGTCCACACTGACATATAACCCAGTTCAGTGTGGATTTTATACAGCTCTGTGGAAGGGGCCTGAGTCAGGGGAGATAGGTTAAATCAGGAATTTTTAATTTTTTTGATAAATATTTTTATAATGCCCACTCCATACTGAGGGCTCATCCAGACAGCCCCTTTAATGTGGGACTTCCCGCTACAAAAAGGAGGCTATCTGGACGACATCTCTGGAAACCACAAATTTAAAAACAGCAACTCCCATGATTCCATACCATTTGGTCATGCCAGAAAAGTGGTCCCAAACTGCATTAATTCCACAGTGCAGATGCACAGTAAGGCAGCCTGCTGCTGCTGCACACTTTCCAGCTAATCTACATGAACATGCCCAGAACAGCAAAATGAATCCAGATAAAGTGTGAGGACAGGTAGATGGATCAGGACTAGCATTTAGCAGCCATCCCTGCCATAAATTTTGGCCAAAATGGACAAGGAAAAGTGACACGCTGTGAAGCATAGCTGCGTGCTTCAATAGATCTCACTACATTTGGCAATGTGCATATGCCACATAGATTGGAGATAGCTTTTGTAAAAGAAATGGAAACTAATGGGCATCATTGCTAGAATAACTTGTCCCAGGGCATAATGACAGCACTGCCGGTGAGCAATGACAACTGTGCATATCTATACATTTGATTCTGAATCTGGTTGGAAAAATGCCTAGACATATGTCAACAGCCAAGTGCAAGAGAGAGAAACCAGCAGAATTAGAAAAGTCTGAATGTTTGTGGAGGAGGAGAGAGAGCTGGACAAATGCATTCCCAAAGCTGTAGACACCAATGAGTATAGAGCTACGCTTAGTGTGCACAGAATAATGACTAATTATTGGGGACAGAGAGGTAGATAAAGGGTGCCAGGGGGATAAGAAGGGCAGCTGGAAGGTTAACCATAAAGAAAGACACATAAAGGGATAAAAAGAGTATGGAAGAGCATACAATGCCTAAATAGTTTGCTTTTTGGTTCCAACTGAAGAACTGTTTTCCAAATTGCCTACTGATGGAAGTGAGGCTTACCCATAAAAAGGGTTGGGGTTTTCAAGACTTTTATATAGCTGGGACTGTCTACGTCTCCCTCTGACAAATAGCAGGAAAGTAAAGAAGATTGCAAATTCTCTCCCTTTGATGAGGAAGCATATGCTGAAACACTTAATGGTTCTACACTGTAGGATTAACACAGTTTGATACCACTTTAACTGCCATGGCTCAATGCCAAGGATTCCTCGGGTTTATAATTTGGTGAGTCCTTAAGCCATGGCAGTTAAAGTGATGTCAAATCCTACCCAATGATGAACCCGATATTGAAAACAAAAGCATAAATTATAATGATAATTTTTTTCCAAATTTTGGAACCTTTTTCCAAGCATTTGTGCCATGTTTAACATCATATTTCAGGTGGAAAAAGATAGTCATTTCAACCCAGATAGTGAAAAATATTTTACTCTTAGAATATAAAATTCTCATTCGCTAGAAAGTGTGCAGCATCAGCAGGACTAGCTGATTATCTAGAATTTTTCTACAGCAAGAATAGGAGAGGATTCTCTCTCTCTCTCTCTCTCCCCCCCCCCCCCAATCCCCAGAAGTCAAAATAGTAAAGATAATACTTTACTGAAAGATAATGCCACTGCACAGTTTTGGAAGCAAGCTGCCAAATGCCTGTCCATGACCTTCCCACAGGGTTCCTACCGTTTGCTGTTTCTGACTGAGAGCACATGCCTAGACTAGACGAATGAATGCCACCCGCCTTAAGCATTCTCAGCATATCTTTTCGATTGGATTAGCAGTTCAGACAAGGCAGGTGTTTGTCTCTTTTCAAGTCTGAAGCCCTCCATCTCTCTGCCCTCCTTCCTGCAGTCTTGCTTCCCCCTCTCCTTTCATAGATCTTTACCTAAATTAGCTTTTTAAAAAGAAAGGTGTGGTGTGCATGCATTTAAAGAGGTGCGCTGTGTCATTACAAAAGCTATGAATGATGTGAGTTTTTTCACACATAGGATTCTCCTTTATTGTGTATGTCTGCTACAGCTAGGGTTGCCATGTGGGATGTAACACAAGGGTCCTACACTTTTAATTGTTGTGAAGAAGACGCAATTTAAGGAGTTAATAAGGAATTGCAACAAAATAATGCACCAACCTATTCTGCTGCAGTGCTTGTGTAACAAGCAATACCTGTTGGAATTCTTCTACAACACTGTTAAAGGGACAGCAATCCTGCCTCTGTATATTTGGGTTACTGTAGTCACAGCCAACATGGAAAAATGCTTTATAGTGCTGAGAATAATAAAACAAAGCTTAACTTGAGGTAATATCCATCTAAGAATAAATTATTAGATTCAGGGTGCAGTTCTAAGAAGGAGCATTAGCCCTAAAACCATTTATTTGTCCCAACAAAGGATGCGTCTACATCATAGAATAAATGCAGTTTGACACCACTTTAACTGCCATGGCTCAATGCCATAGAGTCATATTATGTATAGTTTTTTAAGGTTTTTAGCCTTCTCTGACAAAGAATTCTATTATTTAACTACAACTCCTATGATTCCATAGTTTAGTAATTGAAGGGGAGCCATGGTAGTTGAAGGGATGTCAAATTGCATTAATACTTCCCTGTAGGCCCCTTCTACATTGCTATATACCCCAAGATCTGATCCCAGATTATCTAATTTAAACTGGATTATGTTTGTCTCCACTGCCAGATAATCTGGGATAAACAGATAATCTGGGGTAAGATTCTGGGATATAGGAGCAGTGTGTAAGGGACTCTAAATGCATCCCTAAGTAGGTCTATTAAATCAATGAATTTATGGAAGTGGTTCTATATTATGTCCGATTGGTATAATGAGATTTCTATAGTTGGACTGGCATTGAATTTAGGCTTGTATGAGAGAACATGCTGGTGTCAGCCTCTGCCAGCCCCTTAACTATCCTACTAATTCCCCCCACCTCAAGCAATGAAGCTTAAAAATACTTTATAATGATTTGGAGGAAATTTTGTTAGACCAGTGGTTCTCACCCTGGGGTCCCCAGATGCTTTTGGCCTACATCTCCCAGAAATCCCAGCCAGTTTACCAGCTGTTAGCATTTCTGGGAGCTGAAGGCCAAAAACATCTGGGGACCTCAGCTTGAGAACCACTGCTTTACATGAAGTAACCACTGTGTTAGACTGTTCTCAGAGCCTCTTTGTTGGTGACATGGTTGTGAGCTAAGAAGTTTATAGTTTGATTTAATTCTGTCTTCTCTTTCCCTGCATACTGCTACAGTGGGTGCAATTCTTCACTACATTTCTTCTTGAAGGAAACCTAGCAGTTTCCTTCTCATTGTCAGGTAGTCTTTGAAAATCATGTTGCTTCAAAACTCAATTCATAATTCGCCAAATCTTCTATGCAGAAAACCTTGTTTCTGTACAGAAGAGATTGCTTTCTGTGCAAAGCAGCAATGTGCAAATTTGTGCAAGACAAGTCCTGAACTGTGAAAATTCTTGTCAGTCTAGAATGTTTCCTGTTTTTCAGTGTCCAGCTACATTGAAAAGGTCAGCTACAGTTAGCTCTCCACATTTGCTAGGGTAATACAAGTAAATGTAGACCCCTCGTGAAAGTGAAAAAACACCAATAAAGAAATTTGTCATTTTTAACCTGACAAAACATTCCTCCAGAAATCTTCAGGTCCTGCAAAATGACTAGAGAAAGTTGAACATAGAGACACTGGAAGACTTAAGAGATTCCTAGAGTGAATATATTTTTTAACAAAATTGATGAATAATCAAATCTGCAAAAGTCTAAACCTCAAGCATGGACAGACAACTGTATTTTTGAATATTCTTTGTATCCCTGTTAAACCCCAGTATGCCCTTTCCCTTGCCCTTTCTGATCTAAGAGGACTGGAATTGCCATGGTTGGGTGGCTAGAAGGAACTTTACAATTTCATCTACCATTTAGAAGTTGGAATTCATTTAAAGAGAATATTTCTGCTACTTCCTGTAGCTTCTGGTGCACTGTCCTAGGACCGTGACCGTTTATTTTCTTAAAAAGTAGTATCAAAACAGAATTAAATTACAAATCACAAGCAAAAGAAACTCTAAAATAGGATTGGGGAAATACAAGTCATACCATGACCCCTTTTAAATGTTGTTGTGTACTGATTTGCATGGAACTAGGAGAGGAATACGAGTATAGCAGGATGAAGCTGGGGTTGGCAGACAACATTGGTCTAAAAAGGTAAACCATCATTCGATTCTAAATCAAATATTTACATCACTTGGTTAGATTATACATTTCCAGAATAAAAGACTCAAAGCAGTCTAATAAAAAAGTAAGTGTTCACGAACATCTCCAAGGCATAGAAAAATTCAAATAGGGATACTTTTTAAATCGTGAAAATAATTGGGTCAGCCCTACTCTCACTTTCAATGGCTTTGAGTGGTTTATCTAATTTAAAACCCATTTAATCCCAACAAAGACAGTTTAATTTCATTTTTACATTGCTGAGATGCAATTTGTGCAAAGGACCATCCCACTGGGATGTTATGATACTCTAATTTCAACTTGAATTTCCACTCTTTTTTCTTCAAGAGGAACAGAGAACTTTGTTTTTTAAACACAGAAATTGTTCCTAATGTATATATACTTACAAGCCTGTCTTCCTGAGCAGAATGTATGATTCCCCCACAGAGTAATTTAACACAATGCACATGATAATGAACTATTGCAAGCAAAACACTAATGCTAAAAGTATATGTACAAAGCACTTCTCAGTAGGCAAGAAGGACTGCAAGATATATGGCTGTATTTTTATGGTCATGCTGGTTGGGTGTTTTTGGAAACTCCAGTCCAAATAATTTACGTTTTTCAATGCCATAAGAATGTGTCTTGGTTTCCAGTATTCCCCCATTTCTGTACTTTGGTGAAATCAGAAGCTTCCACAGTTTAGCACTGTATTCAAACTTCAGGTCTTGGAATCATGGATTTGGTATATTCATTTGAACATTAGACCAGCGTTCAAATTCCTGCTTGGCCATGAAACCCACTAGGTGACCTTGCAAAAATCAGACTCTCTCAGGCCACTTCTACACTGCCCTATATCCAGGATCCAATCCCAGATTATCTGCTTTAAACTGAATTATATAAGTCTCCATTGCCAGATAATCTGGGATAAGAAGATAATCAGGGATCAGATCCTGGGATATTGGGGCAGTGTGGAAGCGGCTTCAGTCTCAGAGGAAGGCAAAAACAAACCTCTGAACAATTCATGCCAAATAAATCTTGTTATAGTTTCATCTTAGGGTTTCCATATGTTGAAAATGACTTGAAGATACACGGCAATGAAAGGAAGGATGCCACAGTGCCTTTTAATCAATAAATGATAATTGTTGTTTTTAATAGAGAAAATGTGATGACTATGCAAAATTTGTGACTCTGTTTTTTTCTTTCATCAGGTGGAAGCTTTCCTGCAGACTTTTCAATAGTATTTACGGTAAAGCCTAAGAAGGGAATTCAGTCTTTTCTTTTATCTATCTACAATGAACAAGGGATTCAGCAAGTTGGCGTTGAGGTTGGCCGGTCACCTGTCTTCCTGTTTGAAGATCAGAATGGAAAGCCTGCACCCGAAGATTATCCCCTTTTCAGAACTGTCAATATTGCTGATGGAAAGTAAGTACAGTAGCAGCAGCAGCAGCAGCCAAAAACAGCCGAAGTATGGTATCTAAATTGGCAACTCATGTCAGGGACTGCATGATCGGAACACCATTTTTACACTTTTTTCTTAGAACAAATGTATATGTTACCAAGATGGTAGGGTAGCTACCAAAAACACTTTTCTGTAGTCTGACTTTGCATCATCTTACTAATGTGTGGCAGTCTTGCCATGTTATGGAGTCACAGAGTTATAGAATTATAGAGCTGAAAAGTGCCCTATTAGCTATTGGGTCAAACCTTCTGCTCAATGCAGGATCTCGAGCTAGAACACTGATTCTCAACCTGTGGGTCCCCAGGTATTTTGGCCTACAACTCCCAGAAATCCCAGCCAGTTTACCAGCTGTTAGGATTTCTGGGAGTTGAAGGCCAAAAACATCTGGGGATCCCAGGTTGAGAACCACTGAGCTGGAGTATGTACAGTAGGTAGCTAACTGGTCTCTTTTTGAACAATTATGCTGCTGGTATCTGCAACCCCAGTGACTGGATGTATGGCCAAGTAATATCATCATGATATGCAAAGAATTTCAACAGCAATGCAAAAAACAACTCAAGTAGATTTTAAGGACTTTTTCAAAACACTCTTGAGGGTTCCCCCCCCCCCCCAAAGATCCATGAGACGGACATTTTGTAGTAGGATAGGCAATTGCTAATATCTTGAGAGGACATATTAATTTTCCATGGACTCTGGAAGATCTGCATTGAATTTTTAAAATGATTTTTAATAAGAATTGTCCATGCACCATTGAGGAGGCTTTGCTGCATTGGATCTGGAACAGGACTACTGTAACAAATGTTTAACAGCTTTTCGGGCAGGGTGAGTATTGGAAAGCTCTGTTAAACAGACCAAAGGTACTCATGCTGTCTTGTCTTCTAAACATCAGCTTTCAGCTGCAACCATCCCCACTCATCATGGCTCTCTTTTCATTGGTGTAAAGTAGTAAGAGGATGCACAGAGGTACCTGCACCACAAATAATGTTGAAAGTTAGGGTTAGAAAATGAGGGAGAATTTTCATAGCACCTCATAATTCTTAAAACTCTTTTAAGTATTAAAGTTATCATTGTCCTGACTCCACATTCAGTATATTTACCCCTGAAATAGGGCTCTTGTTGCATTTCCCTCTAAGTAATTCTACTTTCAGAAGAGGGCTTTTTAAAAAGAAAGAAGTGAATGGATATTGACTTTCTGTTGGCTTTCAGCTTTTAAGAATGGTTCTCCTATTTCTAAAAAGTCCCCCTAACAAAATTGCCCTTTGGGAGGATTGTAGAAAGAACGTTTGTCCATTACTGAAAAACAAACACCCTTTCCAATTTAGGGTGTTTCTAAGACCATAGAAATGTATTTGTTAAGCCCATGAACAACTTTTTCCTGGTTCCTGTACTAGAGGATTTTACAAAAGGCACACTGCTTAGCACAGTGGTTCTTAACCTGGTATCCCCAAGTGTTTTGGCCTATAACTCCCAGAAATCCCAGCCAGTTTACCAGCTGTTAGGAATTCTGGGAGCTGAAGGCCAAAACATCTGGGGACCCACAGGTTGAGAACCGCTGGCTTAACGGAAGCTAAAGTTGTTGCTGAGAGTTAGCAGATTTTAACTTTAAAATTGTGAGGTATTAATATTTTAAATGAATACAATGTTGTGAATTCGAAAATACTTGATAATTAGAAATGTGGTTTATAAAGTAAAATATTTTGTACTTTACCCCCCAAAAAACCTCCACAACTTTCTTCTTGCATTAGGTGGCATCGGGTAGCCATAAGCGTGGAGAAGAAATCTGTTACTATGATTGTGGACTGTAAGAAGAAAGCCACAAAACCACTTGAGAGGAGTGACAAAGCAATCATTGACACCAATGGCATCACTGTCTTTGGAACAAGGATTCTCGATGAGGAAGTCTTTGAGGTAAATGTCAGGCACTGAAGTATATTCTTTGTGGAACAGAATATGATGAAAGCTGAAAATGTTAGGAAATCCATCTCAGCTGCGTTGCACTGTGGCTTGTATAAGTCTAATCATATTTCTTCTTGGCCATGGCCCCCGGGCTCTGGAACTCCCTCCCTAGGGAGATTAGGTTGGTGCCCTCTCTACCGTCCTTTAAGAAACAACTCAAAACGTGGATGTTTAGGTTGGCCTTTGGAGAGACAGCCATTGGATGACCAGCCTCATTATAATTCTAGTCTGAATTTTAATAGGTTCCTCTTATCTGGATATTTTAATCTAATGATTCTATTTTATATTGCTGCTACAGTCCCCCCCCCCCCCCCCCACCTATAAAGTTGACTGAACTGTATTGGTGGTTGTTTGATACTATTCTGTTATATTAACTTTTGTTTTAACTTTTGTTTTATTATCTTATTGTGTTTTAACCTGTGCATTTTGTGCTGTTGTATTTGTGTTGTTACTTTTGTGACATTGTGAGCTGCCCCGAGTCCCTGCAGGGAGATGGTGGCGAGGTATAAATAAAGTTTTATTATTATTATTATTATTATTATGCAGAAGATTGTTGTGGCAGGGATGATCCCTCTGTTCTCCCACTTGTTCAGCTGATACTAAAATATTCCAGAGTTTCTCTGTTCATACAACTTTACACTTTTCGTTCAGTGTACCTCTGATGGCACAACATGAGTCCAAAATGCAAAAGTAATTTGTGGTCAATGAACTCAACAGAGGTGAGAAGTGGCACATAAAATGGTGATCCATACAAAGGATTCCATAGAACCCTGCTTTGTATGGATCACCTTGGGATTTATAGCAAAAACAAAAACATTAATGATGGATTTCTGCCTCATGGAGATTTTGATCATCCTTAATATATAAGCACTGGTCACTATACCATTTTGTTTTTTGGCATCAGTGTCAGCAGTATTCTAGTAGACTTAGCACCCTTGTGGAAAATGTTTGTGCCAGTGTTACTTATTACAGCTACAGCCAGGGAATGTCATCTCATGAAGGCTATTTTTGGGAGTTTGCACATATTTATTACATGTATTCTGTCTCTTATTCCTAGAGCCTGTGCATAAGACTGAGGTTGCACTGTCCATAAATGAGTGCATTATTGCACCTTCATGCAGTCAGCAAGAAGGTGGCCCAGAAAGAACTCTGTTTATGACTTTTGCCTTCTGATGTTTATTTATTTCATAAATCTTTCCAGTAACTAGAGAAGCTTTGGCAAAAGGAAATATATTTTTCCACATTTTAAAAGCCAGGAAGAAGGATTATACAGAAGAGCAAAATACATCTGTTTGGAGGAACGTATATGGGAGACTGAACGCCTTATATGAGGAATTGCCTAGAAAGATTATTTTAACAGACTGTTAAAGGACATTTAGGTTTTCAGGCATCTGACTTCACAGGTCTGTCATCTGCCAATGAAAATATTCCAAACTGAAAAGACAGACTGTAAGAATAGATGTAGTGGTAGTTAGTTAGCCTTTTTACTTCAAACAGAGCTGATTAGCAGGGCGCCAATAATAGTAATTCAGGTGCCACTTTTCATTTGAAAGACACATTTTTTCCTGGAAAATACACTCACACTGTCGGAAATGTAACAATTTAATTAAAGTCAATGTTTCTTCAGCCTTGTGAATTCCACACATACTGAGTAAAGCTACTCTCAAAATTCTTATTAAAGAAAACATCAAGATCACTGTTCTTTATCAACGTCAATTCTAAAAGTCAAGATCATGCTAGACAAATATTTGTGGAACAGTGCATGCTATTCAGTCTTTTTAGAATTTGTTCCTAAATCAAAATTTGCAGTGATTTTGGAAGTTCTGCCATAAGTGCAGCATCAAGGAATTTTGAGGGGGGGGGGGAGCTAGATAAGTTGAGAAATGATGAGGAAAACAGAAGCTGAACAGTAAAGAACTGCAAAAGTATCAACTACATCTGATATTTGATATTTGCACCTCGTTTTTCATTCTCTTTTAGAAATTGATTGTTTATCTGAGAAATGACTGTTTTAAACAAATGATTTGTTTTTTTAATAATCCAGATAAGGATGAGAAAATGAATTTGATTCCATGTGGTTGACTGAAAAATACCAATATTGTTGAAAACCTGCATCATTTGGGATATTATCACAATTCACTGCCAAATATTGGGAGTCACAAACGGAGCCAATAGTGACTGTGTTTCAGATAATGCGAGGTGATATGGAAGCTTGGTCTGTAGCATTTGTAATGTTGGATATATGTTGACAAATACAGGTCACAATTTGAGTGCTGTTTGGGCATTTAACCAAAAGTGTAGGTGTTTGCATAGAGCCAGAGGGATAGAAGTTTGTTATTGAAGGTTTTTGTTATGTTTGAGAATGTGATCTTAGAGGATCTTCATGAGTATTTTTATTGAAATAGTGTCAGCAAGTGTGTTGTCGAAGGCTTTCATGGCCGGGATCACAGGGTTGTTGTATGTCTTTCGGGCTGTGTGGCCATGTTCCAGAAGCATTCTCTCCTGACGTTTCGCCCACATCTATGGCAGGCATCCTCAGAGGTTGTGAGGTATGGAGAAAACTAAGCAAAGAGGTTAATATATATCTGTGGAAAGTCTAGGGTGAGAGAGGTCAGTGTGAATGTGTGTAGTTAATCACTTTAATTAGCATTGAAAAGTTTATCTGCTGTCTTCTTCCTGCCTCTGGGGCATCCTTTGTTTAGAGTCGTTAACTGCCCTTGGTTGATTCATGTCTGGAAATCCTCTGTTTTCAGAGTATTGCTTTTTTATTTACTGTTCTGATTTTTGAGGTTTTTAATACTGGTAGCCAGATTTTGTTCATTTTCATGGTTTCTTCCTTTCTGTTGAAGTTGTCCACATGCTTGTGGATTTCAATGGCTTCTCTGTGTAGTCTGACATGATAGTTGTTAGAATGGTCCAGCATTTTTGTGTTCTCAAATAGTATTCTGTGTCCAGGCTGGTTCATCAAATGCTCTGCTATGGCTGATTTCTCTGGTTGAATTAGTCTGCAGTGCCTTTCATGTTCTTTGACTCTTGTTTGGGCGCTGCGTTTGGTGGTCCCTATGTAGACTTCCCTATGTTTCCCTATGTGGGCGAAACGTCAGGAGAGAATGCTTCTGGAACATGGCCACACAGCCCGAAAGACATACAACAACCCAGTGTCAGCAAGATTTGAGAAGATAAATATTAAGGGAAAATATGTTACAATGGCATTGGGATTCTTTGTTCTAGAGAGCAGATGAGAGGGTGCACCATCTGTATACACACACACACACACACACACACTGCTTGGAATGTATTCTGCAAAGCTTGTGAAAGTTCTCAGTGGTAGAAAGCACAGAAAACCATAAAATGTGAAATATTGTAGGACCTTTCCAGGATCTGCACAATTGCTAAGAAGGAAGTTAACTCATGACTCATTAGAAAAGCAGCATAACTCCTTGTAAATGCTTTATTTGGAATGTAAACATTCAGCACTAAGAACAGCAACATTTCCATGGGATTTAGCATAGCTGTAGACAAGACATTCACATTGAGTAATAATATTGTATTTTTGGCAAGAAGCAGATATAGATTGTTATTTTCTCTGTATAATGGCAAGGGGTTAGTTGCAAAGGGGTTGCTTGTGAAGAAGACTTGAGGGAGTCCTATTTATTTGAGAGACATAGTGATTGCTAAACATTTCAAAGATGGCACACATTTGTGCATGAGATGGTTGACAACAAGGGTTTAATGACAGTCGGTATTCTATAGCCATAGATTCTATATCCATGGATTCAACTTTTCAGAGCTTGAATTTTTTTTTTTAAATTCCCAAAAGCAAACCCATATTTTGCCATTTTATTTATACCCTTTTAGTATGCCACCAAATATAGTGGGACTTCAACATCCTTGGATTTAGTATTCATGAGGGTTGTGCAACCAAAACTCAACCAAGAACCCACAGTACTATCTTCTAACATTCCAAATGCTGTAATCTCCATTATTACTCTGGTTGTTTATTTGTCATTCAGATTCAAAATAAAGGGGTGTTACATTACCATCTCAATTTAGCTTGAGTTGAATTCTATCTCTGGGTTTGAAGTGGTTGATTTAGACATTCAAGTTTTTTTCCTCTACACCTTTTCTTCCTAAACTATTTACCATTTCATAAGTTAATGCAGTTGGTGTCTGATTTGCCTATTTTGTCAGGCAGATGATTAAGGAAGTACTCTTTCACATGGCACAGTTATAGCATTATGATTCCACTTTAATTCTATGGAATCCTGGGACTGGAAGTTTAGGAAGGGGCATTTAGAATGCTCAGTGAGGGACCTTTTCCTCACCAAACTACAATGATCAGGATTCATAGTGGAATCATAATGCTCTAATTGGGTAGTGTGAGAAAGGCCCTGGGAACTTTGAAGGAAGATGCAAGCATAGTAATCAATTAGCTGTTGATTAAAATCAGAAATTTGATTTAGTGTAACCCTGTGTAAAATGATGCACACTGGAGAAAATCAAGAAATATTCATATATACATAGGTAAACCTTTTTGAAAGGGGGACATATGCCAGGCTGGGTTGGGGGTAGGGGCAGGGGGACATTTGGCATGTGGGGAGGCCAAGGAAAATTGGTGTGTGGAGAGGCCAGGGGGTGGTTGGCTTAGGGGGAAGGGAAGAGAGTTTTACATATGGTTACATGGGGCTCTTGGGAGAGCCCGGGATAGCTGCATGTGATTGCAGGGTCCTTCTGCAATGAGGAGGCGTGACATGTGGCTGTGCAAAACTCTTGAGAGCTCTGCACAGCTGCATATGACTGGGAGTACCTATGCAGCTGGGGCCAGGACTGGAGACAAGAGCCTAAGGAGCCACATCTAGCCTACTGGCCTGGGTTTGCCTATGCCTGTTCTAAACTGTGATATAAATGTGCCATTTGGGTAGCATGACATGATCTTGAAAAACCTTCTATAAAAGCCTGCCTGAATGAAAAGGTTTTAGCCTTCCACCAGAAGGAGAACAGGGAGGGGGCCATTCTTGTTTCCTTGGGTGGGAGTTCCAGAGTCAAGAGGCAGCCACCGAGAAGTCCCACTCTCTCGTTCCCACCAACTGATCTTGAGATTGAGATGAGACTGAGAGAAGGGCCTCTCCTGAAGATCTCAGGGCTTGGACAGGCTAATACAAGGGGATGTGGTCAGCTAAGTAGTCTGGACCCGAGCTGACCTTTAAAGTTCTATATGGTTTAGGTCCAGGCTATTTGGCTGACCGCATCCCCTTGTATAAACCTGCCCAGGTTCTGAGATCTTAAGGAGAGACCATTCTGTTGGTCCCACCTCCATCTCAAGTTCAGTTGGTGGGAATGAGAGAATGGACTTTCTCCTTGGCTGTCTCTCGACTCTGGAACTCCCTGCCCAGGGAAGCTAGATTGGCCTCCTCTCTGCTGTTCTTCCCACAACAGACAAAAACAGTTTTATACAGGCAGGCTTTTAAAGAAGTAGGTCTTTGAGATCAAACAAGGGGGTGCTGTGGTTTTTAGCTTTGAAAATGTTTTTATGGATTTAAACTCTGAATTTTTAAATATCTGTAATGTTTAATTCTGTTTTAACATTTATATATTTTGTATTGAAATGCTTTTAATGTAAGATTCTTTAAGTCTTCTTAAGAGAAAAAAGAGAAAAAGAGAGAAAAAGTGGCGTATACATAAATATAAAACTGTAACAACAACAACAACAACCACCACCACCACCACCACCAGGTGGTTTTACTCTCAGGCAGGTCAAAATTATGCAGTAGATTTATAACAGAATTCAAAGTAGCAGTAAATGTGATTATCCAATCCAATTCTTACTGGGAACAGAAGGAAAAGTATTTTGCAACAACACTGAACCCACTCCATTTTTAACAGATTCCCCAAACCAGATTTCACTGGAAACTTATGCACTGCATTTCAAATACTTTATTTGATTTTCCACACAGTGACATCTAGGGTTTGGCTGGGAGTAGAATAGGGAGTGCCAAAAATACCAAAGGAACTACTGTTCTGACATTATTGCCATTGGGGATAAAAAAGGGCTTTTGAGTCTTTTCCATTAAATATTATATTTCTTCTAGCAGCAACTCCTATTTGTTCTTTTCACCCTGTGGCTGTTGTTTTGTGGATCACGATGATGTGCTCTCATGAAAATATGCATGTTGAGAATGCACAACTTTGAACCTTATAAATTGAAAAGTAGCTCAGGTTGAAAGTATGTTTCTTAGGCATCTTTCTCACATTACAGGGAACAAAAAAAGGATGATGACTAGTTCAATCATCCTTTCTTTGTGCTACTTCACAAAGTTGAATTTGCTTAATCTTTTCACTAGAGCAAGAGGAATATAGGAAAGTGCCTTATATCTGTCAAGCTATTGGTTTCTCCAGGTCAGTATCATATATGTTGGCTCTCCAGCATTTCTGTTTAGAGCTTTACCAGCCAAGAGATGTCTTACTGAAGATTGGACAAAGGACCATCTCCACACAGAGCATGTGTTCTACTCCTGAGCAGTGGCCTTTCCTCTTTGCTGATGAGGAACCATCATCAGTGTGGAAGGCACAACTGCATGGCTGGGATTCTGAGTCTAAAGGAGAGTAGTTCCATTGAATCAGTTGTTGAAGAGTAAGCCAATACCTAGATAAATCCAGTTGATGCAATAACTCAATTGTGGTTAGAACTGACAACTGGATTTAGGCTTCTGTGAAGTGGATATCTGTTTATGCGACCGTGAACTGACTTTGCCCATTATAGAACAACCAATATGCATGACACCAATAGGGTTCCAGACAAAATGTCTATGAATGTAATTTTACAGACTCCAGGTCTTCCTCGGGATTTATGACCATATTCTCAGAAATTCCTGTTGTCATTGAACAACTTAAATTTATGCACATCCTTGAATACTTTTCAGATGAATTGCAGTCTTCTGTTCAGAAGGCCATTGGGTCCTAGCTTCTCCAAGTCTGAGATCACTTGAAGGAATCCTCATTTCAAGGAATAGGCCTTAATGTCCAAATAAGGATACTTAGGACTGGATTCTGAATTTATCTATTTAGGAGTAATTAATTATATCTTCTTTATATGAGACAAACATTACATTTTCTGGTGACTTATGTCAGCATGTAGCCAATCTGCAAATTTAGCCAAACAAATGTATAGTCCTTTAGTTAAAATAACTCCTTTTGGATATTGACAAATACAAACAGGATGTAATTCATTCAAAACCTGAGTTTTAAAAGCCATGTTCCTAACCGTGCTCACTTAACAATAATCTTCACTGAACACTGTCAGGATTGCTTCCCAGTAACTATCACCTTGAGTTTTGCAGTGAGAGTGAAAGGGGTGAGTGTTAATTTGACTTCATTTGAACATGATGTCTTTGTATTTAGTCATAAAAATTTCCATGGCTGCAAACAACTATGAATTTTTTGTCTGAAATTCTCATATCTGGAACTGAGATAAGGTGTTTATCTATAGAGTGGATTATGTGGTCAGTAAAAATGACAGTGAGGTGCTGCTACTGGGACATAAGCACTGAGGAGGTAGCCAATATTATAGCAATGTCTGAAATAGAAATGGAGAACATTGATTTGAATTGCAGACACACATTTATTTTCCATTTTTAAACTAAAATGCACACCAGAAAACCTGTATTCCTTGAAACATACACTTCTTTCTAGAGTGGTGTTCTCAAAAAATGAATACAAATGCATCTATTGGGAATTATATGCACAAAAACGTACATAAAGTAAAATCAATCCTTCCAGAAATGTATTGTATTATGAAAATTATTTCCTCAAATGTGCATGAAATATATCCATTAAGTGGTGGCGCACAAACATGTATTAAGCACAGTTCAGGAAAGATTCCCGATTCCCACTAAAACCAGTAATTGATAATGGGGTTTTAACCTTACTTACATGCAACTCATTGTGATATTAATGAGATTTATTTCCAAGAGAATGTATTGTTGGCTGCAATTATAGAGATCGGTAAGAGCATAAATCAAACTGGCCAAGATGGCTAAGGGTCAAACCAGCTGACATTAGGCCAGCTGAAGCTATGCCAAATCAAGACCCTTCTAAATTTAGAGGCTTTGGAAATAATAAACATCCCCATCTTCCTGGCCTGTTCTTTATTTATTTATTTATTTAAGATATTTTACCCCACCTTTCTTCGCAAGCAACATTTTGTCTATCTCTGGGCTGGTGAAGGTTTTAGGATGTAGCATAACTTAGCTCCATCCTCAGTCCTTCAGGACCTAATTAAATACTAGGGTTGTCCAAAAATTCGTTATGATTCTTATATCAGAATTATTTTGGATTGTTCTCGCTTTTTGAATCGAGTTCTGAGACATTGTCCCTGGGCGCAACTGGCAATGTAATTTTTTGTTTCTGCAACCTACCTTGAATGGGAGCCTAGCGCAGCCTAAAATGGCTGCCGCTCCCAGGCCAATCAGACGCTTCCACGATGGATGGAAAGGTGGGGGCTAGCGTCCTCTGTGTCCACGTGGAAGATCTCCATAAAAGCCCCCTCCATAGCCCTGGCGAGCCATTCTTGGGTGGGTTTCCGAGCGGAGCGGGTGGTGCACTGCGCAAGCAAACAAGCCGCCTGCATTGAGGGAGGGAGGGTGAAGTTCTGGCTGTAGAGAGACAGAGGGGTTTGGGTCTGGTAAGGGTTTGGGCTTTTGTTGCTGGTTCGAGATTGTGTATATTTTTGGGGTAATAAATATTGCATTGGCTTGGGGCTTGTGGGATCTGGCAAAGAGTCCTTGCTTGAAAAGAGGCATTAGGCAATTTATAGTTTCCAAAGGACGCGGGCACTCCTGCCAAGGCATTACTTTCCTCACGCTCCGTTTTTTTCTGCAATCACAAGGTCAGCCATTGATTTGATTCAATAGAGGGTCCACAGCAATTTATAGTTTCCAAAGGATGCGGGCACTCCTGCCAAGGCATTGCTTGGTGTCCGCTCCGTTTCTAATCCCAAGCCTTGGGCTGAGTTTTATTTCTGCAATCACAAAGTCAGACATTGATTTGATTCAATAGAGCGTCCACAACAATTTTTAGTTTCCAAAGAACATTGCCAATCCTGTCAAGGCATTGCTTGGTGTGTGCTGTGTTTCTAATCCAAAGTCCTCCACCAGAGTTTTATTTTTGCCATCACAAGGTCAGCCAGGGGCACCATCAATCAATAAGGCCCAAGGCAATTTATAGTTTCCAAAGGACATTGCCAATCCTGTCAAGGCATTGCTTGGTGTGTGCTGCGTTTCTAATCCAAAGTCCTCAGCCAGAGTTTCATTTTTGCAATCACAAGGTCAGCCAGTGGCACCATTGATCAAAAGGTTCAAAGGCAATTTATAGTTTCCAAAGGACAGTGGCACTCCTGCCAAGGCATTGCTTGGCATGTGCTGCGTTTCTAATCCAAAGTCTACACAAGTAGAAGAGGGTCTTCTACAGTGATAAGAACCCAATTGAACAGGAAATAAGACTTTCAAACCAGGAACAGGTTTCTTCAAATATTGAAAAATAGTGTATTATAAAATGTTATGAAAATTTTCCAAAAATCATAGGAGACAGGAAATGTTCTGCAATTTGTTGAGCAAAGAGTGTTGAATGTGATCTCCCACTGTACCAAATTTGATGAGGATAGCTCAAGAAATGAGGGTGGGAGAGCCCTGTAAAAGTCCCCCCCCAGTCTCCTTTTTTTTGGCGATTGCGCATGCACGTCCGCCATTTTAGAAACATTAAGAATCATTACGAATTTTCAGAAATATCCGAAATTTTTGGGTGAAAAATTCAGAAATACTTTCTATATTGAAGCGCCGGCACCCCCTACTTTAGAAACGAGAATTGAAACATTTTTTCCATCGATCGGACAAGCCTATTAAATACCATAAGGAAATTGCACAAATACTGGTCAACTTGGGAATAATTTGAAGACATAGGTGTGCTACCATCTCTTCACACGGGGCATTTTTGCTCCGTTTGTCTACTTTGCTTCGCTCCAACAGAGCTTCCTGCACTTTCCTCCCCATGTCCCCATGTGATGGAGAAAAGGGCGGTGAGGCAATGTGCGTTGCTGTGATGCCCCATGGGCCTCTGAGTCCTGACCCTAGCGCCATTATGGATCATGGTGATGAAGACATGGGATTTCTGCCATCTCAGCAAGAGACTGTGCCATTCCAGATGCCTTTTGTTGACAATTCTTGCCTATATTTGACCTTCTCTGAAAGGTCTATTGATGAACTTCATTTTCTATCTGTTTTTATCCTAATTACTCATTTCTTTAATAAAGATATTAGACTGTTATTGGCCTCCGTGTGTTGGTTCTAGTGCTCTGCGGCCAGGGCGTGACAGTTGCTGCCCTTTCTGCCATCTGATGAGGGGAGGGAAAGGGTCCCTGTCCCGTCCTCTCCTTGTGATGAGGGGAGGAAGGAGAGCTTCACAGCACAATGGCACAGCCTGAAAGGGCCGTGTGAAGAGGTCTGATAAATATGCAAAGAGATCTGGTAGCACCTTTGAGACTGAGATAAAGAAGATGGTAACAAAAGCTTTCATAGATTAAGGTCCCATCTTCACTGACCACTTAGGTCAGTGCATATGAGGATCACACAGGGCAGATGCCCAGTAATGTGGGGCAAGTCCGCCTTAACGAAGTAGGCAAAAGAATAAAGCGCTGTAGGGACAGTTGCACTAGAGCAGTGGTTCCCAAACTTATTTGGCCTGCTGCCCCCTTTACAGAAAAAATATGACTCAGCGCCCCCTTGAAAGGGGGCATGTCTCCTGCTCAAGAGGGCGGTACTGAGCTTCTCCCCTAGTCCAAGATGCAGGGCTGGGAGGGGGAGAGGGAGGTGGGTGGGGCCACAAATGGGCGGTCAGGACTGGGATGGGCGGAGTTATGAGCTCTGAGGTGGGGTTGAGCTTCTATCCATGTCCTGCGGTGCCTGCCAAGACACAGGAGGTGGGGTTAGAGCAGGGGGCGGGGCCTCTTCCCAAGTGCCTGACGGGTTGAACCTCACCCCCGTGTTCTAACAGGCACTTCAGGGGAGGTATACAGAGGCTCAGCCCTGTCTTGCGCTCTTGGGAAGAGGCCTGTCCCCCACCCCTACCCCTATCCTTTAGTCCTAAAAGGCCTCGAAGGAGAGATATATAGGCTCAGCCCTGTCTCGGGCTCTTGGAAGGAGGCCCCGCCTGCTTCCCTAGCTCCGCCCTCTGTGTCCCAACAAGTGCCTCAGGAGAGGTATAGATCCTCAGCCCTGTCTCAGACTCTTGGGAAGAAGCCACACACACTCCTCTAGCTCTGCCCCTTGTGTGTCCTAACAGGCACCTCAGATGCTCAGCCCTGTCTCCGGTACTTGGGAAGAGGCCCTGCCCCTCCTCTGGCCCTGCCCCCATGTCCTAATAGGTACCATCACCACCCCCCTGGATCACTCTAGCACCCACCGGGGGGCAATAGCACCCACTTTGGGAATCACTGCACTAGAGTATCCCAGAGTAGGAGTTGAGGTATCACATTTTTGTATGTCAACTATGTTTCTTTGAAAGCACACTGCAAGTAGAAAGCTAGATCATCAGGGGAAATGCCAGATTAGTCTGCTGATCTGCTAAGTACACTTTATACTTTTGTTGAAGTGGTATAATCTATACTCTTTCTCATTCTGCTGTTTATATACCAGAAATCCTGAATGAGTTTTTGATCAGAACATGTGAATGAGCAAAGTCACTCTGTTAATTGAAAAACAAAATAGTTGCTTTCGGAGAGATGCAACACCAAAAAAAAAAAAGAAAAAGAAAAGAAAAAAGAAAAATACATACTGTGTGCAAGTACCTTACTGTAATTGAGCACCTCAGTAAGTCAAAGAAGGTCAATGATATAGGTGGCTTTTGGAATGATCTGACAATTATATGGGCAATAACTGCAATTATAGTTGCGCAAGTGATAGACCTGATCCAGTCAGGTGCTGAAGGCCCTTAGATTCTACTAATGACACTTTAATCAACGTTAGGCAGTAATGAGCCCTGCTATAGGGCTAATCAAATCTCAGGCTTCAGTGAGCTGAACATAACCGAGTTCAAGAAGGGACATGCTCTTTTCTGACCCTCTGCAAGCACTGCACAGCTAGGCAAATACATGATTAGAGTAATTCACAGTATTCTGAAACTTCAGGATTTAGGGCTGAATGGATTGTGGTGTTGAACATCTCATGATAAATGTATAAACTGTGATTCAGTAAATGTTTGACATTTTTTCTGGCTTTCATTTGAATTGCAAAGACAAATTATTGTTTTCATTTGAGTTCCAAAGCTGAAAGAGTTAATAACTCGCATAATACTCTCCTTGATATAAATCTGAAATCGAGGCAGAACAACTGTATGTATACAGTTTTACCTAGCAGTAGTTTTCATTGAATTCAGATGGCCATATTTAGAATGTGGGGAAATTACTGTTTGCACTACAACTCCTATAATTAACTGGGGATATGGGGGATTCCAGAGGTTGTAATAGTCAAAAATATATTTTCTAAGCTCTGATCGTATTTGGCAGTAGAAAATAAAGTGCCTAATTTTAATGTCTATCTCTTGAGTCCAGTGCTTACTCCCAACTGGAGTAAATCAGTTGAGTGAATGGAACTTACATTAAGTATTGACGTGACAAGTAACAATTCATTTAATTGATTAATTTTAGTTGCAATTAATAGGCCCATATCTTCTCTTTTATGTTTTATGAAAAAATGTTATTTGTATATAGATTTATTTATACTTTGTACTTTTGGCCAGAACCTGCAAGATCATTACTAGTATCTGAAAACATCTGAATTTTAAAGCGCTCATAACAGCTCAGTCCTATGCCTGTGTACTTAAAAATTCTGTCCTCTAGAGTTCAGTGACACTCTCAGTCAAGTAGATAAAGACTCATGACCTTGATAGTCTAATAACTCCTAATAACCTTAAAACTGTTGAGCTATAGTTGCAACGAGAATGAAGTAGTGAGACCACACAGGCCACATATTCACTGCCATATAATTTAGCTTTAGAATATATGGATGTGCAATTTAGACACCATAGTTAATACTTAGGGATAGTGTTATGGTTAAAACCTATTCATATGGAACAGGCCTGTATGGCCCGCAGAACTCATTGGTGCAACCCACCAAGCACTGCTGTCTCTCACCCCTTGTTCTACCAATCAAGTGCTGCTCTTCTACCTTGCAGATCAAAGCTCGGTCATGTTTTACAAAAAATATGAAGCGGACCAAACTTCAAAATATGATTAGATAAATTTGTGGAAGACATACATCTCTGAAGTTGCCTTTTGTGCCTAAAAAGAAGTTGTGTACAAAGATAGTACACATCTGACTGCAACCAGCTGGGCCACTACAATAGCTTAGAAATCATAGCACAAGTTGTCAAACTTTCTCAGATGTTGCATATATGCAACCCCTAATCCGAGCACTCATTCAATGGGCAGATACCCATAGAGTCCTCTTTCTTTTACTTTTGGCTTAGTGGTGGGGAGCGTATTCACCTGCTGTTGGCACATATTAATGCTTTGCTGAAAGTGCATGAGTCCTTGGCTTGTTTTTAGAACTTGTTGGTAAAGACACAAAGGGCATTTCTACTTGCATGAAATATTCATTTTGTAAAACTTCATATTTCTTATCCGACCTAGGGTTGTGGTTTTTAATCTTTTAGCTCAGCTCCATCTTTTCTCCCTTCATCTCCCATGCTCTCTGAATTGTCTCTCTATTTCTTGCTTCAGTTACTATTCTAAAATTTGTTCTTTGGTTGGAATTCATGTTTCCTTTCAATTTCATGTTAAAATTTACTTTTACATAAAAAGTTTACTTTTATATTTATGTATTTTCAGATTACGTGTATCAAGGTTGCTTGTTTATCATATTTATTTTAGGAGCCATCCAGACACGCCCTAAAACGCACACCCTCTCGCTTCTTTAAGTAGGGCGTCCAGATGACACCCCATGAAAACAGGAATGCTTTCAGTACAATGCAGTAAAACTCTGGTTTATGCCGATATTATTTGATTGCTGGAAAGACATGGGTCTTTCAGTAGACCCGTGTCTTTTCAGCTGCAGGGGCTGTGTAGGTGGGACTGGGGATCACACCTCATGACTTCCGGTGCCCATCTACACAATCTGTCTCGGGTTTCTTGGGCTCCTGGAGCCCAAGAAATCCAAGAGAATGCCCACTCCCTCCAAAAACACCTTAAAACAGCCTTTTAAAAAGTAACATAATTCATCCGGCAGCAATTTCCCCTTCTGCAGAGTTCTCCTGGGTCATACCAATGATGCACCGGGGGGGGGGGGGAATTGCTCCTGGTCCCACCCTCTCTTGATGCATCATTGGTGCAACCCAGGAGAACTCTGGAGAAGGGGAAATGGCTGTCAGGTGAGTTATTTTGCTTTTTAAAAGGCTGTTTAAAAGGGGGTTACTTTTCTGTCCCAGTACCCTGCTGGAAAGCCTGGCAGGACATGTGGACACCCACCCCAGAAAAGCATGCACTTTCTGGGGTGTGTATGGACTTCAGTGCAAGTGCAATCGCATTTTTAAAACTCGATTGTACTCACATTAAAGTGCTATCTGGAACTGCCCGGAGTTCCTCATTCCTTCATTTCCCATTTTATTAGGTCACACATCTTTGGCAGGATGTCTGTATTTATTGTTTTATTTTTGAGAGGAAGAGAAATTTTTAAAAATCTTTTAAAATAAGAAACTTAGTAAGTACATTGAATACTTTGTAGGTATGAGCCCAGAGTCATATACCTAGAAAGAAAACAAATGTCACAGGACAAAGAGCAAAAGAAAGAAAAATGCCTAGTTGGTTTACAAGTCCATGACCTCAATTTTTTTTTAAAAAAACCAATGAAGTGTTTGTAGCTTAAATAGTTGGCAAATAGTCCAACTCTTTCATATTTTGCCAGCTTTACGGATTTGTCACTCTTTATTTACTATAGTCAATGTGAACACAGAGATTCATTTTGGAGAATACAGAGTTTCTCCACTGGAAACTCACTAAGGTTTAAACTCACCAAAGTGTTTTTCTCCCCAAGCAATGTAGAAATTGCTTGTAGAAATATAAGGAGTTTGAGATCTGTTTTGCCCTTTCCTGCATAAACTACTCCTTGTGTCAGTATAGCCTTGGAAATCTCTTTAAATCACCAAATACATTTATTTAGTAAGGGCCTTTCCACACAGCCATATAACCCAGAATATCAAGGCAGAAAATCCCTCAATATCTCCTTTGAACTGGGTTACCTAAGTCCACACTGCCAGATATTCCAGTTCAAAGCAGAAAATGTGGGATTTTATTCATCTGTGTGGAAGGGGTCCAAGTACATATTTCAGATGTAACTATGAACTTATGTTTTGTTTCAGCAAAGTCTATCAAAGAACTCTTCCACACAGCTGAATAAAATCCCACATTATCTGCTTTGAACTGGAATATATGGCAGTGTGGATTCAGATAACCCAGTTCAAAGCAGATATTATGGGATTTTCTGCTTGATATTCTGGGTTATATGGTTGTGTAGAAGGCCCCTAAATATTACCCTTTCATCTGGAAACCACTTCTAGTTATACCCATATTTCTTGACAGATACAATGAAAGAAGTGTAGTTTGTACTGTTGCCATCTTGTTTGTTTTTACAAACCCTTTGTCATAATAATATTGATATCAGAAAATCGGAATATGGATATTCTCATGCATATTGTTTATTTCTTAAAATTGACTAACCGTTTGGACATTTCTCATATCTATGTAGATTTCAGAAAATATTAGTTTCTGCATGGAGAAGGGCTGCAGAAGGTTATAGTATTATGCAAAAGAGAAACAGATCTCCATGTCCACATTTTTCCTTTTTAACACATGCTTGTATAAGCTGGTGTCACAGTGCAAGCTTTCCAAATACCCCTCCCAAGGTCTGTCCCACCAGGAAAGCAAATTTACATTGACAGCTGGTGGTTTGATGTCAATGGATTGCAGGCTCTGTTCCAAATTTCAGTCTGAACACAGTTCGGCAATAGAGATCAGTACCTTAGATAGCTTCTTTAAAATTGAAATGAAAATCTGGAATGGATTCATCACTCACTTCCATGGAAGCTTCCACTGTGGTGAGGAAAGCTGGTTCCACAATATATCACTGTTTTTAAAGGCTTCCCTTCCCATAGTCTCATAGTGCTTGGTGCACCTTGATGTGTTGACTCTTGAGGAAGCATTTGCTTTTTAATTCTTTTTGAGCTGTCCCCTGAGTAGTGGACAAGGATGAGCCCATGGGAAGAATGTGTTATAGGCAATTTCCACTGACCCCAGTGAGTTTTATCCCTGGCCAAGGATTCATAAAAATTAAACCTTTCAGAATGTCCTCATGTGTTCATCATCCCTTCTCTGTCAAGACCACTTTATAGCTGATTATTTAAAGAATAAATAAATCTGTTATCTCTAAATACATAAAATGGTACTGATCAAAATGGACCCAGAGCAATTTGAGCTGGTATTCTAAATTGGCTATTTAGTTATGTATGCATGTATAAGTAACTTTCCAGCCCAATTTAATAGCCAGCTGCTGCATTGGGTGAAGGACAGCTCTTCAACTGTTGATTGAGGCATGAAGATGATGATGTTACCAACCCCTTCTCACTAGCTAACAAGGTTTTTTAAGGAACTGTGACAGGATCCTACTTCTGATTGTTGCAGCCTTACTAGCTGCAATGCAAAATGTCATCCTCTTTGCACCCTGATCAGCAACTAAGCTTAATTCAATGCAGGTGCTAGCTGTTAAGATGCGTTTGAACTGTTGGTGTTTACATAGTAAGCCTACAGTAAGACTATATTGAATCCAGACCTATTACCGATCCATATCCCTAACTTATAAAGTTGTATCCACAATACAGAATTCCAGTCATTATTTTAAAAGCTGGAAGTTGTCTGTCTGTCTGTCTATCTATCCATCAATCCCTCAATCCAAATGGATATCTAATGACATCCTTGCTTTAATCATCAACTGTGAGAGGATATTGATTTCATGAAGAAGGTTGGAAAGCTTCCATTCTTTATTTTAACTGAAACAATAATAAAATGAAATACAAAGAACATTTCTGGAATTTTCTGCCTTCAGTCTAGATTTAAAAAAGAAATCTGGGAATGATTTGCATTTGCTTAGAGCTACAAAAGTCTTCATGTAGCCAAAGTGTTGATGATTAAATTTGAATGTTGACATTATGTATCTCAATTATACTCTGTTTTGAGACTTGGAAAATCCTGTACATGGGATTCATTAAAGCCTTTGCTTTTGATCTAGTGTAGTACCAGATCATTTAGAATGTTTGAATGAGTGTTGTGCATGAGGTGTCAAAATTGTGGCTGTAAACATATGCATCTTATTTCATGTGTTTATGACATAGCTGTATTGCCAATAATTATTTCAAGAGTGAAAAAAAATCTTAATGTTTGTCTCCTTAGAAATCACCATCATCCTGTCCTAGATAATGCAGGCCTTCAGATTGATGCACAAGGTAAAGACTGTATTAACACGAGTAAAGAAAGGGATTCATTGATTCTCAGTGACATTGTCACAAAGCTAAAATTTCACTGTTGGACAACTTATTGATCACACAGGCTTCTTGATTAACCTGGGAAGGTTACACTAACCCACATTCATCCCACTGCAAAAGACCCCTTGATCTTTCTAGGGGATATAATGGCAACATTATAAGGATCCCCCATCACCAGAAATAATTTCAAATTTGTAGGAATGCATTTCCAACCTTGGCCAAAAATAACTTTTACAAATAGGGGAAAACCTGGCAAAAATATCACCTAAAATGGTACTATAGGGCTTGTACTTTTCTGTACAGTATATGGTACAAATCCTATATCCATGGGAGACATATTTCTGGCCTTCATGTGCATACTCAAAACTGTATAATCATAAACTCTATTGAAACAATATATCTCAGAGTTGTGCTGGAGGACCTAGAAAATGCCTACATTTATTATGTAGGCATTATTTCTCTTGGACATAGATACATGAAATTGTTGGTCTTGCAGAGACAGGGGTTGTACTGTGCTTTGTTACACTGAATGACAGCACAGCTGTTTGAAATACAGTAGAGTCTCGGTTATCTGACATAAAGTGGCTGGCAAAATGTTGGATAAGTGAAAATGTTGAATAATAGGGAGAGATCACTCAGGCAGCGAGTTCCCTCTCTCTTGCCCTCTCTCACCCACCCTCTCTCTCACTCACCCACCCACCCGGCTTCGTTAGCTCACTCACTGGGCCGAGTCCTGGTTCTGCCACCACTGCTGCAACTGCCTTTGCAATCCGTCCTTGTGAGAAAGCAAGCGAGCTAGCGAGGGAGGGTGAGTGGCAAAGGCAGAAGTGGGACCTGGCCCAGTGAATGAGTGAGCGAGGGAGGACATTTGAGCAAGTGAGGGCAGCAAAGGTGGCTGCTGCCACCGCCTTTGCTGCCGGGGTGAGCGAGGTAGGGAGTAAGGGTCCGGAGGAGGCAGGAAGGGGAGGCCAGGCTCCTGCTGGCTCTACTACCTTTGCCTCCCGCCCTCCTTCGCTCAGTACTAGAAACCCAACCAGAAGGGTAAGTCAGTGAGTGAGGGAGGGTGGCCCTGGGGCATCAGATAATATGGAGTGTCACATGAGTGGAAGTCAGATAACCGAGACTCTACTGTATCACACTCTCCCCTAGGCTTGAACAATATGGTGCTATGACATATTCCAATTCGCTAAATGTCATGATTCCTGGTCAATGTTGTCATTGCTGTTGCTGTGTTGTTAATTTTCTCCCAAAACTGAAAAATGGATTGGCTGGAATAGTGCAGTAAAAAAAACCCCCAAAAACCCTTTAAAAACAGATAAAAAACATATAACTTTCTGAAGTAGAAACAAAGTAACGAATAAATATGTATGAAGAGTCACAAAGGGGAAAGGTGAACAAAGTCCCAAAATTTCCATATTTACTCTCATGTTTAACAAATTTCTCAGGGTATAGCTTGATCAATACAATTCATGACTAAGAGTAACTAATTTGTAAATAAACAAATAAATAAAAGTTAAACAACAAGCTCACCATTTGAAGATGCCTTCAAATACCAGATGATGGGATGAAATCAGAGAAAGGGCTGATACCTTTTGAGTCCCTCTTGGGAGATGGTGTCAGGATATAAATAAAGTTGTTGTTGTTGTTGTTGTTGTTGTTGTTGTTGTTGTTGTTCCTGTGTGTTCTGTTCATGGACTTTCTGTAAGGATAATTTTAGATGATGAACGAGATTAGGGACGTCCATGTGGCTTAAAATGTTGCTGGACGGCAATGCCTGGTATCCCTAAACACCAGGAAGGCTACCTATGCCTAATGGGATTTGTCTCTCAACAATATTTAGAGGGCTACCCGAATCCCTGCCCCTGGATTAAATGGAGCTTTGGTATGATTCATTTATGTTTAAATAAGGAATAAAAAATAAACGAGCAGCAGCTCATTGATGAGACAGATCACAGGGCAAATATTTAATCTGTTTGACAGTTTCCTCCCCTTTCCAGTATTAATAAGAAAGAATAGTATTGTACTTTTGTAGTTTTGCAGTTCACTCCAGTCATGTCAATACTGGTGAACTAAATGACTCTCTTGAGTAATCTTAATACTATATGTATTCCATTGTGCAATTTGCAAGCACTATGCAATAGCTCATTCTTGTTAACCTTATGAAAAGTGAATTTGTCACTTCTAGTTTGATGCCACTTGTTCCTGTTAGCCAGCTCCAGTTTCGCTTGAGAACACACTTTTATAACTGAGAATAGCCATAACTTTTCAATTAGTCAAAACCTCATATTCATCCTTTTCTTTCATGATGTGGTAGGTGGTGGTGGATGAAATCCAGCTATAAACAAAAGCTGGCTCTGTCAAGGATGAGAAAAAGTCCTTTGACCAAAAACAGAAATCAACAGATGGTGATAGCAACAAAAAGAAAAACAAACTTTAGTTTCTGTGAATGCCTCCCTTTTTCAATGTACCCCAGACAGATTGTTACGTGCAAGTCAATTTATGGCAACAATTGGGATTTTGTTGCCAAGATGTATTCAAAAGAAATTTGCCACTGCCTTTCATTGGATTGCCAAATGAATAGAGATTTGAACCCTTGTCTCTCAGTCATAGCAGAATTCTAGTTCTGGTTTATGTGGCTATTTAGTATGCAGTGAAGAATCATTTGACTGCGATTGCAGCACACCAGAAGGATGCCAGATGGGGGAAGCTTTCCCAATTGCCATATATAATCTTACTTTCATACCGTAACCAAGTATCAAAGAAGAAGAAAAAACATTAGTTTGTAGATGAAGTGTTGGATCAACTTGGCATTCATGTTCAAGGTGGATAGAGCCTTTACAGATGATATAGCAGGAGCAGGAAACTATATGGGTTTGAACGATGTTAATTTCGCTCCCAGACCCCCGCTCACTGGCTGTGTTGTGGCACCTTATCACCATTTTGAGCAGAACTCAGGTAAAACATAGGTATTTGTGGGAAGGGGGCCTTGGAAGTGTAGTGTTTTGTGTATTATTTGTGTCTTGTGTGGATTCTAAGAGGTTTTCAGGTTTAAATCAACAGAAAATAACTCTGTGGGGGAGCTGGGGACCTAGATGTCGGCTACTTCAGGGGCTATACTGTACGTGGTCCATAAGCCATGCATTATCTACCCTTTGTTAGGAAGTCAATATCGTGTTAGTAAGAAAAGTTTAAATCAGGCCTGCACAGCCTGTGGCCCACCAGCTGTTGGAGTCTCCAACTCCCAGAAGCCCTAGCCAGCTTGTCCAATGGTCAGGAATTCTGGGAACTGAAGTCCAAAGCCTGGAGGACCACAGATTGTGCAGGCCTAGCCTAAGTGACAATGGTGTTTAACTGGCGCTAGAATAATCACTATTGAAGCAACACAACTAAGGAAAATATAATTTTGTGTAATATACTGCAGAATGCAGTAACTTGTGAATTGACATGTGCAGTGAAGCATCACAAATGAAATTAAAGTATTGGATATGTCAGATGAGATGTATGTGAAGTTTCTGCAATTACTAGAAGCTTTCTTCTATCAGAGTGACATTATACAAACCAGAAAATCTCACTTGTGTAGAAAACTCCCAAAGTTGTCTCCAGATGAGTGCCATGTGGCGTGTTTCCTTTTTGTCTCTGGCAATATTCCTTACCAGTCAAAGGATGCAAATATATATTTGCAATCAATCTTTGGTTGTTTTTGTTCTTAAATAATAAAGTTGCAGAACTTTCAAGAAATGGAGTGATCCAAGTATTGATGTTGGTGATGTATTGTTACCTGTTTTTTTCTTACATCTTTGCCTCACTCCCATCCTTTAAATGCTACTCTCTATAATGTGGCCATTTCAGACTCTTCCCCAGAAAAGGTAAAAACTAAAAGCATATGAAATAAACCCTTCTTGCCATCTTATTTTTCAAATTTCACTCTTAATCTCCAATGTAGTACTATAAAACAAATGAATACTGTGCATATAACATCATAATGCTGGATATTGGATAAGATCCAATTTGCAGTCTGTGGAGTCTAATTTCCCCCAATATACTACTACTTCTTCTTCCCAAGGGTCTTCTTCAGTTCTTCTCTAGATGTTCAACAGCAACCAGGGCCCTCCTTGGTACAGCTCCATCACCTTGACCACCGATCAGCTGCTTGGGTGCACTTGGCATGATCTGGTCGGTTTTGGGTTCCTGTTAAAGGAAAAAAATGCTTCAGCCCTCAGCACAAGACTCCTTTGTTTTGCAAAGTATTCAAAAGCATCCAGAACCTTTTAAATGCACCATGTTAGACAAGCAGTGGCCAGAGACGGAGATCCACTAGGGATTCCCCAATTATTCTTGAAAACTCTAAATGAGAGTATTGCAGAAGGTGGTACTGGATATCTCCTTCCTCAACAGTTCTAAAAGAATATACACTGATGTAACCCATGACCTATGGTACCAACAAGATTCTAGCAACTAGGTGTAATATCTGTTGCTCATCCACTGCAAAGAACTGGTCAGTTATCTTCCTACTCTGATTTCAAAGTAATACCAGGGTACAGGATTGGGTTTGTAGGCACTGTACCATAGTTTCACATGGCATCCCATTCTCATCTTTCAGAGAAGACATGATAGCTGTCAATAGACTTGCCTGATCTGATTCTTTCTATTGAACTACAAGTCACACCTTCCCCAGTAACACAGCTGATTGCTTCACCCTACCTTCAATCCTACAGTAGTATCAATTACTGGGGAGTGGGAAGGAGTTACTACACTCAGAAAAATCTCCAACAAAAGTTATATTGTGAGGGAATGAAGAGAACAGAGGGATCAAAAGAGGCCTTTCCTCTTGCTTCCTCAACTGGCGACTCATTTCTATGGCTGTCTTCTGTACTGCTTGCTTCCACTTTTTGAAGCCTGCCTCTAGGGTTTAAGTATCAAGTGCTTGGTGTCAGTGATTCCTGTGGAAGCTCTGGCTGGCAAAAAAGTTTTGTTGTCATCACATATTGCTTTTCCAGCCTTTGAGAAACCTGGCAGGTACACTGTATAAAAAGTCTTTCTGCTGCTCAAGTCTGCAGTAGACTTTGGTTAGTGGAATATTGTATTCAAGGCTTCTGGAAATCATCAGTCCCCTTGGGTGTGTGTGTGTGTGTGTGTGTGTGTGTGTGTGTTTTGCAGGAAGATTAAATGAATTCTGCAGCAGGTTATTCCAAATTCTATGGTAATGATATCCAGGCTGTCTAGACTGCTGTTATTTTCAGTCTATGGTTTTATTATCAAGCAACTAATTAGAAAGTGCCTGGCACTTGCCCAGCAGCTTTTAGGCATTTGATTTGATTCAGCAGAGATTTTGCAGCTAGGTAAATTGTTTCAATAAGCACCTCGGACTCCTGATAGTTGGCCAATGCAGAAATGCAAGATGTGACAGTTTTGTTAAAGAAAGCATGCCTCTAGAATTATGCCTGTGTTGAAACTTCTGGTCAGATGTGAAGGATGTGTAATAAGTAATGGATTTCACCCATTACTTATTGCTTATTTGGGACTGTCAGTGAGTTTTATCTGGGACTGACAGTAAGCTTAACACACATTACACAGTTTCATGGTAGAGAAGGTCACCTTATGATCCAAGGAACATTCAAGATAGACAATTCAAAATCGAAGAAATTCGACTCTCCTCACTATCAAGAAGTTCCTCTTATCCTTTGATTGGAAACCCTTGAAAGAAAAATATATGTTGTGTGCTTGCCTAATTGTGTGATGACTGTGCTATGAAACCTTGTACCAAACTGAGATGTCCTGATAGGAGTCTGGAATAAAAAAGCCTCATTAATAAATAATACAGTTATTAATGTCTTGCTTCCCACCTCCACAGACCTTGTGATCTGTGCACTGTATGATTTTAATGTTTTACGTTTTAATTATGTATGTGCATGATTGTAATTCTATGGCTTTATCATTTTAGATTTATGTATTGTCTATATTGCGGCACTTGGCTGTATTTTGTTAGCTGCCCCGAGTCACTTTGGAGAGAAGGTGGCAGGGTAGAAATAAAATTTATTATTATTATTTTACTGACACAAAAACATAATATGACATAGCAAATGAGATGTATATGCTGGATTTATATCACAAAATCACAAGTCGAACACTTCCCTGGTGTTTAGGACTGTATGATGTATTTTCGAATGATGCACGCAGATCCAAGGTGGCCTTTTGTAGTTGACACGTGATTTTTTAAAATAATTATAATTATTATAATTATAATTATAATTATTATTTTATTGTATGACACAGCAAACAAGATAGACATGCTGTATTTCATATCACAAAATCACAAGTTGAACACTTCCCAAGCGTTTAGGACTGTGTGATGTATTTTCGGATGATGCTTGCAGATCCCAGTAGGGTGGCCTTTTGCAGTTGGCATATCGTAATTTTGTCAGTGCCTATTGTTTCTAAGTGCTGGCTGAGATCTTTTGGCACGGCCCCCAATGTGCCACCACCGGGACCACCTGTACTGGTTTCTGCCAGAGTCTTTGAAATTCAATCTTGAGGTCCTGATAACGGCTGAGTTTTTCAGCTGGTTGCTTTTAATTGCTCTGATTTTATTTGCTTGGATTTTAATGTATTGTCTATTATTTTATTTTGTGTATTGTTGAAAGGTTTTAAGTTTTTGTCAAATATGTTGTGTCGTTGTTTCAGGCTTTTCCCTGTTGTGATCCACCCCGAGTCCCTTCGAGGAGATGGGGCAGGATGTAAAAATAAGGTTTATTATTTATTATTATTTTTCGTCAATGTGACTGTCACCTGGGATGGCAATATCAATGATCCAAACCTTTTTCTTTTCCACAACTATGATGTTTGGTGTGTTGTGTTCCAGAACTTTGTCAGTTGTTGTTGTTGTTGTTGTTGTTGTTATTATTATTATTATTATTATTATTATTATTATTATTATTATTATTATTTAGCACCTATTTCTTTAGCCCAATTGACAAAATTGGTGCTAAAGTGCTTAAAATGAGTTAGCTGGATTGACTCCCTCCCCACCCCCTCAATTTCCCCCAAATATTTGATTTACTAATCTGGGGGGATGGGGAAGGGACACATTTCAAACTAAATCTGAATTGAGAAGTGGCTTCAGGTCACCTCTAGATTGCTCAGAATGCAGTGGTTTGACCTACTTGGTGTGTGTGTGGATGAAACACTGGCCCCTGGGCCTGGTGCAGTTGCCCACGTCTGGTTTAATATGGTATCAGAGGTGTGAAGTTCACCGGAAGTACAGTTCAGCAGTAGATATTTCCTGTGGTGTTCCTTTATATGCTGTGCTGTTCTTTTATATGCTGTTTACATTGTATTGTTTTGGACATGGCCCCATGTAAGCCACCCCGAGTCCCCGTTGTGGAGATGGTGGCGGGGTATAAATAAAGTTTATTATTATTATTATTATTATTATTATTATTATTATTATTATTATTATTGTTATTGTTATTATTATTATTATATGGGCTTGCTAGCAGAATCTTGCCAGGAAATTTGTTCAAATGTAACATTTGCATGAAAGAAGTTGTGTACACTGGTTCATTCATTCATTCAGTCATAGGTGCTTAATAAAGCCCTTTACATTGTCAGAACTTGGCAGGTTGTATTATTTCCACCACGTACATGATGTGGGAATGGGAAGGGGGGGGGGAGGTTGTATTAATCTTTCCAGATGCAAATGTCTGTTACACACACTCTTCTATTTACAACAGTTCATCTTACTTTAGAAATGTATGCTTTTCTAAGACGAGAGAGAGAGTTTGAGTAGCAGAATGCACACCAAACCAGGTATATATTGAACATTATATTTGTTTAAAATGCACTCCTTTAAAGATGCATTCAAATATGCTTAACCAGTAGAAAAAGTGCAGATAGCGGTGTGTATATTTTAAAAGGGGTGTATATGTGTGCTGGTAGTTTAAAAAAAAAAAAAGAATACACATGAATGCACAGAAATCTTGCAGTATGGAAAGGGTGAAGAGATATCAGAATCTGATATGGAATTGTTTTATATTAATGATATTTGGATTAGATAGTTGATTTAATTAATTGTAAACTCTTGAAATTATGTGTACTATTTTAAAGCTGTATTTTGTCCTTTTAAACTGTATTTTCTCTAGATCTAGGTGAGTCACCTTGATTACCATATTAGGAGAAAGACAGGAAATATTTTACACTCACTCCATAAGATGGAATGTGGGTGCCTTTGAGATATGTAGAAATGAAGTAAGAAGAAGACCAATTGATTTTAAAATTGTCAGATTTAATAATAATAATATCATAATAATTTTATTTTTATACCCCGCCCCATCTCTCCGAGGGGACTAGGGGCGGCTTACATGGGGCCAAGCCCAGGCAACAAGCAATATCAATTCATATTCTTCTTGTGCATGCCCTATTAAATCACACAAAGAACTCAGACAGAAACATTTGTGTGCAAAAACACCAGGCTGACAGAAGACATTACTCTTTTGATGATGGCTGGGCATATGCAATTGCTAATCCCTGTTATGGCTACCATACAAAAGAGAAATTGTTGTTGATCCAAATGTCCAAATCATAGCTGAATTTATTTATGTGACTAAATCATATACCTGCAATTCCAACTATAGTTCCTGATGCATAAAATGTGAGCCAACTCTCAAAAAAAGAACATTGGTTGGAGGGTGACCAGGAAATTAAAATAACAGGTATAGGGAAATGGTGGAGCAGTTGGCTAATAGCCAGCATTGTTCCCACCTTGAAATAGTTGTTTCACTCAGGCCTTAACGCTTAGACTACAACGCCTGCACTCCTATTTAAATGTGGATTCTTATTAGCAGTTTCCCATTTCTTTGGCTCAAGGGATGGCTGAAGGGAGGGTCTGAACACTGCAGCCAGCGAAACAGCAGCAGCTTTAAGTAATTTTCTATGTGCCTTGCCAAACCGTAACAAGACCTGGTGTGCTTCTTGCAAACACATGCTCCAGCGAGAACAATCCCTTGCCAGAATTCCACAGCTTTGCTTTTTTAAAAAGAGTACACCCCACAACACAAGCCAGCATCTAGAGAGCTTTGGCTCCACAGGCTTTCACAAATGGGACTGCCTAACTAAATAGAAAGTGAAGGCTGCTCCCTCTGGATACACCCAACAGATGCCTTGGTACAGATGCTGATGGATGTGAATATCTCAGGCAGGGGAAGGAGGCCCGACAGGCAGGCATAGCTCTGGAGTCCTTCAGGGTCTTTCCTTTTTTTTCTTTTCTTTCAGTGGAAACAAAGAGTGTGGAGTATAGTTGGGTGAAATCCAAAAGCATCAGGGCAGAAAGAGAGAGAAAGCTCCGTGAAGCCCACTCAGTTTCTAGGCAAATAAATACTTTATTCCTACATTTTACTCCCTCTCTGTTTCACTCAGATGGAACGGGAAGGGCAGAATCCAACTACAGGTTGTAATGATTATTTTGGGAAATGATTTATTTGCTTTCATCTTTGGGGACCAGGTTGCTGAAGTTATAGATACCAAACCCTTGCCCTGTAAGTATGCTGGAATGCCATTAAAAAGTTGTATGTTAGGAGAGATATTCCCCCATAATCCCAATTTTGGGAAATGCATTCTTGTTCCATAATAGTTCACTGCAGATAGTATCCTTACGGTCCCTTCTACGCTGGCATATAATCCAAATTATCGAAGCAGGTAATACACATTATCTATTTTGAACTGGATTATATGAGTTTACGTTGCCATATAATCCAGTTCAAATATGATGATCCGGTTTTTATATAGCAGTGTAGAATGGGCCTAAATCATCTTAGATGTGGTTGTGGGTGGGGTTGGCTGTCCTCTATTGTTTTCAAAATCAGGGCCCAAGCATCATATGTATATTTAATTTAGGACAGACCTCAAATGTTTAAATACAAAGAACTGCTGACATCACATTTAACTTGGCTCTCAGTATATAATGCCAATGAATTGTTTTTTCAGAGCTCAACTGAAATAATTTTAGAGATATTAATATACCTGCACACAGGATTTATCATTTCGTTATAAAAACATATTGTAGAGCTTAGTAAAAAATTAACTGGAAATGACTAGGGCAACAATAGCCAGACAATGAATAGCTTTCCAAAGCGTTCCTTTAGTATTATTGCCAGGGGCAAAATTGATGTCCAATGGCCTGTTTACTAGCCCAGTGTGCATATAATAGATCTGGAAGGTTCATAAACTCATTTGGGTTATTGCATGGAATGATGATAACAGCTGGTGTGTAATATACTATGAGGTTAATGCATTTCACATGATGTTACAATTTCACCAATCAAAATAATGTGTAAGTTGTTGGGAACAGAGTCTACATCAAGAAATGGTTCATGTATTATGCAAAATCTTTATAGTATATAATTTTGTTTTTTTCCTTCCAGGTTTATTCTTTAGATTTCAGGATCAAGCTGTTATTGAAATGTGGAATAGAAAATTATGTCATAAGCATGATGAAGAATCTCATTTCAGTATTATAGTATTTAAATATATGTTACAGGAGTCACATGGGGACTGGACATGAAATCATATTGAAGCCAATTTTGTTCCGTAATTAAACACCTAATGGATTTAGGATTGAAAATGTTTTGAGTAGTGGTCAAGCTAGCATTTAAATTTGAGTGGGGAATTGGGCCCAGTGTTTGTATGCCAGATTTTAATTCTGATGTCTCAATTGTCAAGGGAGGCAATGGATTATCGTCAGCTGGAACGCTAAACAGGCACCATAAATGAAAAGCATTGCATTGTTCACTTCATTATTCAAGGAAATTTGGATTTTATTACCTGAGCAACTAAATGAATGAGGTTATTATATTTAGAAATGGCTTTGTTGTGCATCTTTATGTGTAGTTACTCTGACTGTCATTTAATTAGGGAAAATTAGTTAATTGACTGTATGAAATGAGTATCAATTGCTTAAATTTGTGTACATATTTTTAGAGAAACAATGCCATATTTTATTTCTGGATGATGCATGGAGGTGTTCTCAAGCAGGGCAAGGTATCTAGCGAGAAACAAATCTCTGCGTACCAGTTGGCCATTGTTGTTGTCTGTTCTTCTTCCTTTCCGCTAAGGAGGAATATTAGCAAGTAGACATAGGGAGGGTAGAATATTAGGTATATTGTGATCTTTGAGTGTAGGGACATTATACCACTTGGAGGGGAGTTATATATCTGTGATGTTATGTCCTGTTGCATTAGAAAGCAAATTATATCATTTATCAGGTCCCATCACACAGTGTCATTTTTTGCCTTTTCCTCCTATAATCATCCATTTTCAGATTTATCTCATGAGTGAGTGCAGTAGCTACCCACTCATTAAGAAAAAACCCTTGGGGAAGACAACTTTGGGGATACTAGACTTTCTATTCCAATCCTGAGACACCCAAGGAGAGAGGAGGAATTGATTTGCATCCCTCCTTCTCTGGGCTCCTCTCCTTCCAAACAATCTCATTAGTCTCTAGCCGTATAGCAATTTCAAAAGCCAAGCTTACTATGAAGGAGAAATGACAGAAAAAAACAAAGTGGTCATATTTTGAAATGCCGATATTTCCCATGAAGTGCTTTGAGACACTTCAGAAACGCTTCCCCGATGAGAAATGATGGATGCAGGGAGAAAGTCTTCCTGCATCATCTAATAGGCTCTGTTATACAATGTTTCCATTCTGTATTGCAGGTATTAAGAAATTGGGGGCGGGGGCTGCATGGGATCCCTTGAAGTCCCATAAAGTTTGGAAGAGCTCAGCATGCACATACTAAAATTGTTAATTTATGTCAGCAGTTGATTGCTAATGTATGGTCAACATCTCTGCTCATAGCAAGAATTATCCAAGGCCCAGACTTCAACAGGGGAGACAACTACTGAGTATCAATATTTATGTACATGTCCTCCCCTAATGGTTGCATGATGCACAACCATTTCTACCTTGAAGTAATTTCATGCCATTTCTAGTCTATTTTTAGCATCCAAAGGCAGGGGTAAGAAGCAAATGGCTGATTTCTGTGTAAAGATATCTGGAAACGATTCATATCCATGCACTCTGGGATTACCTTGAGCACCCTGAGAACCATATGTGAGCAATTATGTGCACTTCACCAACCCAGAGTACATAATACATTTAACAGTGTTTTCCAGAGATGCTTCCCCAAGTGATGAAGGGCATCTATGGGCCCTTCTATACATGCTATAAAACCTAGAAGTTTAACCCAGAAGGTTAAAAGGGGTGCTGGCTAAATAATGTCTAGCCAAAATGCAGGAGGGATCGAGTTATGAGACAAAAAGCATGTGTTAAAAATGTACACTTATAATCCAATTCTAGCTGAAAAATGTGCATTTTGGAAGACTGCATACCCTGGAGTTATGTAAAATACATGCTTTCCTCCCCTCTCCCCTGTGTAAACTGATGTGTGACTTCTGGCTGAGGCCAACCCCCAACCGAAGTGAAAGCATCGCCTTAGGTTTCACTCTCAACATGGGAGGCTTCCTGTTTTGTGCAGGTGGAGCTATGAGTAGCACGAATCCTTGGGAGACACTTCCCCTCAGAGGGATCTGTGTCCAGGGTGACATATTCACCCTGCTGCCCCTCTCTTTTCTCCCAGAAACCAGATGAAGCAGGACACTTTGTCTAGCCTTTCTGATGAGTTTGCCCTATAATCCAGTTCAAAGAAGATAATGTGGATTATTTGCTTTGATAATCTGGATTATATGGCAGTGTAGAAGAGGACATAAAGTGGTATCATCATGCTATAATGGTATAGTGTGAAACTGTCTTCAGTAATCTCACAGGGAAGCAGCAGCAATAAAAATAGCAATGGGAGGAAGTGAACAGCTCCTCCAGTCTACCATTACTGTCACCTTTTACTTCTTCTTCTGTCACTGTCTCCCTGTACAAAGTTGTTTCTACACAACACTAGGAAGGTCTATTGATCTACAATTCTGATAGATCATCTGCCAAGGAAGCCTTCAATTTATATTACAAAGGGCATTCCCAAAAAATCCCAGCACACCTTGAAAGAACAAGTCCTGCCATCTATATGTTCAAAGCAGAATTTGGAAGTAAGATATTGCAAATAATTTATAAGCAAGTCCCTTTCCAGATAGCAGTGACATGGCTCAGTTACACTAAAGCAATAACTGGATGTTAGACAATTTATTTCCTTTTGTAGTGCAACTGTTCTGTAAAGTGGGCCCTCGGTATTTGCTGTGAAGAAAGTGTATTTCATGCCACAGACAATTAACACACACACACACACACACATGCCACTGACAAACAGGAAAGGAAAGAGTTATATTTGAAACAACTGCAGTTATAACAAGTAACTATTCAGTAATTAAAAAGGGTCCCAGAGCTGTTCTACAACAGTAACACATTTACATAATCATTTCAGAAAGTATGCATGTTCAAAACCTTGAAGTTAGTTGAAATTATTTTCATTGATCTAAATTTGAAATAGATTTAAATTAGGGCCCTTCAACACAGCCATATAATGCAGAATATCAGGGCAGAAAATCCCACAATATCTGTTTTGAACTGGGTTATCTGAGTGCAAAGCAGATAATGTGGGATTTTATTCAGCTGTGTGGAAGAGGCCTAAGGGATATATGGCAGTGTGAACTCAGATAACCCGGTTCAAAGCAGATATTGTGGGTTATTCTGCCTTGATATTCTGGGTGTTATGGCTATGTGAAACGGCCCTTAGTTACACAGATTTTGCCTGCGATTTCACAAGAGATATCAGTATTTTAATATGATAGAATAGACACATACAAAAATATTATTTTAAAATAGAATTTGGAGAACCCGGTTTTAGAGTCATGTTCAGAGTGTTGTGATTCTTCAAGTATCACAGGCATCCTTTCAGTTGTGGTGGCTGTCAGTGAACCTTCTTAACGTCACAATGGGATGAATCACCATGTGTGAACCTACTGATAGGAATAATATACTTGATTTTTCAATTTAAATGTTAGGAAAGCTAATCATCCTGAATTAGATCTTAGGAATGTAGGTGAGTTCCTGGTGATTAAAAATATTGACAGCACAAAAAGAAAGAGAATTCCCCCCACGCCAGTGTGCACACATTCCCTCCAGAAACAGATGCACATCTTCAGTTTAAAGGAGATGAAATGTTCAAGCAGAGGCTTGTAGTTTTTCCGGTTGATTTCATGTGTCTTTGTGGAACTATATATGAACGTGGATGAGGGGTTGGGCAGAGGGAGTCAGGTGGAAGACTGATGATTTCTGAACAGTCGAAGTGCATATTCATAAGCAAATGTAATTAAAGTCAAGGAATCTTATGCGTGACTTTAAAGTACTGTCTGTTGCTTCTGGATGATTATTAGATTATAAAACATCTGAATGGGGGAAAAGGGAAGGGTAATGGGAATAACTGTGAGTCAGTTGCAGCAGTGTAAGTAAAATAAGATTAAAGCATTAGTCTTCTATGCGCTCGATTAGCCACAGGATTAAATGCAGAACAAATCATAATAAAAACATGTGAGCTGATTTCTTTATTGCTGTGCTGGTGTCATAGTGAGTATAGAAAGAGAAAGCTTCTATGTGGGAAACTGAAAGTGGGTGAAAATCATGACTGTTGCCCACAATTGTGTACCTGCATCTACATTGGCATGTGTTGTTTTCTGCTCCCCAGAGACTAGGATGCGGAAAAACAGCTTCAAACTACAGGAAAGGAGATTCCACCTGAACATTAGGAAGAACTTCCTAACTGTGAGAGCTGTTCAGCATAGGAACTCTCTGCCCAGACTGTGGTGGAGGCTCCTTTCTTGGAGGCTGAATGGCCATCTGTCAGGGGTGCTTTGAGTGTGATTTTCCTGCATCGTGGCAGGAGGTTGGACTGGGTGGCCCGTGCGGTCTCTTCCATCTATGATTCTATGATTCTATGTGTTAACTAGGGACCTCATCACATGCAGCCTTACCAGCATTGTGATTCACCTGCCTCTGTGGCAAATCAGGGCAGCAGCAGGGCAACCTTGGTGCCTCGGCCAGCAGCTGACACCTGGGAAAGCATTGCTGTGTGGCTGACACCGGGAGCAGCCTCATTGTTCCTTACTAAACAGGGAATGCGTTTGTGTTGGTGTCATAAGATGGTCGATGTGGGGCCTCATGAATGAACTGGGGCTGAAGTGTCCTAGGATCCTTATTTTGCTCCATCTGATAAGGCTGTAAGTATTAAGGGTTTTTGTATAATTTAAGTGCAAAATAGCTTGAGTTGGTTTCATGCAATTGCTTCTTTAAATGTGAACACCCTACGTACTCATGGAAAGAATATGTTTCTCAAACTGACACAAAAGATCAGTGTTTCTATAGCCTTCCTTTACCAGCAACCCATGCTGATGCTGCTAAAAAATATCAACTAAACAGTAGCTAGATCAGGCATGGGCAAACTTTGGCTCTTCGGGTGTTTTGGACTTCAGCTGCCAGAAATCCCAGTCAGCTTACCGGCTGTTAGGAATTGTGGGAGTTGAAGTCCCAAACACAAGGAGGACCAAAGTTTGCCTATACATGGGATAGAGGATGGGGACTGTATAAAATTAAGGTTCTTTGTTCAGAACCTTGGTTAACTTTCTAGGCCTATAAATTTAATTCTCTTTGAAGCCTAACATGTGACAAACTGATTCAGAGGGCATAATGTAACTGTGATGGGGCACGATGTTGTATACCATAGGATGTACTTGTACATCACAAATAGTGCGCTTTAGCTTGATAGTGCACTTGAAGCTTCTGTTTAAAACAAACATATAAGCAACTACATTTGCTTTAGAACAAATATATAGGAGAGGACAAGATGGACTATTGTTAATGTTAGTAAGCAGGTCAATTTGTCAAGACAGCTGCCACTAGTTTGGACAGACGTAGCTTGGGAGACAACCTAATCCTGCCTCAGGATTCAGGTTTTCCCCCAGGTTAGCTTAACCCAGGTTACGATGAATCTACTGACCTATGTAGTCAATGTAGATGTGCCCCTTGAATCAATTAGCTCTGGTTCGTTCTGCCCCAACAGACCAAGCTTTAACAGGAAGAAAGATCTGTTCTGTGCATATTTCTTTAGTTTTTGTTTGATTGTTTTTCTTTCTTTTTTGGTGTTGTTGGTTTTTCATTAACATGTAACACTGTATAAACCAAGGGTTCAAGGCCTGTGATTTGTTTAGACCATTTGCTAAAAATGGGAGCAGTTGGAAAGAGGATATAAACAGACTGCTCTTTCATGTTAAATCAGGCTTACTGTGATAAATGAATCAGATCTAGTTGTACAAAACTGGCAAGACCTTTAAACTTAATTGAGATATAGAATGCAGTCTAACATAGAATTATATGTTCTCGAATTTGAAAAAAATCTATGTGGAGTTAACTTGCAGGTAGCGCAGCATATAATGGCCAAAGGTAAAGGTTTCCCCCTGATATTAAGTCTAGTTGTGTCTGACTCTAGGAGTTGGTGCTCATCTCCATTTCTAAGCCAAAGAGTCAGCATTGTCCATAAACACCTCCAAGGTCATGTGGCCAGCATGACTGCATGGAGTGCCATTATTGCCATATCTCCTTACATGACAGAGTTTTTAATTTGTATGATCCTTCCATATTTATGCTATGATGTCTTATTGTTACTTGAAATGTTCTATTAGTAAAAGGCTAGGGACCTCATAAACATGCAGCCTTACCAGCATTGTGATTCACCTGCCTCTGTGGCAAATCAGGGCAGCAGCAGAGCAACCTTGGTGCCTCGGCCAGCAGCTGACACCTGGGAAAGCATTGCTGTGTGGCTGACACCGGGAGCAGCCTCATTGTTTCTTACTAAACAGGGAATGCGTTTGTGTTGGTGTCATAAGATGGTCGATGTGGGGCCTCATGAATGAACTGGGGCTGAAGTGTCCTAGGATCCTTATTTTGCTCCATCTGATAAGGCTGTAAGTATTAAGGGTTTTTGTATAATTTAAGTGCAAAATAGCTTGAGTTGATTTCATGCAATTGCTTCTTTAAATGTGAACACCCTACGTACTCATGGAAAGAATATGTTTCTCAAACTGACACAAAAGATCAGTGTTTCTATAGCCTTCCTTTACCAGCAACCCATGCTGATGCTGCTAAAAAATATCAACTAAACAGTAGCTAGATCAGGCATGGGCAAACTTTGGCTCTTCGGGTGTTTTGGACCATTCAAAGTAAGCCCTTTTTAGACCTGTAGGTTCTAACAAGAAGATAGCAATATAATAATTTTTAAGGTATTGGGACTTAAATTTTTGGTTCATTATGGGCTGATCATTACTTGTGTGTGTGTGTGTGTGTGTGTGTATCTCAGTGTATTATCCAGTTCTTTAAGCCTTATTTATTTCCATTCAAGGGTAGTAGATATATTAATGCGGTTGTACAAACAGTCCCTAAATTACGAACAAGATATGTTCTGTAGATTTGTTCATAAGTTGAATGTACATGTAAGTCAGATCAGATACATTTTTCAAGTATATATATAGCTAGCATAGGGAAGGGTGAATACCCCTGTGGTGTTTGTTTTGCTGTCTGTGCCTCTGTTCAGAAGATTTCACCTCACTTTCTGTCCCTGTGACAGTTGGATTTTGAAAAATGTAGCTAGCTTGTTGTGGAAATCAGGATTCAGTTGGCAAAGCTTTTCCCTATGATAATCCATTCAGGAGTGAATGTCCCATTGTAGGGGTAGATTTGTCTCACTTCCTGTTCTCTCGCCATCATTCTTAGCTATTAGTTGGTTGTAAATTGGATGTTTGTAACTCAGGGACAGCCTGTATATCATTTTCTGTGGAAACCATCCTGTTTTGAAAAAAGACTCTGGCCAGCTGTTAACTAGTGAAGATGTTCACTTCAAGCATGATGTTCAGTATATCTGATCATTTTCAAGAGTCTGTATATTTAAGTATGTATGTGTGTATTTTTAAAAATAATATACAAATTGCATGCAGATATAAGCTCTCTTTTTGTGACAGCATTCCTTTTTTGGGCAGAAGAAATTAAATAGCTATTCTGTTACCTCATTAAATAGGAGCCATGGTGGCGCAATGTGTTAATAAACCCTTGTGCTGGTTGAATTGCTGACTTGAAGATCTGAAGGTTGGCGGTTCTAATTTGTGAGGCAGGGTGAACTCCCATCTGTCAGCCCTAACTTCCCAGGCGGGGACATGAGAGAAGCCTCCCACAGGATGGTAACACATCCGGGCGCCCCCTGGGCAACATTTCTGTAAACAGCCGATTCTCTCACACCAGAAGCGACTTGTTCGCTTCTGACATGATAAAAAAAACCCCTCATTAAATGAAGATACATACAAACTGGTATTCTTAAATTGTGTGTGTTTGTATATGTAGGGATTTAAAAAATATTATATATGCCACCACACTTCACCTTATATCATAGTTTCATTTTTTCCAAAATAAATTTTTATTCAAGCTTTTTCAAATCAACAATGACATAGACATGGACATATAATAAAGTAAAATGCAAAATTGAGAGCAGGGTTGAAAATGTGAAAAAGAAAGGAAAGAGAGAGAGAGAGAGAGAGACCAAAAAAAGAAAAAAAAGAAAAACGAAAAAGAGAAACCAAAAGAAATAACACTAAAATCGACTTCCATCTATTGCATGGTGATGTTAAGGTTCTTTTTTATTCATAACTTCTCAGATTTATTCTGGTAGCTCGGTCTGCTCCTATTCTCCTATTGTAAGGCTCAGTTTTTAGTTTTACATACTTGGATCTCATATGATAATTCTCATTTTTTCCTCTCTTAAGTAATTTTTAACCAATTCCCATATCATATATCCTAGTTTTATATCCTAGTTCATGTTTCAACATATACTGACTGTTTTGATTCTGAACGGTTTGCATCCTCAAAGGCAGCCATCACAAATTTGTCTCTGCTCACCTTTGTTGTCTGATAATATAGAGATTGCATTGTTACTACCTCGTAGATCACAAGAGGACAATTACAGCCCATATTTGAATCATGCAACTAATTTACACATAAGGACTTAAAGATTTGGCTCTTGCTACAAAATGACTTCACCTCTCACTAAATCACCTGTTTGTACACAACAAAGCCATTAACACAGCCTGATGAAACCATAATAGAGAAATATAAATTGTACTGATAAATTAATGGGTGCTACAGAATAATTAAACCTCTGTTAGATCTCACTTAATCAAGGTTGTTTTCTACAGAAGGACTCTTATTCATTACTCCCCATGAATGTAATGGTGGCTGATTTACAATCTTCTTATGTTTCCCGGCAGGGTGATATCCAGCAGCTGTTGATCATCGGAGATCCTAGAGCAGCCTACGACTATTGTGAGCATTATAGCCCAGACTGCGATTCCCCTGTGCCCAATGCTCCCCAAGCTCAAGAACCTCAGGTTGATGAGGTGAGTAATGAGCCATGTTTTATTAGATGTATTTTACTTTAATAGGTAGGCTGGGTTCAGGCTATTCTGCAAGTAGTCATTTAAGCATTTATTTAGAGCTAAAGGGGTAGCCTCCTTTACTAATATGTGTATTTAACCATCTTGATCGAGTATGTTTTAAAAAGTTTTTCTATTTAACATTTCTTCCTGTAAATAATTCCTTGAAAAATGGTGTAAAAATTTCATATTACATGATTTACATAAAAGAATGTGGTTCTTTATATCTTACACTGTATATTGCGTGCATAGTTGAATAACATGGTGTGCATGTGTGCATGTGCGTAAATTCAGGGCACATACATTATCCACTATGCCTAGTCTTGTATGCATTCATGATTAATTATATCAAGGCCATACAAAGCTTAACCCCAAAAAGTTTTTTAATGGTGTCAGGGCCATCTTTCCTGACTTGCTTCCGTGGCTTTTGATATATTAATTAGCCAGTCCTGCTGATAAAGTAAATGCTTCTGTTTATCCATGGATCATATTATTTTAATTGCTTAATCTTTTTAGAACTTTATGTCTTGTGCATTTCTGTTGGTGTCTTCTGTAATTATTGGGAGCTGCTTTAAGCTTTGACCTGGGAAACAAATCAGGATAGAAATCATTACCATCATCATCAGTACCAACATCATCAAAATGTATGTCATGAATTAAGGGGGAATTAGAAGTGACCAGTGAGATGGTGTGATGAGTATCAATTTGCTGTAGTTGGTGGTCAGCATCCAAGAGGGAAAAGAATATCAAAGCTGTGCCAGTGGGCATCATGAAGAGCAAGCCAGTGGGAAGAGTCAGGGATGGAAAATGCATGCATTCCTGAACTTGAACTGGATACTCTTGGTGGGGATGAGACTTGGCCTCAGCCCTCCTACATCACACATATTAAATTGACACTGAAACATGAAAGCTTACTGAACGGGTGGGGGAAATGCAATTTTCAGACTGTATGGAGTAATCCTTGCTACTCTTAAACATACTCATCAAAGCAATCAGGATCTGCCCCAAATTAAATATTATAGGCTCCCAAAACTTCAAAAAGGATAAAACCCCTGTAAAAATGCAGCAGTTTTGTTTTCTCCTTCTCATCAAACCCCCACCTTCTCACCACCAAAACTAAAATTGGAAATGATGTTACAGTTAGGCTTCCAAAGCCACAGATTTTTCATATAACTATTCAATCTTCCATTGCTTGAAAACAATTTTTTAATCCAAAAGCAAAGCTTGATTTTGCCGTTTCATACAAGACATACCATTTACCATGCCATTGTATATAATGGGACTTGAGCATCCATGGATTTTGATAGCCATGGGGATTCTGGAATAAAACTCCAGTTAACAAGAAGGGCACAGTGTACATCACTTCTAGTTTTGACATAGTGATGTGATGGGGCTTGCTGTGCATGTGTGTGTGTGTGGTTGCATGAGAGGTGCAAGAAAGAAAGAAAGAAAGAAAGAAAGAAAGAAAGAAAGAAAGAAAGAAAGAAGGAAAGAAGGAAAGAAAGAAAAGAGGAACATATCCCCACCCTGACATACAAAATCTTCTAACAATAGTAATACATTATTCTTAGCTGTTGATGTTTCAAGTTGTTGCATAAGTTGTGAATAAGATGAGCTTTCTGGTAGCATTTCCCTGAAAAGTTCCTATAGCAATGATATTAAAGGCAAAGAAACAGATAGGTATTTTCAAGGACTGGATCTTCCACCTACATAGGCTTTGCTATGTGCCACAGGATGCTTCAACAAAAAGTTAAGGTGTGCAGCTTTTTTCTGTAGAGGGAAGTCTCCAGTGTCAGATGGTTTGGGAGAGTAACTCTCCTAGCAGTTGGGGAGGCCGGAGGTAGCTATGACAGAAACTGAAAAAAAACTATTATCTTCACTGTTGGAGCAAACTTTGCACCTCTTTCTTACAACATCAAATCCATATACTTGATATCATAATTTGTTCTCTATTATTCTCTTTCCAGAGATGATGGAAGTTGGAGGGTCATATAAAATTAAGTGAGGTTTTTTTTTTTGTTCCAAAATCTGGCTTTGTTGTTTGAGTTGCTAAGGAGAGGAGGATCTCTTGTTCCATCTGTACTACTGTGTGAGAACCCTACTATTGGAACGGGAGATAAATCCATTCCAAATTTTCATTATGTTGAAAGGAGCTATCCAAAGTGCTGAATCCATTTAGGGATAAGGTTCAGAACTGTAGAGAGCACCTTAAAGATTGCCCTGCAATCTGGAGGGATTCAGCATCGCAATAACATGGAAGACACTAGATACCACTACATAGGAGAAGCAATAATTAGAAATATCTAGAATTCACATTTTGTGAGACATGTTTATCAGAGTGTGACTCTAATTTATCTAATATATAGGGTCACAAAATCCATCCAACATAAGGTTGGTGATCTCAGTCTTACTTCTTTTCTGCATAGGTTTCCCATGTCAGAGATTATGATTTTTAAGTAGGGCTGAGCAGGATCCCATATCTCACTAGCCTTACTTAAAAGTTGACTTCTGTCAAATCCTTTTCTTATAGTGGACTTAGTGCAAGAGCCTTGATTACTTTGGTTTCCCTCGCCATGCTTTCTCTTTCTCTACAATGTTGAGTTTTCAAAATATTTCACATAGTATCACACATCCATTAACTCATCAAATAATCAGTGTTTCCTTTCTGCTTTTGATCATATAAGACTGCAGTTTGGTAACTTTTCCAAACTTTGTCACATCCTTTCTTCATGCTACTTCCAGTGGCCATTTCAGCAATGGGTCGTCATGCCTACTGATGTAGTAATTCCTTATCTTATGGTGTAACTGCTTATTCTGCTTCTACATGGCCATATGGACTGAACTCTGCAACTCACGTGCACAATTTGTATACTCTCAAGATCTAGAAATATCAGTATTGTTTAGAGACCACAAAAAGTATCAGAACTCTACAAGGACTGGTAGTTGCCTGCTGATCTTGACTGATGAAGAAATATCTTGTTCAATTTATTGTTGAAGGCTTTCATGGCTGGAATCATTGGGTTGCTGTATGGCCATGTTCCAGAAGCATTCCAGGATTTCCAAAATGTCAGGAGAGACTGCTTCTGGAACGTGGCCATATAGCCTGGAAACTTACAACAACCCAATATCTTGTTCCCTTGATGGCTAATGCAATGAAATTTTTTCAAAAGGTAAAATTGTGGTGAAAACGGCAAATCATATTACAAGCATAATTAGAGGAAGAATCTTATTGAAATTTTAATTGTCAAATTAAAGTTATAAAAGTTTATTTGTAGTTTCTGACTGACTCTACACAAAATTCCCACGGGCTATTCTTGTGTAGAAAACAATATTTTCTATGCAGGAAACAGCATTTTATTCCCAGAAACAATGTTTCCTGCATAGAAAATGCTGGGCAAAACAGCCATGTGTGAATTTTTGTATTAAAAAAGTCCCAAACCATGAAGATTCTCTTCAGTTTGGGATTTTTCTTGTCAGGATTTCCAGACATTTGAGAATACCCTTTAAACCATTTTCCAATTATTTTGTTAATATCATTCCCCTCTCTTCCAGTTATACTGTTTGATTTGATTTAGCACAAAGAACTCATGAGTATTAGGGCAAGAAAAAAGCCTTGGGAGCTAGTTAGGATTGTGAGGCCTCAACAAATGCAGGGATCCAACTGTTTAAGTTACCAGACATGATTAAATCATGGTATCAGCCAGGACTTTAGCCTCATCCTCAACAGATTAATACAGTGGTTTTCTAGATACTAGTTTCCTATGGATCTTATTCAAGGCCTCTATATCCAGGTAATGGAACTGCAGCCCACATTAAAGAGTGCTGCAAAATCATTATCGTAGTCATAATCAAAAGAGTTTTGGGTGAGGGTGAAATTCTATTTCTCCCATATAACATTTTGAAAAACCTGAGCATTGACTTTTGTAAATATTCCCTCTGCACTGTAAACACAAATGCATTGAACTGTGTCCAGGCAAATCACATTAATTTAGCCACATCTCTGGAGTCAAGAGATGAAAAAGTCCTATTTAGTCATGCACCCCTTGGCCTTCTCAAAGCTGAATTGTTCCCTGTAGTATATATATATACTCATTCTAGTGAGCAGTGCAGTCTGGTTCAGAAAGACTTCATAGTAAAGGCCCCTCAGTTCCTTGCTTGGAACAGTATCCCATAGCCTCATAAATCTCACAGCCTGACTGGGGATGGAGAAATGGCTCCCAAATGGGAGCTCTGCTTCATTTATTTTGGCCCTGCCCCAATTCAAAGGAGTATGTGAACGAAAGGAGGCGGGGGATGCTTCTAAATGAACTGTTCTTTTGAACGGAAGATCCAATGAAGCTTAACCATGTTCTTTGGAATACCCCTGTGTACCATATTTTAGAATGCTAATTTAACCCTTCTATTCTCCAAAGACTTGCAAACTTACTGGATATCTACTTCCTTTAAGACACAGATTGCATGAGGCACCACTTTCAGATCTGACATGCAGGATTTAACCATACCTGTAGGACTGAAGCCTGTAGAGATAAATTTTCTTGTTAGTAAGGCATTTCAGTCTGTTTCCTGAGGGCAATTAGAGTAATGAAAATCATAAATATTCCAGTAGCCATTGATTTTTGTGCACTCTTGAGGAGCTGCTCACTTGGATGCAGCATTATCCTAAATAATTTAACCCAATAAAGTGTGAGCAGTATTCTAAACTAGCTACTTTGTTTAAGTAAATTTAATTAATTAAGCTGTTCTGTTCAACCTTCTCACCCAAACCTGATGGAGATATCATTCACCCATGCTCTGATCACCAATAAAAGGTACTCTCCTTCTCTCCATGCAGCTGATGCCCAGTAAAGAAGGTTGAAGGTTATTATTGAGGCAATAATATTATAATCATGACTAAAGTAGTGATTCATGAATGCAGAACATTGACTTAGATGTACAGTCATTTTTTGTAGTGGCAAGAAAATTGATAACATTTCCCATTATTTATTTATTTATTTCATTTATTTCAATATTTATATCCCGCCCTTCTCACCCAACAGGGGACTCAGGGTGGCTTACAATAAAACGCATATATAAAAATTATACAGTGCAATATAAATCAGTTAAAATTATTATTAACTTACATCAGTATTCATAAAACACATTATAAAATACAGGTAGGGGAGTTCAGTTCAAAAAACTGGGTCTGTCGATTGAGTTCAGCGTACATGATAATAGTTAACTTCTTTTGAAAACAATAATTATATCAGAAGTGCTACAACACTTTGTATCATTTGAATTATTATGTTTATTTATACCCTGTTTTTTCTCTCCACAAAGGAGATTCAAAGCGACTATTAACTTAGTACAAACATATCTTTTAATGTTTCTGAAATTGTCATGTTTAAAGCAGGATTTTTTTTTCATTTTTTTCTTCCAAAATTATATTGCATAATAAAGGTGATTCAGGAGTTAAGAAAACTTTCCTCCAGTATTCAGAAAGTAATCTACTTCCAAAGCAATCTCTTTATTTTATTTTTAATGGATTTTCCCTTATGGTTTAGTTTCTTCTCTTTGCATTGGTGAAGTGATGCTTCTGAAATGTATCTAATGAAGAAAACAGCCTCTTTTATTGGAACTGATGATGATCCGATTGTGTAATACAAATACACTCCTCTCTAATGTAGGAAGCATGAGATCACAATGGAAAGATAGTCTTGCATCAAGGAATGCCAGGTTTTGTTCATCCTTAAACTTCGCAATCACACTGCCTAACCATGTGCAATAATAATTACGAATGTATCTTTAATATGTTCTCACGATCTTATTGTAACTACAGACATTCTAAAGAAGGAACAGGAGAACAATTAAGTTGTTGGCATATTTCTGATGTGAGTTTAAAAGGGGAAATTGTATGACAGGATTTTGCAAATTGTTTCTACAGCTGGAGCTTGGATGGTTTCCTGTCACACTATTTTACTTTTGGTAGCTATGTTTGGACCATGGTATCACTCCTGGCACTGCCTATCCATGATTTCAACTCAGTTTGGAATATTTTCCCATTTGGTGATGAGTTTGAATTGAAAATGAGCCTTTCCTTTTTCTGGATATTGGTATGCAACAATGGGATTGTTCCATGTCTGACACTGAAATGAAATGAACAGGATACTATTCAATACTACTTCACTTTGCATAATCATTTGGAGTGGGTGGCAGAAAGACTTCACTCCTAGCCAAAGAACGTACAAAAGAGAACAAAATTCATTGTTCATCCAAATGTATTGTGAATTATGATTCTTGAGGTTTCCAGGGGTCCCATTATTTTATACAAAATCAATATCATAGATTTGGAGTGGGCCTTTAGGACCATTTTGTCCAGCCATCTGCCATGCAGATATACACAATGAAAGCATTTCTGAAAGAAGTCAATAAAACTTTTGTTTAAAGACCTGCAAAGAAGGGTCCATCATTCTCCAAGACAGTCTGTTACACTGTCATAGAGTTTTTAGTTAAGAAATTATTTCTGATAAAAAATATTAAACATACTCAGCTCCTTAAGTCATTCTTCTAAAGGCTTGATGTGATATTTGATCAACTTGGCAATCTTTCTTTGGACACATTCCAGCTTCTTAATATCTTTCTTGAGTGGTGGTGCCCAGAATTGAACAATGAAGGTGAAATCTGGCTAAAGCAGATGTTTTCAAGGTGTACAATCTGTACATAGTCCATGCTGTGATTACGAGGCCCAGGACCAGTGTAATGAAATTGTCAGAAAACCCTTCTTCCTTTGGAAAATCCTCAGAAATCAAAGGGTAATTTTGAAAATTTGCCCTGAGGCAGGTTACAGATTTGGTGATACTCTTTTGGCAATGCTGCCTTGTAGAGATCCCCAACATCAGTAATACAACACACGAACCTTTCATGTCCATGTTCTTAAGATCAGTTGGTTACTAGTCTTGTGCATTTGTACAGAATCACTATCCGTTCCTGTTTGTTTCATTCGTAATGGCCCATTTTAATTTTCGAGCACCTATCCTGAAAACGGGCACCGTTCCAAATGAGCTTTTTTGTCAAAGGTCCAAAAAATGAATATTTTCAGCCCATTGGAGGCAAAGCGCCAGTGCCTGGCAGGGCCTACAGTCGAGCTCCGAGTGCCGAGTAAGAGGAGCTTGGTGCTCGGTGCCTGGCCCTGCCAGGCCCTACATCTGAGTGCGCCGAGTGCTGAGCACTGAATAAGAGGTGCTTGGTGCTTGGCACCTGGCGCTCGGCACCTGGCGCTTGGCTGTAGGCCCTGCCAGGGTCTATATCCGAGTGTGCCAAGTGCTGCATAAGAGGCTCTCTGCTGTAGGCCCTTCCAATTGGTCCAATCACTGAATAAGAGGTGCTTGGTGCTTGGCTGTAGGCCCTGGCAGGTACTGGCACTTTAGGCATGCTCGCCACACACATATTCTCCTTGAAAAGAGAGTGTGTGAGGACTGAGCAGGCACAAAGCACCTGTGTTTGCCAGGGCCTGCAGCCGAATGCCAAAAATCAGCTGACCAAACAATTACCATTCCCACTTTCCTTTCTTTTCACTGATATTTCTGTACCAGAGAGGGGTGTACCGTTTCATTCATTCCGAATGAGCAAAGTGGTAAAAAAAATTAAAAAAACAAAAAGATGAGACAGTTACCTGGCCCATGACTGTTTGTTACATTTATAGCAAAAAATAATAATTGTGAAATACTTTCTGTTGGATATTCCAGAGCGTGACTGCTGAATTGATTCAATGGGGTTAGTTTCAATGGTTAAATAATCATGTCTGGTAAAAGCAACTTCCTTTGTGGCAGACTCAGTAAGATGCCCGTAGAATAAAGAGTTCCATAACAGTCATCATAAGGAGCCAAGATACACATTACAAGGAAAGGCATTTGGTCAACCTCGCCATTGAAAATTACCTCATATTAATATTTTCAGGGCCTTTACAAAAACATCAGATTACTGGAAACCACCCACCTTTGTAAAATGATACGTTTGCTGTGTTCTTTCTATATGACAGAAGTAATCAAATATTACCTTTTTAGTATACAGTGCAAAAGCCTGAGTTACGATATGAGTCATGATCTGAGTCCCTGTCTTGACCTTATAGGCTTTATTTGTGCAAAAAAGTTGTCATTATTGGGAGCTAATGGTGGGACATTGCATGGACTGTCCATTGTACCATCTGACTGAGCCTTATTTGTTTATTTCGGATTAAATTCCTTTTAAATCTCTTTTGAGGTTGAAAATTATTTTCTGTGTCAAAAAATGTTTTCTGTGGGGAAAATAACCAAACAGAAAAACCAACAAACAATTTTTTGCAGAAAATTAGTCCCAAACTACGTAAACTCTTCAAAAAATGCACAAGGACTTCTTCATAGCCCAAAGAAAATGGCTAAAATTAATCATACATTGCTTTAAAAATGAAAAAAGTGAAAAATGACTTCCCTGTTATTAACCACATATGCAGCGTTATTCGTAGAGGTTTATTTCATTCTCAAGAGAAACAATTCTGTGTGTTTGTGTGTGTAATTGCAAAGTTTTGGATTTATTAAAACAAATGTCTGCCTAGGTAGTTTTCTCATGTGCTGCTGCATTAACTATGCCAAATTCTCCTTTATTATTTTTTAGGGCAGGGGGAGATACTTGTGCCAAATAAATCATCCTTGTGAGTATAGAAGTTGTGCTGATCCACTAGGACAAGCACTAATGAGCTGTGAAATGTGCTAAAGCCATATTTTAAAGTCATTTTCATGACTGCAGGAAAGTTTTCCATGATCACAGACTCTCTACATTTTTTCTATAGTCTCTGCCACTCTGATAGATTCTGGATATCTGTACAATTGATTTCCTTTATACACAATTAATGGTGAATAAATGATTCTTGGCTTGCTTTATAAGAAGTTCAGGTCGCCTTGACAAAATGGCCTCTTCTGACTTGACTTCCTAGTGCATGCCATTGATGATGTCACATGTCTGCCATGTAGCCAATTCTTTTTTCACCTCATAGCGCGCAAAATGTAATGGGGAGCCATTTACTTTCTCCTTTACAATATATCCCATCATGAAGCAAAAGAGAGTTTTAGAACTAGATGCAGGAGCAGCAGCAATGTCACATATTTTTGCAAGATATAATCAGGAGAAATGATTGGTCCAGATGGAAAGTACAAGGATCAAAGAGAGGGCTGCTTGGTTGTGTGTGGCCTGTTCACAGCATTTGCAGGAGACATTACATGACAGCTGCAGTTTTGGCACAAAAGCTATATGTATTCTATATATAGCTTGGTTTGGTTAGGGCAAGATTGGCTTCACTGTTATTCAGGATGTTGGGAAACAAATTGGCTTTTTCTAAGTAGAATTATACATGCTAGTTTGCCTCCTCAGCTGCACTCCTAAGTGACAGATATTGTCTTTTTCCCAGCACTAAATATGACTAATCTGCTAGTGTGGTCCACTTAATTGCTTTATGTGATACTGGAGAGATGAAAACTATCTTGTCTTTTCCTCCAGGCAACAAAGCATCCTGGGGCAGACCTATTTGTAGCATTCCGTTAGACAGGTGGATTGGGCCTATATCATCAAATTGGCTTTCCCAAAGAAGAGCTTTCAACTGTTCTTTAGTCTACTTAGGCCTGTAGTGGCACTTGACTCCTTTCAATGGGGAGAGTAAAAGGAAAAGAAATCTCTTATCTTTTCTGCCCCCATCTCCATCAATAAAAATGGATTCCCAGTAGAATTCATGGTATACGGCAGGGGTCCCTAAACTTGGAGGGCAGGTCATTTACCTGGCCCCCGGCCTCATTTTTATAATATAATATTTTTATATCAGTTTTAATAATATAATATATTGTATTTATTTATTTATGTATATATTTGCAACATTTATATCCCGCCCTTCTCACCCCGAAGGGGACTCAGGGCGGTTTACAAGTATATATACATACAATATATTATATTATACAACTAATATTGCAATATTATTAGTAATATTGCATGTAATATAAATATACAATTATAATAGTGAATTATAATTATTACTACATTGTATTACATCATAATATTATCATTAATATTACATGTATATACAATATATTATAATATAGGTATAGTATAATATTATTATATATTATTATATCATTAAATTGATACAGGAGACATGGTAGAAAGAAGTCTTCCTGGCCCTGTCTTCTTCATTCTGGTCCAGAATGGCAGTTAGACCTTTTTTTTGGGGGGGGGGGGGATATTACATATAATAATAATAATAATAATAATAATAATAATAATAATAATAATAATAATAATAATTTATATGTAATATTATATTATATTATAATAATATAATATTATATCTATATATATAAAAGGGTAATGAAATTTCGGCCTAGGACAAAACAACAAAACTACACATCCCAGAAACACTAAACTTGGCAGCACAACCCCTCATCCATGCCTCTTCGTTCATACAACAAAAAGCTCCAGCTACTCCAGAAAACAGCCAGGCTTTGAGACTGCAAGGCTATTCACTGCTATTCCACATGGCCAACAAAGGATTCCCATAAGCCACAGCAACGCGTGGCCGGGCAAAGCTAGTTACATATAATATTGATAAAATATTATAATGTTATACAATATAATACTAATAATAATACCATATAATAATATTAATTATATGTTATATATTACATATAATATTACAGTATAGTGGTATAGTTCAATATAGTAATATATAATGCTAATATTGTGCTATGCTAATAATATAATATATTGTATGTACATACAGCTGCTCTGAGTCCCCTTTGGGGTGAGAAGGGTGGGATATAAATGTAGTAAATAAAGGTAGTAAATAAATAAATATTTTAGACTTAGGCTCGCCCAAAGTCTGAAATGACTTGAAGGCACACAACAACAACAATCCTAATTAACTTGACTATCTCATTGGCCAATATCAGGCCCACACTTTCCATTGAAATCCTGATAGGTTTATTTTGGTTAAAATTGTTTTCATTTTTAAATATTGTATTGTTCTTTAATTGTTATTGTTGTATTGCACTACAAATAAGACATGCAGTGTGCATAGGAATTTGTTCGTTTTTTTTTTTAAATGATAATTCGGCCCCTCAACAGTCTGAAGGATTGTAGACTGGCCCTCTGCTTTAAAAGTTTGAGGACCCCTGGTATACAGTGTTCCCTCACTACTTTGCGGTTTACTTTTCGCGGTTTCGCTGTTTCACGGTTTTTTGATAAACTCTAAAAGACTGTTATAAATCATAAAAATTACAATTTACAGCCTAAGGAAGGGAGGAAGGAGAAGTCAAAGGGAGAGAAAAGGAGCCCAAGCGGCAACAGAAGGAGAAGGAGACAATTTATCAACACACGATTGGTTGATAAAGACTTAAAATAGTATATAACTACTAAAATAATGTATAAATATTAAAATAAATATAGTGTCCCTACTTCTTGGGTTTTCACTTATTGCGAGTGGTCCTGAAACCTAACCCCCGCGATAAGTGAGGGAACACTGTATATGTTTATGTTTACAATATACATTGAGAAAGCCATACAACTTGCATTAATTGATTGTTAGGGGAAAGTTTTCTGCGAACTGATCCTATTGGATTGAGTAGCTTACAGATCCAATTGATCAAGACAAATAATCAGCTCACTTTTACACACTTTTATGAACCTGGAGAGGAAATTTTGACAAACAATTGAAGAGATAGTCAATCTTCATGGGGACTTTATCATTCGGAGCTGGGTAAGGATGAGGGCTGAATGCCTTACCCACCTAAGAATTTTACTCCCTATAACTTTTCCCCAAATTTCTAGCATTGCAGGGTGAGACATTGAAATCCCAGAAGTCTTGTATTGTCTATATTCACATTCCCTTGTTAACTTTGCCTACTCCTTTTCTTCAAATGCCTAAACTGTACTTTTAAATGCTAAAGTGAAGTTTTAAGTTACTTCAATGGAAATGATTTGGAGACATTTGGGGAAATTTCACGGTTGGCAGGATTCTTATTTGGGGAGCAATCTCCCCCCTCCCCCCCCCCCCCCACTATCTACACTCCTGTTCATTCTGGAGGAAAGGCGTTAGGGAATCATTCCGCTAACCACCTCAACACATTCCAAAATAAGCATCCGAGGATGCTTGAGCCTTCTTTGGGGACAGAGTCTCATGCTGGCCATCATACAATGTAGTGTGACTTCTGGTGGAATCCCTGCCCCAAACCAGGTAGAAGCATCCTCAGATGCTTCTTCCCAAACATGGGAGTGATGTTTGGGCAATGCTCCCCTTCCTGTATGATTGGGGAAGCGTCACCACGCCTACTGTTTTGCCACACTTGCTGGTGAAATGGCACCGGCCTGGGGGGAGGGGGGGGAGGGAGGTTTCCCCTGTGTGATAATATCAAAATTTCTGTACAAAATGACATTTTTAAAAAAAATCACTGCATTCGAAATCAGGGATAAAAAAGAACATTTACACACTACTAATATTTCATTGTTATTTTTAATTACCTTTTGTACGAGGTTATAATTGAATCTATATCCGCCAATGTACCATCCAGCAATATACTTATATCTGCAGATATACCAGTGGTTCTCAACCTGGGGTCCCCAGATGTTTTTGACCTTCAACTCCCAGAAATCCTAACAGCTGGTAAACTGGCTGGGATTTCTGGGAGTTGTAGGCCATAAACATCTGGGGACCCCAGGTGGAAAATTACTGAGATATACAGTCCAGCATTACACATGTCACATGAAATTCTGATCTTCAGAAAATATATAACATTTCAGACAGTTTCTGTAAGTTGTGGTCAGATGTGAGACAACTTAATCTTTGCAATATGTGTTTCACATCTCTGTACTTCCCTAAACAGTGGGATGCTTTTGATGGGGTTATTTCCCTTCTTTCTGGACTCAGGAACACCAGAGAACATAGTGTTTTTACTTAAAAGTAAAAAAAGAAAGAAAAGAAAGCGAAAAATAATCTGTTTTATTTTCAGATGTACTAGAAGGGGGGAAATAGTTAAGCTAGCAGTGACAAGCCAGGATGGATACAGAGGCAATCCCTAGCTGACATCGCTACAGGTCTTCAAATCTAGAAAGCCTAGTATAAACCAGCTGCTTCATGCCTTTTTAAGCAAGAAAACAGAGAGGTACAAACCGCTTGATGTCTTGTTTGTTTCTTTAAACAAAATCCTAAAAAATCCTGTCAGGATAGTTTCAAAGAGATTGCACATGGCCAGAGACAGATCTTAATTTTAGCTCCTTTTCTTCCACAGCAAACTGATTTGAATGTAAATATCTGTATACTGTGGAATCAGGAGCTCTCTGCCTGAGCCTTCCAAAGATCCTTCCTTCAACTATAAATCTCAGAATTCCATAAGATGTTTCCGTGACCATTAAAACTGAATCATACCTTTATGCAGGCAGTCCCCAAGTTAGGAACAAGATTGTTTTTGTAGGTTTGTCCTTAAGCTGAATGTATATGTAAGTCGAAACAGGTATATTTTAATTGCAACTCTGTCTGTCTATCTATCTATCTATCTATCTATCTATCTATCTATCTATCTATCTATCTATCTATCTATCTATCATCTATCTGTCTAAGCTTTGGATAACAAAGGGAATGGTTAAACCCCTATGGTTTTTGTTTTGCTGTCTGTGTCCCTGTTCTATAGATTTAATCTCATTTTCCTTCCCTGTGATAATGAGATTTTGAAAAATTTGGCTTGTTGTGGAAACAAGGATTGGTGATAAAGCTTCAGTGTAGACATCTTTTTCCCATGATAACTCTTTCAGGAGTTACTTTCTCATCCTTATAGTTTTAGTAATGTAAAAACAGAATCATTCATTTGACCCATATTTCCTTCTTTAAGGAAAAGAGAAACAGACTGTAGGTGCATCCACACTGTATAATTATTGCAGTTTGATACCATTTGAAATGCTATGGCTTCTGCTATAAAATCCTGGAAGTTATAGTTTTATAAGGTCTTTAGTCTTCTCTGCCAAAGGCTGCTGGTGTCTCACTAACCGACAATTCCCAGGATTCCATAGTATTGAGCCATGGCAGTCGAACTGCAACCATTCTACAATGTAGATGCACCCCACATTCTGGATTTGCACACATAAAGATACCTTGATTCTCATGGTTCACAAAGTTGTATAGACTCCTTGTATCTCATAATAAAATGTGTTAGCCTGTGAATTGTTAATGCTTCCTTATGGGGAACCAGTATCACAAACTCTTATGATATATAATTACGAATGAGGGTATGGCAATAGGGATTGGAATAACAATTGTTACAGGAATATGTGTTGTAAAAATATACAATGGTCTCCATTTCTGTTATTTTGTGAATTCAGGACACTGGAAAATTAGAACTTGTTAAATTATGCCGATTGGGACCACAGCCTACTGTCTTACAATCTATATCTAAAACTAAGATAGTAGCCATTGGACCCCACTGGACATCCCTTTAAATGTGAAAGTCTTGATTTTATATCACTAAACCTGCACTGTTCTAAATGGGCTCTCCAAAAATTTATGATAGCATGAGATGGAAAGTTGCAGCCACTATTTATGTGGGCCATGTATTTCTGCCCCATGAAGACAACAAACAACCAAATGCAGCTTTTTAAAAAAATAAATAAAAATAAAGTGACCTTAAACTTTATTGAAATGTCAAAAGCAACATCCTAGAAGAGCTGAAATATTTTCCAGTTCATTGTGCATGATGCAAGGCAGCCTTCTGAATACCCTCACTTTTTGTGTGTGCCTTTGCTGGTTCTCATTCATGAATGACTGGCTTTTCAAACTATGCCTCTGGCAATACTTAGCATAAATATCAATTTACTCACTGTGTGCCTTTTTTATTTCTAACATACTTGGCACTGATTTTTGATTCAGTCAATGTTTCTGTTTGTTTTGTGGTCTCCTAAGAACTTTTTCTAACCTGCCCTTAGCAATTTTATTAGCCGCAAGATTGGCAGAGACCATAGCAGTCACTAATTCTGCTGTCAGACAGATCATACCATTGTTAATATATATATGATTAAGCTGTATACAGTTCTATTTTAAATGCTGAGTAACTGCCGATCTAAGTATGGTGCCATAACTCAATGGTACAGCATAAGCTTTGCATTCAAAAGATTCTGTCTTCCAATCCCTGACTTCTACAGGTGATAGAAAATAATTGTGAGTGATATCACGCAAAGCTGCTGTGTCCATAGAGAACTGCTCATGGCATACTGGAATGAATGGATTAAATGTTTCCGCTGGTCCAAGATGTTTTTCAAGTGCTACATGATAGAAATGGCTTGTGCAATAAATGCAAGACCAACTATGTGGCCCCTTCTACACTGCCACATAAAATCCAGATTATCTGCTTTGAACTAGATTGTATGGCAGTGTAGAGCAGGGGTCCCCAAACTAAGGCCCGGGGGCCGGATGCGGCCCTCCGAGGTCATTTACCTGGCCCCCGCCCTCAGTTTTATAATATAATATATTGTATATACATATAATATTGATAATAATATTATAATGTAATACAATATAACACTAATAATAATAATAATACCATATAATAATAATATTAATTATATATTCTATATTACATATAATATTACTAATAATATTACACTATAGTGGTATAGTTCAACATAGTAATATATAATGCTAATATTGTGCTATGCTAATAATATATATTGTATGTACATATAATTTGTAAGCCACTCTGAGCCCCCTTTGGGGTGAGAAGGGTGTGATACAAATGTAGTAAATAAATGCAGTAAATAATAAATAAATACATTTTAGACTTGGGCTCACCCAAAGTCTGAAATGACTTGAAAGCACACAACAACAACAACAACAACAACCCTAATTAACTTGACTATCTCATTGGCCAGAAGCAGGACCACACTTCCCATTGAAATCCTGATAAATGTATGTTGGTTAAAATTGTTTTTATTTTTAAATGTTGTATTGTTCTTTCATTGTTCTTCTTCTTCTTGTTGTTGTTTTTGCACTACAAATAAAACATATGCAGTGTGCATCGGAATTTGTTTGTATTTTTTTCAAATGATAATCCGGCCCCTCAACAGACTGAAGGATTGTGGACCGGCCCTCGGCTTAAAACGTTTGGGGACCCCTGGTGTAGAGTCATATAATCCAGTTCAAAACAGATAATGTGGATTATCTGCTTTGATAATCTATTTTATATGGCAGTGTAGAAAGAGTCTGAATGGACCACATCTCAATAACCAGTACTGTGGTTCCTCATTACTATGATTCATGTAATATAGCCTGGTAAGTGTTTTCCCACCTCTTTTAGATCCTAAATAGGTCCTAAAACTTTCTCAAAGCCTCTCATTGGCTACCATAGGAATGTACTTTTTAGCATGCCCAATCATTGGGTCATCTAGCTCAATAAGGTCAACTAAACTGAGGCTGTGTTGTCGAAGGCTTTCATGACCGAGATCACAGGGTTGTTGTGAAAACAGAGGAGTTCCAGACATGGGAACCAGGGGCAGCTAACGACTCTGAACAAAGGATGCCCCCAGGCAGGAAGAAGCCAGGAGATGAAGCTATTCAATGCTAATTAAGGTGATTAACTACAACATTCACACTGGCCTCCAACTGACAAGGAGTTCTTCTCTCACCCTGGACTTTCTTCCTTGCTTAGTTTCTCCATACCTCACAACCTTCCTTGCTTAGTTTCTCCATACCTCACAACCTCTGAGGATGCCTACCATAGATGTGGGTGAAACGTCAGGAGAGAATACTTCTAGAACATGGCCATACAGCCCGGAAAACATACAACAACCCTAAACTGAGGCTGCTTCTACACAGCTGTATCCAGTTCCACTCAGGAGGGTCTCCACACATCCCCAAGGAACCATGAAAAAGCTCCCGTGACATCCACAAAGCTCCCCTTGTGCCGAATCAATCCAACAAAATGACTTTTTTCTTACTCTGTTTGGAGAAATGTACTGAACTGGATGAGAATAATCAATGAAACTCTTATTCCAAGTAAAAAACAAAAAGCAGAAAGGGAGAGAAAAGGTTGACTTTCCTGAGAGTGCCATACCCAGTTCCTTTATCTCAGTTTTTCTCAAACTGTGGGTCCCCAGATGTTTTGGCCTTCGACTCCCAGATACCCTAACTGCTGGTAAACTGGCTGGGATTTCTGAGAGTTGTAGGCCAAAACACTTGGGGACCCACAGGTTGAGAACCACTGAGTTATCTGAATTTTCCAGACATGGCACCATTTACGTGATGGCTGCTCATTATCCTCCCAATTTCTGTTCTCCAGCATCCTTACACTGTTCATCTGGAGTGCATTTTATTACCAATTTTGGACTTTCTCCTGACTTTTTAAACACATCTCCCCTCTTCCCAATAATCAACTTCATTCTGGATTTTACAGCATGTATAGATGGGGCCTGGCTGGCAAAAGGTTTCTATGGTCTTCCTTGGACCCATCTGGAGATGCCAGTAGTTGATCATTGATACTTTTGTATGCAAAGGATATTCTCTGTTCTTGCACTATGAATCTTTCTTTCTGCCTGCTCAGTGTTGATTGAATTGGTGGCTCATGTGTTCATGAAACATCATAAGTTAAGTCATTATTATTATCATTAGTCTTTTATACAAGAACTTGAGATCATGGGTGGCTTTATTCATGGCACATCATCCACACTCTTGGCTCCTGCATTACAGAAGCCCTGGAAGTGACTAATATTAAGGATTCTATATCTTTGTCAGTTTATATATATTTTTCAAACCCTAGGGAGGCCAAGGAATTTCTCTTTCTCATACATGCCAGCCATATTTATCAATAATTAGACCATCAACTATGGGGATGATATTAGTCAAATTCGTGCAGCAGAAAGGCATTGTTGTGGATAATTAAAAGAATATGCAAATCCAACCATTGGAATGCTCTCAATCTGTCTCATCTCTTTTAAATGGTTTCCTGCCTCACCTTCCATCATAACATGATTGTACTAAATTCAATGCAGTTTTCGGCAGCGACAAATTTTTCATTCATTTCTTGTTTGTTTCCCCAAAGAAGCCCATGAATGCTTGCAATTGAGCCTCCTTGGCTGACTTGCAAGAGGAGAGAGACACTGAGGTGTTACATTCCTTTGCAGACACAACCTATTTGTTCTCTATCAATAGAGCTTTCACAGAGGCAGAGGCAGAAAAGAAACGTTTGTAAAAGTTGCACTTTTATAATAGTAAGAAAATGAGTTTCAGGGAAATGCTGCCATGTCTTCTTTTAGACATGCATATTTTAATTTAATTAAGGAGCACTGGAGATTTGAGAAAGATACTTTTATGATTTCATTTGAGACTGCTAGCTCCTTAACTCACTGGAATTCCAGTTGTCCTCTGGCTGGCTTTTAATAAGTTTTGTCCAGTTTTCATAATGCCCAGAAACCATATACTTTTTTGGCCTACTCCATAAAAAGGTGGTAATTTTGCATCAGTCTTTGTTATGGCTTTTCCAAAAACCAGCCTCTAAGGATTATTTAGTTTAGAGTGGTTGCTACCTTTCACCAACACTATGATGGTCAGCGTGTTATAACTGCAAAGGCCCAGCCTTTATTGTGTACTAGTAATATGCCAGATTGTGCTCATTTGCTCACCATTCTCACTTTTCTCCCTGTACTCCATTGTTTTTCCACAAGCATCTTGATGTAGGTCACTATTATTACAGGGATAAAACCGGGATTAAAAAAAAATACCTGGATCTTATGCACTGAGCTGGGGCTGCAACAGATGATCCCATCAGGCTGAAGTGTGTCCCATCATGGTTCTCTCTACAGTACAGAAAGATGCACCTTTTGATTTTATGCCTTCTGTGCAGCTGTTAAGCATACAACACACCAGCACCCAATCCTTGTTTGCCTCTCCATGGCAGCTAGGCTTTCAAAATGATTTCATTGTCTTTTTAAAATCTTAAATCCATTACGGGAGGGAAGTGGCACAAGGGAGAATGCAAGTGGTATGGGGAGATCCCACAAACCATACCAAGCAAATGGTAGAAGGTTCTCTCTGTGAGTTTGTTGGCACTGATATCAATGAGACAGTCAATTTGTTCTCTATCTGACTTTTAAATGAGTTATTCAATATAGATTATTCCAAGTTTGTATTAAACTCACAACCCCGTGACACCAGCACTAGTACCTGCCAGTGGCTTTAGTGCTTCTGTCAATTGAGATCCTTGTCCTGGTAGGATTCCTGCAACTCTTTTACAGTTATCATTAACCCTTTCATTGGGAAGCAGGAAAGATGCAGTGCCTACTGTCAGGAAAATAAGGAACTCAAAAACTATGGGAACACAGTTTCTTAATGGTTGTGATTTCTGGGACATTTTCATCTCCCTGTTTAGCAGCATACAGGATATAAGGGCTTCATCTACAGTTTGGATCCACTTTAAATCCACTTTAGGGAGGGGCCTTTAAACAGCTCAGCCAGACAGATTCTGGGCCTCACCAAACTACAAACCCCAGAATTCTGCAGGAGGCAGAAACCTGATTTAAAGTGGATAAATGCTCAAGTGTGATGAGGCCCTAAGAATGATATAGCTGTGTTCAAGTATTTTCAAAGCATGTTGTGTTAAGGTGGAAGGAAGAACATGAGGTGTATTATGGGTTATCCAGAGTTCTAAAATCCAAAATACTCAAAAGTTCAAAGGTGTCCAAATAGATGGACAAGATAGGGATACCTTTGCTTTCTGATGATTCAGTGTACACAAACTTGGTTTCATGCACAAAATAATTGAAACTATTGTACAAAATTACATTCAAGCTATGCGTGTAAGATGCATATGAAATATAAATTAGTTTTGTGTTTTGACATAGATCCTATAGTCAAGATATCTTGTTTTGTGTGTATATGCAAATACAGAACTTCCAAATACCAAGAAAATTCTACATCCAAAATACTTCTGAACCCAAGCATTTTGGATAAGGGATACTGAACCTGTCACCCTACTTCCTGTCACTTGTACATTAGATTTTTGAAGAAATCTAATATACAGAGCCTCTTTTACTCTTGTAAACTCTCCTGTAAGTAGAAACCTCCAACAAAAATGGGGAGTGTTCATCATAGACAGCAGTGGCTGTCTACCATTCATGCACAGGAGATTGAAATTGAAAATAGGGAGATACAGCACGCAGACTCAGATGTGTGGCTTCTATGGTTCTTGAGACTCTCGATTTTTTTTTTCAGTTTCTGTCATGAACCCCAAAAGCTGCTGCATTGCTTAGAACATTTTTTGGAAACGGGAAGGGATAAGGAATAGTGACTAAGAGGAATCTAGTGATCAAGATTTAGGTTTCTTCTAGTCTAGTTTCTACACCTCATTGTATTTTGAATATCATAATTATATTTACAAATAGAGGTTAGGAGAAGGTGTTTGTCCATCACTCATGCATGAGAGTACTGCCCAGTATGTTTTTTATTTAGAGGGAATTCTCTGTTCGGAAGGGATAAGGAAGAATGAGTGAGACTGTTTTATTTTGCATTTACTGAATTTGAATCCTAAAAATATCTTCAGAATTATATGGAAGTATGAATGCTAGTAGGTAAGACCAATGATGGGTCTAACCCTCCCTTTCTCCTTCCTTGTGTCTTTTTTTAGTAATAAATACACAGGATTCTATTCTCCCCCCTTTATAAATTCTGCGCATACCAACTATTTTCTGGATAATTGGGCTTTTATTACAGCTTGTTTATGTTTTCATAAGGATGAAAAGATGTTCACCACTGAATATCAAAATGGTTTTTAATAAAAACATGCCGATGCTGAATAAGATTTACAATAAGACTGAATGCCACTATTAAGTACTAATTTTAACAAGGCAGGCTTTGCCAATATTTATAATAATATTCCACCTTTAAATTTACTCAGGTTGCATCAAATTATTAAATATGAAGTTTAATAATTAAGTCTGAGGCAAAAAGGATTTTTTTCTTTAATAACAATGTGCCCATTAAATCTGGATTACTTATTATTGAAATTTGATATTTTTTCTTGTTTTATTGATGAGAAGGTTTATATAAGGTTTTTGCATCAAATGGAAAGCAAGATATATTTAGCGGAGCTGTGGAATCATTATATTTTAGGATTATAGCTCCCAGGTTTGTACATGAGAATTGTAGTCCAAAACTTTAACATTTGCAAGATATTCCCATCAAACATAAACTCTCACATTGTTAAACAGTGGTTTCTTTCAAAGAGTTCAGTAAGCAATCTGAATCCAAAGGGTAGTCACAACTGGAATACATCAATTGAAACAGCGGAACTTACATAAATGTTGACTTACCTAGTTCTGAATTATTCATCGAGTTTACTGTAGTTGAAGGTAACCATTGGATTTGAGCCCTAGAATTCTCTAATGTGGAAATTCCATTATATACAAGTTTATGTCAAGCTTTGAGAACTAATGGGGAATATTGCAAGAGTGGAGAAACTGTTGAAGTTCACATTCCAGAAATAGGCATGACAGAATTAGATGTTTGTGTGGCTAGAGCCAAGAATGGCTAGAGTTTTCAAAATGGTCTGAAGTCCGTGCCAAATGAGGCTGTGGTCTTTTTTTTGGTCACAGGTTTCATACACCTGTGCTATGTCCTTAGATCAGGGGTCCCCAAACTAAGGCCCGGGGGCCGGATGTGGCCCTCCAAGGTCATTTACCTGGCCCCCGCCCTCAGTTTTATAATATAATATTTTATATCAGTTTTAATAATATAATATATTGTATATACATATAATATTGATAATAATCTTATGTTGTACAATATAATACTATAATTATATATATATATATATATATATATATATATATATATATACATACACATACACACACAATATAATAATAATATAATAATATTAATTATATGTTATATATTACATATTATATAATAGTATAGTGGTATAGTTCAATATAGTAATTTATAATGCTAATATTGTGTTATGCTAATAATATAATGTATGTACATACAGCTGCTCTGAGTCCCCTTCGGTGTGAGAAGGGTGGGATATAAATGTAGTAAATAAATGCAGTAAATAAATAATTAATTTTAGACTTAGGCTCGGCCAAAGTCTGACATGACTTGAAGGCACACAACAACAACAACAATCCTAATTAACTTGACTATCTCATTGGCCAGTAGCAGGCCCACACTTTCCATTGAAATCCTAATAGGTTTATGTTGGTTAAAATTGTTTTCATTTTTAAATATTGTATTGTTCTTTTGTTGTTGTTGTTGTTGTTGTTGCACTACAAATAAGACATGTGCAGTATGCATAGGAATTTGTTTGTATTTTTTTCCAAATGATAATTCGGCCCCTCAACAGTCTGAAAGATTGTGGACCGGCCCTCTGCTTAAAAAGTTTGGGGACCCCTGCCTTAGATTATGCACCATTTACAATTCCTTATCAATGATTGACACCTTTTGCATCACCTTCATTTATTAGTATGTCTGGGTTATTTCATTGAGTGTGGAAACTTTGAAAGTAATTCATCACAGCGTTAACACTGTGAATCATTCTTTGCAATACATGGAAAGAGGTGGCTGTCTATGAGCAAATGCAAACATTTTTGTAGTTCAGTGTTCTAGAGCCAGGTATTTACATAAATATCTGCATGACAGTGTAATTCACAACTGGAAGCTCACAAATATTGGAAAGTCTTGTTCCATGATTAGTTAAAAAACAAACAAACCCTATCACAGTATGTTGCTTGAGTCATATTTAGGGATGTGTGGCTTTCTACAATGCACAAATATATGAAAAAATGCCATTAAAATATGAATGTGGAGAATGTGAAGCCAAAAGGTTCATCTGTTCTTTGATTGCTGTTCCCTACATCATGAGATGATATTGCTCCAGCAATGAACAGGCTACAAAAACATTTGTGATTATTACTTGAAAATGCAGATTAAACCATTTGAGTTTTAAGCTGTGTACAAACGTTGTTGCCAAAAGTAAATCTGAGTCTAATTATTAGTCCCTACTAAATCAAATCATTGACTATTCATTGAATTATAGCACAATACTATTGTAAATCTCATTGAGTCCATTGAGAAATTGGATTTGAGATTCCAACAGGAAGCTACATTAAATATTCAGCTTTTTTGGGTGGGAGAGCTACCATCTGTTGTCTTTCTTTCTTTCTCTCTGATGTTTGACAGGACTTACTTATGTTACTCTGTTACAGTGCTGTTTATCCCCTGCCCTTCATTCCTTACCACTGTTGTTCTGACAAGGATGGAAAGTGACAACACTGCAGTATTGCAATCCAAGCTACATTGTACTTGTATAAGTGATGAGAAGGATGAGAACAAAACTGCTGCCGCTTTTACCCTTGTCTGTGTGAGAGAGTACTTGGTATTTTAGGGTTTATTACGTGTGGAAGAATGTAAAAAGAACCTCCTGCTTGCATTCTGAAATAGTTCTCTTTCAATTAACTTTACTAACTTATTGGGCCTAATTTAAAAGTTATCTGGGGAAGCAAAATGAACTTAGTCACCTTTAATTTTTGCACTGGTTTCACCAGATTAGCACTTCCATGATCCATGTTGGTATATTACTGCTGCATACCTACTGACTGGGATTTTGTTTCAAATATGTTAATGCATTTGTAGAATATCTTACCTGGGTGATTGTTGGAAGTGTTTTGTATCCCTAACATTACTTTATTGGTCTTTCATAAATGGAAAATCAATAAAATACAATGAAAGAGGGACGAACTGAAAGGAATTTTGCACAATAATTTGCTTTCAGATTCGGTCAAGAAAACTTTCCTTCTAATTGACATTAGGGAAATCTGAGGTGAAGCATTTTAATCCATGTGTTTTAGACTGGATGACCCAAAAGTCACCATACATAAGAAAAATTAACAAACTCATATTATATTTATATGCCATTATATATTATATATTTAATTCTATATACAGTATTTGCACAATCTGTCAGACTGCATTTAAAACAAGGTTTGAGATGACATCTTCCTTATCTTTGAGGCATCAATGGCAAGGGGTACATCTAGACTTAAATAACAACAGAGATCTTGGAACGTGTTCGCCATGAGTGGGGGAGAAGACTTCATGTGTGTGTGTAAAAAGAGGTGACCAACATGTAGAGTAAATGTTTATTTTGTAAATAAAAGTACATTTAAATACAATTCCCCATTTTTCCTGTGTATGGCAACTTTTGGGACACCCAGTATATAATATCTAATCATCAAAATATCTGCTAATAACAAACCATGATAAAGGAATCTGTTTTCCTTCTAATAAAAAACCAACCTTGATCAGCTTGCTTTTTCAGTTTATATAAATCTGAAAGAGAGAAAAAAGAATATAAGGAAATGTTACTGATAAAGCGAGTGCTTTCATTCCCTTAACTTTTTCTTCTGAGTGAGTAAAAGTTAAGAAAGAGCTTTCCATGATTTCTAATATAGTTTGCTTCTACTAACATAGCAATGCCTGGTATTTTTCCCTTTGCAATTTAGTATGCAACGGAAGATTTAATCGAATATGACTATGACTATGGGGATCCAGATTATAGAGATTATAAAGACCTTGACACTGTAACAGAGGGACCTCCGCTATATGAAGAGACAGTAGCACAGACTGAGGTAATAGCATGTAGTCTGTTTGTTGTCTGACGTCCCTCTCATCTATCATGCCGTTTTGTCATGTGGTGTCTTATGTTAATCATGCTTTCCATACTTTTTCCTCCTCCCTCCTTTTCTGTTTCTCTGTGAAACTCTTTTTAATCCCACAGCAGCAGGCTGGAAGATGGACAGCAATATGTTTCTTTATTTTCACTCTCTCTTTTTTGGCTTTTCTTACTTTGCTTCCTTTCATGCCTTCCTCATATTCCCTTTCACTTATTTATGTTTCCCATTCCATCTTTCACCACCTTTTTTCAGAAAAAGAACAAAGCCCCAAAGAAGAAGAGGACAGTGGCCACTAACTCAAAGAACAAACCCCAAAAGTTCACACTCAAAAAAACTGAAACATATTCATCCAAGAAGAAGAAAAACTATCAAGCTACAGCACAAGGCAAAACAGGGGTAAAAGTAGCCACAAAATGATCAAGATCTTTCCTAGACCAAACCTGGAAGATCTCTGATGATGACAAATATGTAGCTCTAACCCTAGTAGACGAATATATGAATAACCCAATTAAATGGAGATTCCTTCTGTATCTCTGCCTTTTCCCTCTTGTGGGTAATCTCATGCTTTCTCTTTCCTGTCAGGCCAATATTGTTGATGAATATCATGAATACAGTGTGGCTGAAACTGACTATGGAACCTCTGAACGCTACCAGACTGTGTCTCCTAGTCAAACAACGGGACCAAATGAGGTAATAAGCAATGGAAAAATATACAGGCAAGCCTATTTCAAAGATCTTAAAACAATAACAAGTTGTTGCCAAGTCTTAAGGAGCTGAGTTTCTCTCATTATATGAAGGCATATGTAGTTAAAACCAATCTGTGTCCTATTCCTGGAATCTGAGTTTTGAGGTTCAACTTCAAGTGAGTAAAAAATAGGATATTCAATCATATATTTTGCAGCTCAAATAGTGAGATTATGCACATGTTTGTGGCTTCCCTGCCATGCGAGAATGTAAGATGTGTTTATTTTCAGTAAACCTTGAAGGAGGAAAGAGCAAAGTCTCAATGATTGATTAATGGCACATAATTAATGTCTGGCTGGTGACTGGAGACAGAAAACAGTCATAACAAACTTTGAAAAGATGTCTTTAAGTTGATCCTGTATATCCTATCCTACTGATATTGCTTTTAAATATATAATCTAAACCCCAGATCACTAATGTAGATACAGTCTTGTACAGCAATGTGCACTTTGTCCCAGACAATGACCATGATGTATCTACATTGCAATGTGAATGGTAGTATACACCTCATTCATACCATCAAATGAATGAGGGTTATCGAAATGCATGTATTAGTCACATCTGGATGCACAGCACAGTAGAGAAGAGCATCCAGGTCACTCCTGATTTGTGTACATAGTTCCCAATCCACTATAGGTATACATATATACATAAAAGGTATACATTTATACATACAAGCTGCCTTCATGTGTTCACCTATTGTACAGGATTGGGATGTTTGCATCTCAATCCCTAGTGTACAGAATCAATTGTATTTATAAGACATATGTGACTCTCAGATTCTCTTAATCATGAAAAGATTATTGAAAACTACTCAGCATTTCTTGTAGCTTAAATCTATTAATTTTCATGTGTGTAATCAACTGACATTTATATACATAGGCTCTTTGCTTCATAAATATTGACATGCTGAAATGAGTTTTTAAGCTGTGATTTCCAAAGAGTTTGCATTACACTGAAGGCATATTTATTTTGCAGCCTCTCTTGTAATTACACATTTCATCTATGTAATAAAAATCCAAAAGACTACTGGAAATCACATTAAAATTAGTGCAAAACTGAAAGCCTACATATTATTATTTTTATTACTATTAAAAACAAGAGTTGTCTCATATTTTCTACGTTTGTATGGTTTCCATTTAATGTTCATAAGGATCCACACAAAAGACACTTCTAATAGGCCACTTCCCTTTCAAAACTTGCCTTTCATTTTGTTACAACAAAAACTAGTTCCCTCTAAAATGACTGTTGATGTGAGTGTGTATCTTAAAGAAATAATTGTATCAATTTTGATGTTTAAAACAGAAAACACACATTAATATTTTAAGATAGGCTGTTCTTAACCCTTTTAACCACTAGAATTTTTATCCTTATTGAATGGTACATAAAGAATTGCAAACTACTCTTTTCTTGTAAAAGAGCTCAAATCTGACTTGGAAAATATACTAGTGCTACAAAACAGGATATATTAATGAAAGATTTAATGTTTTCATGTTTTGCTCTCTATTACAATTGGCATGGGATAGTTCTGTTCATCATATATCAGTAAGTGTATTTCAGGACAATATAATCTGCTAGTGATTTAATTTTATATTAAATCTCAGATAATTGTAATAGACCAATTGTTTTCCAAGTGATTTGTAACAGTCTGAATGTCATTAGAAATGCTGCAAAAAGTACATTTATGGAAGTGTTGATTTCATTACTTTTTCTTCGTGTACTCTGTGAATGCACACTAATGGAGAACGCTGCGCCTGCGCAGGCTCCAATGGATACTCTTCCAAGCTAAAGTTTGAAATTTGGCGGTAACCCCGCCCCTCTCCCCAGAGGGTATAAAGGGCGCCCTCCGCGCCCGCTCCCCAGTTCCTTTTTTTCCGCCGCAAAGCTCACTTCGGACTCTTCGTTCTTATGTCGACCACGCGTTTTAAGCGTTCCAGATTCCGACGGTCACGCTAAGTGCCTTTTCTGTCTCGGCGAAAGCCACGTCGTCGGTACCTGCCGCTTTTGCCTGGCCTTTACAGCTCAGGCCCGAAGAAATAGAGCTGCGAGACTCTGCACAGCTCTTTATGAAAAAACTCTTGCTCCTGAGGCTTCTACTTCCACCTCGGCCTCGATGGCGTCCAGGCCTGCTCCATCGGTATCATCCAAAACCTCGAAAACTTCGAGACCAAAACCGGCCAAACCGCCCTGCACGGTGACCACCGCTACGGTTTCCACCCGGTCGGGCAAAATGGGCCCTTCATCGACTTCGAGTTCGGTGGCTTCGGCCATTTCCACTCGATCTCGCCTGGCTTCGCCGCCATCTTCTTCCGCCATGAAGATTGCCTTCAAGAGGGCTCAGGAGGAATCCAGACGGGCCCAATCTGACTCGGCAGCTGTGTGCCCGATCTCCCCGACGACGGGAAAATCGCTGAGGGTCGCGTCGAAGCAACCTCCAGCAAACAAACGAATGATCCAGAGGTCGTCCTCCTCAGCGTCTTCGAAGAAGGACGTCCCCTCCTCTGTGGCTTCCTCTAGGAGATCCTCTCCTATCCAACCACCACAACGCCTCCGCTCCTTTTCCTCTCCTCATGGTCAGTCCTCGGATGCGGACGCTCAAGCCTCCCCCGACCGGTCGGTCAGGACAGTTATTAAGGCTCCCCAGCCGGCACCATCTCGTCTTCCGGCTCGACAAGAACTTTTTCCCCCGGCTCAAACACCCGAGAGGGATAGACAGATGACGCATTTAGCCCGTGCCGCCCAGGCTTCCGCGTCCAAGGGCGTTCGTCCACAGCCGGCTCCCGCTGCTCCTGAGGTGATACCTCATTAGGACTCTGTGCTTGTTTCTCCTCCCCGGTCCCCTCAAGGACCCGAGGAGGATGACCCCGATATCGAACACCCGAGTCGATCCTCTCCGCCTCCGTTGTCTCTCTCGGTCTCGACCTCTCCCCGCCTCACGACGCCTACGTGGTCGACCCACATTCCCCAACGGATAATATCCGGGCTTTCTCCGACCAGATGGTCAGAATGGCAGACGCTCTGGGGATGGAAATTAAGCAAACCTCAAAGGCTGTTACCGACCCCGTTTTCAAGAGGGTCCAAGCCCAAGCCCCGCCAGCCACCTTGCTGCCTTTTCTTCCATACCTCCTGGACGTAATCCAGGCATCTTGGAAGACTCCATCTTCCAAGATGCCTGGAAGATGCCATACCTCCAACCTCTAAGAAAATAGAGGCCTGGTACCGAACCGATGACGAAGCCTTGGAATGGCTCAAGCATCACCCTGACCCAAACTCCATGGTGGTAAAGGCCTCCCAATCGTCGGGTCGACAGTCCAACTCCCCTGCCGACAGGGAAGGTAAACGATTCGATGCGGTAGGCCGCAAGCTGTACTCCGGCGCTCTCCTCCTTTGCCGTATGGCGAACTACGGGGCCTGCATGGGCGCTTATCAACAGATCCTCTGGAAAAAAGCCCAACCTTTCTTCGCCAAACTTTCTGACGAAGACCGGTCAGTCCTTTCGACCCTCCAACAGGAGGCGGACTCCCTCGCACACCACCAAATTCAAATGGCTAAACATACCGGTGATACCGCCAGAAAAATGATTGCCCACGCAGTCGCGATCAGACGGCATGCATGGCTTCGGTCCTCAGGACTCTCTTCTTCCTCTCGACAAGTGATCGAAGACCTTCCTTTCGACACCCAGGGCCTTTTCAATTCTGCTACTGATGACAAACTGAAGTCCAATCATGACTTCAAGATTCTCGCAACAAAGTGCGGGACCGATCAACCTCAGACTCAGCGGACCCGATGGTTCCCGCAACGGTACCGTTGCTACCCTCAGCCTTTTCGTCACCAGCCGTTTCGACACTCGTCGAGCTTGAGTCACCACAGTCATCAGCAACAACCTCGCCGCCAGCACCAGGTCCCGAAAGGTCGGGGCAAGGGTGCTGCAGCTATGCCACAACCCCAACGACGGGCCTGACGCCCACTCTCTCGGGGACTTTTCTACCTTCACTACTACTGCCACTGCCATGCCATTCCTAGGCCCCGACCAGATCCTTCCTCTCTGCTCTTTCCTCGATCGCCTAGCTCCTTTCTACCGCGAATGGGAGTCTATAACCTCAGATGCCTAGGTTCTTCGCATTGTCAGAGACGGCTATGCCTTGAAATTCGAAACTTTGCCCCCCACGGGTCACATCCTCCACACCGACCCTTCACCGGAAATATGCTTCGAGGTCGACTCCCTTCTGGCGAAGGGCGCAATCCAGCCTTCTCCTTCCGAGCAGGACACTCGAGGTTTCTTCTCGAGATACTTTACGGTTCCCAAACGGGGCGGAGGTCTTCGGCCTATCCTCAACCTGCGAGCCCTAAACCTCTTCATTCTGCCTTCAAAATTTCGAATGGTCTCGGTGGCCTCCATTCGCCCGATGCTCCGACACGGAGACTACTTTGCCTCTATAAACTTACGCGATGCGTCAATCCCACAGACGCTTCCTTTCCTTCAAGCTCCTGGGACAGTCTTACCAGTTCACAGTTCTCCCTTTCAGCCTCGTCACGGCCCCAAGGGACTTTACGAAGGTGGTCGCCGTGGTGGCAGCGCACCTCAGAAAACAGGACATAATGGTCTTTCCTTATCTGGACAATTGGATGATTGTCGCGTCCGACCCCTCATCCCTTCAAAACCACGTCTCTCAAGCTCTTTCTCTTCTACAACGGCTGGGCCTTCAGTTGAATGTCTCAAAGTCCCAACTCCTCCCGACCACAGAGATCTGCTTCATTGGAGCTCTCTTCAACTCCATCGCGGAAACCGCCTCCCTACCGAAGGACAGGTTCCTAGCCCTTCAACAACACCTTTCTCTCCTCCTCCGCAACCGCAGGATCCGAGCCCACTCTGTCCAAGTTCTTCTGGGTCACATGGCCTCCACGGTCATGGTTACTCCTTTCGCCAGACTACGTCTCAGACCTCTCCAAAGATGGTTTATAGACTCTTTCAAACCCCATCGGCATCCGAGCTCAATGTTTCTCACGGTACCGAACCAGGTTCGCCTCTCCCTTCGTTGGTGGCAGGACCCAGCGAACGTTTGTGTGGGACTTCCCTTCCATCCCTCCCTCCCGTCAGTCACCAACACGACCGACGCCTCCAATTTTGCGTGGGGAGCCCACATGTCAAACCTCACCGTCAGGGACCTTTGGTCCATCCAAGAGAAGTCTCACCACATAAACTTTCTAGAACTGTTATCAATCTTCAAAGCCCTCCAGGCGTTTGCTCGCTTTCTTCCCCACAATACTGTTCTGATACAAACGGACAACGTAGTAGCTATGTACTACATCAACAAACAAGGGGATACGGGCTCGAGAAAACTGATGGCTCTCTCGATGGACATTTGGCTATGGTGCATAGCGAGACACATAACCCTGTCGGCGGTTCACCTTCCGGGGGCTCAAAACACGCTAGCAGACTCTCTAAGCAGAATAACAACCTCCCCCCACGAGTGGCATCTCGATCCCGAAATCCTGAAATCCATCTTCGACGATTGGGGCTGGCCAGCTCTGGACCTTTTTGCCTCCCCCTCGAACGCTCAACTTACTCGCTTCGGAGCGAGACTACCTCCAAACTCGACTCCGGGCTGTCTCGGAGACACGTTTCTCCTCGACTGGACCCTCGAGCCCGTCTATCTTTTTCCTCCCTTCCCTCTCATCTCGAGGGTAATAGAGAGACTCTTTCTAACGCCAACATCGGCCATCCTGATCGCCCCTGCATGGCCACGCCAGCCGTGGTACCCAACTCTACTCCGGATGTGTGCGGATCCTCCCCGCACTCTCCCAACTCTCCCTCATCTACTATCTTCACAGAAGGGACAGGTCCTCCACCCCGACGTCCCGTCCCTACACCTGACTGCCTGGAGGATACTTCCTTAAATTCTCTCCACCCAGACCTGCAGGTGATCCTTCGTGCCGCCCATAAGCCGGCCACGTCAAGGGCCTATGCTTACAAGCTTGCAAAATTCCAAACTTTCCTTCGGGACCGACACGTCGATCCCGCCTCTACTTCGATCCCGCTGGTCCTGGACTTCCTACTTTCTCTTGCGGATCGTCAATTCTCTCTGGCCTCGATAAAATCCTATCTCGCTGCTCTCTCCTGGCATTTCCAACGTCAGGGACAACCCTCTCTCTTTTCTAACAACCTCATTAAGACCTTTCTTCGAGGTTACAACAACCTGCACCCTCCAGTTCAACCTCCGACTCCCGGATGGAGCCTCGAACTCGTCCTTTCTCAACTAGCTTCAGCTCCCTTTGAACCTATGGCCTCTGCAGACCTTCACCTTCTTTCTTGGAAGACTGCCTTCCTAATCGCTATCACCTCTGCGCGCAGGCCTTCGGAACTGGCTGCTCTTCGGGTGGACGAACCCTACCTCCGTTTCCACCACGACAGGGCTGTTCTTCGCCCGGACATCACCTTCCTACCTAAGGTGGTCTCTGCTTTTCACCTTAACCAGGACATAATACTTCCTGCTTTCTTTCCTAATCCTTCTTCTTCTTTGGAGCGGAAACTTCATCTCCTGGATGTCAGGAGAGCCCTCCTTTTCTACAAAGACAGGACTAAGGACATACGTAAGTCACCTAGACTGTTTGTGGCTTACGCTACCCACAAGCTGGGCGAACCACTTTCTTCTCAAAGACTCTCACACTGGATTGCTCAGACTATCGAACTCGCTTACCAGCTGGCTAAACGCCAACCCCCCTCTTCGATCCGCCCTAGATCAACGAGGGGCCTTTCCACCTCTACTGCCTTCCTGAGGGGCGTCCCTCTCGACTCCATCTGTCGAGCGGCTATCTGGTCCACTCCATCCACCTTTGTTTCACACTACAGGATGGACTCAAAGAACCTCAAGGACTCGGCCTTTGCCAGGTCTATCCTTTCCTCCTGCCTTGCCTAACGTTTTTGCCTTACTCAAAACCAGTTTTTTTTGGTTATCCTTCTTACAAGCTGACCGCTGTCATTCAGCCTTTATGTACACGATATGTTCATGGGTTCATTAACATAGTGCTTGTGTACTATACTTACCCACTGCACTGAAATGTATTTCATGAATACCTCTACCTCTGTTTTCAGGAAATGGGTCTATACTTACCTCTGTATTTTCTTACAGACTATTGCTCACATACAATGTTGTGATTGTGTTTTGGGTCCTAATAACAAGGATCGGTTTTTTTGCACTATATGCTGTTGCATCGTTTTCTTTGACTGTTGCACTTGCTTGTTTTTGCACCTTGTGCTCAATAAATGTGTTGTTTGGACACTAGACTGGTTATCGGGTTTGCTATCCCACCTACCTACACCTCAGCTTGCTAGTCTCCATTAGTGTGCATTCACAGAGTACACGAAGAAAAAGGACAGGTTGCTTACCTGTAACCGTGTTTCTTCGAGTGTACTATGTGAATTCACACAATCCCGCCCTTCCTTCCCCACATGCAAACCTCTCCCTTTCTCGCTGCCTTTGCGGCGTAGGAACTGGAGAGCGGGCGTGGAGGGCGCCCTTTATACCCTCTGGGGAGAGGGGCGGGGTTACCACCAAATTTCAAACTTTAGCTTGGAAGAGTATCCGTTGGAGCCTGCACAGGCGCAGCGTTCTCCATTAGTGTGAATTCACAGAGTACACTCGAAGAAACACGGTTACAGGTAAGCAACCTGTCCATATTTGTACATGCATTGTGTGATCTTTTAATATCTCTGAAATATCAATGCCTCAGTTTTTCAGAATGTAATTAAAAGATACAATGCTGTAATAATGTTGTGATATTTCACCAACCATTATTTTCAAATCTTCTGAATGCTTTGCTTTACTAACAGTAATCCACATATTCATCCTGTTCCCCAAACCTTTGCTGATTATGTGAATAGCAAATTCCTGTTGAAGAAATATTTACTGAAGAATACATAACGGGAGAGGAGTATAACTCTGAGAATAAAAAAACTGAGGAAACAGATTATGGAAACAGAGGAGTAGACCACAGTGAAACTGAAGTTGTGGTAGATGGAGATTTAGGCGAATATGACTTTTATGAATATAAAGAGTATGAAGAAAAGCCAACCAATCCCACTAATGAGGAGTTTGGGCCTGGTGTTCCAGCAGAGACTGATGTCACAGAAACAAGTGTAAGTTGGGGGCATCTGAGATACTCCTTGAAGGGATGGGGTCATGACTAGGTCATTATATGTTGGTCTACATTTCTGTCATGGTTTATGGACTCAAGCCAATTAAAGCATTTTATGACTTCCCAATACAAAAGTCATTGAATGCTTTTCAATACAAAAACTTTTTCATTACTATGTGTGAAGGAAGATAGAGGAGCGAATGCTTTGTTTTTTTTAGTGTCTGAAAAGCTGAAGCAAGTAATGCCTAAAAGGTCTGTGATCTCATTTGTATAATTGATCCTCACAGCAATGTTGATTGCACTTATTTCATGCATATTTTCTGTGTGTCAATTCTGACTGTTTTTATGATAACGAGCCTCTTTATTCCTAGCCGGGATTGTTCTTGGACGATCTGCATTGAGAACCATACTCAAAGCCTTTCCAGAGCTTATGCTCAGTGGCACACACACTTTGGGCACTTCCAGACATGATTAAAACACAACTAAAAGTGTGTTAAACTAACCCATTTTTGCACACGTTGTAGTCCCCATCCCCTTCCAGAACCTCGGAATTTCCCTCCTGAGGTGGCTACATGCACCCAGCCACTCTCCAGCCCCTCATTCCCTCCCCCAGACTTACCTCATGGGCTTGCCTCTCCGGAGAGCTTCTGGAGTTACTTCAGAATGACGCTGGAGGAGGGGGGAGAGGGAAAATCCCCCCATCTTCCAGCATCATTGTAAAGTGACTCCACAGCTTGCCTAGCAAGCCCAAGGTATAAGTTTTAGAGGAGGGACTGAAGAGCTGGGAGGGGAGGGGGGTTATTATCCCACTCCTCCGGGCTTTTGGAAGCCTAAAGACACGAGTCCCCCCAAAGGTACAATACCCCATTAGACTTGGGCCTAGCAAGAAGGCCCGGATCTCATGAGGTATCTAATTAATTTGGAACAAACCAAGGAAACCTTTGTTTGTTCTGAATTAATTAATTTTTACCAGAGGCATCATTTGGATGCCTCTAGAAAAAAAACGAGACAGGTCCCAGTTTTTGGGTTTGTCTAGATGGGCCTCTAGAGAACAACCATGAATTTTGTAATCCTTCATATTTATTTTTTATTTATTTGGCTTTTCTAGTGCTAATGTGTAAGTTCCCCATTTAGGTAATGTATGCCATACTACACTCCTATTGGCATCCAAGGTTAAATGATAATTAAAGTTTTTATTAATGGCCTTAAAAACATCAGTTCTATTAAAATTGTTCTCACTTTTTCATTTTGCACAATATGAAATTATGCTGCTTGTGACAGGTACACTAAATTCAGGAGAATAGGTTTTTTAAAGTTATTTCCCATGTGTAGTGTTTTTTAAAAAAACATATCACCTTTTTGCCATCTATATATGCAGAACTTTGTTGTAGAGAAAAGGTTAAATTATTTTAAAATAACTGAAATGTGGTTCCTTCTTATCTGCACTAAGCCCATTCCTTTAAAATGCATTTCCAGTATGGAGAATGTCATTTTAAATTGTCTGTTATAAATATATGTATTAAAGCTGAAGAAACTATTAGAAAAAAATATAGCAGTCTTAATTCAGATGTTTTAACAGTTAGCTACTTCAAGTCCTGGCTCTGGACAACTTTGTCCACTATAATTTCTCCGACTTTGAATTTTTAAAAAAGTGATCTTTCTTTCCCATGGCCTTTTTTATTTTTATAGTAAAAATGCTCCAGCTATTTAGATTCATGTTGAAAATACTACAAAAGTTTTCATACATGTCTTCCTTTAATTAGAAATCAGTGAAATCTGGGAATCTTTAGATGACCCTTTCCTTCTTAGTAATTAGATCTATAAGGTAGATCTGGATTCCAGCACTGGCGGGGGATTAGACAAGTTCCCAAGCTTTGGTCTTCCAGATGTTTGGGACTTCAGCTTCTGGAATCCCTGATCATTGGCCAAGACAACTGAGGTTCGAAGAGTTAGTCCAAAATATCTGGAAGACTAGAGTTGAGAATCACCAGACTAGTTGATCTTTGGAATCATTTTCATCTTTGTAGTTCTGTGATTTTAAGACTTCAGTTCTAATATGTTTGTCTCTCTGTATATTGACCCAACAGGTGAATGGCCATGGTGCTTATGGGGAAAAGGGACAGAAGGGAGAAGCTGCTGTGATTGAACCAGTGAGTATTTGGAAGGCCAAATACTGAAAGTTTGCAAATTATATCAGAAACAGGACACTTCACATCATGGAGATTTCAAGTAAATCATATCCAGAAAGTCAGCATCGTGGCAGGACTCAGCTGTTCTTCAAACATAGGAGCAAAATGAAGGAGCAAAAAATGTCTCCAGCTTGTTAATGTGGAGGTCCCAGGGAGTATGGGGATCTTATACAGTCTATTAGCTCTACTAATTTTGATTCAGAACATGCTCTGTTACATCACTGTGGCCCAGTTTTGGAAAACATCTTTTGCATTTGAAGGTTTTTCGTTCATTTCTCAGTATATTTACTGTCAGGGTTTTTTTGTGTCAGGAGCGACTTGAGAAACTGCAAGTCACTTCTGGCGTGAGAGAATTGGCGATCTGCAAGGATGTTGCCCAGGGGATGCCCGGATGTTTTGATGTTTTTACCATCCTTGTGGGAGGCTTCTCTCATGTCCCCACATGGATCTAGAGCTGATAGAGGGAGCTCATCCGCGCTCTCCCTGGGTTGGATTCGAACTAGCAATCTTCAGGTCAGCAACCCAACCTTCAAGTCATCAGTCCTGTCAGCATAAGAGTTTAACCCACTGTGCCACCAGGGGCTCCATTCCTGGCAGTAATTGAGGAGAACCACTGTCAATTTGTTTTGATGTCACTGAGCTAGATGATGTCATGTAATATGTACTGCACCATTTCTACGCTTTGCATTCTAATTCCATATTAAAATTGAGTTGCCTTAAATTCAGTGAGGCCTACTCAGCTATATATGGGCTTGCAGAAAAAAACCCCCAACATAAGTGTGCATAGATCGTAGATATTTTTATTCAACTGTATTGCTAAATTGTTGACTGCCTTTTTATTCTACTTTGCCTTGTGGGGTGCCCAAGGTAGTTCACAACAAAATACAATAAAATAGAGTCATATAAGATACTATATGAAATTTAAATTGCATTGCCTGTGTACACTTTTAATTTCTTTAAGCGTCTCTGAAACTCCATGTTCAATCTGCAGAACAAGACCTTTAAGTATAAAAAATACATTAAGTAATAAAAATAAATTAGATGCATTTACATCAGAATTTACCCTGGCCTCTTTGTGGGTTGGTACAAATGCACTTATGTGAGACGATATCTTGGAAAACAGATATATTTTTATAGATAAGAGAGAAAAATATTGTAAACATATTTGGACCTTACTGGGGTAATGATATATCTCTGTAACCAAAAAAGTTAGCAGGTATGCTAAAAGCTGCACCCTGTTGAAGTAGATAACAAAAGACTGATTTGAATGAACAGACAAGGAGTAAGCTAGTCCTCGCTAGCTTACTCCCCTAGTCTTGCTCTTTGGTTGGAGAATGGCTATTCTAAAAATGAGGGCTTTTGGGATGTATGGAGAGTCTCTGTGGATTCGGAATCCCTAGTAACTTTTTTTTTAAACAAAACTTCTGATCACATGGAGCAGCTGCAAATATAAAAGAGGTTCTCCTTTGGAACTGTTGCTCCTCATACAAAGAGAGGAATCATTAAGAGAGTGGTGTTAGCTTTTTCTCTCTGTTCACATGTTAAAATCAGTGTAGTGAATGCCTGTTTGATTGTAGATAAATTACATCATCTATAATCTTAAACTGGAATTTGTTCAATTTTTGAGGGGAGGATTATAAGAGAAAGCTTGGTTTTCCCAGAGAGTTCTATTCAAACTTTGAAAGGCTCCTAAGGTGAGTTTCCCATTAGTCTGCTCCACAACTCCTCTTTTCCAGAATGTAGCTGGCAGCAGCAGTTATAGAGACCTTTATAGCCAATTGCAGTGACATTGATAGCAAACCCTTATGGCAGTGGTTCTCGACCTGGGGGTCCCTAGATGTTTTTGGCCTACTACTTCCAGAAATGCCAGCCAGTTTACCAACTGTTAGGATTTCTGGGAGTTGAAGGCCAAAAACATCTGGGGACACCGGTTTGATAACCACTGCCTTATGAGATGCTCTATTGTGGCTACATTTAAGTTTGTTCAGGAATCTCCATTGCTGATGGAGACCATGGACAATGCAATTGCATCTGTATTCTAGTGCTATGCACCAGACCTTAAAGATGACAATTTAGATGCTCCTATAGTTTTTCCCCAAGCACTTACTTCTTCATATTTGGAACATTAAGTTTCAGAGTTTTGGGAAAGTGGAGATGGTAGAGAACAAGCCATGGGAAATGCAAGCACTGGGCAAATCTTGGCTCATAACATTCCTGCCTTTTTGAGCTTCCACGCCCCTTTCAATTTTCAACCTTGGCTTCCTTCCATTACCAGTTAGGATTTCTCCTCCCCCATTCCATCAGCTTATGTCCTTTAGATATCTGGCCATAGATGATGCATGGACTGAAACAGCAGTTCAGTCACAAGTCAAAGATGAAACACACTGTCAATAATAAGAAAAGACATTTGCACGAATGTGTCCTATAGAATGTCTGTCTCTCTTTGCTACTGTATATCCTATATTGTATCATAGGCAAAGTTCCACTCTTGCAGTGAGAGGAAGGTAATGTAAACATTACAATCCTAAACCAACAAGAATGTGAGCATTAGGGAGGTTTGGAAGCCACTCAAAGTACTACTGAAGCAACCAATGTCTAGTTTTGGTTTAGTTTCTGCTAGACATTTTTTTTACAATTAAAAAATTTACAGTGAAAAGTTTTGGATAAGTGTCTTGGAAGTTGAAACATGTCTCTATGTTTTTGTTAGAAACAGAGATATGCCATTAAAATAGCATTACTAAGATATTAATTCATCTACCAATCTAATTAACTTTTAATTTCTTTAAGCATCTTTTAATTTCTTTAACCATCTCTGAGACTGCATGTTCAATCTGCAGAACAAGACCTTTAACATTTCATTTAGCATTTCTTCCTGCAAAAGATGAACAAGCACTTTGAGGAATAGTTTGATATAGCCTGTAAAACAAAAAGATGGTCTCCTTCATAGTGGCAAAAATGTGCAACAAATGTCAGAAATAGAAGGATTTGTACAGATGAGAAAAGCAGAAAGATTAATGTTGTGCTAATTGTGGAACGTTCTTTGCTTTCAAAAATTTCCAACTAATACAGGTTGTTTATGTTTCTCCATAGGGGATGCTTATCGAAGGACCCCCAGGACTCCCAGGACCTCCGGTAAGTTCACAATCCTTTATATGTCATTCTTGTTACAAGTCTTGTATTGGATGGTAAAACTGATTTTTTGCATAATGGCTTGATATAACTGATGCAGATATTGTAATATAGCTGCTAATAAGTACCACATAAAATGTAGCTTTTCAGTGAGAAATGATCTACAAAAAAATGATTCTTTTATGGTTTTGTTTCTGTTGAAAAAGTGTCTGGTTCATACAGAAAACCTTTTGTCCATCTTCTCTGAAACAGGTTGTGTAAAACATTACTCTAGACCAGTACTTCTTAACCTTTGGTCCTCCAGGTGTTTTGAACTTCAGCTCCCACAATTCCTACCAGCTGGTAAACTGTCTGGGATTTCTGGGAGTTGAAGTACAAAACACCTGGAGGACTAAAGTTGAAAACCACTGTTCTGGACAGTTATCTAATATACTGTAATTCATTCATCATGTCATTTCTCTTCATAGGGTCTTATGGGTCCCCCAGGTACACAAGGTCCCACTGGTCCTTCTGGTGACCCTGGTGACAGGGTAAGTCTGTGTGGGTTGTAAATGACTGAAGGAAATGTGCCAGGTTGGGTGATTGGAAGCATGTCTAGTTTATGAAACAAACATCCCATCCTGTGTGCTGACAAGTGAAGATAAGTCCATCCCTCTTGATGTCTAAAAAGTTGCAATCACAGCATAATAGCTGGCTTTGCTGTATAAGGTGCAGACTATAGTTGAAGTGTCGGATTATGAATCAAGAGATCTAGGTTATAGTTTCCACTAAGCCATGAGTCTCACAGGTGACCTCGGGTGACCTCACAGAGTTATGTGCAGTGTATTCAAATGGATATATAAATTTTACTCATTTGAATACACTGTAAGTACACTGCATTAGGCAGTGGTACTCAACCTTTGGGTCCTCAAATGTTTTGTCCTTCGAACTCCCAGAAATCCTACCAGCTGGTAGGATTTCTGGGAGTTGTAGGCCAAAACGCCTGGGGACTCACAGATTGAGAACCACTGGCATAAGGCTTAATGCTCTTGGAACTCTCACCTTGTGGTCTAAAATAATGGAGATGAGCAAAGGTCTCTGTATAAGCTACAAAAGTAAATTTATTCTGCTGCACTGCAGCTAGGGCATTAAAGCTAAATAACATACTGAAAGCTTTAGGTCACAATCAAAGCTTCCTCTGCTATTCCTTTTATCTCTGAATAATCTAATAAATTTACCCAGGAAGATGGCAGTGACAGAGAGCATTCATCTATATATTGGGAACCTCAGGTTCAAGAAAATTCCTTGGTGTTTTTGTGATGTGCACATCATGCACTTGCTTAAATAACTATAATGGAAAACACATTAGAGACTTAAAATTCAATGAACACACTGTTCCCAAACTGATTTTTTATAAATAGGAATAAAGAACATCTGCTTATTCCTAGACCAATTATAGTTAATTTTAAATTGCTTTCAATATGATCAAATGTAGGTGAACCAGAAGCACAACTGCCTTTTTCTTTCTGTTTAATGTTGCATTTGAAGGGATGTTTTTCATATCTCCTCTTGAAGAGAAATAATGTTTCTTGTTCACTGACTGGAGACCACAGATGAACAACTATCTCCATGGAAATAAGCAGATACTCTTAGTGTTCCATGTGTCATATCTTCCATACTGAAAGTCATTATGGTCTGATTGTAAACATATACTTATTTTATCTACTTCTCTGATAAGACAAGGTTTGGCAGGAGGAAGAGGATAATTTTACTCTCTGAACCCCCTAACTCACACCTTCATGTCTAGTTTCATTAGTTATTTTCAAGTGGATTTTTCATCATTGGAGGTTGAGCGTTTTCTTGGAATGGATAAAGTACACAGCTGCATGTATCCCTGTTAGGGAGCATTTAGGGCTATGTGAAGGTGAAAATCAGTCCCTGAAAATTCTCCCTGAGTTTCACAGTGGGGCCTGGGGACTTTGAGAATATAGAAGGGAGCTCAGTGGATGAATAAAATTGAGCCTGACCATGTATCCCATGGGAAATACTGATTTTACCATTGATTTAAGACTCATCTTCTTTAATCTTGCCAGATGTGTACATAATCATAACACCCAAAATACAACAACAAAAGAAACAAAACAAAATAAAATAAAACCCAGATAATGTACAAAAGTCTATTTCTAGTTTTGAAAAATCAGTATTTATGTATGTCAGGTCACTTGTTGGAGTGGCACATCACCATTTTGGAATATTCTATTACTACTACTACTACTACTACTACTACTACTACTATATTTGTGTCCTGCTTTTATCTCTGTGATTGAAACACAAAGTGGTTCACAACAATTTAAAAATGTAATTCAAAACCTCCAGCATGTAAATATTAAAATAGAATTAAACATATTAATTGGTTAAAATATTTTTGAACACTTAAAAACAGTTAAAATACTATACAGCACCCTTCTGGCTTACTTTCAACAACTTTTTTCTTTATTAATAGCCTGCCTGAATAAAAAGGTTTTAGCCTGTTTCTGGAAGGACAATAGGGAGGGGGCATTCTGGCGTCTCTAGACAGAGGGCTCATCCAGACAGCCCTTTTAATGCTGGATTTCCCACAATTAAAAGGGGGGGCATCCAGATGACATCCTAGAGAAATGCTATTGAATTCACCACAAATTAGGAAAACTCTGTTTTGAGGTGAGATAATTTGTTAGTGGGTTTATTCTGCGCTTTAGTGGAAGGAGCGGGACAATCCACTACTTCCGCTGTCTGGCCTGCTCCCTCAAAATTTCTGGACTTTTGAGGGCGCAGTCCAGATAGTAGTCCCTCATTCTTCCGAGCTAAATTAGCTGAGAAAATGGCAAGAACACCCTAACCCCCTCCCCAAAAACCCCCAAAGCCCCTTTTAAAACTAAAATAACTGATCTGGACTGTATTAGAGTGGTGCCGGAGATCTCATGGCATATAGGAATGATGCACCAGGAGAAAGGGTGGGAAGGAGGAAAATCGCTCCCGGCCCCCCTTCTCCTGGTGCACCATTTCTACGTGCCAGGAGAGCTCCAGCACCACTCTAATGGAGGCCAGGTAAGTTATTTTAGTTTTAAAAGGGGCTTTGGGGTTTTTTGGGGAGGGGGTTAGGGTGTTCACGTGTTCTCCCAGAAGGATCCGGGAGCGTATCTGGACACCCACCCCAGAAAACATGCGCTTTCTGGAGCATGTGTAGATTAGGGACTGGGAACATTTGCATTTTTTAAACATGAATATTCTCAGTTTAAAGGTCTGTCTGGAAGTGCCCAGAGTATAACAGAGTCTAGGGGCAGTTACTGGGAAGGCCCTTTCTTGCCTTCCCAGCAGACAAGTTTGCTATGGTGGTGGGACAGAGAAAAGGGCCTCTTCTTAGGATCTTCAGCCCTGAGCAGGTATAATAATAATAATACATTGCATGGAAAGTTCCTTGACAAAATTGAAGGAAAAGCTGATAAGGAGAAGACCTGGCTCTGGCTCACGAATGGGACCCTGAAGAAGGAGACAGAAGGCCTGATCCTTGCAGCCCAGGAGCAAGCCATCAGAACAAATGCAATCAAGGCCAAGATCGAAAAATCAGCTGATGACCCAAAATGCAGACTGTGCAAGGAAACCGACGAAACCATTGATCATCTCCTCAGCTGCTGTAAGAAAATTGCACAGACAGACTACAAACAGAGGCACAACTATGTGGCCCAAATGATTCATTGGAACTTATGCCTCAAGTACCACCTGCCAGCAGCAAAGAACTGGTGGGATCACAAACCTGCAAAAGTATTGGAAAATGAGCATGCAAAGATACTGTGGGACTTCCGAATCCAGACTGACAAAGTTCTGGAACACAACACACCAGACATCACAGTTGTGGAAAAGAAAAAGGTTTGGATCATTGATGTCGCCATCCCAGGTGACAGTCGCATTGACGAAAAACAACAGGAAAAACTCAGCCGCTATCAGGACCTCAAGATTGAACTTCAAAGACTCTGGCAGAAACCAGTGCAGGTGGTCCCGGTGGTGATGGGCACATTGGGTGCCATGCCAAAAGATCTCAGCCAGCATTTGGAAACAATAGACATTGACAAAATTACGATCTGCCAGCTGCAAAAGGCCACCCTGCTGGGATCTGCGCGCATCATCCGAAAATACATCACACAGTCCTAGACACTTGGGAAGTGTTCGACTTGTGATTTTGTAATATGAAATCCAGCATATCTATCTTGTTTGCTGTGTCATAATAATAATAATAATAATAATAATAATAATAATAATAATAATAATAATAGCAGCTTTATTTATATTCTTCCCTATTTCCCCAAGGGGACTTAGCGCAGATTACAATGCACTAAAAAACACATAGAGGCAAACATACAATGCCAGGCGATATGATCCACCAAATAGCTTGGACCTGAGGAATGTAGGGCTTTTTAGATCATAGCCAGCACTTTGAATTGTACCTGGAAACAGATTAGTAGCTGCTAGAACTTGTTGCAGCAGGGTAGTTGTGTGCTCCTTGTAGCCAGCCCAGGTTGACAGTCTGGTCACATCATTTTAAACCAACCAGAGTTTCCAAACACTCTGCAATAGCAACCCCAAGTAGAGCATATTGCAATATTTTAAATAGGATGCAACTAAAGCATGTACCACCATGGGTGGATCCAGCATTTGACACAGTTAACACACAAGTTTTAAATGTGTAAAGGTATCCCTGGCCACCGCTGAAATCTGTGCCACCAGGTTAAATGCTGGGTCCAGGAGTACACCTCGAACTATGGATTTTTGTCTTCAGGAGGAATGTAAATCTGCCTAGCATGGATTCCTATTCCCTTGTCTGCTTTCCGATTGACTATAAAACCGCTTCGGAATGTATGTAGCCCAGCCCATATTAGGCCTTCAGTCATGTCTGGCCAGGGGTTTCTTGGAAGCTGAGCTAGATGAATGGTATATAATTTTAAAATAACAAACAAATAAATTGAAATTACCAGTAGGGAATAAAAAGTGAAAATCGGTTTGGGAAACTGAGATATTCCATCCCTGAACATGTGAGTGTATTGGTCCATTAAGACCAATAGTTACATGTAGATCTGCATTAATAAAATGACTTTCTCTCTATAAGATGAGAACCACCATGGCTTAGTGAGCATTAGACTATGACTCTGGAACCAGGGTTCAAATTCTTGCTTGAGCTTGAAAGCCTACTGTTCATTTGGGCACATCACATGTAAATGAAGGTGAGAGAGAAGCAGACTGCTCAACATCTTTCATTATAGAATCATAGACTCATAAAGAGACCTCATGGGCCATCCATCCAGCAGGAAAATCACATTCAAAGCACCAGAATAGCTACTCCCAAAGCTACTTCATCCTTGCAGAAGGGGCTGAATGTAACATTAAGGCTTTAGTACCTTAGCACTAAATTCCATTAAGTGTTTGAAAACTAATAGATATCTGGCAAAATGTATAATTCAGAATCCATCTGTGTTTCCATTTGTCTAATAGCGCTTTGAATTAAGGCTTACGTGTCCTGTCAGGAGGCCTTTTTTGCAATTAATATAGTAATTAAAGCGGTCTACATGTATTCATGCTGTGAAGATACCGTACTGTGACTGATGTAAAAATGAATTTCTCTTGGCATTACAAATGACAGTTCACTGAAATATTTGTATCTGGAGGTGCAGAGAATATATTTCATGGCGGCTGCTACTTAATTGGGCATTGTTGCTGAAACTACATAGCATGACGGGCGTCACAACTGGTATGCACACAGAGACACACATCAAAAATGGTGTCTTAAATTAGTAAGTGAACAAGAAGTTTGTGAAGAAAAATTCTGCATCCCTATTGTCGGGGGGCCCAACTACACTGCACCATTATTACACTTAATGATAAAAAAACCCTTACTAATTTTTTTCAGCCACAAATGGACTTTTAGTTTGGTATGTAGACTTTTTATTGTTGTTCCTTTTGGAGTCTGTGGAGCCTGGGGCAGATAATTGGTTGCACAGTCCCACCACAGGTTTCTGTCCCCTGACCTATTTGTAATCCAGATTACATAAATACATGTCCACATTAATCTACTGGTTTTAAAAAAAATAAATTTACATTGAAGTACATTCTTAAATGAACATTTTGCACCACATTTTGCACCACATTTCCCCCCCAAGAAGATACATTTCCAAGTGTATTTTATTTGCAAAGACATATTTCTAAAACAATTTTATCTGACAATTCACATTATCAAACTCATTTTGACATGAATCTGAAATTTCTTAGCAAAGAATGGCTCTAAGGAGGAATTAACATGTATTGAGTGCATATACTAGCATCACTTTCCAGCCTTGATTCACATGGGTGCAGCAGATGTTTTTATTCACATGAACAAATAATCTAAACTTTAGTGATCCACCTAAATATGATACCTCTCTCTTTTATAAAAGGTGCCCTAAAATGTATACACACTTTAAAAGTTGATAACTCAATTGATGTTTTCTTTTCCAGGTTAAACCCATTGGAATTCATAGTGGAAGTTAGACTAAACTTTGAATAAAGGAAATTTAAGATGCTATTAGAAATGTGAAAACATAGTTGAAGTGCAAAGACAATTTAGGATGGAGTTTTGAAGAGATCCACTGATGCAATTCACCATTAGTCGAATTAGAGATAAGTTTGAATCCAATTGAACTGTTCAGAATGGCAAACTATCCAGCAAAGATTGTGTGGAGTGACGAGGCTACATTCAAATTAAACATCAGTCACAGATGCACAAAAAAGGTCCAATTGATCCTCTGGATGATAAGCCACACCACACTGTAACTCCTGGTAAATTAACATGATGTTCCACCATAACATGCAGGTTATCAAGTCCCCAGTAGGTACAATTGTGGTAGTTAATTGAACCATTTAATTTGAATGTGGCTTCATCACTCCACACAATCTTTGTAGGAAAGTGTGTCATTCTGAACAGTTCCATTGGATTCAAACTTACCTCTGTTTTGACTAATGGCAAGTCGCATTGGTACATCTCTTTGAAACTCCATCCTAAACTGTCTTTGTACTTCAACTATGTTTTCACACTTCCAGTAATATTTTTAAATGAATTTCCTTTGTCCAAAGCTTAGTCTGACTTCCATTATTAATTCCAATGGGTTTAACCTGGAAAAACCCCCCCATCAATTTAGCTATCAGCTTTTAACATGTGTATACATTTTTGGTACACCCTGTTGTAATGCTATTGTATTTGGCCTTGGAAATTGAAAATGGAAAGATTTCATTTATAATCATGGTACTTCATGGCATACTGAACCAATTTTATTTTGAACCAATTTTATTTTGCAACCCATTTTGTAAGGATTGCTTTTATAAAATCTTTTTGGAAAGCCTAGTAACTATGTAGGTTGCCAAAATATCAAATACTGGAAACACAAGTCTCCTTCTAAATTGGAAAGATTGATGTTGATGTAATAATTCAGGAGAGCTTTCTGACTTATTAGGCAATATGACTTTCTCCTGAAATGTCCTTTTTGCTTTCAAGGAAATAGTTGAAATTGTTTCACCTCCAAGAACAAAAGACAGTTCAAGGAGGTCTCTAAAACTCAATATATAACATTCATCAAATTTTTGAGGCTATGCAACCCTGCATCTCACGTGTGTGTGTCGTCGTCTTCTTCTTCTTCTTCTTCTTCTTCTTCTTCTTCTTCTTCTTCTTCTTCTTCTTCTTCTTTCTTCTTTCTTCTTCCTCCTCCTCCTCCTCCTCTTCTTCCTCTTCCTCTTCTTCCTCCTCCTCCTCCTCCTCCTCCTCTTCTTCTTCTTCTTCTTCTTCTTCTTCTTCTTCTTCTTTCTTCTTCCTCCTCCTCCTCCTCCTCTTCTTCTTCTTCTTCTTCTTCTTCTTCTTCTTTTAAAAAAAACACCTTGCAATTTTGAGGAAAAAATAGATTTTCCTCCCCTGTATTTTTTCAGTTTGTTAGAAAAAGACAAAAAACACCAACAATAAAAAATAGAAGAACCCTTTGGTGCTAGTAAAGAAAATAAATCCTTTACCATAAAAAACATAAATTACCCAAGACCTTAAAAAAAGAACTATAAAAGTATTTATAGGCAATTATACTCATGTGAGACTTTACATCATCTTAGATAAAAAATACCTGCTATATAGTTTTAAAGAATATGATGAGATAATAAATACATTTCCTCATTTGGAAAGAAAATATTCCACCACTCTTAATTTTTTCAATATTTGCTTCAACAACAAAATAAAACAAAACAGGAAAACAACTCTTATTTTCTGCCCCTGAACATCTTTTAGGCTTTCTCCAGGCTTCACATTTCTGTGCAAAACTGGCCATTTACATTTCAAGGGTGTAGCTGTGTCCATGTAGATATGTATCTGTAGATTTTGTTGAAGGAAACATCAATTATGATATTTTCACAAATAGATCATTGGCTGAAACAAAAATTACATTCCATCGGGGAAAATAATGTTCATATCATTGTGTTTTCTTGATTTGAATTATCCTTGCAAGTTTAATAACGCAAAAGCACAGCCTTATTTTCCATTTTTAGTGAACGGATAATGCACATTGTTCCAAATAAACATACATGAATTATACAAATTTATGTGTCCCTTCCATATCTCCTAGGGTCCACCAGGACGTCCTGGACTTCCAGGTGCTGATGGTTTGCCCGGTCCCCCAGGAACTATGTTAATGTTGCCGGTAAGTCAATTTTACTCTGCAAAATTCATCTTTTTGCAGAGTAAAAATGCGAAATGATGAATTTATCATTTTTCCTAATAGAGGATTTAATTCAAGACCAGTGATACAAAGGAATGTATCTTCATCTTCAGTGAGGAAGGGTATTTCGTATAGGAATGTCTCTTCATTTTCAGTGAGGAAGGGTATTTCGTATAAGATTCTCTCACTGAGTAGGTTACAAAGTATCATGAATTTTTCATTGTAAGAGTGAAATGATGGGTAATGATTCATATATCTTCAAAACCCCAGTTGCGGAGTGTGTAAAAGCACTAAGCTGGAGACCGAAAGGTCCCAGGTTCAAACCCCGGGAGCGGCGTGAGTGGCCGCTGTTAGCTCCAGCTCCTGCCAACCTAGCAGTTCGAAAACATGCCAATGTGAGTAGATCAATAGGTACCGCTCCGGCGGGAAGGTAATGGTGCTCCATGCAGTCATGCCGGCCACATGACCTTGGAGGTGTCTACGGACAATGCCGGCTCTTTGGTTTAGTAATGGAAATGAGCACCAACCCCCAGAGTCAGACATGACTGGACTTAACGTCAGTGGAAAACCTTTACCTTTTTACCAAAACAAGAAATATTTTACAAAAGAAAAACATGGATATGTATGTATGTATGTATAAATTCATATATTTACAAAAAAAGTCTTAAAATGTGAAAAAGCAACAAAAATGTAATCTGACATGAAATTAAAAAATCAAATATTTACATCACTTACCTCAACCAAAAGCTAAATATTATTTCAAAGTTAGCTAGTAATACTGATCCAGCTTTGTATTTCAGCCATAAGCTTTAAATAACATCTAATCTATTGTTCCCCACAGCTAAAAATGTTGAAAACAAGACATTAATGGTACAGGTATCAGGAATTAAAAACTCTGAAATATTCTAAAATTCAAAATTATCCACATTGGTGGATGACATAATTACACATTTGCATTTTCTGAATGTTCAAGCTATATGTGCACAACATATTTAAAAATGTTTACAGTTGCCTTCTGGCTAGGTGTATAAGATGTATATGCAGAAAATGAAAAATCAGCACATACCAGTTTTCAACACAGTGAAAGAAATGTTTTAGGCCAAAGAAGCTAATATCTTAATAAGCTTGGGCAAGAGGTTATTCCAATATGTTTGAAATTGAGTTTATATTTAAAATAAATCTTATCGTTTTACACAGTTTCGCTATGGTGGAGGTGGTGAGAAAGGCCCAGCGATCTCAGCTCAAGAAGCCCAAGCTCAAGCAATTCTTCAACAAGCCAGGGTAAGAAGGAAATACTCTTAAGTTAGAGATGGAGAAGGGTACTTTCCCCATTCTTGGCGAGGATTTTCTGAGTTAAAACATTAACATGTTACCTAAAATGGTTCTCAAATTCCTGGATTTTGCAGTAGAGCCAACTCCTTTGTTAGACTCTAAGACTTCTAGACTCTGAGACTCCAGTCCCATCTACACTGCCATATAATGCAGTGAAATTGCATTATATGGTAGTGTAGATGGAGCCCTTTAAGGAAAAAAATGTTTCAAAGTATGGTTAGTGGAAAAACAAGATAGGGCCTTCTCAGTGTTTGCTCCTATGCATGTGAACTCCTTCACTAGATGTGGTCACTTCCTTACAATTCTTTCATTGGCAGGCAAAGACTATTAATATTATTATTCATACAGACTTTTTGAATTGATACATTTTAAGAAAAACACATGTTTAAGGATACTACTTTATATTGTGCTATTTTCTTTGTTTACCCGCTTTAGTGTATATTTTAATTTGTTTTAATTTAGCAGTTTAAATCTGCTTTAAAGTTGAATTTTTATTTGTCTTTGACTATATTGTAATCATATTAATTTGTCAGCCGCATTGATTCCTAAACTTGGGTAAAAGGTAGCAGATAGGTAGAGATGATGATAACAAGAAGTAATAATAATAGTAATAATAATAATAATAATAATAATAATAATAATAATAATAATAATAATTCAGGAAGCTGGCAAAAGAAGGCTCTTCATGGGCAGTTCCTGGGAAAAATTGAGAGCCAAATTGACAAAGAAAAAACATGGCTGTGGCTCACAAATGGAACTTTGAAAAAGGAGACGGAGGGCCTGATTCTGGCAGCCCAAGAACAAGTAATTAGAACCAATGCCATCAAAGCCAAAATTGAAAAGTCGATGACAGATCCCAAATGTAGACTCTGCAAGGAAGCAGATGAAACAATAGATCACATCCTCAACTGCTGCAAGAAGATCGCACAGACAGACTACGAGCAGAGGCATAAGACCGTTGCTCAGATGATTCATTGGAACTTGTGCCACAAATACCATCTGCCTGCGACAAAAACTGGTGAGATCACAAGCCGGAAAAAGTTACAGAGAATGAACATGTCAAGCTACTCTGGGACTTCCGAATTCAGACAGAGTTTTGGAGCACAATACTCCTGACCTCACGATCGTGTTAATAAACAAAGTATGGATTGTTGATGTTGCAATCCCAGAGGACAGCAGGATTGAATCATAGAATCATAGAATAGTAGAGTTGGAAGAGACCTCATGGGCCATCTAGTCCAACCCCACGCTAAGAAGCAGGAAATCGCATTCAAAGCACCCCTGACATATGGCCATCCAGCCTCTGCTTAAAAGCCTCCAAAGACCAGGTCTGTGGCGCAGGCGGGAGAGCAAGCCAGCTGCAATTAACTGCAATGAATCACTCTGACCAGGAGGTCATGAGTTCGAGGCCGCTCGGAGCCTATGTTTGTTTGTCTTTGTTCTATGTTAAAAGGCATTGAATGTTTGCCTATTTGTGTTTGCCTGAGTCCCCTTCGGGGTGAGAAGGACGGAATATAAATGCTATAAATAAATAAATAAATAAATAAATAAGAAGGAGCCTCCACCACAGTCCGGGGCAGAGAGTTCCACTGCTGAATAGCTCTTCAGCAGTTCTTTCTGATGTTCAGGTGGAATCTCCTTGAAGTAAAACAACTGGAAAAGCTGACACGATATGAGGACTTAAAGATCGAAATGCAAATACTCTGGCACAAGGCAGTCAAGGTGGTTCCAGTGGTGATCGGCACACTGGGTACAGTGCCTAAAGATCTTGACCTGCACTTAAACACAATTGGCGCTGACAAAATTACCACGTGCCAGCTGCAGGCCACTTTGCTGGGATCTGCGCGCATTATTCGCTGATACATCACACTTGGGAAGTGTCCGACGTGTGATCCAATACAACAGCCAGCAGAGTGTCTGCTGTGGACTCATCTTGTTGTGTTTCTAATAATAATAATAATAATAATAATAATAATAATAATAATAATAATAATAATTATTATTATTATTATTATTATTATTATTATTATTTCATGACACAGCAAACAAGATAGATATGCTGGATTTTGTATCACAAAATCACAAGTCGAACACTTCCCAAGCATCTAGGACTGTGTGGTGTATTTTCGGATGATGATTATTCAGGTGTATAACCTGTATCATACTACAAATATCCTGTATCAATTATCATTGCTTCACTACATATAACAAATGGCTTTTGAAACCACATAGGTGAGTGTGGCAAATCCTGCCAGTCATTAAGCATGTAACTCATGTTGAATTTTTATTTCCTTTCCACTTTTCAGATTGCCATGAGGGGACCCCCTGGCCCTATGGGGCTCACTGGAAGATCAGGTCCTGTGGTATGTTAAACTAAGAAGCAAAGCATCATCATTCTGGTGTCTTATTTCAGTCGCAATGTCATTGACCAGTCATTTTACAAAAACCACTTGGAATTGCTCAGGACTCACTATCAGGAAGAGTGATGTAGCTGACATGGGAAGCAGATTTGTGCCACTCAACAGTTTACACATGGAAACTAGGACATGTGTGATCAAGCATCATCAGAGTGTTGTCAGAATAGTAGAAGTTATTAAGTCAGAAGATTACCCTGCTAACAGAGGTTGAAGCAGTTTGCTTTTGCTGGGGCCTGCTGGAAACTCCCTTCTGATCTAATTGAGTGCAATCTGTTTTTGTACTTTGAACTCAGTTTGAGGCAATAGGAGTAAGCTGAGGATAAACTTGAGAAAATGGGAGATAGAAACTAGGACGTTATAAAAAGGAATTGCAAAAGTGGTTCAATGAAGGAATAATAGATCTGTTAGTGGGAAGGGTATGCAAGGAAGTGCAAAAAGGAAAAAAAATGAGCTTTCATGTAATCTGTGGCTCCTTTTTCTGCCCTTTTCTATTTGGTCAAAATATGGAAGGTTAAAAGAATGTAGAGCTACAATGCAAACCTACTGGCCCAGTCAAATAACTAGTTTGGATAATAAGTGAAATGAAATTGCAGACTTCCAAACTAAATGCTTTCTGGATAGAAATTTGACATTTAAATACATTTTGAATATTTTAAATGGAAAAACCAGAAGTAGTGTTGTAGTTGCTAAATCACCTGAGCAATTTTCTCCTAATGATGATTTCCTCTTTTCCAAAACCGATACTCTGCTGACAGAGATAATCAAATGAATCACTTAAATGCTGCAGTTAAGCAGTTACCATCGCTTTAGAAGCTATACAAGTGTATTTACAGCAATACAAAATGATAGTTAGTTCAACCAAGATTGCAGGTTTGCATAAACCCAGTAGTCTCTTGAGAGACCTCAGTAATTACATTTTTTAAAATAAAAAGCTTAAGATGCCAGGTTAAGAACAACCGAGTGGCACCCAGATTGAAAGGATATATTTAGTTTCTAACACAATGTGGAGCATTTCCTTTAGCCAAAATGGATTGGCCAGTATTTTGTCTCTGAAATGATAATTCAGTGAAATGAAATTCATAAAGCTAAGCAGATGTTTTTGACTCCGATTTTTCTGTCCATTTCATGGGAATGAGGCAAGTTAGAAGGAATACTCCAAAGATGAGATGACCTAGTGCAGAGATTTTTAGGAGGTATTGATACAAAATGATGCCTGAACATAGTTATTTAAAAAAATCTTTATTTGCGTGCTGCCTTCACTTGCTGTTGTTGTTATGCACCTTTAAGCTGTGTCTTTCTATGAAGTTAATATTTTTTCTGTCACTGAAAGTGTCCAAGCAGTACCTTTCTTACTCCTAGCTTTACTTTACCTTGGTGTGATTTGAGGCTCAACTCCACAGTTTAATAATCCGTACTTATGGTAGAGTCTCACCTGGCTGTCTTCATGCACTTCTGAAACATCCAGTGCATGTTGTGAGGTAAATTGAGTTAATCTGGCTTATTGCCATAAATGCTGCCTCAGCACGGTGTAGACAATGGAATCAGATCTGATTCAGATCTGTGCTCTGTCTACATGGGCCACTATCATCTTTTTCCTGTATTCAGCAGATCATGGAAGTGGGATAGATCAGTCCTGTGTCACTGCTGTTGCCTCTTCCAGACACACCCAGAGCTCCATGGCCGTGGAGGTTTCCCTCTGCTGATATCACAGCCAAAAGATCTCACAGAGCTCTGTAGGCATCAGGCAGATCTGATGCCGACACATATAGTTCAGTAATAGTCCAGCAAGGCCAAAATGATCTTGTTCCTTCTGGACCATCTGGACTATCCAACTGTCTTGAATTGGGGGACAATGTGTGTGACTGTCTTTGGGGCAGTCTAGAGCATTGTAAACGAAGCCTTGGTGCATTGTTTGAAATGATTGATAGATGAATAGATAAATGATAGATTGATAACACATGATGAACTATCCTATCTGGCAAATGCTGTATTGCCACAAATTGTGTAGACCTGCCAAAAGTAGTAGTATGTTGAAGTTCTACTTTCAAATTGCATATATTTAATACTTCTGTGCCACCATTCATTTGTCTACTGACATGCTAGATGCAGACTTTTATTTCAGAGGAGTTTATATATACATTAAGAGAATAAACCCCTTTGGCAAGTTTTAGTATAAATTGGTTATTTTATTATTAAGAAAGGTAATACTTGTAGAGCAGCTGTGCTATCTTAGCTATTTTCCTGTTAAGCCACTAGGAGGCTGTAGAAATTCAGCCATTCTGGTTTAGAATAGCAACATAAAGCAATGATATTTTTCCTTTTGTTAAAAGCATAGTTTCTCCCTCATTGTAATGTGCTTCAAAAAAGCTTAGGTTTCTAGTTAGACATTGTTCAAAGGATAATTTTCTAGCAAAGTTATGAATATAATATGCTTATACAAGAGCTATGCTTCTGTTCCTCAAAACCCACACCTTGGTTATGTGTTATTTTAAGTATTATGAAAGAAAGACAGAGTGTTATGTCTTCACCACTCTTTCATTTTTAGTATTGTAGTAGCCAGGTACTTTTGACCAGAGTTTGACCCAGAATGATGCTCAAGTCTCACTTTAGCTGTTTCTATCACCTTCTCCTAGAAACAGGAGGAAGACAAATCTTGAGGGTAACAGGATAGCAATAATTAAAAAGCTCTTGAACTCTCTTTAGCAGAAAAAGATGTACCATTTTTTGTTCCCTCTCAGAATCATGTTTCTTAATTATAAACTATTTAACCTGAACAGGAAATGATTTGGCACTATATGCAGCCAATAAGAAACCTTGTATGGTTTCTAGTTCTCTTTGACACCCACTCAGTCTTCACCAAGATAAAATACAACAAAATAAACAATCTACAAAACAGCAATATTTTTTACTGGCCAACTAAAATGAAAAAAACTATGTTGTGTTTTATGCATTGTATTTGGCCAATAAAATATTGCTTTTGGTGGGTTTTGAATTTTGTTGTATTTTGCAGCATGACCAATGCAGGTATCCCAAATATGTTCCCCAGGTAAGATTGCTTTTGGGAGGAGGAAGGATGGGCCAGGAATGAATGGATGGGGTCTAAATTGGGGTTTGGGGATTGGTGCCTTCAGGTGTCATTTCCAATAAACTTCTTTCAAAGATCTTGGAATGAATGAAATAAATATTTTTTTAAATAAATCTCAGTTGGGAACAAAAAGGACAGGGGAGGGGAGATTAGCATCCTTAATGTGCATATGTCTGGTACAACAAGTTTTAGTTTTCTAACGTTATCAGGAGTGCATTGAATAGGACCACAACTTCATTGAGTTGATAGGAATTAAATTCTTTGTCTCTTGCTAGCAAGTAAACCTTAGTCTACTGTGGATCTGTCCCAAATGATTAGAACCAGCAATGCACAGATTTTTATTTCTTTGCAGCTAAACCAGGAATTCCATTGAGCTAAAAGTTTGCTTTTCTTCTTGTCATATATAGGGTGCTCCCGGTGGTTCAGGTGCCAAAGGTGATAGTGGAGACCCAGGTCCTCAGGTAAGACTCTTCACGACAAAACAGATTGCCATCAGTAACACGAAAAGCCACAAATTGTTTTGACAACAATTACCCAGAAATACTAGTGACTGAAAAACTTTCCCCTAAACCTGGGACCTCTGACCTTTTTTTGACATCTACATGTTCAGAACATATTTTCACTTTGATCCCAGAGAATTAGAGATGTGACTTTTCTCCATTTTTTGTCTACCTTTCTGCAATACCATCAGAGGTATTGTCACAGTTCTTACTATTACTTTCCATTGAAAGCATCACCAAGCTTTTTTTTTTTTTTAATAGCAGTGTTGGTATATTTCTAATTTGTTTTCTGTCTAAACACAGGCATTACTACTTTGCTTTATGTTGTGCTACTGCTCTTTCTGTCACCAGCCTCCGTGTTTCTGGATCAGGTTGCTTATCCATGATGCTTATTTATAATAAAATATGAAATTTTCCTTCTGGAAATGAAATAAATAATTTCTATATTCAAAATACATTTTTTTTACTCTCACATAATTTCATGAGTGATAAAACTGTGATTGCATTCCAGACTGAGAAGATTCAAATTAACTTAAATCAGATTAAATGAGAATTTTTATTTAAAGCCTGTGGTGCCATCAATGAAGGAATGGTGAGAGATGCAGAGTTAGACATAATCAGGCAAATGGTCCAGATTCAAATTGGAAATAAAGCTAAAAATAAGCTGTTTTTCAAAGCAGTATTTGATAGTATTCACCATCATTGTTCATTTTAAGACTTGAAAACAAGTTGAACCGGGTTTAAAAAACCCGGGTCAGGGCGGACTTTAGTCTACATACCAGCCCCAAAAGCCTGCACTTTCTGCAGGGGGTGGTGGTGTCTAGATGTCCTTCAGGTACCTTCTAGGAGAACACACAGACACCCAAACTACCCTCCTGAAAAAACTTTAAAAAATAAAATTACTTTACTCAGCTGCCATTAAATTGCTGCCGGAGCTCTCCTGGCAGATCATTTCAACATCTGGTTGATATGGGTTAAGCTAGGGAAAACCACTAAATGTTAACCTTTCCTCTGGGTTAGGGTTTTCCCCTTAGGAGAAAACCAAATCTTGACCTAGGACATGAGTTAGGGACAGTAAAGAGAGCCAGGTAGGTTCCTAAACAGAACTGGTCACAGCTGTCTTGACAGCCATTCTGCTTTCCATGCATTCAGAAAGTCTGTGAACATGGGATGGCAGTCACCTCCTGTCCCTTTCTCCCCATGACACTCAAATCTACTTGCCTCAACAATCTGGCAGCTGTTTGCTAGAGCTCAGCCTCACTAAGAAGGCTGGGCAGTAGTGAGGGTGGGATCAAGAGTCAGGTAAGCGGTTGTGTCATGGCTGTCACCAGCAACAACACTGGGAATGGGGATCCCCTTTAGGGTGTTTGCTCCGTGTCCCCAAACTGTGTTGGACACTACTGATCAGTGACAACTCCCACTGACTGCCGGGATGCCAGATCAAGCCTGTTTTGTGGGCCCTAAGACACAGACGAGTGAATTCAAACCACAGGAAAAACGATTCCACCAAAACATTAGGAAAGACATCCTGACATAAGAGGAGACGTGGAATATGCTGTCTTGGTATGTGGTGGAGTCTCCTTCTTTGGAGATTCTTAAATGGTAGCTGGCCATCTGTCGAGAATGCTTTGATTCCTGCATGGCAAAACTAATATCATTATGTACTGTAATAGGCAATTTTGTTTGGTGAGGTTTTTAAAAATTATTCATTCTGCACATTTTTGACCTGGGATGGATCCAATTTGCGTCTTGGTATTTGCACATTTAGGAATTGCTGCAAACACATTCCTTCCCAAAAAGGGCATGTTTGCAAAGTCAAACAAAGATAAATGCTCACCTTTAAGATGTATGAAAAACTCTAGTCAAACCTTTAGTCAAAAAGTAAAGACATGGTTAAGCGATGTATCAATTTTTTTTAAAAAATATGTACATTTGTGAAATACAAAGAAAAGGAATGAGTTTTGTTCAATAAAAAGAAAAAAAATAATGGTATCAATACTACATGGAGAGGGGAAAGTAATAATAATAATAATAATAATAATAATAATAATAATAATAATAATAATAATCCTCTACTGAATGGATTGGAAGTGGTGCAGTAATTGGGTCTAGGTGGAGGTAAGGAACAGTCGTCAATTTATGCCAATTTTATCAAACACACATTTAAATAGCCAGGTTTTCAGATGTTTATGGAATGTGGCCAGGATGGGGGCAAGTCTAATTTCTCTCTGGAGGAAGTTCCAGAGCTGGGAGGCCACCGCCGAAAAGGCCCTCTCCCTCGTCCATACCAAGCACGTTTGAGATAGCGGCAGAAGAGAGAGGAGGGCCTCCTCAGCAGATCTCAGAGACCGTGCCGGCTCATAGTAGGAAATGTGATCACAAAGATAAGACAGACCTGAACTGTTTAAGACTTTATAGGTGATAACCAACACCTGGAAATGGGAACAGAAACCTATCAGCAGCCAGTGGAGCTGTTTTAATAGGAAGATTGTCTGCTCTCTATCATTTGTTCTCATTAACAACCTGGCCGCCGACCATTGTACAAATTGAAGTTTTTGGGCTGTCTTCAAGGGCAGCCCCACACAGTAATCCAATCTGTAGGTAACTAAGGCGTGGGCCACCATGGCCAAGTCAGATTACTACGGTCGCAGTTGGTGCAGAGCTTTAACTGTGCAAGGCTCTCCCAGCCACCACTGACACCTGAATTTCAAGTGTCAGCGCTGAGTCCAGGAGGACCCCCATATTGCGGACCTGTGATTTCAGGGGGAGTGTAATCCCATCAAGCATGGGTTGTCACCCTATACCCCAATGGGTCGCACGACTGACCAGGAGGACCTGTGTCTTGTCTGGATTAAGTTTTAGCTTGTTAGCCCTCATCCAGTCGACACGGCAACCAGGCACTGGTCCAGAACATAATGCATCTCCCTTCAGTTTACTTTAGTCCTAGTTGCACTTTGCTAAACGTTATCACCCATTCTTCATTTTATGATTGTTTTGAGTGTTACAATATTCTGCTGACCTGTTCTGAAGTAGTTGGTACTATAACATGCAGTACTCAGTGTATCAGCATATAGAACTCATCAATAAATGATTTCACTCTAGGTTAGGACTCCCAATGCTGAAATTTTGTACAGTTTGCAGAATCCCATAGATTGATATTTCTGAAAGAATGTGATATTTATTTATAAAATGATATATAGCAAGGATAGGACAGAGGGATTTTGGAAGCTGCTGCGGTTTGGTCACAGGACCCCTATTAGTACTAAAATCCATGAATGCTCATGTTACATTATATACACTTGTGTAACAAATGGTGTTCTATATATAAAATTGTAACATCAGAGTTTGCTTTTTGGATTTTGAAAATATTTTTAAGATGTGAATGGCAGAATACATGGATGGTGAACTCTGTGAATATAGAGGGCTGTCTTTACTTAAAAAGCCCTTAGTGACCTCCTAACTTACATCAATAATAATAATAATAATAATAATAATAATAATAATAATAATAATCTTTATTTATACCCCGCCACCATCTCCCCAACGGGGACTCAGGGCGGCTTACATGGGGCCATGCCCAGAACAATACAATTTGACAGAATATAAAAAGAGCAACAAATCATAACACATTGAACAATACAATAAATGATAATATACATTACAACGCAAAATCAGAAGAACAATAAAAACAAGGGCGGGCCACATGAACACTAAGTTAAAACTCGGGTGAGAAAAGGAATAAGAATAAAAACCACAAAGAACAGGGTCATAAAATAGTGGTGATATCAAGGGATATCAAAGCCTTAATTGGAGGTAGAGAATAATGAATCACAATTACTTTATGATGCTCTTGTTGCTCATCATAATGAGGGATAGAAATAATAATAATTTTTTTAAAAAACTCATTCTACAAAACAATCCTGGACTGATGATAATCTTCATCGTTTGAGATTTGTTCTGTGCAAAATTTAGTTGCAATTGTCTTGTGTAGGAAACAAAAAAGGTTCTTTTCAAGAAACAGCACTTTCTACAGAAAAAGAATAATATTTATATGTATTGCAAATATATGCATTGCAGATAAACTTTGCAAACTGTGCTTTCTGAAGAAGTTCTTGTATTGGGAAGAGAATTACAGGTACTTGCTTCCTTTGGGAATAAATTTTGAGAGGAATTACATTTCTGTATCTTTTCACTCCCCCAGGGTCCTCGAGGCATACAAGGTCCACCTGGTCTCCCTGGAAAATCTGGAAAAAGAGTAAGTATTGAATGCTCCAAGATAGCTGAGTGTTTTGTAAAAGGACATTTGGTAAAAGTTTTAGAAAATTAAGCTGCAATGTTTCACATTTGGTATTTAACCACCGCCTTTTAAAAACTTTTATAGGGTCGTCCAGGTGCAGATGGAGCCCGAGGAATGCCAGGGGAACCTGGCTCCAAGGTTAGTAAATATACATTTCTAATACTTTGATGCTGGAGCTTTCTCCAGGTGTGTGTTCAAATGAGAAACCAGTATCATCCTGGGCATACAAATGTGGGCATACAAATGACTGCCTTTGCAGGGCAGCACATGGAAGGAATAGTCATAGGGAATACTCTTGTGTTGGCTGCTACTACATTTTCAAGTACATATTGAAAGAGCCATTGTCAGCATGACTTATCAATTGGAATAAATGTGTCACCTGTATGTGTAAAGTTGCTCCCTGGGATCTCTTGTTTTCCCACAATGCTTCAGAACAATCTATTTACATTGGGCATCTATTTGGATATTGCTTTGGTGCACTGCCTGAGCAGCCCTTCTGTGGCTCATAGAGTCCCAATATTGAGTGAAAAGGCAAAATATAAATGAACAATGACAATTAGAAATGGTATTCTGCTGTTTTTAAGATTACCTCATTGTCTTTAAGGTTCTGGTAGGTGACACTTGAATCAGATGTAGTAATAGTTTTATATAGGTATAGAAAGTACAGAATCAGATATACAAATATCAGCTTTAAGTTTGAAAGCCAAGCTCTGTGAGGAGTGGCTGAGGATGCTGGGTATGTTTAACTTGGAAAATACAAGGTTGAGAGGCAGGAGACATGGTGGCCATGTTTAAATATTTGAAATAATGTCATATTGAGAAGGGAGCAAGCTTTTTTTTTTTGCTGATCTAGAGGGTAACATATAGAGCAATGTTTTCAAGGAAAAGAGATCCCACTTGAACTCTAGAAGAACTTCCTGGCTATAAAAGCTATTCAGCAGTGGCATAGGCTGCCTCCTTGGAGGGTGTGGACTCTCCTCTGGAAGGTTTCACACAGAGGATGGGTGGCCATTTGTCAGTGTTCCTGAATGGCAGGGGGTTGGACTAGTTGGCCCTTGTGGTCTTTTACAACTATAAGAATCTATTATTCTAAATATATCTTTGAATCAAGATTCAAGCAACACGACTTCATGGCAGTTGAAATAATAGATTTACAGTAGACCCCATGAAGCTTCTGAACTGTTGCATAGTACAAGAGTGAATGCAAAAGTTATTCTTTCTTTCCTCCCACTAGGGTGACAGAGGTTTTGATGGACTTCCAGGTCTTCCTGGTGAAAAAGGCCACAGGGTAAGAAAAAAAGATGCATGTTTATCTGAAAATCTATTTTGAAAAACCTGGGGAGGTCAAATCATACATCATTAAAAACAACAGCAGTATTTTTCAAACTCAACTGAGTTTTGTGGTACAGTTTGCACATACCAATTCAGAAATAAGTTCCATTGAATTCAATGTATCAATTTGAAAAGAAAATGCATGTGCGAATAATTTAGGGGTTGCTAGTTTGTTTACCACGAGTGTGTCTACATAGTAGAATTAGTGCAGTGGTTCTTAACCTGTGGGTCCCCAGGTGTTTTGGCCTATAACTCCCAGAAATCCCAGCCAGTTTACCAGCTTTTAGGATTTCTGGGAGTTGAAGGCCAAAACATTTGGGGACCCACAGATTGAGAACCACTGAATTACCGCATCTGACACCATTTTATCTACCATGTCTCAGTACTATGTGAGACCTCAATCTAAGCTCAACCCAGTTCTCTTGAAGTGGCATCTACAAATATGCCAAGTGGCACTCCCTCACTCTTCTCTTGGTGCTGCTTCACATTTTATGAAGCTTTTGCTGGTGGTGTTATAGCTATTGTTATGATATTCTACCCATCATATTTTATAGCTTCTGAATTATATCTTAAGAGGTAAAAGAGGAGTGAGCATATGTATGTCCAGCTCACTCAGACTGATAGTTGTATTTCAACATTAATTGACTTTATAATATACATCAGTTCTGCATTCATTCCCATTTTGTTTGTATAATGTGAAAAACTGCTCGGATAAGGCCAGATTAAACATAATGCTTTACATGACATAGTCAATAAGAAGAATTGTTCAAAGAATAATTCTGTGTTATCGTGTTTTTAAGTCATTCACCTGTTAGCTTGGTTGTGCTTTGAGGCTCCATACCATAACTGTACATTCTACGTAGCTGATAGCATGCTTGTTTCAGGGCTAGCCCAATGAACATGGAGTACAAGAGTTAGAAGGTATAGCTCCCTCAGGTAGGTAAATACAGTGTTTGTAACAGGCAAAGCCTGTAAGTAAGCTCCATAATTGTCAGCCAGTCAAGAGGGCTACAATTGCCCTTTTTGTTCTTGCAGACTTAGTGGCTCACTAGATTGTATCCCCAACTATTTCACAATTCAACTTGGATTGGATCTGAAAATTTGGAATAAATAGTTTATATCAGTGGTTCTAAACCTGGGGTCTCCAGATGTTTTTGGCCTACAACTCCCAGCCAGTTTACCAGCTGATAGGATTTCTGGGAGTTGAAGGCCGAAAATATCTGGGGACCCCAGGTTGAGAATCACTGATTTATTTAATGATTTTGAACCCACTGGTTGACATAGTAATAATAATAACAATAAATAATAATAATAATAATAATAATAATAATAATAATAATAATAATAATAATTTATTTGTATCCCGCCTTATCTCTCCGTGGAGCCCATTCATATTCTCCCTGCCTCAAAAGAAGATAAAGGCAATTTCCGTCTGAACAAATCTTGCCAAGAACCCCATGAAAATTACTTGTAAACAAACAATGACAATAACAAACATATATTATGCATGTGAAGGCATATGACAAAACAGGAAGGGAATATAGATTAAACCCAGAGTAGAGCTCCCACACATGATGCCAAGCTCCCCATAGGAAGAGCCAAAATCATGTAAAATGTGACAACAAATAGGAATCCCAAAAGCTCAGAGTTGTCAGGGTGGAGACCCAAGGGTGAACATGGCAAAGCCTAATACTACACAGTTATAACATTGTGATTGCACTTCAATGACCATGGTTGCATTTTATGTACTCCTGGGATAGTAGACTGGCACCAAAGCTCTCTGGGTGAGGATCTTTAGCATATCTCCCTAAACTGCAAATTCCAGATGTACCTAAGGGATAGAAACATGGAAGTTAAGGTGGAATCATAGGGTTATTATTATGGAGTCTGAAAGGACCCCAGTGACTATTGCTTATTTTAGTTAATAAATAAAAGAAAAAGACAACTGAGGGCTCTTCCACACGAGCATATAACCCAGAATATCAAGGCAGAAAATCCCACAATATCTGCTTTGAACTGGGTTGTCTGAGCCCACACTACCATATATTCCAGTTCAAAGCTGTGTGAAAGAGGCATTAGGCATAGCTAAAAGGGGTTCTGGGTTAGGGTTACAACTGTATTATAGTTGTATTAGCCCTATTCATATAGTGAAAATTTGGTAGACAAAAAGTTTTATGTTGCACTTTAGAATACTTATAATATGTTTTAAGAAGGAGAAAAAAGGGTCCCAGTATCTCTAAGACACCAGTCATTTCAAGGATGGTATCCTTGAAGTGACTGGCTTGACCTTGAAGGAGCTGGGGGTGGTCACGGCCGATTTGGAGACACATACGCACAGGAAAAAGCAGGTTTCCTTTAAAAATTGAAACAATTGTGTGAGTGACCAGCAGAGGGCACTGCACATTAAGCACTCATTTTGTATACTCCTACACTACTCTATGGCTAAGTAAACATTTTGAAGTTGCCCCAGAACCAATGAATATGTTCCCTCATCCAATCAGGTATTGCTAAATTAACACATTTTATGACCTTCAATTGTGCGACTGAATATTTTTTTCTTGCTCTTTCACTACACCATGGCTCCTGCCAAAATATTTCTTTTGCAACATTAACTCCAATAATGCATTTTCATCCCTCATGACTGAATTCTTGTTAAAGCAAAGCCTTTCAAATGCAAAAAAGGAAGAGAGCCATACTTTTACAAAAGAGCAAAATAAATAAACAAACCAGATATCCTATTAGAAATTCAAAAATAGAATACTTTGCAAGGATTTAGATTTTGAGTTATATGGTGAAACACACTGCATGTCTGAGAGGCAGTAGCAAAGTACTTGTACACAGCACTCCGTATTTTCTCAGCAAGAGCTCTGATATGAAAATATCCATATTTACAACTATATATGTGCACACCCTGAAAATTAAAATCAATATTGACCATAGTGAAGTAGTATATATTGATCTGCCCTCTGTAGAACAGACTGGTGCTTTCAGCTAATCACCCATAGCAGGAGATAACTGAAAGCATATTTCCTCTCAGAATCTGCTTCACCCTTATGTAAGTTGCATTTCTGCTGAGCAATCTATTAAGGAATACTATGTGCAGTCTTAGGCTCTGAATGTGATGATAATATTATAATAAAAAATTATTTATACCCCACACCCTCATCCCAAAGGGACTTGGGGTGCTTACAACAATTCCCGGATGCAGAAAATAATATAAACAATAAACAGACAACAACAGTAAACAATTATTGCTACATAAAATTAAAATTACATACTAATTAAATATTAATAAATGGTTTAAAAGCTATTTGCTTTCTAAAACAATTTAAAATATAACCATCATTTAAACCAGTCCGTTCCTGTTGTCAGATTATCCAGCATTACGTACCAATCGTCATTCAGGTCCTGTCCAAAAATTAAGTAATACTCTAGCCATTATCAAAAGCTTGCTTAAATAGACAAGTTTTTAACTCCTTCCTGAATGTTAAAAGAGTAGATGCTTTCCCTGGGGAGAGCATTCCAGAGTCAGGGCACTCTCTTTCGTCCCCACCAACCTCACTTGCGAGGGGAGTGTCTCCCCAGTTGATCTTAAGATCTGCACAGGTTCATACGGAGACATGTGGTCACGTGATGGGTTCCACCATATGAATCTCTTGAGATAGATTGGTAGACAGATATGCATGCATACATATACACATACACATAAATGTACTGTTTACACACACAGTGTCTGCCAGCCTACCAGCTTGTCTCTTACTACCACCAGTTTGAGAATCACATATAGATCTTGCTATGTAGGAAGTTCAGTGTAAAGGACCATGGTTAATTTTCAGTGGCAGAGGTCAATAGGATCACCAGAGTCATTGAACAGATTTAATCCTTTTCAGAAATCCTTTTACTTTTCTCCATATGAATTTACGATTGCATTCACATCAGTGGAGATGAGAACAACATTTGTCCTTCACATCTCTGTCTATGTGTGGTCTTCAACAGAGGAGTCCCAAGAATGCATCTGCATATGTTTATCAAAGAAAATGAAGAAGGAGAGAGGGAAAGAGGAACAGGAAAGAAAGCAGGTAGATTCCTTTCTGTGTTGAAGAAAATGGAGATCTGGTCACTTCTCTCCCCAGAAAGAAAGGAGAGGCTCCTTTCCCAGAGGGCAGAAGTGCAGCATGACTTCTGTGATTTTTCTCCACAAAGGAAGGAGGGGGAGCTCCTTTCTCAGTGGACTGGGCTTTATGTCATATTTGACACCTGGGGGGGGGGCTGCTTTCAGGAGGTCAATATGGGCATATTGCACCCTAACTTGTGAGTTTCCGTTTCAGCCATTCTCCTCTCTGTGGGGCAGTAGATGAGTCTATGTTTCAAAGACTTTACGTCTCCTCATAGAGGTTTTGTAGTGAGACTCAGGAGGAGAGAAAGCCTACAGTTCTTGTCAGTTAATACATTCTTGTTTGATTCAACTATACAGTCTCTGATCTGTTCCTTGAACAGCCAGCTCACTTTTCAAGTAGTTAAGATAGTGTGGGGGCAAAACAGTCATGCATTCTGGTAGCAGAAGACTAAAATACCTGGAGGGCCACAGGTTGGGCTGTCTTGATCAATGTATTTATTTATTTTATTTGCTATATTTCTATTCCGCTCTATCTCACACCAAGAGCAGCTTATGGCTCAAGAGCTTTAATCCCAACTCTGTATTTAATGAAAGGCATCTAGAATAAGATGTCATACAAAAGAGGAGAACAACCTGTCAAGTTGTTTGAAAATCAAAAAAGCCAACAGTACTGCTCTATTATCCGGGTGTAAGCCACAAGGGAGCGCTAGAGAGAGAAAGATAGTCCATTTTACTGGGGGGGGGGAAGGGGAGTTGAAGGAGGAAAACTGTTTCTCCCATTTTTGCTAGTTATTCTCCCCACTTTCCATTTAATAAACAAGGATTATTTTCATGATGGGGACATGGATGGGGGGAATAAGAAGAAAACGGGGGAAAATATTTGGCTTGGCACAGTTCCATTATCGAGGCAGAGGCCACAAGGAGGCACTAGAGAGAGAATGACAGTCCATTTTATAGGGTTGGAGGGTGGGTTGAAGGAGGAAAAACATTTTCTCCTGTTTTCCTGTTATTCCCCCTACCCATGTCCCAGTCATGGAAACAATTTTTGTTTATTAAATGGGAAGTGGGGAAGGAGAATAACTATAGAAAATGAGGAAAACAGTTTTTCTCTTTCAACTCTCTCCCCCCCTCCCCCCAATAAAATGGACAATCGTTCTCTCTCTAGTTCCCCCTTGTGGCCTCCACTCAGATAATGGATCAGTACCAAGCCAAATATTTATGAATGACTTCAAGGCAATATTCAATGTGTAAACTCTCCTGCTGAATATGCCTAGCTTTCTGGTGTTCTTGATAATCAGAAGGATAGTATTATTTAAGGAATACAGAGAGTTCAATAATCAGAGGTTTAAATTACCACACAATAATGTAATCCAGTTAAAATTGTCATCACACCATTGTCTCTTTCCACTGTGTCCTTATCATGTGCAGCCAGTCCCTCACCTAAGGGAGAAAAGATTCATTCATATAGTGAGCTGTGCAGACAAGTTTTCTAATTGTTGTACTTTTGGATGTGTTCCCAAAATAATTAAACAATATTTAATGAAAAAGGGATCTCCGGCCATTCATAGCTGACAATAAAAATTATGTTCCTTGTATTAGTCTTGAGGTTTCCACCTTGCAGTTCACATAAACAATTTCTCTTTTGATTTCACAGCCACATCAATGAAATTAATGGTTGCTATTGTACTACAGGGAGTCTAAGCAAGTAATTGAAGAGTGTTAGTGACAACATGATGTAATGGTTTGAGAATTGGACTGTAAGACCAGGGTTAAAATACCTGGTCTATGGAAACCTGGATGACTCTGGGCAAATCGCATTCTCTGAACATTAGAGGAAGGCAAAAAACAAAAAAACAAAAACAGAACACTATGAACCAATCTTGCCAAGAAAACCCCATGATAGGTTCACCTTAGGATTGCCAGAAATCAGATCTGACTGAAATACATACAACAACAATAAAAGTAACTAGCTTGTGGTGCCTTGTGTACATACACAAAAATACATAGTCAAAATACTTAAATGCACAATTTTGAGCATTTTATATGATGGCATATGCAGTCAGGGACAGGGATGTAGCCAGAAAAAAATTTCAGGAGGGGTTTTGAAAATTTCGGGGGGGGGGGGGGGGGAGGGGTTATAATTCATGAGTAAACCAGTTTTTTTTTAACCTGAAAAATTTCGTGGGGGGGGGGGGTTGAACCCCAACACTCCCCCCCCCCCAGCTACAGGCCTGGTCAGGAATATCTTTTTCAAACATGCTTGAAATGTATTTTGGATTTTGGGTGGTGGTGTCACAGGAAATTTATTCATTTTAAATGTTTTTTTTGTTCTTACTGTAAAATGTGCAGTATTGAGTAACACATTGATAGTAGTCTTCCAGTTCAAATAGACACCATCATAGAACTTTTAGCATCTTTCTGATCTGTCAGTTCAACTTGATGTGCTTTCTGTGACTTTATGCTTAGATTCACCGTGAGAAATGTCAGCTAATTTTGCTCATACACAAGAGTTTTTTTGTAAAGTGTATTGTGTACAAATTGCAGAGAGCATTATGAATCCCTCATTCCGTGATTTGGCACATCCAGCATTGATAGCAAGATTTCTCAAGGGGTTAGAGAGCCCTTGAAGTGGTGTTTCATCATGCTGAGAGAATAATTCTTTACTAGGTACTCAGAAATTGCAATTTTTCTTCACATTCTTATTAAAACGCTTTTAGAAAATAAATAGAAGCATTACTTGTTACAACATTTCCACTTGTTCTATTGTTTTTTAAATGTCACTTTTGTATACAGTAGAGTCTCACTTATCTGACATAAATGGGCTGGCGGCACGTCTGATAAACAAAAATGTTGGATAATACGGAGTCTCCTCCTGTTATCCGTCTGATGCCATAGTCGTTGGCTACCTTCTGCATCGTCTCTCCTTTGTGCATACTCTTGATTCCCTCAAGTTTCTGTTCCATTGATACAATGTCCTTCCTTCTTTTCGTCATCATACTCGTGACTGCACAGCAACACGCAGCAAATGGTTCCACAAACTGTATATCCAGCCCCCATGCCTCCCAGTTTTCTTGTCTTTGATGCCACCTTTCGACTGTGTGGCACTAGACATCTAGAATGCTAACAACAGGGATTCAAAGAGTTAAGGTAAGGCAATGTCCCGGGACTAGAGTGGCCCAGCAGGAAGTGCTCGGACGTGGAAGAGGAGTGTGGAGAGGGATGGAGGAAGAACGCTTCCGCTTCCAGTCCTGCCTCTTTTCCCCCTTTTCTCTTCCCTCCTCTTCTTTTCTTGCCTTTTTCACTTATTGGGAATGGAGAGAGAGTTAGGGAGTGCTCCTTTAATTGAAGGGGAAATGCTGGAGGAAAAGGGGGGCATCGGATAAGACGGAATGTCGAATACGTGAATATTGGATAAGTGAAACTCTACTGTACTTTCATCGTCCCCCTCCCAACAGTAGCTCATTACAATCAAGTAAGTCAGTGGTCATTTTCTGCTTTTAAGATCTGGGTAAGTGAATCATAGATGGCTAAGACATAATTTGATGTTGTGGTCACCAAGTAATGAATATGTTGATGTAAACCACCCTGAACATAACTGTTTTGCTCACCCAGGACATTGCTTGCATTTCTGTCAACCCGTGAACATGTGAAACAAATGATTGTGCAGTTTTTTCCTATATTGTCATTTATTTATACGAAATATAAGTATGTGTTGGGATGAATAAAATCAATTAAACTGGCGGATTTTAGTGTATTTCAGCATGCCCAACTCTGTGTTGGATTATGGCTAATGGTTTAAACCCAAATGTGAATGGAGGTTTGCGTATCATAATGCTGCATGCAGAGATTTCTATCCCTTTAGTCAAGATGTGTTATGACTTGCCAGTTTGAATCTGAAGTGTTTGCTTGTATCTCATTTTTAAGTTAAATATTCATTGGCACATAATCATAATTCTTCCAAGCAATGTGATTTTAATGTTTATTTTTTCTCCAGGGGGATCGTGGACCACAAGGACCTCCTGGTTCTCCCGGTGAAGACGGAATGAGAGTATGTCATTCACAGTTTCTTATCATTCTTAAACTGCACAATAAAATCTAAACACAGGATTGATTTCATGAACTAATGCTTTAATTTTGTTCTGTTTACAACAGGGAGAAGATGGAGAGGTTGGACCAAGAGGCCTCCCAGGTGAAGCTGTAAGCAAAGCTTTATTCTTGCTCACTATTCATAATGTCTACTGACTACCTATGTTGCAGTATTAGCAATGGAAGGTGTCATTTGTGCATCTAAATGCAGCAGCAAAGTTATGTTCTATTTGGAGACCATTTATAAATGAATACTCTTATAGTGATTTTGTCCATAAAAGTTCTGCTGTTTGAGTTTTTTTCCTTACTGAGGTAATTCAACACATTCCCTTTTTAGTATTTTGAGGTTTCTCAAAATTTGTGTTATTCTTGAACACACAGAATTTAAATCCCATTAGTTAGGATTTTGGTTATAGCAGTGATTTATGGGTACATTCCTACGAGTTAAGCTAGAAATCATCCTAACTTTTGAAAACTCTTAACATCTTAAGAGGTTTTTTAATCTTTAAATATATTATAATCCTACTGTATCTGTGGTATCGATTACATATACTAATTTATTTGGCTTGATTCACAGTTTGGCTTGGTTCATATAGGCTCCAAAATTATATGTGGTAAAGTGATGAGGTCTCATCTACACTGCCTTATAATGCAGTTTAAAACTGTATTACATGGTCAGTGTAGACCCATGTAATGCAGTTTAATTACATTGATCTGCATTATACAAGGCTACATTGACCATATAATACAATTTCAAACTGCATTCTATGGCAGTGTACATGGGGTCTTAGTCTCTGTTACATATAGAATCTTGGTAAACTGTGATTGGCCTTCAGGGATTCTTGGATGAAACTGATTAGCTAGACCCCTCATAGTCTGGTTTTAGGCCTGGTCACAGAATGGAGACAGCTTTGGTTGCCTTGGTGGATGACTTCCACAGAGAATTAGACAGGGGAAGTGTGTCCCTGCTGGTTTTCCTGGACATCTTAGTGGCTTTCGATATGATTATTCATGGTATCCTTCTGGGTTGGCTCTCCAGAATGGGTCTTGGGGCACTGTGTTGCAGTGGTTCCACTCCTTCCTGGAGGATCGTACTCAGATGGTGATGCTGGAGGACACCTGTTCAGACCCGTGGCCATTGACCTGTGGGGTCCCACAAGGTTCCATTCTTTCTCCCATGCTTTTTAACATCTACATTTAACCACTGGGAGAAGTCATCTGGAGTTTTGGAATTGGGTGTCATCACTATGCAGATGACACACAACTCTGCTACTCTCTTCCACCTCCCTCAGATCCTAGACCAGTACCTAGCAGCTGTGATGGACTGGATGAGGGCCAAATAACTGAGGCTTAATCCAGACAAGACAGAGGTCCTCCTGGTCAGTTGCAAGGCCAATCAGGGTATGGGGTGGCAAAATGTGCTTGATGGGGTTACATTCCCCCTAAGGACACAGATCCACAGTCTGGGGGATTTCCTGGATTCGTCACTGACGCTTTAAGCTCAGGTGTCAGTGGTGGCTGAGAGGGCCTTCTCACAGTTAAAACTGGTATGCCAGCTGCAACGGTATCTCGAAAATCCTGACTTGGCCACAGTGATCCATGCCTTAGTTACATCCAGAATGGACTACTGTAATGCACTCTACGTAGGACTGCCTTTGAAGACAGCTCAGAAACTGCACATAATTCAAGAAAAACACCTTAAAATGAATAATAATAATAATAATAATAATAATAATAATAATAATAATAATACAAGAATGAGTAAAAATCATCATAAAAGCACCATGAACATATAATAGAAGAAATTGCAGCAGATCATAGCCTGAACTATCCTCTACACAAAACTATCGTTCAACATATTCACCATCAATTTGTATACATTTGCTCCATCATTTGACCCAGGAATCAAAACCATTTTGGAAAAATTCAGGGTCTTGCTTTGTGACTCATGATTTCAAAGCTGTTTTAACATCATTCAGGTCATTGAATCTAAAACTACATAGGCTGCCTTTCAGAGGTCCAAATAGGTAAAAGTCAAAAGGGGCAAAATCAGGATTGTAGGGTGGATGAGGCACTATTGACAAGCCCATTTTTGCAATCACCTGGGTTGTGAAAAATGACGTGTGTGGGCATGCATTATCGTGATGAAGCTTGATGGAACAAACGTCTTTTAGTAGCCTCTTCTTTCTTATTGCCCCCTTAAGTTTCTTAAGTGTGGTTACATAGGTATCACTGTTGATTGTGCATGCCCACACACATCATTTTTCACAACCCAGGCAATTGCAAAAATGGGCTGGTAAGTAGTGCCTCACGCACCCAACAGCCCTGATTTGGCCCCTTCTGACTTTTACTTGTTTGGACCTCTGAAAGACAGCCTGCGTGGTTTCAGATTCAATGTCTTGAATGATGCTAAAACAGCTTTAAAATCATGGGTCATGAAGAAAGACCTTGAATTTCATATAGTTTTTATTTTATTGTCACTGCCTCCATGTGTGTCTACAAGAAAATAAAGACTATGTGAATGGATAAGGATTACTTCTGTATATGCATGCTCATTTTGTTCTACAACATTCTCTACAAACAGAATAATGGAAGACAATAGATGCATTTCTGAGAATTATACATAAAAGGCCTCTGTAAACCAGGGTCTTTTGTCCACAAATACAGCATATACTTCAGTAGGTAGAACTGGAAAAGACAGCTGACTAAAAGACTAGAGAGCTAATGCAAATTACCATAGACAGTATTGACGTAGACGTAGACAACCAATGGTTTGACTCAGTAAAAAGGCAGTTTCTTTGATTATGAAATAAAACTTTGAAAGGTGTAGTGTTTCTGAGCAAATCTGAGGTGAATATTTGCTTTAGCTCTGCCAGTTGCCTCTACCAGCTTGTGGGCAAAAAGGGGGCAAATCCAATAGGCTATAGATCATTTTTAGTATTACTGTAAGGATGTGAAGTCAGCACACATCTTGTTCCTTTTTGCTTTCTTTGCATTAACTCCAAATTCCGTTTGTGTGGTTAAAGAACTATGACATTCTAAATGCCAGAATATGAGGTGGAGCTCTCAGAGGTGTGCTCTGATGAATTTGCCCAACACTTTGCTAGCAAAATTGGTTTTATCCACTTGGACATGAGAGTGAACTCTAAAGATGTAACTGATGAGTAAGTTGCATTTTCTGCAGCTTCAGGGTTTGGACAAGTTGCTTGGAAGAGTGAAGCCAGTCACTTGTTTACTTAGACCAGTCTTCATCCTAGCCAATGAGTGCATCTAATGGAGGGCTGATTTCTTGGGTGGTGAGGTTGTAAACATTTCTCTGAAAGATGTATATATTCCAGTTCCTCCACAAGGAAAGGGCTGTGATAACATCAGGAATCATTTTTTATCCTAACATCCTTTTAACAAATTGACACGTCTTATCCTTTTTAGAATAAGGTATTAGAGCACAGGTATGCAAAGTGTATTTTCAATAACATTTTTGTAGCTCTTAATGAGTCTTCATCCACTTCATGCTTACCAAAATCTGTCTTAAGCTCTATAAAAAAATCTTGTTTAAATATTGTTTCCAGAGCCCCAAAGCTTATAGACAGGTCCAATAGATTATTTTCCACATGTGTGTGAATTATTTTTAGGGCCAATTTAGACTTTTTTCCAAACATGAAGTTATAGAAGGATAGGAAGAGCCGGGGTCATTTTTTTTTTTAGTACAAGCATTACTATGTGGGTCTAAATATTTTTAGAGGCGCTGGAAAAAACACCTCTGAGTATTCCCTGCTTACAGATACCCTATGAAATTCATGTGGCTGCCATTTGGTGATTTAAAGGCGCGTACACATAAGCCAGGAGCCCCGGTGGCGGAGTGTATAAAAGCACTGAGCTGGAGACCAAAAGGTCCCAGGTTCAAACCCCGGGAGCGGCGGGAGCGGCCGCTGTTAGCTCCAGCTCCTGCCAACCTAGCAGTTCGAAAACATGACAATGTGAGTAGATCAATAGGTAGACTGCTCTGGCGGGAAGGTAACGGCGGTCCATGCAGTCATGCCGGCCACATGACCTTGGAGGTGTCTACGGACAACGCCGGCTCTTCGGCTTAGTAATGGAGATGAGCATCAACATGCTCATCAACAGACATGATTGGACTTAATGTCAGGGGAAAACCTTTACCTTACACATAAGCCCTGTCAGGATAAGATTATAGAGTTGTTTAATTTCTAACATGTTAATTGTCTCTCCTGGAATCTCTTGCCTACTACAGCTTCTTGTCATGTTTCATGTGAGCAAACAATTTTATGGAGTTTTTTTCCCTCCTTCACAGGGTCAGCGAGGATTACTGGGCCCAAGAGGAACTCCTGGGCCACCAGGACAGCCTGTATGTATTTTCTAAAGAAATTCATTAGCTTATATTTTGTATTTCCTCATAAATTTGTGTCTGACTAGCATAGCTTTGTTCCATTCTTCAATATAGGGAATCGCAGGTGTTGACGGCCCACAGGGACCAAAAGGAAACTTGGTAGGTAACTGTGAAGGAGTTCTTCTTTGCAAAAATAAATAAATAGATTAATTGTATTTTATTCCCATGTTAGTGTTATCAGTATCTTAATACCAATTACATGTGCCTTAGATGCAGAAGAATAGAATCTGTGAGTGACATTAGTGAAAGTATGGAATTATTAGCCCATCACAAATGCTCTTCTGAGATACCATCAGGGTGAGGAGTACAGAAGAGAAAATTAAATAACATATGCTAAGGGCCCCTAGTGGCACAGTGCGTTAAAGTGCTGAGCTGCTGAACTTGCAAACCAAAAGGTGCCAGGTTCAAATCCCAGGAGCAGAATGAGCGCCCACTGTTAGTCCCAGCTCCTGCCAACCTAGCAGTTCGAAAACATACAAATGTGAGTAGATCAATAGGTGGGAAGGTAACGGCGCTCCATGCAATCATGCCGGCCACATGACCTTGGAGGTGTCTACGGACAATGCCGGCTCTTCGGCTTAGAAATGGAGATGAGCATCAACCCTCAGAGTCGGTCACGACTGGACTTAACGTAGGGGAAACCTTTACCTTTAACCGTATGCTATGCGCAAATTTTGTACAGAATAAATTTTGAAATGTCAAATTTTCATCACTGCAGAATTCTTTGTGTTTAGGTTTCTTGACATTCTAAAAACACATTTTAAATCATTTGCCAAAAATGTTTTGAATATTCCTTCCATTCCTAACATATGTTGTTCTTATAACAATGGTGCTGGACATCTAAAGGGGAGAAGAAATATGTCTAAATGTTTTGCCACCAAAATAAAAATGTCCTTTTGCATTTCTTACACAACAGGGCCCACAAGGGGAACCTGGACCTCCTGGCCAACAAGGAATCCCAGGCCCACAAGTAAGTATTCAGTGACTTTTCTACCAAAAACGTTAAAGAGCTAAAGAGCAAGGAGGGTGATGGTATGCCTTTTCCCCTTCAGTGAGCTTATTCTTGCTTCTAGGCTTTCATAAACTATCCTGAAAATATCCCTACTGCAAGCAAAGGCAGCCGGGAGAATGGTGGGATCATGTTTGCACAGACACTTCCCCCTCCTGACTTTGCCCTCCTTTAGAGAGAAAAAAATGACTCATTTAGAGCTCCATGAATGCCAACAAGAACAGCCACACCTGGAGGAGGGATCTGTATTGGATCAAGTTGCATGTTTACTGCCAGCAAAGTAGCCAGAATAAAAGCTCTTATAACCTCTTCCTCTTTCTTCCCTTCCTTCCTTTAATGGTGACTTTTTGAAACATCTTAATGAGGCAGACAAATGGGGAAAGTATTATTAATAATTGTCTTTCATTTGTAACAATCTGTGGTCTTTTAAATAGGGGCTTCCTGGTCCACAAGGTCCAATTGGAGTTCCTGGTGAAAAAGTAAGTGAAACTCCATTACTGAATAAACAAAAGTTCAAATCTGAAATTCTTGGATGTGTGAATTGGTATTGTCTTTCATTAGAACAAGATTGTTCATGCTTGTCCAGTGAAAAAGCATTCTGCAGCTATTCTGTCTTGTCTACACTGTGTTTGTATGTGTGGTCACAAAATATAGAATAACTGTTAGAAAAACCTCAAATGGGAATATTTCTCAAAGCCAAGGAATTCTACAATAAAACCACAAGGGTCATTTTAAATTATAATTATAAATTGTCTTGGTTGTAACCATTGTTTCCCTAAGACCTCAGAACTCATTTATTTGTACTCTAGAAAATGGCTGTAATTCAATGGAATAACATGTGCTTTATATTGAGAAGGTCTCAGATTAAATCCCAGGCAACCATCCAGATGGGGCTGGGACAGATTTTAATCTGTCACCACTGCCATTCTGTGGAGACAGTACTAAGCTATATGGAATAGTGATTTCATGCTCTCTTAAGGCAACAGTTTATGATGCTACAAGAACTCTAGACATTTTATTGTAATAATTTTATGCTATTAAAATATTCACCAAGACGGTGATTTGCACAGTTGTTCTTATTTGCATGGTAAATAATTAATCTTGATTTAACTATTCCTCTCTTACGAAGCCCAGCCTAGCTTGGACAGGTCTTTTTGTTGTCTCTTGTCCAGGAAAAGAATTGATCAATGTCATTATAGTGTAGTGCCAGTGCCATGGCATTAGATTGGCTTGGATCATGTGGTCACAGTGGCAGCTAGTGGCATCCATGTCAATGGCATAGTGAATAATAGGTTATTTTACTGCCAATAATAATCAGTTATATCCATGTGAATATGACCATAGGATTGTAAATATATGGATAGGGAAATGTGTCCCCTTTTTCCACTTATGTTCTTCTGAATTTCATCTGTTCCCTCCATCCCTTTATTTTTTGTTCCATCTTAGGTAGCAAGGTTTTCCGTTTTCTTCCTGCATGTTAATTCATGCCATTTTAATGCGTTTTTCATAATGTCCTTAAATTAGGCAGATTCAGATTCCTGATGATTAAACGCAGTTATATTTGTTTATTTCAGCAAGCTTATTATTCTGGCCCCTTACATCTTAAAATATAAGCTTTGTTTATCGCACACTTTATTTCTTAGGCAAGCTCTGTAAGTCTCTCAGATGCTTGAGGCAAGGTATGCATTTTCTCACAGCATCTCTTAGGGACCGTGAAGCAAGTGTACTACTTTGAATGAGCCTGCCCAGTTCAATGACATTTCTTTCCATTCCTTGTTGGGCAACTCAGCCATAGATGTTACATTTAGTTATTCTATAAGCAATTTAGCCTTTCTCTTTTTAGACTTACTTTGTTGAAACCTTGTATTTCACACAAACTGATCTTTTACTTTCTTGCTTTGTAATAATATTCACAAAGCAATATTAAAATCATGTAGAACTCTGCATGCATTTGGTTACTGATGTCCTTTACATTACCTTTGTAGTTTCAGTGAATGTTGAACCATTTTTTGCTTCTCTCTTCCTCCTTCATTATTTCATATGATTTAAATATTTTTATAAATATTTGTTACTATAGAGGGGTTTGAAAATATTTATGAAACAAAATGCATGTATTTTTGCTTGTAACCATGTTATTCAGTGAGATTATAGAACATACAACAGATGCTTCCCACAGTCCATCATAAGAGCCTTTTAGCTGTTAGAGATTCAGAGACCCAGCATATATTCTTTTCCTACATTATCTTGAAGTCACAATTGCGGTGGGGGGGGGGGGGGAGCATTTTTCTACATTTGAAATGCACACATCATTTTCCTATTATACGTAAAAGTAAATAAAAACACCACACTTAAAGTAATAAAAAACTCCACACTTCCCACTTGGAGCTTATCCATACTGAAGGCACCAACTGGAGTGAGTAACAGGACAGGGTTTGTTGGAAAAATTATAGGCATTTATTGAATGCAGCTTGCAATATGTTCTGGTGTAACATACGTCTGGATCCTTTTATCAACCTGACTGCTGAGGGACCATGTTAGAAGCATCAGGAATACCAGGAATACCAAGTCCCAGGAATAAATTGTGGAAGGAAGGTGAAAACCCCATTGCAAATAAGCCCATTCCTTCCTGGATTTTTAAGCAGTGGCTAACATGTGTTCATAGCTGTAGTTATTATACAATACAGAACAGATCAAGTGAGTGGTGTCCTGGGGAGATTCTGCACAGACAGAAAATGCAAACCTAATAGATGCTCTGAGCTGCCGCAGATGTAACAAACATGATTTGGGGCCATGGGACAGCCACCTTATATGCTGTGTTGTGGTTGTCATCAATTGTGGCTCCCTTACCTGCCTTCTGGAAGTCACTCTGGCTGACATTAGCCAAAGCATCCACTCACAATGAAGCAAGCAGGTAGTCTGCCTGATGGTAACTAGACTGCCCACAAGAAGGATACATGGCTGTGTTGTAGCTGGTGATAGCCATGGCATGTGGGAAAGGGATGTCAGAGGACTCAATCAAAATTTCAGTTTTCCTCCAAAGTAGCTTTACCTGGGGCAGAACATCCCTACACAGTGTTTAGCTGTTGAGGGGCTGCTCTGGCTGCAATCAATCTAAGTGGTTAGTGTAGCTGTGGCCCATTTCAGTCAGGATGAATGCTGTATATAGGCTCTCCTTATAGCCCACTGGAGCAGACCAGAAATGAGGCTGCCCCTATTCTGGCCAACCTCACTGAATGCTCTGCCCTTCTGAAGCAGTACTCCAAATTAACCCGAATAATTCTTCAGGTGCCACATGACCTTACTGATTGCAATTCAACGTAGTACAGCTGTCTCCCTCCTCTAAGTTGTAGAGGACACAGGTGGACTGCCTGAATCAAGTAGGTGTGGAATTTTCCGAACATCCTATTTAGAATAACAGAAGTGCTTACTTATAAAATGTCATTGTCTTGCTTTAGCTTACAGCCTTTTGGCTCATCTTACAGCTATGGGATGTGAGAAGTAGCTGTGATTTATGATAGTTTCCCAGGATCTTCTTTACCATAGTTCATCAAATCTAGGGTGTTATCAATTCTAAAATGTACCCCCCCCCATTTTGAGCTTCAATTTTAGAAAAAATATTTTTTCTTTAAAAAAGCATAGACTTCTGAGAATGTGAGAATACTGAGGAGAAAAAAAAGAAAGAGACAGTTGATAGATCTTTGGGGGTAAGCCCAGATGATAGGGGGGACGGGAGGGAGAGAGAAGGAAGCTCTCTCATCTTCACAGCAGCTTCTGATCCTCTTTAAAAAAGCAAATCTAGGACACCTGCAATTCTAAGACAGGTGCCTTTTTATAAGCCTGGATTTTTTTGGTGGGTGGAGAGAGCATCTTAGAATTCATGAAATGTAGTACTAGCATTTCCCTCAAAGCTGAGGGATAGTTTGAGCTGATGTTTTCTATATTGTAAAGTCATCATATCTTTGATTGGTTTAGTCCTAGTCTAAATTTTACCACCATAAAGTATTTCTCCTTTCCATATCTCCTTGGAACCAGATCCATAATTTGGGGTGGGGGAGATTTGAGCCAAATGACCTCATGCTCCCCTCTTTCTGTTGACCATTTGCTTCCTTTTTGCTTAATCCAAATGTTCCCAAAGAGAATGTAAGCCAAATAAAGAATGCTGTTCCTTCCTTTTGCTCTTCTCACTGATTATATCCTTGGAGAGAACAAGCAAACAGACAGGAAGAGCAAGTAAGAGAAACAGGTTAAATGACCAGTCATTCCCCCATTAGAGACTCACAGGAAGTTGGTCTTTAATCCTGGTCTTCTCAGCCTCTTTTTGTGAGTCTCTTATATTTTAATGAGATTTGATTTTTTTTTGTAAATTCTAGTTTATAGAAGGAGTGGATTTGGGGGAGAGTTTTCGGGAGACTTGAACCATTTATTGCTTCTACCCCATTTTTTCTGTTGCTGTTGGCAACGTAGAAACTAGGATATATTCCTTTCTAGGAATGTTTTAATTTCAGTTGTATGTATATGTATGTATGTGTGTGTGTGTGTATGTGTGTGTGTGTGTGTGTGTGTGTGTGTATATATACACACACACACACACACACACACACACACATACATATTGATTCATGTATTCATTCATTTTAAGTTCAAGGACTGTGGTCTCCAGTCTCCTGAGGAGAGTTTTATTAGCATGCATGCCTCTCTGTATGGGAGAATATTTGATTTTCAAAAGTCACATTCTGTCTTGTGATAATTATAAATGGCCCTCAGAATAATGTTTCTTTTATACACTGAAGGGCAAATCAAGCTTTTAGACACTAGGCAGACAGCCTTGAACTTCCTAACTCACTGTGTTGAAATTAGACTGACTGATTGAATAGAACAGTTATCTCTTAGTTATTTCCTCAGTTAAAACACATCCTTACAGGGACTTTAGAGTGAATGTCAGATTCACTTCCAAAAAAAGTTCTTGATGTCAGGTTGTACATATGTGGGGTGCTTGAAAGGGCACTGAACTCCTAGTAGTCTCTTGTGGATGAGGCAGTTGAATAGAACTAGTACCTCACGTGCATCTTGATCAGGGGCATTTTCTGCATTCCCAGCTGCACACTAGTGTGCCATATAGAGATATAAATCTTCACTAAGTTTGTTATTAAATGAAGAAATTAGTAATTTATGAACTTATTCCCTCTTACAAGAAAGTCTCTTAAAATGTTCCCTGCTTGAAGATTGTTTGTAAGGTGGGACTTACTATGTGCAAAATTTACACATGGCTTTTCCATTAAGAACTTAGAGTTTTCTTAATAGGAAAATAATATTTCTGCATATAAATGCTGTTTCCTGCTCAAGTGGGTGTTTGGGTGTCTGTAGCTGGTTTTACATAATTTTCTTCTGTGTTCTAGTTATATTGGAGGATTCCTAGCCAATCATTAAATATTAAATATTTTGAGGTATCATTACTCTTGGTAAATATCAGCACTGTTGGCAAGCCCAGGGGAAAATAGCAAATGTTGGTGAGCTCAGAGAAGCACCACCATATGCTGATAGTCTCACAAAGGAGACCGACTATGTTCACTGATAACTTTCTAAAGCTTGGAAATCTCTTTCTTTCTGTTGTTAGGCATTTGTTCATTTTTATTTGAGATTGCCATCATTCATGAAGGAATTTTGGCACAGAACAGATTTTGGATACTGGCTCATTATGTCTAATTGGATAAAAGGACTAGGGTACAAATGCCTTAAAAATAAAGAGATGTAATCCTAAATATTCTAAAGGCTGATCTTGTCTGATCTTGGAAATTCAACCCTGGTTTAGTACTTCGATTAGAGATCAACAACAAATATCAATTACTGTAGGCTATATCAATCAATGAATCAATCAAGACTTCATTACGGTCCATGACCAGCACAGAGATGGGCACAAATGCCCTGGGATGAGGAAATACAGTTCTGATAGAAGGGGTCAAAACACTAGGGGAGCGTTAGAGATAGAGGGAGGGGGCACATTATGTCCAGCAACACCTCAGCAGCAACAGATAGTTCCAGCCATGCTCCCGTCAGGGTGCTGACCAGTGGGGTTAATCTTAATCCATTGAATTTTAAGTGCTGCAGTGCAAAACCTAGCAACACTGTAAGTTATTGTAGTGCTAGAGTCCGAGAGCAGCAGAGTGGTATAAAACTTTCCCGTGTGCCCTGGGTATTTAAGAAGCCACGAGGTAATGAAATTAGTTCTGTTGTCTCTGTAGAACATGCATTGAAGGAGCACATATTCGGTTGTTTCTGTGTATCCGGACTCACATGAGCATAATCTCTCCTTGAAGGGGGTCTTCCGATACCTCCCCTCCAATACATATAGCCACCAGTGTAGGCTATATTTCTGAGGAGGAAAAGCCAAACTGTATCTTGGTAATTTTTTTTGCTTAAGAAAACCCCATGAAATTCACAGGCTTGACATAAAGTAAACACACAACTTGGAGACACTCACATGCATACACAAGTGTGATAAAACATGCTATGTTCAACAGCACTTTGAAAGTTATTCCACAGTCAGCATGGGCAGTGACAGTGGTGTTCCAGTAAAGCATGGCTTCTGAGAAGGATTATGGGGGTTGTAAGTAAAGTATCTTTTGCAAGCTCTGCTAATAAGTTAGTATAACTCTGTCAATTGTGAATGTAGCTCTTCCACGTTCAAATAACACATTTCTAAGTATCAGTCAGGTGTCAAGTTCAAAATGACTTTTACAAAGTTCTGAATGTTGAGACATTATCTCTTTTCCTTCTTACAGATTGCATTTTCACTTTGTTCATAAGTAATCTTTTGCTTGCAGCCATTTGCAGCCTTGTGATACCTTATCTTTGATTGCTTTCTCAAAAGTGTTTCTTCATCTCCCTTCAGGGACCTTCGGGCAAGCCTGGCCTTGCTGGACTTCCTGGTGCTGATGGCCCTCCTGTAAGTAGTATAACATTTTGTCAATTTTTATTTTGTTTTAGAAAGACAAAAAAAAATCACTTTGAAGCGCTGTGCTCATGAATTTTAACAAGGCAATCGCATCACTGATAGCTAGCAGCAGAACCTGTAAAACATATCCAGTTTCATTATTTGAACTTGATCCATGTTTCTCATCTAGGACTGTAAGTTTCAAAAAAGAGCCACTAAAGGGCAGGCAAGAAACACCAGGGACACTGAAGAAGAAAAGAAAACACATTCAGATGTCTTAACATGTTTGGTCTGGTGCAGATTTAAATTATGGGAAATGAATATGATGAGAGGCTAGGAGAGACCTATCTTTGCAGGGAAATGTGATTTTTTATTCTGTTGGCAGGATTTTTCTTTGTCATCCAACTGCTGTGATAAGGAGATGGAACACTTAACTTGTTAATGCTGATAACTGCTTTTATGTTCCAACCCCAAACTAAGAAAATTAAATTCTGAGTGAGTAAAGCCAATTAATCATAATGAAGTGTTTTCTAGCACCTTGAAAACTAACTCATTTATTATGCCAAGCTTTTCTTTGCCAGTGAATCTTCATCAGAGTGAAATAGCCCTATATTTAGGGCTATTTGACATGGTTAAACAAATTATAGTTAGCTAGTTGTATGAATTTTAATTGATTTATTTATTAAATTTATATATGAGAAATCTGGTATTTTTAAAACAAAAAGCCTATTTTTGTTCATTTATAATGCATCTTATTATTTATTTATTTATTTACTGCATTTATATACCACTTTTCTCACCCTTGGGGGGACTCAAAGTGGTTTACAACATAATGGCAAAATGCCAACCGTACATTAGAAAACATAACAGACTGATCAAATCATAAACAATAAATGAGCAACATCAAGTGTACTTATCAAACAACTCAAAAATAACAAAAATAGAAAATTAAATATGTAAATCAAACATTTAGGACATGTTTACTAATAGATCTAATATTAGTAAACAGTTAAAACATTAAACGTAAAAAGGCAATTTGCAACAAGCCAACAGGGCAGATGTAGTGTCAGAGTTTAAAGTACTGTCTGAATTAGATTAATTTGATATTTAATAGACTTCCCCTTATTCTCTCCTTATTATCCAACATATTCGCCTATCCAACGTTCTGCCAGCCCGTTTATGTTGGATAAGTGAGACTCTACTGTATGTAGATGCAGATATTCTTAGCCACGCTGAGCTATCAGTCAATCATGCCAACTAGACACACACAGGCTCGGATCCAAAGAATTATTCTACAAGTTCCTCTTGAAGAGCAATTTCACATGTCCTACGAGGCACAGGGCACTAGTCCTCAAAACACACACAAAAGAGGCTTCTTTTAAAAATCCTGACCAACAAACACACTGTTTACTTACAAGGGGAAACGGATGAGACAAGGATAATAGAAATGGGCTAAACATTTGATCTTTTGCAGAGTATGCTGGGAAAAAATAAAACAAATAATCAATGTCTTTTGACATATAAGTTTTGTTCAGTGAAGTGATACTTCAGGTTTGGTGTATATAGAATTAGACCTGAATCATATTATTAATCTAATAATATTTTTTGGCTTTCTGAAAATGGCTGTATGGATCACGAAACAGAAAAATTATTGCTATCTTCAACTGCTTGTGGATTTCGCCCAAGTGGAAGAGCCTTCTGGCTATTGATTTTGTTATGCTATAAAATATTTCCATTGCTGTTTTCTTTCATCTTGTTGTGTTATCATTTTAATGGTGTGCCTAGTATAATGTTCAGTGACAGATAAAAATAATCAATTCACAGCATCCATAGAAAAATGCATCAAATGGGAAAACTCATAAATGTTGACATGCCCTTGCATTCTTTTTATGGAATGACTTGGTCCTAAAACAAAACAGCAGCTTCCAAAATGTCTTTTTATCTTAGACAGTAATTTGTTATTTCATGAAAAGTCACTGAAGTGTTTTAATACTGTCAATGTGATTAGATGAATCTCATGAGATTTCCTACAGCCTTTTCGAAATGATTTTGGTATTTCCTTAAGAAGTATGTCTGTGGGCTACTGCAGTATTTCTAAGTACTAGAAATCCAATGGGTACCTAAGGCTGGAATAAGACATTATCAGTGATTCCTGCCTACCACTGAGATCAGTAGTACTATTTCTCCTTTTTTGAGTTTTCCCACTAACATCTAGTGCTGAAAAATGTATGATGGGATATCACTTTTACCAGGGAGAAGAAGAAAAGATCAGGAGAGACATTGCAGTTGATTTTATCATAAATCATGTGCCTGGTTACCATTCCTCCCCTTAAATGGCAGGAGCAAAATGGGAATAAGAGTAAACATATGTCTGGGGTGATGACATCATAATTATTTTTATTACCCCCTTGCTGTTGATCTAGTAAAATGGACCACAAAAGAGTGCTGAGTACTTGGTTTATGTCAATTTTAATGGATCCCAGATGTTCCTTGTCATTTTAACTAATTTTAAACAAATTATCTGCATATCTCCATGAAATCTGAGATGAGATAAAAAAAAAGAAAGCACATATCTATACTATGACCACAATTTCACATCTAGGTTTTGGAGCCCATGCAGTTCACCCGCTGAAGGCAGTGTGTATTGCAAAGAGGAGGGCAAGCCATCTCTGAGAGCAGTTGGCTACCGACTCTTGAGAAAATTGCTGAGACCCAGGAAAGCTAAGTCAGCTTTCTTCTCCCAGTTGTAGCACTGTAGCCAGACCAGGGGCTAACTGGGTGCCTTTCCCATCTCTCACCCCCCTCCCCCCCCCCCCCCCCCCACACACACACAGTCCTGGTTGATCCACAGGTATGACAGCACACTTTAAATGCTCAAAAGCTTTGGGGAGCTGTGGAAAGTGTGGAACAATGGAATGACTAGTTCCTTCTCTATGATCTGAAAAGGTTAAATATGGATAACTCCAGGTTGCACATATATATGTCCTCAGAAGGACTCTGACCACTGTCATAAATGCATGGAAGTGATTCCTCCAAATGGTGAAGGTGGCCACTGCTAGACAATGCAATCCTGATTCAAAGATCTGCCAGCTGCAAGATTTTAGGATTAGACACTTTTTCATCCAGTCAAAATGTCCTTTTGCTTGCAGTTTGTTCTTCTTCCAGTATTTTTAAGAGACCTGCTGACAGAACAGCTTGCTAGAACTGCTTTACAATGCAGTATGCTGAAGAGCATTAACGAAAATAAAAGTGGGAGAGGGGATTTCCTATATTACTCCAGATCAGAACCTCTTCCAGGCCACGAGCAGCCACAACATTGTCACAGAAATTAAACCAAGAAAAATGTAATCCTACGTAGTTTCCTGTTTTAAGTTTTGATCCAGCTCCCCTTCAAAACTAGACTTGATTTAGCTTGCTCTTGCCATTTTAGTCTGTTATGATTGCTGTGTAATTTTATTAATGGTGAATAGATATATTTATTGGAGAGAGTAGATCTGTAAACTGGACTGAAATGACAACCAAATGTGTTGCTGAATATATAACAACTCAAGGATACAGCTAACTCCTGGATTTCCTGCTTGAGAGGAAATCTACCTAGATCTTTGTTCCAATGATCAAACTGGACTCTTGCAGTATGTTGAGGATGTATTCTAAAAATCCTGAGAATTAGAGCTTGAAGAATGGCTAAAACTTTGATTAGAAAACCCCAGTTTTCCCCAACTATTTTCCTAGAAGAAAGGAAAGTTATGAAATTCATATCTATTGTCTACAAAATAAACACCTGGTATGGAAGAATCAAGCAGAATTTATTCATATATAGAAATGTATGGATTCAACAGAATGTGCCTAATGGTGTATAGTATATACATTTATATACTAACATACTACCATGTTTTGTAAATAGGGTCACCCAGGTAAAGAAGGCCAGTCTGGAGACAAAGGAGCATTGGTATGTTCATACTTTTTTGCTATGTGAATAAATGCTTATATTATATTCAGAAAGGGGTATATGGAACAAAGTCTTTTATGTCCTAAGTTACATTTATGTCCCAAAGGTAGATGTACAATTAATAATTTTCCTATTAGGAATAATCATGGATATATACATTGTTTCAGATGCAGGATAATGTAAGGGGATATATATTACTGAAAGTATAAGCTTTCTGTCCCTTGGCATTTTCTACCTTCTTCCTTTAATTTTTATGTGTAATATCATTTGACAGTCTTGCATCCATTTACCTCTTCCCTCAAGCTCCTGTCTCCTTCCCTTCAGTACTGTTCAGTTATTACTATGTTAGGAAACTTTTCCTGTCGGGAAAGATTACACTATTTTTAAACACTTAATTGAAGATACCTCATTTGTTTGGGCTGACAAAGTGATTAAGTGTGAGAAGGCATGCAAATGGACATGTTTGTGTGTTTGCTCATGGTCACAGGTGGAACAAAAAAGGGCCAATGCCATTTTGATATTGTAAGACTGATCAGTAATAGCCCTCTTGTGTTTTTAGATCATTTATGTAAAGTCTACATGGGTATCGAGTAGCAGTTCATAGTCTAGCCATTTCTTTTTAGCTGTTTGTTCAGCTATCTCTCTTCCCCTATGTTGAGAAAGAAAATTATACCAGAATTGTGTTATAGAGATAGAAAATACTTATTGAGATGGATGGCAAAGGTGTTGAAAAAACAAGAGCAGGGGCTGTAGTTGAACATTTGAGGGCAGATTTGAGTCAGGAAGCCTTTGGCTGAATTCTGGTCTCTCCTGTCTAAAACCCTGGAAATGAGATGTCATTCAATGTAGACAATCCTGAACTAGGTGGATGGAGGTCTGAGTCAGTAAAAGGCAGCTTCTTTGTCAGTTTCTTAGATTTCTGACAATTTTCCCTTCAATTTCTTCTTGAAAAACCTTAGGAGATGGCAGTTACCTGTTCTCTTCTTTTTTTTTTTTAATCTGCCAATTTATCTTACTGTCGAGAAGAATGTATAAAACCTATTTTGCTGCAAATAAAGTCCATGCCTTTTCACATATTTTCTTCAGCATGTCCTAATACATGCTTTGCTATACATGCTATACATGCTATAAGGATACAGCAGGAATCTATTTAAGATTTCAGAGTAAATATATGCCCCATATAGTGTGCACTCTGTAGCTTAGATTTCCAGATTATGGGCTGAAATCAGTTCTAATGACTGATTAAAGTACACTATTAGAATCACTATTAGTTTCTCTGGGCTCTGCCAAGTGGATTTGCTACTCATCAATGTAGCTGCAGGATTTTGAACTGTCCCATGGTGTGAAGATGAACATGGAAGGATGAAACTTAAACCCCCTTTGTGACATTCACATGGTCGGTTTAGTACCATGAGTGAATGGAATTGGAGTAGACAAACTGTCAAGAGTATAGTACATATGAACACCAGTATATGTGTACATATTTGAGTTTAAGTAATGACAGCAAGAAAATAACATCTTTTATTCAGTTGCCACAATTTTAAATGTGATCATTGAGCAACCCAAAGAAATGCTGGCATGCAAAGGAAATAATGTTTACAATTCCTTGATAATGGGGAGTATCATGAGTACAGACAGTAGCATGGTAGATTCATTCAGAAAATATCAAGTGTCTAGTAAATTCTGGAGTCTTGTAGAAATGTTTTTCAATAGAGCAACCTAGGAAAAGTATCTGTAAATGCTGTCTAGCATTGAAAGTCACCCTTATGACAGATAAAATAAAATAAATCTTTGAATGTCCCTGAATGAAGTCTTTTATAACAACATAATGTAATTATAATCCAATGCTTTTTAGGGGCCTCCAGGTCCTCAAGGTCCAATTGGCTATCCTGGCCCTCGTGGAGTAAAGGTATGGCTATTTTTGCTCTTTGGTATATAAGATACAACATTTCTGTTCATTCTGTTATTAATTCGACATTTATTTACAATCTCTTATTGTTGTCTCTGTTTTTGAAAAGGGCGCAGATGGTGTTCGTGGTCTAAAAGGTGGCAAAGGGGAAAAGGTAATGCTATGTTAAAACCATTGTTTCTACTTTGTTACAATATGAACCCTCTCTGTAATAGAAAACCCTGTGTTGTGTGTACTGAATCACTATGTTGTTAATGTTAATAATAGATGTGCACATGTTGAAGGGCATTGGATAAGTTGTTAGATGTAAAAATGTATGGCTTCTGTGTGAACTGTTTCCAGTTGGGGATGATTTTTTGTTCTTCCAAAATAAGTAGAAGAGTGTTTCTTTTTATTTTGCTGGATACATAGTGGAGAGTTGTATGGACAAAGCGAATAAAGATGTTGAACTGTGTCTTATAACTTTGTAGGAATCATCTGAGAAAACATGTTGTTTGACTCCTTTGGTTAATGCCAGCCTCAATATTTCCTAGATTTCTATTGCTCATTCGCAACTGGGAACAGTATAAAACAAAATAAGAGGAAAAAAAGAGAAAAAAATGAAGAGGACATTTTAAAATCTGGAGCCAAGAAGAATGGGTTACCCCTTCTTTTATGCTGACTATGGATGCTGCATGTGAAATGGAACCTCAATGCCATTGTTAGCCTGTACATTTCGATATCTGGCTGAGGAGCTGCCACTTCTGAGCCACCTTGGAGCATTTCAGCCATCCTAGAAAGCTCCAGGCTCTGTGTCATCAACCCAGTGACTCTTGTGAATTCCCTCTAGCTCAAAAGTAGTTTGCCTTCAAAAACAGTTGCATGAAATTAGTTGCTATCTGTCTGTGCTTGGTCCTAGGCAATCCCTAGGAGCTAATATAACCTAGGAGCCTCCGGTGGCGCAGTGTGTTAAAGCGCTGAGCTGCTGAATTTGCAGATTGAAAGATCGCAAGTTCAAATCCGGGGAGCGGAGTGAGTGTCCGCTGTTAGTTCCAGCTTCTGCCAACCTAGCAGTTCGAAAACATGCAAATGTGAGTAGATCAATAGGTACCGCTCCAGCGGGAAGGTAACGGCATTCCATGCAGTCATGCCGGCCAGATGACCTTGGAGGTGTCTATGGACAATGCTGGCTATTCGGCTTAGAAATGGAGATGAGCACCAACCCCCAGAGTCTGACATGACTGGACTTAATGTCAGGGGAAACCTTTGCCTTTTTAATATAACCTAAGTTAAATATTCAGCCTATGGGAGTGGAGGGATACATCTCAGCTGGCTGGCTAGTATTACAAATGTGGGATAGAGGTTTCTCATATGTAATGCTGTGTTGATGCAAAATCCCTGGAGATATCTCCCCAAGAATATCTGAAATATTGAGGAGAAGCCAGCATGGAACTGACACATTCTCTGGTTGCTTGAGGGCAAAACTATTTCCCAAGTGTCCCCCAAAGAAGCACTTATGTACTAGGCAATATTTATTTGTTCATTTGTTTGTTTACTTAATGTTTATGTTTATCATATCAAAGGTTGTCAGGGAAGCATACCATAAATCAACATGATCAGTATAAAACCATGTAGGCAGGAAGAATGATTTTAGAAGGCTGAAACATAATAAACAAGTTAACAAGTTAGGGCAAATTAAAGGTAGTTAAAATATATTTATCATTAATTAGGTCCCATCTACACTGCCATATAATGCAGTTTCCGAATGAAGTTTAACTGCATTGAACTGGATGATATGAGTCTACACTTCCACTTAATGCAATTCAGTGCAGTTAAGCTGCATTCTGAAACTGCATATGATAGTGTAGATGGTGTCTTGGTTGTAGAAAAGGATCAGGTTCTTTCATTTGTTTGGGTTTTTTTTAGTCCTGTCAAAAAGTAAAAAAAAAAGAAGCTTTTTTGTTAGTGATGGAAAATAAGACATTTTTGACTAGAGGGGAATGCAAGACAGACAGTTCTTATGACTGTAAGAAGAATGCAAATGTCTTGATGTTTTCTTAACAATAGCTAGTACTTACTGTCAGTTGTTCATACCAGACGTCCTCAGCTGACAGGAAGCAGTCTGACTTCCCTTTATAAATCAATGAGAAGCTTGTGGACATTTTTGTGCACTCTGTTACAAGCTTGTCCAGGCCAAATACAATGTATAACAAGACAGCTTGCACTAATCTTACTTGTGTCAGCTAGTTAATTGGTGTGCCTCAATTCCTAGGATATGATTCTCAGTATGTTTAGCAGCATCCTAGACTTCAGAAACTATGAGGAAAAAAGCATACTTGAGTAAGTTATATTGTCTAATTTAACAGGTATTCTTGAAGCAGTGTAGTAGCATCCAAGGGCTTAATCTTCCATGTATCAGCTTCTGATAGTGGACTGTATTCCCATCAGCCTTTTGTCTTGCCACAGTTGCATTCGTGTAGGGAATGGAAACGTACTGGTTTTCGAACATTCATTATCACACTTCCTTGCATTGCGTTAACACAATCGTTCTCAACCAGGGGTCCCCAGATGTTGTTGGCCTACAACTCCCAGAAATCCCAGCCAGTTTACCAGCTGTTAGGATATCTGGAAGTTGAAGAGCAACAACATCTGGGGACCCCAGGTTGAGAACCACTGTGTTAACAGCACTGCTTGAGCAGTCTATGGTCCTGTGATCTGTCTTCCACGTGAGCCCCATAACTCTTCTTTACTGCTTTATGCCATGCTTTATTTTTCAAATATAGCAACATAACAAAAAGAAAAAAAATACAGGAAAAAGGGAAGCACTGTACTTCAGAGTAACATGGAAGCAGGGGGAGGAGGAGAGTCTTTCCTACCGATATTGGAGCTGCTACAGAAGAACAGTAGTACAGAAACCAATAATGGAGAGGCACTGGGATCAAGAGCCATTGATGGGTGTTAACCATCAGTTAAAAGATGCACTAAACTAACAGATGGGATGCAAAACAGCAGGACTAACATAGGGTTGTGTGATAAGTACTGGCCACAAACTCTATTATTCTGCAGAAATTCTGCTCTGCCAGACTCTTCTGGTGAAGTCCATAGCCATCAACATGATCTGAATAGGTGTAGAAAAAATGGTTCTTAATATGGAATCAGTAGTTTGATTAAATTTGACTGTGTTAATCAGCTTTAAATGATTAGCTAACATCTTTGGGCACGTTCTAGTTGACCTTTGTATGTGAGTTGTCTCATGGAGGAACTGCCCAAAATTCTAATTCTGAAAATATAAGGAGGGCATTGTAATACTGAGGAGCAATGTTGTAATGAAAAGCCTCTTGATGAATTTAAAAATGAATTTTCCTGTTGCCTTAAGCACCTTTCTCATTATTCATTCTCCCATTTAATGCTCAAATGTAACTCAATTCAGCTGTGGCAATAAGAGGTTTTCATTCTGATAGAAAAACTGCCATGCTAAAATTATTTGGCATTTTATGATCCTACTTTTGTAGTGTAAATTAGAGACTTAGAGCAAAAATAACTATGATTGCTACATACATTGTTTTCATGGATTCTTTAATCATTCATTCTGTTTATAAATACAAATCTAACATATTTTCCCTTTTGATTTAGGGTGAAGATGGTTTCCCCGGGTTTAAAGGTGACATGGGCCTTAAAGGTGACAGAGTAAGTCCCCTCACTCCCCTCTCATTCTCTCATTCACGTATACATGATATCTCTCTTTCAAGCCCAGTTCCCAAAAGTCTAAGAAACGGAAACTAGCTTTGCTGATGAAGATGTAGTGTTATGCAAATAGTGGAAGGATTTTCCCCTCAGTGGATGAGTTCAGGAGGTTCTTGGAGTAGACATACAATCCATGCACCCAGATCCCAAAAGACACTTTGTAAAATAAAACCCGCTATTCCACAAAAGTGCATACATTTCTATTGCAATTTTGGATATTTTACTATTGGGACAAACATATTATTGTCAATTCTCATGAATATAGATAACTTTTATGTACATCATATTAATATGTCTCAAATTCACAGACACCTTTTAAATATTATTGGCAATCATTATTTTAAGTTCAGGAAGCACTGAACTATGGGCAATGGAAAGTTGAGCCTGAATATGGGTGGGTTTGGTGGTAAAAAGAATGGTGAAACCACCTTGGCTTTTCAAATGCAGTGCATGGCTCTTTCTAAAATGCTAGTGGTTGACATTTTGAGATATTTCAACCAAAACTAATTGATACTTTATTTGTTTGAAGTAAAAGAATGTTGAGAGTGCTGCCAGACATCTTTTTCTTGGGGGAATGATTTAAGTAAAATTAGAGGAGTTAATTTGGCAAGCTTCTAAATTTCAGTTAAGGTCCTCTATTTTTCTTTTCCTTCCACACACTCATGTTATTGAAATGCTCATTACACCATTATTTCATGAAAACAAGTAGCTAGTTTTTATACACTATATTCACATAACTTTTTTTTTTCAAAGGGCGAAGTCGGTCCTCTAGGTCCTCGAGGAGAAGATGGCCCTGAAGGACCAAAAGGTCGTTCAGGCCCAACAGGGGACTCAGGTGGACCTGGACAAGCTGGAGAAAAGGTTAGTACTGCAGCAACAGTACACAATTTTGAAATAATGAGGATTTTCTAGTGTAATACTATGTTCTAAATTAGAAAATGGACAAATAACATGTTGTCCAAATAGGATTCTTTGTAGAACATGCTTGTACAGCATACGTGGGTCACATATATGTGTTTCTCATCAACTTCAGGAGAACTTGAATACTATGTACAAAGGACCTCAGTCCCCTTTTCACATTGTGACAACTCCTACATTTATAGGAAGTGATAACTGTGTAGGTTTAGAAATATAAACTGTTGAGATATTTATTTGCTAATGTTAAAATAACCAGATGTTAATTATTTGTGGGACAGAAGGTGGAAGAAAACATACTAAATTATAGAGAAAATGAAAGCAAGAAATTTACTTTTAAAATTTATGTATGTATATATGTTTGTAGTTTAGACTTAGGCCCCATCTACAGTGAAGAGGTGCATTATCATGAGGTGTCCAACCGGAGCCTCATGATAATGCAGATTAACTTGAAATAAACCTGGTAATCAAGGTTTATTACAGGTTAAAATAATATCTCCAAAGATCTAGACCTTTCACTAAGGGTTGGATCTTTGGAGGTGTGGGTCCAGTGGAGACCATCTATGATCTCACAGCAATCTCCACAGTGATCCTGCCTCCTGGTTTCAAGATCCACTCATATCAAGCAGCCAATGGAGGAGAGATGGTAAGTGCCACCCTCCCTTCCCTCACACCTTTTCCTGGCTGTAAAGAGTTTTAAAGGCTGCTTACTGAATGTGGATGTTTCTAAGGGCTTTGTTTTGCATCTAAATGATACATGGTGCTCTTGAGGGGCTTCTTTTTCCAAAAACTCTGTCATATCCTCTGTCATGCAAAACAAAACCCTTAGAAGCTCCCAGTCTTGGTAATCAGTCTTTTTAACCCTTTACAGCAGAGTTTCTCAGACTTCAAGAAATCCCAGCCATCTTACCAGATGTTAGGAATTGTGACCGCCGAAGTCAAAAACATTTGGAGGAACAGTTTGAGAAACACTACTCTGCAACAAGAAAAGAGGCCAAGGGGGAGCTAGAGGAGCAGTGGCCATATCATCCACTTCCATAGTGATGCTTGTTCAGCATGGGAGGGAATATGGCCAACTCCTCACCAACAAAGTTTTGGGCACCTGTGTGGGCAGCATATGTGCAGGGAACTGGGGGGTTTAAACTGGAGGTTTTCTGTACTGTAATTCAGTGTTTCTGAAACTTTGCTCTTCCAGATGTTTTGGACTTCAGCTCCCACAATTCCTTACAGCTGGTAAGCTGGCTGGGATTTTTGAGAGCTGAAATCCAAAACATCCAGAAGAGCACAGTCTCAGAAACACTGGTGTAATTAGAGTAGAGATGTACGTTGTGTAGTTCAACATGTAATTGCTAGGCTTGTCTGTGTGTTGTTTATCTAAGTTTTTCAGTTAAAAATAATTAAAATATGGGGGTGGGGAGAAGGTGAGAACGGGAAAATCTCTAGTTTCAAATTTTATTTTATCCACTGTCTCAGCTTTCAGTCCATCTATACAAAAATGGAGATAAAATACAGGCATATACAGTATGTTGAGAAGATTGCTAACGTAATGAATGTGGAGGGGTTGAGCATTTGGTGCTGAATGATAATGATAAAGTTACTGTTGCTTTTTTGTGAACATGAAAGATATCAGTCAAAGGAACAGAAAAGAGGGACAGTTTGTAGATTTCCAAGTAAGAACCATTTTCTCTTCACATTCTGTAAAAAATTTACTTGTGACTAGTATTTTCCCCTCTAATTAAAAAAATGCAGTGACCCCAGTCTGCATCAGAAATCTTGTTTTTTCTTCCTTTCTTTTTAAAAACTTTTTGCTGTTGGCCCTAATTAAAATGAGCCCTGTTCATTTTCATGTTCCCAATATATTTCTTTACACCAGAATTTAAAGCATTTTTTTTATAGCTTAACCCCATTTATTTATTTCTGTGTAATGATGGTGCTGAATACACACAACTTTATATAAGTGTGTATACACATATGTCTTGGAAATATGAACATCTTGATTGATTCTTGCTAGATTCTGGCTCTGTCTTTGAACCATGTATATGGAACTAAATGTGTTCTTTTCTTTCACCACTCACAAGTTCTTTTCACATGCCCTGCCACAAGCTAGACACAAGCTACTGTAATTCTGAATTTGAGTTTTCATGCAAGTATATTTCTGCTTTACTGGAAGGTTGACTTGATATTTCATTGTAAGGATTTATACTCCTCCAATCTTTCAATGATTCTCAGGGTTCCTCTGAGAAAGACCAGCCAATGAACTAGAATTCTGAAAAGAGAAGGAAAGTACTTTGTTTATTATTTGATTCTGGTGACCTTTATAAGGTATCATAAAAATGCCTCAAAAGTCAGGTCACTCTCTCCAGAAGGCATTCTTTTCAGCTTCACTTAACTTTGGGAACTATGCAGGAATTAATGTTTCCCCATAATGTTGCAAGACATCCTGCCAGCTGTTAACAAGGTCATGCATCAAGAAAGCTAATATTATAATTATGGATGAATGAAAGCATAATTGGAATTTCATGATTGAATTCAAATTCAAATCAGCTTCCATTAAAAATAGGATAAATGACTATCAATTCTGACCTCCCCCCTCCCAAAAAAGGAAAATTTCTATTCATCTTCTTCCATCTGTGTATATGGTTTAGAAATATGATGAGAAATGTAGAGTTGGATGCAAATAGATATGAGTGAAAGGGGAAGACTGCTCTTTTATTTTTTGGATGTTTGCAAAGGAATTATAGTAGTTTTCATAATACTAGAATACATAGGTTCTACAGGAGTTCAGCTTTTACTTGTAAAATTATATGTGAGGGAGCAGTAGCTAAATCCTCAGTACTTCTATTTATTTATTACATTTATCTGTTGCTGTTGTTATTGTTGCTCTTTTTGCATGCCTTATTTTTTTTTTCTAACTTGCGGTGGCCCTAAGGCAAACATATCACAGGATTTCCAAAGCATGATTTGTTCAGAGAAGTTTTCATTGCTTGAGGTTGAGAGAATGTGAACCACTGGATTTCAGTTGGTTTTGTACTGAAGTCTCCCAGAATCCTGGTCCAGCACCAAACCATTATATCTCACTGGTTCTCACTTATCTTCCTTTTAAATTATCAATCAAACATGAAGTGCAAGATAAAAAGATGAGTATATTAATTCATTAAGTAATTGTTAATAGTTAAAGATGCATCTGTAGCCATGATATAAATAAAAGGAAATACTATTTACTAGCCAGAGACGGCCCTGCACAACAAAATGTTTTTCCACAGATGGAATAAGATCCTTGGTTTTAGTTTAACCCTTGTTGTATGGTAGCTTTATCATCCATTATAGATTGAGTCAAAGCTGCTGGAGGGACAGCTTTGGATCCAATCCATGATTTTTTATTGATTGACTTTTCATAAAAATATAGCATTGCAAAGGGGGTATTTTATGCATTATTTTGAAAGATATACAATGTTTGTGTACCACAATGGTCATTCCACACTATCAAGAACAGCAACAATCTCAATCTCTCGCTCTCTCATTCTCTCTCCCCCCCCCCCCCCTCTCTCTCTCATATTCCTATTTGGGCCACCCTGTTTCACCTTTAAATGTTGTTTCAGTAACCCAGTGTAACAATTTAAAAGTTTAGGTTTGAAGTCTTACAAACATTTCTAAAAGATAGAGCTAAGAGCAGTAGTAAAGTTGGGAGAAATTACAGTGAAATTATTATAAATCACCATGTTTTGTTTCTGTGAGCAACTGATTTTTCATTGCTTGCCCCTATTTCTGTTGATTTGGAGTGTTAGATCACACTAGAAAATGGACATAATTGTGTGTGGAATTCAATTTTATATCCTGGAGGTATAGTCTTCAGATCGATAAACTATATTTTATTAGTTCTGGTTTTTTATTGGTTCTTTCCTGTAGGCTTGATAAATACAGCTGTAGAGACTAGAAAGAAATTCCCTTGCTAGTTTTATTTTGGCAAATCATGTCTGCCCTGCAATAAGTGGACCCAAAAGCTAGATTGTTTGTAAATGAATGTTTCAGCACAGAATAGAGATTGTAGGTGAGTGAAGAGTTCCTGTACATTTCTAGTTTTTCATGCCTGTTTGTTGACATGCAGTGATACTCCAACACTCCAGAAAAAAATCTATGACAGCATATTGTAAATTTGCTAACAATATGATCTTAGCTAAAATGCACTTACTTTGCTAGCATGGTATGTCATATTGACATGTCATTAGTCACACTTGACTACATGACAATGTAATCAATTCGGAATGAGGGCAATTTATTTTTTACGTCTGAAAGTGAAAAAAGTGCTGCTAACAACTTTGTTTCTGAAAGAAAGAGATGGACAAGCGGAAAGGGCTATGCACAAAATCTTTTTTTCATTCCAATTTACTAAGATTATTTGATTTCTTTCTGCAACTAGTAGAACCTCACCAAGGAGTCCATTTATTTGTTTACTTCCTCTTTCCTTTCCAATCTGGCTGGATCCAAGGCTCACATTTCACTCTGTTCTGCATTCACTTTCTGGCTCAAAGCAAGTACATTTAGGCACATCTAAAGTGACCATTGAGGTCAGTGTGAAATTGGATCAACCTGAAGGCATCTATAAAACGCATGCAGGTTGGTCCAATTTCACTCTGGGAAAACCACTTAATGTGGCTCTATCCTAAGTTTGAAAAATGCAAGGTAAAGCCTGAATCCTACACCAAGTTTCCTCCTGCATCTGGGAAGTGTAGAATCTCACCACTGATTTCTATGCAGAATTGGCAATAGGTGTTTCAACAGCTATCCAATGTTCACCATGCTTAGAAGGCCCAGGCATGTGGGATGACTGTCTCAGTCACATGGCAAAGGACTAGGAAGAATAGTTGTAGACCATATAGGTGTCTTTTCCCTCCTACTTGCTGGCAGCAATAATATGGAAGACAGAATGATATTCAGCTCCCGCCCAGTGGCACCAAACTGGTGTCTGTGACTGGGCAGAAGGAACATCCTTCCACAGCCAAGATGGCTTGGGTGTCCCTATTGGGCCACAATTTTGTGAGCATGTAGAATTGGCCTTAGTTTTCCTTATATTGTTTTATTTGAATGAATAAGAGTAGTCTACTAATTTCACATTTGTCAAAGCCACTTTAGCTAAGATTGCTCTCTTAATTTTCAATCAGGAAAATTTCTTCATGTGTGTGTGGGTCTGAGTGATGAGCTGTGAACATTTGTTATTGAAACTTTAGGTGTAATCATATTACCAAGGGCTGTTCCTAGGTCGCAAATTTTGACCCAGAAACTTCAAGACTTGAAAGGATTTTGAACAAGCTACATTCATCCTAACAGAATAATCTTTGCATATCATATACCTGTATTTCTTTCACCATCTTATTGTCTTCATTGATCGAATGGATTTCACAGAGTTTTGGAAATAAAAAGGTCTATTAACATCTTACATTGATCATTAAATCCAGTTTCAAACCAGTATTGAAGAAAGTGATTTCACTGTGCAGATAATTGCATAGGAAATTCTGGAACCAGTTTGAGACCTGGATGATAAATGCAGAACCACAAGAACTAATGCACATTAAGGGATTTATTTACTGTGCTTTTGTGGAAGTTTGCTCCCTGGCCACCACAGTTTGAATCTAGCTTCAAATTGCATTACATGATCAGTGTAGACAGAGCCTTAATTCGAGGTGGGAAGAAGATTAGTGTACCTATAAGGATTGATAACTCTTTGGATTCAGGTCTAATTTGACAAATTTTGTAATTGCCATTCTTTGGGCATGGATGGGATATTCAGTGAACTGTAACTTGAGCACCATGAATCGAGTTCAAAACTATTATTTCTCCCCTCTTTACCTACAGGGCAAGCTTGGTGTTCCAGGATTACCAGGATATCCAGGAAGACAAGGGCCAAAGGTAAATTTGTTCTCTAAATGTACAGTGTGGAAAACATATGTGCTAAATGGAGTGTTAAAGGTTTTTTGAGTTACATGGAACAGCAAATTTAAGCAAGTGGTAATCATATTCAGTTATATTGTATCTATAATGAAGTCCACATGTTGAATTCATCATTCTAAATGAGAAGTTATATTATATCAGTAATGAAGTACACGTGTGGCTTACATTTTCCTAAATGAGAATGTGATCTAATAATTCATTTTGGTTCAGTTCATCCACCCTAATCATGCTGATGGTAATGAGTTGTGTTAAGAGCCATACAGCTATGAAGCTAATATATGGCACTGCCCCATTCTAAATCACAGTGGGTGGGCAGGCTTTGCACGTCTGGGGCCACAGATCAGTTCTACCCCAGCCTTCTTTGCTGTCACATCAAACTTATAAATCATAAGACACATAAATATAGGACTATTCTTTTCATTTTTGATGTGAGGGTTTATTGTATGAGTAAATATTATTAAGGAGGAAGCTGCAGTCCTAAAATGTGCAAAATCTGCAGTTCCTGGAGGTCTCACAAAAACACATTTTCCTTAAGAAAAAAAAGTTTGAAAATTGTGAATATCATGGGAGTTCTTGTTGAGGCTTGAAAACTGTAAAACGACCCTAATAGGTCTCACTTTGCTATAAATCAGTGGTTACCAAACTTATTTGGCCTACCGCCCCCTTTCCAGAAAAAACATTACTCAGCACCTCCTGGAAATTACTTTTTTAATTTTAATAGCAATTAAACAGAAAGATATATGTATTAATGCATATGGCAAATGCACCTGTAGCCATCACTGCCCCCCTGGATCACTGCAGCACCCACCAGGGGGCAGTATTTTTTCTGTCTTATAGTAGATTCATTGGGCCTCTTTTTCATTTCTAGTTTTTAAGTATGTTTACCTTACAAGTCTAGAAAAATAAGCATAGATTAAAAGGGAGAGGAGGCTGCTACATTTGAACTTTTATTTGTGTAGAAAGCACATTGGCTTCCATAGGGACAGATCCCATTAGAATGATAGAAAAGAAAGAAAAAATTTGAAGACTGCCCATTCTCGTTTAGCATTTAAATTTGTTTCTTGGGAAAGATGCCTGTTTAAGTTGAATCTTGCACACTGTACTGTACTCCTGAAGCAACAATATGTGCTTGTACCATTGCATTTGGGAGTCATCCCTTTGTAAAAGGGTGACAGATTTGTATGATTTGTAGGGAAACCAGGGGATGGAACACACACATGCAAAAATGCTAAATTAGAATGGGCAATCTACATTTTCTGGTATTGTCCCAGTAAGCCAGAGGTATGCAAAGTGTAGTATTTTTAAAATGTTGTATAATGGCTTTTGCTGAGATGGGGGCATAAAACAAAGTAGATATGCTGCCATAGTCAAAAGATAATAATAGCTTATTTGTACCCCACCCTATCTCCCCGAGGGAACTCAGGGTGGTTTACAGTATATAAACCACATATATACAAACAGCATATAAAATCAAAAACAATAAATATCACAATATAAAATTTATGATAACTAAACCCAAAGAAACAAAAATTAAAAAATTAACACTTTGAGTAAACAAGTTATTATACTTCCCAAACATTTGCCACATAAATTGACGAGAAGTTAAAAACATTAAAATATGGAATGACTATTGGCAACCAACTGAACTAAGTTGGAATTCCCATACGTAAACAAGGATATGTATGAATATATACTATTCCTCCTCCATAAGATGTGGTCCTTTGTGTTCCCCTGTGGAAATAACATGGCCTGCTTGACTCTGATAAAGTCCCATTCCTGTCATAAGCATCATCAAATAGGAACCTAGAAGTTTAGTCACAATATATATATATATATATATATATATATATATATATATATATATATATATAAAACACATTTTAAATAGTTTTTCGTGCTGAATGTTTCAGAGATGACATCCAAAAGCATGAAATACAATGGACCCTCCATATTTGTGGGGATTAAGAGTGTAAAATCTCCACCAAAGGGGATAAACCATGGCTAACTCCAAACCACCCACCCAAAGTCTACGAACTGGTGACTGAGATTTCCACTGCTGGCACCCTGAAGCTGTGGGGTCAAGAGCAGCGATGGTGGCTGTCACCAACCACTGCACCCACAAAAATCTAGGAAGCAGCCAACTTGGGCAGGGAGTTGGTGATGGAAACTGTGAAGAGCAGAGCAGTGGCAATGATTATACCAACCTCCTTCCAGCCTATAAAATAGGAGATTTGGGGAAGGGACAGCTGAAATAACTACTGTCCTACTCCACTGAAGCTGCAGTAAGCAGAGCAGTAGTGATGGCTGTTGGCACCCCTTACCACCAAGTCTACAAATCAGTAGACCTTGGGAGGATGAGTGACTGATATCACTATTGCTTCACTCCCTGAACCTATAATAATCAAAGCTGCATGTGTGGCGGGCCAGGTGTAATAGAACTTTATACTCAGATCATCTACAACTGTGGTTCTCAACCTATGGGCCCCAGATGTTTTAGCCATCAACTCCCAGAAATCCTAACAGCTGGTAAACTGGCTGGGAGATCTGGGAGTTGTAGGCCAAAACACCTGGGGACCCACAGGTGGAGAACCACTGCTCTACAACATTTTGGATACATTCTTGATCATTTAAATCTGTAAGAATGTTGTCAATCCTCCAGGACATTCTGCTATAATTTTTGTGATATTGAAGAGGAGAATCTGAGAGGTAGATTCATTTGTGCTTTAGACCTTGGTGAACACTAACCTTAATCACAGTTCCTCCTGTGGGGGAAGAAAGAAAAACACTTCAAAGAGAAAAAGATAGCAGAACCACACATTCTCAGTTCAGATTTTTAATTAGTTAACCGCTGTTAAAAGGAAGTTAGTGTTACATCTTTAAAGCACATAAAATAGATGGATAGATACAGATGGAATCATAGACCCATCTGCTAGGACATCTATCTTGAATAACTACCTGGTTCTGTGTGATATGTTTGCTAATTCATTGCATGAAAGGTACCACAGATTTTTAAAAAATTATTAGTGTTTTTTTGTAAAATTTTAAAAGGGGCTTATCTTGTCTTTCCATTTAAGTATTAGAAGTCCATGTTTATTATGAATCTCCTTTCATTTTCTTCAGGTGAACTTTTCATCCTTTTTTTTTAAAGGCAACAGTCTGTATTAATGTGATATACTGCTTTTGTCATGGAAAGTATTCATCAAGAATATTCATCTTCAAATATAGGGCTTTGATGCACCTGCTTTTTTAACCTAAACGCCTGTGATTTTTATCTTCTTTTTCTTTATTTTTGACTGCCATTGCTTCAAAACTCTCAGGCAGTTTCTTAAGATCAAAGAGATCTTCCGCTATTCAAAGTATGAACACAAACGACATACTTCAAAGAAAATCTGTGGCCTTCCCCCCTGGAACTGAAGTGTCAGTATGAATTTTATTAAGCCAAATCTTCATTACATTAAAACTGAAATTAGGCAGTGTTCATGGCTTAATGTTTCCAAGAAGTTTGAAAGTGTTGAAAACCCTTGAAAAGTATATGCCCATTAAATTATATTGCAAGCTTCAGGTTTTGTGCTATGATTTCATCTATAAGCCTCACAGTCTGTTGCTTGGCTGCAATACCAGGGCTATGTTAGTGTGGCCCAGAACAGCTCTTTGCTCCAACAGTTAAAGGCAAAATGTTAGCAGTAGAAGTAGAGGTTGACAGGCACTCCCATAATCCCCCTGTCCACTCTGCTGAGTAGTACACCAGCCTTGGAAGAAACTTAAAAAAATATTATTATACCTTTAAAAATTGAAGCATATAATAGTGTTCACAAAAAGATAACAATAAAAAGGGGGTGGGGTTGTGGAGCTCTAATTAGTAGATTAGAGTTATACAAATATTTGCTTTATCACCGAAGAAGAGAAAGCTGTTTGGAGAAATAAAAGATAGATAGATGATAGATAGATAGTTTTGTTACATCCATATCTTCCACACAAGTATTATTATATACACATCATCTACATTTTTTAAAGTTCCAAATGTCCTCTAAAGCTAAGCAGATACATTATTTTTGTCATCTGATGTCAAAACTTGTTGTCGTATCTTCTTGTATCCAGTACTCTTTCAATATTCTTTTCAGTTCTTTGGATATATTGTTCTAGTTTTAATTTTTGCCCTATATATCCATTGAAATCAATTCCCTTTATTAGTAAATTAGTATTATATACGTGAGAATTCACTGTATTACATTGTCATATATTCATTTTTTTTCTTTTTTAAAAACACTTCAGAAAAGTTATGTATTTTTATAACTGTATGACCTTCTAAAATATCTAAATAACAAGGCTTACAATCATTTCTGTTCTAATCAGAAAGTACTGTTAAATCAATTATCTAAGACCTCTAGAGTCTTTTAAATATATATGTGGAAATGATTACATCAATTATTGTTGTGATTTTTTTTTAAGATCAGGAATAGAGGGAATTGTTTCTGGGATTTTCTGCTTGCTGAGATGATGATGATGATGCATCTCGATCATTGAAATGTCTTGTGGCCCTTCCACACAGACCTATATCCTAGAATATCGAGGCAGAAAATCCCGAAATACCTGCTTTGAACTGGGTTATCTGAATCCACACTCAGATAATATGGGATTTTCTGCCTTGATATTCTGGGATATTGGGCTGTGTGGAAGGGCCCTTAGACCACCTCTGACTGTTATATTAGATTGTATTACATATATTAATGTTTTTTACACTTTGCTCCTCTAGTTTTGGATTTCAACCCCCTAAAGCTGTAGCCAATCCAGACAATGGACAATAATTTGGGAACAAAAGTAATAAATACTTGGAGATTCACAGGATCACTGATACATACTATACTTTCCCCTTTGGTTCTTAATCCTATGGGCAACTTTGTTTTTCAATAAACCTTACGTTGCTTATCCTCCTCTTTCATCAGAAGTAAGGAACATATGGTCTATGGGCTATATTCACTGAGAACAAAATTTTTGTAAGATAATAACTGTTCAAATGCCTGCTTTTTATCACCCACTATACCCTACATTAGTAACAAAAATTGAATGCTGATGATTGTTGCATTAGCCAGAATACAGACCATACTCTTTAAGAGTAGCAGAGGAAAATATATTTCTCTAATCCTACTCTTTCCCATGACTATAAGTGCTTGTTCTCTTCAAATAATATCTAGTACTGGAATACAACTCTGGAAGGCATGGTTCAGTTCACTGCTTGGTCATGGAAACCCTTTGGGTGATCTCGGACAAGTCTCATACACAGAGCCCCAGAAAATTCCATGATAAGTTTGCCATAAGTCAGAAATGACTTAAAAGCATTCAACAACAGCAATCCAACATTTAACAGATAAAGTACATCTCATCCCAAATATTTATTTGATATTGTAACAATATTTTAAGTAGTTCTCAAATGAGAATACTACTGGTTTTAGCATAACAAAACATAGAATAACAAAACAAGGAGTCTAGTTGACTGACTGGGAAGAAGGTTTTACAGAGACTTAATCTACTCTGTCAGTGGCATGCCTCAGTGGACAGACATATATACATTTGGGGTGGTAGAAGAGTGAAAAGGAGCTGTTCACGGTGCTGAACTGTTGCATTAAGCACTACCAGTATCATGGGGAGCTCTTTCGGCTTCAGAATTATATTCAGAGAAGATTCACTTTACCATTAACATGGGATTCACAAGAAAAAATGGATTTTTTTGGGGGGGGGGGAATAAATATCCCAGTGGTCAGTGAATGGCTGTTTTTTTTATTTTGGAACAGGCCCAACATATTTTCCCTTATGCATAGTTCAACTGTCACCTTCAGGGCCTACACAAAAACAAATAAATCCAAGTTTAAAATTTAAAGGTTCATACATAATGAAAGATACAGACAATTCAGCTTCTTTTCCTTTCTATTTCTTGCATTGTGAGTATTGGAATTAACACAAAACTGGCACCTGGAAATAGATTTCATTATCTCTGTAAAGTTAAGTGCCAGGTATCAGGAGCAAAGTAGAGGACAGTCTTTCCAGCAAAAAATGACCAAAGAGGGATGAGTAGGGTTGGAGGAACTTTATAGGGATACTCCTCAAGCCCAGAGGCACTTGTGTACTCCTTTACTTTTTGGTTATAATCATGAGTAATTAAAAATGTATCATCTTCCTGCAAATAAAAGGCAGACCAAGCAAAGGGTGAAAGTACCACTGTCTGTGCTAGCTAAAACATATGAGAGTTGCATTCTCATTAATAGTATCCAGAGGATCACACTTTCCCCGCCTGTGGAGCAGCCAGTGTTGGGTTGAATGAATCAATTTAGTATGGCAGTTTCATACATTATAATTTTACCACTTTTTGCCTCACCCTTTTGATTTTTTTTATACATATTGTTACAATTTATCCTCGTTGGTTGCTATCTGTTGTACAGACCATAAGTATATATTTGTACTCTATATATGATTTTTCTCTGTTGCTGATCTTTGATTCATTGACTTTTCTTTACTGGCAATACCCAAGATATAGATGTATTTAAATGATTCCATTGTTAATGTTTTTATTGCATTCTGGACTTGAAGAACTATGGTAAGTTAACAAGACGCCAATTGCCAATAATGATTTTCATACAGATAAGTGTGTTGTCCAGTCAGGTTAATATATGAAATAATGTAATGCACTCTGTACAACTTACATGAACATCAGTGGCTGTGCATGTGTTTTGCATAGGCAAGACCCTTGTTTCAACTCCTGGCATTTCCAGGTATAGCTATAAAGTAGCCCTTGTTGGATACCCAGAAAAGTTCTGCCAGTCAAAATGGACTCTGTGGAGTTAAATGGATCAATCATCTGACTCAACAGAAGCCTTGTCCCTGTGTTTTCTGTTAGGACTTTTACAAAAATGGGCTGTGGTGGAGGCTCCTTCTTTGGAGGCTTTTAAGCAGAGGCTGGATGGCCATCTGTCAGGGGTGCTTTGAATGTAATTTCCTGCTTCTTAGCGGGCGGTTGGACTGGATGGCCCATGAGGTCTCTTCCAACTCTACTTTTCTATGATTCTATGATGTCTCCCAATTAAACATGTTTTTCCTGATGTAATTGCTGGTGCAGTATAAAATGTTTTGCCATTGGCCAAGTAGTTAATAAATCCACCAAAAATGTGATCACCCATATTATAATCTGTAGTGAATAAATGATATATGGAATGTCTGTTACTATCTAGTTATTTAATTTTCAGTAACCTAAATGTTTGTGTTTTTCCTACAGGGCTCCACAGGTTTCCCAGGATTTCCAGGTGCCAATGGAGAGAAAGGTGCAAGGGTATGATATGCATTCTTCATAATGTGGCTTATGAATAGGAAGATCACACTGCTAGTCAATTCAAAGCATCAGCAAACTCAGTGGATGTCCATTACATAGTGACCTGAATCCAGCATTGTTCTGAGGAGCTGTTTTGCCTCCTTCATGTAGCTCCCTGACATTGAGGTCTGGAGGGTTTCCTAGCTTACTAAACCGGGTTTGGGGGTTTCAGAAGAGGAGATGGTGCATATTTCAGTGCAGCAAAGGAAGGAAAGCCTACACATCTCCCCACATGTATTTCAGTGTCAATGAAATACATATCTTTGAAAGTTATATATGTTGTGGTATATCTATGATGGTGAGTTCATGGTCCAGTGCCTTGGTCAGAAAGACTCACTTGTGACAAACTGTATTCTCATCATAATTTCACATTGTACATTGGTTTTTTAATCACCGACACAGATCTATTTCCAGTAAGTGAATATTGGTAAGAAACCAGAGGAAGAGGAGGACGGAGAGGAGTAGGAGGCAGCGGAGGCAATTGTAGTTAAGAACTAGCAGCACTTCCCTTGTTTGAATTGAATTATCAAACAAGTCTGCAGCTTCGTCTCAGGGGGATTTCTCTTGAATTTTTTATTCATTCTAATTTACCAGCACTATTTTATTTAACACATACACACACATAGAGAGTAATAGGAAAATTAAAGCAAGTATGCAAAAGAATACATATTTAAATGGCAGTAAAAAGTCAAGATGGAGCTGCTTTGTTTATCTGGTTTGGGTAGGTGGAATATATAATGCAGAGTCGGCAAGTGCTAGAAGGTCACTGCATCGCTATCCATAAAGCTCAACTGGATGTGGCTGATCACTTGTGGTAGAAATAGGATGAAGTCATCAAAGGGGAAAAAAGATGACTTGAAAATTGTGCTTGATGGTAGCTTAGTGTGCTATTAAAAAACTGAAATAATGTCTATCATTATTCTGCCCTCACTCAGTTTTAGTTAAATCAAAAGTATGTCTGCAGATTCATCACTTCAGATATGAAATTAATGTGAGGTAATTGTATTTCCAGCATCCTTGGAAGGTTCTTAACTGTATTCATTTTCTCCAAGAATGATTTTAGCTGAGCTGCATGCATGACTCTTTTTCCAAATCTCAGAACTGGGAGTGCTAAATGATGTTCACATCATCCTTTTATTTATTAAAAACACCTTCTTCCTCGCCAGAAAGGCTAGCAAAGCATCTCACACAAGATCAACAGGAACTTTCCTTTATTTATTAGTATCTTTATTATATTAAAAGGTTTTCTTTACTTTAATAGAAAAAATATATGACAAAAAGAAAAAATAGAATAAGAAAAACAGGTTAGAAAAAGAATGCATAAACTTTTGACTTTCCTCGTGGTATAGTATGTAAAATTTTTACTTCTCAGATTATAACAAATATATTTTTATTGTGAGCTGCCCTGAGTCACCTCGGGGAGATGGGGCGGGATACAATAATAAAGTTATTATTATTACTATTATAATAGTATGACACAGCAAACAAGATATATATGCTATATTTCTTATTACAAAATAACAAGTCGAACACTTCCCAGGTGTTTAGGCCTGATCCCAGTAGGGTGGCCTTTTGCAGTTGGCAGATCATGATTTTGTCAATGTCTATTGTTTCCAAATGCCGGCTGAGATCTTTTGGCATGGCACCCAGAGTGCCGATCATCACCGGGACCACCTGTACTGGTTTATGCCAGAGCCTTTGCAGTTCGATATTGAGGTCCTGATAACGGCTGAGTTTTTCCTGTTGTTTTTCGTCAGTTCAACTGTCACCTGGTATGGTGAAGTCAATAATCCAAACATTTTTCTTTTCCACAACCGTGAGGTCTGGTGTGTTGTGTTCCAAAACTTTGTCAGTTTGGATTTGGAAGTCCCATAGTATTTTTGCATGTTCATTTTCCATTACCTTTGCAGGTTTGTGATCCTACCAGTTCTTTACTGCTGGCAGGTGGTACTTATTGCATAAGTTCCAATGAATCATTTGGGCCACTTAGTTATGCCTCTGTTTGTAGTCTGTCTGTGCGATTTTCTTACAGCAGCTGAGGATATGATCAATAGTTTCGTCAGCTTCCTTGCACAATCTGCATTTTGGGTCACTGGATGATTTTTTAATCTTGGCCTTAGTTGCATTTTGTTCTGATGGCTTGCTCCTGGGCTGCAAGAATCAGGCCTTCTGTCTCTTTCTTCAGTGTCCCATTTGTGAGCCATAGCCAGGTCTTTTCCTTATCAACCTTTCCTTCAACTTGTGTCAGGGAACTGTCCATGCAATGCTTTGTTGTGCCAGCTGTCAGCTCTAGTTCGTAGTGAAGTTTTCTTGTACTGATTTTTTGTCTGCTGTATTTTGAGGAGTTTCTGATTTTTGACTTCAATCAAAGCAGGTTCATCACTTTCCTTTACATATTCTGCCAGGGCATGTTCTTCTTCTTTGACTGCTTGTTTTACTTGTAAAAGTCCTCTGTCACTAGATCTTCTAGATCAACATCACTGCGAGGATGAAGTGAATGATGAATGGTCATGAGTTTTCTTGTTTTCTGTCCAATTTGTCCAGTTCTGCCTGTGTCCAATTTATAATGTCAGCAGTATATCTTATGACAGGTATGGCCCAGGTGTTTATGGCCTTGATGGTGTTGCCTCCATTGAGCTTGCTTTTGAGAATTTTTCTGACCCTTTGAGCGTATTCTTTGCTGACCACAGTTTTTGCCCGTTCATGTTTGATGTTGTCCAGCTGCAATATACCCAGATACTTATAGGCCTCTGGCTGGTAACACTTTATCTTCTGGCCATTAGGCATATTTATGTCCTCACTTTCAATGATTTTTTCCCTTCTTCAGTGCCACTGTTGAACATTTTTCCAAACCAAACTCCATGCTGATATCAGCGCTAAAGATTCGGACAGTGTTAGTCAGAGACTCGATTTCAGTTTCAGTTTTCCTGTAAAGCTTCAGGTCATCCATATACATCAGATGTGAAATTTTGTGAGATTACTTAGATTTTTGATAGCCGAGGTTTGTTTTTTGTAAGATTGTTGATAGGTTGTTGTTGTTGTTGTTGTTGTTATTATATACTGCTACTTCCTTGTTCAAAATCCCTAGTAACATACTAGCCTCATGTTTCTGCAAAATAACTTGTTAAAAACTAGAGTCAACTTGTTAATCTCATTTTTTTTTCACCAATAAATATTTAGAAACTTCCAATCCTTTAAAAATATGCGATTTTTCTCTAATGGACATATACAGCCCATCCATATCTACTCAATCAGGTTATAACAACAACCCACATTTCTCCTTTAACATTACAATACTGACATTTTGAATGATGATTCTTCCTTCCTTATGATAAGACAAATAATGCTTACTTTCTTATAGTAAGACAACCCTGTATTTGGCAGCTATCATCATCATCATCATCACAATCCTGCTCCCCCATGATTGAGATCCATAGCAGCTGACAACATAAAATAAATTTAATTTAAAACTTAAGAGTGTAAATATTAAAATATTATTAATAATAAATACTTTATAGACCACCCTCTCTCCCCTAGGGGACTTAGAGTAGTTTAACATACAAAAAGGCAAGCATTCAATGTCATAGTAATAAAAAACAACAAATCAAAAACAATACAGAATAACATTAATAAACTCAAATTGAAAAGAAAAAATACTAATCATTAAGTAAAATATAATTAAAATTCAGTAATTAAATCAGTTCAGTTAAAATATAATTGAAAATCTACCAAATACATATATCCAATAACATTTTTAAGTATAGCCAGAAGCACCCTTATACAGATATTTCATTATTCTAAAGCAAATATGCTTCATTGATTAACCAACTGAAAAACATATCTCTAATCCAATAGAAACTCTTGCATCTCACCTAGAGTTTCCTCTAGGTGCCCATCTCTTATGGGCATAATTCATGCAAACCAACATAACCTGAAAAGAAGACATTATTCCACGTATATAGTTCACGTTAATCTTAGTTGCATTATTTATTCTTCCATCTTCTGTTCTCTGCATAGAAACCCACTTTCTCCCTTCATCTTTTCTCTTTTATATCTTTTCTCTTCACAGACCTCATCTCTTCTCTAACCTGGGTGCCATTAATTCTTAGTACAATTTCCCCAAAACAGAAAGTCAAACAGAAAACCACCTTGCCTCATATTAGGTGGCTTTACTTCCCACCTCTACCTTGTCCCTAAGACTGTGATATTTTATAAAGTGCAGGGCATTACATTGCATCATCTATTCAGAGAAGTTAAGATTGGCTTTTAAAATTTGTAATTCTCAGTTATCATTTGCATTTCTTGAGATTCTAAATAAGCTCCTCTCCAACTCTTCTTTCTTGTTCCAGAAGAGTGTGTGGTCTTAAGTATTCTGTTTTTCTTGCTGTATGGATTTGCAGTTACTGTCTTGATTAAAAGAGGCTAAAGTGGGGGAAATGGGGAGAGCATGACTGGATTATACTGATGAAGTGCTTTGAAATTGATGCCCGGCTCACTGGATCTAGGGCTGAGACTAACTGCATAGCTGTTTTGGGTAGTTCTCAGACAATCTTGAGGATAATACATTCAAGCACATTTTTCCTATGGACACCTTATTGAAATGAAGGACAATATAGTGTTCTGGTATCTCCCATTCATTGCAGTGCTGCTTATGCAAGATACTCTTCCACAGGTTAGGACAGTGAGATAGTGAATCTGCTTTAAATGGTAGCAGGAACTTGAGAGGAGTTCTACAATGTGCTGATTCTGTTTTCGGCATAGAGTTCAGCATGGTGGATAATGCCTTTCAATTGAAGGCTCAAATGAAGTTGCCTTGGATCCTGCTTAGTGAAGAAGGTAGGATGTAAATGTAGCAAATAAACCTAGGGCATATATGCTTTCCCGCTGAGATAAAACCCACTAACCACTGGAGATTTGAAAAGTAAATTTCTTGCTTTGTCATTATTGTTACTAAAGGAATAGCAGGACAGGAAAAATTGCCAGGTTTCACAATGTTGCTGATTTGGATTTAATGGGGTTTGATTTTAGGCATAAGGAAATTTAGTTTCAGTGTCAATAGTGGGATTAACTCATGCTTCTCAAGGACTAGGCTTTAAAATGTAGAACAGGGAGCATATTTTGAGCAGAGGGACCAAACCTCAAAGTCCAGAATAATGGGCAAGAAGGCAGAGTTTTACAACGCTAAGGAGAAATTGGACAAATTTAAGCTACCTTACCAGTACAAATTGTGCAGATGTAGTACATTTTTTGCAAATATAATGAGACGAGTTATGAAAAGCCATATCGCAAAAGGGCCAACACAGTTCTTCATGTGAAGGAGATCAGGTTGGGGAAGGCTATACACATAATGAGCTCGCACTCTCAGTTGCATTGAAGACATTTGAAAGGAGAGAAGAATTATGTAGGAAGGGAGTGCCATTGTCCTCTTGCTTCTTCTTGCCATGCTAATTTCTGATCTTAGCAAAAAAATAATAGGGAATGGGGAATGGATGGATGGATGAGTTGCAGGGAGAAGGATTAAGCTGTGTTCATCTCTATCTTTTCTAACTGCAGCTTGCTTCCTTATAAGCCTTAAGAAATAGCCATGGAATGAGAACTCCTTACATTTTCCATACAAGAAGTAGTTCTGCATTTTCAAGAAAAGTGACCAATATTTGTATAAGCTAGTTATCAAAACCTGAATGCAAAGCAGGTAGTCAGATATAGCATAGAGCTTTTGATCCTAGCAGTCTTCTGAAGCAGCACACCCTCATGCTATAATTAATTTGAATGAACTTTCTGTTCCAGGGCTTGCATGGCAAACCAGGCCCTAGAGGACAACGAGGACCAACAGTATGTATTGTGTATTTCTGCCCATCACTCTTTTAACATTATCATAATGATTTCCATATCAATTGAATGGCAGTTTGTTTATGCATGTAATGCTCAGTGAATGCAATGAACACTAAGCGCAATCAGGCACATGTCTTCTATTGCTCAACAGGGACCACGTGGATCAAGAGGTCCAAGAGGCCCAACTGGAAAACCTGGTCCAAAGGTAATTTGGCAGAATCTTAGAATCTGTTCCAGTGTCAGTTTTATTGGCACATTTTCTTCTAATGGAAGTATACATGTAATCTCTGAATAAATTGATATTTTTCAGGGCACTGCTGGCAATGATGGACCTCCTGGCCCACCAGGTGAAAGGGTATGTTAAGAGCAATTTATATTTCATGTTTTCCTCATGTTTTTGCCCTTTCTGGTTTGTGAACCTTTCTTACTTAGCCTTTTGTGGTTGGAATAATGATCACACAGAATCAAGAGCAAACATCGAGAGTATTTTATTTTCATGCAACTGTTTTCCTATAAGCCTGTTTTAAGTTTTATGAAATGTCATTTCATCTTCCAACCCTTTAACATAGGATAATCACCACTGACAATAATCTTTGAGAATTCTTGGAGAACAGGATAAGTTCCAGCAGACTGGAGGAGGGCAAATGTTGTCTGTATTTTCAAAAAGGGAAAAAAGAGGACCCAAATCATTACCATCCAGTCAGCCTGATATCAATACCTGGAAAGATTCTGGAGGAAATCATTAAGGAGTAGGTCTGCAATCACTTAGAAAGGAATGCTGTGATTACTAAAGGTCAACATGGATTTCTCAAGAACTAGCCATGCCAGACTAATCTTATCTCTTTTTTCAATAGAGTTACAAGCTTGGTAGATGAAGGGAATGCTATGGACATAGCATATCTTGATTTCAATAAGGCCTTCATCAAAGTCCCTCATGATCTTCTTGCAAGCAAAATAGTCAAATGTAGGTTACGCAATACTACGATTAGGTGGATCTGTAATTGGTTAAGTTTCTGAACCCAAAGGGTCCTCACCAATGGTTCCTCTTCATCCTGGAAAGAAGTGACTAGTGGAGTGCCACAGGATTTAGTCCTGGGCCTAATTCTGTTCAACATTTTAATTAATGACTTGGTGCTTTGAATAAATTTTCCCCCACCGCGCAGCTGGGGGAGGGAAATGGCTTTGCCCCCTCCCACTGAAAGAGAGAGCTGAGGGGCGGGGCTTCTAGGAAGCAGCCCGCCTCCTGGATCACTCACTTTCTGGATGTCAAAAAGATTAAACAGCTAGGCCAAAACTAACAAAATGAATTTCAACAAGGACAAATGTAAGATGCTACACTTAAGTAGATAAAATTGAATTGCAAAGATATAGAATGGTTGACGCCTGGCTTGACAACCGCCTGTGTGAGAAAGATCTTGGAGTCTTCGTGGACAACAAGTAGAACATGAGACAGTTAACGTAAGGCTTAACATAAGATTAAAGTTCTACAGATGTAACAGCTAAAGAAGCCAATGGGATTTGGGGCTGCATTAAAGGAGTATAGAGTCTAGATCGAGGGAAGTCATGGTGTCTTTGTATTCTGCTTTGATTAGATCTCATTTGGAATACTGTATCCAATTTTGGGCAGCTCAATGAATCATTTGGGCCACATAGTTGTGCCTCTGTTTGTAGTCTGTCTGTGTGACTTTCTTACAGCAGCTGAGGATATGATCAATGGTTTCGTCGGTTTCCTTGCACAGTCTGCATTTTGGGTCATCAGCTGATTTTTCGATCTTGGCCATTTGTTCTGATGGCCTGCTCCTGGGTTGCAAGGATCAGGCCTTCTGTCTCCTTCTTCAGTGTCCCATTCATGAGCCATAGCCAGGTCTTCTCCTTATCAGCTTTTCCTTCAATTTTGTCACGGAACTTTCCATGCAATGTTTTGTTGTGCCAGCTGTCAGCTCTAGTTTGTAGTGCGGTTTTCTTGTACTGGTTTTTTGTCTGCTGTGCTTTGAGGAGTTTCTGATTTTTGACTTCAAAAATATATATATTTCAGCAGCATTCTTTCCTGATGTTTCTCTTGCATCTGTGGCTGTCATCTTGAGAACCTCTGAAGTTGCCAGCCACAAATGCAGGTGAAATGTCAGGAGACATACAACCTGAAAGACTCACAGCAACCCAGTGATTCCAGTCATGAAAGCCTTTGGCAGCACAAAATTATTTCACTTTCAATCCCTGTTTAGAAGAGGAAGCAAAGGAGAAGGAAGGTATTTTTGTGCATTTAGTCAGGGGCATCTAAGGGGACTGAAAAATTGATCCCTGACCCTCACACTATATCCTCACACACACACATGTACTGTAATTAGTATATAGTATGGGCTGTTGATAAATTGATCTATTAAAACTCCAGTTCTATGCATATGTACCTGGAAGTATGCCTTACTGCACACAATGGGGCTAATGCCTGCATTAATATGGGGAAAAATACTTTGCTTTTAGAAGATGAACACCTGTGCCCCAGCAGGGAGGCATTGTCTTATAAAAGAATTCTCTCTCTTCTCACAGGAAGAAGTACTAATTGCTATTTTTAACATATTTAAAAAGCAAATAAATATAAATCTGCCAAGTAAAAGAGTTCCCATTTATCCAATTACAATATTTTAATTAATTGAATTGAATTGCTGAGTAGTTGTCACAGAAGAGTAACAGCTACAGAATTAAACCATAGGCAAGTGATGCCTTTTTCTTGTCACAACCACAGTGTAGCACAGATTGGACTCTCTTAACAATTGCAATATATGCATAATCACCTAGTAGCATTTAGTATTCAACAGCTTGTGGTATCTGTAGATACTTTGTGATGCTAGAAGAAATACTCATAGTTATGCATATCCATAGAATTACAGCCAAATACTTTGCATATCTCAGAATACTTCACCCATCCTGGGATAGCTAAGAAAGATGGCCACATTTAGCATGTGCTGATGATTCAGGTTACAACAGTGGTTCCCAACCTTTGGGCCTCCAGATGTTTTGGACTTCCTCTCCCACAATTCCTAACAGCTGGTAAGCTGGCTGGGGTTTCTGGGAGCTGAAGTCCAAAACGCTTGGCGGCTGAAAGGTTGGGAATAACTGAGTTACAAGCACTAAAGCCTTCTCAGCAGACTCAGCATATAACTTGATATGCTTGTGAACGTCTGTTAGATCAAAAAAACTTTCTGAAGAGTTACTGAAACTGGTTCTGCTCCACCGAAGGATGAGGCAGGCAGGTTCTGAATGGGTTCCATTTGGTTTGTGTGGTGGAACAAAAGAGAAGTTCCTCTGTTATGGAATACCCATTTTGTTTGGTGCTTCATAAATCGGCAATTGCATGTTACATTAGACCCAGCATATATGAAAGTATCAATGCAGAATTTGAGTAGTAAGTTTATTAGTGACTTAATGACCAAGAAATTAGGTTGTTAGGTTTGCCTTGTTTCATGTGGCTTTTGTTACTCTGAAGAATAAAGCAGGATTTATATAAAAAGGAGCTTTATTTAAACAAGTTTGAAGTCAACTCCTATCTGTCTCTGTTTTCTAACCCAGTCTCTTTACTGATATGCTGAGTCGCTTACTGGCCACTGTTCCCTAAACCTGTTGTCTTCTCTCCTGGTTAATACATTTCTCTTTCTGTCTGCTATCTTAACCGTCCTGCCTGGTTCCATATGCATCAATACATATCTGCACCAACTGAAGATTTCAGAGCTTATTGTGATTGAGGGAACTATTAACACAGAATGATTGCACTCATACAAACACTCACTTGTTTGTTTCTTTGTCTTTTTTATTAAAGCAATTTACATCTTATCTTCCATCAAGTACATCATTCTCAACAACTATTCAAAGCAGTATTCTAAACTGCCACTAGAAACAAATCCCAGTGAATGCCAACTACCCATTGTATTGATTTCGAAAAGAAATCTTAAACAACTGTCCAATTAGTCTTTTTTCTTCTTCATTCACAAGTGCCTCTTGTTCAGCAGAAAAGGCTTTTTATTTTTTTAAGTGGAAGAAACCAACACTCCAGTAAACACATTTTTTTTAATAAAAATAAATGGTCCATTGAAAGATTTAATTCAATAGAAGTATACAAGGAGCCAAACCCAATTATCTAGTTCTTACAGTATCATTAGTGTGGCAGATATGGATTGCTTACCATTGCACCTGCAGGAACATGTAATAATTGATGCAGATTATCCAACAAGAAACTTTCATATCAAATCATTTTATACTTTCTGTTGGTTTATTCATGTTATTTATATCTCAAAAAGCATACAATGAATGTGAAATCAGTATCACTAAAATACTCCATAACACATTTTAAACTCATTCCACTTAAATTTAAAACATTAATTTGTAGGAATAAAATTACTTAAAAACCTATTGTATATTAAGAAACAGCATACCCGGCACATTACCCCAGCTAGGTAGAAGCTGAAGGCTTGCTTAAATAAGAAAGTATTTGCCAGCTGGTAAAAAGAGAGTAGAGAAGCGGCCAACTGAGCCAGGTTTTGAAGAGGGTTCTACAGAAATGGTTCTCTCCTGGGTTCTCACCAGCTGTAACAGTGAGGTTGAAAGACAATTCTCATTTGAAAATCTTAAAGTTTAAAAAAATTCCAAATAGCCCTCTCCTGTTCAAACCTCCAGATCTAGGTTCCCATCATAATAATTAAATGGAAATGTAGTGCTATAGTCATGTAATGTGAAATGTCACTGAGATGGTAAACAAGCCCAAGGTTCCGGTAATGCCTACTGTCCAAAAGTCATTTCCAGTAGCAACCACACTGCTTCATATGGCTATGGATAAAACCTTCACTGTTAACTGATCATTCAGAAATGTGCCCAGTTCTAGATCAATTCTGGATTTAGAACCATGTCTGAGATCTTCATGCCTAATAACATTGGCATGTGAAGTATGAAAGAAGTAGTAGAAGGAAAAATGATAGGACTGGAAGGACAGAAGTGAGCTGCTATATCAGATCAAAAGTCTATGTTGTATACCATTCTGCTCACATAACAATCATGAAGTTCCTTTAAGGGGCCCACAAGGAGGTCAAAGAACTCTTCCAGTTGTGATCTATAGTCTCTGTTCTCACCCTGTGATAGTAGAGGTAATTCAGAGCCATCATAACTAGAGCTACTGGTAGCTTCTTTCTTCATGAATCATTATTGCTTAAAGAAATTATGTTTGATATAAATAAGAACTTGATGAAATGAACACCACAACTTATTTGTTTCTTCTTTTGAAGAAGCAAATGATACTGCTTCCTTTGAAGAAACATTTGAGAGAATGACTAGCATTGTGACTGATCTTGCAAATGAAAAATAAAAGCTAAATAATACATTTTAATAGTCCAAAAATCAATTGGTCATATAAATGAGAAGAAAACTGACACAGAATTGCAAAATAGGCAGCACAGGGGGGGAAAGGCTGGCATTTGAAAGAACCATCAACAGACAGGCTGTGAAGCAGACTGGTTAAAGTTAAGTATCACAAGAATTGAATCCAAGGGGGATGACACTTATATCAAAATAAAATCCATCTTCTCCTTTTCTTTTCTCCCATTTTAACTGTTTTCCTGTCATTTTCAGTGCATTGATCTGCTGGGTTTGCAATTTGAGGTCATTTCATGTGAGACAGCACTTTGTTGTTTCATGTTCTAATTTCAATGTCAAGTTTTCAACATCCCTGTTTAATTTATCTTTCTGCTTAAGCCACTTATACATTTTCTGCTGTGATTGTTTTAGATCACAGTCCAACACAGAACACTGTCTGCTTTTCATAGAATCATAGAATAGTAGAGTTGGAAGAGACCTCATGGGCCATCCAGTCCAACCCCCTGCCAAGAAGCAGGAAATCGCATTCAAAGCACCCCCGACAGATGGCCATCCAGCCTCTGCTTAAAAGCCTCCAAGGAAGGAGCCTCCACCACAGCCCGGGGGAGAGAGTTCCACTGTCGAACAGCCCTCACAGTGAGGAAGTTCTTCCTGATGTTCAGGTGGAATCTCCTTTCCTGTAGTTTGAAGCCATTGTTCCGTGTCCTAGTCTGCAGGGCAGCAGAAAACAAGCTTGCTCCCTCCTCCCTATGACTTCCCTTCACGTATTTGTACATGGCTATCATGTCTCCTCTCAGCCTTCTCTTCTGCAGGCTAAACATGCCAAGCTCTTTAAGCCGCTCCTCATAGGGCTTGTTCTCCAGACCCTTAATCATTTTAGTCGCCCTCCTCTGGACGCTTTCCAGCTTGTCAACATCTCCCTTCAACTGTGGTGCCCAAAATTGGACACAGTATTCCAGTTGTGGTCTGACCAAGGCAGAATAGAGGGGGAGCAGGACTTCCCTGGATCTAGACGCTATTCCCCTATTGATGCAGGCCAGAATCCCGTTGGCTTTTTTAGCTGCTGCATCACATTGTTGGCTCATGTTTAACTTGTTGTCCACGAGGACTCCAAGGTCTTTTTCGCACACACTGCTGTCAAAAAAAGACCTTGGAGTCCTCGTGGACAACAAGTTAAACATGAGCCAACAATGTGATGCAGCAGCTAAAAAAGCCAACGGGATTCTGGCCTGCATCAATAGGGGAATAGCGTCTAGATCCAGGGAAGTCCTGCTCCCCCTCTATTCTGCCTTGGTCAGACCACAACTGGAATACTGTGTCCAATTTTCAATTTCCAACAAGCCTTTTTCTACTTCTCCCTTTGAAACATTGCTTTAAAAGCATCTTTTCCATTTCTTTCATGGTTTCAGACTTTGCTTCCTCCATGGATTTACAGATTTTGTTTTGGTTTGTTAGTCAAGCTGTATTTGCTGTATGCTGTAATTGTTCTTCCTCTAAGTTCTCTTGTATAGCATTAAGCTTGCAAGTCATACTTATTTCCATGTTTCTTTTCTCTTTTTTCCAAATCTGTGTATCTCTCTTATAATTTATTTTCCCCTTCCACCATTTTAACTAATGTGTGCTCCTCACCTTTCATTTACTGCCTTCAAATTAGATATTTGACTCATGGTCAATCTCTGACTCACATCTCTTCTTTTAGATGTTAGAGATGATGCTAGATTGAGGAAGTTCTTCTCTAGCTGAAACTCAGTTCTTATCTATGATACCTCTGTTATTAGCTTCCTGCTGCTGAATCTACTTTGTACTTTCTGTTTGGTTCCCTCTGGGCCTAGCTGCTGTTTTCAGACTATATGCAACAAAGCATTGCTTTCATATAGTTCTCTTTGTTGTTGTATGAAGAAGTTTGACTAATGTCTTATTTATGGCCAAGTCAGAGTGAGTCAAACCAATGTGGCAGGATTCTCCAGCATCCTTAAGCAATTTCCTCCCCGATTGTGAGAACAAGACACCAGATCGATTTTCACATAGTTTTGCTCAATATGTGTAGAAAATGTATTTAGTGCCATTTTTCTTTGTGAAAGGAATCAGATATGGTTGTATGCATGTAGACTGCAAGCAAAACTTATAGGATTATGAAATCATAGAATCATAGAGTTGGACGTTTTCTTTGGGGACATCACATCCAACCACCAGTGAAGGCTCTCCAGCTAAATGATCCCCAGCAGGCCACTCTTTCTAAAGTTGTCCAAAGTAGACCTTACTACCTTTCTATGGAATTTGTTTTATTGCCAGATTTCTCTTACTGTAAAGAAGCTGCTTCTAATATTTAATCAAAACCTGTTCTCCTATAACTTCAAACCATTAGCATAGAGCAGGCCTGCCCTTTCCTGTCTATGACAGCCCTTGAGGTATTTAAAGAGTGCAATCATGTCACCCCCTTAGTCTTTTCTTCTCCAAGCGGAACAAACCCAGTTCCTTCAACCTTTCCTCATGTGATTGTTTCTCTGTTATCATCCTTGCTGCTTTTCTCTGGACCTGCTCCAACTTTTCTAAAGCCTTCTCAAAATGAACTGAATACAATACCCCAGATGAGGTCTGACCAAAACAAAATATAGTAGGTTGACCTGAAGCCCTTGCCAGACAACAAAGCTAGTACAGTTGCCTTACTCTCTTAGCTATTCTATGCTCCTGGCTGCTCTCTGGCTCACTTAACTAATGACAAAGGCAACTAAAAGCACCGTGACTGTATATGTTCTGTACTATTTCAAATTTTCAAATTATATACACTTGCTAAAATGATTTTTTCCCTATGTGCTACAGTGAGCATATCCGCTATGCCTCTCCCATGTGACATAGTTTCTCAGAGTTCTTCTAGACAGGTCCTATATCCCAGAATCTGATCCCAGGTTTCTGTTTATCCCAGATTATCTGGCAGTGTGGACTCATATAATCCACTTTAAAGCAGAAAACCTGGGAACAAATCCTGGGATATAGGGCCTGTCTGGAAGAGCTCTCACTCTCAGTAGTGACTGATAGCTTTCATATTATTGGAGTGGTGAATCCATCTGGGATTTCAGTTTAAACTATATGGGAGCTATCCAAAGTACGGGATCAATTTTGGGAAGAAGATCTAGAACCTTGGATAGTTAGTTAAAGGCGGGAAGCCCAGAGTGAGTTCCTATCATGGAAGCCTCAAGCTGTCACTGCTCATTATGTCCTTGCTTTGTTCCAGACTTGGCTTCATTGATTGAGTCAGAATAAATGAAAAACATTGAGTAGCACTCTCAGTCATACATCCATCTCCTGTTACAGGAGATATGTATTTTACCATCTGTTTCTTTCATCCTGGCTCCTTCATTAGTAAGAGGTGGGCAAAGGTCAGCTCCTGCTGGGAGCCATCTCAAAAAGCTTTCTAGATCTTGGATAAGTTACTCCTTTGGGCTATAGCTCCTAGAATCATTATCTAGCATGGCCAATGGTATTTACATCCATTTAGCAATGGATATCCAAATAGGATCTACCTATGTAACTATCAAGAATACGTAGATGTTGCTTTTTAGAGCCACACCTTCACTCCAGGAGCCTAATTGTCTCTGCCCAAAACTTGGAGAAGTTACCACTTTAGACGGTGTTGAGGTGATGATGTATTTATATCTCACAATTCGATCAAAATTGGGAGTCGACATGGATTACAATTTTAAAACACAACACAGCTAAAACTTGCAAAATATTAACAATGAAATGGGATTGAATTATTGATTATACTATAATAACTCAAAACAGGAGCTGCGGTGGCGCAATGGGTTAAACCCTTGTGCCGACTGGATTGCTGATCTAAAGGTTGGGTTGCTGACCTGAAGGTTGCTGATTCAAATCCACATGACAGGGTGAGCTCCCACCTGTCAGCTCTCACTTGTGGGGACATGAGAGAAGCCTACCAGCAGGATGGTGATACATCCGGGCATCCCCTGGGCAACCTCTCTGTAGACATCTCTTACACCAGAAGCGACTTAAAGTGTGTTCTCAAATCGCTTCTGACATGATTTTAAAAACTCAAAACAATGAAAATGAGCATTATTAAAAGATTAAAAACAATTCAACCAGATCAATCTAAAATAACACTGCTCCCTCAGCCTATTATTTAAAAACTTTTTTTTATTTTAAAAGCCTGTTGGAATAAAAAGGTTTTTGTCTATCAACAGAACATCATCAGGTAGGGGACATTCTAATCTGTGAAGTCCAGATTCTAGGGGCAGCCTCCAAGAAAGCAATCTCTTATATTATGTGACTATGCTTGTGATGGTGATGGAAATAAAGAAGAGTCCCTCCTGAATATCTCAAGACCCAGGCAGGTTTGTACTGTCTGCCAGATAGCCTAAAACTGAGTCATACAGCGCTGTCAAATTCTCCCTATCCATCATTGACACTGTTAGGAAATTGGGAAATGGTAGTTCAAAAGTGTAACTTCCTCCTCTATTTTACTGTATTGGTTCATCCTTTTGACTTTAAAGTCATTGTCATATTTAGGAGCCCCTTTGTTAGTGCTGTTTTAGCTCCCAGAAAGAGACTTCCCAAATTACAGTTTTGTTCTGAAAGCTTATCAACTTCTAGGCACTTTCAGTTCTCCATCCTGCATTTTGGATGGTCTAAGCAACCTCAGAAAAATCCCAAGGGAAGATTCTGACCTCCAAACTGAATACTGTATAGTGCCCAACCTTTGATTTACATAAATTGACTAAGAACCAGTCACAGGAGATTTTTTTTCTCTGTTGTGCATTCCATTTACCTCATCCTATCTTAGTGCTAGCAAAGCGGTATAAGCTTTTCCACAAACATCTCCAGAACCCTATAATGAAACATACACAGGCTGTGCATTGATATGCAAAGGTAAACACTGCAGTCCTGCTAAAAAGATCATTTCATAAAAGAAAAGCTAACACTTTGGATTGGAAAGCCTTTAATTTACATAGAAAATCCATTAGAGAAATCCATTGAAAACACAGTATCTGGTTAATAAGGTTATGCTCTTCTTTTTCAATGTAGTTCAGAAGCATCGGTTTTATGTACCCTGCTTAGAACCTATGATTTGTGATCTCTGTTGACAAAATAAAAGGGGGGAAAGGTGATATGCCAGACAAAAATGGTCACTGATCTACTAGGATGTTTTATGTGTACATTAAACACAGAAATCACATTCAAAACCTGTGCTGGCAGGATGCAGAACTGGCTTCTTGAATGTGAGGAAACAAGCAGAGTTCTGTTGAAAGCCCTTTCTCATTTCCACTACCCCAAATTCTCAAATAGATTGAAGGATTGTACTTGCCCCACAGCCCAGACTGACCTGTTTTATGACCCTTCAATATGACCAGCAGGAAGGCTGGGACAGGTGAGTGATGAAGACTAACACTGGCAGAAAAATATAGTGTCATCTTCTATGGTCTTGGAACCCTCAAAGTGTGCCTTCACCACTGGACACTAGCTATGAAAGCTGTTCAAGGGTGATTCTTGCATAGCAGATGTTCCTTGACCTCTCCCATTAGCCAGTGGCCATGCAAGTAAGAGTGAAGAATATATGCATGGGCCATCTTCCCCATTTGCATGCCTCTCTCCCCTTCTTCTGATTACATGACTCTGCTAGTGAGAAAAGACAAAGGGACACCTGAGTGGGATTCCTCCATCACCGACATGACAGCTAATGGCATAGTCCTCCTTGCTGAACTGCTTACTTCATTGCACCTGTTCTCTATTGCTGACTGTTACATGTCTGTGGTGGAGGGCTAGAAAAAGGTGAGTGAGGAGGAGAGACTTTCTCCTCACTTTGGGAAAAAAATTAAAGACATCCCTGTACTGAGGAGAGGTTTGTTGGAATTGCTCAGTTTTCATTGAAGATACACATAATTGAAAGGAATATGTACACTTAAAATAGAAAGTGCGAATTTAGCAGTGTTTACTATAATATATGTGTATTTTACAGACATATTTGCTATCCAACAGTGCCTTTTCTGTTTGTTATCAGCATCTTTATACCAATTTTTAGATGAAGCTCATAAAGCAGTTTATATAAAGCAATATAAATAAAAATCCAGCAATTACAATGTGCATGCTTAGATAGATAGCTTCTCCAAACATGACTATCAGCTGTCTTCTGGGATTCTGTTTCACACAAGAGATACAGATCTTCATAAATTTTTGTTCTCATTTCCCTGTTATTCTCCTTGCTGTTAGAAAATCATGAAATACTGCTGTTTTTAAATCATGTTATTTTCTGCATAGAATATCCTTTTTCTTTTTTAAAGAAAATAGATTCCATGGGTAGAAATACGGTATCATTTCCTGTGCAAAAAATATAATGCTTTCAGAGATGCCCATCTAGAACTCGCCTTGTCAAGATTTCCCAACACTTGAGATAACAGTTTTTCTAAGATTTTATTGAATATTTTCAAATATTTCCACCCTACTCCCGCACCTGTATAGCTATTTTTGAGTCTATACATAAGACCCTAAAATAATACTTAAGTGGTCATGTGTTCTTTGAAGCAAACCCAATTCAGGGCTGAGTAATGGGTGAAATATAGTTACTTTATGATGGATATGGTTTACTTTTTTATTACTTTAATAACATTAAAACTTGTCAGGCTTGGACGATCAAACACAGGGAGCAGAAATATATGAATAACAACAAATCATCATTATAAGTGATATTTACTAGCCTTATTTCAATATAGGAGGTGAATATTTTCATATAATTTGAGCAGTCAATGAACCGTTAAAATATAAGACTCCCCCTCCTCTAAAGGTGATTTTAAATCAAGGCAAGCATTTTTTTTTCTTGCTTTGTAAGCAGTTTTCAGCACTTTAATTTGTTTTGAGCTGTAATGCTGTCAGTTGAGTATAGGAATGGTAGATCGCACTATAAAACCTCTGCTGAGCAGCCACCTGGCTCAACAGGAACTGTATATAAATGATAATCACTTTTTAACAGGAGCCCAGCTTGCATTTTGCCCAATTGTTTTTGTTTACTCTTGCATGCAGAATTCTTGCACATGCCTCATACATTTCTTCAGTTGCCAGAGACAGGTGCAATTTGTTCTCTCGGTATGTTTCACTCATATCCAACCTACATGAGAGAATTTAAAAGAACTCCTGAGGCAAGCCATTCTCTGCCACAGCAGCAAGAATTACTCCAGGTTCTGTAGTGGCAATTAAATCTCTTGTGGGGGAGATGCTGGGATACATGTTCCTTATTCCCCTTCATCTCTAGATGTTATGAATAAACACAATAAAAAACAGATACAGAAGTGTCAAAATGTTTGAGGTTACAATCATATGACCACCATATCTACAGGGGATGCATTCCCGGCCAGACTGTGGTTGCCTGAAACCATGGATATGATCAACTGCCATTAAAATGGCTTTCTTTTGTCCCTAGCATACCATAAAGTTGAATTAATGAGCTCAAGAATTTGCTAGGTCCTACAATACAACTCTATAGTAAAGTTCTGGGGGAAGCATATCATAGAATAGCTTGGACAACGTACCAAATTCCTGGGGAAACCATTTCCTCCCTGGCACAAGTAAGTTAAATTGTAGATATAGATTTAGCAGCTACAGGAGTCTTATTTTTCTCCTACTTGAAAGCACGTGTCAGAGAAATCAGTGAGAACTGGTGTATTTTCATTAGACATTATTATTGTTTTACTATATATATTATATAGGATGCTCGTTTCCATTTTAAAGAACCAAAATATTACTGGAATGTCTAAATATCCTATAGTAAAGATAAGTACAGTAGAGTCTCACTTATCCAACATAAACGGGCCGGCAGAACGTTGGATAAGCGAATATGTTGGATAATGAGAGATTTTAAGGAGAAGCCTATTGAACATCTAATTAGGTTATGATTTTACAAATTAAGCACCAAAACATCATGTTATACAACAAATTTGACAGAAAAAGTAGTTCAATACACAGTAATGCTACATAGTAATTACTGTATTTACGAGTTTAGCACCAAAATATCACGATGTATTGAAAACATTGACTACAAAAATGCGTTGGATAATCCAGAACGTTGGATAAGCGAGTGTTGGATAAGTGAGACTCTACTGTATGTGTAATGTCATTGGTAAATGTGTTTGTTTGCTTTGCCTATGAATACATGTGTGCACTGGAACATTATTGTTGAAATATTTTGTACAATGCAATCTCTACTTATCAGTAGAGAGGGAAGCAGTATTTGAAAACATTCAAAAATGTAAAACAAAATTAAAATAGTAATAGTTTGTTATTGCAAAGAAATCCTGTCATGAAGAATTCCTGGGTAATCTTCACAGCTTTGAACTGGTTTCACAAAAAATCTGCACATTGTTGTTTTCCACAGGGAACAGCATTTTCTGCATAGAAAATAATTATTCTAAACAGAAATATTTTTCCGTGCCAGAAAAATCCGTGATTGGGGCTTATTGAGTATAAGGAAACAAACTTTTTCTATGCAGAAGATTTTTTCATATATAAATTGAGTGCTGGCAGAGAAAGTGGTGTCAAACTGCATTAATTCTACAGTATTGATCCACCCTTAGGGAAGAATTACATCCCTGTTTATTTGCAGCAATGTTGATGCTATAGGTATAGGAGCATTTGTTTCATTTTCTACATCACAGGGCTTCCCCTAAAATATTTAAACTGTTCTCAATATTACTATGGGTGGTAGTGATACTAAGAAAAAAAATCTGTGTTTTTCTCATTTCTTTCCTATTAGGGACCACAAGGACCACAGGGGCCTGTTGGGTTCCCTGGACCAAAGGGACCTCCTGTAAGTATTTATTTCAAAGTAAATATAAACATCATTTTTCAAATTTGAAATATCGAATGCACAGAAATAGCATGCCATTAGATGAGTGACAACTAATTAAGGTTTCTCACTGTGAAGTGATTTATACTGAGGTTTGCAAACAGGGTGGGAAGATTCATGCTTGTGGGGTTTTCTTTTTATTAGAATCCCATGTTCTCCCAGAACCACAAGGAACCAAGTAGAAATAGAGTATCTGTAGGTATATATCAACTTACTATTAAGGAAAAGTACTTGTTGTGTACCTTCAAGTAACCGTATTATAGGGTTTTCCTAGAAAGATTTATTGAGAAATGGTTTGCCATTTCTTTCTTCTTGGACTTGCGTAGTACAGCTTGCCCAAAATCATCCAGTGGATTTCCGTCCGAGAAAGGATTTGACCCCAGTTCCTCAAATTCTAATCCAACATACAAATGATTACCCCATGCTTGTTTAAGAAACACTGTGCCTCTGAGTTTATTCTCATCCTGCGAGAACTGAACTCAGCCCACTTCAGCTTTCTCCCCAGGTTTTCTTTAATTCATTAGTCTAATTCAGAAAAAGTAAAAGATCCTTGATGATGTACTTCAAATTATCCGAAGGTTTACCATTAGGTTCTAATACACGTTCCTTTCGTCTCCTAAAAAGTTTGGGGAGACTGGCAGAAAGAAGCGGAGTAGATTCTTTATCTAATTCTCTTCTCCAAGTTGCCTATATGTGTAAATTCTCATCTAGCTTTGTATTTTTCATTTCAGAATTAGCTCCCATTGGTTTTACTGTAATTAGCTTACCCAATGTTTCTAACCTGAATTAGAGTGCTCCTGACTATTGAGTGAAATAAATAGTTAACCAAACTCCACATGAGTGTGTTCGCCCTAAATAGGAGTTAACCAACCTCCAAAGGAGTGTGTTCGACCTAAATAGGAGCCACCATTTGTCTCACAACAGTTGTTGTCAGAGGCATTCATTATATAAAGTGTTCTTTACAAGGGGGCAGTTCTCTCTATTGGTATCTAGGGCAGCTCGTGACTTCCATGTCAGCTGTACTCTGAATTTGCCATAGATAGTCCAAACCTTAAAGGAAGGTGCTAACCTTAAAATAGTTTTGGCATCTTGGGTAACTGCTTCAACATTTGGCCTCAAAATCGGAGTGGATTCAGCACCTCTTGGATGAGGGAGCCATTTGCTCTTATTGGTTGCCATGGCTTCTTGTCATCTTTATCATTGTGGTTTAGCTTGTTAACTCCAGTTTATGGTGACCCTGTAATGGGATTTTCATGGCAGTTTTCATTCAGGATTCTGCCATTGCCACCCTTTGAGACTGAGAGTTTGTGACTTACTCAAGGCTGCCTGCTATGTTTGCATGGTTTAGCGGGGATTCAAACCTTAGTTTCATAGAATCCTAGCCCAACACTTAAACCATTGCACTGTGCTGACTTCCTTTATTGCCATCCCTTATTCCGACATAGAATGTGAATATGTGTCCACAGAGAAATCATAATGACCTCAGATAGCCTTTTACTCGGTGCAACACCAGCCCTGTCAAGCTGCCAAGTCACTTTTTATGGACTTTGTGTTTTTTCCCTGATTAACTAATCTGAGTGCTGAAAAAAATGGACAAATAGTATCATCCCTGAGAAACATAGGGCAATTTCCTTCTCCCAGTTGATTAGTTGCTCTGTTTTAATGTGTCTGATCAATTCAGTTCTCCCACAATTCGCTCAGGGGAGTTGAATAGTCAGCAAATTGGACTGATATATCTAGAGTATGAAACTAGCTAAAATTGTGGAGTGGCAGCCCAGGGCCAACCCAGTACGTGCTTTGTGTCTCTTATAGTGAATTGAGAAATGAATTCAAACCTCACAAAATTAGCCTTGGGCAGTTCACCGGTTAGGAAGTAAGTAGCTAAAACTGGGCTGGTTCTGTAATGTAATGAAATGAGTTTTCTGGGAAATTGGATCGCAACAATTGGAAATGGCTAGAAAACAAGCAACAGAAATGGCAGAGATAAAAATCCAAACAGTACAAGCTGCATAGAATACAGAGTGTTGTGCTTTCACAGGAGTCGTGCTCTGTAACTGCTGCTGATTCGCTGTATGAATTTCCCATTGCTAAATTCATAGCTGCTCCCATAGGTCAAATCCCCTTTCATCATTCTGTGTACTGTAGCCTATACAAAGAAATATATGGTATTCATCATGTACACATAGACATTTCTTATTTTTTCCTTGCATGCTCTAAAAGAGAATAGGCAAAGTACAATACTCCTCATGTCAGTGGACTAAAGTTTCTAGCACTCTTCACTATTGTTTATGCTGGAGAGGGCTGATTGAAATTTCATTTGACCCACATGTGGAATACAATGTGTTTCCCATTCCTGCCCTGAAGTAGTCCATTTATAAGGATATACAAGGTTACTCCAGACTACCTGCCATGCAGACAGAACTAGCTTGCTACGCAAACGTTTGCAGAAACACTTCTTTTGTAGGAGTGATCAGATGCCACTAGAGGTCTCTCTCCATCTCTCTTGTGTCAATCTTGGCAAGAAAAAAGGTTGAAGTTAATAAGAAAGTTACATGATCTCCTATTTGCAGGAAGTCACCAGAATTAGTGTGCTGTGGACAATGGGTGGGTTAGTGAGTTTAATATATTGTATTCATAAATGAAATGGAAGCATTTGGTGGTTCAGAGTGATGTTCTAGGCAGTCAAAACTTTTAGAGAGCCATTTGCCTTTTTGGAATTGATCTGTCCTATTCAATGGGTTGTATTGTTGCTTTCTCTTAAATGCAACTCATGGGAAGCAAGAACCCTTTTTTTAGTGTTACTTATAACATGGGTTTGTACCAGCAAACAGAAGGAAACTACCTGCCTGAAGTCATATTGATCTATCATTCTTGCTTTTATTATCCTTGGTTGATAGGATTTCTGGTAGAATTTCCCAGTTTCATTCTTCGTAGGTCCTACTGTAATAATGTGAACCATTGAAAGCACGTAATTACGCTTGCAAACACATGTGATGATTGAAGGAAATGGAGGGGGGGTAGAAAAATGGCTAGAATGAAGTGGGTCAAATGCTGTCATCCCATCAGTTTTCTCTGCTCTGAATCTTCTCCCCCAGATTGCTAAAAAAACAAAAAGGTGATGCAAGTTGAATCTCCTTTTCCCAAATGCTTGGAGCAGAACGATTTTTTTTCAGGTTGTCTTTTTTATTGTTTTGCATATGCACACACACACACACACACACACACACACACACAGATAGATAGATAGATAGATAGTGATATTGATATAGTGAATGGGGATGGGAGAGACAGGTCTAGTTACACATCCAGCCCCAGCTATTTTTTTTCAGGGAGCTCTCCCTCTGCTACTATCGGAAGCTTGATGGGGAAAAGGAGAGGACTCTGGGTTGTGCCTGTAAAAAACAAGTGCCAGGGGAGGGAGAATTTCAAATGCATTAATCTGCTACAACCTGTGGCAAATTTCTGACAGCTCAGCCAATCCACACTGCATTGGAACCCCATTTCCAGGGTGCCTGCCCCACTAAGATCAGAGCAGAATGGAAAAACATTCTGTGAGCTTGTTGCTGCCGGATACCTTTGGAATTTTCCCTCCCCTGAGATGTAGTTTTTATTGGGATTTGTGCAAGTCAACCATCAATCCCAGAATTCCCATCTTCTCTTTTCCCCATCAAATTTCAGACTGTTATGCAACATCTTTCAGAAAACTGGGTCTTAATGTGTAGCTAGCTACCATTCTTTCCTCAAAGGTAGAAGCGTGGGAGCAGCAAAAAAATTACAAACCAGTGAACCAGTTTTAGATTACATTTTGAAAGTAGCAACTTGGAAAGTAGCAACTTGGAAAGTAGCAACTTTCTTCCCAGCTGCCTCCTTAAAAAAATCCCCTTGGCTCTCTGACTTCCAGTTCAAGCTGTGACAACACAATTGCCATCCAAAGACAGAGGAGAAATATTTCCCATTCTTAACTCCTGTTGGTAACATGAACATTGCTGTCCAAGAGCAAGCAATCAGCTTAATAAAGGACTGCCACTAAGTTTGTATTAGAGTAATATACCTGAAAACCACCTGGAAGCCCTGGAGATGTCAGGTTGATGGTTGGCTTGGTAGTACCTGTTTTTTCCCCCTAAACCAGCATTTCATTGTTCCTGTTTCCCACTGCAGGGACCACCTGGAAAGGATGGCTTGCCAGGACACCCAGGGCAGCGGGGCGAAACTGTAAGTGTGTGCTTCCTATTGTTTTTCACAAAATCCTTCTGCTACACTGAGATTTGTTTTTGAGAACTGCTGTTCATTTAGACTGAGATGAATAAAACACTGGCATCAAAAAGCCCTGCTGTACTGACACTGTATCAACCAGCTGTTGTGGAGGCTTTCCAACATAGCCAAAACATTAGAGCAGTATATGACATCTGTCCCAGTATGGTATCCTACTATGCTTGGGCAGTCAGTGGCCATGTGTATTTATACTGAGAGCTGTTATGTCCTGGAAGAATAACTTGTGCAATGAGGTTTCATTGCCCTCTTTATAAAAAGGCACCACCATTCAGGTAACCAAGGGTTTTTTTTCCCCTGAGCATTATATCCTCTGGCACATCGGTCAAAACACTTAGGTCAGTGTGACCTTTGACCAGCCCCATGATGGTTTAACATGTAACAGGGGCTGATCAGATTTATTTGGGGAAAGCTACTTAACACAGCTTTCCCTAAGGTTGTAATGACCTGGTGGAATAACCTGAATTCTGAGCCTCTGTCAAACAGCCATTTTAATTGTTGGTATTTGTTCATAACATTAAACTAAATATGAATTTACAATATGTGGGGAAAGCTAAACTTTATATGTGTGTCAGTCATTTGTACTTGATTGCATTATGACAGCATATAAAAATGACAGATGATGATTTAGTTTATATTTTATAAATGTTTTTAAGCTGATTGCACTGGTATTGTCAATGTTTCATGCAATGGAAAACCAGACTAAACACATACACAGACTTGATTCTATGTTTAGATAAAGTTAACTTAATAAAGTTTTAAAAAACTTTATTAACCACATGTACTCTAATGTGACCTTTGGAATTACATGAGCTACCCTTTTAGTTTTGCTTCCACTAACTGTCTTGTCTACCAAAAGTAATGCAGATTACTCACATGTCTACATTTGCTAACTCTGGAACAGAATTAGATGTCTGGAAGCAGGCATAGCCGAGCAGCTGTCAAACAGGAGGCTGCGATTTCCAATGAAGAAATGAGCAGCTAAGCAGAAGGTGTTAATCTTCCCTTCATCTGCCATTTTAATCCCAAAGCTCTTCTGCTGTTATAAAAGCTGGAGTGTTGTGTACTTTTTCAGGTGTTTCTCATATATGGGAACTTTTTGTGAAAATTTCACTTGGACAACTTATTTTTTACAATGTGTTCACACAAATATATTTGTTTCCGCACAAACATTTTTGGTTTTTAATTTTAAAAAAATTAAAATGTGTTCACCCAAAAGATCTCACCAAGTGGGTGAAATAAGATTTTTTTCCTATTCTCATGTGTAAGGAAAAATAATCAAACATAATCATCCTTATATTTCACTTTGCAATTTTCTCACTGTGATAGAAATGTATAAGACACTTTTTTAATTCCAAATGCCTGGTTCTATCCCAAAAACAGGGATGGGAAACCTCAAACTCTGGAGATGAATGCACATGTCTCCGTCTACCCTCCAGAATTCAACTGCTGGCCATTTCACCTTCCATTCTTGAGCAATTTTCCAGACTTTTTGTGAACTTTTAGTAGTCATTGTGTTTGGAAAGAGATAAAAGTTTCTTTGAAGCCATGAGACACAAGAATCCCATGTGGAAAATCTGACAAGGAGAAGGTATCAGGGAGAAAATGGAAATGTTGAGGGGAAAAATATTTTTATATATTAAGAATCACTTTGTTATTTACGTAATATAAATATATTATATATTTGTTCATTTGGAATAATATTAGAACTACAGTTTTTTCAGATAATGATTAAAAGTTGATTTTAATTTTTAAAAATATGTATTGTTTCTTACACTGAAGCTACAAAAATCTGAAGAATAAAGGAAACTTGAATTATAAACAACCTATATACATGTGCAAGTTCCTCACCAAACTACAAAACCCAGGATTCCATAGTGTTAGACATGGGAGTTAAAGTGGCATCTAACTGCATTAATGCTACAGTATACCCTGGAATGTAACATAGCAGCTATACTAATGAAGAGCAGTTGGTTCATAGAACTCCATAGTAGATTATATAGTTGTTGGTTTTTTTGCAGTTCCACACTGGAAAAGAATTAGCTAGACCAGTGTGGTCCAACCTTTAGTTAACCGAGGGCCAATCAAACTTTAGTTTAGGAATGTGAGGGCCAGAGACATTCCAGAAAGAAAACAAATTCTTTAAAACTTAAAGCAGTAAGAAGGGTAAATGATTTTTCCCAAAAAAAAAATTTCAATAAGAAGGGGAAGGGCCAACAAAATGAATTGCTGGGCTGCATGCGACCCATGGGCTGCAGGTTGGACCACAGTGAGCTAGACATTACACATGCTCTCAGAAAAACATGCCTTAGAGAACCATCCATCAGTTCCCAGTACTTGACCTCTTTCTTTTAAAGAATGTTTTGCCACACTGCTTTAGTAGCACACTTATCTTTTAGTGATATGACGCGTAGTATTTGTATCAAATTACTCAAATTTTAGAGTTGCTACTGGATTTTTCCTTGCAGCAAAGCTTGAAGACAAGTCTGGAGGCTGTTGCAATAGTGAAAAAGACTTTCAAGTGAAGCTGGAAGTGTTTTTGTGAAACCACTGACATTTCTTAGAGAAAATTCAATTCATTTCTATCTGAGACATAACAGATTTCTCCCCCCCCCCCCAAGTTACTCCTCCATTTCACAAAGGAGGGCTTCTTGAGCCTTCACCTTCCCAAACCTATTTCTTTCTCAATCAGCATTCCTTGCATACTTTTAATCATCTGCTTGTCCCTCTGTGTCTGCGTATGTATATACATACACTTGCCTGTGTGCTTTTGAATATGTCTATGTGTATATCTGCAGAAAATATATTAGAGTTGAACTAGAGGAATACCATCAACGCAATCAAAGCCATCTAATCTGTTTCTCAGAAAGTGTGATCTGTGAAAACTAACTGCCCCTTTGAACCTCACAATTGAAGTGACTGAGCTCAGATGATTGAAAAGACACTTCAATATTTTACATTTAAGTGTGCAGAGTACTAATAGAAATGGCAAACTTTATTCTTCAAAAAGACAAATTCCCCTGACACTTCACTTCTTGCTTACCATCTCTTCCATAGATATATAAATGTCATTGTAATATGCAGAAGCATTAGTAACCATTCTTTGTTTCCTATTCTAGGGTTTCCAAGGCAAAACTGGGCCACCAGGCCCAGGCGGAGTTGTTGGACCTCAGGTATAATATTTCTGTCTTACTTTTATATTTCCAAAATGTGAAGAGAATATTTAATGTTATCTGTCATGTCTATCTGAAGATGACCCAAGATGTGGCCTAAATTATGATCATGAAGGTCATGTTGAGAACGCTCTCATATTCACTCTATCTCCAGAGCAAATTACTCATTCAAGAGAGACCCATTCCCTTCCACAATGAAACTTTGACTTGGGCAATCAAACTGATCGATTCTACCCATGCTTAGCTTCCAGTGACCATGCACTGAAACAAATATACAGTAGAGTCTCACTTATCCAACATTCGCTTATCCAATGTTCTGGATTATCCAACACATTTTTGGAGTCAATGTTTTCAATACATTGTGATATTTTGGTGCTAAATTCGTAAATACAGTAATTACTATGTAGCATTACTGCATATTGAACTACTTTTTCTGTCAAATGTGTTGTATAACATGATGTTTTGGTGCTTAATTTGTAAAATCATAACCTAATTTGGTGTTTAATAGGCTTCTCCTTAATCTCTCCTTATTATCCAACATATTCGCTTATCCAACGTTCTGCCGTCCCGTTTATGTTGGATAAGTGAGACTCTACTGTATGTAAAATTAATACATTTAGTTGAGGAAAAGCATGTGCTATGACAAACAGGCATCTTTCACCATTGGAGACATCTAGATCAGTTTGTTAGATTTTCAATATTGCTTAATTTTACACTATATATAGCCAGTCATTGATATACTGCCAATGAAAATAATCTTCTTTATGGAGGTATTTCCAATAGTATGTATACCGGGTATCAAGTCTCGGAAACAGAGTAGTCTGAACCCCAATTTTAAAGTGGTTCAAAATATGAAAGCTTCCAAATGGAATAAACATCCAAGGAAACTCTGGGGGAAAAATAGAAGGTTAGGTGAAACATTTCATAGGATTCCTCATATCACTACCACAGAACTCACAGACAACAGAATATGGCACAGTTGCAGTGTGGTGATGGTAAACTATTATCATCTATACAAATAAATATGTTTTTATAGCATTGAGCTAGAGATGTCATTGAAAATCAGTTAAGACTGAAGCTTTCTCTGCCAACAAACAATAGACAGTAAAGAAACAAGAGAGAGCCTTGATTGTAACATCTTTTAGCAGATTGGAGGGGAATATATCCAAAGATTCCATTACATCAAAATCCAGATGGGCCTATATCAAACCAATACAAAGACATAACAGTTGTTCTTTTGTACAGAGTACCAGTATATCAAGCTTTTGCATATAAAAATACTAGAAACAATAATTTAGCCCTCTAAAACTGTCTTGATTTTCAAAATTTAAAGTATCATCCAGTGGATATCTACTCAGAAGTAAACCCCACTGCTAGGAAAGTGGATATGGAATTTTAGCTTTAAATTCATTTATTGGAGATTTCAGCTGATTTTAGTGGAACATGAAATCAGTGGAATCGATAAATCGATAGAAATCTCACCAGTATCACTGGAGGGGAATTTAAAGTGTTCCAAGGCAATCTTAACAAGCTGGGCCTGTGTGAGAGATGATGCTAGGCAGCAGGATTCATGGAGAGCAGTCTTTGTTTCATGTTGAATTAAGAGCATTGTCAGGAATCACAATGACAAGGCTATAAAATGGCTGTAGCAAATATGTTAAGAAATGCTTTAGCATGTCAGCCTCTTTTCTTGTCTTTGCTCCAGCTCAACTATGAAAGGTTTATGAATCAGTTTTTTTGTTTGTTTCAGCACTTCAGTGCACTGAAACAGCAGCCAGCCTTACTGAGATGGCAATCTGATCAGAATTATATTTGTTTTCCTGTCTTATTGACCAGGTTTTGTTTATCTAATATCTGTCCATGCTATGATTTTGTTGTAAAGACTAATGAAATCTTAGCTGTTATCCTCCTTTGTTTTCTATTCCCAAAACTTGATTGGAGTCCGAATCACTTTTTTTTTCAGTCTATGTGCATTTTAAAATATAACACCTACTGTTACCATGAATTGGAATCTATGAATTAGAATCAACAAATTCTATTTTACCATTTATATCTGTGTGTATACGATGATTGGACATACATTTTTGTGATGAACATAATTATCATGCTGTGATTATGTTTCTGATGTGGCTGTTTGATATTTATCATCACATCGCAGTAATTAAACTGTTGTGGCAAAAGGCTGTATTTTCTTTGCATCTTTCTTGAAACAGTTTTTAACAAACAGGAAGAATAGTTAGAATCCTTTGAAGCCAGCAGCGCTTGTCTTTTAAATTCTGAAAGGAACACTGTCAATGGTGAACTAAATCGGGATTGCCTCACCAGGGTATTTGAAAACACATCTACAACAAAGCAAGGATAGTTAATCAGGCTTTTGCAAATGTAGGAATAGTGCCACTGATGGACCACCTGCCAAAGAAGAAAACCATTCATTGGGCCATGAAGCCAGTTTTCAAAGCCCCTGTCCAGTTCCAGTGCCTGTCCAGAAGCCTCTATGGGGCATGGCTTCTAAGTAAAGCTAGAAAATCCCTTGTATCTTAATTTAGACCCTGGGCACATAAAACTAAACAAGGCACATTTTGTCAGATCCTGTGGTATGAGAAATGGAACCACACTACAGCTGCCCATCCATATTACCAAAGTACTTCAGACATAATATTTCCTTGCATTTAGTAATTTGGTCTTGCTGCAGAGAGCTTATTGTTTTGTAAAGTCAACAGTTCCATACTGTTAGCCACATTCCAGTGAATTAGGCTGTCTGTGTATAAAGGCTAATCATGTTGTATATAGAAATGTAGGAGACCGTGGGCCAGAAGTAGGGATCATTTGTCTCTCCATATCATAATTACAGCTTTATGATTCCGGTTTAAGTGTCATATCTACTTCTGTGAAATCCTGAATTGGCAGTGAAGCACTTACTTCTCTGAAGGTGTACCCCTAAACTGCATATCCCAGGATTCCATAGGATGCTGCCATGGCAATTAAAGCAGAATGGTACTAGGAGAAAACAGAATTGTACTGCTGAAAATGTATTATCTTAAACCATATTTAAAATTAAAATAATCTAAAAACATTAAAAAAAACAGAATATTTCTTTTAAAATATGAAAAACAGCACACCATTACATCCCATGATCTATTTATATAATGCTTCAGAGACTTGATGATAATTTAAGCTTGACAAGACAATTTGTTAAATATGTTTCTTTGCAAAAGAGGACAAATATTTTTGTGGCATAAAATAATTAATATTATGTTTTGCGTTTAGGGCCCCACTGGTGAGACAGGTCCAATTGGTGAAAGAGGTCATCCCGGCCCTCCAGGACCACCAGGGGAACAAGGCCTTCCAGGTGCTGCTGGGAAGGAAGGTGCTAAGGTATGAAGAATGTGTAAAAGTCTATGTTGCCTTTGAATATAATGCAAGCGGAATGGGTTTCATATCTGGCTTCCTGCCAGGGATTCCGCTGCTGAATCCTGCACTACAGATGCTGCGGAGAGAAGGAGACTAGCTGATCTTCTAACTCAGTGATTCCATGAATGTTTCTTTTGAAATAGTCTTAAGGACAGTTTGCCCCAGATATTAAGGACCCCTGTGGGATTTGATATTTCATTTGTATATGCTTATTTCTATAACTCAGAGCTGCAACACTTGCTTACAATTGGAGTGTCACTGCTAATATAATTCAGAGTGAATCTGAAGATTTTAATTTGTAGAGTTATGGGGCATGAAACAATTTTGAATATCAGTTGCTGAAAAAAAATGGAACCTAATATGTCCTGATTCCCCTTTATAATGACAATCTGGTTCACAATCATAACAACGGCTAATAATTCGGTCGTAATACAATTAAGATATAATTTAATCTAGGATATATAATAGCACAAGCTCAAATATTGTGCTTCTGTTCTTAAGAATGTCGATCTATTGTAATATAAAACTCATTGATTATGAATGATGTAACAACTCCCAGGTAACTACTTTTGTGACCAAAAGAAAAGATAAATAAAGTTAACAAAAGGAAGCTTACTCATACAAGGTGTTGCACTTGCATGTATTCCCATCTCATGTGTTAAAAGAAGTAAATTCCAAAACATCACTTTCTCCCTTCTCTTTCCATCTGGCAGAATTTCACAAAGAACAAGATGTAGAATCCCTAGATAAGACATGTAATCCAGTGTTCAATTTGGAGGATTCAATGTTCATAGATGAATTCTCTGGAATATGTTTTGAAACTGATCTTTGCTTGTCATCTTAGGGTGATCCTGGTCCTCAAGGCATTTCTGGAAAAGATGGACCCCCAGGACTCCGTGGTTTCCCAGGAGAAAGAGGATTGCCTGGAGCTCAGGTACAGTGATGTGCTATTGTTGAGGCAACGATGTTCATCCTAGCATCTAACTTGATACATCTCTTTACTATAGGGGGAAAAAGATCAGTCCAAAAGATTGCGCATGTATAGGAAAGTGTGAAGCCTCATACTTTTCAGCATAAATCTAACTACAGTAGTTCCACTGAATCAGTCACTGAATATTTGTTTCAGGTAAAGGTTAGGTAAAGGTTTTCCCCTGACATTAAGTCCAGTTATGTCTGACTCTGGGGGTTGGTGCTCATCTCCCTTTCTAAGCTGAAGAGCCGGCATTGTCCATAGACACCTCCAAGGTCATGTGGTTGGCATGACTGCATGGAGCGCCGTTACCGTCCCACCGGAGTGGTACCTATTGAGCTACTCACATTTGCTTGTTTTCAAACTGCTAGGTTGGCAGACGCTGGGGCTAACAGCGGGAGTTCACCCCACTCCCTGAATTCGAACTGCCAACCTTTTGGTCAGCAAGTTCAGTAGCTCAGCGGTTTAACTTGCTACACCATCGGGGCCTCAAATATTTTGTCAATATTTGGGCAAATGCCATTGATTCTTTTGGTCTATTCCAGTTGGGACTTGCAGTTGGATCAAGGCCTTTGTATCATGCATTTTGTCTAACTGTTTGGAATATCATCACAGTATCTCCACAGCAATTCTGTGAAGATCATGTTTAACCCAGGGACATTCCATTTATTTCTTCTCTGGTCCAAGTTGAATACTCTTACCAGCTACTCCACAACTGCTTCTCAGTTGTGAGACCTTAATAGGTTGAAAGGCAATGTGGGGCGAAGTTGTTATGAAATATAAGCAAAAGTCAATTTCACAAGGATATATTATTCCCCCTTTTTCTGAATTTTGTCTGTTATTTCAGCCGAGGACTCATATTACCTCACACCTGCACAACTTCTGATTCAACAAAATGAACAAAACCCATAGAGACACTATCAAGTTTGTGTTTTTATTGCTTACTTGGAAATTCAAAGTAAGGGAAGTAAAGCATCTCATAGGTCATAATAAATGGCAAGTGGTTTGCATTCAGCATTTATCACAATTTGTGCAAATCTGCACTACCAAGGCTGGTTGTACAAAGACAGTGAATCTATCCTGGAGTTTTGTCTATGTTTTTAAATCCAGAGCTGTTTTCTAAGATGCTATACTTATTTGGGGATTGTAGTGGAGTTTGGACAAAAACTCAGAATACATTCACTGTCCCAATGGTTTGGAAGCCTCCAACCACCACTGTGTAACTTAAGCAGCTGGAATGTAATCATCTTGGGACTGAGATGGAATAATATCACAAAATAATTCAGAATCAAGGGGCCCTTATACACTAGACAATTATAGCACTATGATTCCATCTTCACTGTTGCCCATTGTCCTATGTATTCCTGGGGGTTGTATTCAGGGAATCACTAAAGCTCTATTCTAGTGGTTCTCAATCTGGGGTCCCCAGATGTTTTGGGCCTACAGCTCCCAGAAATCCTAGCCAGTTTGCCAGCTGTTAGGATTTCTGGGAGATATAGGCCAAAAACATCTGGGGACCCCATGTTGTGAACCACTGCTCTATTCTGAACATGCCCCTTGAAACTGCAAATCTCTGTATTTCATTAAAAGGAACAGCAGCACTTAAAGTAGAATCACAATTCTGTAATGATTTTGTGAAAAAAGGCTCCTTGTCATCAAGGGATGGGTAAGAGATTAATTGACTCACTTCCCAAAATATGTAATTCAAGAATAATGAATGAACATAAGCTTGCAAGCCTAAAAATTTGTTCTCGTCTGAAATTACCATATTTTGGAGTGGTTAGATGCAAAGAATTGTGCATTTGAAAAAGAACACACAAAATGTATACATTTTGTATTCTGCATATCAAAATTGTACACATTTGCAAAAATGTTTGCAAAATATTTTATTCAGTGGGGAAATTGCTTGAAAATCTCACTCACACCACCCTGCATCTCCAATTACAGAGATTTCAGGTATTTGAACTGATGGCAATGTAAGTCAATTCTCTGGAGAGCCACTGACAATCAAAGTAGACAATACTGAATGACATGGACTATAAAGCCCTCTTGTTTTTTTTGTTTTTTTTTTTGTTTTTTTTGGTAATCTATTATGATCTTCTCCATGCCAGTTTATAGAGGTGGCATATGGCAGTATATGAAAATTTTCAGTACTCCTTCATTTATTTTTTTCCCCTATTGAGAGAATAGGGGGATGTTTGGATTGGAGAAGATGACAACCATTTTTACACTGCCCTGAGATCTCTAGACAGAGGGCAGGATAGAAACATTTAAACAAACAAATGATGGTGTGGATTGGACAAGGGCAGAGTGAGTTTATTGACCAAGGAAAGAATCTTTCCAGGTTCACAAAATTGACTATCCCTGTCCGAAACACTTTAGTAAAGTGTAGGCTGTTTAGCACCAACCACCTTAGTTAATGGTTAAATGCTTGCCTGGCAGCAGGTGAATGGACTGTTAATTAAACTAGGTTTTGATAAAAACCTTGTCGAGGATTGTATGTTCTTGGGAATGCATGTGAGTTTTTTCCCTTGCTTGCTTGCTTTCTTTTTCTACAATCTTTTGAAAAATTAATGAGTAAATAATCCATATGCTGCAACATTCATATTCTGTGGATACGGTTGGTGACAAAAAAAATTGTTGCAAAATGCAGTACAGTGTCAATTGTCAAATGAAGGTAGTGACAATGATGATGACAATATTTTCCTGTTTTGATAGGGTCCAGCTGGTTTGAAAGGAGGAGAAGGTCCCCAAGGTCCACCTGGCCCAGTGGTGAGTACAATCTGCATGGGCAAAGGACAATGAAATTTCCCTTGGAAGGATGTATTAGCATGAACAATGTGTCCCCTTTTAAAAAAAAGTTCTTACATGCTGTTATATAAATGCTTCCTTGCAAAGAGTACCCAAATGTATGCACCACATATCTGTCAATTTTAGTTTCCTGGTAATTATGGCAGACAATGAGTCCATCAACAGAAGAAACTATAAGCATAAACATATTGGCCTATCTAAAACCTGCTGTTATCGGCAGGGAGCAAAAAGCCTTTTCTTGTTGCTTTAGATAATACAAGGTAGGTAAGAAAGCAATCTCTCGTGGTCTGGGATTGAAAGAGGAGAACTGCGTTTCTAAAAGAATGGAAAGAAGCCACAATAAAAACTCTCCAGCAATTGTTTTTTTTCTGAAATCATCTGGGGCTTAGGGCAAACAAGTGATAATGTTACTCATGATTTGAAAACATTATGCTTAAACTAGCTGTGGGAACTTGAAGCTGTCTAGACAGGGAAGTATGACACTTTCCTTCTGAAAATTATATTCCATCCCTCTGTCACACAATATTCTGTTGAGATTTGCACATGAAAATACTTTTTTCCTTTGAACAGCATCTTCAGAGACAATTAAAGAGCTGAGAGAAGGTGAATGATGCAATGATTTCCACAGAGCTTGACATTGTTATTTCTTAAAACCATGCCTCCTTGAATCCTCTAGCCACAATAGCTAAAGCATGGTTAGTGACCATGCAGCTCTGGGTTCAAAGAAGAGTGATCCCCAAAAATCACTTTCCCAGGCATAGCGAGGAACAGACCTCTGTCTGTGAATAGTACACAAATGCAAGGCTTTTGTGTTTGTAACAAGTAATCGCCTCCATATTCGGGGAACTGATGACTCTATAAAAAGAGGAAACTTTAAGTACTGATAATGACTTCCTTATATTAAATATAAATTTCATCTGAAAGTAAAACTGTGAAGGGAATGGTTTTCCTGTTATGAAGCAAAGTTATCTTTAGGAAATTGGTAAGAGCTGCTCAGGAAAAAGGGATATTAAAAAAGAAAATGTAATGGGCTCTGTCATATCATTTGGCCTCTTTAATGTGTAGCTGAGGTGAGTGACAGCATGTCCCATAGCATGCTGAGGAAGGCTTGCAGTTGTCACTGTTGTGTGAACTATTCTGGCCTGAGCACCAAATGGTCTTGGGATTTTTGAACACCTAACTGCTGATGCCTAGCCATGCCTAGGAAATGGTTTTGACAGTAATCTTGTGAAGAGACCTATATGGTGTGCACTTCAAGGACTGGAACCCATTGCAGGGAAGCATTGTCCAGTGGAAGCTGCAATGCTCTACTGTGAAAAGAGACTTAGGCAAAAGATCTCAAAAGGACTTTTGTTCTATTTGCATGCAATACCAAATCAGTATGGCTGTAGTGTAGGTCACCAGGAAAAAAAACGGAAGAGGATTCTTGTGACTTTAATGGTTATGTAGAAAAGGTGTCGTTTGTATTGCAACCAAGTAATGAGCAATACTTGCTGACATTTGCTCTTCTTCACAGCCATTAAAGGTACAAGATCCATCTCCAGTTTTACCCTGGGAACTCTAATATAGTGGTATTTCTACTGTGATACCCTGTTTTCCCCAAAATAAGGCCTACCCTGAAAATAAAACCATGATTTTTCAGCATGAAAGCTCTATTTCAAAAACAAGCCCTAGATATTGTTCTTTTAAAAAGTCAATTTGGAAAAATAAGACTGCCCCTGACAACAAGCCATAACACATATTTTGGAGCTATAATTAATTTAAGACCCTGTCTTATCTTTGGGGAAACAGTATAGTTATCCATAAATGATATCAATTTCCTCATGTATGCTCAGCATGTTCAGTTGCTTACAAGATGCTTAACACTTTGCTAGTAGTTGTAAATGCAAAGGGTCCATAAGTTGCCTCTGTTACATTTTCCATTGTCCTTGAATTCCCATGCGCCACATCTATTCATTCAGGCCTTTGAAGTAAGGATGGACAACTATGTGGGACTGAGTGCCAATTTATCTCGCCAACTCCATCATAAGCTGCACCTCCCTCCTTCCCATATACACACAACATGCAAAAATGCTTCCTTTTTGAGCTGTATTCTGGTTTAAATGTTGCCTGGATAGTGGGGTTTCTGGGAAGAGATGGAATACAGGGGGAAATTGCTTGCAGGAGGGCACAGAAGATCCTGTCCATCCCAAAGGTTATATGTCCCCCCCCACCTGTCTCAATAATTGTTCCCAGTTTCAGAATCATCCAATATTACTTTGGTCCACACAACCATGATGTCTCCCATGTCATTGGTGCAATGTATCTGCTCCAGGTTTTCATTCAAACTGCAAATCTATCCTCAAAATGGGTTCAGGAAACCTCCTTTTAAAATTTAGAACAACTCCTTATTATCATGAAAGCCACTAGAAAACATTGACCCCCACAATGAGAAAGTGGAAAGTGAAATCCACAGGTGGAGAGTGATAGCATCACATGAATAGAATTGTGTATGCATACCATACTGGATTATACCAGTTTTACTCTCAGGTGGGGTATTGCATACTTATATGTGGTATATCCTAAGAACTTTTTAGATACCAAAACTGACAAAAGAGTGATACAATGTTATACTAGCTTTCTGTAAATAACATTAAATGTTTCACATTCCAGAACTCTATTGTGTGAGACTCTTCTAATCCATCTTTCAGTTCTCTGTTTCAGTGAAGTTCATACAGGGCAAGGTTCAGAATCCTGTTGCTTGTATTTTATCTTTCTGTTTGGGGATGATTTGCCCAATTTTGAAGTCATGTCTATGTGTCCCCAGTTTTAAAGTCACACATACATATACATTTCTCAACGAGCATTGAAAACAAACCAACCAACCTCTGTGGAATAAGACTGTAATTGCCATAAAATTTAATTTTTGCTCTCTGGAAATCATGATCAAAGCCAAGCAGCTTTAATCCTTTTCAATGTTTTACAGTCATGCCATGTTAATATTTAAGACCAGCCCTTATCCTCCGCAATCTAGCTTCTGACTTGTATATTTCAAGCACATGGTAATTGTCTAGTACAGAAGGAACAAAGACAACCTCAAATGGATTCTGTGATCTTGAAAAGTCCAAACAAAGAAAAAGATTTTCAGAATATTAAACCATCAGAAATTTGAAATTACTGTATTGAAAAATCATCAGCCATCCCATTGAGTCTCAAACTTTGGTCCTTCAGATGTTTTGGACTTTAACTCCCAGAAGTCCAGCAAGCTAAGCATTTCTGGGAGTTAAGTCCAAAGCATCTAGTGGACCAAAGTCAGGGAACTGCTAAGCTATTTTGTTATCTGTATGTGGATTTCTTATTACCCAAAAACAGTTATTCTACTTTCTTCCCTTTTTGGCAACCATTTTTGTTTTGTTTTTTAAAGAAAAGTCACATTTTTAACTGATCATGTACTGAGGAATCAATAACATTGGCTTCACCCTTGACCCATTCTGTCATACTTTTCAGCCTTCCACCTGAGTGCCAAGCTACACACAATTCAAAGTCATGCACAATTTTCCAAGAGATTGTTTTAAATTTAATGTATTTTTACAAAATTTGGGTAAAGAATAGTAAGAAACATTAGCAAAATGTCTCATTCTGGCTCTTCAAGGAACTTTTCCAAGATTTCTTGCACTGCATTATAATAATTCAAAGACATCATCATATTAATCAGGAATGTCCATATGCAAAGGGATTTTGTAGCACTCTGGAGACTGACTGAAAGAACAAAGTTGGTAGCATAAGGCTTCATAGACCAAATCTGTATCTGAGGAAGTAAACATAGGGCACATCTAGACTGACCACGTAGGTTGGTGCACAAAACAATTTGTCCTGGTTAATCATTGCTTTGGGCTGATCCACATTAAAATAGGGAAAAGCCCATTTCTGTCTTTACCTGAAGTTAAACTAATTTGGAGGAAAACCCAAATTCTGAAGCAGGATTCAGGTTGTCTTCCAAGTTAGTAGCAGTGCAGACCTCTGCAGATGGTTCCCTCCCCTCCCCTGTGCCACTGCTGGCAACACAGACACTTTCCTTACCGTTAGGTGTCCAGCAGTCCTCTGCTGGGTCCTACGTATGTCTGTGGCTCAGAAGTTCATTTTAAGCATCCAAGTGGGCTCAAATTGGTTTCTGGGACATCAGTTTGGGCCTGCTTTTAGAATTAGTGTAGAGCAGTGGTTTCCAACCTTTGGGCCTCTAGGTATCTTGGACTTCAGCTCCCACATTTCCTAATAGCTGATAAGTTGAAGCCCAAAACCCCTGGAGGCCCAAAGATTGGGAACAACTGGTGTAGAGTCACCCTTAATCTGAAAAGCTCATGCTATGAACTTTGTTCTCTCTGTTAATATCTGAGGTGCCACAAGATCCTTTTGCATCTTTGTGAGAGTGAAACAACTGGCACTTTTTGCAATTTGTGCAGGAGGTCATTGATAAAATTAGTCTATTTTATGCTGGTGAAACAAAACATCTCCACAGCAAGCCTAGAAATGCCAGCTGGTGCCATATAAACAAACTATCAATTTCTCATTTTTAAATGTTTATGGGAAATGACAGTTGCTATCATATTCCAGGTCAAAATTCCAATTTGTGCCAAAAAAGAAAGAAAGAAAAAAGAGAAGAGGTATCACAAGTGCAAATATTTTCATTAAAATGCACACCAATACAAATACAAACACTTCACTAGTACAGAAGCTTGAAGTTTTGCATTATCACCTACCAGAATGAAAAAGGAGAGACGTTTCATATAATTTTTTTTAACCTCTTTTGAAATTGGTCTTTGAGATATGTGTTTCTCGTGGTACATTGGCAAACCACATGTTTTTAATACAGAAATCCCCAAGTTCTGTCTTTCCAGAGAGGGTTGATAAATTCTTCTGTCTGAAATCTTGAAGAAATGCTGCCAATGCAGGTTAGACTACATTGAGTTTGATAGACCGACCCATTTTACCCATTTGAAACTACCCATTGAAACTACTTATTTCCTGGGGGTGGGGAGGTCAGGGTAACTTCAGTATGACAGTATATATAGATCATTGAGAATCTAAGAAAATAATGTTCACCCTCCTCATTAATTTTTTTTCTTAAACACAACTTTCAGAGTAATTGAAAGGAAATTGAAAGAAAAATATGCTCACATGTGGTTATTTGACCAGGGGCCTCATGTTTACAATCCTTGTCTATGGTGTCTCAAATGTACACTGATGTGCTACTTAAGGAAGCTGTCATCCCGTATAGAACAAAGGCTACAGGCAGTTATTAACTAATATTAATTCACCCATGTTAAAATTAAAATATACCCCAAAATATGCAACCCTAACATTCACTTATTATCCACAATGTGCTTGGGTATCTATGCATCAGTGACTTGCAGTTATGACAGAGGCAGGCAGAGACATATCAAGAAAAAATAACCTTGTTTGAAGCATTTCATTGCTTTAGCAGTCCTGATTTCAGGCTTTTTCATAAGAAGTGATAATAGCAAATATTTATTTTTATTCCAGGGTTCACCTGGCGAACGTGGGCCAGCAGGGACCGCTGGTCCAATTGGTTTGCCTGGCCGTCCAGGCCCCCAGGGCCCCCCTGGACCAGCAGGAGAAAAAGGAGCTCCGGTGAGTAATTCTGAAGAGAAAGCATATAAGACTGTTATATTACAGAAGTTATTGCTTTTCATATCCAATAATGTTAGTTCTTCACACTCCAATACCTTTCTATTGCATATGTGCCCAGCATACTCCCTTTCTATTTACAGTAGAGTAGTGGAGAAGTTTAATTAAATTCAATGACATTTTCTGGCACACTTTATCAAACCCTAAGGCCTAAGGAAAAGGGTTAAACAAAGCTGATAATTATGTGCACAATAGTGGTGGCCTTTGATTATAAAATGTATTGTCAAACCAAGGCTTTGATTTTAACTTAGTGCCCTAATGCTCAACTTTATGAAGTGTTCCTTTACTTTTCATTTTAACCCATCAGATTTCATTACTACTTACTACTACTCCCTGCTGTCTTTTTATTATAGCACAATTCTTAAGTGAAAAGCTGCAGATAGAAAGATAGACATATCCCTCTTGGGGAAGCTGCCTTTATGTTAGATGATCAATGTCATATTCACATTGTATTATTTATATTCTAAAATACAGTTTAGCTTATATTGGATAATAATAATAATAATAATAAAACTTTATTTATACCCCGCCACCATCTCCCCAACGGGGACTCGGGGCGGCTAACATGGGGCCACGCCCAGAGCAATACAATATAATACAATACAATATAAAACAGCATACCATAACACAATTAAAAGCAATACAATACATGATGATAGACATTACATCAAAAAAGAAAAAACCAGTAAAAACAGGGCAGGCCGCAAGAACACAAGAATAAAAACTCGAAGTGAGAGGGACAGAGGAATACTCCACTGTGGACAGGGACACATGATAGTGGGGCAATCTAGAGGGTAGATGTTAAGGGGGGAGCAATACAGAAATATATAACAGAAATTACTCACCGAAAGCACAGCGGAAGAGCCATGTTTTCAAGTCTTTCCTAAAAGCTAACAAAGTGGGAGCTTGCCTGATCTCGGTGGGTAGTGAATTCCATAGTCGAGGGGCAACAGCGGAAAAAGCCCTCTCCCTTGTACTCACAAGGCGGGCCTGGGATATAGACAGCGGTGATGGAAGGGCCTCCCCAGATGATCGCAATGGTCGGGCAGGTTTATGGTAGGAGATACGGTCACGGAGGTAGGTGGGTCCCAAACCGGATACTGGGATATTAAATAAGTCTAGAACCCAAACCGGATACTGGGATACTAAATAAGTCTAGAACACACACACATATATGATTCCAGATTATCTTTTTATCCCAGATTATTTGGTAGTGGAGACTCATATATAATCCAGTTTAAAGCAGGATCAGATTCTGGGATATAGGGCAGTGTAGAAAGTGCCTCCGTTGTTAAGCCCTGTGTAATAGAAAAAATATTATAGATACAGTGTTTAGATCCAGTTAGCAGAACTTTCACTCAGAGCCATTCCACACAGCCATATAACCCAGAATTTCAAGGCAAATAATCCACAATATATGCTTTGAACTGGATTATCTGAGTCCACACTACCATATAATCCAGTTCAATATGGATTTTATACAGCTTTGTGGAAGGGTCCTCAATGAGTTCTCGATGCTCGCAATATTCTGATCGAAGCCGCTTTATTTTCTTTTTAAACACAAGTGGAACTTATATTAAAATGTTGCAGGATGCAGTATTTCCATTCAGGTTTTCAGCCAGTTATGGCTTCTTGTAGGATGCTTCATTCCATTCTTCCTCAGTTTTATTGCTGTGACACTAACCATATTATAGTGACAACTTATCTGATATACTGTAAGATTGGAAAATTGTATTCATGAGAGCTTTTTTATTATTTTCTTTTCCTATATTTTTATTTGTAATTTCATCAGTAATCTCTAACAGGATATATTATCTGTATTTCCATTTCTATTTTCTAACTCTTATTTCTATTGCACTTATCATAAAAAAGTATTGAAATCCTGAAATGCAGGATTCTTATAACAGTTTAAGATGGTTTGCAGGGTAACTTTCTGGATTTTGTCATTTATATGTATGAGTCCTTATCTTGCCTGAGTAAGTAACTAGGAGTAAAATTCATAGAAAACTTGAATGCTCTGACTTCACTGTCAAAGTGGATCTGTGAATACATATGTCTGTACTATGATCTAAGACTTTTTTCTAGCTTTCATATTTAGCATTGTCTTTTATAGCCACTCATTTAGAGTAAATATAACCCCTTGCAGGATACTTCTAAGGGCCCATCTACTAAGTTCACAAAATCTATGGCCAGTCTGGAGTGTTACTATTTTGGATCAGCCCCAGTGTCAAGAGTCAGACGCCAGTTAACAAACAAAACAGAGTTTATTCAGAAGATAAGCCAAAAGTAACATAAACACAGAGGGTATCCTTGAAACACTTCACTTATCAGTGTTTCAAGAGTAGTTCGGACAAAAATATAACTCAAAAACAAGCCAAGTTATTTTTCCACGCTGGCATTCAATAAAAACTAAAAGACGCTTCAATTCAGCTTTAGAGAACAAATTGAGTTGACTGCTAGAAAATATGCAAAATAAACAAAGACTTGAAACCTTCCAAAAGCTGCAAAGTATAACTGAAAGTGCAAAAGCCTCTTTTGGCTCCAAACCATTTCTGAAACAGCCAGCCAGCTCTGCGGATTTAAAGGGACAGTTCCCAAAAGAAAAACAGCAAACTGGTTTGAAAACAAAACAAACTAGAAGTGCAGTAAACTGCTTCCACGGTGCAGATAAAGCCGAGAGCTTCAAAGGGATGATGAATAGCCGTCGTCAGGAGAATCTAAGGTCAGGTCAGGAGGCAGCAGCAAATTCCGAAAGGCAAACCAGTAGTCAGAAGCCGGGAGTAGTCGTCAGTCAGAGGGCGTAGACAGAAGCCAGGTCAAATTCCAATCCAGAGTCCGAAGAGGGTGCAGTCATCCAAACCAGGTCCACGAAAAGGCACAAAGAGCCAAGCAACGATGATATCAGCAGCTAGAAATAGTAATCAGAGTGCAGTCCAGGGAAACCCACACATTCCATCCCTCCGCTGCCGAGCAGTCCCAGATAACTTACATCCGAATCACAGTCCAAGTCCAGTCTTCACGAAAGCACAGAGATCCCAATGGCGCCTCAGCAACATCTTGCCACACGCAAAGTGCAGTGGCCAAACATTCCCATTTTATTCCCCTTCCTCTTGGGTGACCAAACACTCACACCCAAACACCAGGTGTCCCAAATCTACTCAGATTCCGAACTCCACACAGCTAGGGCTCGTGGATCAGGAGTGCCTAACAGTTTGTCGGAGTCCCAATCATCCTGCCCACACTTAGCCCCATGAACACTTAAAGAACCATCCTCCCTTCTCCAAGCATCCCAAGTGGGATCTGCTCCTGCAGAAACCCCAGGTTCAGCAGTATCCATAGGCCCCAAATCCCCAGACATCTCCGGTGGCTGTGCCCATTCAGTGCCCACTTCCCCAGCCACCACCTGTTCCTCAGCATCCATTTCCCCAAACTCCCCATCTGAATCTTCCTCAGAAGATCCCCCATTAAGCTCTCTAAGTCGCTTCCTGCGCAACTCCTCCAGTGAACCCTCATCACGAGGGTTTTTTCTGCCTCTTCGAATCCCATCACCATCAACCATAATCCCTGAAGGCGCAGTCACAACACCCAGGGGTAGCTACACTAAGCACTTCTGTGGCAGAAAGATGGAGTCCTGACTATTCAGTTGGATCAAACCTGGTTTGGCCCAACTGGAGAATCTCTGCCAGATGCCTTTCCTCATGTCAGCAAAGGGACCCATATGACTTAGAAAAAAAGAGGGGACAATCCTTCTCCTTTCTCCCATCTTTCCACTAAGTTTACAAGTACATTTGCTAACATTAGCAAAGGTACCCAGCAATGGCCTAGAGCCAGCTGATAAGAAGACCAATCAATTACCAATGACCAGTCATTTATTTATTTATTTAATGTACAATAGAGTCTCACTTATCCAAGCTAAACGGGCCGGCAGAAGCTTGGATAAGTGAATATCTTGGATAATAAGGAGGGATTAAGGAAAAGCCTATTAAACATCAAATTAGGTTATGATTTTACAAATTAAGCACCAAAACTTCATGTTATACAACAAATTTGACAGAAAAAGTAGTTCAATACGCAGTAATGTTATGTTGTAATTACTGTATTTATGAATTTAGCTTGGATTATCCAGAGGCTTGGATAAGCGAGGCTTGGATAAGTGAGACTCTACTGTATTTATATCCCACCTTTCACACCCTGGAGGGGACTCAGGGTGGCTCACAACAAAGGCACTAATTCAATACATATCAACATAAAACAACATATACTTTAAAACCACATAATTAAAACATATCAATTAAAACAATTACCGTATTTTTCGCTTTATAAGACGCACCTGATGATAAGACGCACCAGGGCCAGCAACAAATCCAGGTGGCCAGGTTCTGGAGCCTCTGTTATTGCTGGGGCCGGCATTGGAGCAGTGCAGAGCAAGAGCTCCTCAGCTGTCGAAAAGGACTCGGAGGCCTCCAGGCAGTCGAAACCGGCACAATCCATACCCTGTTTCCCTGAAAATAAGACATCCCCAAAAAATAAGACCTAGTAGAAGTTTTGCTGAATTGCTAAATATAAGGCCTCCCCCGAAAGTAAGACCTGGCAAAGTTTTTGTTTGGAAGCATGCCCAGCACCCGCCAAAGAAAACACCATAGCATGCAGGATTGGTAAATGTACATAATAATAATAATAATAATAATAATAATAATAATAATAATAATAATAATAATAATAAATCACACAGTCCTAGACACTTGGGAAGTGTTTGACTTTTGATTTTGTGATACGAAATCCAATATGTCTATCTTGTTTGCTGTGTCATACAATAAAATAATCATAATCATAATTTTATTTTTATACCCCACTTCCATCTCCCCATAGGGACTCGGGGCAGCTTACATACCAGTTGTATATGGAAATAATGATAGTAACAAGAAATTTTTGACAGGAATCACAGTTTGTCTGGTTTAGTTATGTTGGTTTGTGATGACAACTACTGTACAGTATAGAATAAATGTTCTTCTTTTTTTTTTGTTCAACAATAAATATGAATTCTTCTTCATGGAAAAATAAGACATCCCCTGAAAATAAGACCTAGTACATCTTTGGGAGTAAAAATTAATATAAGATACTGTCTTATTTTCGGGGAAACACGGTACAAGCCAGGCAGACAGGGAAATGCCTGCGCATTGTACCACAACATCAGCCACTAGGGGCAGAGTTGAGCGCTTTTTATCAGCAATTCGTGGAGCGATTGTTTTGCTTTGCTCTTGCTTTCAAGGAAGGCAGAGGGAAAGATGACGGTACCGAGCCGCTCTGCCCTTGCTCCCGAGGGAAGCAGAGGGGCAGAGGTGGGGCCAAGCCGCCCTGCCCTTGCTCCTGATGGAGGCAGAGAGCGGCATCAGGCTTCTCTGCCCTTTCTCCCGAAGGATGCAGAGGGGCAGGAGTGGAGTTCAACCATTCTGCCTCTGCTCCCGATGGAGGCAGAGCGGAGGAGGACGGTACTGAGCCGCTCTGCCCTTGCTCCCGAAGAATGCAGAGGGGCAGAGGGGGGGGGGGGCAAGCCGCTTTGGAGACAGAGGGGCAGAGGGTGGTATTATGTTTCTGCCCTCGCTCCCGAAGGCTGCAAAGGGCAGAGGCGGAGCTCAGCCGCCCATCCCGTGTTCCCGAAGGAGGCACAGGGAAAGAGCCACTCAACCGGCTCAGCTGCCTCCAGGCAGCGGGAGAAAGCCCAGGGGCCAATGCCCGAGCACTCTCACACAACCCCTCTAGCTCCGCCCACGTGAGGTCATATTGCATTTATAAGACGCACTGACTTTTTCCCTCTATTTTTTGGGGGGAAAAGTGCGTCTTATAAAGCGAAAAATACAGTACTTAAAATCACACAGTCTGATAAAAATGCCAGGAGCCATTCCAATTGTCATTTGTATTGTTCATTATTGCACTGAGATACCAATTGTTGCACTAGGAATCACTGTGCAAGTGCTTGGTCACATAACCAGGATTTAACTTTCTTCCTGAAGGTCAGGTGAGAGAGGGGTGATTTAATTTCCCTGGGAAAGGAATTCCACAGCCGAGAGGCCACTACCGAAAAGGCCCTGTCTCTTGTCCCCACCAGTCACAGCTACGAGGGTGGTGGGATTGAGAGTAGGGCCTCCCCAGACGATCTTAACCTCTGAGATGGTTCATAGGGGAAGATACGTTCGGACAGGTAAATTTTGAACCAGAACCATTTCGGGCTTTATAAGCTAAAGCCAGCACTTTGAATTGTTACCAATCATTCACCCGAGTGACTAAGTGTGGTGCTGCTCTGAATTTTAGGAAAACTCTGACATCTGCTAATGTGAAGTAAAACCAGGTTAACTGATTTTGCCCCACATTATGTGCTGGAAATCTCTCAACATCATGTGGACGTCTGGGAGTGATTTCTATCCTGATTTTGGGGTAGTGTTGAGGGTAGACAGCCCTATATTAGTCCATTGTAATGAGCGGCTGCCTTTGATCTTTTAAATATTTCAGTTAAGATCCTTCTTGGATGCCCAGCTTTGAGAAGTGAAATGGATGATGACAGAATTAGGGCCTTTTTCAATTGGGGCGTTCGAACCTGGAATAAATTCTGCTGGGAAGTTGGTCTGGTATCTATTTTGATGCCATTTGCTTTGAGGCAACATGTCAGGCAGAATTTTGATGCCAGGCTTTTAAAAAATTCTTGGGGTTTTTAATAACTATTTAAACTGCAGTATTGCTGAATCCTTGCACCACACACTGACATTCTTCCTCTTCAAAAATATGGGAGTTAAAATTATTTGGTGATTTATGATAGTTGGGGAAGAGGGTACCTTATCACTTGTAATGATTCAACTCTTTTATGTTCCTCAAACTTCTCAAAGTTGAAGAGAGCTGTGTAACATCGTGTCATTACTTTGGGGAGGGGGAAAGAGGGCTGAATCATTCTCACCTTAATAACACTGAAGCTTTCCTGAAGTAATGGCAGAAGCATTTGTAATCACTCATCCTTCCTCAAAAAAGTCTCTGATTTCACCACCAAAAGTGGGAGGCCAATTCGGCTTTCCCCAACCTGTCAGAAGAGGCCAAAGTCTGAAGAGTATTATAAAGAAGGGGGATGTTGCTCACCCAGCTTTGACAAAAAAATCCTCGGTCAAATATTTCAGTGCAGGCTTAATTTAAACCCTTGCTTATGTTTTGCTCTTTTATTATTGCTTTTCTCCCCCATACAAACTCCCCTTTTTTCATTGGTTAAATGCTTTGTGAAACCTATGATTGAAAATGGATCAAATGTTATAATAACAGACTTTAAAAAATAACAAAGTTACTACTTAGTATTTAATAGGAATACAGAAGTGTAACAGTCTCTGCTCGATGCTTTTTCCAGAGACAAAAGAGATAGCAGAGGAAACAGAGCAGCCAAGAGTGCAAATGAGAAGTAAAGATGGATATGGTGTGATTTAGGTGGCAGTAAAGGTGCAGATAATGTGGGCAGTGAATTGTTCTTGGGCAAAGGCATAGCAGTTCAAAAAGCGTATTTTTTAGTTATCAACCTGTGATGTTTGCCTGCCAAAAAGAAAGTCATGTATATTCATTGCATTCTGGATTTTACAAAGCACTTAGAGAAGGTTAGGATAGTGTATTGATGAACAAAGAGAGGAAGCAATATAGTTCAAGAATGGGATGTGAAGTGACAGCAAAAGTCAAAGGTGGAGTTGGTAACAGATGACAGATATCTGGAAGAGGGAAAGAAAATAAGGTGCAAATGGAATTGTGATAGTGATAACAGCAGGGATTTGCTGGAAAGTGTATACAAAACGTGTTCTTTGAATTCTGTGTTAAAATAGTACACAGAGACACAACAATATGAATTCAGCTCCATTTTCTGGAGATAACCAATCAAACTGTTGGCATATCTCCCAGACTTTAGATGGTTTGGGATTCACAGTCTAAATTCCATGCAGACAATTACCCACTAGGCAGCTAAAAGATAAATCTGTCTGCATTATAGCCTTGTAAAAACAATGAGACCAAGGGACCTGGTTAGGTGCCATTTACAAGTTTTAAAATTTATTCTAAAATATCATTCTGCTTGATTTCAACATGGTCCTTCTTGTCACCTTATATGAACCTCCTTAAGATGATCTTATCCTCCCCTTCCACTGTGTTTTGCCATTCATATATGCTCAGTAAGAGATTTTGGAGGCATCTGCTGTTTGCCTTACCTGTTGAAAGCAGGCACACATCCACAATAGGATGATCTTCTCAACTCAAGCTTTACTATATTATTTGCTATAGATGCCCTTCTGCAACCTGATGCCAAAGTCTTCTTCCACCTAACCCTACCTTAGCCATTTTCCCAGTTCTTTGTTTTAATCATGTCAGAAGTGAGCAAGTCGCTTCTGGTGTGAGAGAATTGGCTGTCTACAGGGATGCCCGGATGTATTACCATCCTGTGGGAGGCTTCTCTCATGTCCCTGCATAGGAAGCTGGGGCTTACAAATGGGAGCTCACCCCGTTTCTCGGATTTGAACCACCGACCTTCAGATCTTCACATCAGTCATTCAGCTCCCTTCCCAACCCTGATGCTGCTAAAAAGCTTCAGATAGAGGGGGATAAATAGGAAGCAGGCGCTGAGAGAATGCTGCTGGAACATGGCCATACAGCCCCAAAAATTCACAGCAACCCAGACATGAAAAGCCTTTATAAAAGAGAACTTCACTGTCAGAAGCTTTGTTAACTAATGTATGCCTAATTGCCTATACATCTTGATGTAATTCACAGCTTGGTTATTTAAAAAAGAACGAAATACAAATAACTACACTGGAAGTCCAGACTAGATTTGAATGATGAAACATGGTAAATCAACATTTCTGTATTCCCATTGATTTAATGTAACTACTCTAATTGAAATTAACAGTTGGATTAATACATTATTTACTGCTAGTGCTTTCAAATTCTGATCACACATGTGTATGAAATTGTTTCAGCAAATAGCAATATCAGCAAACCACTTACATTCAAAATTGCTATTGATTTTCCTGAGTATCCTCATATTACAAAATATAGATTATTGGTAAGCACATCCCCATCAAGAATGTATTTTCATTTGTGAAATGGAATGCTACCTTTCAGACCATAAAGTTTGTGAGATATTTTTTCAAATCCATTTTTTATCTTTATTTGTACTTAAAATATTTTGATATAAATCTTACAGGGCACCTTAGAACAGAATAATATAAAGTTCACACATACATACAGGCAAAAATGAATGTGCTGTAACAAGTGCCCATTATACAAAATGGCAAGAAGGAGCAGTTAAAAGTGATAATATCATTCAGCAGCATACATAAAAAAGATCTATATTCACCTTTCAAATAAAGCCTAGGGACATTTTTTAAAAAAAAAGATCTTCACCTGACATTGAGATAGCATCAGGCTAATGATTTCAGAGATGGAGCACCATAATGAAGAAGGCAAAAGTTTCCTGTAAACATCCAGCTAACTTCAGATGGCAAGTGGATACAGAGAAGAGTCTTCAAAGAGTGCCATGAGGCTACATGGATCACTATACATAGAGAGACAATGATTCCAAGGCCATCCAGAACTTTCCTATCTTTGAGTCAGATTTTATCCAAGTTTTGATTCAATGAGCCTCCTTTAAAATGTTTGGCTAATAACATCATTGATCTTTTGTTTAATGTGTTCAGTGTCCTACGTTGCCCATTAACATCTAACAGGATGGATAATAGTTGCTTCTTATTTTTAAACAGGGTGAAAAAGGTCCTCAGGGCCCTGCTGGACGTGATGGAATACAGGGACCAGTAGGACTTCCTGGTCCTGCAGGTCCAGCTGGTTCACCAGGAGAGGATGGGGACAAGGTCAGTTCTTCACTGCCAAAAATTTATTTGTCTAGTGAAGGGATCTTCAGACTTTTAAAACTGAAGACCAGTTCACAATCCCTCAAACTTTTTTTTTGCCGGGGGGGGGGGGGGGGTATTTGGACTACAGTTTGAAAAAAAAATGAATGATTTCCTATGTACATTGCACATATCTTATTTGTAGTGCAAAAATATGAAAGAACAATACAATATTTAAAATGAAGAACCAACATCAACTTACCAGTATTTTAATGTGAAGTGTGAGCCTTCTTTTGGCTAATTAAATAGTCAACTTTGTTGTTGTGTGCCTTTAAGTTGTTTCAGACTTAGGGTGATCTTAAGTCTAAAGTTTAGAATGTGGGCCAGGTAAATGACCTTAGAGGGCTGCATCTGGCTTGCGGGGCTTAGTTTAGGGTCCCAGGTCTACTGCAAGGGTGGGCAAAGTGGTAATTTTTGTAGCTTTCAGCATGGACCAGAAAGTCAAAAGTATAGCAAATAATGCCCCCACATGCTCTTTAGAGGAGGTGTGGAGGCATTTTGCCATGTTTGGGGCCCCCTGGGACACTTTCCTTTTCCTGAATCCAAACATGAAGCTATCCCAGTTGTTCAAGAAACATAGCTAGTATCTTGGTTGTGAGGAGGTACTACAAAGGAAAAGTGGCAAACAACAAAAGAGTGAACCTTATTGTTTTCTGCTCACTGCTTCTCTTATGCAAATGCTACTTTTCTTGCCACATACATTGGGAAGACCCATGGATACATTGCAGACCTATTACCATGCAGCTGAAATTTCTACTGAACTGATTTGGGAAATTGTATTTCACAATAGCAATATGTAAAGCCTGAGCAGGGATGCCTCATTCCAAAATGGGGAAATACAGGCATATATTAACTGTGTCCATTCCCTGAGCTTCCATGATTTCATGGTGTAGTAAATCGGGATACAATTGTGGGATTTGTGCCCTCTGGGTCCTGCCTTTTTGCAACACCTGAATACATGTGAAATTGCAGCCTTTCACAGTTTTCCTATTTTATCTAAATCAGGAAACTATGGGTTGGAATAAACCAAGCCAGGCTCATCAACATGTTTGGCAGCTGGCAGCCATCATTTTCTGTTTTCGATTGAATGAGAAACTAACATTTGATACTTCCTCTAATAGCAATTCTTGCAAAAGGAGGAGCAAAGAGCTATGTGCCCAGGCAGAACACTCATTTGCCTGTTGGCATTTTAAGTTCTGATAGAACTATCCAAATATAGCCAAAAGCAATAATTATCTCTTGTTAATTGTCTATAATCTGAATTGTGATGCTGTTTGTGCACAGGAGGAGGAACTCACCTTCAGCTGATCACTCACAATTATTTTATAGTGAAAGGAATGGCAGTGAGGGTCATTCCTTTAAAATCTAATTATAGTAGGTTTTGACATGAGGCCATGCTGTGCTTTGAGCCACAGTAGTCAATGCATGTTCTAATCTGTCATACTGATCAATGTAAAAAATTGCCCTCCTTAGGCTGTCACTCTTAAATTTGTGGCATAAAGCAGAAGGAATAATGAGGTGACATTTAAAAGTACTACAGTATTGACACAGTTAACCAAAAAGCCAGCCTTTCTAAAGGAGAAATGTCACACTTTTCTTTCTATTACAGGGTGAAATTGGAGAACCAGGTCAGAAAGGGAGCAAAGGTGACAAAGGAGAAAATGTGGGTATATTGTTACTTTTCCTCTGGCAATTATTTCCCTCTCCTTTCTTTTTATGACATTTGAATAACTGATTAATTGAATGAATGACTAAATGAATACTTATATCAACCCCCCAGTATGTTTGAGCAAGATACCTACAGCCGATTCCTACGAGGAACCAATAATGGGGGTCTCAACAGTCATCCCACACTCCCCATGCTCAGGCAGCACAGGGATGTGGGATGGCTGTCCACTTCCACCCTCTCATACCTCACTGCTCCCAGCTATAGCTGATACAATGAGGCCTACCTGGTGCTTGTCTGTAGCTCTTCCTGATTTCATAGCTTATGACTAGCAAAAGAACTTGGGAGAAATAGGATGGGGGAGAAGTGGAGCCGAACCATTTTCTGTACAGCTTGGAAAAAGGACCATCCACCCACTGCCGAGGTAGCTCAGTGTGCCCCATTGGGCCACTATGCAGGCCAGAACCAGGTTTTCAATGCTGGTTCAGGCCCACATTATGTCTCTGTGTAGAACCACCCCTAGACTATGGATGAGAGACATGGTCCTCCAGCTGCAACTTCCACCATGTTTCACTGCTGCCTATGCTAGCTACAACTACTAGAATTTTGTGACTAAATTTATGACGCACTAAGTAGATGCATACAGCTCAGCTTCTTTCCCATTTCTAATTTTAAGCATACATTCAGATCCCTGAGCCTGCCAAATATTACAGTTTTCTAAATATACATGTCCCATATGTGGAAGCAAAAATAGAAGGAGGTCTCAATTGATTACAGAACTGTAGAATCACAGAGTTGGGAGAAACCACAAGGGCCATCCAGTCCATCACCCTGCCATGCAGGAAAAGCACAATCAAAAGCACATGTGACAGATGTCCATCCATGGGAAAGTAATCCTCCAGTATTATAGCTGCAAGTCCCTCCTTGCCCTTGTCTTTTTAGTTGGAGAAAGTACCCATCTTCGGGTTTTGCTATCTCAGGGTCTCCCAATACTCCTCTAAATCTGACCACTTTTAATGGAAAGATGGGAGGCAAGGAAGTGTACTCCACAAGCTGCTGTTGCTGTGTAACATGACAGTGTGGGCATATTTTATAGGCCCAGATAACATTTTTGGGTTCTTTAAGACTCTCTGTAGAACACACCAGACCCATACAACAAAGTCAGTAGTGGGTGAATATCTCTTTTTGCAAAATACTTTGGAGATAGCAGATCCACCCCCTTTCCTTGCACTGATGAGCACTGGGAAAAAGTGATAGCACTCTGTCTATCTAGGCTGCAGATTGATTCAAATTCTTGTCCAGACTGTCCAAAAACCCCAGGATATTCTAGAGTTTCCAGCAAACTCTTGTGTGTCCCTGGGCCAGTGTAGACAAGCCTGTGACATGCACATTTTGATTGTGCATGTCGTTCCAACAGTCTGTAGTAGAGAAAGAAAGAGGAAGCAGGGCCACTCTATTGATCTTGCTGAGAACATTCCTCTCCCTCTTCAACAGATATGGCAATACAGAGGAAGGGATGCTAACACAGTGTCAGTTCTAAGGAGTAATCAATCAGCTCCATTTTAGCACCTTCTCAATTTTTTCTAATCTAGTGCCCTGTTGTAAGAAGGAGTAGTTTTTATGTCTTTCTTCTAATGTCCTTTTCCTTTCATGTCATGCCTTTTGGAAGGGAACTCGGAGAGTTGAGTGCCTACTTTACTGAAATGTAGAGTTTTGAAAGGGGGTAGATAATTGATAGGCAGGCAGATCAATATTTATTATGAAAATTAACATAGAAAGGAGAGTAAGCCAATCACAAGAACAAATCATAGTTTAATTCAGGAAACAAGATTTTAATGAGAAGCATTTCTTTTGGCAACAAACAAGAAAAAAAATCTCTTTATTTTTTCTTGTTAAATCTCAAAAAGGCCTGATAGGTAGATAGACTGGTAGATATTTTCTAGTTCTGGAAAAACTAGGAGAGGCCATGATTCATTTTTGTATGGAAATCCACTTTCAAACACCCTGAAATGCTGCAAGCATAATTATCTTTGATAAATGTCAGTTTCCAGTGTATTATAGACAAGAAAGGCAGAGACTTTGGGAGATGAACAAATAATGCTCGACTGCCCTGAATATAAAATACCTTGGAGTAGCAGCAGCTTCCCTCCAAAGAAATGTGGAGATGCTTATTAGGCCTGAATAATGTAAAATACCCTCCTGTGAATCCCCTGCTTGCTTGACTTTAGATGCCAGCTTTAGCTTATTTTCTTTTCCTTTCAGGGTCCTCCTGGACCACCAGGTCTTCAAGGTCCCGTCGGCGCTCCTGGTATAGCTGTAAGTATCCTCCTTGTTGCGCATAGCAAATGAGTATCTTTACCCCAAATCCTCATTATTTATAGCAGAACCTCAGATGCAGTTTATGTACCTTAAAATGAAGAAGATCTTAAATCTCCTCCTCAAGGCTTTTTGTGTGCACGCAGTTCCACGCTTACCACAGGTTCCAGTTCTGGGTCAACACACTCCTGCTTCTGCCTTATAGGAGCGAAACTATTTAAAAGCCTGAATAAGAGCAGAAAACTGGGGAAATGCTGTCATTGATGTCATTGAAAAGATGAGACTGAAAAGACAGAATTTAAAACAGTTACTTAATCCCAGGGCGGTTCCAGACAGCTGTAAAGTCCGCTTCGACCCAGGTTTAAAAAACCCAGATTGGGGTGGACTATAGTCTGCACACTGTCAACAAAGCCCAACTTTCTGAGGCCGCTGTCTACATATCCTCTGTCTACATATCCGCTGTCTACATAGCCCCCACCCCTCCCCAAACCCCCAAAATCCTTTTTAAAAATAAAATAACTTACCTGGTCTCCATTAACATGGTGCCGGAGCTCTTCTGGTGAGTAGGAATGACACACCAGTAGAAGGGGGTGCAAGCACATCATTCCTATGCACTGGGGATGGGGGTGGGGAAGGGATTAGATTCAACCCAAAAAATGTGAGACGGCTGTTTGGATGACCCCTTCAGAAGTCCCAGGACTTCTGATTGGCCAGTCCAAACAACGGCCATAGTGGGTTTGCCCCACGCCTTCCAAGGAGATTCAGAACAAATCCACTAACAAATTAATTCACTACAAAGCAGCATTCATGATTTTGTGGGGCATCATCTGGATGCCACCCGTGAATATCCATGAGGGCATGTATTTTGTGCCCTGTCTGGACGCGCTCCCAGGGCCCTTTCGTGTTGTTGCATTGCCTTGAGAAAAGTTCATGGTTTAGTGAATATCCAGTGGTTAAGCTGTTCTTCAAACTTCCTTTTTTGGACCATATAATAAAATATGTTCTGTGAGGCCATAAAATATAGTACCTGCAAATTACAAGTATCTTCCTTATGATTTTTTTTAAAAAAAATAGAAATAATGAGACAAATGAAATGTAGATGTTTAGACTTAAATCCAGTTGCTATTCTCATCTATCTATTAAGTAATTTGTTTCACCCAACTGATACAGTGGTGATGCAACTACACAGATACAGTTTGACACAATTTTAATTTAAATGGCTCAGTGCTATGGAATTATTTGGCAGAGAAGACCATGTAAAACTACAACTACAATAATTCAATAGCATTGAATAAAGACCGTTATAGTGATTCCAAATTGCATTGATTCTACAGTGTAGATGCAGCCTGGGTCTTCTCTAATTGGATAGCAATTAGATTTGCTGTTTGGATGATTTCTTCACTTCAGATCTCTTCAGAGACGCAGAGTGTATCATTTACCTATAGCAATAGATCCCTTTGAAAGATAGCACTAAACCATTATTGTGGCTTTGTTTACTCTGCATTGAATTTTATCCTTTTATTTAACAATAGAGCAGTACTGATGCTGCTTATATGCAGTGTGCTGTAATAGATACTTTCTATGACTTTACTGTGATAGAGAACTGGACTTGCACACTTTTTATGGCCTCTTTTAAAATGTATGCTTTGCAAGATAGTAATCTCTATAGACTTACTTGCAATGATGGAATAAATGTTACCATCATGCGCATCTTTAAGTTGCTAAACTGCAACTGAAGTCAATGAGATTTTGATGCAGCCTTCAGAATTGTAGTCCAAACCTGTGCATAGTATTTTTCCACCATTCTCTAAACAGACTTTTTTCAGAAATAACACAGCTAATAGGTTAAGAACCTCACTGTTTTCTAACAATTCTAATATGCTTGTATTAGAATTAGCCAGCATCTGCCAACTCTCAGCAAAATATCTGATCAATAAAGTACGTAACAAAATCTCATTTGCTGACTTTATTATGACTGGGCCACTTACTTTAATTGTTTCTGGAGAACATGAGTCTTTAGTTCACTGTAATTGCTGAGTGAATGAGTTAGAATACAGGCACACAGTGCCACTCTCTTTCTATAAAGCAGATTCTTATCCCCACCACATTGTTTAATGCATTTATTTACCCATGAAATAAAAAGTATCTTCTTCTTGTATTTTCATGCTACACTTTAATTCCTAACAGTCAACCAAATAACAGAAAGAATTAAATAAAAAGCAGATTTTACGTATCTTCCTCTTCTTGTACTTCCATACCACTTTAATTGCTAAGAGTGAGCCAAACAGCAAGAATAAAATAATTCCAAAGATTAAATTAAAGATGTCCTCTCTGTAATACAGAGGGCCTTGGTGGTGATGTGTTTCAGCCATTTATTGAAAATGATGTTTTGCCTTGGCTTGCTGCCATTTGATCTTGTTGGAATTCCCTCATATATATTAGATAACTGGGTTTTTGTTGAGTAATTTTATTATTTATTATAGTGGTGTAAACTGCATCAAGATTTGTGCAAATGGCATGCTGGGGAGTATTTCTAGTGCATAATAAACAAATAAATAACTAAATGTGCAGTTAAAATCCATTGCTTTTAGTGCCACGTAATTTAGCATTAGAACATAAGTGAGATTAGTAGATGATGGCTTTTTCTGCTGCTGCTGTTCATTTGTTTCATGACTCATTATGTCTGCTTAAATCTGCTAGGGAGGTGATGGAGAGCCTGGCCCAAGAGGACAGCAAGGGATGTTTGGGCAGAAAGGTGATGAAGGTCCTCGAGGCTTCCCTGGTCCTCCAGGACCCATTGGTCTTCAGGTATGATACTTTCCTTTTTTCAAAAACCAAAAATAATGTCCTTGTTTCTGTTTCCATAATTATACAATGCTGTCTCTTAACATAAAGGATAACAATCAAATGGACTAAGTATACTAAAGGCATCAGATCCTGCCTGATCATAGAAGCTAAGCAGCCTCAGCCCCAGATAGGAGACAATGAACATATATCAGGTGCTGTAGGATCAAACTGGCAGAATCACCTGAGTACAGGCAGTCCTCGAGTTACAGGCAAGATAGCTTCTATAGGAGTGGTTCCCAACCTGGAGTACCCAGATGTTTTTGGTCTTCAATTGCCAGAAATCCTAATAGCAAGTAAACTGACTGGGATTTCTGGGAGTAGTAGGCCAAAAACATCTGGGAACCCACAGGTTGAGAACCACTGTTCTATAGGTTTGTTCGGAAGTTGAAATTACGTAGATCAGAACAGGTACATTTTAAGTATAACTCCAGCCACACAAATACACACATACACACACAATTTGGATAGCATAGGAAAGGATTAACATCCCTGTGGTGTTATTTTTACTGTCTGTGCTCATAAGATTTTAATCTCACTTTCTGTTCCTGTGATAATTGGATTTTGAAAATTTGGCTTGTTATGGAAGCAAGGATTGGTGATAAAGCTTCGGTAGAGACACCTTTACCCCATGATCATTATTTCAGGGGTAAATTTCTCTCACTTCCTTTTGTCTCAACCCCATTCTTAAGTATGGATCATATGTAAGTTGGATGTCTGTAACTTGGGGACTGCTTGTATTCTTTGCCTTAGAAACCCAATGAAATTCATGCAGTTGTATAAGTCAAAAGGTGATTTGAAGGCATATACACACATAACAACAACACCAAATTTATTTATAACCATGTAGTGTGATTTGCGTGCTAGACAATGGATCTGAGAAACCTACTTAGGAAACCTACTGGATAAGTCACACTCTCTCTGCCTAAAAAGAACTCAATGGCAAACCTCATCTGAATATATCTTACCAAGGAAACCTTAGGATGGGAGTCTCCATAAATGTGAGCTGACCGGAAAGCACATAAACACAACCAAGATATGTTAATCAATATAGCTTCTACTCAGCATCCTCTCCAACCCTGCCCCTCCAGATGAATTAGACAGCAAAGATTCAAATAAATAAGTTCTCTACAGACAAGAGTTAAATCAGGGACTTCCTGAAAAGTCAAACTGATTCAAGTTAGTTGGAAGCATTTGCTCTACAAAGAAAAGGTTGGCATGGTTGTTTTCTTTTGTTTTTTGTTTTTATTTGAAAAAAGAATGACTTGTTGAGGAATATGAATATTTATAGAAATATCAATGCATAAATAGCTGCACACATTTAAAAATACCTTTAGATTGATTTTTAGCAATAAGAGGAGATAAAAAGTAAGTTAAAATTCTGACATCAAGTAAAAGTAAGAGAATAACAAATCCAATAATTGCGAGGGCCATATTTGCAGCAACAGAAGCCATTAGGTCCAAGAATGTGAAGAGTCCCATTTGAAATTAGTTGACATAAGATACAGAGTTGATTAATGTTATTGTCAAATTGTAAACATATAGCATAGCAATGGCAAGCAGATAAAACCAAAATCTTATATAACATTACATGAGAGGCCATTGTTTATTTGAAGCATGTCTGCTTTGTATTGCAAGTTCCAGGGGGAAATCTGGCCTGAAACCCTGTAGTAGTAACATCAATTAGTGTAGACTACTGTGGAGACTTGATGTGGCAGAGGATGGAATCCCCTTTGAATCCCACCGCTGCCACCAATTTATGTGGAGAATCGAGGGTGACAGAGGATGGAATCCCTCTTTGAATCCCACCGCTGCCACCAAATAATGTGGAGAACTTATGTGGAGATGCTGAGGGTGACAGGGAATGGAATCCCTTTTGAATCCCCTCAGCTTTGCCACCAATATGTACAGAGGTGAGGTGTCAGACAGGAATGTGTGTCAGAGATGGAACCCTTTTTGATCCCACACACACACGCACAGATACCACCACTTAATAAAGATGTTTTATGAGAGGTGATGTTAATTAATGATTTGTTTGATTATCTTCTTCGCTGCCACCAATGGAGACGTCAGGCAGATGGTACTGGTTCTTATAAGCTTTCTCTATTTGTTCCACTTCAGGTGTTGATGTTACTTAACTTAATTTAAGAGTATGACAGAGGCTTGGTTAGAATAAAATCAAAACAAGTTTATTGCAGGTACAGAGCTTGCTGGTTTCAGATAACTTAGTAAAGGCACTTCGCTTAATGGTTACAAACAGATATGAGGTGGTTAAACTTTCAAAATACTTCTTTCCCTGGATTACACTAAACCCTGATCCTACTGGATCCCCTGGGATTAATTCTCCCTAATCCACAGGCTCTATAAAAGACCCTAGACAAATCACCTAACTTGCCTAGTCTGGTCTATCCTAAATCTGACTCAAATCTTCCTATTTAAGCCAGCCTGATTCTCCACACAAGAATCAGATTCTTCCCTGTGACTAGGAAATCACAGACTGCTGGGTTTTAAAATATTCCCCCTTTTCCTTTCCAGGCGGCGGTTGGCTCCGCCCCTGTTGCTATGGTAACCTGCTCTAGCACTCTAAGATGGCTACCTTCCCCCATACATAATCAATTCAAATACTCACCATTTTAAACTTAGCCAAACCTGGCTGTTTAAACAAAATCAAATACACATATCATCTATAAACAAAATATAATTATACACTTCTTCACAACTACTACAAAGAAAATGTTTTGGGTTTGAGGAAGAGTTAAATGAGGAAGAGTAAAACCTCGTCAGTTGGACTTGCAAGCACTAAAGATACATCTTTTTTTCTATTTCACAACTTCTTTTGCAATTTGTGTGTGTGCTTGCAGAAAATACTTCAATCTGTACAAAATAAATTTTTGTGTGAAAAAAATAAAAATATGAAGAAAATAGTGGTCCTTTTCATTTGTACTTGGGGCTGAAAAAAACATCTTGGCAGTTGGCCCTCTTTCCATCAAGATTGAGAATTATTGTTGTTATTATTATTATTATTATTATTATTATTATTATTATTATTTAATATTTTCCATATTTCTAGTGCTAATTCTAGGGCCAAGCTATAGGCTTGTTCCAACAGCCCAAATGTAGATGAACTCATTTCTCTCCACCTGTTGTTTCTTCCCAACAAGGAGGACAAATGGACAAGTAGCAAAGCCCCATATTATCTGAAACTGTTCATGGTGACGGCATGATGATATCACATCCTAGTTGCCTTTACATGGGATGGACAAATGATTGGGGTATTTTGGAGTCATGTGTCTCAAAAAGTCTTGCAGGTCAGATCCAGATCTAATGGTTTTGTGGCTCCCTTAATGGTTTTGTGGCTCCACCTCAACGGACAGACAATACAGAACTGCATATACCCATAATTTGACAAGGTGTAAGGCAATTTCTTCTGTTCCTGATAGATAAATTCTATTAAGAAGCTATAATATGAAGGTTCTACCACAATAGAACAAAATAAAACCAGTGTATGTAGGTACACCTTGTTCCCAAATACCAATTGTTGAAGATCCAAAGTGGGGAAGAGCCTTTATGAGGCATCTCACTTGTTTCTACTCAAAATAGAACACCAAAGATGAGGAAAGCTGTTTGATATTCTCATGATTCACATGAGCCTCATGAGCACCTATTCCCTGAGGTTCATCCTCATGGTGTTTCAGCAATAGCAGCTTCAGAGAAGCTTAGGAAGAGAGTGGATCAGTCATTCCATTTACAACAGAATGTATATAAACACATATGCAACATTTGAAGTGAATATTCAGTGCAATATTTAACACCCTTTTCTTGTTATGAAATAGCATAATAAGGTTCTCTAATATTTACCAGCTAAGGAGAATTGCATTTTGCCTTGCTTTTGTTTTTAAAGCCATTATATTACTATAAGACTGCATTAAACATCCTAGAATTCTAAGATGACTAACACATGCTGCTCTTTTTCAGTGTTTTTTTAATGTAAATACAATTTCAGTTTGGTATGCACTGGGACGAGTGATGTACTTCACCTTTGTATTTTTTTAATTTAGTGAAAAGCTGTATAAGGCCAAGCACCCATTAGTTTGCATCTTGAACAAATGAATAATGTGTTCTTGTTGAATGACATTTCTTTGCTTCTCATTTTTCTTCAAGTACATTGTTTCTATGCACCTGGATGCCTCAGGCTGTAATGGTAATAAAGGACCATTGAGCAATCAAGAGCTCTTATTAGTCACTGGGTTGGTTCTCATAGTAACAAGCAAAACTCTTGTAGACCCTGTCCTTTGCTGCTGCTGTTATTCATAATATTCCATGATACACACCAGACCTATTGATATTGTCTTCATGGTGTCTTATTTTGATACCATTCATACCAGGAATGAAAAATAAATGTAGTACAAATGATTATTTGAAAGCTATAGTCCTTAAAATCGGGGAGGTTGCATAGTACTCCTAAGTGAGAGATTCTCTATCCAGACTTCCATTCTGTAAGATCTTTTCCAGATAATGTAGGCTTCTTTTCAGAAGAAGGAACTTACAGAATCACCTCTGAGTATTCTTTGTTTTGTTTTTCAAAAGAAATATGAAATTCATAGGGTCACCACATGTTGATAGATGACTTGAAGATACTATAGACTGAAAGAGTAGTTACTTACCATTTTATTATTATTATTATTATTATTATTATTATTATTATTATTATTATTATTATTATTTTAAAAATGTACATTGAACTAAAGTAGGTAAAGTCCTTTGTTTCAGTGAGTGGCTCCAGTCACAATAAGAATAAGGATTGGAACTAGCATTCTCTTGTACGGCTAATGCCCATGTCAATCCAAATCAGGTTTCATATGCTTGAACAGACCTAAATTAAGAGAAAGTCTTATTTAATACTATTTATATCTCACTTTTCTCCTGAACCAGGACTCAAAGCGGCAAACAACTTGTAAAGAAAACATATAAAAATAAACACAATCAACAGATCTAAACATATATGAACAAATTATAAACCCGCAACACGTGTAATAAGTAACTAACAAAAAACAACAGTTTAAATATTCAGTAGATTAAATATTCAGTAGAACTAAAACTAAAATTAAATCCAAAGCATACCATACATTGTAACACAGCAGCTAAAACAGTATGAAGTAGAAAAGAGAAAAGGGCATTAAATACAGTAGAGTCTCACTTATCCAACATAAACGGGCCAGCCGAACGTTGGATAAGTGAATATCTTGGATAATAAGGAGGGATTAAGGAAAAGCCTATTAAACATCAAATTAGGTTATGATTTTACAAATTAAGCACCAAAACATCATGTTATACAACAAATTTGACAGAAAAAGTAGTTCGATACGCAGTAATGCTATGTAGAAATTACTGTATTTTTGAATTTAGAACCAAAATATCACGATGTATTGAAAACATTGACTACAAAAATGTGTTGGATAATCCAAAACGTTGGATAAGTAAGTGTTGCATAAGTGAGACTCTACTGTAATACATTTCAGTTAAAACATTATTTTTAAACAAAAATGCAAAACAATTAAAAAGCTTTACATAGACATATTATATACACTATGTCCTGTTATGGGGCCCCTGGTGGGGGCGCAGTGTGTTAAAGCGCTAAGCTGCTGAACTTGCAGACCGAAAGGTTCCAGGTTCAAATCCCAGGAGCGGAATGAGCGCCCGCTGTTAGCCCCAGTTCCTGCCAACCTAGCAGTTCGAAAACATGCAAATTTGAGTAGATCAATAGGTACCGCTCTGGCGGGAAGGTAACGATGCTCCATGCAGTCATGCCAGCCACATGACCTAGGAGGTGTCTGCGGACAACGCCGGCTTGGAAATGGAGATGAGCACCAACCCCCGGAGTTGGTCACGACTGGACTTAACGTCAGGGAAAAACCTTTGTCAGAGTAATTGCAGCGCAGCAGTAGTTGAATGGAATCAGTGGAACACAGAACGAAGAGACACCCAGAGACGTTGGTAAAACTATATACAAGTTTTACTGTAAGCAGTAATAATCAAGACAAACAGACTTGCAGACAATAAATGAACACAGGACTCTCACTCTAGGCGGACAGAACTCGACTCAGAACAGAACTGATGCAATCAGTAATGCACAAACACTTGTGTCTGGACACTCTCCAGGTTCCAGCCACACATCAAGGACATCACAGCTTCTTAGTAATTAACTCTTTCCAGACAATGTCACACTCTGGATGATTCAATCAGTATGCAATACAGGAAAGACACAAACTGCATTTAAACACTATCAATACACAAATCCCACATTAACAACCTTTACCCTATGTCCTGTTATACACCATTCCATTCTGGTCAGCCAAGGCTGAAGACCTGTTTAAACAAAAAGGTATTAGCTTACCAGTGAAGAGACAAGAGAGATGGGACAGATCAAACCTTTCTTGAAAGATAGCTCCAACAAAGGACTTATCTACACTGACTACTTAGGTCAGTTTGGGATGCTTTTGCAGAACCCAGTTTCACTATGTGGATTATTAGATTGCAATTTCTGGAACAGGTTTGAGTCTGGGAGATGATAAAATCAATCATGGAAGGTGGCCTCAAACCATTTGCATGTGTGCTACAGAACCATATGAGGATGAAACAATAAGGGAAAGTGACAGCTGACAGTGGAGGTAAACAGTTACCCTTCCCAGGGGGGTATTTGGCCCACTGCTGCCCAGCTGTGCCTTTGGGGAATTTTTCAGCAGCCCCCATCTCCATGTTCTGAATTTTACAAAATGTTTCAGCACAGGCTACAATGCACATTCTGCAAAACTGATTTCTCCATAAAATATAGTTTACATGTTGGGATTGCTGATGCACATTCAAAGGCTTATCTCAGACTTTCTTCCAACTTAGTTTGATGTGATTTAAACTCTTTAATCCATGCTAGAGCACAGTTTGGCAGCATGCTTTATCTAGCATGTTAGATTTAAATTGTATTAGAACATTGGTTCTCAACCTGGAGTCCCCAGATGTTTTTGGCCTACAACTCCCAGAAATCCTAGCCAGTTTACCAGCTGTTAGGATTTCTGGGAGTCAGAGGCCAAAAACATCTGGGGGCCCCAGGTTGAGAACCATTGCATTAGATGGCCAGTGTAGATGAGCCCAAAGACTTGGAGGGTATGGGATTGAGAGAAAGCTCTCCCCCAAATATCATAACACTCAGGCAGGCACATATGGGAATATATGGTCTTCCAAATAGTCTGGACCTAAAATGTGAGTACAGTAGAGTTAAACGGGCAGGCCGCTCTCGGATAGCCGGATCTCTTGGATAATAGGGAGGCCCGGCCCAGTGCCTTTACTGAAGGGAAGGGGAAACACTTCCCTTCAGTAAACCCTACCCTTCAGTAAAGGCCTGACGGGGATTGGGGAAATGAGGCGGCCGCTGCTCGACCGCAACGGGCGCCTCGTTTCCCCAAACTCCAGAGCCTTTACTGAAGGGAAGGGAAAACCCTTCCCCTCAGTAAAGGCCTGACAAGGGCTCGCCCCTTGGGAAGCACACCGCAAGCGTTGCTAGGCAGCAGCCATCATGGGGCACTTCCTCCTCCCTCTCTCTTTCCTCTCAAACTTGAGAGAAGAAGAGGGAGAGGGAGGGGCTCCCCCGGCGGTGCCTCGGATAATACAGAGCCTCGGTTAACCGGAACTTGTTTAACCGGGACTCTACTGTACTTTGAGTTATGCCTGAAAACAGATATTCATTGAAGCTGTTTCAGTCAAGGAGGTTATGTTCTTACAATCAGTCTCAGCAGTTTAGTTGCAGCACTTTGAACCTGCTGAAGTTTACGAACATATAGAGAGCATTGCAGTAATCCAACTGAGATGTAATCAAGACACATATTATTGTGGCCAGATCTGGCTTCTCAAGGAACAGGTGCAGTTGGTATATCGTTTTAACTCCTGAAACACATTCTTGACCACTGCCAAAACCTCAGCATCCAAGTTCCGGAATGAATAAAAAAATATGCCCAAGTTACAGCCAGCATAGGTTGAATCACTATTTCTTGATTAGTCCTCTGATTGACCAGAAACACCTTTGTCTTGTCTGGATTAGGCTTTGAATTATTTGTCCTCATCTGAACCTTCATTGACAACAGAGTACATTCCACTAACAAATTTTGTCTCCATTGAAAGCAAACTGGTCAACGTTCTCATAAGTTTCAGGGTGAAAATATTTCAGTGTAATTATGTGTTTTTATTTGCAAGATGATAATTTGGCAAACATCAATAAATGTAAATTGAACTATAGCTAAGTCTCCCATGGTAATTAATGGCCTAGTTTATAGATTTAAAATTGAACCTATATGTAACTTTCAAAATAAATAGGTCTGCTAAGTTTGAAGTACTAAAGGCAAGTTTATTGCCCCATAAATCTTAATAACAAAGCTCTGGGTAGATTGTTAGTATCTGTCATGACAGCAAATTGTAATTGATGAGATACTTGCATCCATTACAAAGAGGTCTTCTTTACCTTTACTACAGTCACACTTATGAATTAGTGATTGATACTACATTTTTCATTGAAAATATTTACGACTGTGTTGTCTTCACCCTTGTGATATTCCTTCACCTGTTCTGTGGTTAGGTATTAATTGTACTGTTTGAAATCGCATCCTTATCTTAACAATGCAAACCATTTACACCTGAGGCATTTTGAATCAAAGTAGTTTCAGTGGGAAAACCAAAGGCATACTTGTATCATAAAACAGAGTGTTGTCATAAAACAGGTTTCTTATCCTTGATTCTCACACCACACTCTTTAACAATGCTGCAAGACCAACAAACTATTTGATTGTGATAATGACTTCTCCAATGTCATGGTCCCATTCATGCCTGCTTCAATCCACTTGAGAAGTTGTATGAGCATGCCTTCTGATGAAATTTTGCTTTTATGTAGTAGTTTTCTCTTATGTAATGTTGGGAAAATTGAGTTTAGTATCAAGGCTGCCTTTCTAGATCCAATATTAAATAGTTGAATAGTAGAAAGCTGTACTTCATGATATCATGATAATGGATCTATCTGGGTCCTTCCCAAATAAGTAGCTATGGCTGTGTGTACATCAAATAGGTTACTTCAGTGTGAATCTTCCCCAGAGCAGCTCTGCTGCTAAATCTGAGGCCAATGATCATCTTGATTTGGGGCTACATTGACCCTCCTGGGCTATTGCCTCATCCTCTGTGGGTAGTTCTGCATGGTGTAAAAAAAAAAAAAAGCGGGCTTGATTCAGCAAACCACACCAGGGACTTTCCTCTACCCAGTTCTGTCAAACATGGAAATCCACCACCGCCCCTCCCGCCCCCCAACCCTGGGTCTCACTTCTAGCCTTTTGGGTCTGCAAGACCCAAAGAATGGCAAAAGGCTACCAGACCACTGATTGCAAGGTTGGTGTATATGTTGTGGCTAGCTGTGATGCAGGATTGGGCGGGGGGGCTCAGCCATCCTCTGAGATGGTTGTCAAAATAGCGGCATCTGGTTCCACTTAAAATCAGCCAGTTTTCTCAAAAGTCCCTAAATCAGCGGGCAGCCTGAATCCTGCATCAGGATATGGATTATCTGATGAGTTGACTTAATTCAGAGCCCCTCCACACAGCCATATAACCCAGAATGTCAATGCAGATAATCCACAGTATCTGCTTTGAACTGGATTATCTGAGTCCACACTGCCATATAATCCAGTTCAATGTGGATTTTCTACAGCTGTGTGGAAGGGGTCTCAGAGAAAAGCTGCATTAAGTGACTTCCCCCTGAGTTAATCCAGATCAGCCCCAATGCAGCATTAACCCTTTGCAGGGCTGATCACAGATCACAGTAAGTGGTCGATGTAGATACTGTGGAGATCACTTTGAATGGCTTGCCATTTGTGGTCCCATCTGTTGATATCAGAATCGGGCACTTTAATAACCCACAAGAATTTACCCTCTTCTTTCCAGTCACATAGTTGTCCCATTCTGACACCAGCAGATGAGACCATGATGACCAGACATTTGAACAAGGCTCCATAGCTGGTAGGGAGAGACAGTCCAAATTGACCCAGTTCAAACTGCCATGAAGGCCAAGGATATTATGGGGTTTCTAGCAAACTCCAGATTGTTTTCCAACATTGGCTAAAGTTGGGTAAAGACCCCCCCCCCAATACCCAAAGATACTCATGAGAAGTCACTATGTGTCATGGAGGCAGCCATCAGTGAATTTATTGTGAGTCTGGAGTTGTTGGGCAGCACAGACAAGCCCTATTGCTCATATGTCTGACCCAGGTACATCAAAGTTCTACCATTTAAACTAAATGTAGTGCCACTGACTTTAGTGAGACTCTAATCAACCTGAAGTAAATATTGCCAGTTTAACTAGGGTCATTTTGAAGTATCATCATGAAGTTGTTGATAGTTGTGACTAACACACTATCAATGAGAATGGAGCAACCAAGGGCCTTTCCACACAGCCCTATATACCAGAATATCAAGGCAGGAAATCCCACAGTATCTGCTTTGAACTGGGTTATCAGAGTCCACGCTGCCATATATTCCAGTTCAAAGCAGATCATGTGGGATTTTATTCAGCTGTGTGGAAGGGGCCCTAGTCTTTGCTGTCGTTGTAAAATGTGGGGTTTCGGTTGATAGAAATACTGGTTATTGACTGTGTATCTTGGTATCAAATTCGCCTTTGAAGACAATCCTTCATAAACTGCTTGAGATTCTATTGCCCCCTAGAGAATAAGACCACTGCAAATGAGATACTACTCCTGTTGAAGGAAATAGTGAAACTCCCATTGGTCTTAATGAATTGCAGGCTAAATAGGTAATTTATTGACAGCTTTACTTGGTTCCACAATGTTGTATTTTCAGCCTGTCAAAAAAAGAACCCCATGCTTTCTCATAAAGGCAATGAAGTTGAGAATTCTCTGCTTCGGGGAAAAGTATGCCTGCTGTCTGATTTTACCAGAAAGCATAAAAGGTGAAGGAAGAATTTATTATTTGCATGTGCACATGTAGCAGAATGATTATAAAACCCAATGAATACTTCTTTCTTCCCTCATTTTCCCCATCCTCTCCTTGGTACATATATATAGGGGACTTTAAATAGAAAGTCAGACTCTTTCTGTTTCTTACCTTTTTTCCCCTCAGAAGGGAATATTGAAAGCAATAGTTGAGAATTGCAGGAAAAGGCAGGGAGCAATTTTCTATAAATTCCCTGCAGACTGTACCCCAAGAACAAGCCCATATATCTCTATTTTTCTTTTTGGCACCACTCCCAAGTTGACAATTTAAGAGGGACTTTAGAGAAAAACAGTATTTGGGGACTGTACAGGAGTCTAGGGTGCTTGAGGAAGTTATGGGGCATTCTGTGTGTTTTCATGCATTTGGTGGGTTTATGCATGATTTGGGAACAAGAAATTGTCTGAAAATCATATTTTTCTTTAAACAGAAAATGGTGGTGGGAAACTTTGTGGGATTCAACTATCAGAGGTGTTGAACTTGTGGCCCTCCAGGTGTTTTGGATCCCAGAAAGCTGGCAAGGGCTTCTAGGTGGTGGAAGTCCAAACATCTGGAGGACCACAAGCACTGGTTAAAACAGTGGTTCTCAGCCTGGGGTCCCCAGATGTTTTTGGCCTACAACTCCCAAAAGTCCCAGCCAGTTTACCACTGTTAGGATTTCTGGGAGTTGAAGGCCAAAAACATCTGGGGACCCCAGGTTGAGAACCACTGGTTAAAGAGATGCTAAGGTTTTAAAAAAAGGATCTGTTACATGACTGTAGCAAATGGCTGCAGACTGTTGGAGTAAAATGTAATAAATTGTGTATTTGCTAGAAGAGGCAGATGGTTTCTCCCAAAAGACTGAGCGAGAATGCTGAAGTTATGAACAAATTCAAAGCACACAAATGCTAGGACATACAGTCATGTATCTAAAGATAAATATCCATTTAGTGCATCTCTAAATAACTGAAAACACCTACCACTGTATGCTGTTTAGGAGATAGTAATGAGACAAGAATTCATCAACTTTTCTGGTCCACACATTTTGTCAAGCAATGGATATTTTTCATTAGGCTTGTTACTGTTCGTTCCAGCTTTTTAAAAAAATACGGTATAGTCTTTTAAACTTTAAAATAACCAAGGGATGAAGTGGACAAACTGTCCAGTAAGAAAGGTGATGTTGTCCCATTCAGACATGCTAGAAAATGACACAGAAAAAACACACAAAACAATAGAACACTGCAATGCTCTTTGACTGGTTTTCTCCACATTCCTATAGATAAAAATCTTCCTCCTATTACTCCTTCGTTTTCCAAAACAGAATTACTGGTTTGGTCCTCAGTTTCACTTAAATCCCATTTGCACAAAACTCTTAATTGGCCAGAGGAGAGAAATGGAGGGGGGGACCCAGATTTGGGTGCCCGGTGGGTGATTTGAATCTCATGTCAAAACTACTTTTTAGTTCCTTTTCAGGCTGATAAAGAACTTTTACAAAGGAGTTCTGCGTGATTAGTCACTGTGTATAGTCATGTCTCTTCAACACATAATTACCTGGCTTGGTATTCGAATCTGAATAGTGTCTTAATGCCTGGAATCAATGTGATTCAGACCTCTGAAATTCTTCTATGTCTTGCCATAAAAAATTGGATTGTGCAGGTGCACAAATAATGTTTCTTAAATTTAAAGGAACAACTCATGGTTATGTCAAATTGCATTATGGAACCTCCTTCTTCCACATTCGCAGCCTTTAAGAAAGACCTGAAAACATGGCTCTTCCGTTGTGCCTTTGGAGAGTAATCACTACATACATCCCTTTTGCTGCTCTCCTTCAATATTTGTCCTCCAGATTGCACCGCCACTTTATGACCCTGTCCTCTGTGGTTTTTACTCCTACTTCCTTTCTCACCCCGAGTTTTAATCTAGTGTTCATGTGGCCCACCCTTGGTTTTATTGTTCTTTTGATCTTGTTTAATGTAGTGTATATTTTCTTTTATTGTGTTGTTAATGTGCTATGATTTGTTGTTCTATTATATTTTGTTATATTGTATTGTTCTGGGCATGGCCCCATGTAAGCCGCCCCGAGTCCCCGTTGGGGAGATGGTGGCGGGGTATAAATAAAGATTATTATTATTATTATTATTATTATTATTATTATTATTATTATTATTCTCCATTCTCCCCACCAACCATATAAGCCATCTGAAAACCTGGCCCCTTTCACACTATCCAGTGTCAGTCTTGCCGTGTCAATATCTTATGGAATTCTAGGTTTTGTAGTTTGGTGAGATACTGCTACTCTTTAACTGAGAGTTCAGAGTACCCTATTTAAACTATAGATCTCAGGATTCCACTAAATGGAACCATGGCAGTTGAAATGGAATCACACTTCCATGACCTTTTAGAGCAGTAGTTCTCAACCTGTCAGTCCCCAGGTGTTTTGCCCTCCCAGAAATCCCAGCCAGTTTACCAGTTGTTAGGATTTCTGGGAATTGAAGGCCAAAACATCTGGGGCCCACAAGTTGAGAAGCACTGTTTTAGAGTGAACTAATTATATACCTGGGGGCAGAGGTTCTGGTCCTCAAAGAGGTTTTGGGATTTTTGACATTGGGAAACGTAAATTGTATTGGGAATGTAAATTGTCTCCCTCTTATGCTGAATTATTCTGGTTCCAACAAGCAAACTCCATCACTGAATACAGCCTTACAACCCTTTTTAGTTTGAATGATGGTGTCATCTCACAGTGTACAATTATACGCCTATAATTCCACTTTAACAATCCGGGTTCAATACTTAGGAATCTTGGGATTTGCAGTTTAGGGACATATTGAATTCTCCACTAGAAAGAGCATTAGTGCTTCTTCAAATTACACAACCCAGGATTCTATAGGATTCCTCTACAGCAGTCAAATCAGACTCATAGCACTATCAATATTGTGTGAAAAGAGGCCCAGACCTCAAGTTATGCTAACACACAAATAAGGAAACAATGAATGATCATACAGACATTTAGAGACCAACAGAGAAGTCTTATGCTGCTCACAGTTCTTGATTTTTATTGGAAACAAGGCCTTGCATGATGCACTAGACATCTATTTGTCATTGTTTAATAATTTGTTTAACTGGTTTCAATTTTATGGTGGATTATTTGCTTTTTAACTTTTTATTCTGCTAATTTTAACAATACTTTCTTTAACTGCCACACACCATCATGATTCACAGATAAAGAATTAAATGCTTTCAAACTCAAGCAATGTTCAAGTAGTTTGTTCCTTCCAAATAAATTCAAGTAACCATCAGAGAGAGGCCCCCCTTTTTTTAACAGAATGTCAGTTATGAACATTAGCAGAGAGTTTAGCCTAGCACCATCCTTGTTGTCTCTTCAGATAAAGCCATTTTTCCTGCATATTTTTAATATAAAAATGAATTATGATGATAAATGCACCTTAATGTTTTAGTAGTATTTTTAGTGTTTAATATTTTCAATTTTTATGAGATTTTCATTTTTGTATTTGTTAGGTACTGTAAGCTGCCCTGTAAATACAAGAAATAAATGCAAACTACCTAAGATCTGCAGGAATATATATATGTATGTATGTGTGTATGTATGTGTATACACACACACACACACACACACACACACACACACACACGTACATGTAAAGATGGTCTATTTGGTGATTGCATAGTAATTTATTAGATCTTAATATAAAATAATTTGCTATGTTTTTTTTCTATCACTAGGGTCTTCCTGGACCACCAGGTGAAAAAGGTGAAAATGGTGATGTTGGTCCAATGGTGAGTTCCACTTCACCCAGCCCTCCATACTTAGATACTACTGAGTGAATTACTCAAAATGGGAGGCATATCTTCCCATATGATAATTGCTTTTTCCCTTAGTCAAAAGGTTGTCCCTTGGTTATAAACTTTCAGAAAAGTTAAAATGGTCCTGGGGGTTGAAGTTAGTTAAGAAACCAGCCAATATTGTCTTTGCAGGGAGGATGTTTCATGTAAATTCAGGTTTTTTCCTCATTTATTAAATTTAAAAACTTAAACACACAACTAGGACTAATACCATCATTAGCACATGCATTGTAATTGTGATTACATTTTCCATGTACTGGAAGCTCCTAGTCTATTTATTTCTGTCAAACAATCTATTACATATTAATAATATTAATTTATTAATTGATTGCTTTTGATGTTTTTGTGTCATACAGGGTCCTCCTGGTCCCCCTGGTCCAAGAGGTCCTCAGGGTCCAAATGGAGCTGATGTAAGAAACACCTCCTTCTAATGGTTTTTACATTTGTTAATAAACAAGCAGCACATGCTCCAACTAAGGTTTTTTTTTTATCCTGTTAGGGTCCTCAAGGTCCTCCAGGTTCAGTTGGCTCTGTTGGAGGTGTCGGTGAAAAGGTAAGCAAGTTAACTGTGACAACCACAAGCATGTCAACAATTTCAGTCATTAGCATGCTTATGGTGTAGGAGTGTGTCTGTATTCTACTCAGCTGACTTATTTTTATATCCCAAAATCCTTGTTGGTAACTAAGGACTGAAGAGAAAATGTTGGGAATGTGTAGAAGACTGTAATGCAAACTCATAATTCAAAATAAAAGTAGCAGAGATTCCATGAGTGAAGATAAATATAGAAGGCCCAGAAACTGGTTGTTTCTACTGTTTTCATTCTCCAGAGGCTATTCAAAGTTTTCAGTGGTACCAACTAGAGTTATGTAAGACAAGGCAAAGTGAAGACACCAAAGATAAATAGAAAATTCTTCCCAGCAGTATTACTTAGCTGTCAAGCAGGATAGCCTTATGCTCAGTTATATAGCTTCCCTTTCTCGTTGCTCAATTGCTGGCTCTGTTTTCTTAGTCCCTGCTATTTTTCATTCTAGTAAGTCAGTGTTAATGGCCTGACCCTTCATTTGTGCTGAAAGTGAATTCTCCATTCTGTAGAGCACAAGACATTTCTTTCCCTGCCTTCTTCCCAAACATTTCCACATAGACATCCAGATCTGAACTAGTGTGGACTTGATATTTGTTGCTGTTTAGGAGAATAAATGTACTGTGACACAACGGGTCACTACTGGAAGCTTTTTAGGTGAGCCACTGAGAAATAAGGTTCATTCTTTGTGGTTTTTTCTTGGTTTAAAGATTGCACAATGCAGACATTCTAGGCAATAAACAGACTATGGGCAAAAACACAGCACTTTCCATAGAAGGTCCATGACCATAACTGTATTTAAGGGAAATATCTCTCTATTTAGGCTGTCTTCGAGGAAACTGCTGTCAGTGCACATCTTTTCTAGGCAGTACAAAATGGTACATTTTCTTTAGCATTAACAGCCTTTAGAGACAAAAATCTTGCAGCAGGTAATAATGTAGATCAGCCACTTCCTTAAAGCCCTTCATTGCCCTTATTGCTGTGATCCAAACTGAAATGAAGAAAATGCATTGTGAAAGCACTGGAAAAAATGAGACAATTTCTCACCTGTGGATTCCTAGAGCAACACACAAGACATTTCCCCCAGGTTCCTTTTCTTCCAGCATCTTACATATAGTGATGGAAGTTTTCTTCCTACTGCAGCAGGGAAATCTGCAAGTGTTTTGTCTTGGCAATTGTTACTTTTTGTGTTACTCACACAGTCATCAGTCATTCTATTTTTAGTTGCATTAGCTGCAATAGAGCATGCTTATCAGGAATATTGCTTTTCTGTCCAGTCTGGGAAACAGGGTAGCTTCAGGGAGCTGCTTCAATGAGAACACCTTGCCATGTTAAAATGGCATGGCAAAATCTTTTCAGCACAAGTTTGGCATGTCAAAAATATTGTCCAGAGGGGACCAACATTAATCTGTGTGTGTGTTGGGGGGGGGAGGCAACCAGGTCAACTCGTAGCAAATTCAAGATTGAAGTACACTTCTGTATAGGGGCCCCTGGTGGCAAACTGAGTCAAAGCGCTGAGCTGCTGAACTTGCGGACCAAAAGGTCCCAGGTTCAAATCCCGGGAGCAGAATGAGTGTCCGCTGTTAGCCCCAGCTCCTGCCAACCTAGCAGTTCAAAAACATGCAAATGTGAGTAGATCAATAGGTACCGCTCCAGTGGGAAGGTAACAGCGCTCCATGCAGTAATTCCGGCCACATGACCTGGAGATGTCTATGGACAACGCCGGCTCTTCAGCTTAGAAATGGAGATGAGCACCAATCTCCAGAGTCGGTCACGACTGGACTTAATGTCAGGGGAAACCTTTACCTTTACCTTACGTCTGTACACCATGAGTAACAAGCAACTCTTAAAGGCTGTTGTTGTGCCCATGAGAACACTCTCACAACTCATTCAGTATGTAAAATTCTTGATATTTTCCTTTATAAAAATGCCCCCTGCAAGCAATTTCAACACACACACACAGGGCCAGTTTGAATGAGGACAAATCTATTTCAGAACCAGGAGTTTATCTCATTAACTTTCTGGTTTTAAAAAGGCATGCTCTGTGCTTTAAATAGCCTCAGGGGAAAGTGAAAACCTGTAACAAAGTCATTCCCTATGCCCCATTTTGGAATAATTGTTGCTCCTCAAGATCCATAAGAGTTGCCAATGTGCTCAGGGCAAATTATTACCCCTTTCAAAATCAATCACTCTTCAGATATGTTAGACTGTAAACTCCATCATCCTCTATCAATATCAGAACATGTATTGCTCCAAGGGAAATTACACCCCCTCATCCTGCACCTACCGTGCAATTCCTGCTAATCTTAGAATGGGATAGCAGTTCTCTGCAGTCAATAAATAAATAAATATCATAACATTATGACCGTGTGAGCGTCAGTTTCACTTCTGTACAGGAAGTACCTGAGTTACAAATGTCTGACTTACAAATGACACACATTAAGTATGGGACTGAGACAACAGGAAGTGAGAGAAATCTACACCTAGGAAGAGAAATTCACTCCTGCAAGAGTTATCATGGGGAAATGGTGTCTCCATTAAAGCACTATCACACCAATCCTTGTTTCCACAAGTCAATATTTTCAAAATCCAATTATCACAGGGACAGAAAGTACAATGAAATCTTCTAAACAGGGGCACAGACAGCAAAACAAACACTACAGGCATGGTAACCCTTCCCTATGCTATCTATCTATCTATTTGACTGGGGTTACATTTAAAAATGCACTTGTTCCAACTTGCAAACAAATTCAGCTTAACAACAAACCTACAGAATTTGTCTTCTTTGTAACTTGGGGACTGCCTGTACTAAAATTAAAACTGGTTTAAAAGTTCTGTCTTCCTGTGAATATTTCACACAAGTTTCAACTGAACCCATATTGCTCCTATTTGAAATATTTTGCTATTTTCCTTGAAACACTAAGTCAATTAGCAGTCATGAGAGATTTATTTTTGACCAATTGTGAGGGGAAAGAAAGCTCTTACATTCATTGTGTTTTTTTTTAGTTAAGCAAAATTACACACACACACACACCATACAATGTAAGCAACTTTTTTTTTCTCGCGTCAGGAGCAATAAGAGTTGCTTCTGGAGTAAGAGAATTGGCCGCCTGCAAGGACGTTGCCCAGGGGACGCCTGGATGTTTTTGGTGTTTTACCATCCTTGTGGGAGGCTTCTTTCATGTCCCCAAACGGAGCTGGAGCTGATAGAGGGAGCTCATCCGCGCTCTCCCCAGGTGGGATTCGAACCTGGCAGCTTTCAGGTCAGCAACCCAACCTTCAAGTCACGAGGCTTTTATCCCCTAGGCCATCGGAGGCTCCTAATGTAAGCAACAATATAAGCAAAAGCGTATTAAGAATATAGAACACAGCTAGATTTTTAATTATCAGTTCTCAAAAACTTGAGTAACAATCTGCATTTCAGTGTTATCACATTTGCCAGATTTTTACATTTATTCCTGTTATTGGACCATAAGCAAATTCTCTGAAACATTTCGAAGTGCAGAGGACTCAGGTAGTACTGTGGCTTAAGCAAATTAAAGTACCACAGTGTTGAAAGCTAATCAAGCTTTAAATTGAAAAATAGCCTCATAGTATAACATAAATAATGACAAAGTGATAGATCAAAAGCAGTTCAGTGCTAATAGAAGTATACCAGAGTAAAAATTATCTTAAAAACTGGCAGATATAATGTAGCGTGAACTTTTTAGGTTCATTACGTACCTGTGAGTTTGTACCTGAAATTCTGGATAACATTTCATATTTCTGATGAAATAAGCCAAGGTCTGAAAATACATACAATAATATTTTTTATTTTTTTTAATTAAAAAATCTGTTGCATGTCAACCTTAGGTACTTTAATGACGTGAGAAGTGATATTGACGCAGTCAATTGATCATATGGCTGCCCTTTTGGAAACTGAAAATTATGCAATTCTGCCGCTGTAATTTCATTATTTTTGTAAACATTCACAAGTAAGTGGTTACCTAAACTCACGGAGCTCTGTTTGTTTGGTGTGAAGGTTTGACACAGCAAGACAAACAAGATAGCTATTCTAGTCCGGCTTTTGGATTTTGACCTAACGGTTAACTAAAAAAAAGTGGGACCTCTTGAACTTTCCTCTTTGCACTCCACACAGTTGAAGTCCTCTCTAAATTATTTTTCTTCTTAAACATACTGAGTTCTTCCCACATTCTTTTAATGCACTACTACACAGCTTCTATCCCTCCAGGTACAAATCTGTCAAAGCTCTAAGTTCAGAAACATTGTCTGAAATCACAGGTGAGTCAAAATAATTTGGATTTGTCATGGAGCACTTCTTAATCACACTCAGAAATGTAGGCAGTTGGGTGTCACAGAGCCTTCGGGTGCTTTACTTTTCTCTGCAAGTGAAGGTGCATCTGCTTATGTTGGATGCCTGCCTTTTTTATTTCCTTTTTTCAATCCAGTAAAATAACCTGCAGTTCACCTTACCATACCCAAGGTTATCCTTTCTTCTTACAATCTTTTTTAATGATATGTTCCACTAGTGTTGACATCTGTCACAAAACTTTGGTTCAGAGTAACTTTCCGTCCTCTCTCCCCATTATTTGTATAGATTCTCTTCAGGGAAAACTTCTCTTCTATTAGCATCATGTCAAAACAAATCAGAGACTCCGAACCAATGTGTTCAAACTATTCTCTTAATAGAATCATTCCCAATGCTTCATCATTTTCCTACTTACCTGTTAGAATAAATCACTTACTGATCAATACTGAGGTTCAGAGATGAGCAGTGCAGAAACCATAAATATATCATGATAGCTTTATGAAAGAGAGTCATCTTTTCCCCCTTCTGAGAGAAATGGATTGTGAGCTAATTATACTAGATGTCATCATACCAAATCATCAAACTTTGCAACTAAACTTTATTAATAAGTAGTGATATTGTCCCAAAAGGAGGCATTGGATAGAACAATTCTGTATAGCAAAGAATGCTCACGAGGATTCCGGCTTCTGAATTGGGGCCACAAAGTCCTTCTTATTACAGACAACTATTGCTACTCCCAGTTCAATGACACACATAACAACCCACAATAGCAAAATAAAGTTTGCTTAGGGAGATGAAGAATGAGAAAAAACACTAAGGCTTTTTGGGGAATGCTTGGGAAGACCAAAAAGCTTCTGAGAAAGTCTAGAAAAAACAAACCAATTAATTATCAGAGATGATGAAGGGACTAGGTGTAGGGTCATGGCAGGGCCGTAGCCAGAAAAAAATTTCGGGGGGGGGGGGGGTTTGAAAATTTCGGGGGGGGGGGGGGGTTGAACCCCTAACACCCCCCACACCCGCTACAAACCTGTCAATATCTGCTTGAGTTAGTGCCTGGAAGGACTCAATGTTTTGTGTCTCATAGATTTAGCATGGGGATTTGGTTAACCTGTTAAAATTCATGAGTAAACCAGGTTTTTTTTTATAACCTGAAAAATTTCGGGGGGGGGGGGGGTTTGAACCCCTAAACCCCCCCCCCCCCCCCTCGCTACAGGCCTGGGTCATGGCACTTACCTATCACAACAAGCACATTATATAAGTTTAGAATCTATGCAAAAATACAATGGATGGTGTTTTTCCTCATCTGAATTTCCACACAATTTAGAGTCAAAAGCTGCTCAGACTGCATTCCTCATACCATGAAAACACATAATATTTCTGCTTCTCATCTCCATTTTTGGAGCAAATTTTTGTGAAAGCATGTTTTACCTTAAAGTTCCTCCAGGCTTGTACTGCATCCTAGATAATACAATTTGCAGTCTATTGTAAAGAAGTGGAAGAACATTTTGTCAACTTTGTGGTCACTATGGCTGACTATTGTTGACTGAGAGAGTATGAAGAACTATGTGGTCGGTGGAAATAAAATATTCAGTCATTGAAACTAATTTTTTTAAGTCCTTTTAAACACTTCAGACCTTGATGTTCTCTGGTGATTCGATTTTAACTACCATATATACTCATGTATAAGTTGACTTTATGTATAAATCAAGGGCATGTTTGGGGGACAAATTTATGTATTTTTCTTTAACTCATGGATAAGTAAAGGGCAAAACTTAGGGGTATGTAACAAATATTTTCCTCTCCTTTTAGAAATGCATGGGGTGAGCATATTTATGAAGACCTATATTAAAGGAGATGATCTTTTTATTTGAGGGGTTATGATGAAGAAGAGTGCAAATTCCATTGCTAATTTTACAACTATATAAATACAGACACAGCACAAAGGCAGTGACAAGAGGTAGAAGAGAGAAGCTCTCTCCCCATTACCTCTCTTTTGCCCAAACCCAAAGAAAAGAAGGCAGGCCTCCCATATTCCTACTTCCTCCCCTTCACCCCACTTTCTGAGCAGCGTTCAGAAATAACATGGGAGAACCTGAAAAATGTGGTACACCTTAAGGTGAAATGGAAATATGGTAGTCATTTTAATAGGAGCACACAAGTTTTTATAGTAAGTGTCTATTAAAAATGGCCATCACAGGGTTCCTGTAAGTTTTCCAGGTTGTATAGCCATGTTCCAGAATGACCATCACAATTTCTTTGCAGAGCCCTTATTAAAACAGTCACTACCATTCCACTCCAACTCAAGTGCCCAAAATTGTGACTGCATCACATTCTCCAGCCTCGGAAGCAAGGAAGGAAATAGGGATGCCTTTCTTTCTCTGGGTTGGGCAAGGAATGGGAACTCGTTGCCTCTGCCTCTTGTCATAGCCTTCATGTCAGTTCCCTGTTCCAGCATTGACTCATGTATAAGAGGATCCAGGTTTCAAGATCAGTTTTTGTCATTGCTTTTTCATTTGTACACAACTATTGTGTATATGGGAATGTGTTGTCATCTTCTATTAAGTATGTTGCTGTGTATACCAAAGCACTAAAATACAGCTGCTATAAAAATATGTGGATTGCCAAATGATTAATGTTTCCAGACTCCATAAGTGTAAGAACTCTATAAAGAGTCTCCATTACATTTAAACATAAACTACTTGAAACCAACTATTCCCCCAAATACACTCTTTTAGAGAAGTGTTTGAAATTAAAGCAGTGGGAAAGGAAGGACAGTTTTAAGCTATTGAGGAGAAGCTCTTGTTCAATATATGAAATGTGAGATGGATGCAAGCTAACACATGGATGAATTGGTGGTGCACCTGATCATATGGAACCTATTTTCTTTATCCACTTCCAAATAGAAGCTGAAGAGGCCTCTTTGATGAGTGAACCCACAAATCAGTAGTGTATCCAGAGTTCAGAAATAGCCCAGATGATGCCCCATCTTTCTATGATTCCCTACCACAATCACTTCCTTTATTTTGCAATAAAGCAACAAGAAAGGATGAACTCGATTTCTGGATTCATATGGAAACATCATCCATTGATATTGTTCAAGAGTGCTATTTTAGTAATAAGTCATGTCTTTATCCTGGTTGACCAGTGGTTTACACTATACAATAAAATACTTAGGTAGGAGCCTGAAAATACTGACTTTTGTCTAATTCACTGTTGATTCAAGTAATCAATATAAGTACAGTAGAGTCTCACTTATCCAACATAAACGGGCCGGCAGAACGTTGAATAAGCAAATATGTTGGATAATAAGGAGAGATTAAGAAGAAGCCTATTAAACATCAAATTAGGTTATGATTTTACAAATTAAGCACCAAATCATCATGTTATACAGAAAATTTGACAGAAAAAGTAGTTCAATATGCAGTAATGCTACGTAGTAATCACTGTATTTACGAATTTAGCACCAAAATATCACGATGTATTGAAAACATTGACTACAAAAATCCAGAACGTTGGATAAGTGAATGTTGGATAAGTGAGACTTTACTGTAATAATAAAGAAATTCAATGACCCTTTCTTTAGTCCCCCATATTTTTGTCCTTCGTAGAACTGGAATAGTTGAGACAGGATGTTGTTGGACTACAGGTCCCATAAATCATAACCATCATAGCCATTGGTGAGGGGTGATAGGAAATTACAGTCTAACAATGTCTACAGTCTGGCTATGCTTTAAGATTAGATATTCTCCATATATTACAGTAGTTTCTTCTCAACATATGTGTAGTATTCACAAATACAAATAATCATGCATACTTTCATCAGTATAGGGCGTATTTTTCTTACAAATGTATTCTGTTTTGTTGTAAAACACAGTATTTTCAAACTGATACTTCATTCAGAGAGTGCCAAATAGCAGAATCAAGCAAGACATGTTTTTAAAAGTGGATTTATACTTCTGTACACCCCCCAAAGTCTTTGGCAGAATCCTTAATAACTCACTTTGCTGAATGAATTTTCATGTCCCTGCCAAATTTCCTCCCAATTTTGCACTTTTTGGAGAATTTTTTTTGCACAACTCCCCCCCCCCCCCAAAAAAAGAAAAGAAAATAGAAAAAATATCAAAAATACACATACCTCTTGAAATCCCTCCTAACAGGAAGAGGCATTTTGAAATTCCTCATTTTTTTCATGCAATGACAAAATAATTGAAGCTTTGTATTTCCTAGTACTGAGCTGTTGAATAAACTAGGTAAATGTGCAAACAGAGATTTGAAACTTTAGTGATCTTGTAAATGTGCCAATGCCATATCTTTAAAGAAAGTGATTTTACATCACAATTATAGAATTGATTTTAGTATATTAAATTTTACAAAATTAATGATAAAAGGGATAAAGAATGAATTAAAATGAAAAGAATTAAAACTGCTGCCAATTATTAAAATAAGAACTTTTAAAGCGTAATTGATGTTAGCAGATTAGGGATAAACATTGAATGTTCAATAACTTAGTTTTTGGGCTCAGTGTCTGAGCCATAAATAGTGGCAATTGTGTTTAGCACAGCTCCCAAAAATCAGGTGATATCAAATTAAACAACACTTCCTAGGTACCAATGTGATGGTATACGATAGTACTGACAGTGTATTCAGGCACACCAACATTATCAGTCAAGGCAAAATTATCAGATACCAGAAAGAATGTTCACAAATAGCAAGAAAGCTCATAAATACCAAGTTAATTTCAAAACAAACTGAGCAGAGCTCACCCGTCATTCCTCATTACCGAAATGATATATTCAGATTTTGTGGGATTCTGAGCTGAAGAGAAGAATAAATTAACTTAAGCATTTATTTCATACTGTTTAAATTTTGCTTTCACAGAGAATTTTTATGGATGTCTTGCTAGCCATCTGGTTTACTAAAGAGCTATCATCACCAATAAATAGTGCAATGTTTACTTTTGAGACCTGCAATGAAGATTTTATTATTTGTTAGCATATTATTTCATTTACTGTCATTCTGTTTGTTTATGATTCCTTTCCTAGTTTGAGCACCTAACATCATTTTCAATTAAACTAAATCACTTTAAAGTAGTTTTCTATTAGCATTTTCTAATTTGCAGGGATGTACTTCTAGACTCAAAAAGAAAATATAACAAAATTCTGTTTGAAGAGAGTTCAAGCAAAAAATAAAATGTTTTATTTTTCTCTAATAAGAAAGACGGAAGTCAAAACAACTACTTTAATTTGTCTTCTTCTAGGGTGAACCTGGAGAAGCTGGTAATCCTGGACCTCCTGGAGAAGCTGGCACAGGTGTAAGTATCAGTTCTGCAAATACAATTGTAAGGATATTTATATGCCATGCTTTATTCTTTTGTGTTAAGTCAGGACTGCTGACAATGGGGTCAGCTTGGTTCCCACAAGCCCAAGCCTTCTCTCCTCATGTCCTTGGGTAACCTTGGCCCTTGTCTCAACCCTGCCATGTTGTTCACCAAATTCACCCATGCATGGGCCCTTATAGTGTAAATACTTTCAACTGCACAATTTTGTTTCTATTGAAATGTAAGCTGGTTGGCTGTTAGGTCCATGGTAAGGTTGTCTGACCTTTCAAAGCTAATGTCTGGACATTCCGTCTTATGTGCTGTAGATTGTCCTTATTTTATTTGGGTGTGTGATTATTTTTTTCAAATCTTTATTCTACCACAGTTCCTAGGTTCTCATTAGCTGTCTGCTTACCAGACCACTAGCTGGTTATTTAATCCATTGGATTTTCTAGCCTGTTGACTTGAAATGAGGGTTTGGGTCTACATAGACACTATAATCCAGTTCAAAGCCAACTTGAGAGTGGGGTGTCCACAAAATACACACTCCCAATGTGCCCTGAAACACAGCTCGCTGAAAAAATAAGAGAGAGAGAGAAAAAACTCATTTTCTGGATACTGTGATTCCTGAGTTTGATTCTGACCTGCAATCAAAAAATCAGTTCTTAGGGGGTTTCAATATGCACTGTGCAGTGAAACTGGTTCATTTTAATCAATTTACAGACTGGATTTACTGTCTGTGGTTGATTCATGCGTCTAGATCTCTTTCACTCTATATCATTATAGCACATTGCTACCATTTTGACTCTCCAGGCGCATCCTATGGAGTACTTAGATCTGTTGGTTGGTGAAACATTGGAACCATTTGACAAAGAATTTTAAATCTAGATATATATATAAATGTAATGTTCGTTTTACTATAGAGTAAACAACAAAACCACTGAACTCAGTCACACCAAATTTGGCCACAAAAGACATAGTCATCCAAAATACGTCTTTCAAACAAAAAAACTAGAAAAATTAAGCCCAAATTAAAGGACGGGAAAGAACTGTTTTTTCCCCCTTGCTGCTAGTTAGAAAGATAGGCGCCGCATACTACGTCTCCTAGCAACCCACTCAGCCAGAAATGGCGCCCAGGGCCTGTTCACTCAGGCCTCTTGCACACTATAAAATACAGATTATCTGATTTGAACTGGATTATATGGCAGTGTAGACTCAAGGCCCTACCACACACCTATATAACCCAGAATGCCAAGGTAGGATAATCCACAGTATCTGATTTGAACTGGATTATTTTGAGTCCACACTGCCATATAATCCAGTTCAGTGTGATTTTATACAGCTGTGTAGAAGGGGCCTCATATAATCCAGTACTAAGCAGATACTATAAGATTATAAATATAATATATAATAATTACTGTGGTATAATAATATAGAACAATATAATCTCTAAAATCAGGACAGTAAATAAAGAGCAACACTCTGAAAACAGGGAAATTCCAGAAAAGAAGCAACCAGGGCCAGCGAACACCTCCCAACAAAGGATTCCCCCAGGCAGGAAGCAGGCAAGCTTTGAAGCTGCAAAGCCATTCAATGCTAATCTTGGTAACTAATTGCAGCATTCATACTTGCTGCACCGAGACTATTCATTTCTATTCAACCTGGCCAACCAAGAATTCCACAAGGTAGAAAGCAGCCAGGCTTGCAAGCAGCAACGCTATTCAGTGCTGTTCAACCTGGCCAACCAAGATTTTCCCTAGATAGAAAACCCCCAGGCTTTGAAGCCATGAGGCTATTCCATCCTATTCAACCTGCCCAAAGAAAGATGCCCCTATATAGAAAGCGGCCAGGCTTTGAAGCAATGAGGCTATTCAGTGCAATTCAAATTTAAATGCCAGAAATCATAGCATTACAAATAAGGCATACTCAACCTGGGTTGCTGTGAGTTTTTTGGGCTGTACGGCCATGTTCCAGTAGCATTCTCTCCTGACTTTTTGCCTGCACCCGTGGCTAATGGCATCCTCAGAGGCTCGTTCAGAGGTTTACGATATGTTTCATATACACCATATATTCACATAGCCCCAGGTGGCACAGCAGATTAAACTGCCGAGTTGCTGAACTTGTTGACCAAAAGGTCAGCAGTTCGAATCCAGGGAGCGGAGTGAGCTCCCGCTGTCAGCCCCAGCTTCTGCCAACCTAGCAGTTCAAAAACATGCAAATGTGAATAGATCTATAGGTACCACTCTGGCGGAAAGGTAACGACACTCCATGCAGTCATGCAGGCCACATTACCTTGGAGGTGTCTATGGACAATGCCAGCTCTTTGGCTCAGAAATGGAGATGAGCACTGACCCCCCAGAATTGGACACAACTAGACTTAACGTTGGTGAAAACCTTTATCTTTATTATTCACATAGCATGAAGGTAATTTTATGTACACAATGTTTCCAATCATTCTGAACAAACCTCTGAGGATGCCTGCCATGGATGCAGGCGAAACATCAGGAGAGAATGCTACTGGAACACGGCCATACAGCCCAAAATACTTACAGCAACCCAGTGATTCCAGCCATGAAAGTCTCCAAAAATTCATACTTAACCTGTTAGGGACATCGATTCAGAAACGTAAAACCATGATCCAACATTTAAGGCAGGCATGGGCAAACTTGGGCCCTCCAGGTGTTTTGGACTTCAACTCCGACCATTCCTAACAGCCTACCAAGATTTCCCCTAGATAGAAAACCCTCATATTTTGAAGCCACGAGGCTACTCCGTCCCATTCAATCTGCCCAAGGAAGGATGCCCCTATATAGAAAACGGCCAGACTTTGAAACAGCAAGGCTATTCAGTGCAATTCATATTGGCCAAAAAACCACTCCCCTAGAACGCAAGTACCCAGTCTTCCAAGCAGCAAGCCTATTCCATTGTATTCCAGCTCATCAAACAAGGATTCGCATAAGAAGAAAACGGCCAGGCTTTGAGGCTGCAGGGCTATTCACTGCTATTCCACTTGGTCAACAAATGATTCCTGTAAGCCACAGCAACGCGTGTCTGGGCACAGCTAGTACATTATAAAAAAATCTACAAAAATCTACAGGACAGCATCATTATAACTAATGTGGCATCAAAGAACTCTGCGTAATATATATAAAAATGTCTGATCCAGGTTTACTTGACTGAGATTTCTTTCTACTATGACTTGAACATACACAGCAGCTATTTATTGTACTTGGCTGAAGCGCTATGATGGAGTTCTAACAGCATACCTTTTGTGAAATGCCTCCCTGTCATTATTTCTAATACCAATATCAGTGCTCTTGTGTTTAATTTCTCTGTTATTAATAATTTGCTTTCAAATTGTATCCCAAACTTGCTTGTAATTGGGAGTATCGTCTCCAAAATACACAATTTACTAACTGATTCTGATGTGGATCTTCTGGAATTGAACAGATTGTTTTTCAGAATGCATTTGCTACCAAAAATGTCCAATAGTAAATAAAATCTAACTAAAGGTTGTTCATATGTTCTCACCTGAAATTATGTTTGTCATTTAGGGTCCAAAAGGAGAAAGAGGTGAAAAAGGTGAAGCTGGACCACCAGGTGCAGCTGGACCACCTGGTATTAAAGGACCTCCAGGAGATGATGGACCTAAAGGAAATCCGGTAAACATTGTATAATGCTATTGATTTAAGGTGCAGTAGTCCCATAGGTTCATTCTTTTTCAAAATTTTCTAGTGAGAGTTATTTATTTCCGCAATGTGTATCTTAGCCAGATTTTATCTATTTCATATAATCATAGGATCGTAGAGTTGGAAGAGACCTCACGGGCCATCCAGTCCAACCCCCTGCAAGAAGCAGGAAAATCTCATTCAAAGCACCCCCTACAGATGGCCATCCAGCCTCTGCTTAAAAGCCTCCAAAGAAGGAGCTAGATCTGTCATCATTTGAAGTTACCTGCATCTGTCATTATTGGATAATATGAGCTTTATCTTATTGTCTGTTTGTTTAGGGCCCTGTTGGCTTTCCTGGTGACCCTGGTCCCCCCGGTGAACCTGGTCCAGCTGTAAGTATCTTTTTAAAAAAGGAAAGAAAGTATAAATCTATTTTATGGCCAAGTAATACTCTGAATATATCAGACTGTTGTAGAAACAGCAAGGGTGACTGCTTTCATAGGAGTACCTACTTCTTTTCCCCTCTCTGCCTGTTTTTTTTTTTTTAAATAAAGCTTACTGTGTATTGCAAATAATCCAACTGGTCATCACTCTGATGCCATGTTGAGTCAGACTAGCCTGAAATTTTTTTGGGATGAAAGCAAAATGTCTTTAACTGCTTTATCAAAGCCTTGTTTACTTCAGTTGCCAGTTTATCTTTCCTCCATCCAACTTGCCAAATGCCATATCACTTTCATATTCCGAAACTATCTAAAACCTTACTTTCGGATGTTTTCCTTCTTTCATCATTTCACCTTAGAATATACTTCCAATCTTATTTATTTAGTGTTCTGGTTTTATTCTCCTTTATCTTAAATAATAGGCAGCTAGAGCATGGAGCAGAACTGTTGTGCTCCCATTTTTCTCACCAGCAACCACAGTATGGTTGATATTTTTGGCCACACTCTTTTAACTTTCCTCTAGTGCATTGGAATACACATGCACATCCAAAGAACCTCTCTGAAATTGACTTCGCATGTCAGCTTGAAAGAAGTTTTTCATCTATATTTAAGAGCTTATAACTTTTTCCTGAATCATGTTATTAACAATCCTGAGGCTGATAAAAAGAAAAATATTGGCTCAAGGTCACCTAGTGCTTTTGGTGCGTGAGAAAAGATTTGAAGCAGATTCTAGTCCCAAATCCCAGTCCAGTCTGTAACAACTCTATCACACCTAGACTTTTGTACAAGGTGAACTTTCTTTTTCCTTTTATTTGCTTTGCCTCCCCTAGGGGACCGATGGTACAGGAGGAGAGAAAGGTGAAGATGGTGACCCAGGCCAACCTGTAAGTAGAGTTTCTGTGATTTTCCTCTGTAATAATGCTCCCACATCTTCAATGTTAAGGTGAATGTCTGCAGGAAAACCAAGTGTTTTCCTGCAGACATTCCTTTACTCCTGCACTTCAACCTGTACTTCAAATAATGTTTTAGATATAGCCTGCTTTAAAACATTATACGATTATTTTCTGAATCATATAAGTATCCAAGAGCACACATTTTCCTAGCATTGTCACATTTTCTTGTCAGGTTTTAACTTTTTCCTCATTGTGGAATGAGGAACATGGATGAATAAGCACCAGAAGAAGTAATTCATTCTGTTGTATTTTCCCCCAGTCTTTCTGAGTGTTAGAATATTTTGATACTTCCAAGTTCAGGCTTGCTTGCCTAGAACAAGATAGTATTACTTTGGAATTGATGCTTTGGTGCAATTATTTAGTGAATGTACAATAAGATAGAACCTTGCAGAAAGTCATATGTGATATGGAACAACCTGGAGTCCAATCAAGCTACACAATTACTATGTTATTATTCCAGTTTTTTTGTCATAACCCCACCATATGGAATATTGTAGGTCTGTAGTTTGGTGGTTCTCTAGCCAAGCACTGTCTACCCATGATACCATCGGAAAGAACCATGGCAGTTAAAATAGCACAATAGTGCTGTAATTCTGCAATGTTGATGGGCCCCAATTCACTTTCTGGTGGTCAGTTGAAAATCTGCCTCAATCAAATAGGACACTTGTGTAGGTCACATAATTTCCATGCATCTTCTTCAACTAGAAACACCGAAAATGGCAGAAAAATTGTTCTAGATTGTTTTTCAAATTCTTGGAGCAGGTTCTCAAGCTGCTTGAGGACTTCAAAAGAAGGTAGGGGTCCCACTTTATCCACAATGAAATTGGGAATGTTAGGCAATCTCAGAAGAACCTATCCTCCCCTATATTTTGAAATAAATATGAAAAATAGATGCAACAAAAATCAAGAACCAACGTGTGTAAACATAAAAAGAGCATTAGTGAAACAAGGGAGACCACTGATTAAAACTTATATGTACTGTATATATGCATGTATAAATTCAGCTCATCTATAAATCAAGAGCTAGTTTTGCGGTTAAAATTATGGGTTTTGATATGACTTGTGGAGAAAATGAGAGTAATTCCATGGAGAGCAGACAGTACCAATGCAGTCTTAGGGGGCCATTGCCATCATTTCCCTACCCAGACATTCAGAATAGCCTGAAACAGAGCAGCATTAGAGACAACAGAAGGGGTTGGTGTTTCTTTTAGTTTTTCCTGGGATGGACTAAACTGTTGTCTTTTGCCACTCCACTCAGAGAAGGGGATGATCCATTTCGTTATGTGTTAATGCACAGTACTCACATTGGCCGGCGATAAGTTGATGCAGGCTTTTGAAGTGATTTTTTTCAACTAAAATTTTTACTCATACATGAGGAAATTGGGGGGGGTGTGTGAAAAACACTTGAAGGAGGTTCATTACTTACTGTGAAATATGTAAGTTTTATAAGTAACCTGGAAATGTATATTGTATGAGTATTCATAAACATACTATCCCCAATAATACCAATCCATTGTTGATTGGCTAGTTACTTTGGAAACTTCCACTTATCTTTTGTACTATATTGCTTTATCACTGTATGTGATTTGAGTCCCATACCTGTCTTCTGAATGTGTCCCAACTTCTGAATGTGTCCCAACTTGCCATGTGGATCATCTGAGATGTTTTTCATGGATTCACATTTGGTGCTTAGTGTTCTGCATGGCACAGTAGGGAAGTAGCTAAATATTTAAGGATGACTGCAGGAGATACTATGGCACAGGATAAAGGTTCTGTTTTTCTAATTAACTTAGCTGACCCCATAAATATAGATGATAAGAAAGAGTGTGACCTCTTTTGATGTTTTCCCCTCAAAATGGAGGCACACACAATTTAGTTCTGTGGACATCTTGAAAGCCACAGGTCAAGCACACTTGAAGTTTTTGCCTTTGGAAACTTGTTACCAGTACAACTATGTCTTTTTTCAGAACCACGGTCATAATAACACATGTCTGTTTTTTCTTTAGGGTCCACCAGGTCCATCAGGAGAAGCTGGCCCCCCTGGCCCACCAGGAAAGAGAGTAAGTTATATTATCTGCAATCCTTACAACCTCCGCTGGCAATTAATCTCAATATTATTTCTTTGTATGTATTTTAAGACATGATCGGAGGTGAGATACCACTAAAATCAGATAAGGTCTTGTACAATGTTAGTACAGTTTCATATGTGCCTTTCATGTGAATGTTGCAGCTTATGGCAAGGCCATGCTCGGATATTCTTAGTAAGACTCATTTAAATAAGGCTTGCTATTTATTTCCCCTTAAGTTGAAAGAGTGTGATTTGTCCCAAGTTCATCTAGTGGGTTTTCTTGGTTGAGTGGGGATTTGAAACGTCCTACATTCCAGCACTCAAAACTACAGTACCATTGGTTCAACACTTTTGCTCTAGTCAATGCAGTTAGTGTTAATTTAAATATATGTAAAATAAAGGGCGACCTTATGTAAAAAGATACACCTTTCCATCGTCTGTTATTAAAATTAGAATTGTGTACTCATGCCCCATTGGCTTGGTAAGACTAGGTATATGTAAATGCACTGTTTTGTTTGTTCTAGTTGTTTCTGACTTACGGTTATCATATCATGGAGTTTTCTTTGTTCACAGCAGGGTTGCCTTTGCTTTTCTTGGAGGCCAAGAACTTGCCAAAGTTGTTGCCAAGTGGGTTTGCAGGACAGAGCAGGGATTTGAACCCTATTTTCCAGAGTCCTACTGCAATGCTCAAACTCATTATCAGTGTTGGCTTTCATAAATATGCATACAACAGTCTTAAGTTTCTTCTCTATCAATATGTCTTGAGCTTATACCTAACAACTAACAATCATTTGATTCTAATGGCTCTCCACCATTTACTGCACACCAAGAAATTTACAAAGCACAACTAGAAATTGAGGGTAGGTAAAGTATGGCCCATACATGACATTTGGATCCATCTTTTTGGGGCTCAAAGCCACTCAGGCACAAAGGAGGTCCAAGGCTTGCAGACCCGATTTTTAAAATGTGCAAGAAAGGTTTAGTTACAAAATACCCCATCAGCTTAAAAGGTGTGGTACTTTGCTCCCTCAACTGCAATCTTCACAATTACCCCCTCCCCTTCCTTAAACAAATCACTGACTGCAAACCAAAAGTGACATGACATGTCTGCTGGAAGCACATGAACAGCTATAAAAAATTGCAAGTGGAAAAGCCTTGCTTGTGTCCCATATTCTCTCTCCTTCTCCCTTTATCTTTAAAATGATATCTCTTAATACTCAAATGATAATGTTGACATTTTAATATTATTTTAAAAAAATGGCATTTGGTGGCAAACCACTTCATATTCTTAGTAAATATAGTAAAAAAGAACCATCATCACTGAGGTGGCTAATCTCTTTATGATTATCATAGTCACTTTTTTTCATCTCAGGAATGACTTGAGCAATTGCAAGTTGTTCCCGGTATGAGATAATTGGCTGTCTGCAAGGATGTTGCCCAGGGGACGCCCAGAGTTTTGATGTTTTACCATCCTTGTGGGAGGCTTCCCTCACATCCCCGTATGGGGAGCAGGAGCTCACCTCTCCCTGGATTCAAACCTCTGGCCTGTTGATAAGCAGTCCTGCCAGTACAAGGGTTTAACCCATTGCACCACTGGGAGCTCTATCATAGCCACTGTATTTCCTTTTAGTTACATATTAATACAGTATAATTTATTTATTTATTTACAGCATTTATATTCCACCCTTCTCACCCCAAAGGGGACTCAGGGCGGATCACATTACACATATAGGCAAACATTCAATGCCTTTTAACATAGAACAAAGACAAGACAAACATAGGCTCTGAGCGGGCCTCGAACTCATGACCTCCTGGTCAGAGTGATTCATTGCAGTTAATTGCAGCCCATTATTATAACCATAATAACCAAAATTATAACCATAATTTTCACAGGGGATATATTCTTGGACTTCATGCAAAACTCTAAATAATAGTGAATTTGATTTAAAGGAAGAACTTCTTACCTCAAAATACCAGAGTCACACTGGAGCACTTAAAATGCCTGGAGAGAGCATATTTTGTTGGACTTGGTAAATGAAACCAAGGGTACCAGTTCCATGCTTATGGGAAGCATACTGTAGCCAATACAATCATAATTAATATATGTGACACAATCTAGAAGGTAATTTGGTGCTTTTCTTACAATTTCAACACCCAACCCTTTAACCATTTTACAAGATGCTTGTAAATACAAATGGAGCATCAATTGCGGGCAAAAGTATATCAGATCACACTCATAGACACCTGGGATCTCTATGAGAATAAATGCACTCAGGTTAAGTTCATCAGCTTATCTGAGTTATAGATCACAAAGTTTGTGATAATGACCAATTATTCAGTGTTAGAACAGCATTGGCATTCCTATAATACATGCTGAGTGCATTATATAATGAGCACATGGTGATTTTATATTTTAAGCAATCCTAGCACAGATGTATTATTTAGCTCTTCGTTCTCCACCATTTTTTCTTTTACTGAATCTTCTATAAAAGAAAAAAATGCAGTAGCCCATTAGCACATGCTAATCCATTTAAACTAGAGCAACAGTCTTTGATCCATTTAATTAGTATAGTAATCAACTAAAGAGTTAGTTGATTAATAAGTGAAGAACATTTTTAATTGGTAGGCCCTTGTCTTGAGGGCACACCGGTTTATATATTGAGGCTATTATGGTTCTGGTATGTTGCTGCAACAGGGAGTAAAAACTAAAATATTAATGATTGCCTTTTTCTTTTTAACACTGATTATATGGTATCACACACATCCTATAAAAGTTGGAAAACAGGGAAATTTGAGTCCTAAACAGTTCCATTTAAATTTAGTCTGCTAGTTAAAAGGTCAGTGATGAGTTAAAATGCATTGGCTTACAGTTTAGAGTATAGACACAGATTAATTTTATCTTTAAGAAACTACAAGAAATGGTTAGTGTCCTTCTCTAGGTTTGGTTTATAAGCTTGCATGTGTCTACTAGTCACACAATTGTTGACTTTTTACTGGGATTGGGTTATGGAGTGAGTTGAGATCAAATAAGTGAATTTCTTATATTTTCCCACCTGGTTTTTCTCCTTAAATAGCCCACTTGGCTAGGTTGATTGTCACACAGGTAGACTCTTGTAATCAGCTGCTTGACACTACTAGCTTCTAAGACAAATATATCTTGGAATTAACTGAAGGGTCCCTGTCTATTTACCTTGTAGAGGGGGATATTATGTGCAAGAGTTGTTTAGATTTTGTATTGTATCTTAATTTGGAAATTTTGGTGAATATTTAATGGGGAGGTTGCACAAAGTATAATTTGGGGGCAAAAATGTCAAGGGTGTGTGTATGCTGGAATGGGGGAAAACGTGGCAGCTCATACTCTTTCCCCAGCCCCGTGAGATGTGTTCATTCACTGATTTGAGGAAATGTTTATATCAATATCCAGAATCTCATTAATAGTTCTAACTAGGGAAACACATTGAAGCAATAAGATCTACATAAGTGTTAACTCACTGTTCAGTGTAGCTGGGTCTGACAATAGAATGCAGGCCTAAGAATCAAAGTATCTGGAAGTTTCATCATTTAATCTTGAAAGCTTCTTTGCCACAGCTGAAAATATTTTCCAGATGTGGGTGCTGTAACAGTCTGGTGTTAACAAGTTCAAGGACTGCCATGTTCTCAAGGGATAATATATTTCCTCCCTGGCATTAAACAGTTCTAGACCTGTCAATCTAATCACTCATGCAATGAAAGTGGTTCCTCCCAAACCTGTTCCAAGCTTAGGGCATTAGGGCAAATGATTCCAAATGAGCAGGGCACAGCAAGGAAGGAGAGTGGTTTGCAGTTATGTAGGGATCGCAGGTTAAGTGAATGAAGACTAACAAACCAGTTGGGGGATATTCTGTGTCGCATTTGCAATTTGAATGTGACAGTGTTCATTTTGTCTCAAATTAGTCATGTCATTTTTAGTTTGGCAAGAAATCACAGCAGTAGTGATGGTGAGTTTCCACACATCACTAGCTTGTGTTGCATTGCATAGACAATCCATTAGTCCTTTTTGGGGAAAAAGTGGAGCTTCATTCCCAAGTAAAATCAAGATGTAAGAAGGTAATGTTTTGTGCCAAATAAAAAGTAACTTCAGAAAAACAACTATGTTTTAGTTACATCAGAAAAGTTGATAGGCTTATAATTATCCCACTATCATTAGCCTTTGAAGCAGTACAGATATACACTTTGAATAATTTTTTGCAGATGTGTGAACAGCTAAGTGTTCTCTGTCAAGCAATTAGTTTAATTCTTAACAGTTCCCCCCCCTCAAAAACCCCACTGAATGTAAGCCATAATCTATTTAACAAAATGAGATAAACTGTTCTATATAATAGGCTTGGGTGAGCAGACATGCTTAATTAGTTTTATCAATTTTACACAATAATCTATTTGTTCCACCAACTTACTTCACATTTATAATGCTGAAAACAATTACAGTGGTATTAGTAATCTTTTCACTGGGGCTAGAATAGAACTCAGTAGAAATGTTAACAATGAATGTATTTGCTAGAGTTGCGACCAATTATACTTTTCCCAATATATTTGTTACCTCCATGACAAAGAGTGTAAAATAGGGCATATATCTGTACCTGATACATAGGTTGCTTCCACCAATTTTTCACCAGCCATAGATCTAGGCGGGCCACATAAGGAAAAAATAACTAGTTATTTCTTTCTGATTTCCCCCCATAATGCTATTTGAGGTCAAACAAAAGTATGGAAAGGTGAATAGCCAAATAACAGAATCACACTCATCTAATGCAGCCCTCGAAAGCAGGCATCCCTAAACTCTGGTCCTCTAGATGTTTGGGCTTCCAACTCCCAGAAGCCCTAGCTAACTTGTTCAAAGGTCAGGAATTCCAGGAGTTGGAGACCCAAACAGCTGAAGGACCAAAGTTTGAGAATGCCTGCTCTAAAGAGATGTTTTCCCGGAGCCTTTTTTTTTTCAGTGATGGGAAGAACCAGAAAGGAGACTTCAGAACTAACTCAAAAGGCATGTAACCTGCAAACCATACAGTTGTATTGCATAGACTAGGGGTCCTCAAACTTTCTAAGCAGAGGGCTGGTCCACAATCCTTCAGACTGTCCAGGGGCCAAATTATCATTTGAAAAAAAATATGAACACATTCCTATGCACTTATTAGTAGTGCAGAACAAAAACAAGAACAATGAAAGAACAATACAATATTTTTAAAAAAATGAACTAACATAAACCTATCAGGATTTCAATGGGAAGTGCGGGCCTGATTCTGGCCAGTGAGATAGTCAAGTTAATTAGGATTGTTGTTGTGTGCCTTCACGTCATTTCAGACTTTGGGCGAGCCTAAGTCTAAACCTGAGGGCGGGGGCCAGGTAAATGACCATGGAGGGCCACATCCGGCCCCCGGACCTTAGTTTGGGGACCCCTGGCATAGGCAATACATTAGTCCTTTTTGGGAAAAAGTGGAACTTCATTCCCAAGCAAAATCAGGATGTAAGAAGGTAATGTTTTGTGCCAAATAAAAATAATAACTTCAGAAAAACGAAACATAAAAGAAATCAAATTTTGTTTTCTTTGGAATCAGGAAATTGGTCAAACCAAGACTGCATTCTTGGAAACCCATTGGCCTTGCACAAATCTTCTTCCCCTATATGGGGCAGTTTAGGGTCCTCTGTTCTTCATATATATATATATATATATATATATATATATATATATATATATAATCCATTATGTAGTATTTTTGTTTTGTTTTGAATTAGTCTATTTGTAGTTAATGTTCACAAGCTAAGTTTATTTCTTGCAAAATGCAAGGGCTTATAAAGAATGGGAAATGGAATCAAAATTTTATATGCAAGTGAGCTTCGCTTAGGAACAGGGGAGGGAGATTGAATGTGAGAACTGGATGAAAGCTGAAAGTTGAATTTGAGCAGAAAGAAAGCTTGAAAAACAACTAAAATGGAAGGATATGCCAAGAAGAAAGAAGTGTCTCATTAGCTAACTTGACTATTGTCTATTTGCTGACATCACTGAAACCAAATAAAACTGAGAACAACTACATAAGGGCAAAGACTATTTCACACATGCTTCCCAAACTGGAAAATTGACAGTCCGTTCTATAATTTCCCCTTAAATTGCTGAGGAACTTGCTGTTCCATTTGACTCTCACAAAAAGCACAGGATCTCTGTAAAAGTGGGGAAAAAAGAAAAGAAAAGAAAACACTTTTGTTGTTTCAACTGGAAGAGTATATTTCTAGGATTTTAGGTCCCTTAATGTGATTTTGTGATCAATCTCTAGTGGAAGTTGACCACACTGGAGGACCTGGAGATTTCCAGAGAAAACATTTTAATCAAATCCATGAATAATCAAGTCCACATAAATCAAAGTCAGAGATGTGAAGGGGCAACTAGTTTGCTTGAAGTGGAACTGATCTATGCATGCCATTTGTTAAAAGATAAAATAATCAGAAAGGTGTGGAGTGGGAAATTGCATTTGTAGCTCTGGACTTTTCTATTTCAAATATTTTGTTCTCCTGTAATGGGGTATTTTGGAGCCTCCGGTGGCTCAGTGTGTTAAAGCGCTGAGCTGTTGAACTTGCAGACCGAAAGGTCCCAGGTTCAAATCTGGGACGCGGAGTGAGCACCCGCTGTTAAGCTCTAGCTTCTGCCAACCTAGCAGTTCGAAAACATGCAAATGTGAGTAGATCAATAGGTACTGATCTGGCGGGAAGGTAACAGCGTTCCATGCAGTCATGCCGGCCGCATGACTTTGGAGGTGTGTACGGACAACGCTGGCTCTTCGGTTTAGAAATGGAGATGAGCACCAACCCCCAGAGCTGGACACGACTGGACTTAACGTCAAGGAAACCTTTACCTTTACCTTTTAATGGGGTATTTCATCACCTATAGATTGCACTGATATCTGCAGCCTAAATGTTTCTGTAAGGAAACATGTTTTATATCTATGGTGGCATTGCTTTCCAGTAGAGATGTAATCATAGAACAAATTTCTTCTCAATGGAAGAAATAGGCAAGTTTAGCAATTTTCTTCCCACTGTAAGAAAGTCTTCACGAACCATGAAATCTTCAAAGATTATTTATTTATTTATTTATTTACAGCATTTATATTCCGCCTTTCTCACCCCAAAGGGGACTCAGGGCAGATCACATTACACATATAAGGCAAACATTCAATGCCTTGACATAGAACAAAGACAAAGACAAACATAGGCTCCGAGTTGGCCTCGAACTCATGACCTCTTGATCAGAGTGATTGGTCTCAGTTGGCTGCAGCTGGCTGCTCACCAACTTGCGCCACAGCCCGGGACTAATAGCAAATAATAGCAAAGATTATTTGCTATTCAGGATTCATTCTGTGCAGATTTTTCACATGGTCCTAAAACAGCATTTTCTGCACCTGAAACATTTTCTGTGCAGAAAACAATACTACTGCATAAAATATATTCTATTCAGAAATTGCTGTTCCATGCAATAGACACCAATGCTTAATGTGATGTGTGATTTTGGTAACTCTAAAACAATGCTGGAAAGCAGTGCCACCATGAATTTATATTTCTACCTATCACTAACAGAAAGATGCAAATTCATTGCTTCATCTTCACATTTAAATACACTGATCCATTTAGTCTCCTTTCTCTTTTACTTCTGCACTCCCAATTCTACTCTAACTCTCTTGCATTTTCCCAGGCACAAGCCCTCCTTTTCCCTGTTTTTCCCTTGTTCTCTTGCTTGTCTCCCCAAATCAATTTCTTCCCCCACCTCCTGCCACCAGAGTCAATTAGTCATCCTCCAAAGCCCTTGAATCAGCTGTGATGTTATTGGCAGTTGAATTCAATTTCCCTAAATCCTCAAGAATCTATGACTCTTATCTAGCTATCCACAAATACTGCAGTTGGGGCCATTTCTTTCTTTTCCACCATACCTTCTAAGGGAAGTTTCTTAAGTTATCTCATAACCAAGCCATTTCAGGCAGGATCCTTTGTACTACAAAAGGGAAATAGCTGCTCTTTTCATGTGACTCTGCTTTCAATAGCCTATTAATCATGCAAAATAGATTTACAAAAATCAATTCATGTATAAAACATGATATTTGATGACATATATATTTGTATATGGATATATAGATATAGATATATCCATATAGATATATGTAATATAATTTGTGAATCAATCTTTATAGATTAGAAGTCTTTTGTTGCTAAAGAGTTTGTCATTCTTTGAACGCACTTGTAATGTTAAAGAGATGTACTCACATGGCTAGTGAACACAGTTCCTATTCCATGTTGTTGTATATACCTAGGCCTAATATAAGCTGAGGGCATGGCAATTTGGTGGTATGCTAAGGTCTAAACAAATTAGGAGCTTCATTTGCTAATAGATTATCCCTTCCTTTATTTTTTCAAAAAGGCCAGTGCTTCCGCCACTGAAAATGTTGGCCTTCCTTAGGGACTATACCAAAAAAACATACGTTTACACTGAAATTTCTGGAGATGTAATAAACCTTCCAAAAAATAGAGCATTATGTAAAGTAAACTAGATCAGTGTTTTTGGCCTTCAACTCCCAGAAATCCTAACAGCTGGTAAACTGGCTGGGATTTGAGAGCTGTAGGCAAAACAGCTGTGGACCCACAGGTTGAGAACCACTGAACTAGATGCTTTCATCCCTGAATAATGATGTATAGAATCAAGTATAAATGTCTGTGGTTCCCAAAGTTTGAGGTTCCCAAAGATGGAGTTACTGTGTGAATATTCATGTCAGCCTTGTGCTCAAAATGTGAGCTAGATGGCTATTTTGCACATGAGCTTGGTACTGTTTTGCCCATTACCACTGTTCCTGTTTTGCCCATTACCACTCTTTCTTTGCCCAGACAAAACAGACACTCATGACATGCAGAAAGAGGAGAAGAGCCGACTCCTTTTCCTCGTCCTGTGTTCAGCGAATATCTCTCTTACTTGGAAAAAGGAAGTGAGATATCAGGGGTGGGATTGGGGATATGCAACACACAGGAAGAGAGAAGGAGGAACTGGATTCACAGAATAAGTGGTATTTGTTAAGTACATGTGAGTTTCTCTCTTTCTGTTTGCCATGTGTTCCTATTCTCCTGATATCTCGGTTCCTTTGCCCAGATATATGTAGAAAGATGAAAAGAGTATGGCAGTGGTTCTCAACCTGGGGTCCCCAGATGTTTTTGGCCTTCAACTCCCAGAAATCCTAACAGCTGGTAAACTGGCTGGGATTTCTGGGCGTTGTAGGCCAAAAACATCTGGGGATCCCAGGTTAAGATGGGATCTGTAAGGTAAGTGAAGTCATACATTTATGAAAAAAGAATAATTTACACTAAAAGAGACATCAACAAATGTAAGCATGTGCTCTGGTAAACAGCTTTCAACTTGCATTATCTGTGCACATTTGAATTCACACCTGATTCTCATTCCAATATCTTCTTGAAATGACCAGATGAATACTGATGACAACAACAATGCACCCCTTGAGACATTGGCCCTTGTTTTATAGTACCTACTTAGTTTATGAATGTGTAACTAATGTCTCCAGGCCAACCCACTTCAAGACAATCAGGAAGAAGGGGTCTTGCCAAAATTTCTGGTTGCTACCTCTCTCTCTGGTGGAAAGGGGATAGAAACATGCTTCATCCCAATTTCCATCTCTCAATGTGACCTCTACCTGATAAAATAGGTTTGAGAGGGTATTTATAATCACGGCAGTAATGCCACTAGTATGATTATGTAATGCCATTGCATATGCTGCAGTTATGGATCTGTAACTCTGGGTTGCAAATATATAACTCTGGTATAGATTGCCAGTCATTATTTTTAAAGTAACATCAATTTCTTGTGATTATTTATACTCGTATATTTTATTTTCATTTTTTAATTCCCCCTTCTATAAGGAGCACAAAACTGTACTGGGATAGATTAGAATGAAAAAGTAACCTGCCTGAGGTTATCCATTGAGCCTAAGATACAACTAGTTTGAGGTTTGGATGTAGGGAAATGGATGACGTATTCTTTAATCCGTTATTTCTATATTCTGGTTTTTGAGAAAATTTATACTGGCTAATTTCTCCCAATGCTACAAAACCCAAGTGTAGGGAAGTAAGATAAATAACAATTAGCCATCTTTCCTTTGTAAAAGTGCCATCTGCCCATTGCCCGCAATCAGAGGGTGTTAACAAGTGCTGTTCATTTACCCACTTTGCATTCAATGCAGAATTGGCACTGTTGGATAATGAATTCACCCCCTTTGTTTAGCAATCATGATTCATTGTGCTTATAATTTAGCGATCACAGTGTTCTTAAGCTCTCCTAATTGATGTTGCAGCTGCATTCCTAGATTATGCAAGAAACATATTTATAATTGTTATGAAGGTCTTTCATGGCTTCTCTTACCAGAAAAGACTTGGCTTTAACCAGCATAGAAGTGTGCTTGAAGTGAGTCTTGTGTGGTGAAATAACTCACTAATTGTCCTATAGAAAGGGTTTGTCTCGCATATTACATAACAGGTAACCTGTATTTGACTGACCAGAGTGCTCACAGCCTTTTGTCGACTACCTTGCAGGTATTTTAAAAACACTGCATAAACATATTCACATTTTTAGATGTACATAATAAAATATATGTGCAGTATATCTAAAACATTAGAGCATGTAATAGCTGCAAATGGGCAGACGACAGTTTCTGATTGTCTGCCTTGTTGTTAGGAGAAAGCATCTAGTATATGTTTATAAAAGTTGCCTCTTGTTACATGTTTATAACGGAGGAAATTCAAGCATTGGAAAGGTATGCTATTTGTATTTGTATTTGTATGGGGGAAGGTTTAGTTCAAAAATCTAATTGAACACAATACAGAAATAAAGCCATTATTGCTGTCAGAGTATTGATATGAATAGATAATTGTTTGTTTTCCTAGTTGTATATAAAAGGCATCTTATATTAAATGTGCTTACTTATTTTATATGATAGTATATTTTATATTTGAATATGGATGACTTGATATTTTCTCCTTTTTTCAATGCTTTTTTTAAAAAGTAAATTGATGAGGTTTTGGTTCCTTTATATGTTATAAGCTAGTTTTTCCCACAAAGTGTATGTCAAAGCAAATAAGTAGGTTTATAATATAATCTAGCACCAACTGTGTTGTTTGCTTGCTGACAAAGTATAAAGGTAAAGGTTTCCCCTTGACATTAAGTCTAGTTGAGTCCGACTCTGGGTTGTGGTGCTCATCTCCATTTCTAAGCCGAAAACCCGGTGTACGTATATGCCCCCTAGGTCATGTGGCCAGATTAACTGCATGGAGCACTGTTACCTTCCCCCTGAAGTGGTACCCATTGATCTACTCACATTTGCATGTTTTTGAACTGCTAGGTTGGCAGAAGCTGGGGCTAACAACAGCTCACCCCGTATCGTGGATTTGAACTGCTGACCTGCTGCATCACTGTGGCCCCTTACAACTGACAAAATATAGTTGTGTTTAAAAATATTTTTTTTCATTAAGTGGATGAGTGCACCAGTCCTAGTTTTTGGAGGATCTTTATAAAGATATCATCAGTGGTGTTTGTTCTTAACACCCTTCACTTTGGCAAAGTTCTATCTCCTCTTCTTCCCCACCAACTCAACCACCCACCTTGTCACCACATGGGTCCAGTAGGCCAATAGTAGCTGTTGTTGCCCTACACTCTTTCTCAGTTCACTTACAAGAAGGTAAAGGAAGAAGTAGCAGCAGCATAAGAACACCAAATGTTTGTAACTAGCTCTTGAAGTACTCAGGGTTGACATCTGATCATGAGGATGGGATTCCTTCTACCAGCTCTGAAGACAAATAGATATCCTATTCAAATAGTAGTAGATGGTGTATGAACCTTACTGATGGCATTTCCTAGTCTGGAAGGGGGGCTAATTTGGGAGGAGCAAGGACTCCATGCCTTAATCTGAGTAGGAGGGAAGTATAACACCCCAAGTGAATATTCACTTTTCTAAACATCCTGTAAGAACATATTTTCTGCCAGGCAGTTACCTTGTATTAGGGTGCTAAACTTTGTACTCTGATACTCGCAACCCCCCCCCCCCACACACACACACACAAATTACTATAATCCTATAGTAATAATAGCAAATTGTAATATGGACAGTGGCATAATAGTGTTTTACCTTATGCCATTTTTTATTTCTTATTTGGGGTGTGTGGTTATGTGTTTTAAACTGCTTGGGACGTGGTTATATGAAAAGCTGTAATATCTATAAAGATATTTGTTTCCAATGTCATAAATCACTGAACCTACAATCAGCATTTGAACTGGCTTAAAAAAACTTTTCAGCAAGTATAAAAAATATGTTCAATATTACTATTGATCTCTTTTTATTATTATTATTTCCTGCCTTTAAAAAACTGAGGAAATTCACTGATCTTGTTCAAATTCAATCTGATGCACATTTTAAAATGAGATAGATCCAGATTTTGTCTTCCATGAATGGAAAATATTATTTTGTTACCATAAGGCTCTTCCCACTGCAGCCCCAGTACAACTTCCAATAGTGTTCTGGGGAGTCTCCAATCCTCTGGATGAGAATTTGGAAGACAGAAGAGGTTGCAGGGAGGTGGGTGGCAAATCAACAAAAGTAACTTCAGGATTGTTGAATGTTTTACGGGCTATATGGCCATGTTCCAGAAGTATTCTCTCCTGACGTTTCACCCACATCTATGACAGGCACTCTCACAACCTCCGAGGATGCCTGTCATAGATGTGGGTGAAACATCAGGAGAGAATACTTCTGGAACATGGCCATACAGCCCAGAAAACATTCAACAACCCTGTGATCCCTGCCATGAAAGCCTTTGACAACACAAAAGTAACTTCCTATTCCCCTGCCACCAGTGGATTCCCCAGTCAGTTCAAATTCTGAATCTATGCCATTGCTTGAATATATCCCAATTCATCACTTTCCCTCTATTGTGATAGGGTCCACCAGGAGCTGCAGGAGCAGAAGGAAGGCAAGGCGAAAAAGGAGCAAAGGTAAAACTGATATGTTTTTGTTACAGGAGCAATGGATTTCCAAAGTGCATGTTTCCCACTCTGTGCCTGACTTGTATGTCTGCATTTTAAATATAAAATAAATCTGCCGACTCACCGAGATGGATTGGGGACCAATTCACATGACAAGAGGTTCATCATCCTGGCAGGTTGATTCTTGCTGATGGACAATTGCTCCTCCTGATAGGAATGTTATGCCTGTTGTATCGAGATTGCACTCTGCTACACCTTAATCTCCTAAGAAAGGCCTTTAACTCTACGCCTTGCCCAAACGATCAAAAGAAAGACCAGATGTGGGTGGCGTCTGCTTTCAGTCTGAGTTAGATATGGTAGAGGCAACAGGAAGGAACAGGATCATATGGATATATATGTGTGTGCATTTTTTCATCCACAAGAGAAAATAGAAAGGTTCTAAAACTAGTAGCTGATCAACAGAGGTCACAGAAGCATATTTACAGGTTGAGCATCTCCAACTCAAAATGCTAAAGTCCTAATCTTTTTTTATACTGGTTTTAAACCACTTCTTTAGATGTGTTGCAATAGCAGATTCCCAGATTAGCTTAGTGTTTACACCTTATTTTATTATTTTTTTGTTATTTAATATTTAATGTTTATTTTACTTAAGTGATATTTTTCTTTACTGTTCTAATGTAACACAAATCTTATGTAATATCATACTATGTAGTTTGGACATTAATATTGAAATCTGAAATATATACAGAAAGTCTTTTTGCAATTTGGATTTTTTTGGGAGGGGGGGGGGAGGATGGAAGCCTTGAAAAAATACTCTTTTGAAATGTCTTCCACTATTTTCTGCCCTAGATCTCCTTTTTGGTATAAAATGTAATAAGAAAAAAGTTGCTTCACATGTTGTTATTGTTTTCCATATGAGGAAAATAATGCTGGAAAGAGAACAAAATGCTCAGGCACTGAAAAAGAAAATGGCAAGTCACACCTACATAAAACTCAAATACGTCCCAAGCATGAGCGGTGTAATTGTGATGAACATGTATATGAAAAACATATCAGGATACTTATCACAGCACTGAGATTGGGGGGGGGGCGTAGATATTTCAAAATGTAAGTAGGTTTCTAATAGAAAAATAATGAGTGAATGGATTAACTCCTTGCCAGACCCTCCAGCTCTACCCAGCATTTACCCATGCTTAGATCAAAAGAAAAAGTGAAGAGTGAATCCAATTGGTTTTCTGCCAATTAGAAGGAACTTTCCTAAAGTGAAAAAACAAAGTAGCAATGAGGTCCATAAGCAAGAAATAAAATGCAGAATAGGGTAGCACCTTTTATTAGGACTACAAAATATTTCACATAAGTGGTACAAAGTTATTGTGAATTTTAAAATTCTCCCAGAAGTCTTTAATCAAGTATGACAGCACAAAAAGTAGGGGACTGGATAGGAAACAAGAAGTCAAAACCCTTTTGTTTCTTCAGAAGTATATCAACCCACGACAAACCATCCCAGATTGTGGGATGACTTGTTTCTTCCCTGGGTACCTAATATTTATACCACCATGCAACACTTTTTAAATATCAGGGATCCTAATAAATGGCATTAACATACTCTGTGCTGTCCCCTTTGGACAGACTAGGCATCTCTTATCCAGAATTCCAAAACCCAAAATAATCTAGAACAGGTTCTCAACCTTCCTAATGCCATGACCCCTTAATACAGTTCCTCATGTTGTGGTGACTCCCAATCATAAAATTATTTTCATTGCAATTTCATAACTGTAATTTCGCTACTGTTATGAATTGTAATGTAATTATCTGATATGCAGGATGTATTTCATTCACTGGACCACATTTTGCACAATTACTCCATACACCCAAATTTGAATACTGGTGGGGTTGGGAGGGGATTGTTTTTGTCATTTGGGAATTGTAGTTGCTGGGATTTCACCTACAATCAAAGAGCATTCTGAACTCCATCAATGATTGAATTGAACCAAACTTGGCACACAGAACTCCCATAACCAACAGAAAATACTGGAAGGGTTTGGTAGGTATCGACCTTGAGTTTTAGATTTGTAGTTCACCCAAATCCAGAAAGCACTGTGGACTCCAAAGACTGATGGATCTGGACCAATCTTGGCACAAATACTCAATATGCCCAAATTTGAAAACTGGTTGAATTTGGGGAAAATAGACCTTGACATTTGGGAGTTGTAGTTCTTGAGATTTATAGTTCACCTAAAATCAAAGAGCCTCTTGAACCCCACTAACAATAGAATTGGGCCAAGCTTCCCACACAGAACCCCCATGACCAACAGAAAATACTGGAGGGGTTTGGGTTCCTAAAATCCGAAATATGTGTTTTCTGATGGTCTTTGGCGATCCCACCCCCCAGATTGAGAAATGCTGCTCTAGAGTCTGAAATTGTCTACATGCGTGGCTGAGGCAGTGACACACTTGCTTTCTGATAGTTCAATGCACACAAACATTATTTCATAAACATAAATAATTATAAATACTGTAAAAAATTTCAGGCTAGTGTATAAGATGTATATAAGCCATAAATAAATTTCATGTTTAAATATTAAGATATCCCATTATGCACGTATGTGCAAATACAAGTTAGTAATACACAACACCTTGAGCCTTTTACATTATAAGAAAATACACTGACCTATTCCTATAAGGAACACTTCTTAGCCTCCTTGTATTTCTTCAGCTATAGAGGACATGAAAAAGCAATCCACTATTGTTACTTTGTTCCATTTTGTTTAACTGTTTTATATTTTACAGGGTGAAGCTGGTTCTGAAGGTGCTCCAGGAAAAACAGGCCCAGTTGGGCCACAGGGTCCTGCAGGGAAGCCAGGTCCAGAGGGGCTTCGAGGTATTCCTGGCCCTGTGGTGAGTAGATTTAAATATAATTTTTAATTTTGGCTTGTTTTCTACATTATACTCTTACTGAAGAATCCTGATTTATGTCACTTCTACAGGGAGAACAAGGTCTACCTGGAGCACCAGGTCAGGATGGCCCACCAGGCCCCATGGTAAGTTACTTTCCCTGTGGGACATTTTCATAAAAGAAGGGTACTCAATAATTCATCCTGTATTCATGAGGTAGCCCAAATATATGTTAAATGGGCACTCCTTCTGGCTTTTGCCATTTCAGTTGAGACATGATTAGGTCTTCATCTGGTTTAAAAGACATGTTTACTAGGTCTGTTCAGTTCTAAGAGTTCCTAGAGCAGGCATCCCCACTCTAAACTTAGGGCCACCCTAAGTCTGAAACAACTTGAAGGCATACAACAGCAACAGCAATCCTCATTAATTTGACAATCTCTTCAGCCAAAAGCAGACCCACACTTCACAATGAAATCCTGGTAAAGTTATGTTGGTTAAGATTGTCTTCATTTAAAATATTGTACTGTTCTTTCATAAATAGATATGCACACACTTCAAATAAGATATGTGCAGTGTGCATAGAAATTCATTCAGTTTTTTTCAAACTGTAGTCGCCACGACCCACCCCTAATAGTCTGAGGGACCGTGAACCAGGCCTGTTCTAGCACCCTTTTAAGTCACATAGTTTCAAATTTGTTCTGAGCTGTACTGCATCACATGACACAAAGACATCACTGTATCACTTACTAGACAGTTTTCTCCAGGATATAGTCTAGACATTCAACACCATAGTTAACAGCCATGGCATTGAAGTGCATGGTCAGTATCATTAATAGATGTTTCTGGATCTGTTTTCAATTGCAAAAGGTGACAGTACACCCATCACTATTTTATGATATTGCCTGCTCAGGACCTCATTACATCTCTAGTTTTTTTGTTTTTTAAAAAAAGAGAGAAATTCATACTTATTACCAAAGTCCTTGCTTTTTACTTCAGCAAACCTCATTCATCTATCTTCAGATGGAAACTTCTGAAAACGCAAAAGATTGTCATAACTGGTATAAGCTATTAGGAAGCTGCTGCACAGTCCTATAAGTACCTTTTCAAACATAATATCTATTGACTTCAAGGAAACTTGCATGCAAGTAAATGTCTGCAATGTTTGCCTTATTTTTCTGACTTTGAACTCTGTCCTCATTATTTGCCTTACACAATATTAAAGGCAAGAAAACTGTGCTACATATATTTTTATACATGCACTTAGATAGTGGTTTGAATCCTAAACTTCGCAAAAAGTTTCCCATCTTCTCTTTACAAGAGCTCCCTCCCTAATATTTGGTGTGTGTGTGGGGGGGGGGGGGGGAGTAATGTGGAATCAAGGAGGAAAAGGCAGTAAGAAACATTTTCTTTTGTTAGATTGAGAATCCATGTTCTTGAATGTGTGCTAAAATTCACCTTATACTTAAAGTAATATGGAATATAGGAAGAGAAAGGTCTCATTTGTAAAACAAATGTGTGATGTATAGAAAATGTTACAGCTGAACAGTTATTGTTGAAGTGGGTCTCTCATCCAGTTCCCTCCATTCAATTCATTTGCAGAAGGGGAGTGGTGGCTAACTTTTGCCCATCTTACAGACATGGTTGCCTGAGGGTGGATTTGAAAGGAATTTTAAACAGAACAGAAAGAAGGAGAAGGAGAAAAATAATTTAGCTTTCCCCCCCATAATAATATGAAGAGTCAAATCTAAAATGAATTCTAGCGGGTAGGAGAAGGCATATTATTATTAATTAGTTATTCATCCTTGAAAATTTAGACTTTAAAATTTGAATGCCACTTAAGTTCAGACACTGTAGATGCTGACTTCGGGTTATATCCAGTAGACTGCTTCTGTGAGTAGAATATTAGATAAGGTGGGAGGATAAAACCTCCTGAAGGCAAAAATTGCACCCTGCATCTCAGAAGCCGTTAAAAAAAATAGTACTATGACTACTTCACTTTTTGTTTATGAATTATGTATTACTTTTGGCTCTTTTCATTTAATGATATCCTCAAGAAGGGATGAGAAACATAACACTTGAAATGATTGCCCCCCCCCTCCCTATACAAGGAGAGTTTGGGCTGTTTTCAGTTTTAGTTCCTCCCCTCTCCACCAATCTTTCAGCGTGGTTGAAATGAATTCTTTGTAATTGCTAGCCATCCCAAAATTGCACTGACTGCCATTACTGGCAAAGAGCAGCTCATACTAATCAGATTCTGAACATTTCCTATTTATTTATTTATTTATTTCCATCATTTCTATGCCACCCTTCTCACCCGAAGGGACTCAGGGCGGCTCACAATCTGGCAAATTCAATGCCAGTGTACAGTACAAAAATAAAACATAGCAATTAAAACAATCAATTTAAAATAATCCAATAAATACATTTAAAACAGTACAATACAAATACTTAATCTTTTCGTCCACATAAACCTTGCACGTAAACCTTATTTCCTATGTATTTTTGTTGATAAGCAAGAGTGCAGTCCTACTCAGAAGTAAATCCAGTTGAATTCCATTCCTCTTACCTCCAGATAAGTGTATACAGGGTTATGGCTTGCATCACTCCACTGCTTCCTCCTTCCATGTCACCCCAAGCCCTCAAAAGTTCAGACTTGCTCATAAAGTCCCATGGTGTTTGAACTGTAATCCCATATCCTCTTCTCTAGATGTAAACCCCATTGTATCTACTTTTCAGTAGAAATCATTTGGGTTGTTCTGTAATTCTTTGGATATCACCTTTTAAACATGCAGCTTAACCAATGTTAATGAAATCTTCCCAATGCTGATGTATTTTGTAAACAGACTTGCATTGATTAAGTTCTGATACGTACTCTTTGTAGCAAAGGAGGACAAAACACCTGCTTGTTGCTGCTTCTTTCCTGGTCAGTGGGTAGGGTTGGTGGCTTCCCTTCATGCATGATGATCTACCTAAGACACAAAGGATGAGTCTCCCAATGGTCCATGCCCTGTCTAGGGGCTGAAGCCATAATTTACTTTCCTTCAGTTCTGGAGACTCAGACCAATTATCCTTTGTAGTTGACCTTCTTGGCAGGGTTTGGTGAATCAAGACTCCCTACAGAATATGCTCTGCTACTTCAGAGTCTGGCCCCACCCTTCCTCAGACCACTAGTCACTGGTCACAGGAGGGTGTTTAAAACAAGATTTCATTGACAGCTGAGTATTGTTATTAGAGATGATAGAACCAATTGTATGTTCCAGTGCAAAATCCAGAGGGGATAATAGTACCAATGTAGCCAAGCAAGTTATAAAACAGGGTTTGGCAACATGTAACCTGTTTCAATGGCTCATTGAATGGCTCATTGAATGGCTTTACATGCCATTTAATTGTGGATCAAAATCACAGGTACTATTAGTCAAGTGAATTACTTTTATTGTAAAAAGATATTACATATAACTTTTTTCCTCCTTGGTAGGCAGACAGACACCACTCACTGAACACTTCAAGGAATAATTATATCTGCATTTGTGGAATGTTTTATGGCTCAGGTGAATGTTATGAATCAAAAAATAGAATTGCCTCCATTTACAGTTTCTCCCTCTTTATCTCTAGGGTCCACCTGGCTTGCCTGGCTTGAAAGGTGATCCAGGTTCCAAAGGTGAAAAGGTAGGTAAAACTATATCTATATTATATAACTCTTGCATTAGTCGATCAGCTCATGCAGTATTCTCTCACAGCATGGTTATGATACCTCTATGTATTGATTGTCAATTCCATTTTCATATTGGACCTACAATCATATATTTTATATATTTTCTAGGGACATCCTGGCCTAATTGGACTGATTGGACCTCCAGGCGAACAAGGAGAAAAGGGTGACCGGGGTCTGCCTGGCACCCAGGGAATCCCAGGACAAAAAGGAGATGCGGTTAGTGAAAACGCATATTTTTATCTTACCAGCTTTGTCATATAACTGTTCAGTCTGTCTTGAATGTAGTATTTTATTACAGATACTGGGTTTCCTGTAGGCTTGTTTGATCTCGGAGAACACTGGGTTGAATCTAGGTTTACCTTGGTGCAAAGAGAATAATTCCTTCTATATAGTGAGGTATCTTAGACACAGCAGGAAAACAGCAGTTTCCCCCCTTTCTTCATCCAGCCGGAAGTTATTCTGGATCCATCTTCTCTGCAGGAGGGAGGTCTCCCAAGAACAAAGTCCCAACTGCTGGAACTTTAGACCTACCTTTCAGGTTTTTATAGGCAAAGAACAAGCAGAAACACCATTTCACTTACAAAATAAGGCATCCTGAAAATTGGAGTTGCTAATATTTTGCAAGAACTGTGCTAATTTTCAAACAGTTCCTTAAAATATTTGTGACCATGCACACATTTCCTTAATGGTAATAATTCTCACTGTTCTTTCTCTTCTATTGATATTTGGAATGTTTTAAATTATATAACAATGTATTCTTTTGAAAGGGTTTTAAACAATTGTTTGTGTGCTACTGGCTTTTAAAAATAAACTGCTTGGCACTCCAATTTACATCAACTGGTTTACAAATTAAATGCATTTTAATCTTAAACAAGTTTTTTAAAAAAGCACCCCAGAACTTCACATGTGAAACACCCTTGTCCAGTTCATTTTTATTTTAATGTTGCTTCTGTATATTTTTTAAAAAATGTGCCTTCAAGTGTCCCTGGTTGTTTCCTTAATGAATATTTTATTTACATAAAGAAAGTGCTACAGAAAAACAAAAGTACCAAAAGCAATTGAGGAACACATCAAACAAGAGTAAAAGAACAAAAATATTCCCTGAATGCAAGCTCAAAACAAAGAAGATTAGTTCTGCATGCAAGATGTTTGCAAATGTACTTTCTGTTAAATTAGAACACTGACAATAAGCAGAGACACAATATTACTTCAGCTAGGCTTAGCCTTATTTTCGCAAGCAATATGTGACTGACAATCAGAGTATATTTAGCTTTTTCTAATAAAATTAGCATAAAGGTTGTTTCCCCATTCATCAATCTTACACTCCAGATCTTCTTACTAAGCATCACTGTTTAAAAGTTGTTGAAGAAACCATCAAAAATTCCCTACATCTTTTTCCATGTTATATTATAATTACTGAATTATTATCTACATTCCTATCTTTCCTTCCCTCAAAAGCCTTCATAGTGTTGTAAATAGTCGTCCTCCTTGCTTTTTCTTTGCAAACACCTTATGAGGTCAGAATGAGAGAGAATGATATCCAGTGTTCCTCAGTGAGCTTCATGGCTCCATAGTCAATTCAAGTTAGATCTCCCAAGTTGCGTTACAGTAGTCTAACCACTACAACATGTCGGTTCTGTTCCTATCTGATTGATGCAACTTTTAAAAGAGATTTTTGTGTTCAAATAAGTATTGATTTATATTATCCTTTTGATGATTACCCAACCCCTCCCCCAGTTCTTAGCCATAAATGAATAATATCTAGGTCCATCACTTGATACCTACAGAAATCCTATGAAATTTTGCTGGTGTATAAGATCTTCATGTTTCTATTTTATTTAAAATAACAACTAAAGCATGATCAGAAGGAATTGACTTGTTTACTTATTATTTTTGAAGGGAATTCCTGGTCCTGCTGGCCCACTTGGCCCTCCTGGACCACCTGGTTTACCTGTAAGTAGCTACTTTCCATGCATATTATTTTATCTATTTTAACATTAACATCTTGATAAATTCATAATGGCTTGATCCTACCTATATACTATTTGTTCCCCTTTTAGGGCCCTCTAGGTCCCAAAGGCTCGAAAGGTTCGACAGTAAGTAGTCACATTTTTATATAAATCTTTTTCCATTGTTGGTTATTCTTTTCCCCATTTATGAAAAATATATAGTTGCTCACATTGTCTTTCTTATATTCCTTCATAGGGTCCTGGTGGTCAGAAAGGTGATGGTGGTTTACCTGGACCTCCTGGGCCTCCTGTAAGTAAAACATCTTGCATAATTCATGCTATATGTATAGCCTATCCTACATTTGGATGTAAGTTCCAGCCAGAAGGAGATATCACTTTGACTGTAGTGTAATATATGTGGCATCCAATACTCTGTAAGAGAAGCTGGCCAAGAAATTGTTACTGTAAACAAAGCCACATTGTGGATAACTCTGAGGCAGAGATAGACAGACAGACATACAGGTAGACAGACAGACAGATCCCTTGTGCTGTGTTTATTTGGGAGCACAGAAGGATAATTTGGCTTCCAAAATTATTTTTAGTCTTTATGTTTGCATAGTTAAGAACCTAGGAAAGGAGTCAAGGCTTAGAAAAGCGGTTTATAGCATCCTATAGTCAACTTGACCAGTGACATGATACTAACGGGAAGATTCTGGAACATGCAGAACCCTACACTCAGATTGATGGTTGGACACTAAGAGAGTATGGAAGCCATGGTTCAGAAAAAGATAGTTCCCCAAAATTTGAAATATACTTGAAAGTCCATGTGCCATGCTTGCTGAAACAGTTATAAAATAAACTGGACCAACTCCCTGGGCAATTCCTTTTCTAAACCACTACTATCAAAGAATAGTGAACTATCTGTCTTCAAAGCATCCAGAAGAAACAAGCTACTGGTATTGATTATATAGGTTAAACCTCCTACCACAGCAGTGTGTATGTGTGTTTACAATCACTATTTTTCAAAATTAGAAGTGGCACTTCAAGATGACATTTTTAGTAGTCTCTGAAGTCTCTCTAAATGCCCCAGGTTCACAAATTCCTTCCCACCTGACTTTCTGCAGCTGTCCATCCCTTCATTTGATCAGAAGCAACTGGTGGTTGCTATGTCAGTGAATCCATGCCAGCTTTTAGATAGCGATATATTGTACAATGTAATGTACAGTGCTGATATATTTAAGAATAAAGTTAAGCACCTTGGATAGTTCCTTTAAAGCCTGGGTTTAAAAGATAGTTTCAACATCCCTTTCAACGTCACAATTCTACAGTGAAACCAAGAGCTCGATCAAATTGTTAGCCCTGTCAGTTTCAGGGTATTCAGGAGTCCTTCAGATTCCATACATCTCTCAGGGTGAGATATCTTCACCAATCCCCCACAGCTACAGGAAGGGTCAAAATATTTATTTACTTAGTAATTGGCCTCTTGGTGCAGTAATGTTGTTTCTTCAAAGGTTTTCTCTTTTTCCCACTCTGAGTCTAAATAAGTAATATAAGGATCTTTACCTTGATTTGCTTATCTGAATGCTGTGGTTCTCAAATACTGAAAGGTTGAAAAATGGCATGTTTATTATGTTCCTCAGGGTCCTCCAGGTGAGGTTATTCAGCCTTTGCCAATCCAGTCACCCAAGAAGACCAGAAGATCTTCAGATGCCATGATGTCCGATGCAGCCGATAGCCTCCTTGATTACACTGATGGCATGGAAGAGATCTTTGGCTCCCTTAATGCTCTGAAGCAGGACATAGAACACATGAAATATCCCATGGGTACTCAGAACAACCCAGCACGGACATGCAAGGATCTCCAGCTCTGTCACCCAGACTTCCCAGATGGTACGCTAATATTACATGGCGAAAGTAAATGTGCTGAAATTACAGTTTGCTAAGTGATGATGTCAGGTAATTTATTCTAGTTTTATGTTTAATATAGTTCTAAAAAAGAAATAAGCAAAATACTTGCTAAATCTTTTAAATCTTTTTTTAAAGTCAAAGCTCAAACTTTAACAATAATGGAAGAAACCTTCTGGATAGAAATACTGTTCACTTTTTGGGGTCTGGGGAGGAAAACATTACCGCCATAAAATATGTTCAAGTTTGAGAAATAATCCATGTGCGACCAAACTTTTGCGGGGTACTCTGCATATGTTAGGTATTTTTAAAATGTGTGAAAAAAGGTTTTTCAGACAGTCAGGGCTGATAATTGAATCCAGTGGAAATGGAGGAGGAAGACTCCCAATATCTCCTCATTGCTGTAAAACAATTTAAAATGGGGACATAGATCTACTCTCTGAGTGCTGCTAGGTCAGTGGTTCTCAACCTACATGCATATAGCATTTGGAAACCTTGGGAAATTCAAACACGGGATGCATTGTGAAGTGGCACAATCCTACAAGGCTCAGATTATTTGCTAAACCTTAGAAGAATTATTGCTTGTTACACTTGTAACAAGTGTTCAAAGAACTCCAAGAGAACGATGGGTCCTGGAGCAGTCAGTACACAGGAAGACACCATATGTTATGCTTGCCCAGCTTAGATCTGCTCCAACAGTCCTGATATTTGACAGGGAGATCCAGTTACAATCCAGAACATGCAGTGCAGCCTATGGCTTCACTCTACAAATACAGTGTATCCCAAGGGAGAAGGTGCATATTTCCTTCTTTATATATCTTCTTGGAGCCTCCGGTGGCTCAGTGTGTTAAAGCGCTGAGCTGCTGAACTTGCAGACCGAAAGGTCCCAGGTTCAAACCCGGGGAGCGGAATGAGTGCCCGCTGTTAAGCTCCAGCTTCTGCCAACCTAGCAGTTCGAAAACATGCAAATGTGAGTAGATCAATAGGTACCACTCCGGCGGGAAGGTAACTGCATTCCATGCAGTCATGTCAGCCACATGACCTTGGAGATGTCTACGGACAATGCCAGCTCTTCAGCTTAGAAATGGAGATGAGCACCAACCCCCAGAGTCGGATTAACGTCAGGGGAAACCTTTACCTATATCTTCTTATTCCTATTGAGCGTATTGATCCCATGCAGTACTACAGAACTGTTATTTAAAAAACCTTTGCCTAAAGTTTCTGAAACAGAAGGCATACTTACCAACTTTGCTTTGGAAACAATAAAGGAAATGAGGACCATTTTATTCTGTGAAAAGGTACAAAACATCTAATTTTATCACTAAATTTTTACACTTTCATTTAGGAGGCAGTAAAGCCTTAGAATCAGGCAAATAAATCCTCTGATGCAATTCTCTTCTTATTCATTTCAGGAGAATATTGGATTGATCCCAACCAGGGTTGTTCTGGGGATTCTTTCAAAGTGTACTGTAATTTCACAGCAGGTGGGGAAACTTGCATCTATCCAGATAAGAAGTCAGAAGGAGTAAGTACCAATTTGTTATTTCATTCACTGCTGACGGTTCCTGCTGAGTTGTTTTGAGATAGGGACAAAAGGCAGACAAATGCAGTCACATATTTGTTCAGGCTTCTTTTCTTTATTTGTAAGATATTTAGTCCGCCACATTTACATATATTCAAACAAGGCGGTGAAATGATAATACACCATTAAGAAAGTCCATCCTCCATCTGACAGAAATGCTCATTCAATGCAGATGCAGTCGTTCATTAGAAACATTTTCCTCCCACCCCTTGCCACAGCTGTGCAGCCATTTTAATGATGCAGAAAGCACACTCTGGTTCATGGGAAATGAAGTCATTTTTAAGATTTTCATTTTCATTTCCTTCCTGGAATCAGTCCAGCATGTGTTTGGGAAAGGTCTGTGACAAAGACAGCAGCCATTCATATTTAAATACATAATTTATGGAATTGTTTTGCCGATCTCCAAAAAAGTTTTTTTTTCTTCAAAATCCGGACTTTAAATGCATTGTGAAATGAGAACTGTGTGAGGACATTCAGGAAATAGAGAAAAGGGCAAATTGTTCTGAGATTGGCCCAGACCTTGGAAAACTTTTTAAAAAATAAATAAATTACAGTTCCTAGTTACCTTTTCCCCATAACCAGCACAGCCAGTCGCCCAAAGAAGTCAGTCCCCCCTTTTTTTTTGTTAAAATTATTCATTCTGGAATCCATGGAGATTAAATTCCTCAAGTATTTCTCCATATCTGTTATACAGTCATAAATAAAATCTACACCCAAATGAAAATCAAAGTAAATATGCCACACAGTCTTGAAGCCTTGCATGCTCTTTTAGGGAAAAAAAGTAAACTATCAATCAATCAATCAATCAAATAAATAAATAAAATCTGATATAGCAGAACTCCTGTTGTCTTTTTATATTTCTTGTGTATCTTCAAAATATTTCCATCTTACAGTGACAATAATACAAACATGTCACGTGGTTTTCTTGACATGGTTTGTCCAGGGTAGGTTTGTTTTTGCCTTCTTCTGTGATGGAAAGAGTATTATTTGCCTAACATCAACTCGTAGGTTTCCATGACTGAGCAGGAATCTGAACTCTGGTCTCTGGAGTTACAGTTCAACCTTCAGCCCACTATACCATGCTGGCTCTTGCTTTTTTATTACCTATATCAAATATCCAAATCAGAGCTGCTCACAATCAGATATCTAAATGTCTAGAAATATTTAGCATCAAGATTCAGAGGAGAATTTGGAAGAGAAAATTGATCAGCAGTAATGGAAACGATTAGAAAGATTGGTGTTTTTTTGGGGGGGGGAGGGGCGTACAATTCAAGTATCCCACAGCCATGGTGGCTTGGGATTCTGGAAGCTATAGTCCAAAAAGCCATTTTTCCAAACTTTGCTCAAATGGTTCTAAATCTTTGGCTTTCCAGTGTTTCGGATTAGACTGAATTCCCCAGAATTTCAGTCTATATGGGCAGTAGTTAGGGATTCAAGGAGTTCATGTATTACGTTTTTAAATCACCGTTCTCCATGATCCTAAACACTTTACAATCTTTACACCACTACATAGATTCTTACCCTGGCACTGAATAGCAACTGCAGCGGATATATTTTTGCTACTTTTTAGTGACCCATCTTTCTCTCTTTGAGGGTAATGTAACTGATTCAATGAGAATCACAGAACCATAATATCTGAAGGGAACAAGATGCCATCTGGGCCTATATTCTGCCAAAAGTCAAAATATCCACAATTCAGTTCCCACAGATCTGCCTGAACAGTCTAATTAACATATTTGGTTACTTAATTTCTCTTCGGCTATCTCAAAATATTATTAAAACTGGGCAGAAAGCCCAGGCATTTTCTGTCTGATCCCCCCCCCCCCCCAGCACCTATGGTTGTTTTTTTTTCTTTTAAAAAGTATTGCTATAGTAGTGTTTCCTGTTTAATACAATTAACTCCCTTTGCTATGTTTCCCCTCTAATAGGTAAGGATTTCATCATGGCCGAAAGAAAATCCAGGAACCTGGTTCAGTGAATTTAAGAGAGGGAAACTGGTAAGTTGCCATTTATTTCCTTTGGAATTAATATGTGATGTTGTCCAGATTTAAGTGCCCAAATCTAAGTGCACAAGGTTATTAAGTGTATGCAAACATTTAGTTTTCTTTTCCAAAAAATCAGCATATCACTCCCATGGTTTGTTTGTATCTATCTCAGGCCAAAGAGTATCCTCAGAAATGTGCAACCTGTTTTCCATTCAACCAGCAGTATTTCAGGGCCAAGTTACTCTCAGAGGGCTCATCTACACTGGGCAGTTTATCCCGACGTAAGTCTGCCTTTGAGCAGACCTGGATCTGGCATAGTCATTCCAAGACTGGGACAGCCTGCATCTCACCTCTTTGATGTTGCCACCATCCAAGTTTCTGGCCATTGCAGATATCTCTGCTGATGTCAAAATGGGTACCCACAATCTTTGTTTCTTCTTCCTGGTCATGCAGTGACTTTGTTCTGATATCACAGATGTGATCACAGTGGTCTGGCACTTGCATGGAACTCCATGGTCAACAGGGAATGGCTGCAACACGGGCACAATCCATCCCCTTTCCCATTGCTGTTGAGCAAAGACTGGTGGCACTGGTGTCCAGTCTGGACAGTTCAAATTGGATCCATCCCAGCTGTCCAGGATAGTTTCCAGCAAACTCCAGAGCATCCCCCAAACTTGCTGGAAGCAGGGCAAAATCGGTTTAAGTTGGAAAAAAATACAGGATCCTCAGTGGAATCTGCTGTATATTGTGAGGATAACCATCAGGCTTTGCTAGGTGTTAAGAGAAAGTGCTTTCCACAACTAAGGCACAGCAATTAGGATCCCCCACCCAATGCATCTTTATAATGGAGACAGTTGCCTTCAGGAGGTATGAGGTCCACTTTTTCATTCCCAGAACCTATTGTGATTGCTTCTGATTTTTTTAATAGTTATGAATCTGTTTCATATTAAACTTTTTTAATCCTTACAACCTATTAAAACACACAAACATTGATCTTGGAAGCTTCCAAAATCATGTTTTCTCCTTTAAAAAAAGAAGACTTGTCCCCCCCCCCCCCCTTGTAAGACCAAAGGAACATTGAGCCACCAACAGATTATATTTTCCCCATTCTTAATCTAGAGATTAGTTCAAAATATCCCAGACAATTCTGCATTTTTGCATACAGTTGTATGCAAAAATGCCTTACTCCTTGGGTTGGATGCATTCACCCATCCTGCTGCTTTTGGTACTGAGTAGACATACTTTTTTGAGGAGCAGCACCTCCATACTGGTAGGATGCCTTTATCAGCCACAACCCTAGCTATGTGGCCATGTGCTATCCAAAAGCCATCAGATATGTGGTCATCAAAGGCATGAACTGGAAACATCATTCAGTATTGTCATCCATACTTGTGGAGAGGACGATCACATGTATGAATTGAGACTAGGTTTTGATACCAAAATTATGGATTTTGATATGATCCATAGATAAATTAAAGCAGAGAGGAATAAGTGCCAGCTCCACTCCTAGCTGTCACTGCCATTTTTCTATCGAGGCATTTAAAAAGGCTAGAAGTGGCTCCTTAGTAGAGAGAGTAGAGGTGCTACTTTACATTTTTTTGGAGCCAACTAAGCTCTCAACTTTCAACACTCAGCTCAAAGAAAGTGCTGAAAAGGGGGTGGCAATTTTTTACTTAGAATTTCTAGACTTGCACATGAATATATACAGTATGTCTAATTGTGGCACAGAATGTTATACCATTTTGATAACCTTTTTCTTGTCATAGCACACCCTTTGGCCTGAAAACTAATAATACACATCCAGTATTATGTTCTGTTCAAAGTTCCCAAGATATAGCCGATGCTAGTATCCATCACAGACTAGAGATTCTAGCTTTATTGACTAGTTCAGAATGTACGTGTAAATTTCTTCAACCCATAGAGAAGGCATATTTTAAAATTAATTTTATTTCCGAGTTTATTATGTTTTGAGGAAATCCAAGAATTATTTTACATGTCAAACTATAATTTTATCTTATTACCAATGGAAAGCAACTGCTTCTTTCAGACAAGATATTTTAGACTAGCTGTCTCAATGTATGAAGCAATATTATTAAATTTCAAAAAGGCTTTCTGCTGAAGAATTTATTCTCCTCATGCTTTTGCTGGAGAATGTATGGCTGAATTATCAAAACATGTTGCCACTGTGGAATTTATTCAACATAGTAAAAGATCTTTATTTCATACAAAGTCAAATCTGGATTTTAGGTGCCAGCTCAGTAAAAGTTATGTATATGCATTTTGCATTTGATCTGAAATGCTAATGAAGGAACATTGCCAGGAACAAAAATGTTTTAGTATAAAATGTGTTGTTTTTTTTAATAACAAAGGGGAAATAATGAAGTATTGGAACTAAAAAGGGCTTCTGGTTATACATTTCCTTTGAATATGAAGTTCTGTCTCTTAAATTTTGTTGTGTTTAACTCCTGTAAAGTCAACTTCAACTGAAGTTGACTTCAACTCCATGAATAAGAAGCCTCCAAGTCACATCCCATTCTGAACAATCCTGTTCAGATCTTTCAGACTCAGGGCTGTAGTTTCCTTGATTAAATCTGTTCATCCAGAATGCAGTCTTCTTCTTTTCATACTGTCTTCTATCTCACCAGACATTATTGTTTCTTCTAATCAGTCAGTTCTTCTTGTAATATAAAGTACTATAGTCCCAATTCAATCATCCTGATCCACATCCCATGTCCCTATAATATGTGCAGTTTTCCTTCCACATTTGACAATGTCCATAACTAAATGTCCTTTCCACTTAAGTCCAGTTGTGTCATAAGCCACAGCTCTAGTCATAGTTGCCTTCTGCTGTATCCTCGTAATTCATTAAGTGCCATCTGACCTAGTAGTTCATTAAGTGCCAATAAATTTCATGTTCCAGCATTATCTCTTGTCCGTTGTCTTGATCATGTAAACCTTCTTTTGAAGATCTTCAAAAAGAGGTTTACATGATCAAGACAATGAACAAGAGAACAAAAGCAGGTTTACATCCTTCCCTCTGTATAGTTCTAACAAGCATTAGCTATGGGCTCGGACTGTGGTGCAGGCTGGAGAGCAGCTGCAATCAATCACTGCAATCAATCACTCTGACCAGGAGGTCATGAGTTCGAGGCCCGGCTCAGAGCCTATGTTTGTTTGTCTTTGTTCTATGTTAAAAGGCATTGAATGTTTGCCTATATGTGTAATATGATCCCCCTGAGTCCCCTTCGGGGTGAGAAGGGCGGAATATAAATGCTGTAAATAAATAAATAAATAAATATGATGGCCCTGCCATTGTCTCTTACCACCTCATCAGGCAGGCTGTTTTGCCTGTCATATGCTGCTTACTCTCCATGTTCGACACTGAGCCCATTACATGATGTATGTGTACTTCGAACCTGGCTCCATGCTGAAAGGGGAGAGCAAGAGGCGTACGCCACCATGGCAGGAACCCCTCATCTTTCGAGCAATGGGGGGAAGGCAGGCAGCAATGCTTGCCCTGTGGGTTGGGGTTGCAGGTAAGTCAGGCAATACAAGGCATGGAGCGACAGGTTTGCCACGCCCCCTACCTGGGTCCCATGGTGTGTGGTGAATCCTTACCCCTTTATGATGAGGTCCTGAGAGAGTCACCCTCCACACTGCTATTGCCCAGTAGCTGTTTGGCATATTTGACTTGGCTTCTCAGCAAAACCACAGAAGCATCACCACCATATAAATGAAATGTGGAAGGGGCTCACTAACCTGACTTTTGCATGCATTTCATTGTTTTAAAAATTGATTTCCATATGCGGCTTGCAACGGCTGTTAGACAAATATAATATTGTACTTGTCTTATATAATATTTGAACCAAGAAATCCATCTGAAAATTCAGAGTATTATTCACAAATTATTCTGGGAGGTGAGTTTGCTTTAAAATGTCAACCAACTGAAATTTGCCTTGAACTAAAATTAAACATTCAGTGACAGTATACATTTTGAATGTCCCACAAGCCCTTCCTCAAGGTTTGAATGTGTTCAGTAGTCAAAGGTTTCATTGTCAGGTTCACAATATAAGGGGATCCATGCAGCTAGCAATGTGCATGGAAAGCCAAATTGTGTTATGTTTTTCTTATTGTGTGTGTATGAAGGACAGAGTTTTTCAGGCCTCTCTGTATGTGCATCCATGCATACCTACAGATGTCCATTATATATCATAATTGTGGTGGAAGGAAGCATTCAGTGGCTTTTCCACTATTAAAGGAGAACGTTGACTTATGTGAACATAGAAACCAGCCTGCAGAAATACATCAAAGGGAAGTTGTGTCGTTGGAAGAATTTTAGGATACTTTTCAGGTTGCTGACGCTTATATACAGTCCAAAAGCATAAACATGTAATTGCTACATAAAGAAAAATCTGTTTACTGATTCATAGCTTGACTGCATTCTTAATTGGAGAACAAACAGGAGGTGTGTATGTCAGCTGATTTACAGGCAGGCCAGTTAATGTGTTTTTGCGTCAAATGTAATCTTGTTTTGCAATATGAAAGGAAAACCAACCACATATTGATGTGCCTGTTTGCGGGCCCTTGTTTTTCTTTTTCTTTGAAACAACTCAGCTTTCCTATGTTGATGCTGAAGGCAGTTCCATTAATATGGTCCAAATGACATTCCTTAAACTACTGAGTGCCTCCGCCCGACAAAACTTCACTTACAACTGTCACCAGTCAGTGGCGTGGCATGATGTATCTTCCGACAGCTATGACAAAGCACTGAGGTTCTTAGGCTCAAATGATGAAGAGATGTCTTATGACAACAATCCTTACATCAAAGCTCTTCATGATGGCTGTGCGGTAAGTATAAGCTCAGGATACTCTTTTCTACTTAAGATGGCAGGTTAGTTTAGTAATCAAATGAGTTCAGGCTTAATGCCATTATGACTCACATCTCCATAGTTCAAAGTGTCCTTTCATTGCTGCTGTATGTTCTTCGCCTACACAGAATTGGTCTTTTTTTAAGGGGGGGGGGGAGTTAGAAAGGAGGGACTTTAGCCATAACATTAAAGCAAAGGCAAATCACAAAGTAACAGACAATGCTCTGTTTGTTCAAAATGCAGTTGTAAGGAAAGTCACTGGAGGAAGAGCATTGAGATATGCAATGGTAATTGGGAAGCATTTGTACTCTATGACGTGGGGCAGATGAATAACAATAATACTGCAAATGAAAGGTCTCCCTCCTCCATTTTAATATAATTTCACTATAAAGCAGATAACAGGTGCAGAAGTGCAAAAACTTTTTTTCTTTAAAAGTCAAATAAAATCTTGTATCTGTTCTTCTTCGTATGCAATGAGCTGCTGTTTGAAGTGGAATTGCAATCTGATAGAGATAGAAGGGTATTAAAGAGAAGATGTCTGAAAAGCTTCACAAGTATTGAATCATTATTCATTGCACCCTAAGTAGCCCCAGTGTGTTACATAGCTCCTGAAGCCCTACAGTGTGACTGCCTCTCCAGGACACCTTCTTCTGTATAGGTTATTTGATACAAATTTCTATTTAAATGAGGTCTTCTCCTTATTTACTCAGTCTCCTGTTTTTATTATTTATTATTTATTTACAGTATTTATATTCCGCCCTTCTCACCCCAAAGGGAACTCAGGGCAGATCATGATGCATGTATACATAGCAAACATTTAATACCATTATTAGACATACAACACACATATAGACAGACAGTAGAGCTGATTCAATATTTTTCCAACTTCCGGCTTCAGGAGGTTATGCTTGATTCCGGCCACAGGGGGAGATGTCATTTCATCCACTATGATGCCAAATCCTTTGATCGTAGTATTTCCTCCTCACTCTTTGCTCACCGGCAATTTTTATGGTGTCATAAATTAAATTGAATTAACCTCCCCGCATTAAGCGATCCCTAATTTCTCTACTTACAGCTACAGCTGTTTTCAAACTGCTTAGGTGGATAGTAAGCTAGGCTATTAAACAGTCGGGAGTTCAATCTGTCTGCGGGCTTCGATCTCATGACCTTTCAGTCAGCAGTGATATATTTTTGCTGGCTATTAACCAGCCGCCCCACCGCCCATGCTTTTCACTGGCCCCCTTACTATCATCTCTGTACCCCAGTAACTCATAGCTTTCTTTCTGGCCACTATGTTTCCTCAACCAATTTAAAAGTCTTCAGGCCTGTGATGAAAAAATATTTTCATTATTTTAGCTGCTTGTAATGCATTTTGGGGTGCTGGATTCTAAAAGCACAATAACAACATTATACCACACATAGTTCTCTCAATGTCATTACTAATTTTATTTAGTCACATACTACTACATAAAAAGTCAAAACTGTATGTGATCAGGCAAATATGAGGTCACTTTTGGATTTTGAATGCCAAACTCCTATAAAACCCAGCATATACTTTAACTTTTCGAAGTTCGTGCTGGTATGAACAGCCAAAATTATTGCTGCCTCAGTTCACTAGATAATGACAGCCAATGTTGTTGCTGTTTGTTCCCATGAAGAATCAACTTAAGATTATATTGTCTGTGTCCAATGAACCTGTCTACACAAAAACTAAAAATGTTTGCTGCATCTACCAAAAGCTTAAGGTTTGTTGTATGTGTTTTGTATTTGCAGTCGAGAAAAGGCTATGGAAAGACTGTTATCGAAATCAACACTCCCAAAATCGACCAGGTTCCCATTTTTGATGTGATGATCAATGACTTTGGTGATCAGAATCAGAAGTTTGGATTTGAAATTGGTTCGGTCTGTTTCCTTGGTTAAGTTTAGAGCATTGAGAAGACGATCAACCAGAAAAAATGCACCTTGGTGCTACCACCAATCCACTTGATGCCACATGCAAGTTTTGAATAAGAATGGAGTAGAAAATTATGTTTCACCATGTATGTATGTCTTCTTTAGGAACACTCAGTGCCCCATAGGACCAGAATCACATGACTTAAACATATTTGGCAAATATAAAGGATCCTGTGACAGAGACAGGCAACATGGGGTTAATTTAATAAATGCCTTCCACCACCCCATCCCATGCCACTCAACCCAACTATGCCTCCCTTGATTTCATGGTGCTGTAAAATTCAGTGTCACGGTGCTCTTTCTATTTCAACCTAAGAGGTGCTACGAAGGTCTGTTTATTAAACTGTAATTATTTTATGTACAGTACAATACTGCCCTTTCTCTGTCCATTTCCAAAACTTGCATGTGTCCCTGAGTTGCAACTGGCTCTTATGCTATAATAATTTTTTAAAGTATGTTGTCAATACTGTGTATGTATTATGAAAAATAAAGCTGTAATTTCCAGTGAATCCAATTCAATTTTTTCTGATATAATAGTAATATTATTATTATGAATAATAATAAATCCCTTTGTATATATTGATGTTCAAGAGCTCTGTTATTTGAAGTCACCAGCAAAACCTCAGGTGGCAAAACTGGAAACATTTGAATAGCACACTTGTCTGCTGTTACTACTTTGTGATAAGGAAATCCGAAAAGGAAAGGGACCCTTTGAGGTTCTCTTCCATGGTGCTATACCTCAAGCTTCTTCATTTTCTGTTTCTGATGCCAGGATATTTCCAGAAATGTGAGTGAGTGTGTGTGCAATAAGCAAGTTTTATGTTTGGGAATGGGGAACATATGTATGTGATTAAAATAAAAGATGTAAGAAAAAACCTCTACTAGTGTAAATTTTAAGGATCCATTGCAGCACTGTTTCTTCAGCAATTCTGGTAACTTCGGAAAACGTGGACCATGTAAATCTCAAGATGAGGATACTTGCCTCACAACTTCTATTGTCAATTTCCCAAACTAAAGCAATGCTGGTGTGTAGAAGAGGTGTGATATAAACTTCTCTCACAAGGCTAGATATTCAGATTTTACTAGAGTTGTATGGAGAAGCAAGTGCTGTAGTTGCACCCTCCAGGTCATCTCCGGAAGGATAGCTAAATACTTAGTCACATAGCCATCCCTTTCAACAAGTCTAAACTTTTTCACATCCATATGAAAACCAAATTCTAAACATTTACTTGTGGGTTATCTTATCTTCATTCATATCAGGTGTGCTTAAATTATATCTGTGCTATAGATACTTCCCTGAGTCATTTGGCATCATTTGATACAGTCAATCCCAGATTTTTTTTCTGTCCATCCCAATAATATATATGTATTTATCTTACTCTCCAGTTAACATCTGGGTGAGCTTTTGAGTCTCCAGTCCTGATCAAGTAATAATTGAACATACAAGAAAACTGTATATCTGTTCTTCCTGCTAAAATGATCTATGTTTAAAGAAGTTTCCCCTTTTTGACCGAATAGATGTACCTTTAAAAGAAGCCTGAAAACATAAAAAATAAACAAAACCTTAAATGCTTCACCAGCTGATTTCTGCACATCAAATGGCTCCTAAAATCACTGGTGGGGACCAGTTTAAGCTATCTACATGAATGTCAGTCTTACCTATTTCCCACTTAGGATGCATCTGCACTGTGGAATTAATACAGTTTACATTCTAATTGCCCTGATTCAGAGCTATGGAATCATGGGAGTTGTAGCTGTAAGAGGTTTGTAGTCTTCTCTGCCAGAGTGCTGGAACCTCACCCAATTACAAATCCTAGGATTCCACAGCCTTGAGCCATAGCAGTTAAAATGGTGATAAACTGCATTAATTCTACAGTGTTGATGACCCTTATTGGAGGTTAACTACACTCTGTGCTGACTGTCCTTTCAGTGATGTACGGATATTAGAGTGGCCTCATTGTATTCCTAGAATCTATTTACCTCTCTAGCAAGGGAGATGACAAAAGTGGGACCATGTCTCTGCTTATGGATTCCCCCTTGCTATATTTGTGGCAAATAAGTCTAGGTCATGTGATTCTACCTAGCTGCCAAGCAACCTATGAGGGACCAACTACCTATGGAGCTTGTTTTCAGACCCAAGAAATTCTAATTTGCAATCCATACTTTTTTTTCCCTAAATGGCTGTTTTGGCCTGACCTCAAGACATTTTTTCCAGGTAGTCAGACATAGATATTAACTTAACAAAACAAATCCTTTTGTACCTATTTTTCATAATATATGTAAGACTTGAAAAGTAAATGTTTGTTACTATTTCTTATATAAATTTGTTTAAATTAATTGATATCAGATTCCACTAGCTCATTTCCAGCTGTTTTTTTAAAAAAAAATCGTGGAAACATTTTATATGTAAAACAGATTTTAAAGTCAACTGTTTGCTGTTCAGAATTCCTTTTTAAAAAGACCAAAGTTTGTATCTGTCACCTCAAAGAGGAAAAGTATACATTTTATTAATAAAATCAAGTCTTGTCTACCTGGACTGATCACTTTCTTTCTTATATATGAAATGTTATATCTGCTTCAGTAATATCATGCTATTGTGGCTCCAGATATTCCATCACATGAACCAAAGAATATAGGTCAGTGTAGTCCAAGATGTGACTGAAAGGTATTTTTAGTGGTCCAAATTCTCATTTTCAAAACCTGAGAATGGTTTTTTTTTTAATCTTATTTTACTGAATTGTATGACATCTTCCTCAGATTGGGCCACAGGGTTTTTGGCTCTCACTTTTTATCTACCTGTAGCTAAAATCATTTGTAGATAAGCTAACACATGTGCATCACTATCTACACACTAAATTCATGCAAGTTTCTATGTCAGTGGTTCTCAACCTGTGGGTCCCCAGGTGTTTTGGCCTATAACTTCCAGAGAAACCAGTTTACCAGCTGTTAGGATTTCTGGGAGTTGAAGGCCAAAACATCTGGGGACCCACAGGTTGAGAATCACTGGTCTATGCAGAAGTTGCTAGCAAGTGTGGAATAGTTTTCTGGCTAAGGGATTCCAGGAGTTGTTTAGAACAAGCAGTTTTTCCAGGTCTGGTCACTCGTAAATAGAAAATATTTTTGATTCAGCTCTCAGTTTACAGTTGTTTTGCTACAATACTGTTCAGAAAGTCATGGGATCTACAGTCACTTCAGAAGATTAGTTTTTGGGGTGCAAGAAGACATGAAGAAAGCATGGAAATAATGGAAAATTTCTCACCGATTTAACGATGTGCAGTGACTTATCATACAGTGCAAGCAATTGTGTCTTTCTCATCCTCAACTAGCCATATTTAAGACATTGTCTCATCCAACAAATTCTACTAGATATTTGCTTTCATACAACTTGTGCTTACACAATGGAGAAAGAGTGTATGTGGACCCCCTAACCCTTGGCCACCCATATTGGAGAATATATATTCATTAACTAATAGGGACTATGGCCAATGAGAGACCCAGACAAGAGATAGTTAACTTTTTTCCTTCACTGGATTAAAATTGCACAGAGGCCATCTGAGTAGGACATTAATTTTAATGAACAGAAGCCTCAGTCCAGTCAATGTTATTTTCATAAAAGCAGGATCCCATGTACCCATGCATCTAAATGCTTGCTTCAGCAGCTGGTCGCTCTCATAACAGTAGATGAATCTTCTCTGTGGTTTAGTGTGACCATTAAAGTTGCTAAATAATATGCTGCACCACCTTTGTGTTTTCCTTCGGATAGTTCCATGAAAGATCAAGTTGAAGCCTACAATGGATTATTATTATCATCTTCATTGTCTTTATTTATACCCCACTTTTCTCCTCGTGAGGGCTCAAGGCAGCAAACTACTCCATTAACATCAGAGACACCCACTATTAAACATTTGGTTCACATGATGTGCTAAATAGAGTATAAGAAATATTAGAAATATTAATGGGTATGGATTTGTGATCCATAAAAAATGGTTCTAAAGTAATTACAAAACGGGGGGTGCTGGCATTTCATTTCTAAAGTGTTTCTAAGGTATAGTTAGTGAAAAGTTCATTATTATAACAAGAGTAACGAATATTCTTTATTATTGTGCATAATTACTATAATTGGGGAAATTTCAGGGGCTCCTTTCTCACTCATTTTTAAAGCTATTGGAGTGAAACTTGCTACACTTGCACTGTTAGCCCATCAAAGTTCCAAACTTTTCACTTATCCATGGATTTTTGGGAAATGTTCAAAGTTTTATAAATAACATTAAAAAAATAAAACTACAAGAGCTGTGTACTTCAATTTCATATGCAATGCACAAGATATCCAGAACATCAATCCTCAAAAGTTCCAGAAAGATTCACACATCTACAGCTTTTTTGGGGATTTTTAAAAGTTTAGAAAAAAACAATTTATTTTCCCCAACCCAAAAGCAACAATAGCAATCCCCTTGAATGCCTGTCTGTCTTTATGGCACACGGCCACATAACTTCAACTAAGCACAGATTTATTACTTACTTTAGTCCTCTTTGTAGATTCAATAATTTTATTTATTATTATTAGAATTACTCTAAACAGCTGGCTGTCCATTGGGGCTTTCAGATGCTGAGCACTGCATTCTGGGAAATGTAGTTTGGGGCAGCATCTTTTGCATTATCTGCCACAGGGGACCTCGCTTTCCCAAACTGTGTTCTCAGTCTCCCACTCATTAGCTTGCTAGTCCTGCCTCCATGTATTTGAAGGGACACATATGAACATGACCTCTTTTGACACTCTATGGTAACATCTAATGGCTCCTAGGTGGTTCTCTGAGCATACAATGGAGCTGCAAGACATGGAACCAAGCCAACCAAGTATAGGTATTCCATTTGGCAAGATCTCTATCCACTACAAGTGAACAAGATAATTCAGCACAGATTGCTCTATTAAATGCAACAAGGAAACAATTTCCTTGTCAGTAAGATAGGAGGTTTCATAAGAAAAATCAAGTTTCTTTTTTTAAAAAAAAATCAGGTTTGCTGTCTTCCAAGATGGCCAAGGATCCAGAAAAGAGCACTCCCTATATTCTCTTGTTCAGAATATGAAATCCTCTCACTTAAAGGCCTGCTTGCAAGCCATATTTATTGAGCATAGCTCATAGCAGATGGTTCAAATTAATGTAGATTTTACAGGGGAGAAACAAAAAGTTTATCCAGGATTTCACTAAAAATTCTTGTAATAGATCAATTTTAAAAATTGAACTGAAACAAGCTCCTACCTCATTATTCATTGCCTTGTAAATTAAAATTCAGAGAGCGTTTACTAAGAATATTTCTCTATTAAGATGTAGATAGATTTATCTGTAATTTAAAAAAATCTTTAGCTAATGTATGTATATATCCCAGGCCATGATGAATATCAGAACATCATTCTTTTAGAAAATTAATAAAATTAGCCAGGATATGGGATAATCATGAGATTTCTGTATCCTGTGTTGCTAACACTGTTATAAGCCATATTTTGGCAAGCAATTTCCAATTTCAATTTCCAATAAGCCTTTATTGGCATATATGTATCAAGAAAGTGTAAAATGCTGAGTATATTATACAATAGAAAAACAATAGAAAAATTCATGTTTGTCAAGCATTCAATTTGCAGACTTTGTTTAAAAAGCTTGCCACTGTGAGGCAGCAGTTAAAATCTTGGGAATTTAGAAGCATGATTACTTTGTCTGGTTCTGATTGGTGTTTCATAAAATCTATAGCTTGCAGTAGCAAGTTTGATCTTAGTTCCTGGTAGAGTGGGCAGTGGAGAAGAATATGTGGGATGGAGTCCAGCTGTCCTGAGCTGCAGAGACAGAGCCTGTTGTTGCTCGGTAATCCCTTGAGCCTTCCTCTATGAAGCAGGAATGGCATAATGTTGAATCTGGCCAGTCTATAGGCCCTCCTGTATATGGGGTTAGTGAGCACTGTAATATAATAGGCAGGATTTCCCTGAGTGAATGGAATTGCCATGTTCATTGGCGAACAAGATTTATTGACCAAGCTCTGCAGTTGGTGGTCCATTGCTAGTAGCCTCTCTTTAATGAGGGTAAAAGTCTCAGTGAAAGTTAGCATATTTAAGTAGTCGCTATCATAGCCCAGTTTCTTGATCTTTGCTAGGACTGTTGTGCACCATTTTGAGTGGTGGAGTTCACTCAAGGTGAATTGGGTCTATGAGTTACTGGAGCTAAGGAAATGGATATGTAACTAAAATTTTATGATTGTTAACCAAATGGTGGCCTCTATAGAGCATTGGCCAGATTATAAACATAGAGCTGCATACAGAATGCAGTTTGGTACGTCAAATAGTTTGTGCAGAAAGTTTTGAATGAAGTGATCTAATGGCACTGTTGTTTGGGGTTAGCCAAATAGGGGCTCCATACAGCATTGTGCTCTCACCTTTGTTTGGAAGGGCTGCGGAAATATATTGTTTGCCCCTGGAGTGGTAGAATGTGAGGGCGATCTGGCTGTGACATCTATCACCCCATTGATCGCCAGGGTTGATTCGGCTGTTCCGGCTGGCTAGGCGGCTGTTCCCTCCCTCCCGCTCCATGTGCATCCCTCTCGAAGCTGTGTGCTTGGTGGAAGAGGGCAAGGTCCCAGGTAGAATCATAGAATAATAGAGTTGGAAGAGACCTCATGGGCCATCTAGTCCAACCCCCCGCTAAGAAGCAGGAAATCGCATTCAAAGCACCCCCGACAGATGGCCATCCAGCCTCTGCTTAAAAGCCTCCAAAGAAGGAGCCTCCACCGCAGAGAGAGTTCCACTGCCGAACAGCTCTCACAGTGAGGAAGTTCTTCCTGATGTTCAGGTGGAATCTCCTTTCCTGTAGTTTGAAGCCATTGTTCCGTGTCCTAGTCTGCAGGGCAGCAGAAAACAAGCTTGCTCCCTCACATATTTATACATGGCTATCATGTCTCCTCTCAGCCTTCTCTTCTGCAGGCTAAACATGCCCAGCTCTTTAAACCGCTTCTCATAGGGCTTGTTCTCCAGACCCTTAATCATTTTAGTCGCCCTCCTCTGGACACTTTCCAGCTTGTCAACATCTCCCTTCAACTGCGGTGCCCAAAATTGGACACAGTATTCCAGGTGTGTTCTGACAAAGGCAGAATAGAGGGGCAGCATGACTTCCCTGGATCTAGATGCTATACCCCTATTGATGCAGGCCAGAATCCCATTGGCTTTTTTAGCTGCCGCATCACATTGTTGGCTCATGTTTAACTTGTTGTCCACAAGGACTCCAAGGTCTTTTTCGCACACACTGCTGTCAAGCCAGGCGTCCCCCATTCTGTATATTTGCATTCCATTTTTTCTGCCAAAGTGAAGTATCTTGCATTTGTCCCTGTTGAACTTCATTTTGTTAGTTTCGGCCCATCTCTCTAGTCTGTCAAGATCGTTTTGAATTCTGCTCCTGTCTTCTGGAGTGTTAGCTATCCCTCCCAGTTTGGTGTCGTCTGCAAACTTGATGATCGTGCCTTCTAACCCTTCGTCTAAGTCGTTAATAAAGATGTTGAACAGAACCAGGCCCAGGATGGAGCCCTGCGGCACTCCACTTGTCACTTCTTTCCATGATGAAGACGACGCATTGGTGAGCACCCTTTGGGTTCGTTCGCTTAGCCAATTACAGATCCACCTAACCGTAGTTTTGTCTAGCCCACATTTTACTAGTTTGTTTGCCAGAAGGTTGTGGGGGACTTTGTCGAAGGCCTTACTGAAATACAGGTACGCTACACCCACAATATTCCCTGTATCGACCCAACTCATAACTCTATTGAAAAAAGAGATCAGATTAGTCTGGCATGACTTGTTTTTGGTAAATTCGTGTTGACTATTAGCAATGACCACATTTGTTTCTAAGTGTTTGCAGACCACTTCCTTAATGATCTTTTCCAGAATCTTGCCTGGTATCGACGTGAAGCTGACCAGACGGTAATTGTTTGGGTCATTCTTTTTTCCCTTCTTGAAGATAGGGACCACATTCACCCTCCTCCAATCTGCTGGTACTTCTCCCATTCTCCAAGAACTCTTGAAGATAATTGCCAGTGGTTCTGAAATAACTTCTGCTAGTTCCTTCAATACTCTTGGAGTGTAGCTGATCTGGCCCTGGGGACTTGAATTCATTTAGAGAGGCAAGGTGTTCCTGGACAACTTGTTTCCCTATTTGGGGTTGGATTTCCCCCAATCCTTCGTCCATAGAAGGAGTGTACCAAGGTCTCCAGTCTTCGGTTCCGGGTATACGATAGCTGTGCTCCCCTGCTAGAACCTCCAAACAAGCTCAAAGCAGGCATAAATATATGGATTAAATGCATATGTTTCAGCAAAATTGCTCCTGCCAGAAAGAGAAAATGGTAATTAAGAAAAGGATTGCATCACGTTTTCCACACACACATATAGATAAACAGAATAGTCATTCTTACAGAGAATTTTTGCTGTATTAAATTCTGTTCCCAAAGTAAACTGACTTTGAAAGATACACATGAAACGTAATGCTTAACCATTTTTCAGTAAATGGGATTAAGATTTGAACATTTATTAAAGAGGCAAAATCATTTTCATTGTGTAGAAGAAAAATCATTAATTTTATTATTACATTGCCTATTATAATGTATTATGAAAAATATCAGCCAAGACCTATTTGAAACTGATGGAACATAAAGTTTCACTTGAATATTTAACATGGAAATCTGGGATTCAGAGAGGAAGCACAAAGATTAGGAGCACTGGGGACGTACATCCCTGAAACTAACTGTGACCAATTGGGTCAAGACAGCCTTGCAAAACTGTAGTTATACAGTTTGGGGGAAGTAGGTACACTAGAATTACCATGTGATTAGACTACCAAAAAGATCTTTCTAGCTCCTATTTATCATTCATAACTTGATGTACACACCAGGAAAACATTTAGTCAGCAGAGAAAAGAACTGTCCATAGTAGAAATATAGGTGGAATTGGTGCAGCTTTCTACTTTCAGTTTCACTTTTTTAAACCCTCGGTTTCATTTCATTTGGTTTCTGCATCACTAATTTCCCATAAGGGGTAAATATATATTTAAAACATCCAAGATATCTGGTTGAGATAGTACAACATCAGATGAAACTACAACAGAGTTCTGTTGCCATGGCTACTTCTGCTAAAGCCATCTCTCCCAATAAACTACCATATATACTCAAATATAAATCTAGGAATTTTAGTCAAAAATAATTCCAAAATGCTTGGATCAACTTATTCACAGATCAATTTAAGTACTATACTTTAACTCTTGTTTAAAAAGGAAACATCTCTTTCTATGATCAGAGTGGCAAAAGACAAGAGGATAGTTCATCCCAGGAGAACCTAAGAGAAGCACCAATCCCCTGTATTCTGTCTGCTATGGCACCACTTCTAGCCTTAAAAATACAACCCCCATATCTACAGGGGATACGTTCCAAGAACCACCCACCCCTGGAACCACAGATAAAAGCAATTCCTATGGTTTGATTATATTTGCGTTGCAGGTATACTATAGAATAGAACTGGAGAACCTAGTGAAGTCCACAAACACTTCTGGGAAAATATGTTCTGGAATGTTAAGTTAAACCATGGGTACTGAGTTTGACAATAAGGAGTTCATACTGTAGTGGTTCCCAACCCATTGGTCACGAAGAGTTTTCTGTGGGGCCACCAGGCAAGGGTGGACTATGAATGTTTTTAAAAGGTGATTACAAAATATCATGTTATCGCACCCTGCACAGAAATTGGTTTGCATAATTGTGTAACAATACTTTGTTCACCAAGTTCGTTTGTGAGGTCCAGGTTCATGTACAGTTCAATGATTTCCTCTACAGAATGCAGGTCCTGCTGAGCTTGTGATTGGTGGATTTTTTTTAGTAATGATTGCATGCTGAGTGCCTAGCCTTGTTTCTTATGGGGGGCAACAATTATTCTTCAGTACCAGCAAATTCTGTGAAATAAAATAAATCATATGTCAACACAAATTGAATAATACTGCTTCCAGGAATCTCATGCCCAGCACATCGTATTAATTCCCTTCTTTGGCCAATCAAGCAGCCATCCAAGAGCAACCAACCATGAGTCAAGCAGTGCTGTAAGGTCCAGACACCATAGTCATCACTATAGCAGCACCAATAGCTTTAATTTTTTATATATCATGGTTGCAGGTCACTTTGCCTCTATAAAATGAGGCCGTGACTCAAAAAAGGTTGGGAACTGTTGCTGTGTTAGCTATATCAAGATTATTTTTAAAGAAATTCAACAATTATAGGGGGGGGAAGAATTGAAGTTACTTACAAATAATTGGAGAATGAGACATAAAAAACAACAAAATGGCACAACATTAAAACTTGGTAGTGTACATGCTGGTAACCTCATTTTTGCAATGAGCTTTACTTTGGTCTACCTCTGTACCAAGTTTAGAAATCCAAAAGATGACCTCTAGACTAGTTACAGGAACATCTAGATGTGAGCATATCATACCCATGCAAAAGTCACTCTACTAGTTGCCTAGAAGTGTGTGAAATGGTTGAAATCCAATTAGTAATTTGTTTTGGAGATTTGGATAGCCCCTGTTTCATTTTGTAAAGATTTCGAGGGTCGTGTTCCAATTCATACTCTGAAGATTCCTAATTGCTTTGTGAAGATGTGTTCCATTAGTGGCAATGGGGAAAAATTTGAGGCCTGTTTGTCATTTTTATGGTTATCAGGATTAAGCTAGGCACACTTGTAAGAAACATTAATACTTTAAATCTGCCAAGTTTCAGAATGTTTTGGTCATCCACTGATTTTTTAGGAATTTTTTAAAGTTTTTACAAAAAATTTTTTTAAAAAAACTATAAAAGGTATCTCCTTGAATTTCTGCACAATGAGACAAAATAATCAGAAAATCAATTGTGCAAAGTTTCAGAAAAATTCATTCATCTACTGAGTTTTAGGAATATTTTAAAAAAATCGATTTTGTAAATTAATTTAATTTGATTTTACTAAATTTATTATTTAATCAAGTTTTAAGTGCCTGAATGTATTTAGCTAACTATTACAGGAGGGTTAGGATAGGGATTTGTGTTTATTGTGTCTTTATACTTGTATTTGTCTTTTACTGTTGATATGGTCAGATGACTAATCAATAAACATATATATCTATCCACAAGAGATATCTCTCAAATTGTGGCTTGTGTTTCAATTTGAAATGCTTCAGAGGGATCCCTTTCCAATTAGTAATTTGGAGGTTCATATTAATTAATCATATGAATCTCCGAATTACAAAATGGAGGTCCGAAGTTTTGCTAATTAATTTCCAGGCAAAGTACAAAGTGTTGGTTTTAACTATTAAAAGCCCTACATCAGTGGTGTCATACTTGTGGCCCTCCAGGTATTTTGGAACAGCTCCCAGAATTTCTGGCCATTGGACAAGCTGGCTAGGGCTGCTGGGAGTTGGATTCTGAACCATCTGGAGGACCACAAGTGCACACCTCTTCTCTACATGACTTGGGTCCTGGTTGCCTATAGGATTGCCTTCTTCCAAACAATATGCCCCTTAGGACACTAAGGATCCCTGGGAGATGTTTACTTCAACCAGCCACAACCTGACTGGCTAACATCACTCAGAGGACCTTTTCATCAGCTGCCCCAAAATTGTAGAATAACCTGCTGGGAGAGCTTTGACAGCTAAATCAGCTGTTGCAATTTAAGAGATATTTGAAGACCTATTTCTTCCAGCAGACCTACTGAGTTTTTAAGTATGAATTTTAAACTCATGCCCTGTGTTAATTTTATTTTAATCTTTGTTTTGTGTATTTTAGTATATATATTTCATAGACATTTTATTCTATGTATTTTACATAATGTTTTATGATGATGACTTTTTAACTATGTTGTGCCCCGCCTCAAGTCTCAAGGAGAGGTAAGTAAGAAATAAAATCATTACTGTAGTTGTTGTTATCGTCATCATCATAATCAAAAGTCCACTGTAGTCATTTCCTAAAAGCACATATAAATAGAAAAAAAATCCTATGGCAGTGGAAGGATAGCAATCAGTGAGCCATTCTAGCTGTTCTAGGAAGGGAGTTTTAAAATCTGTGAGCTGCCACTGAGAAGATCCTTTTCTGTGTTGTCACCAAATCAGTCTGAGAAAGGGCTGGAGCTACGAAAAAGGCCTTTCCCAAAAATCTTAGAGATTGATCAGAATATCTAATAGAATATTAGGTTTTTCAAAAAATGCCCTGCCTGACTTACCAGACAGGGAGATTGCGGCAGCTGGTGCACCTCACCTACTATCCTCTCTTCAGGGTTCCTTCTCAGTAGCCCCTGCACCCTGTGCTTTTTGGTGCACTCAATGGTCCCATCCCCCCCACCATGAAATTGTATCATTGTATGCATTTATTGTTCGCTTGCTCAGCATTTTCTTTTGTCACAACTTGGGGCCAGATGGCATGGGCCCTGGATCTGGTTTGTGTACCTACCCCCTTTATCGGTGAGGGGGGAGTATCCTCGTGGTGTGGGGGTGTGGTAGTACTGGTGTCCCAGGCCAGAACCGGTCAGCTCACTACCAGGGACCCCTAATGTTGTGAAGCTGCATCGGTCAGCATTGGGCTGTCCGATTCTTGACCCAGGACTCATGCATGGCTTCCAACCCTGTTTCTCATTGTAACCAATAAACAAGTTGTGGCCTTTGGCTATCCCAAACCTACTGTATCTGTCTTTCCTTGTGGGTTCCTGGAAGGGGGAGGTTGGTCGCCACTTCACACACAACCTTGGATCTGAGCCATGTTAAAAGTCTCATAGCTGTGAGAAATCCTGTGGTAAGGTGTGCAAGAGTGTTAAGAGGTGTGGAATGGAAAATATCAGTGAGAATATCAAAATCACTTAAATCAGTGGTTCTCAACTTGTGAGTCCCCAGATGTTTTGGCTTTCAACTCCAAGAAATCCTAACAGCTGGTAAATTGGCTGGAATTTCTGGGAGCTGTAGGGCAAGACATCTGGGGACCCACAAGTTGAGAACCACTGACTTAAATGCTTTTCCATCCCTGTTAGAAATGTCAAAACCATTGAAAATCTAGAATCACATTAGTCCAAGAATGACAATTTAAGATGTTCCCTATAGGAATTTGCAATTGTCAGAGTATTTTAGCATTTTAACATTTGTTGCACAACCTTCAATGACATAAAACTGCTCTTTCCATTAAAGTGAATTGAAAAAATGAAGAGCTTTGTTCATAGATTATGCAGAACTCATGGAGGATGAGGTCATCCATGGCTGCTAATCTGGATGGCGATATAGTCCTTCAAATATATGTTAGAAGTAATAGATAACTGCCTCTGTACACAAATTGCTGGAGACCATGAGCAAGGGACTGTTTTTGAATGGATGTTCTGCTTGCAGTGGTTCTCAACCCGTGGGTTTCCAGATGTTTTGGTCTTCAACTCTCAGAAATCCTAACAGCTGGTAAACTGGCTGGGATTTCTGGGAGTTGTAGGCCAAAACACCTGGAGACCCACAGGTTGAGAACCACTGGCTTATGGGCTTTCTAAATGCATCTGGTAATCACTGTGGAGAACATTTGGGTTGGATAAATCTTTGTTTGGAGCCCTTTCACACTATATATTATATGTCTATGATTCCATTTTATCTGCCATAGCTGCCTCAAGTAGTATTCTGGGGTTAAAGTTTCCTTTCCTAAATTACAAATCACAGCATAGGAATCATAGTATTGCAAGTGTATCATGTGAAATGGCCCTTGATTCTTATGTTTTTCTATATAATGGGTTCACGTTCACCTTGAAAACTAGATAACTTGCTCCAGACATCAGTGTGACTGGCATAAATTAAACATGAATCCAAAAGGCGGGAACTTTATATTTGTAAATTAAAGCAACTGTGTTCCCATTTGAAACCTAGAGGGATATATGCATAATATCACTTGATAACAGACTGACTTTGATCCAGCAGTTCTGAAATGTACCAGAATGTTTTATGCTGGGAGACATCCAGATCTTTTTATATCAATGTTATATTTCCCTTCAAGAACTGAAGAAGACATGTAGATGTGGGAACACTGTGCTCACAGTTACAAATATATTTGGACAGTTTTCATTTGCATTTATTGTTCTGAAAACTATAATCTCCAGCTGAGACCAAGTTTCTTTGGATTAAGCAACACCATAGATTGGGGCCTGGTTACAGCCCATTAAATTTAGCTCGCTTTATGCGCTGAGATGGGTTATAATTTTTTTTAAATGCTAATTTAAACCACATACTGGAGACTATCAAGGGCTGAATACACCATAAAAACTCAAGAGGCTTGAGGGAACCTTTTTTTAATGCACAACACAGAATACAAGCAATTGCAACTGCAACCATCAAAATGAGCAAAAGGAAAGAGAGGAAAGATGGCATATTTAACAACCAGGATCAATAAATCTAGACATAGTTCAGCATGTTTACATTTCAGTGAATTAAACATGGCCTAAGGTTGCCTCCACTGTATTCTAAATAAACAGGTGATTCTTGAAGTTCATACTTGCATGTTGAAGCACAGCAGAGATCTGGAAAGTAAAGGGATTTAGGACTTTGTGATTGGTTTCTGTTTTTATGTCAACTCTGATTTACAAGCACGCTAACCTAGGCTTGTCTTGACAACATTATTCAGGGGAGGTTTGCTATTGCCTTCCTCTTAGGCTGAGTAAATTTGATTTGCTTAAGGCACATGTGTCAAACTCAAGGCCCGCAGTTTGAATCCAGCCTACCATGTCATTGCACGTGGCCCTCCAGGTGCTGGACTATTACTCCTGTATTCCTCCTTTTTAGACCTCATGACTAGAGCTGATGGGAGTTGGGATACAGTAACATCTGAAAGGCTGCAATTTGTTCTATTTTGTAAGAATTGTGGGGTTTGAATTTAGATACAGGGCTTGTGGAGATGATGCCTGACTTTAATATGTCATTTACCTTTTCCCCAACCTCAGAGGCACAAGTGCTGTTGGACTGCAATTCCCACTGTACCCAGTCTGCATGGAAGATAATGAAAAGTGGTGGGGTTATTTTTTTATAACATCTGGGGATTCAAATCTAAAGCATACCTGCCACCTTGTAAAAAAATTATAGTCGGATCACTATCCCCATCCATGGATTTAAAAGCCCTTGGAAGGGAACCACAAGGCTGATGCAGCCCTTGATGAAAATGGCTTTGACATTCCTGGCTTACGGTGACCCAATGAGTATCTCTATGAGTGAGTGGAAACTTGAAGCCTAGTCTAATGGATACCTAATCTAATGCTCAAATCATTACACCATACTGATCCTTGAGTTTAGGACTGCCTGGAAAGACTGGAGCAATGTGGCTTCCTGGGACACTGTTGCAGGGATGAAACCATGGACTCTAAGGAGGAGAGGAAATTGAGAAATGCCCCTAATTTCTGATAATCACTTTCTTCCAGATGCTCCAGCACACAAACTTTAGGAGCCCGTTTTCCCACCACTTTCTTAATGACAGCCACCTCTCCACAAAAGTCAACATTGACACTGAAATACAACATTGCCTGAGCTCTGTGAGTGCAGCATTTTTCTGAACGAAGCAAAGAGTGTTTGAGGATTGGGACCTCCACAGGGAGACCAAGCTGCTTGTTTATAAAGCTATTGCCCTCCCAACCCTGCTGTACGCTTGTGAAACATGGACCATCTACAGACGTCACATTCAACTCCTGGAACAATTCCATCAGTGTTGCCTCCGAAAATCCTGTAAACCTCTTGGGAAGACAGATGGACAAATGTCAGCATGTTGGAAGAAGCAAAGACCACCAGCATTGAAATGATGCTCTTATGACATCAACTCTGGTGGACTGGCCATGTTGTCGAAATGCCTGATCACTATCTCCCAAAGCAGTTACTATACTCCCAACTCAAGAATGGGAAATATAATGTTAGTGGACAGGAAAAGAGATTTAAAGATTTGCTTAAAGCCAACCGCAAAAACTGGAATATATACAGAGAACTGGGAAACCTTGAGCGCTCTAACTAGAGGTCAGCTGTGTCAAGCAGTGCTGTGGAATTTGAAGAGGCACAAATGGAGGGTGAAAGGGAGAAATGTGCCAAAAGGAAGATGCGTCAAGTCAACCCTGACCGGGACTGCCTTCCATCTGGAAACTGATGTCTTAACTGTGGGTCAAGAATAGGGCTTCATAGTCACCTACGTTCCCACTGCCAGAGCACTACACCTAGAAGACAATCATCCTCGGACAACGAGGGATCGCCTAAGTAAGTAAGTAACGACATATTTGTAGCTAAACCCCAGTCTCAAAACCATAACACACACAGTTGGCAAGGATGGTTGATCGCTACTCTGGTATAATGAATATTCCCATATTTTAACTGTATTTATGTAAGCAGCCATCATTTTGAACAGCCATATCAATTTCTTTTCTTTATAATCTGATTACGTTCTGTATCAGTGACTGAGATTGACTGCTCTTGAGGTTTGGAAAGCTCTGTTAATATTTCATGAAATGTTGCCCTTCAATAGACCAACCTAGACTCAGCTGCTTTTAAAATACATTTTCCGATTGTTAAGCATGATACTCCCTGGTGACTCACAGGATGTCACCATCCTCACACTCATCTGGTATTTTCTTCTTAGCATCAAGCAGAGAAAGGATTATCACTCCAGCTTCTTCATGACTCGAAAACAAAAACATCTGTGCTGAAAAAGCTGTAGACAGATAACATGAAAATGAGAAATTAATCACTTGCCTAAATATACTGTAAACACCAAACTTGATAGAACATTTATCATCATTTTGCCTTCTGCTTACCTAAAGTGAGAGTGTGGGCTTATAATTACTTTCCAAACACTTACTCCCAACACCCATTTTAATTTATAGTGGAAATTATTCATTGGTTCTCTAAGACTAATGGTTAGTTTCATTGATTAATATTACAATCCAAAAATGGTCTACTGAAATGTAACACTGAGTCCAGGACTGCAACCTAGGTATGGCAAAATATAAATGATTTCATTCTATCTCTCACACTTTAATTTTCTTCTTCTCTCTTTCTCTGTCTTAACATAAAAAATGTATGCCTGCTTTGGTTGCTGTGTTGGATGAGACAAGTTGATGCACTCATGAAGCACAAAAACATGATGCTTTGGAACTCATCAGATGAACTGTAGAAAGCAGGAGAAATTGTCATCTTAGCACAGTATCGTAGCATTCCATTTCAAAAGAGATGGTTTTGTTTTAGAATTCCCATCAGACACGTATGTTCCCCAGCCATTCTATCATTGTGCCTCATGTTTGGAACCATCACACAGGCAAGGGCAGTTCTTGCTCATTCCATAGTCTTTCTTTTATTCGGGGAAATTTTCAAAATTGCAGAACTCCAAAACCTCATGACACTTTAAAGGAGGAATTTCCCTCTACGAACCTGCTCGATCCCTTTGAATGTCAGGGGAGGCCCTCCTCTCACTCCTGACTCCGTCGCAAATGCGGCTTGTGGGGACGAAGGAGAGGGCCTTCTCCTTGGTGGCCCCCGACTCTGGAACTCCCTCCCTAGGGAGATAAGGCATGCACCCACTCTGGCAGTTTTTAGGAAAAGTTAAAAAACTTGGCTTTTTCGGTGTGCCTTCAAAGACTGAACTACTAATCCCCATGTCAGGTTTCATTCCACTGTCAAGCTGTGTTCCTGATGCACTTTATCTTATCCCTCAGTTGAGAATAATTTCATTGTCTATCCCACCCGAGTTCCACACTACCTGCAGCACTTTATCTATCTCCCTCACCCACGGGTTTTACCATTTCTGTGCCTCACATTTTGGCCCAGTTTGCCCTTGTTCAAAATGTCAAACTGCTTTGTTTTACTATGCTATTGTTAATATGTTTTGTTTTACTTTGACACTGTATAAGCATTTTATCCGATTGATGTTGTGTGTCTTGTATGTATATTATCTTGTTTCATTGTAATTGTTTTGGGCTTGGCCCTGTGTTAGCCACCCCAAGTCCCTTCGGGGAGATGGAGGCGGGATACAAAAATAAAGTTATTACAGTATTATTATTATTAACTCTACAAACATCGGCTACCTGAAAGTCCTCAAGTTATTATATCATAGTGGGCAATTGTGCAATTTCTTCTGTGTCCAATTCTGGGCACTGCAATTGAAGGGAGATGTTGACAAGCTGGAAAGTATCCAGAGGAAGGCGACTAAAATGATCAAGGGTCTGGAGAACAAGCCCTATGAAGAGCGGCTTATAGAGCTGGGCATGTTTAGCTGCAGAAGAGAAGGTGAGAGGAGACATGATGAGGGCCATGTATAAATATGTAAGGGGAAGTCATAGGGAGGAGGGAGCAAGCTTGTTTTCTGCTGCCCTGGAGACTAGGACATGGAACAATGGCTTCAAACTACAGGGAAGGATATTCCATCTGAACATTAGGAAGAACTTCCTCACTGTGAGATCTGTTCAGCAGTGGAACTGGATGGCCCATGAGGTCTCTTTCAACTCTATGATTTTATGATTCTATGAACACAAAAAGCGGGTGGAAAAGAGAAAGGTCACATTCTAGGTGGATAGACTCAGTCAAGGAAGCCACAGCTCTGGCTCTGCAAGACCTGAGCAGAGCTCTTGAGGATGGAGTGCCTTGGATCACCATAAGTTAAAATCAATTTAACAGCAGTTTAGAATAAGATAACTTGTCCTCTGCTTGCAAGTACTGTGAATAGGTAAACTTATGAACAACCTGCCTTCTGATTATGATTCTTACCACATCTAATATGTGGAGCTTGTTTCCAAAAGGAACCAAATCCATTTGAAAAACGTTATAGGAATTGGAAAAAATGTGTTGAGGATATGCATTCTTTTGCAATTTTTGAAGCCCTATACCAAAGCGATTTGATACATTTTGATACATTTTGATCTGCACATATTATTTATTTATTTATTTATTTATTTATTACAACATTTATATCCCGCCCTTCTCACCCGAGAGGGGACTCAGGGCGGCTTACAATAAACACGCATATAAAAATTATACAGTACGCATAAATCAGATTAAAAATTATTAATTTACATCAACATTCATAAAAACATTCTAAAATACAAATGGACATGTTCATTATTCTACTCCTAACCAACAAAGTTCTGCCACTGCTGCCACCTATGACTCATTTTTCTTCTTTCTTTCTTTCTTTCTTTCTTTCTTTCTTTCTTTCTTTCTTTCTTTCTTTCTTTCTTTCTTTCTGGTACCCTTTGGAAACAAACTCCACATATACAGTTCTAGGGCTCTATAGGTTATTCAGGCTTTTTCCTATTGCTATTTTTATCATGCTATCTATTGAAATTGAACACTGAATGCATCATATGTAAAGCATGATTAGACTTGGAGGAAGGAGGCATGAACATTGGAGGAAGGAACATCAGTAATTTAATATATACACATGACACTATAATAGTACTAAAAAATAGCAAACACTTGGAACAATTGAGGTGTTGTGTGGTTTCCAGGCTATATGGCTGTTCTGGCAGCATTTTCTCCTGATGTTCCACCTGCATCTGTGGCTGGCATCTTCAGAGGATCTGAAGACAATTACTGAAGAAAGACATGGAAGAAATGGCAAAGACAGGTTTGCAGTAGAAGAGCTCCTGGGGGAAGAAAAAGGATGAATTCATTTGAGAGCAACTCGGACTTTGTCATTTTTTGAAGGTTACATTTTGATGCCTGAAATTGTGTTTCACTTACCTTGCTGTCTGTTTGTTTTGATGCAGCTTACTGACTGAAAGAAAATTTGGTGTTATCCTAGGACTTGAGGACCTACAGATGGTGGTGTTCATGAGACATCCTGGAAGCAAACCCAAGCAGATACTAGGAGCCCAAATAGATCCTCAACAGTCAAAGGCGTAATTGATAACTCAAATAATAGTTCCAGTCTTTCTTTACCTCCTACGCTCTGCCTTTTTTATATTATTATTGAACTGCACTATAGGATGGAAATGTTCAGAATGAGCAGAGGAAATCTTGGAGTGGCTGTAAAAAGCTTATCCTTCCAAAATATCAATAATTAACCTACAGGAGATTTTGTAATCTTATCTTGCTGCAGCTTCAGAAAGCCCTTTCTTGTTAGATTAGAATGCCTTCTGCATGTTGATTCATCTGAAACCATGTTTTTTCCTGTTGTCCAAAGCCCCCCTCCCAACTCATAAATAAAGAAGACCAAAATGCAGGATGGCTGCATTAATCAATATTCTTGGGACTTAAAAAAGAATATTAGAAATACTGACTTTACTATAGACATTCAGGGTCATTCCTTTAGCACTAACAACAACAGAAGATTCTGTTATTATAATTTTCCTTTTCTTTTGTGTAACCCCAACACAGTACACACTTATCTCTATTGCTATATCTTTGATCTCACAACAGATAAAACCATATCTACGTTCTTTGCCAGAAGGCTTTTGTTTCCTTTAAATGGAATTTTATGTTACCTTTTCACATGTGTAGTCTGGAAACTATAAGGGGCACTCTCTACAGACTCCTATTCTATATGGTGCTGGATCAAAAAAGGCGGGATGACCTGCTATGAAAGAAAGGAAAAATAGAACCTGCTGTCCCAGTTCTTGAAAACTGCAATCTCAGAGACAGGCAACTTGGTCCTAAATTTGAAATTTTAGGTTTGTGAATTTGTCAGCTGGCACTTTGACCACATCTGACAGACTACACAGAAAGACTACTCTCAGTCCCATCATCATCATAGGTAAGGCTGGCAGAAACCAAGAATGGATCTTTGGAAGTCACTCCCTAAGTAGATTAGGATGGCTCCTCCTTCCATCAGCACATGGAGACTTTTTAATTCAGATATGCTTTCAAAATTGAAGATTTTTAAGAAAATGGCAGAAAGCCAGTGTGGTATAGTCTTTTGATGTTGGACTATGACTCCAGAGACCTCTCAGCCTCTGAGGAAGGCAGGTCCCCTTTGTAGAAATTTTCCTACATAAACTCTGTGTAGGGTTGACTTAGGATCACCATTACTTCAAGATGTACAGCAATAACAAGGAAAGAGCTGCATTAATTGAAATCATATTGTTTAACTTTAGAAATATTTTGCATACTTTTTAATATAAGGTAGAAACCAATCTATATATATAAAAGGGTAATGAAATTTCGGCCTAGGACAAAACAACAAAACTACACATCCCAGAAACACAAAACTTGGCAGCACAACCCTTCATCCATGCCTCTACGTTCATACAAAAAAAGAAAAGAAAAATAAAGAAAAATAAATAAATAAATTAGAGGGAGACGAATAATTGTTTTTATCCAATTGCTGCCAGTTAGAAGGCTAAGCTCCGCCCACTTGGTCTCCTAGCAACCTACTCAGCCCAGGGGACAGGCAGAGTTAGGCCTCACTTAGGCCTCTTCTACACTGCCTATAAAATACAGATTGTCTGATTTTAATTGGATTATATCACAGTGTAGACTCAAGGCCCTTCCACACAGCTATATAACCCATTTATAATGGACTTAATGTCAGGGAAAACCTTTACCTTTTACCTTAACTACCACCAATTTCTCAATACTTTATTTCCCATACCACCATACTTCGCCACAGCAACGTGTGGCCGGGCACAGCTAGTAATATAATAAAACTTTATTTATATTTCGCCCTATCTCCCTGGGGGGACTCGGGCGGATTCCAAATATAAAAGGCAAACATTCAATGCCTGAACACAACAATACACCTATAATGATGAAAATTGACAACCCAACATATAAAAGCAAATTATGACTTAAGAACTAAAATTAAATTAAAAATGTAACCTGTTATATTGGACAAAAAACAAAACATCAAAATATTGAACAGAAGCCTTCCGAGTTCTTTGGGGGCAAATAGATTGATCATTGCTCAAGTAGTCTATTGAACCGGTGGGATGAACAGGGCATGAATACAGATGGTAGCTATTAATCCAAGGAATAATGGTAGTATTATCATCTATTCCTCCTCCTCCTCGTAAGCCAGTGAGCAAAGGTATGTCTTCAGCTGTTTCTTAAAGACGGGGAGGGAGGGGGGCATATTTAATTCCTTAAGTAGGGAGTTCCAGAGGTAGGAGGTGGCCACGGAGAAGGCCCTTTCTCTCGTTCCCACCAGCCACGCTTGGGACAGGAGTGGGACCAAGAGCAGGGTCTCAACCAAGTTTGTGTCCAAGTTTGTCTATAGTGGGAGATGTGGTTTGTCAAATAGTCTGGAACTGAGCCATTAAGGGCTTTAAAGGTAACAACCAGACCAAGAAACAAGAAACATCAGTCACCAGCGTTTCCTAGTCCCTATTTTCCCCCAAAAAAATTAGAAAAGGACTAAGAGAAGACATGAAAATGATTTTAAGATTTTGCTTTGATGATGAAACAATGTTTGGACATTGCTTTACATTTGTATGTACAATATATCAATATGTGCGAGAAGGCGTGCTTGTATGTGCATGTGTGAGCTTGCTCTTTTCTCATACTTTTTGCAGTGCTGGCAATAGGAAAGGGCAGGGTGAGGAAACAGCAGCAACTGGTGTGATTGCTCATTAAATTTAATGAGCAGGTTGGGATTAGCTACTATGAAATGTAAGATGAAAGCAAAATCACACTTTTGAAAACGGAGCTTGAAGTTGATTGAAATATATGCAAGTCCAATTAGCCATATAATGACCTGTGAATATGCACATTGCCAAAAACATCTTAGAAATATACAACAGATTTCCAATTTTGTTACTCAACTGGAATACAACTGCCACTGTATTCAAAATGATATATTTAACTCTAATGGGATACAAAACTTCATGGATACCCATATGCTCTAAAGTTCTCAATACACTTTCTTGCTTTTCTGGCACCCCTTTCTAGCTGAGGACAATTCTGATAGTTGCAGAATGACCTTGACATTATTAGTGTGTACAAAGGTACATTTTTCACTTAAAGGAAGGCAGCGTAGTTACTGTGAGAGGAATATTTGGCATTTTTGACTGGTAGCTCTCTACTATGCATAGCTATTAGCTCTTGATAAGGAAATCATATTTCATGAGATATAGAGGGCCAAGGTTTCCTATCCCAGGTCTAGGTAATTCTTTCACAGATCTTCTTGAAATATGTATTGTAAAGCAGAGATAGCATAAGAAAAGTTATCTCAATTTTGGCAGATTTTCAGAGTCTGAAACAAATCAGAATGACCTGAATTTTGTTTTTCCTGGAGAAATTCTGTTCACAGGAATGGAGAAAAAATTTCCAGACCAAGTTCAAAACTTCTTATCCACTTTGAATGTCTAGTTTTCTAGTCCACACAGTCATCTATTTTTTACCCCATGTTAAACCAAGTTGGGAAATGTCCATTAAGGAAATGTTGGCCTATATATGTTCAGTAAGTCTCACATGAATAACTGCAAGAGTGCTGATTCAAAATTACTGGTTTGTTGTAGCTCACACTTCCAAATAATGTGGTGGGAACTTTGTCATCATGTAGCCCTTGTTGGCTTCCAGCTACCATGTTTCCTGAACACTAGTCATGCTTTCCAGGGCCAATGGGAGCTGGCGTTCAAAAATGGTCTGCAATCTGTACTTGTCCCAGGGTGCCTTTCAGTCATGAGGAAGGCCACATGGTAGGAGAGTGCATGCTCCACAGCCAGATTGTGTCCCAGGGAGGACAGAACAGGACAGAACAAGGCCAGGCTGTGGTGCAGGCTGGATAGCAAGCCAGCTGCAACAAATCACTCTGACCAAGAGGTCATGAGTTTGAGGCCAGCCCGTGCCTGCGTCTTGTCTCTGTTCTATGTTATGGCATTGAATGTTTGCCTTTATGTGTGCAATGTGATCCACCCTGAGTCCCCTTCGGGGTGAGAAGGGCGGAATATAAATGCTGTAAATAAATAAATAAATAAATAAATAAAACATCTTGGGGTGGCTGCAGTTGTGCAGGACAGGTGCATTTGCACTCAAGTGGTCTGCAATCCTTTCTATGTCTGGATGCACAAAATCTTTGTGCCACTTCCCATCCAACCCTGACCACTATATTACAGTGGAGTCGACACATCTTCACCAGAGTTCAGCCTTTCTTTTGCAGGAAAGTGAGATATGAATGAGGTAGTGGAGAACATTTTTCTAGGAATTGAATTAATATTGATAGTTATTCACCCTCAGATTGAAAATCAGTTTTCCTAACAGTTAGGAATAATAGATCAGTGAGGATTTCATACAATTTTCTCCTGATACAAAGCAACCATTCTGTGTAAAGAAACATGTAGGTTTTTATGCAAAAACTCTGCATGTTTTTCTCTGTACAATAATTTATCTTCAACACTTCAGGATGCCTGAATACCAGGAAAATACCACAATGGAATATTTATCTTCTTCCACAACAAAGAGATGCCTACCATAAAATTATTCATCCTCACATATGAGAAACAAATAGGCAAGGATTTACATCCCTATTTCATTCTACCCGCACCATAAAGCAACATAGGTTGGTGTAATAGTCTGTCAGTAGTACGTTTCCAGCCAATATCTGGAGATCCACTGGTGCCTTTATTTCGTAAAGTCAGGTGATTCTGATACATTTCTATGCTGTCCCAAATCATTCTATCTCAGTGTAGAGCAGAATGATCCAAACTGAGTAGGGGATGCCAGTTGTATCTCTGCTCCATCTTGTTTATCCTACTTTCCTTAAAACATAGATACACATACATAACAGTGATCCAAGCAGAAGCACAAGAAGTAGGCTTGTGCAATCCACAAAAAATTGGTTCTAAACTGTGTTCAGAAGTACGGGGTGCTGGTGCTTCATTTCTAAAGTCATTTCCGATTTTTGAAGGTAAAAAGTTCAAAATTTTATGAAACTTCGGAATCTTTGTAAGTGGTTCATTAATGGCAGATGTGCATGTGCAATAGAGAAAAAAAATGCACTGCCGGGAGGGAAACTTCAGGGGGTTCTCCCGCCCTCATTTTTTCAGCTACCCTGATTAAATTTACTACAGATTAGAACACATCATCCACTGTTAGCTCACAGAATTTCAGAACATTTGGATCCACTAATTTTTAGGAATTTTTTTAAAAATGAAATAGATTATTTTTTTTTAAAAAAAAAGAGCCCCCTTCCCCTTCCTGCCCCTAAAAACAATCTCTCTCTCTTTCTCTTACAGCCTGGAAACCAACCCTGCTTTCTTTCTCCCTTTGTTCGATTTCTCACCTTCTTCCCTTCTCTCCCCATCTTCTTCTTCCCCCTTCCTTCTTCAAAAAACAAAAAACAAAAGCAAGCAGTGCAGCAATGAGCCTGGCAGCCAGACACAGCCAGCCAAACCACCCACCACAGTCTCCTTCCTGGCCACAATGAGCCTTTCTGGCCATGCGGTAGGGTTTTGCGTTATGGCGAGCACACACCCCCTCTGTCCCTCAAACGTAAGCCCTGATTGGCTGAGAGGCAATCCCAATGTTAGGCTTTGCCTCCCAGCCATGAGGCTTGACTGAGAGTGCACAGTTTGTTGAGTCAAACTTCTGAGCGGTTCCGAGCTATTTCCGATCAAGAGAGACAAATGGTTCAAAATTGGAAGTGTGCTTCTGATGCACGTGCATGCGTCAGAAACCAGCTCAGATCTAAAAAAAACTTCCTAATTTATTTCCGAGTAACAAGACTTCTGGATATGAAGCCCAAGCCTAATAGGAAGTACACTCTCTGAGATCAGAGCTCATTCTCCCTCTCCCCTGCTATTCCTTCTCACCCACTGAAATACATAAAAACGATTTTATGCTGGAATCAGTTCCAGCTAATCACCACCTCAAAACAGCTTTCCTTAAAGACTAGAGGTACACATAACATTGTGCAATAGAAGTTTCATTCAGTAAACTTAATTCCCAAATTAATTGGTGTTACAGCTCATCACCCAAAGTAATGCTTCCAGAATCCTTCCCCTATTATCTTGTGTTGTCAGGTTAAATTTATCTTTTCAACATTGAAGTTGCTAAACAATGTACAAAAGGAAGAACTAAAGCTACATTAGCCAGAGGGACTGGGAGGATGGATGCTGAGAAGAAGCCACACTATTACATTTTATGACACTAAAACTTTTTGTGTTTTTGTTGTTGTCACTTGTTTTCCATGAAAACAATCAGTGACTTTACTGAAAATAAGAACATGTTTTGTTGGACTAAATACTAATGAAATGCTGGGGAGGAGTGAACAAATCTCCCTTCTGCTTAACCCGCCCCCCCCCTCCCCAATTCACTCTCAGCTGAAATGACAAAGAACTGCCACCTCTTATAAGAACAGAAACAATAGACCCTGAATAAATGTCACATTCTGTAGGTAGCAAGTCCATTTCTCAGTGGGCAATGGGGATGACACTACCTGCCAAGACATTTCATCTTTTGCTGCCTAGGTAAATGCTTAATTTGTGTTGATTGGGAACCTGTGTTGACTAGAGTGTAATGTAATAAACACAGAAGGGAAGGAGTATCATGTGATAATTATAAGACTGATTTCAGGTTTGAGGGTACTCTGAGTGAGTTCCAGCTATCCCCATGCCTTCTGGTGGTACCTCCTAAGATTACTAGGGATGCAATTTGGAACAGCAGAGAATTTCAACTGAAGGGAGAAACCAAGGCATCTGGACATGAAATCAAAAGCAACAACACCTCACTCACTCAGTGTTAGTGGCTCCAAGGGGTCACATTAGGTTTTTTGTGATGGACTGTGGGACTTTATTAGATGGAGTGAGGAGAAAGCACCTTACCCTATTCCCTCATGTCTTTCCCTGCCTTGAGGGAAGGTCAACCATCTCACATTCTATCTTTCTATCTTTCCCCTGTCTTTCTTCTGCTTTCTCCCATCTTGAATCTACTTGGAGTCAGGTAACTCCTGAAGGTGGGTTTCAGGCTCTGTTTCCATGCTCTGCAAAAGCAGAGCCCCGTGAATTCCAACCAGAAGTGCCCTCTGATGGCCTTTGTTGGACTCCAGTTGGGCTGTGTTTCCTAAGTGCATGGAAACTGAGCCCAAAGCTTATGGGGTGAAGTCCTACATTACATTTTCTGCTCCTGTTCTGCCAAAATTCACCAACAAAGCACACTACTGAATTTTTTATTTCTTTAAATTACAGATGAGCATGTTTTGGTTTTAGCATTGAACTATAACTCTTCAAATCAGCTATCAAAACTCCTTGGGTGACCTCGGTCAAATCACTTGCCATTAGCTTCTGTAAAACCCCATATAAGTTTTTTTAGCATCACTATAACTCATAAATTATTTAATGATACACAAAAGCAACAACATTGAAGAGTAGGAGGCCACACCTGCCCTCAAGAGACCTTGGAGAGACACATATTTCCTGCTTCATGTACACACATTTTTACATTTTTCCCCTTCCAAATGCCCTAGAATATATCTGAGAAACACGGGAAGCATTTCCCCAGTATGTTTAGCCCCAGAAGAGATTTATTTTAGCCAGTAGGAGGCAAATCAGAAGATTATAGCTCAAATGTGTCTGGGTACATTTGATGGATGGAAAAAAAGTTTTATTTAAAAATCAAAGAAATTGGTTCTAGGCTCACAAAAACAATTTGAGTTTCCCACGAACTTTATCTCTGCTTTAAAGGCTCACCTTAAGGGCCATATATATTACTATATAATCCAGTTTCTGAATCCAGATATCTTCTTTGAACTGGATTATATGACAGTGTAGACTCATATGATCCAGTTCAAAGCAAATCATGTGGCTTCAGAAATTGTATTATATAGCAATGTAGATCCAATCTTAAAGGAATGTTCTGACCTTGCCCTACATTTCAGGATCATTTTTCCAGGCTATAACAAAAACATGGCCATAGTGCTGCATGTGCCACACTGGCCATATTCTCTTCATCTCTGAAGCATGGGAAAGCCAGTTATAGTTGTTCCTGCCACTGCCTTTTCTACAGCGGTAAAGTGGTTACAACTGGGCAGGGACTTGAAAGATCCAGATTCTAATCTCCAATAAATCAAAAAGCTCACTACATATCCTCAAGTCATTCTCTTTCTCTCAGCCTAATATTCCTCCCAGATTTGTTGTGAAAATAAAATAGACAGGAATAGGAGACCCACTATGACACACTGGAAGGAAGGCAGAATACAAATGCAATAAGGGAAATAGTCATATATCTCCATTATCCTTTTTTTATTTCCTGTGTCTCTAAGACCATGCCCAAGGTACACATTGCAGATAAAGAGCAAAGCTGGTGCTGCAAGAGGCAACTATAGTTTGCTTGCCCAAAGTGCCTTTTAAGAGTGCTAGTGTTCTTTAAAAAGCATTTTTGAAAAGAAGAGCCTCATATTAGCTCTGTAACTCACCTCCACCACCAGGCTGCATGCTGAAGCTGGGCTTGATACATAAGGAAAATAATGAATAAAGAAAGTTTTATGTGAACTTAACATGGTGGAAAGATATTGGAAAAGGAATATATGAGCAGATGTGAAACTTTACTTCCATCCATAAAATGAGGTTTACTAATTCTACTAGCCCAAGAGCAGAACAAAACAGAATGGTAAACATCTGCTCTGCACCCCACCACACCACCCTCCCACAACATCCACATGTTCTGCCTGCAAAGAAGCAGTGATGCATACTGAATTTTTCCTGTAAAGGTTTATGCGTGATTGGAAATACTGATTATATAGGCTCACCGATCATGTGGAAGTCCCCATATAGACTGCTGTTCAGACTTAGTTTTCCATTCATGAACGTAACTGATCGCATATTGTCATATTTTTCCAATGTCCCAATTTCTCTCTCCTCCTCCTTTCACGTTCCCCATTTCTCTACCATTTATTTCAGTTGCTACAAAATGAATTCAAAGTGCAAAATAACTGGGCACTCAACTTAGTGTGAGTAGGGAGTTAAATCTTGCTCTTCCCTGCCAATTTAGGACTTTGTCCCATGATCTTTCAGCTCCATTTCCATGCACTTGGAGAATAGATCCTCATGGGAGTACCCTGGAGGCCATCAAATGACGTAATTACACTTTTGGTGGAATTCCATGACACTCCATTTTCCAAGCCTCTATCAGGAGTTGGGTTTCGATCGACCTCTGACAAAGAAAGATGGGATAAAGCAGAGGAAAGATGGAGGAAAGCACGGTAAGCACATGGGATGGCTGGCCATCCTTGAAGATAGGGAAAGATGGAACAGTTTAAGACAATTCAGTCTGCTTTCCCTTGCTTTTTCCCCACATGTCTGATGATGTCCTTAGGCAAAATCCCAACCAAGATGGGAGAACCTATTTTAGGAAACAATTGGGAAGAGGCATTTACATCAGCAACCTATCCTGCAAAATAGACTGCCAATTAAAGCCAAAAAAAGCAACAACATATGACAACAAAGTCCAAGTGTGGGGCCCGAAGAAGCAAATTGGACTGTGGTGACTGACCCCTCAGGAGTCCCAGGACTACCCAGGGGTCTGTCCCCACAGAGCCCATAATACATTAGACCCGGGTCTTTCAGGAAGATCCGTGTCTAATGGAGTATCAAACTCATTAGGGACAAAGCAGGGTTTTTCTGCTTTGTCTCAAATTAATTTGGTTTTATCGGAGATGTTGTTTGGATGCCTACAGTAAAACCAGAGGAGATGGATGGATGGATGGATGGATGGGCCCTCACAGAATTACCACAAGAAAGGAATTTTGTAGGATACAAACGAGTTTTCAAAATCAAGCATAGTGAAGATGGAATAATTCAGAGGTACAAAGCAAGGCTAAATGGTGAAGAATACTCATTAGAATTTGAAGAAAAATGTGATCAGACATTTGCACCAGTTATGAAACATTGCAATAAGAACACTCTGAGCATTGCAGCTGCATGAAAAATACATGTTGAAAATGTAGACATAGAGACAGGTTTTCTACATGGAGATATTGAAGAGGCTATTTACATAGAGCAACCTTTGGCTTGGAAGATTAAAAAAATCACTCTTGTGTGTAAACTCCAGCAGGAGTATGGGACAAACAGCTGAATAAGATGTTCCTTGAGAAGTGCTTTACCCAAGGAAAGGCTGATATATGCTTATACTCAAGATATAAAGATAACAAATAGGTATTTATTCTAACAAGTGTTGATGTTTTGATTGTTTTCTGAGAAGAAAAAATAGAGCAATGAAGTCATCAATCATCTTCGCATGCATTTACACAGTTGAACCGGTGTTATTTGGCACTACTTTAACTGCTATGATCAGATGCTATGGAGTTATGGGAGTTATAGCTTTCTCTGCCAATAGTGCAGGTGCTTCAACAATCTACATAGCATAGGTTCCATAGCATTGAGCCATGGCAGCCAAAGTGGCATCAAACTGCAGTTATCCTACAGTGAAGATGCACCATTAATCCTCTTCTTGTTCTAACTTTAGCCTATCAGCCTTGAAGAGACCCAATAATAAAAGTGTGGGTTATTTCACATAGTCACTGGTGTCATTTCTCCTTATTCATTGTGATAGCTAGCCATTGCACTTATCCACTCTTTAGACTTTATCAGATGGGTAAGGGCAAAGCGGGGGAAAGTGAAAGGAACTGTCCCTGCCTTTCTTCTGGGATGGCCTCCCATCTCCCTACTTCCTCATTGTGTTCTCCTCAAAAGGCACTCAGTGCTTTGTTTCTCTACGCAGAAGTTACCTTGTGTCATGTGATAGATTCAGTGGGACTCTGTTTCGGCAGCATAGAAAAATTGGAGAGAAGATGCAGATGGAGATATATACACAGCTCTGTCCTCAAACACTTCCCTATCACTTCCTTTTCCTCCAACATCTGCTGCTGCCTAATGGTAGAGCTGTCTCTTGCTTTTCTTTGCTCTGCCAGTACTTCCTTTGTGAATAAAGAAATATCAATCTATAGTGTGTTGCACCCCAAGACAGCGTGAGCACCCGAAAACCAGGCAGGAGCCAATATAACACAGAAACTGTTAATTGAAGCAGAATATATATATATATATATATATATATATATATATATATATATATATACACACACACACACACACACACACACACACACACACACACACATACATATACATACACATGCATTTAATGTGGAACAGTCAGAGTAAGAAATAGTCCATAATATATAGTCTATTGCAATTCAGAAAGAGTTTATGAATGTCCAATTTATAATGCACAAGTGAAGCTCAATAGCTTCCTTTAGAAATTAAAGTTTGTCCATGAAGCAGTAGCAGAAACAAAGCACTGCAAATCCACTTGAAAAGTCCCATAGCAAAGTCAAGGAAGCAAGGTAAACAAAGCAGAGTCAATCTCAATTCAGGAACAAGGAAGTCACGGTAACAAATCAAGGTCTACTCAGGAGTTGCGGCTCAACGCGGTTCGCCTGGAACTAGGAACTCAGCACAGATTCAGGAGACAAGGCAGGAGCTGGAAACTGGAACCTCTTCCAAGGAAAGGCAAAGTTGACACCGCAATCAGAATAGTGTGAGGAGTACTTTTAACAGAATCCCAAGTCTGCAAGAATTAGGGAGGACAGGACCCAGAAAGTTCTCATGGGAAATTTAATCATTATCCAATTTGAGAGCGAGTCTTTGACTTCTTCTCACCCCTTGTTTCTTGCTTCTATCTTTTGTAACAAAATCTCTCTGATTAAAAGTCCCATTCTCCCCCAAGTCTGTACCATCTGGTACAGGTAACACTGGAGAGACTTTGGAATGTTGGTCAATTAGCGGATCCTGTGATTCCACAATATCCGGCACCTGCAAGGCAATGGGGCCTGGAACTGAAGCAGGAATGCCCTCGAAATCCATCGCCTCATCTGTTTCTAACTCTAACTCTCAATGAAACCTGGGCCATGATGGCTGAGCCACAACACAGTGACAGTGGAAGCAGACTATTTGCTTCTCTGGATGAGTGGATTGGTTGTCTCTGCTATCAAACACTAATAGCAAAGGGGCATTTAAGTACTGACAAATCTGTGTGTGAATATGCATTTTAGTTCTTAACAGGTGCTGAAAGAATGTCACTTTGAGGAGGGGTCAAGCTTGTTTTCTGATTGTATTGTCCTACCCAGCAGGTGGTTGGACTGGGTCACCCTGTTGGTGTCTTCCAACTCTAGAATTCTACGAGAGCAACACAGGGTTTTATTCTTCTTGGGGCTTCTTGATTTGCACTCTTGCCATCATTCTATTTCCTTCATTCTTTCAGGTGATGGTACCAGAACGTAACACGGGGTCATGCTGTTTATTTTGACAGTTGTGTCTGGAATGCAAGCAGTGCCTTGACAGATGCTAATAAAGTCAATCAGCAGAACCCATCTCCTTCCCAACCTTAAGGCTGTGGGCAATCAAAGAAACTGAACATCTGGCTTCCTTCCCCTGATTGCTGCACTCGCTGATTTAGTGCACCCAAACAGGCAACAATTAGTCAGTACAGCTTGTGTCAAAAGACCCGTCACGTTAATTCAAATTAAGTCAGGATAAATTGAATCCAATTGGCAACCGTGCATTCTTGTATGCATCGTTTTAAATTGAGTTCCTGCTGCATTCTAAAATCTTTTTAGTTAAATGCAAAGTAAACACACACTTTCCTCTTTAAACTCTTAGTCCTGTGGTGCATTGCTTTTGTCTGAAGCTCTGGGTGCATCTCCACTGAAAAACTAATGTAGTTTGTCATCACTTTAACTGCTCCTGCTCAATGCAATGGGAATCATAGGAGTTGTCAATTTACAAGGTCTTTAGCCTTCTTTGTCAAAGAGTGCTAGGACCTCAGCAATCTACAACTCCAATGTTTCCACTTGAGACAGGGCAGTTAATGTGGGTTCAAGCTATATTAATTCTACAGTGTAGATGCACACTCTGTCGATCGCACTGGTGTTTACTTCAGAGTAAATCCTCATATCTTTAAGCTCATCAACAATTCATTCTTCAGTATACCTGATTTGTGTGTAAATCAAAGGACATAATTTTTTTTAGATATTTCCACTTTTGCCTCTTCAGCATCCTACAGGTTCATATTTGCTGTTGTTTCAGATGTCAAAATGTCACATGTTTATATTACATATTCTAAAATATTTTCACATTTCTTAAATATGCTTGTCTAAGCATATAAATACCGATATAAATATAAACAATAATAAATATAAACAAAAGAACTTGTGCAAATTGTATTTTAAAAAGAAATAGTGATGAGAAAAACATCACTTTGGGTGATGTTTTCCATGGAAAGTGTCTTCGCTACATAGAGCTTTCAACATTTTGGTTTCTAAGGAAAGTTAAAAACATTTTGGTTTCTAAGGAAAGTTGTAAACTTCAGTCTTGGGCAATACTTTATATCGTTAGCTAAGGATGGAAAGACTATTCTCTATTATTTGTTTTCTAATTCACAAAAATGTTTCTAAACAGCTGGGAGACTTATTGGGAAACATAAGTGAAACCTTCAAACAGTTTTCTTCCAGTTTTCAGATGAACTAAAGTGTTCTAGGAGATTTTCTATGCATAAAATGTTTTTTTTTAAAAAAAACCTGCATAAATGGTATTGTGCAAAACGAAATACATTTTTGAACAGAATTTTTTTTCAAAATAATATGGGATGCACAAATATGAGGAGAAAACTATGGTGACCATTTATCCTTTCACGTGATGGTGAAATAATTGATGGGTTGCATCCATATCAGCATCGTAATGATCAGTAGAACTATCAGAAGTAAAGCTTTCATTGCCACTGTGGAGTGGAGAGATTTACCATATATAAACTCTGCACAATAGAGACTCTGCTTCTATAAAGCATGGAGGGACCTTGTGAAACCATTAGTTTACCACTGCCACACAGTTGATGTAGCCATCATAGCAATCCTCAACCTCTAGCCCAAATCTCTTTAATATGCAGAGGTGATGGAATTAGTTGGAATCTGAATTGATTGCCAAATTTGTCTCTGTGCCAGGATATATAAAATTCAAATTAAATAAATTAAAATAGTGCATTTGCTGAATATGCCTTCAAATTTTAAATCCTGGCAGGAAGGTGACGTTCATGACTCCCCATTACCTGTGCTCTACCATTTAATGTGGATATTTCAACTTCTCTGTCATCAAAAAGGCAAATGAATGTGTGTGTGTCTGAGAAAAGAGGAATCAACAAACATGATTTGTCCGCTTGATACTAACCCTTGGTTTCTCATGACCATGTTATCCCCTGTGCCTTCATCTCCCTACTCTTTTACAGCACACAGGGAAATAGATAAGTTGGGAGTATATTTCCTCATAAACATGTGGTTGTACTGCAGGTACAGACTGTGTTTAATAATCAATTTTAACATAGGTAAAATCACCAGATCCTGAAAGTTAAGAAGTGTCAGTCCTGCTTAGTAATTGAATTGCTGTATGCTATATTTCAGAGGAAGGAACTGGCAAAACCACTTCTGATTATTTCTTGCCAAAGAAATCCCTATGAAATTCATGGGGTCACCGTAAGTCAGCAGGAAGGCACACACACACACCTTGAATGAATTTGTAATGCTGTGGGATTCCTCCCTTCCAATCGAGTAGAGTAATGAAGCTAATTACATTCTAAATACATTTCGAAAAGTAGGCAGGTGCATCTCCCCACGTCCATGACCTATCTCTTGTAATTAGACTACTGGCAACGAAGTGAAGGTTAGAGACTTTAAAAGCATTTTAACCAACATTTATCTAACATTTCCCTCTATTGCAATTCTCTGAAGTTCTTCCTTCTAAGAACTTCTGAGAACTGGATTATTTTCTCTGAAAACGTTTAAAGACCAAATGTTATGCCCACATCCAGCCTCCTCACTAAACATATGGTGGTAAAATAAAGATGACTTGGTTTGAACTGCTCAAGATGCAGCATAATTTTTTATATGTGTGAGCACTGAGCACTACACAGAGCATTGCACCATTTTTTTGGCATGTTGTTCTTAGAGAAGGCATAGGATGAATACTGGGTTCATTTATCATCTTTGTGAGAGTTCAACCTTAGAAGGAAATTAGAAGTTATGATGAAGAGAGTAGTTTTATTGAACAAAATGTTTCTGTGGGCATGCAGATCAGATGCCTATAGCATATTAATAACCTTATCATACGGGTAAATTTACCCATCGTATGACACTTTCACATAAAACATACATCTACTTCTGGCAGGGCTCTGTCCCTCAACTAATGGTGAAATCATCCTTAGAGGCAGCAGTGAGAACATGGGAGGCTTTCCATGGTCTCATTGAGAAGAATAGGACGAGTGTGTGGGGAAGCCGGGCAGTGACGCTTCTCACCATGGAATAAGTTAGGAATGATGTGGGTGATGTGGGGTTCCCCACACTGCCTGCCGGATCCACCATTCTGCATGGTAAATCCCCTGCTATTGCCCGCCATGTGGACTTTAATGTGATGAGCTCCTAAGTGACTTTTGAACTAACTTATCTGAAGACTACCTTCCAAGCTTTATCACATCTTTGAACAGCTTTCTACTTTCAAGAATGACTTACGATAGAGCTCAATAAACTTTCAGTGAAGGGAATGTAAGAGGATTTCCATGAAAAACAGGTCAAACAAAAGCAATCACTCAAAATGGATACATCAGAGGCTCTCCGTGTGTTTTGGACTTCCAGTTCCCAGTAGCATGAGCTAGGATAACTACTGGGAAGGGATGATGATAATGATAGTTTAAAACATCTGGAAAAAGAAATATTCCAGATTATTATGCTTTAGAGGATCTCCATGTTCACTGACAGTATTCCACTGAATATATTAGTAACTGTGGGATACATCTGTTGACTCCATCACATTCTTCTTGCTGACTTCCCAAAGTGAAAATGCGCAAAGGGCTGCTCTCTAATTTATCAGCTGTACTGAACCTGCAACTAATTGATATGATCCATTTTCTCTATCCTATTGGCTTATTGTATTGTTGAATTCAAAGAATCAACTCTGCATGTCCCAACTTAAATATTTGCTCTCATCAAAATGTCTTGGCCCCATTGTTGACTGTTGAGAATGACTTTGGCCTCAATCTCTTTAAAGATCCGTTGAACTAGAAGCTTTACGGAGGGCATGTTCCTCTGCTTCTATTAAGTTTGATACAAAAAAAAACTTTCAAGAAACAGATATCTCCAACTACCTGGATTAGTTTCCCTCCCAGCTTGAAAATCTGGCTTTCCTGCCAACAGCTAGAAAAGCAGAAGAGGAGACGGAGAAAGCATATCTTAGTTTAAGAAGAAAGGCTTTGCTTGCATAAGATCTCAGGCTCAGTCAGTCCCTTTTCTGCCTTGCTAAAAGGATCTCATGTAATACGTCTGCAAAGAGACCTCAACCTGAGACCTTGGAGAGCCTCTGTCAATCAGACTCAGAATAGATGGAACAGGGAAGACTTAATATAACAGGGCTTCAATATTCATAGGAACTATGTATAGCAGAACTTGAGGCAGCTTACTTGAAAACAATTAACTTTCATTCTTCATCTTCTGCAAAACTTATTTTTAAAGCCATTATAGTTCTAGTGTGTTAATATAGTTCAGTACTTATCCATTGATTTGCTATCTATGGTTTCACTTATTCATACTCCCAAAAAATATTTCCTCGTGGAAGTGTTTGTGGGCCTCTCTATAGTTTACATTCTATAGTTTACATTCAGCCCAGGTATAGTCAAAACGTAGGGTTTGCTAGTAGCCACCTCAAGTATCTTGTAATACATCTCCCGTAGGTACAGGGGTCATACTGTAGGACTTATTAGAGCTATGGCATTTTTATCTTCTGGCAACAAGGGCATCTATATTTTTTCTGGTGATGAGGGCAGCATTAATTTCTTGTACTGCCTGGTATCTTGCTCTTTTTAAAATGCACTTGTCTTTTAGTATGCTCAGAACTATATCTCTGTTTAATTTATTATTGAACTAAAATCAGATAGGCGATTTTAAGAAATGTGTGGTTAATTTTAATCTTTATGCTTTCATACTTATTCTATATCTTTGGAAACAAATCTTCAGAATGTGCACTTTAAAAGGACAGAGTTCAGAAATTGTAGGAGAGGCTTTGAGTCCCTGAACAACACCCCAGGTAAAATGGCTACTTAAATGGCCTGTGATTTTCTTTCAACTCAAATCTTTGTCGGATCAAGCAGTAGATCTCTGGGTAATTCAATGGACTCAATTGGTACTACAGATTAAAAATAACATTTCATAACATGTATATTAAAGCTGTCATTACCACTATAGGACAATATTGTGATGTCGATTAGTTAAGAAGTAGTGAGGGAAATCTATGGAGAAGAGACATGAAACCAAAATAGGTTTTCATCTCCAATTTCTAACTCCTAACTCGTAAGATTCTAAGTACAGGCAATAAGGAAGCACTATTGTAGAGATGGTAAACATGTACATTTTCAGACACTGTTGGAGTGCAACACCCATTAGCCCTATCCCGCATAGCCACTGATGATGGGAGTTACTGCCCATCAGCAGCCACATCCCTTTTTCCTGTGCTAATGTTTTGGGGATCTTATAGCAGAGAATTGTTACTAGGTTTGCTGGAGTGGCAACTAAATCTGCTGCATTAGTTGTATGCAGATAAAGTTGCCAGGTCCTCTTACACTTCTCAGCAAAAGGAAAGCTGAATTGAGTTGTCAATGAAATACTTAATATGCTATTAAGATACCGGCAAGGTATCTGTTCAAGTTTGATATTACTAAATTTAATAAATCCTTCACCTTAGCTATTAATGTTCTGCCACCAGCACCACTGCATAGTAGATTTGGAAGTATACTTTATCTGGAACAGGTAAGCCGGTGTGGTTTGAGTGAGGTGGAAAAGGTTAGCCATGTCCTATTATATTGCCATTTCTACAGGGACATGCGGTCTAAATGTATTACTCCTATTATGCAGCGAATTCCAGGTAAATGTGCTTATTATTCTTTAAAATGCTTAACAGAGCAGAAGAATCAGCAGATCACATTAAAAGTGGCCATGTTTTGTGCAGCTGTTATAAAACTGAGGAGATAAGTGGATAATGTTAGTGTTGATATTTTTAAAGTACTGTTTGATTTGTATGTACTAAGTAAATTTGGCATGCTAAATATACTACCGTGTTTCCCCGAAAATAAGACTTCCCCAAAGAATAAGACCTAGCAGGGGTTTGGGGGGATTGCCAAATATAAGGGCTCCCCTGAAAGTAAGACCTAGCAACTAAGGCTGCAGCAGAGTTCCATTGGGAAGCATGGCTGCAGGGCAGAAGCAGCACTCATTCATACACCGGAGGGAGGGAGGGAAAGTGCTTGCTTTCTGTGCCTCCCTCCCTCCCTGCCTTGCCTTGCCTGTCCCCCAGCTGAGGCTTGAAGAACCTTCCTTGGCTGCTGCCGTTTCTTCCTTCCTTCCGTCTCCCTCCTGGCCATGCTGCCTTGCTTCCCAGAGGCTTCTGATTGGCTCCTGGAGCCAGGGCAAGGGAGGGTGGGAGGGAGGGAAGGAAGGAAGAGGGCTTTCCACTCGTCCCCAAGGCTTTTGCTCCTTAAAAGTACAGGACGCATTGGGATTCTCCTCTCATCTTCCTATCCTATGCCATGAAACTGATTATTTTATACTATTATTCTATTGCCATATTATTATCATCATATTCTGTTACTATTGTTATGTCCCATTATTATATTATCCTATTAATATATTTTAAATCATTATATTATATTTTTCTATTATTATTATTATATCATTATATTATTATTCTATTATTATTCTATTATATTTTCATATTATTATATTATTATTCTGTTATTATTAAATTCCATTTTATATTACCCTATTAATATATTTTATATCATTATATTCTATACTATTATTCTATTATATTATCATATTATTATTTTATTATTGTAGCATATTCTGTTATTATTATTATATTCCATTTTATATTATCCTATTAATATATTTTATATCATTCTATTCCATTCTATTATTCTATTATATTATCCTATTATTATTATATTATTATGCTATTCTGTTATTATATCCCATTATTATATTATCCTATTAATACCATATTATTATCATTTTCTGTTATTATTATATCCTATATTATATTATCTCATTAATATATTGTATATCATTATATTATTATTATATTATCATATTATTATTATAGTATATTATATTATTCATCATTCATGACTACATTGAAACTAGAATAGAGAGAAATCAGCATGGAAACCTTGTGAAACCTAAATTGCAAGAGGTACCATAGATTGTTGTACATGTAAATAATGGTAGTAACAAGAAATTCTTGATAGGATTCATAGTTTGTCTGTTATGCTGGTTTGTGATGACAACTACTTTACAGTATATAATAAATGTTCATTTTGTTGTTCAACAATAAATGTGAGCTCTTCTTCATGGAAAAATAAGACATCCCCTGAAAATAAGACCTAGTGCATCTTTGGGAGCAAAAATTAATATAAGACCCTGTCTTATTTTCGGGGAAACAGGGTATAAGAACATTGTAAATCAGTCACCTTTTTTTGTTTATGTATGTTCTGGTTTGTGATTGAAATAAATCTATTCATTCATTCTTTACAAGTTGGATGTGCATGAGATAGAAAATGACATCATTTCCATTTCTTTTTCTTTCCCTGCAAAGGAAATTAAAAATTACGTTGTTTCTCTTCCAAAAATATGTGGGGTTCACATGAAGGAGATAAACTGTCATTGAAGTAGGGCTTTCACTTTTGGTGATGTTCCTTATTGCATGCACATCTCATAGCAGGTCTGCCTTATCTCCATAAGTAACCCATAACCTGCTGTTGATAGGAAAAAAACTGTCAATATCTGCTAACTGCACCACTTTCTTCCATTGAAGTGATGTCAGGGGAAACAGAAGGAGTAAACTGGAATTGAAGGAGTGGTTGGAACCATTGGATTCACTGGGACCTGGGTTTTCTTTGGAGCAAGGGAGTTAATTTTGATTGGAAGACATAAGGGATGAACTGGAGTAGAAGGAGAAGCTGGAATGATTGGGTTCATTGGGAGCAGCAAGTTTAAAAGTTGGCTGAGTTTTCTTTAAAGCAGTGGTTCTCAACCTGTGGGTCCCCAGATGTTTTGGCCTTCCACTCTGAGAAATTCTAACAGCTGATAAACTGGCTGGGATTTCTGGGAATTATAGGCCAAAACACCTGGGGACCTACAGGTTGAGAACCACTGCTTTAAAGGAAGGATGTGATTTTGGTTACGTGAGTGAATGGATAAGTTGGAATAGAAAGAATGGTTGGAGCCACAGGATTCAATAGGATCAGGTGACTGAGTTTTTTGAGAGTAAGGGGATAGCGATTTTTGCTGTGTGAGAGACAGAAGGGATACACAAGTACAGAAGCAGAAACTGGTTCCACTGAATTCGGAAGCAGGTCTAAAATGTGTCTGGATTTCCTTTGGAAGAAGAGGGTTTTTTGGCTGGGTGGAATATGAAAGGAATAAGATTGAGTAGAAGGACAGGTTGCATACATTGGATTTGGTGGGAGTAGGTTTAAAGGCATGTGTGCAGGACCACAGATTGGTTCTACTAAGAGACAGTTGTGTGAATGGAGAAGTGTGAAATAGAAAGGGATCTCATACTGATATGTATCATGAAGCTGCTATGGTAGAACAACTTCACGTGATAAACCTCTCAGTTTACAACCTGCAAGGGGTAGGAATGTCAACACTTGCTTCTTTTGGTTGAAATATCTTTTAAATAAAAAAAAAAAAGAGAAAAGGAAGGACTACCACAGCTTCACCTCTTAGTAAGAGTTTTGTGATGTGCACCCTATTGGGTCTTTTTGTAATTCAGCTGAATGGGATTCAGTAATAATATGAAGATTAATGAATAGGGGCAACTGAAGAGAAATTGAATTGGGAGCCAGATGTGGAAATGGATGAAATTAATATATTAGCTAACCTGAATTACTTGATCTAGGGTGGGTTGCAAACTAATTGAACTTAGATTTGGGGCGACTTGAATAGGAAATTAATTGTCTTGCCATTTGTGAAATGTAAATTCAAGTCATTATTTCTAAATTTGCATATATGCATATAAATTATTATGCACACAATTTATGTGACTTTGTAGACTAAGTGCCTGGTCTCAGGTCTTGTTAAGTTCTTAGTAGGAGTGTGTGATTCTTTAAAAAAAATTCTGGTCTGTTTTCAGCACACACACACCCCATTCCATTTATTGGGAAATTCCCAAAATTGGGAGACAAAAAATACCATTCTGTGATCCATTGGCTGGAAGTTCTGTTTTTGCTCCTGGAAGATCTGGCCCATTGGCAGCAATGGGGTGACTGGTGAGGCTCCTCTTTCTATCATTTTTATGGCTATCAGGACAAAAATGGCCACAATTGAAGGACACATTTATGACTGCAAACCCACTCCTCACTCCAAGTTTCAGAATGTTTGGGTCATCTACTGATTTTTAGGAAATGTTTAATGTTTCTACAAATAAAGGTAGAAGGCTGCTGGACTGGTGCAGAAGTACATACACAAGCCAGAAGGTAGGGTCTGGGGAGGGAATAGCAGAGACCGAGAGTCAAAGAGTTGAACTAGTGCTTTTTATTTTGTGGGAAGGAACTTAGGCTGCTGGTACAGGACACAATACAGAAGCCAGAAGTAAGGCTGGGGAAATTCTCCCCTTGGGGACTCAAGGGAATCAAGCTATTTCCTAAGCCTATCTACACTCGTCAACTTAAAGCAAAAAAAAAAAGAAAGAAAGAAAGAAAATCTTAAAGATTTAAACAAAAACAAATTAAAATCCCTTTTAAAACTCACAGCCTTCCCCAAAATGTATGCCCCCCAGTTAAATTACTAGAAAAAGAAAAGGACTATGAGAGATATTAACTAAGAAAATTTAATGCAGAAGAAAAAGGTTGGAATTTTCAAAAAAATGATCCGTAAGCATTAAGAAGCAGCAATGGCACTGAGATAGAACACACAGAGCTAGCAACCCCACAATATCTCTCTCTCAAATGCCAGGACGTCACAGAAAAATGGCAGAACTTACCCTGGTATATATAGACACGTGATACTCTTTCTTGTGATTGGCTCTGGCAAAGCTAATAGGGGGGGGAGAAGGGGAAGAAAAACTCACATATTCATGGTTGCTCTTCTTATGTGATAGCTAGATGCAGCTGAAGATCAGCTGCTACATGCTCTGTTATTGCTGACCTTTGACTGCCCCCTGTGCCCATCCCATTTCCAGGCATCCAGGTCACCCAAATCCCCGATATACAGTATCAAAAAACGATATCGTGAACATTTTAGTTCTTAGTAATGTTAGTGACTTCTAGGTTTTGCAGCTGAACTAGGTGAACCCTGTTGGAAGTTGTAGATGCAAATAAATAGTAGCTTTACCACAGCTTCTGAACCAAAGTTTACCCTGCAGTCTAATAACGTGCCACTCAGGTTTGTGAAATAAGTAACAGTAACTTTACTTCAGTTCAATAGGTCAAACAGAGCAACAATATATACAGTAGTCTTTTTTTTTTTTACAGAGAACAGAGGGAATAAACAGTCCTTTTAAAACAGTCTTTAAATATGCCTCATTGCCTTAAAAATGATAAGGCTTCAGAAAGTTGGCAGCCATTAATTCCCTAGCTGTTACGTCTTCCCTCTCTGAGGTAAAAGTGCCTGCTCAAACTGTTTCTCTCAGCAGCAAGCCAGAAGCAGTAGCCAATCAGAATGTTGGCTCCTGGCACGCTTAGCCAATCAGCTGCTGACATTTGTCTTTCCAGTCAACCCATTACATCATGCTGCCTTTTACAAATCCCCACAAACCCATCATCCCCATTCCATTTGTTTTATGTTTCTCTCACAAAAAATAAATGAAATTTGTTGAATTTGCAACCTAGTTTTTCAACTGGCACTCACTAGAGTATATGCATGGAAGTGAAAAGCCGTGTGACACTCAGAAGACTGAAGGAGTACTGAACAAAATGTCAAATGTACTCCCGAAAGGCACCTTTTTAAAGAGTCCCTGAACAGCATCAAGGAATGTATTTTGGTTGTGCATGTTTATAAAGAAGATCTTAAATGAGGGGAAAAGGACACAAGATGGAAGTGGGCACAAGTTGTGTCGAAATGTATCATATAGTCTCCAAATCCAGGATTGCTGGGGTTTGTTCCTTTTGTTTTGTTTTGCCCCTTTGAAACTTTGAGAGGCAGATTATTCATATTTCAGGTAATGTTCGATTGGAAAATGTTCCCTATTCATAACACAAGATAAGGGATTGTGAAAGGAAAGGGGGCAGGTGTTCAGATTGTATGCATTATGCATCATTTAGTGTTATCCTCATGAGAGGAGGGGTAGGTGTGTGTATAATATGTGGATTGTGCATTTATTATGGAACACAACCTGTAGTTCTATAGATGCCAATATTGTGTATTTTCCTGGGAAAACAAAATTCAAATGTGTATGCCTGTATTTTGAGCAAATGAATTTGTACCCCTACTTGAAGTATAAATCTCCGGGAGAGAAACATTTCCTAACAAGAAAGGGAAATCTCTGGAATTGTCTTGGCCAACAACTCCTTTGTTGGGGCTCTCAAGGCAAGGATTATGTGACAGACCCATTTAACTACATGAGCCTCTTAAAAGCCTCGGCAGTAAAGTTGTTCACTTGGCAGGGATACTAATAGGCCAAGAAACCTTCATGTTCAATTTTAGCACCTTCTGTCTCTCTCATTAATGCCTGACAAGACCCTTTGCCACTTGGTGATTGCAACAGAAACTGATTAAACTCACACAAATCTCATCCTGCTGCTTTTCTTCTTTTTCTGGGAAAATTATGCTATACACTATAAAGGCAAACTGATGATTCACATCATTTGTTGTTGCTGATGTTGCTGTTGTTTGCTTTCAGGTTGTTTCCAACTTATGGTAACCCAAAGGCAAACCCATCATGGGGTTTCTGGGACTGAGAGTGCATAGATAACATCAAAAGACCAAACTAATATCCCAGGAATAGTCTAGAAAACAAGAAGTCTTTTTAAAAAGATGTTTCTTCCATTTATCATCACCACTCTGTGAAACTGTGTCCCTAATATTTAGACTTAGGCCTAACACTGGAGAGACTGAAGTAGCCTCCCAAATCGGTCAGATCTGAGTGCCAAGAAAAGGCAGTCAATTGTTTGCTCTTTATTTTTTCCTACTAAGGATGAGGAGATTTGTTTGAGGGATTTTAGCAAATTTCTTCTTATTGCGAGAAATTATTTGAACAATTTTGGAAAAGGTTTACAGTTTGGGGTTTATTTCGCACAAAATTGACACATAGGAGTGTAAGTAGAGTTTCTCCCATAGAAAACAACATTTTCTGCACAGGAGATTGTATTTCTGCACAAAAATATGCAGATTTTGAGTATAATATATTCTGAATAGCAAAAATTCTCTTCAGACCAGGAGGAGTGGAATGTTTTCAAACCTTTTGACCATTTCTTATTCATTCTTTCTTGTTCAGGATGAGAAAAATTTGTGATGATTGTTAACATTCCTAAGTGTAGGAAACCTGGAAAGAGGGCAGGAGTTAATCCATTATGAAGTAAGAAGAATGAGCTTGTTTTTTTTGTGTAAGTACTGGTCACTACATATGATAAATAGCATTTTATGGTACCATTTTAATACTGCATGATAACCAAAGATACGGATGAACATGATACACCTACTTTTTTTGTAATGCCATCCCCTTTCTTCTTCTGAGCACTTCTCCAATACATAGCTAATTACAATGTTGTGTGGAAATGTGATGGCATAGGGAAAGATAACTTCTCTTAAGAGTTTAGTGCAAGGATGGAGTTAATTTAATTCTCAGTCATAGCAATTTTTCATGTGCATTCATAGTGCTCTCCACACTTTCTCATTTAGGTCAAAATCAGCACAAAATTGTATTGAGATGTACATTTCTGAACACATTTACTCAGAAAATACCAATAATTATGTCGCAACGACAAAACAGCCGTCTGTCCCAAAGCTTAGGACAAGCACAGATGAATCCATCTATCTCTGGCTGATGTCTATTTTATCTGTGCCAGAGGTGTAATTACAGGCATTGCAGCACCTTAAAACTTTAGCTGAGCATTAGAAATGCAGTTTGGGTAGCCAAAATAGAAAGTTAGGCAAGGTTTACAAAGGGAATTCAAACACAGCAAATATAAGAGTTCTAAGGGTGAATGATTTTCAGTGTCTTACTTTTTGCACTGGTGGAAATTTGGGAACTGAAGAAAGCTTTCATTGGGGACGGGGATGGAAATCATAGGCACTCATTTGACCTCCTCCAGAGATACAACCTTGATGTGTAATCCTAAATCATACCACTCCATTAATGATCCTGTTTCCTTTGTTGAAATTTACTATGAAATGTTCTATTTAAATATTTTTTTTGCATTTCTTTTATCATAAAAAAATATTTGTGAACTGATTTACTTAAATGTACCTATTTCTAAATACAGTTTCATCTAAAATACAGCTAACAACTGGTACTATTAAAAGCAGAGAACTGTGAAATTTGGAGAGGCACAAAATGCTGAAAAGGTCAGTTGCATTGTAAAGGATGAATGTAAAGAAATAATTCCTCACCTGCTCAAATTTCCTTCCCAAATCTCAGCAGAAACACCTATTCCAGCTCCAATGCTTCTCTGGCTCAACATTTGATCTGAAAGGACCAGACCATTGGCTCATCTGGCTATGAGATATAATAAATAATGCAAACTGTCTTAGAATTTTCTGGCAAATCTATTCTGCATAAAACAGGTCACAAAGGAATGTAATATTTTTATTTATTTACCATATTTATATCCTGCCTTTCTCAACCCCGGGAGGGACTCAAGGTGGCCTCACAACAGGTAACAATTTGATGTCATACATACATATCAATAAACAATTACAATTAAAACCTATAATTTAAAAACAAATTATTAAAACATAAATTAAATTAACGCCATCCAAAACATAGTCCAGGGCATTCCATTTGTCAATCACATTCTTTCATGGTTACATATTGCACTGCTCCAGTTAATTGTTAAATGTTTGGTCCCAGAGCCATGTCTTAAGTTTTTTCCTGAAGGTCAGGAGGCAGATTTGATCTCACTGGGGAGGAAGTTCCACAACCAAGGGATCACCACTGAGAAGGCCCGGTTTCTCATCCCCACCAATTACACCTGCAAAGGAGGTGGGACCAAGAACTGGGCCTCCCCAGATGATCTTAGTCTGAGAGGTGGTTCATAGAGGGAGATATATTTGGACAGGTAAACTGGGCCAGAACTATTTAGAGCTTTATAGGCTAAAGCCAGCACTTTGAATTTTGCTCTGTAGCTGACTGGCAGCCAGTGGAGCTGGTGTAACGGGGAGTTGTGTGCTCCCTGTACTTCACTCTGGTGAGAAATCACCCATTGGACCATTTGAAGCTTCTGAACAGTCTTCAGAGGCAACCCAACATAGAGCATGTTGCAGTAATCTATTCAGGATGTAACCAGAGCATGGACTACTGTGACCAAGTTTGACTTCCCAAGGTACAGGTGCAACTCGTGCACAAGTTTTAATTGTGGAAAAGCCCCCCCCCCCCCCCCCCCCGGCCACCATCAAAACAAGTTGTAACCCTATATCCTTTTGGGCCTTGCAGCTGACCAGGAGTACTTCTCACATGTCTGGATTCGATTTCAATTTGTTCAGCCTCATCCAGACTGTCACAGCTGCCAAGGACTGGTTCAGGATCCAATCAACCTCCTTAGCAGTAGGTGGAAAGGAGTAATAGAGTGTAATGTCATCTGTGTAATACTGGTGTACATCGTACAGCCATCATGGAGATAGTCTTCTCCATGGAGAAATATTCATTCATCCGTGTCATAAGTCATGCTTTATTACAGGATGTTGGTGAGGAGTGGGCATGATGTCACCCATAAGTTTCAGGCGTCCTTCCCAGTTCTTTAGCTTCCATTCATTCCTGGTGTGCTGCCTTGCAACTGATAAAACCTTGTACCAAAATGCTGGTGGTTCAGCAAAAATCATATTACAAGTGCAATCATCTGGCAAAACCTATGCTTCTTTACCTGTCCCTTGTCTTCTTGACCATCTCCTACCTCAATTCTTTCTGTTTTTTCTTCTCTCACCTCATAGAGAGCACGTGGCAAGGGCTTCTGTGTCCTATTGCTTATATCTTTGTTTAACATGTAGAATAACTTCTGAAGTGTAATGAGAAAAACAGCCAATCTCTGATAAAATGTGCAAAGGTTTCCTGTCAGTGCATACAGTGAAATGTGTGGACAAGCCTGCCCATTCAATTTCTAACTGAAGAAAGCTTGTATAAATTTCCCCCTTGTTTGTAGATAAACACATGAAGTTTTTGGAGGTGTCAGATTTTTAAAATGCTCTTTTAAATAAGATTTAAATAATCCTTTCTATCTAGGGAAGGTTAAAATTTGCTTTATGCCAAGTCCTTTTGTGTCAGATCCTCACCATGTATGACAGGTAAAGTTTTTCTTCTTATCCGCAGCTTTATAAACTGCATTTCACCTCAAATACCACAACCCTCAGCCTGATGGAATAGAACATTATGCTTTACCTTTATCTATAACTGTCTACTTATCTGTCTGTTTATGGGTATGTCTATATAGCTGTCTGTCTTCATGCTCTAACACTTAAGGTCAGGCAAAGCAGAATAATGATACGATACAATCCATGTAAAATAAGAAACACTTTCTGTGTTTTAGTTTTTCCTATTCTTCTGAGTGCCACTCTTCAGCTGGAAAAATCACTTATTTAGTAATGAAAGGTTTTAAAGCTACCCTTTATCAGTGTGGATGCCAGGGCTGTAAGTAAGCATTATTAAAATAACATATAATAATGTTTTTTTCAAAGCACAACATCCACACCATCATAATTTTACAAAAGTAAATTGCAACTGCTGCCATGAATGGATGTACATATGTATATCTACATTGTGTACAATTGCATGTTTTAATGAAAAGGAGGATGCTGTTGTCCTCATACTAAGCTTGCATTCTTGTCATAGGTTGACCACTTTGTGAAGAAACACACTGGACTAGAAAGACCATTGCTCTGACTCATGTGTTATCTTTTTGTATATATGGCACTTTGGGAGAGCTTTTCCCCTAAAGGATTGCCTGAAAATACTTGAAATAAATAAATAGCCATTAGAAGTTATTGTGACTGGGAAATTGATACACACAGAAAGTTTGAATACACAATGGCTCACTGCTGTAATGAAACATATGACCAAGTTATCCATAGATTTCTTTTGTGTGTGTCTGATTTCAGTTAACTGCAGTCAGAGGCAGTTCAACCACTAGGCCAACTCCTGTCTCCTGTGGCCTGCCTCCGCAAGGTATTGAACTACTTTTTCTGTTGATTTGTTGTAAAACATGATGTTTTGGTGCTTAATTTGTAAAATCATAACCTAATTTGATGTTTAATAGGCTTCTCCTTAATCCCTCCTTATTATCCAACCTATTTGCTTATCCAATGCTTTTATTTTTTAGTGATTGGTTTGGGTGGGGGGGGGGGCGCCAAAATTCTGTTCACCTACACTTGAAAATTACCTAGGGCTGGCTCTGGCGGCAGTCATTGATACTTGAAATGTTAATAGCCTCTCTCCATCTTCCAGTGTTGTATAGTATGCTTGGACCAGAAGTTTACATTCTCCCTTTCTCTTGAGGAAGCAAAAGAGAAAAGTTGGAAGCAGGGGATAAAATATATCCCCAGTGCATAAGGAAGCCTTGCTGTATTTTCTTTTGGAAATATCAACAAGCAAGAATCAAATAGGTGGATCACAAATGTGCTATGCAATGTGCAGCCAAGGGCTGTAATTTTCAACGAGCTTATACTTAACTAAATAACCTCTGATCCAACTCAGAGCAGCAGGTTCATGGGGAGAAGGATAGCCATTATGTTGACAACCAAAGCATGATTGAATTATGTTTCTATCAGGTTTTGAGGGGTTTGCCGGGAGACCTTACTTAGTGATGTACTTAGTTACAGGCCACATCATCAGACAGGGTCCAAATTGGCAGCATACACCAACTGAACTCTCCTTTTGTGACAGAGCCTAATGGCTCCCATCTCATGATAACAAACTACTTCCAGTGCAAATCTATTGCAAAAGGAAAGTTCAACCGGCATATGCCACCACCGCAGCATCATGGGAGGAGTCACATTGTACATTGGAATCAATGGGGGGAAACAAGGTAGTCAATTATTCCCCCCATGGGATGGAGCAACCGGTGAGTCTGGTGATGTGGGGCGTGGGGCGATGTGATTCTGGTGGCCAGTATGATGAGGTCATTAGCAATTCCTCAGAGAATTATGATACCTTATCTGTGACATTTAACCTACTCAATGTTAACCAAGCCTTCAGAAATAGAATATGATGGGATAAAAGACAAAGTTAATGGATACCTGGGAAAATACAGCCTTCAAGTGCAAATTCTTCTATTCAGGACACCTGCTGTCTTGATAGGAAACAATGGAAATCTCTTTCCTAGAACTGAAAACACTTCAAAAAGTGTTCTATAGTTTTCTGCAAGAATGTGTTTCTTCCAGGACAACATTTTTAAAAAATCAGCAAAGCAATTATTTTGCATCTAGCTTTCTTTCCTGAAGTTTCTTTGTCTAGTGACAATCTCCCAGCTGTTGAAGAAATTATTCCTCTTGTAGTTATTGCCTTGTAAATATGCACCCCTCTAGCAGACATATGTTAAAAAACAATGCACAGCTACTCCCGAGAGTACATCTACTTATCCGACTGCTACTTCAGGAATTCATGCAGATAGATTTATCATAATGTTTGTCTAACAACTGCCACTTCATGCTAAAGAAGCCCCAGAGAACAATAGTGAATTGAAGACAAGAGAATGAATGTTAATTAGGATATACTTATTAAGGGTAGATGTTCTTGATAGATTGGCTTTTTGAACATTTGATATTGATACATCATATAATTAGGGGAAGGAATAAACCACAAGAATCATCTTAAGAAAAAAAATTTCAGCATTTCCATCAACAGAATAGACTTTTGGAATAATGAAATATCTACATTTAGAACCTACTCGTTTTTTGCCTGCTGGGTGGTAAAGGGGGAAGTTGCTTGAATTTCTTATGTCCATGGTTGCATTTTCCTGCCATCTTTAATATATATTATCAGTCTCCTCTGGGTATGGAGACCAGCCAACTACCTGTCAAACTGCAATTTATTAACAGACTTATGACAAAGGATGTCTAATTATCCAGCCTGAGTTAATTAATAAAGAAGTGTCATGCTATATATCTTTGTCTTTATTGTATCTGTAAGGCAAAATTAGGTCCTTAATCTCCTTTATATGTTGTTTGATTTTCAGTAAACTATGATCTAAGTCATAAAAAAGCAGCAAAGAGAACAGAGAATCCAAAATGGAGGTGGAGTGTTATTCAAGTTTATACCTTTTCCCCCTAGGCATGAATTTACATTCATTAAGATGAGCACACCTGTACTGGAAAAACAAAGGAAACATGAGTCTCTTTGCACCATTGACTGGGCCACAAGATTTGAAGTCTACATCAATTTGGGAAAAAATTGGATTACAACACCCAAAAATCTCTGTCAGTGTGCTCTAGTAGACCAAAAAACTTACATCAGGTGTCTACATGGTGTGAAGAGATTTTACAAAATAGATGACTTCAGTGCAAGTCAAGGGAGATTAATCAGTTTCCAGAAGAAATCCTGTAGGTATTTTCAACCAATGAAGAACAGAAAATTGGACATAATGTGTTACCTCATTCCGTAATCTTGGTTCACTAATCTGAAGGTCGGAATAAAGACTTATACATACAGAAATTAGAATTGTACTAGGACATTTAATCTTTCTTCCACAGACACATTCAAGCAAGTTCAGGAAGACTTTTGTTTATTAGAGAAAAAGTGGTTGAGATATTTGCTCTGAATACAGAAAAAATGTTCAAGGACACCCAAGATATCTTATTATCCTTCATGACTGTTCTGTTATGCTAGTTGATGTATTGGGAAAATGGGGTTTATACTGTGATGTTGTCTTACCAATTTTCCGATTCTGGCCTCAAGAGAAGAAGGACAAGTGAACATAAGTCCATCAATAAGCTAATTCTGAGATAGTAGTTTCACTTGGCTAGAGCCCTGTCTGGTCTTGATCAATCATGCATCTAAATATTGATTTCAAAGGGATCTCAAATGCAGGGTCTCAAGAGGTTTCCTTTCACATAATACATCTACAGGCTTGAATGTCAGTAAACCACGAGAAAGGACATATCAATATATAGAATTGAAGACTTCTAAGCCCAGGAAGGTTTTTCAGCTACCAGAACTGAATTGAGCTGCTAGTCTTTCCCCACAAAAATCAATTGCCAATTGCCCCTGGATGGACCCAGAGGAGTAGTCTGCTTTTATTGGCAGATTTTGTTCTACTGCAAGTGACCCAGTGTATTCATATCAGGTTCTGGCCACTACTGCTATATATGTGGTAGAGTGCAGGAATGAGCTTCATGATGAAAACAATACCTGTATCTATAAATATTATTCTGTGCTTCTGCTTAAATTTGCACCTTCTACCATAACCATTTCTCAATTAAGATGTAATTTATAGCCAAGCTGGATGCATGTAAGAAAGGAAACAGATCCTATCTTGTTATCTGTCAGAAGGGAGGACTAAATCCTGCAGATTTGACCAGAAAGATCAGATATTGAATAAATTTCATTAGCCACTGGTGGTTTCAATGTCAATTGAATGGTGAATCTACTGTGGGCTTAGGTCTGAACTTTCAAAGTGCTGAACCTATATGTGGGTTAAGATGCAGCACCTTGGACAGCCCTTTTGAGGCCTAGAAAAAAATCCAGAGCAGATTCATCACTCCATTTTTAAAGACACCACATGTTACTGAAAAGAGAGAAGAAAGAACCGAGGGTCAAATTTGATGTCACCTTAATGGCAGTAGATTTTGTATCCCAGAGGGCCAAGCAATAGCAGATTCTTCCTCAACTGTGAAGGCACTCTTTCTTCACAGAAGATAGTGGCACAATGGGTTAAACCCTTGTGAACCACTGACCTGAAGATTGGGTAGCTGACTTGACGGTTGCTGGTTCGAATCCGTGAGACGGGGTGAGCTTCCATCTGTCAGCTCTAGCTGAAAAGCCTTTCAGTAACACATCCAGGTGTCCCCTGGGCAACGTGTCTGTAGACAGCCAATTCACTCACACCAGAAGCGACTTGCAGTATGTTCTGATGCAATGATAAAACCTTTTCTTTTTTGGAAAATAAAATGCTTGTGAAAGCACTTATGGTTAAATGGCATTTTGCATAAATCACATTTTTGTGCCAAATTTTGTTTTTCAAAACACTCCCCTCCTGTGAATCATACATCATTTTGTAATGGTGGAACAATATAAAAAAAAAAACCCAGAAAATAAAAAGAAATTGCTAAAAAGTGTTCTTGAATGTTGAGAATCCCAGAGAATCCTTGATCAATGGAACTCTTTGCAGCTGAGGACTTATTCTGCATGAAATTCACACTGTTTGCACCAAAATTAGCATTCTCTGTGGAGGAAACAGCATTGTCTCTGCAAAAAGATTGTGCATACTTATCAAATAGAGGAACTATTAATGAATTAATGAAGACACACGCTGCATGTCAAAGTCCAGGTGGACATGAAGGACAAACATCTCTAGTCAAAGCTCAGAGATAATGCGAAAAATTCATTGGAGTGGCCATACGTTGCTGTAATGTAAAAAGCGTGCAATATGTCCAGTTGGTCTCTAAAAGAGCCACAAATCTCGAACAACAGATGCTGTACTGATTGGAGTTCTCACTAAAAACAGCCAGCTTTTATGCAGTCATCCAGAGAAGAACAGAATGGGCCAGGAATTGCCAAATGCGAAGGCTACCTTGGACAGTGCCAGATTGTAAATCCCTTTCAGCAGGGCGAGTTTAAAATGGCATGTTCCACCTGACAACATTCAGCACCCTCTGGCTGGTGTAATCTCATTTACTGTGCAGGTAAGCTAGCTTTTAAATACTGCTGCAGGTGAAAAGATCACTCTTTTGTTCTCACAGCGGATCTATTTTTATGAAGAAAAGCAGATAAACACCATAAGAGAAATCTTCCTTTTGTGTGACCTTCTCTGTGGTTGGGCACACAATAGACACACAGTTCCTTAGCCTGGAGACAAATGGTAGAGCATTTTGACAGAACTTGAATTATATCTCAAATGGAATTCTCACCGACTTTGATAATGCTGGCATGAATACATTTTCTTTGGTTTTCTCTATCAAGACAGACATGTCTAAAACCTATGGTACTTAAAGGGGAGGAGAGATAAAAGGCTGCACAAGGCCTATTCAGACATTAGAAGCAAAAAGCCATTTCTTATGTAAGAAGGAGGCTGCTAGCAAGCTCAACAATCTGGCGTCCCTTTGTTTAAATTTTGATGGTATTTGGCACCTCTGAGGGAAGTCATCTACTTTAATGTGGTTATGGCAGGACTGTCTCTCAGAATCAGGGTCTTTTTGAAGTATTTTTCCACTATATCCACTCATTTGAATGACATCTTGGCATTTAATTATCTTCAGAAGTGGAAATTTCACATTCTGTCTCATTAATTGACAATCTGTGGTGGATAATACAGACCAAGAACTCCAAAAGAAACATCTCTGAACCTGAAATGAGATCAATAGGCATTGCTCACTCCAGAGAAAGCTTCTAAAAATTATCAATATAAGCATGAAAAGTTACCTGCCCAGCTTCCTGAGTTTTAAAATAAAAAAATATAAATACAATTAAACAGAATAAAATACAATTAACGGACTGTCAACATTTGTAATAAACACATGTACTTGATTTTTTTTCTAGTCTTCAAATTACGATGTCACTGAAGGGGTGAATTCTCCAGCACAGTCCTCCTCAGAAAACAAAACCATTTTAATACCCTAAAGACACCAGATCCTGTCTGATCTGGAATGCTAAGCAGGGTCTTCTCTGGTTAGTAAATGGATGAAAGATCACTAATGAATACCAGGTGCTATAGGTTATATTTCAGGGGAAGAAACTGACAACACCAGCTCTGAGTTTTCATTAATTAAGAAAATGAAATTCATGGAATCACCATCAATCAATAAGTGACTTGAAGGCATATGCGTGAGAATGCGCACACACACACACACACACACACACACACACATCCTTGCCATTAGTACTGGATTGAAACTTCCTTGTGTTTTTACTTTGTGAGACCTCTTGCGAAGACTGGCTAAGCCAAGCTGCCATTGTCTTGTAGATTGAGTTGTTGGACTCTTACTATTTGCTGAAGTACATTTGGAAAAATATGGTCTAAATCAGACATGGGCATAATTTGGCCCTCCAGGTGTTTTGGACTTCAACTCCCAGAAATCCCAGCCAGCTTACTAGCTTTTAGAAATTGTGGGAGTTGAAGTCCAAAACACCAGGAGGGTCGAAGTTTTCCCATGCTTGGTCTAAATACACTAAAAAATAAGCAGCTCAGTCCTCATCGCTACCTGGATGTGAGACTGTAATCAAAAGCCAGATATTGTCAGTGGTAATTCAGAGGGATAATTGGTACACCAACCTTTGAGTATTTATTAAGAAAACCTCATGAAGTTCATGGGTCACCAGAAGTCACACTTCTTGAAGTTTCTATTTCTAGAGCATTACTATTTTGCTGTATTAGCATCTGATATCTTAGCCCAATGCCTTTTATTTCTTCTGTGCTTCAAATGGTACTGGAGGTGGATGGGGAAGGAGTAAAAATGCTCCAGTTCCCAGGAGATATTTTGAACCAATGTTTTAAAAGTCAAACTTTTGCTTATTTCTAGAGAGCTTTGGAAGCCAAGAAATTGACCTGTGGGCCATATGTTATCCACAGGTTATACTTTGCCCACCTCCTACTTTAGAAGGTTGGCATTAGCAGAACTCCTCCTCCAGGAAAAGCAGCATTAAAATCAAAAGTGGATTTGCTTCTCCCAATTCTTCAGATCCGGGGAATTTTTGCCAGCCTCTATGTCACATGCTGGGGCTAACCCTGTATGTGCAAGAAGTGCAAGAATAAACAATAGCCAATGTTACAATCCCATAGCCAGTTTTATTTATTTATTTATTTATTACATGCATTTATACCCCACCCTTCTCCCCGAGGGGACTCAGAGCGGCTTACATTCTGCCACGAGGGCCAGCAACAAATATACTATAAAACAAAACAATTAAAACATGATAAAAACATGATAAAAACGTGATAAAAAGTATATAAAAATTAAAACACTGCAAGGCAGCGATATTGCACCATCCTCAGTCATTCACTACTGCTACAATTACAGATTTGAGACCTGATTACGTCAGCCAGTGAGCTTATTCGCTGAATGCCTGGGCGCAGAGCCAAGTTTTTAGTTTTCTTCTAAATCCCAGGAGGGAAGGGGTTTGCCGGATATCGCTGGGGAGGGAGTTCCACAGCCGGGGAGCCACCACCGAGAAGGCCCTGTCCCTCGTCCCCACCAGCCGCGCCTGCGAGGCAGGTGGGATCGAGAGCAGGGCCTCCCTGGAAGATCTTAAGGTTCTAACAGGCTCATAGGAGGAGATACGTTCGGATAGATAGGCAGGACCAGAACTGTTTAGGGCTTTGTAGGTCAAAACCAGCACTTTGAATTGGGCTCGGTAGCATATTGGCAGCCAGTGGAGCTGGCTTAGCAGGGGGGTTGTAGGCCACTCCCGTTATTAACCTGGCTGCCGCCCGCTGCACCAGCTGGAGCTTCCGGGCCATCTTCAAAGGCAGCCCCATGTAGAGTGCATTGCAGTAATCCAGCCTGGATGTGACCAGAGCGTGGACCACCGTGGCCAAGTCAGACCTCCCAAGGAACAGGCGTAGCTGGCGCACGAGGCGGAGTTGTGCGAAGGCTCTCCCGGCCACCGCTGAAACCTGACGCTCCAGGCTCAGCGATGAGTCCAGGATCACCCCCAGACTGCGAACCTGCGTCTTTAGGCCGTCCAACACAGGCTGTAACCCTATTCCCTGTTCGGCGCCTTCAACTGACCAGGAGGACCTCCGTCTTGTCTGGATTCAGTTTCAATTTATTGGCCCCCATCCAGTCCGACACAGCAGCCAGACACCGGTTCAGGACCTGGATGTCTCCTTAGTGACAGGTGGGAAGGAGTGACAGAGCTGGACATCATCTGCATACAGATGACACCGGACCCCAAAACTCTGGATGATCTCTCCCAGCTGCTTCATGTAGATGTTAAACAACATGGGGGACAATATCGACCCCTGCGGGACCCCACAGGACAATGGCTGTGGAGTCGAGCAGGTGTCCCCCAGTGACACCATCTGGGATCGTCCCTCCAGGAAGGACCGGAGCCACTGCAGAACAGTGCCTCCAATGCCCAACCCGGCGAGTCGTCCCAGAAGGATACCATGGTCAACGGTATCGAAGGCCACTGAGAGGTCCAGCAGAACCAGCAAGAACACACTCCCCTTGTCCAGTTCCCGGCGAAGATCATCGACTAAGGTGACCAAGGCTGTCTCGGTGCCATGCCCCGGCCTGAAGCCAGACTGTGCCGGATCTAGAATATCAGCATCTACCAAGAATGCCTGGAGTTGCGCTGCCACCACCCGTTCCACGACCTTGCCCAAAAAGGGGAGATTGGAAATCGGCCGATAGTTATCCAATTGAGTGGGGTCCAGTGATGGCTTTTTCAACAGTGATTTTATCACAGCCAATTTGAAGCTCGCTGTCCCTAAGGGAGGCATTCACCACCACCTTCACCCACTCAGCCAATCCCCCTCTGGCTTCTCTCACCAGCCAGGATGGGCAGGGGTCTAGGATGCAGGTAGTGGCCCTCGCCTCTCCAAGCACCTTGTCCGCATCCTCGAGCTCAATTAATTGAAATGAATCCATCAAAATAGGACAAGAAGGTGTTCGTGTTACATCCCCGGAGACTGCCGTTAATATGGCGTCAAAGCCAGAGCGGATCAGAGCGACTTTATCCTTGAAGAACCGAACAAATGCTTCACAGCGAGCTGCCGAGCTGTCAGGGATCCCATCTTGAGTGGTGGGATTTAACAAACCTCTGACAACTCGAAACAGCTCCGCCGGACGGTTCTTCGCGGACGCAATATTAGCTGCAAAGAAGGCGTTCTTTGCAGCATCTATTGCCACGGCATACGCCTTCAGAAAGAGGTGCAGCCTGATTCGTTCCACTTCGAGTGCCACACGCGCTCTCGAACCCTTGCCAGGAATTTATCAGAGTTCATAAAACAACAAGTTGCCAGGAATTTATTAGAGTTCATAAAACAACAAGCAAGAATTCAAGAGTACAAAGCAAAGTCAGAGTTTTGAAGTCAAGCCAGAAAGTCTGGGTATAAACTGAAGTCCAGGTCCATAAATCAAAGCAAAGAATCAGAGTCAAGAATTTAGGATACAATAGGGTCTAGAACAGGATTACAGGAACAAGCTCAGAATCTAATATTCTAACTCAGGGGCAGCAGAGCTGTGATCCAGGACAAGAGTACCAAGATACGAAATTATCTTCTACCAAAGAGCTATTTTTTTCCAGACCTCATTGTATCAAGAGATCTCAACTGCTGCTCATTTCAGCAAGCCTTGACAGATAATCCCAGAAACCAGTGATGCTTTTTTTAAGGGGAAGGCCAGATTAACCCCTTCTAAACTATCTGTAATACCAAGAAGAGTCTTACTCTGCTGGAGACTGCCCCCAGCAGCAGACAAACTGCTGACCATGACACTGTAATTCCCATTATTCATCTCCAATGGTGCGGAATCATGGGAGCTGAAATCCAACAACATTGGAAAGGCCACATATTATCAATCTCTATTACATATGTATCCTTGTAGTCCCCATCCATCTCAATGATTCCACCAGTCTATGTTTTATTTTCTTCCCAATGAGGTGACTGCTTTGCCAGAACCTCCTGGGGGAAAAATAAGAAGGAGCTACCATGACATTCATCTTGAGAATGATACAGAATCGCATTCAAGGCACTTGGCAAATGGCAAATGCAGTGAATGAAGTGTTCCTTCCTCTCTCTTTTAAGAATTTGCTTTGGGAAGGCTGTCATGAAAAAGTTATAAAAAGCTTCATAAAGCACTCACAAACATCTGTTTTTTTGGAAATGAGCCAGTGCTAGCTTGAATATTTTGGACACACAGCAGAATGATTTACTGGCATACAATGTCAGAAAAGATGATTATCTTAATCCTCCTAGTTTTGATTGAATTTTCTTACAAATTGTTTCCTTTCCTGTTTGCAAACCTAAATCCGTTTTGCATCCTGCGCTGTAAATCACTTATTTTCATCAGACAGGAAATATGCTCAACAATCAATGTTGTTTGGTTATTAGTTCCTTTTTTCCTTTCTTACTTTTCACTATAGGCTCTCTAAACCTTTGGAACATGATGTCTATGGAATACAGGAATAGATTGCCTAATTGTCTCTCTCCACTCTATAGTAATATTAGCCCTGAATTTCCAGGAGCTATGAATGAATGTGCTCACTTCCCATCATATCTCAATTGGCCAATATGCACAGACATAGATTTACTTCTCCAAGGTTTTCCAAAAGTCCTTGATGGGCCGGAAAGATGTTCAAATGCAGTGAAAACGATTGGTTCATCTACACTGTAGAATTAATGTAGTTTGACAGCACTTTAACCAGCATGGTTCAATTCTATAGAAACATGGAAGCTGTTATTTTACAAGGTCTGTAATCTTCTTGAACAAAAATGCTGGTGTCTCACCAAACTACAAATACTAGGAGTCACTGAGCCACTGCAGTTAATATGGTGTCAGACCGCATTAATTTGTTTCATAGTATAAATCTCTGTATTCAGAATTATGTGTTAATTCCTTTCCTTGTGTTGCTTGGTAGTGTTCAACAAAGGAACTCCTCCTCCTCCTCCTCCTCCTCCTCCTCCTCCTCCTCCTCTTCTTCTTCTTCTTCTTCTTCTTCCTCCTCCTCTTCTTCTTCTTCATTTTATTTATACCCCACCTTTCTAACTGTGAGGACTCAAGGTGGTTAAAAATCCCACACTTTGGTCATAGTTTTAAAAAATGCAATACAAATTTAAAAAACCAATTTATAGTGTGGATTAAGATAAAAACAGATTAGGATATAATAAATGCACTTAAAATAGCCTTTTAAACTCACGGCCCCTCCCTCCATAACTCCACCCACATTTTCCCAGCAGCATGCCTCTTATTCTTTCCCAAATGCCTGCTGGCAGAAAAAGGTCTTGATCTACTTGCAAAAGGCAAGCAGGGATTGGGGCCTTCCGGTCTGTTTTGGGCAGGAGTTCCACAGTCTGGGAGCCGCCATGTGACCACCAAATGCACTTGAGCGGTGTTGGGACAGAGAGAAGTCCCTCCCCAGTAGATTGTAGATGTCTACCAGGTTCAGAGAAAGAGAAACTGTTCTTCAGAAAACCTGGACCATAACCGTATAGGGCTTTGTAGGCCAAACCAGCACTTTGAATTATGCTAGGAAGCATGTTGGCAGCTAGTAGAATGGTTGCAATGGAGGAATTGTACACTCCCTGTAGCCAGTTAGCAATCTGGCTGCTGCTCTTTGAAACAACTGAAGTTTCTGAGCACTTTTCAAAGGCAGCCCTACATAGTAGTCCAACTGGGATGGAACCAAAGTGCGTATCACTGTGGACAGATCCAACTTCTCTAGGAATGAGTGCAGTTGATGCACTAGCTTTAATTGTGCAAAAGCACTTCTGGTCACTTCTGACACCTGGGTTTCCAGGTTCAGTGCTGAATCCAGGTGTACCCCCAAAGTGTGATGCTACATTTTCAGGGGGAGTGTGACCTTATATACCACAGGCTGTTTCTCTATTCCCAAATCTATATTACGACTGACCCAGAGCACCTCTGTCTTGTTTGGATTAAACTTCAGTTTGTTTGCCCTCGTTCAGTCCATTACATATGCAATTGCAATAAACATCTCTGCTTTGTGGGGAATTCATGCACTAATGCACTCATATGTACTCCAGATTGGTGGCATCACATGCACAACGTCATTTATGAAACCCTAAACTGAATGCAGTCATTCCACATTAGGCAAAAATGTTTGATGGTTTCCATTGATAAATGTCCACATGCAAAAGACACCAACAGCATTCTAGTCAATACAACCTTGTTGTGTGCTCACATGAGAGCAAAAATTGGGGTTTCCAAGCTAAATATGGGATTTAGTTCATCTTGCTTTAATATTCAGCAAATTTCCAATCAAATAAAAACTTAACCAAGAATTAAACCAACAGAATTGTGGTATCTCTCCTCCCTTGTTCCTTTCAAAACCTATTATGTTTGTTGATACAGCCCCCTCTTGACACAGATATTTCCTAAGCAGTAGAAAGGACATCATGGTGAAGAAACATCCCACTTACATGGTGGAGAAGCTATGGATTGGAAAGTCCTCTTCTATGACCTACTAGGGATCCTCAGGTCATCCCAGAATACAATGCAATTGTGGGCATCTTGATATAGGAGCAATTTCATAACTATAGTATTAGGGAGAACCCACAGTATAGGGTATATCTACGTCTGCTGGATAAATCTAGTGAAAAAGACTCCAGATCTGTTTTGATGCAGCCCAGGAGCATCCTTGGAGCCCTCTGGCCATCTACACAGCCAGCCACTCAGTCTCTTGAAGCTGCTGCTGTTCCATCAGCCATGCATCATATAGACTGTCTACAGCAGCTGAGCAGGGAGTCCCCTATATTTTGGCTGTGTAGATATGACCACAAACAGTTCTTCAGTCCTCCCAAAGAAAAGCCAGCAGTGATTGAGAATGAACTAAAAGTCACATATAGAATATCTGTAACCAACAGCAGGCCACTTATTGATTGATAACTTGTTGATTGACAACTGCTTTTGCCAACAGACTGCAGAAAGCCTTCTTTCCAATATCTATTGGAAAAAAAAACCACAATATTGTGCAGTCACGAAGGAGTCAGAGAGAGAGAGAGAGAGAGAGAGAGAGAGAGAGAGAGAGAGAACACTTTTAATGAGGCCTCATTGGACTGGGCTTACTGGTCATTAGAACGTAAATCCCTCAAGATCAATGCTTTTCTCTTCCGGTGTTTGCCTGGAGCAGTTTTGGTGAAGCTGGAGAAATACATGCCTACCCTGAGACTGAAATATTTTTCACTTGAACATCAAAGGATATTGCCCAAAGACATGATTTTTAGCATATGAAGGAAGCTGAAAAGGTGGGGAACCTTGTACCAACCATAGAGAATAGTGACACCTCCTGGGATAATACTATAGCTAAAACCATTAAGGAACTCTTTGCATCCAAAAATTTATCTCAGCAATGTTCTCAGAACTGAAGAACTAATATAATTGCTTTCCTTTAGAGTTGCTTGATTGTTGCTGCCCTCTTACTTTCAATTTTATATAAACCCTCTGAAAGGCAAGGAGAATTAGTTGATGCATTAATTCAAGGCAATTATTATACAACTTTACAATGAAGAAAGTTATCTCCCCCAACCTCCATGTTATGGCAAAGCATTTTGCTACCTCAAATGGATATGGTTATATTTAAAATAATAATGAGATCCGAGTTCACTCTCTGCAAATCACAATTCTATTCAAAAGAGACCAACATAGGAGAACCCTGTAGAGATTTTACAACCGCATAACTGTTCAATTATATGAGCATTTGTGTATTTTACTGGCTTATGAAAAGACGACCCAGAATCCTCCTAATGCAAGCACTACTTCAGGTGACTGAATAGTCTATGGCAGTGGTTCTCAACCTGTGGGTACTCAGGTGTTTTGGCCTACAACTCCCAGAAATCCCAGCCAGTTTATCAGTTGTTATGGTTTCTGGGAATATAAAGCCAAAACTGGGGGTTTGTGTATTGATAGTGTTTAAATGCAATTTGTGTCTTGCATGTATTGCATGCTGATTGCATCATCCAGAGTATACTATAGTCTGTAAAGAGTTAATTCCTAAGAAGCAGTGGTGTCCTTGATGTGTGGCTGGAACTGGGGAGTGTCCAGACACAAGTGTTTGTGCATTACTGATTACATCTGTTCAGTTCAGTTCTGTCTGCCTAGAGTGAGAGTCCTGTGTTTGTCTACAAGTCTGTTTGTCTTGATTTTTACTGCTTACATTAAAACTTGTATATAATTTTACCAAAGTCTCTGGGTGTCTCTTCGTTCTGCGTTCCACTGATTCCATACAACTACTGCTGTACTGCAATTACTCTGACAAAAACATCTGGGGACCCACAGGTTGAGAACCACTAGTCTATGGGATCTCAAGAATGATGGCAGGGCACAAAATCACCCTCTCTGTCTGGCCCTCTTGGTCCTCTCTGCAATCCAGCAGTTACCTTAGTTAGCATGACACAGTGCAAATAGTACTTCATCTCATATATATATATATAGGTTACTATTCTCAAGGCTCAGAGGGAGGCAATGGCAAACTCTTTCTGAACAAACCCTGCCAAGAAATTCCCACTAAAGTTTTGCCTTAGGTTTGCAAGAAATCGAAAAGGACTTGGATGCACACAACAGCAACAGAAACAGTAGGCCTGCTTATTACATGAACTTGTTGAACATGCTTTTCCTTATATGTGAAGAGCTTTAAATGCCATAGAAGGATTTTTATTGAATCAAAGTCAACAGTTTGTCCATGTCTGCCAAATCATACCATTCAGAAAAATCTGCCAATAAACAATGTATCCAGATCCCAAACTTTCTTGCTTTAGTGCATGCTCATCACAGCACGCTGTCTATATGAATCTCAATGTAAATTGTACCCTTCCATCTCTAATTCTTAATTTGTTTTCATGTTGTATTGTCGAGTTTCTATCACCAATATGTAACTATGTTTTCCATTTATCTTTCCTCTTAATTTCTCTTCTTAACAAAGCTTAATGTGGTAATATCCATAAGGGCAATTATAGAGTCTTGTTTTATATCAATTAAATAACCTTAACAAAGAATGCCTGATAATAATATAACATCTGATAAAATGCCAAGATCATTTTAATTTGCACTGTACTTGTGTCTGGCTTCTATTATTTTTTGTTAGAAGTTTAGCTGTTTGAAAGTAGAAAAACCTTCCATGTTCTGTTTGCTAATTTTCTTGTTGTTTATTTGCTCTTTCAGTCTAATTTCCTCATAATTTTTTAAAAATGCTAATTTTTTCATGCTCTAGAGAAAGTGACACATCGTGTGCTCAATGATCAGATGACACTTTAGTAGTTTTATGTTTGCAGTTAGCTTATGAAAATATTTAGGAAGACAGCTAAATATTAGCCAGTAATCTGAAAATATTTTCTCATTTTTAATACACACAGAAGAGATAAATATCAACTTTGGAGCTTTAACCTGCAATATTTTGCAAATAGCTGAAAGATATATTCCTGTTTCTGTATGGCTGTACAAATCTATAAAATATGCATTAGTTCACATGACTGCATCTGTTTACAGAAATTGCTCCTATTTATCGAGAAGACATTTCACTGAAGTGAGTCAATTTCACTGAAGTGAGCATGCACTAAAATATCCTATCATTATTTGCAAAAGCAAAAAGAGGATGGAGAATCAAACAATTATGCGTATGATATTTAATCACATAGGAAATTTCTGGTGTGTTTCCATTCTCTAATTATTACGCTGACTTTAGGATTCTAGGAACTGTAGTTTAATTTGCGTAACACTAAAGCTCCCAAAGTTCCTTTTGGTGGTATATATGAAATATTGATCCTCCTAGCCTACCATATTAGGAACTATCAAATGTATCAGTTTCTTTTCTCCTGCCTTTTCATCAACAGTGAGTCTACTGCAAGATCTCTGTTAATGTTTGCATCTTCTAAGTGGTTTTCACTTTGTGAAGCTGAGGTTAGGATATTTATGAGCTGCACAAGGAGAAATAAAAAGGAGATCACAGTCCTAATGAAGACTGCATTAAGTTTTTATTTGAAACATTATGAGCATACTACACCACCTCTGTGTGCATATTCTATAGCATCATGCATACTGTAGAACTGAATCTTGCATTCCTTTATAAATTGGGGGAGAGCCTCCAAGAGTGCACTACAAGAACATGACTATCAAACCATGCCAAATTTTGCTGGAAATGCAGCTACACAGAATCTGAACAGATCAAAGAGTGTATAGTCAAATAGGCCACAAATATAGGGAGAACAATACAATTAGAGGAGTGGGAAAAATTTGGAACAGGAAATAAAAATGCACTTATGCATACGACTTAAAAGAATACTGGCCGAAGATGATGCATAGATTGTATATAACACCAAATAAATTAGGAAAATGCTACAAAGACATAAACACAAAATGTTGAAAGTGTGGGAAACAAGAAGGGTTTTTTTTTTCCACATGTGGTGGTTATGGAAAAAAGCGAGAGATTATTGGCAAAACATACACGAAAGGACACAAAAAATACTGAATCCTAACTTCCAGATGAGACCGGAAATATATCTGCTAGGAAAGACAGATGTGAAATTGGAAAAAAAGAATTTTTTTAAATTGTATGACAACAGTTGGGAGGATTGTATGCGCCAGAGTTTGGAGACAAAAAGAAATCCCTAATACAGAACAATAGTTAATCAAACTATTAGAAATAAACAACATGGACAGATCGACATTCCTAATGACAAAACAACAAGGAAGACCTCAAAATGAAATGGATTGGAGCCTAATACAGAAATATATATTAAAAGAAAACAAGAAGTAAATAAACATAAGAAGAAATAGAAGAAATAGATATCCCGGGAGATGGGTTGAAAAGGAGGGGAACAATTGTGTAAAAAAAGGAAGAAAAGAAAGAAAAAGTCACATTGAGAATGACTAGAAGTCACATATTTTTTATATTTTTATATACGAGGGTTGAATGAAAAGTAATGCCTCCACCTTTGTAACTCCTCAACAGACGGCAGTACTGGTATGCGGCAGGTACCGGCTTGTTCAGTAGACTCTCCTCTACAGTTCCATTTGGTGGGAAGCCTTAGCATTGAACGGTTGTGTTGTTAAAGTGCGAAGTATGGAGCCCTGCATAGAAGCAGGCACTGAATTTTTGACAGCAGAAGGTGTCACCCCAAAGGAGATCCATCAGAGAATGCAAGCTGTTTATGGTGCTTGTGTTGATGTGAGTACTGTGCATCGTTGGGCGAGTAAGTTTAAAGATGTTGAGGTGGGAACATCTGACTTGTGTGACAAACAAAGAGTTGGACGTCCTGTGACAGCAACCACCGAGTTTCACAAGCAAAAGGTTGACAGATTGATTCAGGATGATAGTCGTATCACTCAGAGAGAAATTTCAAGCATAATCGGCATTTCACAAGAACGTGTGGGTCACATTATTGCTTTGCTTCGCTATCGGAAGATCTGTGCATGATGGGTACTGCGAGACGCTGGTTGTGGAAACAGCATGTCGACTTCTTCCGTGACGGCTTCAGAAAACGTATTCATCGTTGGCAGAAATGTATCCAATTGTCTGGTGATTATGTGGAAAAGTTAATAGTGGTAGTTAAAGAGCACATTCTAGGGATTAGTTCTGCATTTGATTTATTAAAATATTCCCGTCCAAACCCAAGTAACGAAGGTGGAGGCATTACTCTTCATTCAACCCTTCCATTTTCCCTTCTTTTTTCTTTTCTTTTTTTCTTTTTGGAATTTTAACTATGTATGATAAAATAGCAATAAAGATTATTTATATATAAAAAAAGAAATGCGGCAACACTTTTAGCACTGAAGAATGAAGAATGTCTCACAGTGGTCAGTAGTAATAGGGGGTCAGATAACAATGTTAAATTGGTGAACTGGATAGCAAAATGTGCTATAACATGATGTCCTTCGTGCAAAGACAAGGTTTTTGCAGTTTAATAAACTTTTGCCATCTTTTATGATAGAACTAATTAGTAAATGACATTTATAACCCCGGAACAAAAACCATAGTGTAGAAACCATCAAAGCACCCACGACAAATGGCCATCTAGCCTCTGAATAATTAATAATAATAATAATAATAATAATAATAATAATAATAATAATAATAATAAACATATTCCTAGTTTGAAAATGTTATTTCCTGTTTAATTGTGTAGTCCTTACATTGAAAGTCGTAGTTCTACACCAGAAACTTTGTGTTTGCACAAAAAACTTTGCTAAATGGGTGGATGGTGATGTTAAATTGGTGGGCTGGAGACTACAGCAAAATGTGCTATAACATGATGTCCCTCATGCAAATAATAACAACAACGATAACAACAACAACAACAACAACAACAACAACAACAACTTTATTTTTATACCCCCCACCATCTCCCCAAAGGGACTTGGGACGGCTTACATACGAGACCAAACTCAAAGCATACAACAAGATTACAAACTAAAATACAATTAAAAACATAGTAACATATAAAAGACTAATAAAAAATTAAAATAGCAGGGTATAAAACATCATTAAAATGTATCAAAACCAAACCTCAAAAACCAGTAACCAGGAATATGTTGGGGATAATCAGAATTAGAGAGACAAAGTTTTTGCAGTTGAATAAACCTTTGCCATGTTTTTTTTATGATAGAACCAATTAGGAAATGACATTTATAACCCAGGAACAAAAATTGTAATTTATTGGAACTTTGGCTGGCTATGGAGGAGCAAATTTCTTTGATGCTGAGCAGTATACTGCATTCTGGGAAATGTAGTTTAGGACAGGGTCTTTTGCATTCTCTGTCATAGGGCTTCTCCATTTCCAAACTACATTTCCCAGAATTCTGTGCTGTTCCCAGAAAAACTGCTCCCTCTTTCCCCACTTCTAATGCAGAGACTCCATTAGAAAGGCAAGGCACTAAGGAAAGGCACTAAGGCAGCTTTTGGCTTTGCTTTCAGCTTTGCTTCCTTGCACTGAATATGAAACTGAGTTTGGGAGCATTCCAAGATTTACAAAACTAAAACAAAAAAGCATGGGGTAGGTTTCAATTCTTAAATTTTTGGCACTGACCACGTCCTGTATTGGATATCACCTCCTAAGTATAAATATAATGAATTTGATCTGAATTGCTATTATTATTATTAATAACAGATTAATAACGGGGGCGAACTACAGGGAAATATCTACTCCCTTATTCAAGGAGCTCCACTGGCTGCCGTTCATTTTCCGGTCCCAATTCAAGGTGCAGATTATCACCTATAAAGCCCTAAACGGTTTGGGAGCCGCCTACCTTAGTGACTGTATCTCCTATCATAAACCTCTTCGATCGTCAGGGGAGGCTCTCCTGTTGCCTCTGCCTATATCTCAGGCCCGTCTTGTGGGAACAAGGGAGAGGGCCTTTTCTGCTGTGGCCCCCCGACTGTGGAATTCACTGCCCATTGAGATTAGGCAGGCCCCCACTTTGCTAGCCTTTAAGAAAGACTTAAAAACATGGCTCTTCCGGTGTGCCTTTGGAGAGTGTCATATTTTCCTTCGGTTATTCCCTTGGGATATCTATCCTCTAGACTGTTCCACTATTTTATGTCCCTGCTCCCCGTGGTTTTATTCATATGTCTTTCTCATCAAGTTTTAATTTAGTGTTCATGTGGCCTGCCCTGGTTTTTATTGCTTTTTCTGAATTTTGGATTGTAATGTATGTTATTATTTATTGTATTGTTAAATTGTGTTAGGATATGTTGTTTTATATTTTGTCATATTGTATGGTTTTGGGCATGGCCCCATGTAAGCCGCCCTGAGTCCCCGTTGGGGAGATGGTGGCGGGGTATAAATAAAGTTTTATTATTATTATTATTATTATTATTATTATTATTATTATTATTATTTGCGAGGAGTAACTTAAAAAATGCCCACCTCTATGCCTAGCTATGGAGTACTCCCTTGTGGGGTGATGAGCAGACATTTAATTCCCCTTGGTGCGGGCAGCCATCATTTTCATGCCCCATAATAGAGCACTCAAAATGAAATGGATCTACACTGCAAGTCCCATCCAAGGCTGTATTCATAGCATAGAATTATAGCAGTTTGATTCCATATGAATTGCTATGACTCAATACTATGGGATTTTGTAGTTTTGCCAGATCTTTATCCTTCTCTGTCAGAGAGTTCTGGTGCCTTAACAAATTACAAATCCTAGGATTCTGTAAGCTGTAGCTAGGGTGGTTAAAGAGATGTCAAATCACAATAATTCTGCTTTGTGGATGGTCTCCAAGCAGGTCTGGATTTGGCAAGAAGGATATTCCCAATGTCTATATTTTGGAGTCTATCTTGTCAGTCACTGTGTGTTGCTGTAGAGCAGGGGTCCCCAAACTTTTTAAGTGGAGGGCCAGTTCATGGCCCCTCAGACTGTTGAGGGGCCGAATTATCATTTGAAAAAAAATACAAACAAATTCCTATGCACACTGCACGTGTCTTATTTGTAGTGCAAAAAAACGCAACAATTATTTATTTATTCATTTATTTATTTACTACATTGATACCCCACCCTCTCTCACCCCAAAGGGGACTCAGAGCGGCTTACAAGTTGTGTGTACATACAATATATTATATTATTAGCATAGCACAATATTAGCATTATATATTACTATATTGTACTATATCATTGTACTGTAATATTATTAGTAATATTACATTTAATATATAATATGCAATTAATATTATTATATTACACAATATTATTACATTGTATTATTATTATTATTATTATTAGCCACCCTGAGTCCCCTATTGGGTGAGAAGGGGTAGAAATACTGTAATAAATAAATAAATAAATATTATATTATATTGTATTATATTATAAGATTATCATCAATATTATATGTATACACAATATATTATATTATTCGGATTGCACAGTATTAGTAAATTAAAGAACAATACAATATTTAAAAATAAGAACAAATTTAACCAACATACTGTGTAAAATCAGGATTTCAATGGGAAGTGTGGGCCTGCTTCTGGCCAATGAGATAGTCAAGCTAAGTAGGATTGTTGTTGTTGTGTCTTCAAGTCATTTCGGACTTTGGGCAAGCCTAAGTCTAAAACTGAGGGCGGGGGCCAGGTCAATGACCTTGGAGGGCCGCATCCGGCCCCCGGGCCTTAGTTTGGGGACCCCTGCTGTAGACAATAATAAAAACAAATCATATAGAGACCAAGGTACAAAACTCAACAGAGTAGATTTTATATCATGCGTTTTTAGTCTCTCTATGTGGAAATTAATGAGGTTTAAGGCAGAAGGATCTTAGCAGCAAAAGGATCTCAACCCAAATCCGATTTATAATTACAAGCCATTTTCAATTCTTCCCTTGTACTCATGCAAAGAATATTAATTATTAAGAATTTAATTTCATCTCTCATTCAATAGGCTATCTCATGCTTCTAGATCTAATGAACTTTTTTTGCTACTGGCAATATTTTTATATTTTTTCCACATTCATGTTTCTTCTTTCCACGTCTTCTGTCATTGTGGTAGGCAAGTCTAAGACTTTCTGTGTGATAATTATTGAAATTTTTCTAGTGGTAAACAGTCGAGAGTGCTGATTATTTACTTTAAGCATATGTATGCCTCCATCTAATCATTACATGTCCAGACAGTAGTTCTTGTTAATTTCTTTCAAACATTGTCTATTCCATTTCTCCATTTTTCTGGTCTAATAAGATTTCCACTACCGTGTTTCCCCGAAAATAAGACAGTGTCTTATATTAACTTTTGCTCCTTATTTTCAAGTGATGTCTTATTTTTCCATGAAAAAGAATTCACATTTATTGTTGAACAAATAATAATAATAATAATAATAATAATAATAATAATAATAATAATATAAAACTTTATTTATACCCCTCCACCATCTCCCCATGGGGACTCGGGACGGCTCACATTGTTACAAAAGTAACAACACAAATACATTAGCACAATATACAAAGGTTAAAACACAATAAAGTAATAAAACAAAAGTTAAAACAAAAGTTAATACAACAGTAATAATATCAAACAACCACCAATACAATTCAGTCAAACTTTATAGGTGGGGGGACTGCAGCAGCAATATAAAGATAGAATCATTAGATTAAAATACCCAGATAAGAGGGACCTAGTAAAATTCAGAATAGAATTATAATGAGGCTGGTCATGCAATGGCTGTCTCTCCAAAGGCCAACCTAAAGATCCCAGTTTTCAATTGTTTCTTAAAGGAGGATAGAGAGGGTGCCAACCTGATCTCCTTAGGGAGGGAGTTCCAGAGCCAGGGGGGCACATTTATTATATACTGTACAGTAGTTGTCATCACAAACCAGCATAACCAGACAAACTGTGAATCCTATCAAGAATTTCTTGTTACTGCCATTATTTTCATGCACAACACTTTATTATATGTACATTTACTGATCCTGCATGCTCTGGTGTTCTGTTTGGCAGGCATGCTTCCAAATAAAAACTTTCCTAGGTCTTACTTTTGGGGGAGGACCTATATTTAGCAATTCAGCAAGACCTCTACTAGGTCTTATTTTCAGGGAATGTCTTATTTTTGGGGAAACAGGGTATTTTCATTGGATTATTTTTTCCTCATTCTTTTATCTCTAGAGATTTCTACCAGTCCATTCCTTCCTTTTATTTGGTTCACTTTTTGCTATGAACAATTGTAATGAATTTGATCTGAATTACGAGGACTAACTAAAAAAATGCACACCTCTATACCTAGCTATGGCAGTACTCCCTTGTGGGGTGATGAGCAGACAATCCATAATCCTTTTCTTTTGTGATTGAGGATTTTTAATCATTTTAATCATAATTCCAACTTCACTCTTATTTCTTTTTTATGATAATATTGAAGCAGCATATTAATTTACCTCCTTGAATATACGGCTAGCATGTTATTGATGATCATTTAAATAATTCTTTAATTTCAAGAGAACTGTATATTTTTTGTATAATGAATTCTTCTTATTATATGTACAGAAGATCTTGTATCCACATGATCTACATTTCCATCTATTTGATGGTTACCTAAAACCAAGAGTGTAGGATCCATGATTATGGGGGCCTCATTGTGTTAGGTATTACATGTAATCCCTTGTACTAAGTTGAAGTTAATCAGGAAAGCACTATTTGCTAGCTCTTTCAACATTTGTGAAAAGTGTACTCTGTCTTGCAGGATGCTATTAAAAAGTAAACAGGTATTTGCACAATGAACAGATACATATGCCATCCAATAATTTCTGTTTTGTTCCACTGATGAAACCAACACCACCATTGGGAAAAAAAGGGGAAATTACCCCATTACCTAATGATGGAGATGCCTTCCTTACCTCCTCATACTGCATGATCACATTGTAAGGATTTGGGTCACTTTTGACCTTTTCACACTAGCCGTCTGAATTGCCACACATTGTAGCAAATCCAGCAACTGCTGCCAGGTGGAGAGGGAAACCTGTCACCCCACATCCCGTATCGCCCGGCTAACCAGCCAGGTGATCCCACAGAGGGAAGAGTCGACCTTCCGATTTCTCCCCATCAATCCAAGACAGCATGGAAAGCCTCCTTTTCATTGCCCCTTTAAGCACGGCACCCTGCCAGAAGTAGTAGTGCAACATGTAATGGGAGCCAGCAGTCTCCGTGCATAAAGGGGCAGTGAAGTGGAGCATGCTGCCGATTCTTCCTTAGTCTGATTTTTTTTTCATGTCAGGAGCGACTTGAGAAACTGCATCTGCAAGGACATTGCCTAGGGACGCCTGGATGTTTGATGTATTACCATTCTATGGGAGGCTTTTCTCATGTCCCCCACATGGAGAGATAGAGCTGACAGACAGGAACTCACCCTGCTCCCCGGATTTGAACTGCCGATCTTTCAATCAGCAGGCCGATGGGGTTGTTTTATTGATGTCACCATGTATATGTGATATCATTGTCCCTTGGGATCCTTGATTGGCTGCATCACATAAAGAGGGATACAAGATAAATGAGAGAGATATAGAAGACATAATAAACACAGTCACTAACATGGCCATAAATAAGCAGATGTTACTTGTGAGAGGCCAAGCATTGAGCAGGATTTCACATATAGCCCTCCGCACCACCACCACCTAGTTTCTTGCCCTTTTGACATTTCATTCCCTCCAAATCTTCTTAGTTCGTTCACGGTAAGAATAAGATCTTAGGATTTTCCATAACATTTAAATATAGTCTTGACTCCACATCAGTAATTACACATTCAGATACTCCTTTAATCACTGGTAATGTGTTCCTTGATTAACTAATATTGCCAAATATTGGGTAATGAATGCTTACATCATTAACGAGATGGAATGTACTTGAAGTCTATTGGGAAGCAAAGCAGCAGGTTGCAAAACAGCATCTCCAGCAATCAACCTTGACCTGAAGTTTGAGCGCTTATTAGTTGTCATGGCAATAAGAGCCGAAGGATGATAGGAAAGAGAAATTAGCTAGATTTCATTAAAAATTACTCTATGAGAGGCTATGTTTGGAAGATTTATATGCCAGGCAAAGATGGATGGCACTTGCTTTTGTTATAGCTTGGTGTTTTGAAAAATCAGTCTGCATGATAAATGGGACTTTCTTATTATCTAATACAGTTTTATCTGACTTTGTGTTTGCCAGAGAAGTCACACAATGAATGGAGTAAATCTTTTTATATATATAAAGCAAACAGACCTCTGACGAGTCAAACACATATCAGGCAAATTAAAAGTGAATTCTCGCTGCCTTCCAGAAAAGAGTGGAATAAAGAGAAACAGGGGGAAATTAAGACAAGAGTAACCTTGAAGAAAAGTGAGTAAATCTGAAGTTAATATGCAACAGACATCACCGTAGGTAATCAGGGTACTAATAAGAGTAGGAACAGTTACTGTTTGAGGATGGAAATAATATAACAAAATATTGGGGGAAAGGTTTCTTGCATGTCAGGAAAAATCTGGATTGCTGTGAATCTTCATCATTCAGGGATTAATCTGTGCAAAATCTGAATATGGTTGATTTGCACAGAATATTATTTTTTGTGCAGAAAAAACTTTTACTGCACATAAGGTGTTATACAAACAGACATTTCATGCAAAATTCACATGCAGTTGATGAAAGCTGCATTCGCTGTGCAGGAAGTAATGCAGGGAAGAAAGGGGAAATGGAGGAAAATTATCATTCCTGCACAGAAAAGGCTGTTTTCTTTGCAAATCAATCACATGCACATCTTATACAGAATAAGTCTTAGATTACTTGAAAAACTTGCTTAGTTTTTGAAGTCTTTCTCACTGCAGTACATCTTTCATTTCAAGAAGAATGCTCTTCATTTCAAGAATAAAATAATTTAAGAATAAAATTAGTGCTGAATTACATTCATATTAGAAATCCAATAGACCATTTTTAAAGTTTTAAATATGTCATTGGTTACAAAAAAAGGACACATAATACAAAAAAATCATCCTGTCTACCCAACACCCATATAACTTCCTTTGCTGAAGAATGCTGGTGCCCCACCAAAGTACAATTTACAGGATTTGATAGCATTGAGCCATGACAGTTAAAGTGATGCTAAACTACATTAATTCTGCACTGCAGATATACCATTGGACAGTAGTTTTTAATTTGCTCAGGGAAAGGGGGAGATCCAGATATAGTTGACCTTCAGTTCCCAGAATCTTTGGTGATTAGTTATTCTTGACGGAACTTAAAGCCCAATATCAAGAATCATTCATTGACAACCAGTGATCCAAGCCAAAATGATTTAATGCTTGTTTTTTTATTGAGCTGCAAGCTTAAAAAATCCTTTGTGTAAAAAGTCTCAGACCAAGTCACATAGAACTGAAAAGAGCTTAAGGTGCAAAGCGAGTTAGCTATCTGTGTCAGTCCTATTTTCTATGGTTCTTGAAGTGAAAGTATTGTCAGAATAAATTTTCAGCCAATTTCTTCCTTTACATAGATTTCCCCCTTTACAGAGAGGTGTTAGAGTTGCAAAAAGATATGTCTCAATTTGTCTATGTCTTGGAAAAATGGCTGGCAACTAACAGTAGATTCACACCCTCAACTTCATGCTCTCTTTTGCTGCATTCTTTTGTTCCTTTACAGGATAAGGAGTTAGCAGGTGTTTAAAAGAAGAAACATGAGATTGGATCTTCCTATTCATGGTCAGATCACTGACCCCATTTATGCTGTGCCCTGGGAACATAATCCCAGGCCCACAAAAAAATGCAGTTTAATGATATATTTACTTTTAACATACATGTTTTAAAATGCCGATAGCACCAGCTGGGTAGCATCAGTATCAGAATAGGGTTGGATGGAGTTGAATTTTCAAATATTGGGATTAGCATAGAAGGAAGTCTCTTGAGAATGGCAACTCAGTAACTTAACATTCACCTAAGAACGGGTAATTCTATTTTTATTTTATTTATTTTGTGATGTTGTGTTGTAGAGTTTGATAATTAATTTGTGTGATTTATATATATATTATATGATTGTATTTTATATTGTTGTATTTTATTGTAGACTGTGGGCCTGGTCCCCATGTGAGCCGCCTGAGTCCCCTCTGGGAGATGGGGTGGGAAACAAAAATAAAGTTGTTGTTATTATTATTTCCATCGACTCTGTTTTTTATTTTTTATTTTTATTACGGTATTTCTATGCCACCCTTCTCACCCAATAGGGGACTCAGGGTGGCTTACAGTACGAACAAACATATAAAAATTACAATAACATTTCAATTCAGTTTTAAAAATTTGATTACATTAAAACAATCATAAAATATACATATAAATATACATTTATATTTGGGCGCGTAGCGAGTCCCAACCGGGTCTGTCATTGTGTCCTGAGGCATATAGTTGTAGTTGATGCTGCTACTATTGTTCAAAGGCCTGGTCCCACAGCCAAGTCTTAACTCTTTTACGGAATAATAGGAGAGAAGGAGCCTGCCTGATTTCACTTGGGAGGGCGTTCCATAAGCAGTGAGCCATCACTGAAAGGCCCTGTCTCCTGTCCCTGCCAGCCGCACCTGTGCGGCTGGTGGGACTGAAAGCAAGGCCTCCCCTGAAGATTTTAAATTATGTGGTGGGTCGTGGTGGGAGACACGTTCGGACAAGTAAGCTGGGCCAGAACTGTTTAGAGCTTTATAGGCTAAAGTCAGCACTTTGGATTTTGCTCAGTATCTAATTGGCAGCCAGTGGAGCTGGCCTAACAGAGTAGTAGTACACTCCCTTTATGCCGCTCCAGTTATCAACTTGGCTGCCTCCCATTGGACTAGTTGAAGCTTCCAAACAGTCTTCAAAGGCAGCCCTACATAGAGTGCGTAGCAGTAGTCTAACTGGGATGTAACAAGAGTGTGGACCACTATGGCCAAGTCCGGCTTCCCAAGGTAGGGGCGCAGCTGGCACACAAGTTTTAACTGTGCTAAGCCTCCCCTAGCTACCACTGAGACCTGGGGCTCCAGGTTCAACAATGAATCTAGGATCACCCCCAGACTGCGAACCTGCACCTTCAGGGGAAGTGTCACCCCATCCAGCACAGGCTGTATCTCTATACCCTGTTCAGCCTTCCGGATTCAGTTTCAATTTGTTGGCCCTCATCCAGTCCAACACAGCTGCCAAGCACCGGTTCAGGACGTGGACAACCTCCTTAGTGACAGGTGGAAAGGAGTGACAGAGTTGGACATCATCTGCATAGAGATGACACCACACTCCAAAACTCGTGATGATCTCTCCCAGCGACTTCATGTAAATGTTAAATATCTGGGACAATACAGAGCCCTGCGGGACTCCACAAGACAATGGTTTTGGGGCTGAGCAGGTGTCCCCCAATGACACCATCTGGGTCCGACCCTCCAAGAATGAGTGGAGCCATTGCAAAACAGTACCTCCAAACCCCATCCCCTCGAGGCGTCCCAGAAGGATACCGTGGTCAACTGTATCGAAGGCCGCTGTGAGGTCCAGCAGAACCAGCAGGGACCTCCCCCGTCCAGCTCCCAGCATAGATCATCGACTTAGGCAACCAAGGCTGTCTTGGTACCATGCCCCAGTCTAAAGCCAGACTGTGCCAGATCTAGAAAATCAGTGTCCTCCAAGAATCTCTGGAGCTGCGAGGCCACCACATGTTCCATGACCTTGCCCAAATAGGGGAGATTGGAAATGGGCTGAAAGTTGACAAATTGAGTGGGGTCCAATGATGGCTTCTTCAACAGCAGTTTGATCACAGCTGTTTTTAAGCTCGCCGGAAACTTGCCATCCTGAAGGGAGGCATTCACCACCACCTTCACCCACCACCTTTACCCACTCGGCCAAACCCCCTCTGGCTTCCCTCACCAGCCAGGATGGGCAGGGGTCTAGGATGCATGTGCTTGGTCTCGCCTCTGCAAGGATCTTGTCCACATCCTCAAGCTCAACCAATTGAAATGAATCCTTCAAAACTGGACAAGCAGGTTCTTGTGTTACATCTTCAGAGACTGCTGTTAATATGGCATCAAAGTCAGAGTGGATCAGAGTGACTTTGTCTGCAAATTACCAAGCAAATGCTTCACAGCGGGCTGCCACATTGTCAGGGTTCCCCCCTTGTGTGGTGGGATTTAACAACCCTGTGACAACACGGAACAGCGCCACTGGACAGTTCTTTGTGGACGCAATATTGGTCACAAGGTGGGCTTTCCTTGTGGCTTTGATTGCTGTGGCATGTGTCCTAAGATAGGAACATAGCTGTGTTCGGTTTGATTCACTGCGCTCTGATTGCCACATACACTCTAGTTCCCTCTTCTTTTACTTCATCGCTGCCAGCTTCTCAGTGAACCAAGGGGCTGGTTTAGTTTGGTTACTCGAGTGGGGACGTTCTGGAGCAATCGTGTCTATTGCCCTAGTCATCTCCCCATTCCGGAGAGAAACCAGAGCATCGACAGGATCACCTACCGAGAAGGTGGGAAAATCCCAAAGAGCCATCAGGAATCCTTCTGGATCCATAAGCCTCCTGGGGTGGACCATTTTAATAGGTCCTCCACCCCTGCAGAGGTTAGGGAATGCGGTAAATCTAAACCTGATCAGGTGATGGTCGGTCCATGGCAATGGAGCGATGGTCAGCTCCTCCACACCGCCACCTTCCTCCCATCCCTCACAGATGACTAAGTCCAGTGTGTGTCCAGCACTGTGGGTAGGGCCTGTTACTAATTGGGACAGCCCCATGGTTGCATGGAAGCCATGAAGTCCTGAGCCGCACCTGAAAGATTGGTCTCGGCATGGACATTGAAGTCCCCTAGCACTTTAAACCAGTGGGACTGCAACGCCAGACCCGAGGCCACGTCGGCTAACTCAGGCAGGGAGACTGTAGTGCAGTGGGGTGGATGGTACACTAATAGAATCCCTAATCTGTTTCCTGATGGCTCTTGGGATTTCTTTTCCCAAATTAAGTTTGCCCTGATTCCATATTTCTGTCAATTATTTTAAAAGAAGCCCATACAGATCTACAACTGTGATTTGTAAAATGCATGTGATAGTGTACAGCATTTTATAGGGTTTTAACACTATTTTCCACATTTTGCATACTATAATAAGATGTGTAAAATTTGTTCTCAGAACATACTTGAGTCTCATCTGCAGGAGAAAGGTAACAATCAAGCAAACCAATGGCTGAGTATGAAATTCCAAATAGTGCCATCTGGGATTGTACTGGGATTTAGTTTCAGGGATTTAGTTTTGGTTGTGTGAAATTGGTAAATTTTCCAGCAAAACCTGAACCTAGTGAAATTCTGACCTGCCCTTATTTACATAGCTTTGCATGAATTACATGTGAAGAACAGCTTGATACAATTGCAGGTTGCAGTGCTGACAAGCTTAATGTCAACTGAAGAAAACGGCCCAGCTGTGGGGAGAAATATGTTTCAAACATAACATCTGGCAACCTGACAGTTGTTACGCATAGAAGCATGGAGCCTCACAGCCTTTGTGCCTCCTGAAATACAAGTCAATACAATTTCCTGCACTTGAAAAAGCAAAACACCAAAACTCTCAAGAGAAAGGTAGTTATTTATAGATTAATTCTCATAGAGAGATCTTAATTCCGAGATAAAACAATATAATACAGTTCAACTATTTTTCTCCCATTACAAAAGCTAAGCAAATATGGGTACTTGGAGATCTTCATGACTAGTCCACAGCAGTCATGATTTTCACATGGCTAGCTTCAAATCATGTTTTGCTTGCTTTTTGGGCATTGGGAATGTCAGTAGTTGCTTGGAAAGGGAGACAACAAAGGGATGATGGGAATTTGGCTGGTGGTGAAGGCAAGACATGTATTAGTTTGCTCAGTGTTTTATTTTTTAAATGTCAACATTCAAAAGATTGGCATAAAATAGGAACATTTCTTTCAATGTTGTGCAAAAGATGGAGGACTTCTCTGCTCCCCCAATTTGGTTAGAGTATTGTCTAGGCTGGTAGGACTTGAAGTGCTTCCACTGAGGTTGCTTCTACACAGCCATATACATTGGATCAGAATGAGGATTAAATAAATCCAGTTCTATTCTGGAGAGTTTCCACCCCCCACCCCCCAAGAACTTTGAAAAAACTCCCGCAGCATCCTCAAAGCTCCCTTCATATCAAATCAATCCAACAAAATATTTTAACCCTATATGGAGAAATGTGCTGAACTGCAGCAGCCCATTGGATGAGAATCAGCAATGACCGCATCTTCCAACACAAAAACGAAAAGGGTAAAGCTATTTCTTCTTGGGGAGGGAGGGAAAGGGTGGCCGTTTACCTTCCTGAGAGTGCCATATGGGGCTCCTATTTTCCACAGGTGGTGCTGTTTACACAAGTGCTGCACATGTTTCTCCCAAATTTTTGCTCTGCAGCATCCGTACATTGATCAGCTGCAGTCAGAATTTCTCCTGACTTTTAAATGCTTTTTCCCATGTGGATGCATATTGCAGTGCACATTAAAGGTGTGCACTTTGTGGCCACTCTCCTTATAATCCACATACTCTGGATTTTACAGCATGTGTAAAAGGGCCTGTATCTGAAGGAGCACAGTGTTCACATCATTTGTTTAAAGCAGTGGTTCTCAATCTGGGGTCTTTGGCCTTCAACTCCTAGAAATCCTAACAGCTGGTAAACTGGCTGGGATTTCTGGGAGTTGTAGGCCAAAATCATCTGGGGACCCCAAGTTGAGAACCACTGGTTTAAAGTCTTGTTCAACATGTGGACTAAAGTCTATTATGCAATTTGAGTAGAGCCATTGAATTAATGAGATTTATTTATATGATAATTTACTTTTCAGAGCACGTCTACACTGATACTATAATCCTGATAGCTTGGACATGGTTAAAAAGGAACAGATTTTGCTGAGATGTAATTAGTTTGACAGATGTAGAACTGGTTTGAAGCCAATAAGGATTACATTTGACATAGGTATAGTGTAAAAAGGTTCTCAATAGGAAATGGAATAGGATTCTAGCCAGATGTGTGCAAAGTTTCATTGATATAACATTGTGTGGCAGAATAACACAGTTTAAGATGGTACTTTTTGAATGATTCTCTTCACCCATTCACCTGACATGGCTCAAGTGCATAGAAATAGACACAATACTTTGATTTAGAAAAAAAAAACTATGATGGTTTCTGATGAAAAGGCTTTTTAAATAGTTACCGTTATCCACATAATGGGAAATACCATGTTTCCCTGAAGATAAGACATACCCATAAAATAAGCCTTAGCAGGATTTCTAAGCATTTGCGCAATAAAACCCTGAAAATAAGACATAATGATAAACTGACTTGTGACATTAAAGTTTAAATGGAAATAGGAAAGCAAACAGAGTTTTGGAGTATATGGGGTAAATTTATTGAGTTTATATTAATTGAAGGAAAGGGGAGCAAACCTGCAACAGAAACAACATTTTGGATTTAAAAGATGAGTTGGTCCAAGTTGAGGTGGCACAAGAAAAGGGTAAGGGATAAGGGGGAGGGGAGAGGAAATAAAAAATATATACTTAAGTAGATAGAAGATTGTAATAGAATAATAAGCATAATATGTTTTAACTGGGGAAAGTTCTAAACTAGATGGGAAGCATCATATTATTATGCTTATAGTTATTTTAGATTATGTAAAATGTTAACATCCTTAATGATTTTACATATAAGCTGTATTAGGACATTTCTTTTCTTTTCTTTCTTTTTTTTTCTTTTAAAAAATACAGTGTACTTTCCTGACTTAGATCCTGTTCTCAAAATGGTTAATTTTATATGCTTTTGGAAAAAATAAAAAGAATTAAAAAGAACTTAGATACCATGCCAAAAAGAAGTAAGTTTATAACACCTTTCTTTAATATTCTCAGCGCCACTCATTGTGTAAACCATCTCAAGCAGGGCTCAACATATTTTTATATGCAGCACTGTTTGGAGCATTTAAGACACCATTTACAGTAGAGTCTCACTTATCCAACGTAAACGGGCCGGCTGAACGTTGGATAAGCAAATATGTTGGATAATAAGGAGAGATTAAGGAAAAGCCTATGAAACATCAAGTTAGGTTATGATTTTACAAATTAAGCACCAAAACATCATGTTATACAACAAATTTGACAGAAAAAGTAGTTCAATACGCAGTAATGCTATGTTGTAATTACTGTATTTATGAATTTAGCACCAAAATATCATGATATATTGAAAACATTGACTACAAAAATGTGTTGGATAATCCAGAATGTTGGATAAGCGAGTGTTGGATAAGTGAGACTCTACTGTATATTCAACTGTTTCTTTTTTCCCCTCTTACTGATTTGCATTGAAATATTGCTGTTTAATGATGACATTGTTCTCATTTGGTGCAGCAGCACACAAAACAGAACCTGCTTATTTGAGTTTTTAAAAAAGCAGAACCTCTTGCGAGGCTCATTTACATTGCCTTAACACATGTTCATTTTTTAACTTCACTTTCCCCCAAATGATAGGTTATTAATGTGTACAAACTCATTTCTCTTCTGCGGCAGAGAAACATGTTAATGTGAAGTTATACTTCATTTGGTTTAAAGGATAATAACTAACTTTCTTTTATAACATTTTTATTTTTTTATCTTTGAAACTTCAACTGTCTAACTGTGACATCTTTCTCCAGAAAGCTCATTAGGATATTCAGAATTGAAGGTGGGGAAGATTAATAGTTGGGTCTAGCATTTTTCCTCCTCTGGCTAAAAAATGTGTTAGTTATTATATCAGTGCTTATTCACAAATACATTATCTGACATCTTTAGTATATGCCATTTTGCTGTTTTAGATATCCGTTCTACATGCATTATCTTGTATATGAATGACCCGATTGCAGACATTTTAGCAAGAATTATTTCTGGCTTCTACAATAGAAGTCTTTCACCGGGATGAGTCTAAAACAGCAACGGAAGACTTAATTAGTATGATTCTATGAGTTACCTCTTCCTGCTAAGACAAAAATCCCCCTTGAATTTTCACAGAAGCCTGTTGCTTTTAAAAAACAGCAACTCTTTCAGTACAAAAAGAAGGCCTAATAATCCTAGGTGATCTTGAGCAGATTTTGTAATGTTCTCAAGATGGGAACAATGAATTTCACAAATGCATAAATAAGCCAACCATAGCAAACACCTATAGAATCAGAGCTGTCTTTTCGAAGAAATGCTAGTACAGGCAGTCCCTGAGGTACAAACATCCAACTTGGAATGACTTCTAATTAAGAATTGAGGTGTGACAACAGGAAATGAGATAACTCTACTCCTAAGAAACAAAATTCACTCCTGAAAGAGTTATCATGGGGAAAAGAGGTCTCCACTCAATCTTTCTCACCAGTCCTTATTTCCAGAACAAGCCAAATTTTTCAAAATCCAATTATCACATGGACAAAAAGTGAGGTGAAATCTTCTGAACAGGGGTGCAGATAGCAAAATAAAGATTTTCCTACAGAACCTATCTTGTTTATAACTTTGGATTGCCTGTACCATATACACTCATGTATAAGTCAAGATCAACTATTAGTCAAGTGTACATTTTGGACCCAAAATTATGGATTTTGATATGACCCATGGGTAAGTGACTAGAGTAGTGGTTCTCAACCTTAAGTCCCCAGTTGTTTTTGGTACTGCAACTTCCAGAAATCCCAGTCAGTTTACCAGCTGTTAGGATTTCTGGGAGTTGAAGACCAAAAACATCTGGGGACTCCATGTTGAGAACCACTGAACTAGGGGGTCATTCTGCCAAAAGTGGAAAGGGCCCATCCTGCCTTAGTGGTGAAGCCATCCCTGGCTGCTGCCACCACCTTCCCACCCTGGCATTCCAAAAAGCCCAGAAGCTACATTGTCATGAAGAAAATAGTGAGAGTCGGTATTTCTTTTGGGTTCTCCCAAGTTCTTGCCTTTTGTCACTTTACTGAATGGAAAAGAATGGTTCCTTTAAACAAAATGGGTTAAGGAAATTTACATACTTATGGATAAGTCACCCCATTTTTGGATGTTAATGTGTCAAGGGATGCTGGTATGTGAAATGATTGATAGTTTCCAAATCATGACCTCCCTGAATCACTAAAAGCAAGTGTCCCAGAAACAAGCAAAAATATAGCAGAATCCTTTCACAGCAAAAACATGCTTCACCTCATCTATCAGCAGAGTCCAATATCCGGAGGCTTTAATCTTCTTAGTTACAATATATACAAATATACAACCAGGATTCACTGGTCCACTTTCAGCTTTGTCATTGCAAACAATTAGTGATCAAATAGTCATAGATAGCATAGACAGATACTCGTACTGAGTCACCGCGGAGAGAGAAAGATGCAACCTTTCACCCCCCCCCCCCTTTTATATCTATCTGTGGATAGGTCATTAGTAAGGGACAAAGACTGTTGTGACTCAGCCATTACTACACCCCTTTAGATATTGCCTTATGACATTCACAGTTATTACCCAGGTACTATCAATATTCCACATGTTCATCAAACAGTATTTTTCTGTGATTAGAAATGCTTTGTCATTTCTATCTAACAAATTGTTTAACTATTTTCTAGACAATGACATACACAAGTATATACAGTAGGTTTGCTGAGCTTCTTACTAGTTCCCAGTGGAACTAGTTAGATATTTTACCCAAGTGTTAGCATTAGCAGCTTTTGCATGTCTATGCTCAACTATTGATAGTTTGCATGTGACTGCCTTAAAGTATAGATGTGTATTTAGAGAAAGTTTTCTTCACCACACTTACACTCTATCTAGCAGAAGTGTTGTCTAATCTTTCTGTCCATCATTGAATCATGCATTTGATCATGCAGCTATTTTGTAAGTAAAGTGTACAGGTGGATGTCAAACTGACTGTTCTTCACATTCTACTTTGCCAATTTGATAACTCTGCTAAAGATATCCTCTCCTATCCTTCATGTCTCCCAATAATAGGAACTAAGACTTGGCCTGTGGCATCATTTCTGGGGAAAGCTGCCTCATTTTTCTCCACTGATCAATAACCATTCAGAATTTCTAAAACTAGCTATAAGTTGGAGAGAACACTGGCTAAAGGTCTGAGAGAGACCTAGGTTTAGGTCTGGAGGGACCTCTTCTCTGTCCATGTGCCCTTGATGTCATATTTGGCAATAGTGTGGGCAGGTTCTTAATTAATATGGCATGGTTGGTGGTAGAAAATTATTTCATATTGCTGAAATATTCCAGACAGTTACACTAGGATCATTGTGGGGAATTAAAATGAAACCTAAACACTGCTTCTCTATGCACCAGGTTGAATAATAGAATAAAGGATATCCATGATGAGCTCTCATCAGGAATGGAAAATAATCTACCAGGTCCATTTCCCTCCTGTTCACTTAAAAAAGCGACTCTGCAGATTATTTCTTTCCTGAATATAAATACATTTGGAATTTTGGGAACTTTGTTATCAGTGAAGTAAAACCAAATTCATCCCTGTTTATACTAGTTGAACTTGGTAAGTATTTTCAGAACCTATCTGCCATTATAGGCATTAAAGATAAAAAGTCAATGGACAGAGGAGAGAAGTTGCAAACTTAATTCAGCATTAAGATGGCCAAATGCAAAGGGACGGAAGGCTACATTTTCAAGTCCTGGGTGTAGGTGAATGAATATATCAGTTTTGATTTAAAAAAATTTTTTTTAAAAAAAATCACAAGTACTTTCTATCTCAAATGTGATGAAATTTGCAAATGTTAGTAAACTGGAGGAAAAGTCTCAAACATAACTCACTCATCCACAGCTAGTGCATTGCACCTGGCAAAAGAAACCAGATTCACCTGACACTTAACAAGACAGATCAGTCAAAGGACCCGTGTCAATGATTGTTTATTTACTGTCTCTTAGCTACTAAAAACAGATATTAATGTAAAATAAAATTTCAAAACCATGCCAGCAATAACAACATCTAGCAAAATCAGAAATTACCAGTTTAAAAAGGAAATTTGGATTTAGAATCATAGAATCATAGAGTTGGAAGAGACCTCACGGGCCATCCAGTCCAACCCCCTGCAAGAAGCAGGAAAATCTCATTCAAAGCACCCCCTACAGATGGCCACTCAGCCTCTGCTTAAAAGCCTCCAAAGAAGGAGCCTCAACCACAGCCCAGGGCAGAGAGTTCCACTGTTGAACAGCTCTCACAGTGAGGAAGTTCTTCATGATGTTCAGGTGGAATCTCTTTTCCTGTAGTTTGAAGCCATTGTTCCGCGTCCTAGTCTCCAGGGCAGCAGCGAACAAGTTTAATTCCATAAAGTTTCCTCTCATTCATTTGTATTTATTTTGCTAATCTGTGGACAAAGGCTCTCTTAAGGAAATCATTAGAAGTTTAACCCTCTCAAATTCTAAAAAAAATACAGTTTGGGAAAACTAAGTAAACAGTAATACTAATGTGTTTTGGAATCTGTGGACCAATACTTAATTATATTCTGGGATAATCTCAGTTGTGTGCTTACTTTTAATATTAAAATGCTTAACCACTGGAACAGTATCAATACAAATATCTCCTCCATTTCTTTTCCCACACTGCTATGAACACTAAACAGACAGATTATGCAGAACTTTCCCAAAGAGAGCAAATAGTTTTTTGTTTTTTTTACCATACAGCTATGAGAGAAGGGTACACTCACCTATAGGTCCATAAAATGTATGAAATTTCTCCCCCCCCTCTCTCCCTCCCCCCCTCTCTCTCACACACACACACACACATGTATCCCTAAATTTGTTCCCCAGTTCCAGCAACAAGGAACTGCCACCCCTAATGTCACAATTCTCTCTCTACATATATTGCAATATGATGTGACTATGACCAACCACCACAAGTTATGGTTACACATAGTGCCAGACCCCAAGAACATTGTCTTAAACAACAAACAAGTTCTGGATATTCTTTACTCATCACATAGATCTCAGATAAGGACTACCACATATACATTAGACAGATATTACTCATGCACACTTTGTCATTGTCTGCATAACTCTGAAGTTCTATAGAATACTGACGCTTGAAATAAACTTTTCCTGTCTCAACCAATGCTGTGAGTAGTTGGTTTGAAAGCTGTGCTGGAGTTTGATAGGTCATTCGGCTAAAGCCATTGTTTGTTGACTGTTTACCTTCCTGCTCAGTTTCAGGGCTCATTCTAGCTCTGCATCTCAATTGGGAGTAGTAGGGTTGATATTTCATGCCTAAGGTAAAGGTTTCCCCTGACGTTAAGTCCAGTCATGTCTGACTCTGGGGGTTGGTGCTCATCTCCATTTCTACGCCGAAGAACCGGCGTTGTCCGTAGACACCTCTAAGGTCATGTAGCCGGCATGACTGCATGGAGTGCCTAATGAATAATAAAAATAATAAAAATAAACTTTATTTATACTCCACCATCTCCGACCATCGGGGCAGCTTCGAAAATAACACACAGTGATGCCATAGAGCACATAAATGCAATACAACAACATACAAAATCAATAACACATTCCTTAAAACTAAACATATAAAATTAACAAAAGCAACCTCTATTAAATAGAGTCAGTAAAATATGGCTATAGCTATGATTAAAAGATCTATACAATGATTTAGCATCCTGACTGTATGCCCATTAAAAATAGTTATAAGGTGTTAAAGTAATTGACAATAAGTCTGGCAACTATTTTAAACATTGTTAAAGGCCTGCTGAAAAAACAAAGGTTTTAGCTCTTTGCAAAAGTGCTGTAGTGTGGGAGCTTGCCTAAGTTCCCGGGGGAGGGCATTCCAGAGCCAGGGGGCCACCACCGAGAAGGCCCTCTGCCTTGTCCCCACCAACTGTGCTTGAGACGGAGGTGGAGCCGAGAGGAGGGCCTCCCTGGCAGATCTTAGAACCTGCGCCAATTAATAGGGGGAGATGCAGTCACGAAGATAGGCTGGATCCGAACTGTGTAGGGCCTTATAGGTAATAACCTGCACTTTGAATTGGGACCAGAAACTTATTGGCAGCCAATGGAGCTGCTTCAATATGGGCATGGTGTGCTCCCTACAGCTAGCCCTAGTTAGTAATCTGGCTGCCAATCTTTACACAAATTCCTACAAATTCCTATTTCATCCCTATGTAATATGTATGTACCCACACACATACAGACACATTATATGATCCATCCTATTTTTAATTGTTATTGGAGTGGAATTTGTTTTTAAGTGTTTGTGTATATTATGAATACCTGTGGTCAATGGTGCAATTATGGGGAAAATGAGAGCATTACCCTCCAAATAAGAATTATCTTTGCTCAAAATAATACTTGCTTTTACTAATTTCTAGCATTGCAGTAATATAAAATATTGCTTGGGTGTTTAGAAATACAGTTTAGGTAAACCTTACACAACAGGATCACAGCATTTTGTCTTGTTAGCTACCAAGATGTTATTGCCATAGCCAAAAAGCAGCGCTTGGATACATTGGTAAAGATTCTGAATATTTTTATTACTAGTTCAAATCATGGCCACTTGCCCTGAGGATGAGATAAAAGATTAGTGTGTGAACTTGAGACCCGATACCTAATGAAAGGGTTGCCATTCTCACTTTGTTCAGCATAACTTGTCGGTTTCAGGATGTAATTAGAACCACTGCAATGTTGACATTATTAAACACAGGCAATTTCTTTCCTCTCCCTTTAAAAATCAAAGTGAAATGTTAACTGCTAAAATCTTCATTAATCTTTCATAGATGATGTTAATGGTCCAAAGAGTCAGTACAGGAAATTATCAGTTATACTCATAGAGTATCAGTCACCTTCATTTAATGGATATATTTGGAATAAACATACTTAGTAACATTGAACATCTATAGTTAGGGTATTGCCTTCAGCTTCAGGAGCTGACAGACTTCGGCATTATCAGGCGACATGTATGGACTTTGCTCTGAATTACAAGAAGCACTGCTTGACTATCAAGCAAAAAGTGGGTGCTAGAAATATTATCATACAAAAGCTGAATGGCACAACCTGGGGATCACAACCAGATACAGTGAAGACATCTGCCATTGCACTTTGCTACTCCACTGCTGAGTATGCATTCCCAGTATGGAATACATATCACCACGTTAAAACAGTGGATGTGGCTCTTAATGAATGCCTCATTATCACAGGATGTCTACACCCAACACTGATGGAGAAATTATACTGTTTAGCGGGTATTGCACCACCTGATATCTGCCGGGAAGTAGCAGCCAGTAATGAAAAGACAAAGGCATTAATATCTCTGGCCTATCCTCTGTTTGGATATCAACCAGCATAACAGCTTCCTAAGATCTACAGAGATACTCTGCGAGAGTCCAAAAACCCAGAATCTCAATCAGTGGTTGATACCAGATGAGAAACTTCTTCCTGGGCACACAGAAGACTGGGTGACTTGGAAAGCACTAAACAGACTACACTCTGGTACCATGAGATGCAAAGCCAATCTTAAGAAATGGGTCTACAAAGTAGAACTCACAACATGCAAGTGTGGACAAGAGCAAACCACAGACCACCTACTACAATGCAGTCTGAGCCCTGCCACATGCACAATAGAGGACCTGCTCACAGCAACACCAGAAGCATTCCAAGTGGCTAGTTTCCGGTCAAAGGAAAATTAGTATAACGCCAAGTTTTTAACTTTGATGGTGTTTTTTTTATACATTATAGTTGCATTCTCAATTTGCTTCTGACACGATAAATAAATAGGTGACATGTCTGCATGTGGACTTCACAGATGCTGTAAAAGACAATAAAAGCAGACTGAGGCAAGATGAATAAAAAATAAAAATAAGTAGGAAGGAAGCTAGCAGATCAGCTGAGATGATTTCACAGAAGATGTAGTAATTAAGGATGGGAGCGGGGGTATGTAATTCTTGATGAAAGGATTCATTGCACTCCTGTTGAGATTTGTTACGAAATGAAGGACACTCTTCCTAGGAAATGCACACATTTGTCAGGCTTGTGATGCAGGGAATGTCCTTTTAAAATGTTTTTGCTTTAACCAAGACTTTGTTTTGATTTTGGTTTTTTAATTACATTTTACTCTGCTGTGCACCACTTGGGGGGCATCAGAGAGATGAAAGATTATACATGTTTTGATAAATGGATAAATTTTGGAGAAACACAGTAAACAGAAAATCAAGAATACACTGTAAAATGTGTATGACCAAAAAAAATATGGGGAATCTATTTATCTATCATGTATTTATCTGTCCATCTATCTATTGATTCACCTCTCACACTTACCAGCACCCAGAGCCGGTCCAACAATGAGGCGAATTAAGTGGTTGCTTGGGGCACAAAACATACGGGGGCGCAGTCGAGACTTTTTCTGTTGATTTGTTGTAAAACATAATGTTTTGGTACTTAATTTGTAAAATCTTAAAGTAATTTGATGTTTAATAGGCTCTTCCTTATTCCCTCCTTATTATCCAACATTTTCGCTTATCCAACGCTTTTATTTTTCAGTGATTGGTGGGGGGGGGGGCGCCAAAATTCTGTTCGTCTACACTTGAAAAATACCTAGGGCCAGCTCTGCCAGCACCTTATCCTTCTTTATCAGTTTCCTTTCCCTGAGGCCCCTTCTATACTGTTATATAAAATCCAGATTACCTGCTTTGAACTGGATGATATGACTGTGTAGACTCATATAATTCAGTTCAAATCAGGTAATATGGATTATCTGCTTTGATAATCTGGATTATATGGTAGTGTACAAAGGGTAAAAAAGGTAAAGGTAAAGGTTTTCCCCTGACATTAAGTCCAGTCATGTCCAACTCTGGGGTTGGTGCTCATCTCCATTGTAAGCTGAAGAGCCGCTGTTGTCCATAGACACCTCCAAGGTCATGTGGCTGGTATGACTGCATGGAATGCCATTGTCTTTCCGCCTGAGTGGTACTTATTGATCTACTCACATTTGCATGTTTCCAAACTGCCAGGTTGGCAGAAGCTGGGGCTAACAGTGGGAGCTCACACCACTCCCCGGATTCGAATCACTGACCTTTCAGTCAGCAAGTTCTGCAGCTCAGCAGTATAACCCACTGTGCCAGCGGTGTAGAAAAGGCCTCAGTGTCAAAGAACCACTTTGGGGCTTAATTTTGGGATGGGTAGTATTTTATTCATCTAGTTATTGTCTTAGCTTGGATATTGCATTGAGCGAGGCCTCTCTCAAGCTACTCTTGCCTCCACTGTTTTTCTACATCTACAGAGTTCCGACAAAGAGATCAAGTAAAAAGGACCAAACACATTAAAATAACAAATATTTTCCCAATTGGTTTGTACTTTTTAATTACTTGGTTGTTTTTATTTTAGTACACTGGTTTTTCATTTTTAATTGTAATTGGCCATCTGGTTGTGGATGTACAGGAATACTGCTGGAGACAGGGACAGCATCTCATTGTATTCCAATGAGCTGATTGGTATTGCTCAAATGTTCACAGTAAGTAAAGAGGAATATCACAAACAATTATAGGCAGAATTCATGTTGATAGTCACAGACCACAAGATCCTTTTGCTTTAACCTCAGCTGCTGTTTTCTTTTTGTACAAGCAGATTTGGTAAATGTGTGCTTACGTGGGGAGGAAAAAGGAAACTGGTGGACAAAGGACTGGTATTGATGTTGAAATGTCATTCTTTGCTAATTTCATTCTCAGAAAAAGCAACTAGTAATTTTAGCAATTTTCTTCTGCAATGAGAAAGTCTTTGTAAACAAGGTAGTTTCCAAATAGTGGTTGCTGTTCAGGCTTATTCTCTGCAAAATTAGCATGCATTTCTGCACATGAGCTGCACATGTGCAGAAATACTGTTTTCTGGGCTGAAAGTTATGATGACAATTCTGATTCAGTTTCTTAGGAAAGTATACTTAAGTAAGCAATGTATCCTGGATTCCCACCCCCCAAATGGATCGAAATGTCATTCACTCATGCTCCAATGTCTATCAGAATAATAATAATAATAATAATAATAATAATAATAATAATAATAATAATAATAATAGCTTTATTTTTATACCCTGCCTCCATCTCCCCGAAGGGACTTGGGGCAGCCTACATGGGACCAAGCCCAGGTAGTTACAAACACTGTAAAAGACGCAGCAGTAAAAAAACAAATCTATAAAACATATTAAAATCACATTTGCAATAAAACATAGATAAAAACCTGGGAAAGCTCATAAAAATGAACTGGGTCAGAGAAAGTGCATACAGTGAGGGATGTAAACTGGAGGAAGAGGTAAATAACCCGAGACTGTTATCATGGTTAGGTGCTTGGGATAAGGTAAACATGAGAACTATTTCCAACTGAAGGAATAGAATAAAGTGCAACAGAGATATTGTTGATCAACAGGATGAACCTTAACATTAACCTCTTTCTCTTATGCAGTAAAGTCGATTATGGTGGATTGCAATCCATGGTAATAGTGTTACAATTCTGACAAGCAGTCATGAATACAGAACAGTTACAGATGAGTAAATCTAGGTAATACTGGTCCATATGCACAATCAGTCACAATTGTCACAATATTATCATAGTAATAATTCCCTATCACCACCTACTTTACTGGGCATCAGCTGTATGGGGATAACATGGTTCATTCTGCTGGTGACTGGATCATGGGAAAATTACTTTCTATCAGATTTCAGAAGGTTTGGCCCTGTAGATATTAATTAGTTATAATGTATATGCCTTTTTAACTTAGCTAAACAGCTAATGTAGAATATTGGCCTATGATGTTATTTTCTGTGCAGATGTGTTTTATGTTCAAAAAGGGAAAACTTTGTACAAAAAAGTATTAGATGGCAAAGTTTTTTACCAGCGTTCCCTAACACTAGAAGAACAAATGTATTTTGCCATTATTTTCAAATACGTTTTTGAATACTCTTTCCATCTCAGGTTTTCATCATTGTGAGGCTCAGCTTGTAATGGCTAATTGATTTCAGAACTGGAACTTGTTTAAGAAGAACTGTCACTACCATTTCTAAAAGTCTCCTGTATTGCAATGTTAAGACATGTCCCAAAAGTTGTTGTGAAAACAGAGAAATTTAGGGGAAAGATAATGCTTTTTCCTTCTCAGAGATGGTTTTGCAATGGGATTGGCTGTACCCTATTGTATGAAGTTGCCGCTAGGCTATTATGTTCATTGTAGAAGAAACGTTATTAGATGGACACCATCCGTTTTACTCTAATGTTTGTACAGTGCCTGGGTAATGCTGTCAATCAGTTTCTTTTATTTTAACATCTTTCCTAGTTTTTGTGCATGTATGAATAAACCACTACAACTGATTACAAGCCTGCTATGGACTTTACAAAAGGCAATGTCACAAAGGAATCTTCTTTGTGACACTTTTTTAATAAAAGGAAAAAAAGACAGTGAGAGATCATTACCAGAGATGGAGCCCAGAATCATACCGTCTCTTGTCAGATCATTTTAAAGCCTATTGCTTAGTGGCAAAGGGCATTCTTTTCTGTCTTAGTGGTATATTATAGAGGGATAAATTATTTAAGGAGAGGTATGCTATTCCACTCTCCAACTAGAAAATAATGTGTGATATGCAGCTAATTTAGACATTAGAGAGAGGACTGTTTCATAAAGTAATACTGAAGACATTTAGAATGGGGATTTGTTATCAAGACACTGAATCATTTCTAATGAAACCCATTGAAAACAGTAGCAACTTTTAGGAGATTTACTTGTTATTATTCTTTACTTCACAGCCTTTCTAAGTTAAAGATATTTTTTGTTTAGAGAAAAAAATGATAACTTGTGGCTTTCATTAATCTCTTTATCTCTCCCTCCCCCCTTGCTTTTCTACAGGTGTAATTTAGTGGGAGTTTGTTGTGTGAATTAACATAGCTTAAACTGCCTCCCGAAATAACTCTCATAGGGACCAAAGTCTTTTGGAACAGGAAGAAAGGGTTACTAAGCCTCTCTAATTAAAGGTCATTAATTTTCAGTTGTTTGGCAGAACTGGACTGTGGTTAAGCCAGAATCTGAAAATGTATTTACAAGCTTTAGATCTTCTGATTTGCTTTTCTTACCTGAAGGATCTCCCACAGTTAAGAGAAGCTGGGCTGGAAAGCCAGCCTAGTAGTACACATAATTGCAAGAAGACTCAGGCAAGGGGAAACATTTTTTTGAATCCTCAAATTGAATCTAAAGACAACTTTAAACATATCTTTCTAACTGTTTTTTTTTAATTTTGTGAGCCATTTCCCCAAACCTTGGGGAAAAGATAAAGCAGCAGAATGGAATAAAATGGAAAATAATACAGTATCTGATGATTAACTATAGCGAAGCCTGTATTCCACCATCAATAATGTATTTTGAAAAAGGTACAACTACATAGTAGCATTCAGTAAAACTACTATTGTTAGTGATTCTAAAGCATTGGAATTTATATAGATATAGTGTAGTTTAAACATCAAAGGGTGCTTCTACTCAGTTACATAAACTGGATCAGAATGGGGATTAAAGAAACCCAGTTCCACTCTGGAGAGTCTCCACACCACCTGGAAACTGTGAAAAAGTTCCTGTAGCATCCACAAAGCTCCTCTCTTGCCAAATTGTAGGGATGTACAATCCATTAAAATAGTTCAAAAGTCATTACAAAACTGGTGGTGCTGGCATTTAATTTCTAAAGTGTTTCTATAGTTTGTGAAAAATTCATTACTGTAACGAGAGTAATGAAATTTCATTGCTCTTTCATTATAGTAATTGCGCATAATTACTATAATTGGGGAAACTTCAGGGGCTCCTTTCTCCCTCATTTTTAAAGCTATTGGAGTTAAACTTGTGACAATGGTAGAACACATTTACCACTGTTAGCCCACCAAATTTTGGAATCTTTCACTTATCCACAGATTTTTGGAGAATTATCAATTTTTTTATAAACAACATTTTTTAAAAGTACGAGAGCGATCTACTTGAATTTTATATACAATGCACAAGATAACCAGGGAATCAATCCCTAGAAGTTTCAGAAAGATTGACAAATCTACAGATTTTGGGGGATTTTTAAAAGTTTAGACAAAAACAATATATTCTGCCAAAAAACGATAGCAATCCCCTTGAATGTCTGTCTGTCTTCATGACACATAACCACATAACTTGAACTTAGTATAGATTTATACTATTACTTATTTACTTTAGTTCTCTTTGCAGATTCATAATTGTATTTATTATTATTAGACTGACTCTAAATGGCTGGTGCCATTGGGGCTTTATGATACTGAGCACTGCAATCTGGGAAATGTAGTTTAGGGCAGGGCCTTTTGCATTCCCTGCCAATGGGGGCCTCACCTTCCCAAACTACATTTCTAAGAATGCTGTGTTCTCAGTCTCTTGCCCATTAACTTTCCTAGTCTTGCCTCCCCAGTGTCTTTGCTTATGGCAATTGGGCCAAAGAAATTGGGTTGGTTTTTAATACACTATACGTTCTCTTGGCTTTACCAAAGTTGCTTAAGGCTTATAATGAAAATTAAACTTATGTTGGAAGGCATACAAATGTTACAGAATCGTAATGAAAATTATTGGTGAGTATTTTAATTCTTAAATCACCCCCCCCCCCCCCCACACACACACACACACCTTTCCTGCATGTTTCTAATATCAATTCGTATGCACAAATCTAACAAATTTGAACTGAAAGATTTATTAAAAACAAAATTATGCATACCCTACCAAATTGATCCTGCAAAATAACATTTTTCTTACCCCATTTGGAGAAATGTGTTGAACTGCAGCAGCCTATCAGATGAGAATCAGCAATGGAGCTCATCTTCGAACTCAAAAACAAAAAAGGGGAAAGAGATTTCTTCTTGTGGAAGGAGGGAAAATATGTTGGTTTACCTTCCTGAGAATGCCATATCTAATTTCTTTATCTGAATCCTCCAGCAGTGGCACTGTTTACACAAGTGCTGCACATGTTCCTCCCGAATTCTGCTCTGTAGCATCCATACACCAATCTGCTGCACTGCACTTTATCTCCGATTTTGGACTTTCTCCTAACTTTTTAATACATGTTTCCCATGTGAATGTCATTGCAGCACACATTAGAAGTGTGCATTTTAAAGCCTTCCTCCCATAATCCACAGCATTCTGAATTTTACAGCATGTGTAGATAATGATATGGCCATAATCACAACTGGATGGTATATTCCAGAAATATCTTCCAGACATTAGAGCTACCGAAAAGACGCCCCTTCATGCATTATTCAGGCAAAGAAATATTGCAGAATTATTCTGGAATCTGGAGTGAGGCTATGCTGTAAACTGGTACCATAATGCCAGTTTATTTTCAGAAATTGAGCCCAGACATCAAAAGTATCACTTCTTGCAAGTAATGCATGAAGGAAACAACTCTGGTAAGCACTATAACCTTAGTCAGCAGGAACCTTCACATTGATGGGGCATTGGGGGCTGTGCAGTGGTAGTTGGAAAGTGGAGGGGTGTGTGTGTTGTTTTTGTGATGTGTGTTGGGGAAAGCGTTTAATTTTGTTGTACAATAAACAATGGCAATAAATTATTCTATTCTATTATATTCTAGGTCCTATGAGGTTCTGTTAATTTCAATCAGAACCTAGAATTGTTGCTTTCTGGGAGTGTACCTCCCCAAACTCTCCAGACAAAATGACAATATCAATATACTGAAAGCTGGCAATGGAAAAATTAGTGCTTATGACATTTTCAAAAATGGTATTCGGGATTAAGTAACCTGTTTAATTTTTTTTTTAAAAGAAATTCCACCACAATCCATATCACTATGATTAGGACATAGTTCTATTTGATCTGATTTTATTGTGACTTGTTTAGGAACAAACCTGTGTTCACCTTCAGAGCCTTCCCATTTTGTTCTCTTTTCCCATTTGTCTTCCTTATCATATTTACAAAGTCCCCATGTACAAAATACCACAATACTGATGGACAACTGTGTTCAAACTTTTTCAAGTTTCTTTCTATGGATTAAAGTTTCTCCCTTTTGGCTGTACTATTCTTATACCATTATCCAATGACTTCAAAGCAAATGTCAGAGATGAATTCTGTAACATGAGCAGAAGATGTACAATATATATCAAGACAGGCAAAAGTCTGATATAGGAAAGAGCCTACTTAAGGTAAGCTGGCTTTCACTTTGTCTATTTGAAGGCTATTTCAAAGCATAGGACCTGCAACATTGAGCCTTGAGATAGAGAAAGCTCAGACGTCACTTTTATCCAATCCCATTATCTGAATCTTTCAAAGAACCTTGGCTTTCAATTAAATAATGCAAATTCTGGGTTATTTTCTCAAAGCATTTCAGGTATAGCTATTTTCATTGCAATCCTACACAGAGTTGACTGCTTACATTTTATAGGAATGAGTGCTGTTTTAATAACCCAAGCCATGCACAAAAGAATGTCAAAATAATTGCTGTCACATTATTATTATTATTATTATTATTATTATTATTATTATTATTATTATTATGTTTATTTATACCCGACTTTATCTCTACTGAAGGAGAGTCAAATATTGCCTATTTAGGGCTTAAACCCCCTAAAATTACAAAATTCTGTCTGAACCAGGAAGCTAAGCAACCTCAGGTCTGGTTAGTACTTGAATGGGAAACTCACAATAAAGACCACTTGCTGTTGGATATATTATAGATCAGGGGTGTCACATTCATTTTCACCAAGGGTCATATCAGTCTTACGGATGTAATTGTAATGGTAAAGGACCAATTGTATTTGTAAGACAGTACAAATGCACTGGCATTGAAAGCCTTGTGGGTAACATAAAATGATGTGGTGGGCCAGATTCGGCCTATGGGCCTTGCATTTGACAAGTGTGTTATAGAGGAAGGGACTTGCAAAACCACCTCTGAGTATTCTTTACCTAAGAAAACTCTATGAAATTCACTGAGATTCTATATGTTGGCATGCAGCTTGAAAGCATACAGATGTTACCAAATATGAGCACTGATGTTTGCTTGTTTGTTTTAATGGTATTTTTAACAGGAATAAAAGTTGCACTTTGAGAATATCATTTTTGTGGCTTGCACAGTGCATGCTATCAAATGAACCAATTTATTCCTTTGTCCACACTTGTAGGCATATGCAAGCATACTGTGTAACTATCTGCCCAATTTCAGTAGCATTGCTAGGAATGTGTCTTGGTAAAACACCTCCATGCCATCTTGGATTGCAAATCTAATTCATATCATTAAGTTCGGACCAAGAAAAGGGTTTGTTTTCATTCCAAATGAACTTTTTCTAATTTTCTAGAGCTTTTAAATTAACCAGTCTCCTCTTTAGTGTTCTTCTTTTACTGACGTTTAATGCTGTTTCAATGATTGTATTTAATTATATTTATTGCATTTTGTGTTTGCTTCACCATTTTAGAGGCCCTAGATCTCAGGTCCCAGATCTCAGTCTCAGGACTAGCCCCCTCTTCTGGGTCTCAGGATGAGAGGAGAAATCTCTGGAAAAGAGTTATGCCTTGAAAAGAAGTGACTTGTTCTGTAAACTGTAAGTGCCCATTGCCACAATCTGCACTAAAAAAGCCTATAGTATAGAGACTCCAGAATTTTCTCCCTGTTGATACTTAATGATTTGTTTTAACAACCTCATCAGGGCCTGGCTCCCAGTGATATCACTAGGTCTCAGTTTGGGATATAAAATCCCAGGGTCTGCAACCCTATTTTATATTTATTGTCCTTTGCCCTAATCTATATTGAGGATGCTTCATATATCTCCAATCAAATAATTAAATTCTAGAGATTATGGTTTTGCTTCATAGTGGAAAAATTCCCCAAGCCAGAACTGAATCCAACTTATTTAGACTACTTTGAGAGATGTCCAAACTAAAATTGGATATCTTCAGAGCAGAACAAATCCATATTGGAGCATTCATCAGGAAACTGGGCACTGGAGAACACTGAGAGTTCTTATCCCACAGTTGATATATTTCTACCTAAAGCCTTCCATAAAGGGAAAATAGAAGGATGGAAGGAGTGGAGAACCGGTCTAGCATCTAATCAGCATGCTTTTTTATATCAGGGTTTCCCAATCCCAGTGCTTTGGGAGAAAGAGGCTGAAATAATATATCACAAGACTGATTTAGTATTGAGATTTTTTTCTCCAAAGATTAAAAATGTTTTGGTGGAGTCTAGGTCATGAAGGTTGCACTGGAGCACATGAGCTGTTCAAGCCCTTCTGCTTCTGCCACTGAATGCTTCACATCCATAACTTACTTCATCTCATTATGCTTCCTGTTACTTTGATACAAAGCATAACTCCTTTATTCCTGTACCTATCTTGCTGAATCTGTAGCAGAGGTCAGCACTTGTGAATGGTCTGGGTACAATCTCCCATCCCCAGAAGCTGCCATGGCCTTATAATAATGAAAAGAAATAAAGAGACAAAACAAAAAGCTGTTGGAAGTCTGCTTTCAATTTCCTTTAATTTTTGAAGGGCCAGCATTCACCCAACCAGCTTCCCCTCTCTGAGATGTACCCATGTGTCCTTCTTTCTTTAAATCCAGTATTCCTCCCTTCGACTATTTTAACCATAATCCCAGCACTTCCTTCAAAGTCTATTGCTCGCTCTCTCTAGGTGAAAAGTTTCTTTTGTGTTGTTTTCTTAGTCTGGTTCTGCAGCTTCATCATTCCACCTGCTTCCAGTTGATTCTTCTACTGTTCCATCAAATCTCTGACATATCCTCAATCAAAGCAGAAAACAGGCTGTATGTTTTAGTTTCTCTCCATATCTTTTGTCATATTTCTGCCTCCATCTCTTCATCTGGTGACTGCATTTACTTTCATTTAACCAATGGAGAGTTAACACCTTCAGCTTGTAGTCTTTAGCACATCTCTTCTAAAACAGCATTGTAATCAGATAGTCAGCTTCTGTTGTTTCATCTAAGACAGTGTTTCCCTAACAGCTGGTAAACTGGCTGGGATTTCTGGGAATTGTAGGCCAAAACACCTGGTGACCCACAGGTTGAGAACCACTGATATAAGAGCTTAACTGTAACTACCACAAAATCCGATTCCAGTTCAGAGTAGAAATACTTCTTTTCTCATGACAAGTCCATCTCTCTCTTTTTCTACATCCAATTCTAAATGCAAAAATACATACAAAAACAGCCAACCTTCATATTTCAAAAAGTTATTCTCATCATTTCAAAGTTCTGTTTTAGGACTCCACACCCCTTTTCACATTTAAAAGATTTGCTGCTTTCAATTCACAACCATAGCATTGCTTGAAACAAGTCCATTGTATTTCTCTTGTGAACTACAAAAGGATTGGAAATCACCAAAAGCACTAAATAATCACTGACATGAAGGCTTCTTTTTTATTCTTGAGTCCAAGAATCAGTATCAATGGGATGATAGTTGAAAAAGAGAATGTGATGATGACTTAATGAACCATTAGGGCTTCTGTACAGCAAGAAGAGCAGATTGAATTCTCCTGGAAATAACTCCCACCTCTTTCCTGAATAATTGCAGCAGTCTTCAGGGACTTGATGGAGTTTACAGACACTCTTGGGCACACTCCTCATTACCCACTTTCAACACTCATTGGAAATTCCATGATAGACACTTGGCTCTAAGCAAGATCTCAGAAGTCATATCTCTATCAAAGTCAGAACCACTTCTGTTCTATATGCCATCAGTATCAAGGGGAAACTGATCATTCTATGGAAATGACCAAAGAAGAAATGCTCAAGTTACTGTGCACAACCATTTAATATAAAAAGAATGTAACATGGCTTCTACTGAACTCAGTACATATTTAGTACTGATCAAGTTATGTGTTGTTGTGTGCCCTCAAGTCATTTCCAATTTATGAGACCCTTAAGGTCATGGGTTTTCTTGGCAAGATTTGGTCAGAGTGGGATTGTATTTGCTTTACTCTGAGGCTGAAAGAGTGTGATTTTCCCAAGATCACTCAGTGGGTTTTCATGACCAAGGAGGGATATGAATTCTGGTATCCAGAGTTGTAGTCAAAACAGCTACACCATTCTGACTGGGTAACTGCTAGCAAACCTGCCTGCTGCAGAGAAGAGATTGTAGAATAGTTTTCAGTTTGCCTGGGTAACTAGAATCCAATATTCATCTTATAGCTCCCATGTGGGAGCAGCAGCTCTATGGAACAGCCATAAAATGATATGAGAATGATATGGATGACCAATCATAGCTAGCTATAACAGTACAAAAGGAAGATTTTATGAAAAGGCAATAAATGGCTAGCTATTTAATGTAGGCTTATGCTATTAGTAGTAGTAGTAGTGGTAACAGTAGTACTAGCTGCCAAATGCAAAGTATTTCTATTTTGCCCCTTGTTTGCAAATTTCAAGATAGGTAAAGGTTTTCCCCTGACATTACGTCTTGTCATGTCCAACTTTGGGGATTGGTGCTCATCTCCATTTCTAAGCCAAAGAATTGGAGTTGCCTGTAGATACCTCCAAGGTCATATGGCTTGCATGACTGCATGACGCGCCCTTCCTGCCAAAGCAGTACCTATTGATCTGCTCATATTTTGTATGTTTTCAAACTGCTAGACTGGCAGAAGCTGGGGTTGAGAGTGGGAACTCACCCCACTCCCCAGATTCGAACTGGCAACCTTTTGGTCAGCAAGTTCAGCAGCCCAGTAGTTTAACCGGTACGCGCCACTGGGTAGTATACAAAATTTATTGAACAGAACCATCAGGATACAACATAGATGATCAATGATAAGACAAAGGATCTCACTAACAGTATTATTAAAACTGGCAAACATTCAGCTAAGCAAGACCAGCTACTCACTAAAACACAAGTTATATTGTGAAAAAGAGGATGCCATGACTTAAAAGGATTTATCTCCCTGGTTGTAGATGTTCAAGTGAGGGAACTATTTGAAAACTATGATTTATTCCTTTTCATGAAAAGACATATGAGGGAAAGAGAAAGCACTATGTCCCTGATACAAAGTTGTCAATGGTTTTATATGCCAGTTTCTGGAAATGAAGTATTTGCTCTCTTGCCACAAACAATAAAATGGCCTAGACCAGCTGTGATGACATTGGATGCATCTACACTGTAGAATTAATGCCATTTGACACCACTTTAACTGTCATGACTCAGTGCTGTAGGAAATCTAGTTTGGCGAGGCACCAGCACACTTTGGCAGTGTAGGTGAAAGACCTTGTAAAGCTACAAGTCCCATGATTTCATAGCATAGAGCTATGGCAGTTAATGCTCATTGAATCCCCACCGCGAAAATGTCACGACCCAGGCTGCAGAGCACCAATAACCATACACAGAGGCCAGAATCTATCTAATATCTTTATTAAGGGAATATATAAAGTTAATAAAAGCAAGTGTAAGAAATAGTTCAGAAGTAGACCTTTCAGGGAAGGTCAAAATTAGTCCAAAGAAACAATGTCCAGTATGAAATATTAAGGTCCAAAGTTGTAATCCAATAACCGAAACACTCACTTTGCCAAGCAAAGTGAGGGGAGATGACAAGGTCCTTTAGTCCATGAAACTTGAGCAAGGCTAGGAAGTAACTTGATTCTTGGAACACAAGGCTTGAAACAAGGCAACAAGAAACGAGGAGCAAGAACAAGATCCGTGGTAATTACTTGGCAAGGTCCGGGAAGCAAGGCAAGATCCGGGGAGTAAACAAGGCTGGGAGCGGAGGCTTGGAAACAGGAACGAGGCTTGAAAACAGGAACGAGGCTTGGAAGCGGGAGTAGCGCTGTCCACACACACTACTCCAGTAGCTGACGAATTGACTCCGCAAGATTCCTAAAGGGCAAGGAACCTAAATAGGTTCTCGTTTCCCCACCAAAGAACACTTCTCTGGGGAATCAGAAACGAAAGTCAATCTCTGTGCCCAGATGTATGACTCCCTAAAATTTCTCATGGGAGCAGGCTTAATCATCTGAATGCTTTGCTGCGATTCTCAGGCTTCTGCGATTAGCCTGCTGAACTCCTTTTTGTTGCTGATAATAATTACGGTGAGAAAATGGGGGAGATTTTGACTCAGGGCTTGTTTGGCAGATTTCTGGAGGACAAACCTCCTGCAGGTGCAAGGGCTCCAATTCTGGCTGGGAAAGTTCCCTTTCTGGCTGAAATGGTGGAAAACCCAAGTTTTCCTCTTCATCCGTCACAACAGCACTAGGAACGGGACTACATGGCCCATGAGTCATCACAGAAAAAAAGAGACCAGACACAAGATGTGGAGAAATAAATGGGCCATTTATTGACCTAATTATAAAACTGGTAATTGAGATAATTGACTAGTTGTGGGGGAGAGCACTGCGACATGGGTAATGGTGAGGCCAGGTATCTTTTGGGACCACCTGCCAAGCCAACCCCTGGGCGAAACACCTGACCCAGGGGACACTCCACATTGATGGTTTGCTGTCCCTGACGGTCACTACTGGAAGGCCATCCCTGGGCACCTCTCCCCCAGACCATAAAGCCCCCTAGGAGAGAGGCGAACTCCCCAAGGTAAGCCCTAAGGGAGATATTTTGGGGAACCCCCTAAGCCATAGAGCCTACAGAGATAACCCAAAATCCCCCCTTCACCCCGGTATGGAAGGATGCCAAGGTACACCGATCCAAGTTCTCCCCCACTTCCTGACAGTGACACCTATTTATCCAGCCCCCACCTGTTTAAATTCCTTACTCCCAGCAACTTCAATATGGGGTAGGCCTCTGTCTGGAGGTGCGTGTTAATTCTACACTGTAGGTGTACCATTTGTTGGGAATCTATCACATCCATTCTCTAAGCAATTGAGAGACATCTGCATAGTGAGCAAATTAAAAATGGCAACACTGTTATGTGGGAGTAGCTCTGGTGGCGTTTTACGTGGAAGGTTTGCCAAGAGACCTGGATATAGGTTCACAATCTGTAGTGGAAGTGGCAATATGCAGAGGCCCTTGTTCTTGGAGCCTCCTCTTTACAACTATTGCCACATTTGCCTCTGCACTAGTCCCACACCATGCTTTTTCAAATAGAGGGAAATACAGGTTTTGCATGCCTTTTTCATGTAGAATCACAGAAGATTTCCAAAATTCCTGGTTTAGCTTGAAAATCAGGTACATCTTTTGCAAACACCTCATTTCAAACATGAATTGCTTGGTTCAATGCTCCAAAATGTGGAATTAAGAGTGGCAGGATGGGCAACAAATTAGAAGGAGAGTATAGCCCCATAGTGAGGATAGTGAGTGATCTGCCACTCTCTTAAAACTGTCTCCTCCAGATCTGTACAAGAAAGTGAGTTTGTACTTTTAATTTCTGGCAAAAAGACATCATCTCAGTCACACATAACATATCTTGAAAATTGGTTTCAGAGCTATGTGGCAGGCTTCAACTTGCCCCCCTTCCACTCAGTAGGACATGCTCACTGGAACCACAGGGTACCTAATTTAATCCTGTGCAATTTTCTGCTTTGAGCAGGAGGAGAAAAAAACAACCCTATATATTTTAGACAAAAGAAACTGGAGGTGTTTTGACAATGTGTTGCAAATGTCTAGCTTGATGGGATGCAAAGAAATAATAGTGACAGGATGTCTCTCTTTCTGTAGAAAGGAAACTATAGTAAACATGTGGTGCATGCTACCTGTTCTCCTCTTCTGTTTGGCATATTAATCTCATTTCCCATGAGTGTAGTGACAATAAAATGATTTCTTCATTAGCTGCTGCAGTGGCTGGATCCAATAGCAGTTAGGTAAAAAGGTATTCCTTGATTGAATGAAGCTACTCAAAAAACAACCCTGCTGTGTTTCCTGGAATATTTAACTTTGACTGTTCTACATGGCCAACATAATGTGGACTTACTGTGCATGGCCAAAATAATGTGGACCCACTGCACATCTGCTGCATTCAGCCTTTACTCCAGAAGAACAGATTTTGGGATTTTTTTCTGGAATTTTCTAGAAGCTCCAGGACGATCCCACAGTTTTGGAGGTGTGGATAGCTGGATTCAAGAAGGTCAGTCCCAGAAGCATCCTGGCAGCAAGAAGGTCAGTCCCAGAAGCATCCTGGTAACATATTTCTGGTGATGTCATGTTGGTTGCTAAGCCACATGACCAGAAATGTGATGTCATCAGCAATGCCTCTTGGAGAGGCCAGCTTGATGGCAGTGCTGTAGTGGTGGCCCCAATGCACTCTTGGCCAAACTGGTCATGTGAACAGTCAAAGGGCTCCAGGGATGCTCCCAGAAATGCATCAGAACAGTTTTAGAGCCCTTTAGGTTGTACTACTTAAAGTGTAGACATTGCCTTAGAGAGTCTGAATTCTTGGTCTTGATTTCCTTAAAAATGTCTCCATAGCACTGTAGTTAACTTCCCCTTTCATGTCCTTTTCTGACCGAATTATCTCATTTTTAATTAGAAGTTTTAGGGGGAATCCTATGAAACCCTCTGGAAAGAACTTTCGGTGCACATGGAATGAAGGAGGGGGTTAATCCCACTTCATGTGCCCTCAGAATCTGATCTACAAGATTGGGATATGCTACCAATCAAATATTAATGGGCATGGAGGGCTGCAGAAAAAGATTTTAACAATTCCATTATATGAGCGGATCACTTTAAATTTTGCTTCACCACTCTACAATGCAAAAAGTATTTTATATATTTCACAAATCTAAATTATAGTAGATTTGGGCCTCCACAGATGAGGATAGGCACATACAGGCATCTGCTTCTGAACATAGGAGAGCAAAGCCCGCTAGTGAGGCTCTCCCCCGGGAGGGTTATCATGGCAAAGGGAAGATCAGCTTTGTGCCTTCCATGGGTCAGAAAAAGAGCTTTTTGGGGGAGCTTGTTCCTGGAAGAACACTTGACTCCAAATTCCACATCTTTGAATTTCCAAATGGGAGATAGGAAAGTTTCTCCATCATTCAGCAGGTATTCATGGATTGTATGTGGATATATATTGTTAACCATTTAGCTGATGTGAGAAGCATGTAATCAAAAGGCTGGGTATAAATAAACAGATCAATACATAAAAAAACCTAAAGGTGAAACCATGATTTTGTATGAAGAGGGAATTAGAAGAATCTGGTATATTACCACATATCCAACAGCATGGTACCATTGCTCTGAAGTCTTAAGAACTGAGAGCATCATGGCAAGCATAATATTTATTATGTTATTTTTCATTTACAGGCAGTTACAAACAAAACAGGTTTTGCCAGTTTATCCTTAAGTTGAATTTGTAAGTCAAAACAGATACATTTTTTTAAGTGTAACTCCAGTAAAAATACATACATTTTAGCTTTGGATATCATAGGGATGGGTTAACCCCCTGTGGTGTTTGTTTTGCTGTCTGTGTCCCTGTTCAGAAGATTTCACCTCACTTTCCCTGTGATAATTGGATTATGAAAAATTTGGCTTGCTGTGGAAACAAGGATTTTGGTGATAAAGCTTCTGTGGAGACACGTTTTCCCCATGATAACTCTTTCAGGAGTAAATTTCCCTTCCTGGGGGTAGATTTGTCTCATTTCCTGTTGTCTCACCCCCATTCTTAACTATGAGTCATTTGTAAGTTGGATGCTTGTAACTCGGGGACTGCCTATCTATGAAAGTTGCTATGAACCCTTGAGAAATTTCTTCTCATTTTAAAGCTTTTACTTGCATACCACCAATAGGAATGTAATTCATCCCACACCCCACTTTAAAAGAAAACCTTTAGTTGTTTGGCCTCTTTTATTTGGTATAACAATACATGGATATAATAATAATTAAATATCTCACTGTATCTCTGATTGGGAATTGTTTAGATGAAAGGAAGATCCTTATATTCTATTCTGACTTCTATTCTGTCACATTGTAGATTGGTCAAGAAGCATCACCCAGAATGAAGCTGTTGGGAATGATATCAGGAAGACCAAAATGATCTTCTAACCCTGGGGGTGCTTTGCTTCTAAAAACAGAGAGTCTATATAGGATGCAAGTTTGCTTCTCCATCCTGACCACAGATAATCTGGATTTAAAAAGAAGATGATACATTTCCTACAACTTCATCAGACTGGTGGGAGAAAGTGGGGGAAAGCGAAGGGAACTGTCTTACCCATTCCCTACCATCTTTCCCTGTCCTTTTCTCATCTTCCCCTGTCTTTTAGCAGTTTTCCCAGCTTTGGAGTTGGGTAACACCCAACTCCTGAAGATGGACTTCTGGCTCCATTTTCATGTGCTTAGGAAATAGAGTGACACGGAGTCCTACCAGAATCCCCCTTATGTCATGTGATAGACTCCCATGCGGCTCCATTTTCTAAGTACATAGAGCCAGGAGTCCATCTGATGAGGTCTATTCTTCAAGACCATGATTTTTCCAATGTGATTTCCAATACAAAACAATAACATTTAATAAGAATGGTTATTTATAAACATCTCCAATTTGAAATGATTTTAAAGTCAGCCAGTTCAAATATAATTTCAATTGTCTGTTGCCAAAAATGTATTTTTGAATTAGAAATTGGAAGATTGGTGATTTTTTTCTATGCCACTCTGTTTAGCCCCCCCCCTTTTTTAAAAAAAAATGAAACCAATGTTTTTTACACAAATAGAATTTTTGGATGTTGTCAACAAATGTAAAGACATCATAAAAACCTGTGACAAAACTTTGGTAAACTTGATCAGTGGGGAGTAAACTTCTGAAGTTCTTTTTTTTCTTGAATGCAAGAATGAAATAAGGGAATATTTACATCCCAAACAGCTGGTGTCACAGAATAGACAACTAGTATGACAACTAGTAATAGCTCCTTTTGTTCTCCTTCCATATATAAATCTTCTCCCTACACACATTTTTCCTGTCACAATGACTGTTATTTTGCTAGATCACACTAAAGTACTTTGGAATTCAGGGACAACATTCTAACATATCTCTGTTTTAATGTATTTATGCCTGCCTCTACTGATAGTCAGGTTTTTATTACTAGGACATAAAAGTGTCTAGTAAACAAAATTCCATTTTATCAGCAGAAAGGTATATTGAGTTTGGAGACTTCCAAATGCCCATAAGAGCAAGAAAAGGAAACTTTTAAATAAAGATAAGTATATTCATCCTTATTTCCCACCCCAACACACACACACAAAAAAATCTCTCAACCATTAACAAAGACATTTGCTTCTGGGGGAAAAATGACTAAATGCAGTATAGGCTTTGTGAGTGGAAAGCAAATGCTAATTATAATTGAGGGCTGGAAAAATGATAATGAGTTTTGAACTTTGACTCATGTTTTCTTCCCATGATGATATTTTCAAGCCTTATTTGCTAAATTATGATGGCCAGATAAAAATGTCATTACATGCATAATTTATATGTGAATTTTTTTTCCTTCACTGCGGGAGTTAATTTTGTTGGAATGGTACAGGACAGGGAGATTTATTATACATTTGAATAGAACATTGCAGAGTAGTTTCTAGCAAATATAACCCGCAATCAAGGTTAAGCACCTTTAAGTTGCATTGATTTTGGCAAGGGAAGTTTAAGCATGTACTTAATTTCCACATTGAAATCAATGGGACTGAAAAGTGCTTAGTCTTGGGGGGTTTATCACATTAAGTTGCACCATGCCTCATCAGTGCAATGTTAACAGGAATTTACTTAAGTGAATATTAGAATTGAGTCGACATCTTTAATTTCTTTTCTGAGTTGGTTTTTTTTAGTTTTTTTTCTCACCCCTGCTAGAAAAATTAAGTCAATTTGCATTGTTTTCTTTAAACATTCTCTGCCATATTTTTAGGACTGCCCGTTGCTATCACAATGCCACAAATAATACTAAGACTAAAGTATCTTCTGTAGCCAGATTACAGTAACCATTGCTGCCACTTCAGGTGGTGACAATATTCAATACTGTTCCATTATCTGGGTGGAGACCAGAAGGATAGACAGAGAAGGATAGTCCATTTTATGCAGGAGAAGCGGAGTTGAAGGAGGGAAATCATTTCCCCCATTTTCACTGGCTATTCCCCCCTCCACTTCCCATTTCATAAATGAGGGTTGCTTCCATGACAGTGACACGGGTGAGGGGAATAATAGGAAAATGGGGAAATGCTTTTACTCCTTCAAACCCCTCTCCCCCCATAAAATGTACTATCCTTCTCTGTCTAGCAACCCCTTTTGGCCTCCACCTGGATAATGGAACACTAACCAATATTGTTGAAGAGGAAGAGGAAGACTATACTACCACCACCACTTTAGAAGAACTGTTGAAGGATTTCTGCTCTTTTCTGCTCTAGTCTTTTCTCCAACATCCTAATTTCTTTGGATAATCTAAGAAGCCATCTGGTCACATCTAGTTACCTTAAAGGCACCAAAAATAAGCAGGGTCAGCTATGGCAACTCTTGCATTGGGAGACCATCAATTAATATTAGGAACTACAGGTTTGATTCCCACAGAAGGAACTGGATAAACCACCTTGCCCAAGAAAATCCTTTGTAATTCATGGGTTGAATTGACAGGCTACTGGAAGGCTTATTATTTCCAACCAGGAAAATAGGTTCTCTCTCTGCTGGTATGTTTGCAGAACTACTTTCCATGAGTCATGACTCTGCATTTCAAGTGCCAACTACTGAGCTTCAGCTTCTCATCCATTCGATACTCCGCTGCCCGCCCTGCAGAGCCTGCAGAAGACTTGCCCAGAGCCCTTCTCTGGCCCTTTGCCAGGAGACACAGCTGAATTCCCCTCCATTTCAGCAAGATTCCCGAGAACACACCCTCAGACACAATCACAGGCCACCTACCCACACCTGTGAGATGGGCTACTCAAACACTGCTGCATCTGCGACTGTGGTTCAAAGCAGACAGCCCTAGCCTTGCAGAGCAACTAGAAGCAAACATCCAAGGCCCCTTTAGGACAACCTGACTCTGTGTTATATTCTTACTGACTCTTCTCTGATTGAGGGTTGCTGTGTGTTCCCCAGCCTGCAGGACCAGAATCCAGAAGTATTCTCTCCTGACGTTTCACCCACATCTACGGCAGGCATCCTCGGAGGTTGTGAGGTATATTGGAAAAAACTAAGCAAGGAAGGTTTATATTAAACATCTGTGGAAGTTCCAGAGTGGGAGAAAGAATTCTTGTCTGTTGGAGGCAGGTGTGAATGTTGTTAATCACCTTGATTAGCATTAATTGCCTTGCAAACTTCATGTCCTAGCTTCTTCCTGACTGGGGGAATGCTTTGTTTGGAGGCGTACACTGCCCCTGATTGACTCATGTCTGGAATTCCTCTTTTTTCAGAGTGTTATCCTTATTTACTGTTCTGATTTTTGAGTTTTTAAAAAATATTGGTAGCCAGATTGTGTTCATTTTCATGGCTTCCTCCTTTCTGTTGAAATTGTCCACATGCTTGTGGATTTCAGTGGCTCTTCTGTGTAGTCTGACATGGTGGCTAAGAGTGGTCCAGCATTTCTGTCTTCTCAAATAATATACTGTGTCCAGGTTGGTTCATGAGGTGCTCTGCTATGGCTGACTTCTCTGCCTGAATCAGTCTGCAGTGCCTTTTGTGTGCTGTCGCAGGAAAGGGAAGGTGGCATCTCTGGCCCTCCAGGTGTTTTGGTCTTTAACTCCCACAATTCCCAACAGTCGGCAGGCTGTTAGGAATTGTGGGAGTTAAAGTCCAAAACACCTGGAGGGCCAGGGTTTGCCCAGGCCTCTACACTGTATATATAATGCTGTCCAACAGAGCTTTAACTGCCATGGCTCAATGCTTTGTGTTCCTGGGAGTTGTAGTTTTACAAGGTCCTTTAGCCTTCTCTAGACTGGTGCCTCACCGAACTATGAATCCCATGATTCCATAGCCTAGAACATGAAAACTATTCACATCTTTATTTTATTACAGAGTCAAGGATGGAGAGAACTTGGGGCCCTCCAGATGTTTCCCGAACTGTACATCCCATCATCCATCATCACTGTCTATTTTGGATGATGGGAGTTGCAGTCCAATATACACCCCAATATACACTTTACCTTACGTTGTTGTGAATCATGCCATCACCACCTTCACAAAATGATCCCTAGTCTGTGGATGCATCTGTACTGTAGGATTAATAGTTTGATACCACTTCAACAACTCAATGCTATGGAATCATGGAGCTGTAGCTTTGCAAGATCTCATCTTCTCTACCAAAGAATGCTGACGTCTCAGCAAACTACAACTCCCAGGAATCAATTGAGCATTGGGCCATGGCAGTTAAAGTGGTGTCAGACTGGGATCACTGGGTTGCTGTAAGTTTTCCAGGATGTATGGCCCATGGCCTGCCTGCGCAGCCTGGCCTGGCCTTGCCCTTGAGACCAGGTCTCCGGGCTGCCTGGCCATGTTCCAGAAGCTTTCTCTCCTGACCTCAGAGGTTGTGAGGTCTGTTGGAAGCTAGGTAAGTGGGGTTTATATATCTGTGGAATGTCCAGGGTGGGAGAAAGAGCTCTTGTCTGTTTGAGGCTAGTGTGAATGTTGCAATTGGCCAGCTTGATTAGCATTTAATGGCCTTGCAGGTTCAAAGCCTGGCTGCTTCCTTCCTGGGGGCATCCTTGGTTGGGAAGTGTTAGCTGGCCCTGATTGTTTCCTGTCTGGATTTCCCCTGTTTTCAGAGTGTTGTCCTTTATCTACTGTCCTGATTTTAGAGGTGTTTTTTTTTTTAATACCGGGGCCAGATTCCCTTTCGGTGGCCTTTTAATTCCTATGGATTCCTAAGGACCCTCGGGACTCTTCCACACAGCGATATAACCCAGAATATCAAGGCAGAATAACCCACAATATCTGCTTTGACCTGGGTTATCTGAGTCCACACTGCCATATAATCCAGTTCAAAGCAGATAATGTGGATTATCTGCCTAGATATTCTGGGTTATATGGCTGTGTGGAAGGACCCTCAAGCTCTTCCACACAGCTATATCACCCAGAATATCAAAGCCGAATAACCCACAATATCTTCTTTGAACTGGGTTATCTGAGTCCACACTGCCCTATATCCCAGTTCAATGTTTGGTGCTAAATTCACAAATATAGTAATTCCTACATAACATTACCATGTATTGAACTGCTTTTTCTGTTGATTGATCTATATATATATAAATGGTCTGTCCGTTTTTATCTTAATCTAAACAAAGAAACTACAACACCCAGAACCTTGAAACTTAACAACACAACACAATGCCCTTGCGACTGGGTTTAGACAACTAAGCCACAATTCACATCAATATCCGTAGACAACACAAACCCAAAAACCCACAAAAACCATGTGCGCTTGCACGGCACTGGCCCAGCGCGCGAAACTCATCCACCCCACCCCCCTACTCCACGCTCCCTCGCGCCCTCGCTTGCCGGCTACCGTGACCACCGCCATCATGGCCACCAGCCCTGGCACACCACCGCTCACCATCTCACAACTTCCCTGCACTCTCCTAAGTGGCAGGGAAAGAGAACAGCGAAATCGGCAGTTTTCACTATCCTACAGATCCGGCAAACGGGCATAAGTGAGGTGCCTTCCCCGCCTGCGAAGCTACCAACAAGGAAGGAAGGAGAAGGACAAAAGCGGCAACCACTTCAACTTCCTTCTACCATAAAACAAGACACAATCCAAACACTCCTCACAGATGGCCATCCAACCTCTGTAGTATCATAACATCCTAAGGCTTGGAGACACCCCTCAGAAACATCCAGTTCAACTTCCTTCAACCATACAAGAGGACACAATCCAAACACTCCTGACAGATGTCCATCCAGCCTTTCCATAATAATATAATGATAACAATAATAATAATCAACATCGCATCACAGAATCAAACAGTTACGACAGACCCCTAAAGACCATCCAGTCCAACCCATTTCTCCTATGGAGGACACAATCCAAACACTCCTCGCAGATGCCCATCCAATACCTCCACAATAATAACAATATTCCCATCAGATAATCATACAGTTAGGACAGACCCCTAAACCCCATCCAGCCCAAACCATTTCTGCAATAGAGGACACAATCCAAGCACACCCAACAGATGGCCATCCAACCTGTAAATAATAACAATAACAATAATAATAACAATATCATGGAATCCTAAGGTTAGGAGAGACCCTTAAGGATCATCCAATTCAACTTCCTTCTACCAATCCAAACACTCCTAACACATGGCCATCCAACCTCTACATAATAATGATAATAATCATAAAGATAATAAAAGCAATAATAATCATAATACAACCATACAATCCAAGAGTTTGGAGAGACCGCAAAGGGCCATCCAGTCCAACCCTTCTACCATGCAGGACATAATCCAAGCACTCTTGATAGATGGCCATCCACCCTCTACATACGCCACAGCAAAGCATGGCTGGGCACAGCTAGTTTGTTGTAAAACATGATGTTTTGGTGCTTAATTTGTAAAATCACAATGTAATGGGATGTTTAATAGGCTTTTCCTTAATCCCTCCTTATAATCCAACATTTTTGCTTATCCAACGCTTTTATTTTTCAGTGATTGGTTGGGGGGGGGGGGAGCACCAAAATTCTGTTCACTTGTTACCTAGGGCCAGCCCTGACCACAACCTTTTGGAAATAAATCAGCAAATTGATTGTTTTAGTTTGGAAATGAATTCAATAATAATAAACATTAGAAAGTGAGGAAAGAATTCATTTACCCAAACACCAGTAATTGAAATTCTTTAATTAATGTAGTTGATTAGCTCATTGTTGAAACTATCAATTGCTAGGGCAGATTCTGGAACTCACTGGCAATGGCACTGAGTTTGTCACTTTTGACAGGGATCACATTATGTAACTGCCACTTTTAGAATGTTCGTTTGTCAGTTTAAAGTTACTTTTCTCGAATTGAGACACCCCCCCCCCCCCAATACACACACCAGTGGATTTTAAAGCCCATAATGCAGCTTTTTACAAGAGATAGTGAGATTTCAATATGTCTGCAAATTGCCAGATTGGGAAAGTCTGATCCAAAGCATTGATTTCCTTTTACAATCTGTTCAGTTCAGGTTTTTTTCACTGATCTTCTGTACCTGTTTTTTCCTGTCTGCCATTCTTACCAGTGCAAAAAATGTTTACTCACTCTTCCCATGGCTTGTTTTAGAGAATAGACAGCAATGGTGTCAAAACAGGAATGGTAATAATGCAGCCATCTCAAAATTGTGAGATTGCAGTTTCCAGCATTCCTAACCTTTTGCTACATTAACTAGGGATGCTAGTCCAACCACATCTTGAGGACCATATTATGCCCATTCCTGTGGTAAAAATTAGAAAGGCCCACTGTCAGTGTAGAAGTGTAGCAGACTTAATACAAAGGCAAGATGGTGAGTTAAGCATTAAAAAAAACCCTTAACCAGAAATGTTTTGAGTGATTGAGCATACAGAGCACATTTCGGCAGAACCAAATTGATAACAGCATGCTTCTATTAAAAAGAACGATCTGCTGAAAATAAGTGATGCAACGTATTTAGCTTATTTGATTCAATGGGACCTGCTTCTGGGTAGATTTTTAAAAGACAGAAAAAGGGATCAGAGTACAAGAATTTGGCAAGCAGTGTCTTTTGTTCCAAGCTTTAACGAATACCAGTCCCTCATTTTGTGTGATACAATGAGGGAGTGGTGGTGAAAAACAGAATGAGTGATAGAAAGGAAGAGAAAAGAGGGCAGAGGGAAAAGCCAAGAGAGAAGGAAATGGGGCTGGCATGAGAAAAAAAAACCCACACTTAATTGCGCAAATGTCTAGCACTGAATAGGATGCAATAAACAAACTTATGGAATACAAAGGGATTCGCTGCAGATCAAATCAAGTAATAATATTCAAGATTACATAGTATGCAACAATATACAATAGTAACAGCAATAGAGGAGAGTACTGAAAGGAGTGGAGCCCCAGTGGCTCAGCGGATTAAACTGCTGAGCTGCTGAACTTGCTGACCAAATAGTCAGCAGTTCAAATCCAGTGAGTGGGGTGAGCTCCTGCTGTTAGCCCCAGCTTCTGCCAACCTAGCAGTTTGAAAACATGCAAATGTGAGTAGATCAATAGGTATCGCTCCAGCGGGAAGGTAACAGCACTCCATGTAGTCATGCCGGCCACATGGCCTTGGAGGTGTCTATGGACAATGCCAGCTCTTTGGCTTAGAAATTGAGATGAGCAGCACCAACCAACACCCAGAGTTGGACACAACTAGACTTAATGTCAGGGGAAAATCTTTACCTTTACTTACTAAAAGGTAAACACACCATGTAACCACCTCCCCTGAAAGATGGACAAGTCAATTGGGACTTAAATGTTTTAATATTTGGGGGGGAAACTATTTAAGAAAGAAAGAAAAGTAAAAGAGCACCGACTCCATCCCATATCAGGATTCTTCCTAATTTTCCCTGCTTCTTCAATTTCTCTTTAACCCCAGCTCTTAAATTGGTCCCTAGCCATTTTCTTCCTAGGTTTCCAGGGGCTTCTATATCATTCTTCCCACATAGTAATGATATAGCATGCAAACTAGCCTACTTAGCAAAAGAGACATGTGATGCATTTCCACTCCTAAACTGTCCTCACTTTAGGTTTTTCCAGTTTTACTGAACCTATCAGCAGAAGAGCTAACAATCTTTAGAACATTAGAATTTGTTATTATCTAATCACCTAATTCATTAAAGCATAGGATTAACTTCATAGCTAATTAGAAAATTTGGTGAGTTGAGCAGCTTGGTAGAAAAAAATCCAATGAGTTAACAACATACCATCTAAATAGATATTCCGAAGTTCTGAAATAAATAGATGAACCCAAAGACAACAAAGAATCCCAGCAGTCCACTTTTAAATTAACCTGGCATTATAAGATCTGCTTGAAATTCTTTATTACTCAGGAAATTATGGCCTCAAATGGCCAAAAACTTATGGATTTAAAGTTAAGGCATAGTAACAACAATAATTAAAATAAGCTGTGTTGTTGCTCAGCTCAGCAAAGGCAACTGCTACAAGAAATAGAAATTCACTGTAGTGTTGGGATGAGAGATACTAATTTTCTGAATATTTCAATTCCGTTGCCCTTGTGCATGTAAAATGGTTCGTCTCTGTAAACAGCATGAGGGCTGACATAGGCTACTCAGTTCAACACAGTTTATCGAGGACAGTCCAGTTTACACGACCATTTCCTGATTATGAAGAGGGTTGAGGTTGACTTAACTGATGGAAAGCCCTGCATATGTATTGGAATCCTGTGGAGCTGTGGAGTCCAGCCAGTCTGTTATTCAAAAAGTGCATTAAACTTGACAAAAGATGCTTGCACTTTTCTGTGAAAATAGCATAGTCTTGCTGGCCTTAGATTCCTAAAGGAACTTTTCTCACTTCATTATGGATCGCCTAATCTCTTCAATTATTAACTGTCACTCCCCTCACTGCGCATCCTGTTCTACAGATACAAGAAGACCTTCCTCGTCACATTCCTTTCCCTGTCCTTGCTTTTAACTCATTAATCTTTTATTTCCATTCTGCTGAGTCTGTACAAAATCCCAATCCATTGCCTGCAGTCAGCTCACCTACTTTCTTTCCTTCTTTGATGTCGATGCCTTGTTCTCCCATCGCAGTTCCAAGGGCTGTGTCATATTGGGGTCTCACTGAATCATCTTTTCCCCAAGCTGTCTTTAGATCTCTCTTCTATGCTGAACTCTTGTCTAAAGTCAGACAATGACCTTGAAATGCAAAACATTTCTTGTGTTTAACATGTTGCGCTGGCTTCTCTTTAAGTTCCCATTTCTTGTTGAATCTTGATAGAGATATGTCCCAGACGGCTTCTTTTCATCCATGGAAGTCATAGGAATGGCATTCCTTGGTGCTAACAATGTTTAGAACCCTTTCTTTTGTCCCATTGAAGTACAAGACAGTATTCCTCTGTGACACTTTTCTTCATTGCTATAAAAAGACATCAGGTATTTCTCTGCAATGTAGAGAGAAGGCAATTTGGATATTTTCACTGATAGAGAAGTACATTTCTATTACTGGTGGAAGTGAACATTACTAAGTATTCCTTTTGATTTGTTATTATAGACCTATCACCATTTTCATTACTGCTGTTGCAACAATTATTGAATACACATCATAAAATAGATGCAGTTTTGCAAACAAACATGGTCCAACCAAACGGGAACAAGTGCAATGAAATTATGTTGGTTGGGATCCAGAGTTTGCTCCTTCTGGAATAGGGTCCTACCTGAAAGTGAAGAAATGTTTTGGCTGGACTTTTTCTTTGAATCATAGAATCATAGAATAGTAGCGTTGGAAGAGACCTCATGGCCCATCTAGTCCAACCCCCTGCCAAGAAGCAGGAAATCGCATTCAAAGCACCCCCGACAGATGGCCATCCAGCCTCTGTTTAAAAGCCTCCAAAGAAGGAGCCTCCACCACAGTCTGGGGGAGAGAGTTCCACTGCCGAACAGCCCTCACAGTGAGGAAGTTCTTCACTGTGAGGGCTGTTCGGCAGTGGAACTCTCTCCCCCAGACTGTGGTGGAGGCTCCTTCTTTGCCTTTGGGAACTTCTCCAAATTCTGACCTATAGAGTTGGGAGCATTCTAGGACAGTCAGGGAAAGCAAATAAGCAAAACTGACCTTCCTTTTTTCACTGATGATCATTTATTGGCTCTCAATCCCATGTGTGAATAGAAGTAGTCCTTCTGTTCACAGAGGCTTGTTTGGGATCCAAGCTAATTGGGTCCACTAAGATAGTTAAATATACGCACATAGGTCTTCCATTGGTTGCTTTATCATATGCACCACCCAAGGGAACCAAAGAACATTGGCAGCAAGGAGCTAGGAGAAAGAGACAGTGTTTGTTTGCTGCAGGCTGCCTTTGACCTCATCTCCTGGTGACTGGCTCATTGCACACTCAGGCCCTGACTGCCTGACTGAAGCAAGGCCCAGAAGAAACACCTTCTTCTGCCTTTAGATGCTGGAGCATAAAAGGAACTCATGACCTCGAAGCCCGGGTCGGATTAAGCCCCCAACCATTAAATAGCCCGGCTTGCTGTTGACCTATGCAGCCCGAAAGACAGTTGCATCTGTCAAGTAGGGAAATTTAGGTACGCTTTATGCGGGAGGCTAATTTAACTAATTTACAACATCATAAAACTGCCAGCAAAACACGAGGAAAGGAATGGGGAAGTACAGCCACTAGTGGACAGTGAAGCAACAGCTCCCCCTGTGGCCGGAATCATGAAGCTGGAAAAAATGTTAAATGCCTCTGTGTCTGTCTATATATGTTGTTTGTCTGTTGGCATTGAATGGGTGAGAAGGGCGGAATATAAATACTGTAAATAAATAAATAAATAAATAGTAGGGTGTATTGTGATGCTGCTATAATAGTGACAGACTGTGACGCTGCTACTCAACCAAGACTTGAGAAACACCACTATGCAAGTTTGATGAGTGACAGAAATGCAGTCTAACATCCTATCACGACACAGTTAGAAATGAAGTAGCTGAATTATGATTAAGGGATTGGTGTAATATGTTATTTGTGTATGGGGTTATTATGTCTTAATATGTTTACTATTTTTAAACTGTATTTGTATGTCTATTGTTTCTAGTGATATTATGTTATGTTTTATTTGGTTGGTATAATGAGGCATTAAATTTTTGCCTAGATGTATGTTTTACGTTGCTCTGAGTCCCCTATGGGGTGAGAGGAGCATGATAGAAATGAAGTAAATAATAAATAAATAAATGAAGATGGACTCCAGCCCATTCTGCCAAAAATGCCAATAATCTGCATAATTTCCAGTTGCTTCCTTTTATACTTCCCTGTTGTTCATTCTTTGGTTGGACTGCAGCATGTACGAATTACCAAAATCAAAAAGCACACATGCAGACTGGTCTCTTTTAATCTAAACCAATGCTTCCCAACATTTTTTGACCAGAACCTACTTTCACAAGGGCCCACTCTCCAACATTAGTTCCAAAAGGGTTATGAATCAGTTTTTGGTCAACTTTATATTTGGTTTGGTTATTTGGAGTGCTAATTCAGAAAATTGCATTGGATAGGCCACATCAGCTCTAGTTTCTGATACAGAACATATGCCATCCAGTAGTTGCCATCTGCTTGCCCACAGAAACCCATATTTAACAATCTAGAGCTGATTTGGTCTATCCAATGCAATGGTCAGCTCTGCAGAAAGGAGTGAAAATAAAATAAAGACGAAGGAGGTTCATGGACTGGATTTTCATTCTCATGGCTCACTGCTGGGCCACGGCCCACAGGTTGAGAACCACTGATCAAAACCCTGGACGTGTGCCTTTAGAAGACCTCTAATAAAAGTACATTTTTAAGTTAAAATTGTAGGAGTCAAGAGATGGACTATGGGGAGTTTATAAGCATTGTTCAGATATTTGTGATACATTCCATTCTTTTCCCCTTCTTACACTAGATTGACCCATTATATAAACATTTTAGCAATTCACACAACAGTTGATACTAAGATCTAACAATAAGATGCCTTATTCTCATAAAGCAAGTTAAAAATCAAATAATGTGTGTGTGTGTGGGAGGGCATAAACAAAATAACCACAAGATCTTTCAAACCATCCAACTTCAACCAATGAAAAGAAAAACTCCTTCACTGGAATTCCATATTCTGAAGCCAAGAAAGGGGCACCAGTTTCTTTCATCATCTGAGAATGGGATGGGATTCTTAATGTAGGGGAAAAGTGATGCTATGAACCTCTCCTTTAAGATACCAGGTCACACCAGATAGAAAATATCAAAGTTTTCTCACTATCACACTTCAAAGAAAAGTAATTTTAGCCACCTCTGGAAAAAAAAAATAGCAGTTTGAAATGGTGGTGAAAAGAAAATAGCAACACAACACAGTCAGGCTAGAATAATACCCTTGAGCAGAGGCATACAGGTTTGTTTGACATCTGCCTTCGTGTTTTGTTTTATTAACTGTGGTTAAATATGTGCACACAATAACACATTCAAACAGGGAAACTTGAGACAGTGCAATTGCTTTATCTTATGGCATACAAACATTTGACAATAAAGGACTCCCTAATGATAATGTAAAAACTAGTCATGATTAGAAACACTCATCAGAAAGACAGAAGGACTTGAAAAGGGTCACTTGTGCTGTCGAAGAAAAAAGACATTTGCATGAAGTGTTATAAATACGTGGAAATGTCAACAACTGGAAACAACAAATTCAACATTTCAAAATGACAGCCATCAAATGCGGAAGAACATAAAGAGCAAAAACCCTCTCATGATTTGCGGTACACAATTGTCTTCATGCCACTGGGTTAGCACCTTCTACAGTATGATGTATGAATTTGTTTTGCTTTGACAAGAACTATACACATGTGTGAGAAAGAAGTCTCATCATCACTGTCTAGTGTTAGGCAGGGACAGAATAGGTGTAATTTGGAAGAGAGAAGGAAAGCAGCAGGTTGTTCTGTGTCAAAGTGCTCCAGCAAACCAGTGATGGATGAGAACTCCCTAAGCGTTCTTGCAAGGAAGGCAATCAAAAACATAAATCCTTTCCCATCCTGGCCTGATATTAGCACGGAGGTGAGGAAGAACATGATGCCCCCACAAATTGATATGTTAATTTATTCTGAGAAAAGGTAGAACATGTATAGTGGACAGAGAAATAGCCCAACTGTGGCAGTGGTGCTCTGTTAACATTATGCATGGAATAAGTACAGTATGAACCCATATCCAAGGATAATATGTTCACATACTTTGAATGGATACATGAAACCAGGAATAATAACAGAACCTATTGTTTTCCATAAGAAAAACAATGGAAGCATTGAGAAGAACTTGTACAGGAGGTCCTAAGTGAATGGAACCATGGATAAGTGAAACCATGTATGTCTATTTGGCAGATATGTAGGCTGTATTGAATTCATAGCTAGCAGAAGTACTTGTACAGGCTGCAAATCCCAAAACTCTTGCTCTCTATTTTGGTGTGTTCCTCTTTTCTCTTCATCCAGGGCTGTTCTCTTCTTCCCAAACATAGACACACTTCGGCCTATAGTAAAGTGCTCTACTTTGCCTTACCCACTGAGGTGCTGTTTGTCACCCCATATCTATTCACCCAAGTGATTCTTCTCTCTCCCCACCATACCGTTCTTTTCTTCCCCTTCTGTTTTTTTTCATCTATCTTTCCCCAATTATTTTCTTTCTGACTTGTCTTTCTTCCCCTCTTCCAACCTGAGACTCACTCAGATTTGCTTGAAGGATTTGGTTGCAGAAAACAACAGCTATGCCAAGTATATTATTTCCCCACTGTACCATTATCCCACTCAGAGCTGCCCAGAAACATACCATGCCTCACATCTTCCTCCTTGATATTTAGAAAGACTGGCAAGTGAGGTCTAGAGATGGTCCTGCATTTGAATTGACTGAGATCTATCCATTTAAAATGGGAAATAACCCAGAAATGCACACCTTGAGGATCCACTAAGTATGAATTCTGAGTTTCATGTGTCAATTTCATAATCTTGGACATATGTGTAGACACATATATGCTGTATTTACTTGAATCTAATGCTCACCTTTTTTTTGACTAAATGACCTTGGCAAAATTGGGGTGCACATTAGATTCACATCATACAGAAATATTACTGCTGAGCCAAAGCGAGAGGGAAAGGTGCTTCAAGAGCTGCACCTGGAGCTATACTTTGAGGGACATAATCTCTAATTTAATTGCCATGATTCAGTGCTATACAATCCTGGGTTTTGTAGTTTGGTGAGGCATCAGCACTCTTTGGCAGAGAAGGCTAAAGAGCTTGTACAACTACAGCCCCTAGGATTCCATAGTATTGAACCAAGGCAATTAAAGTGGGTTCATTCTGCAGCATAATGCATCCCAATTCATTTTTTTCCCCATTGTTGTGAGCTTTTTGTATTTTAACACAATTGTGTATAATGAAGGAATTGTAAGCAGACAACAACAGTAATTCACACTTTTTTTGGGCCAAATTACATTCAGCAGCAAAGACTTTTTTTGGTTTCAGGATTTTGAAAATTGAGGTGGACATTAGATTCAATGGTGCATTAGATTCGAGCAACTACAGATACTTAATTTTTTTATTTTTTTTATTTATATTAAGTTTGTGCATTTCGGGTGAATCGCTATCCATTTCTGCTTGTCAGATACCAGAAGCCCCCATATCAGTTTTCCAGCACCTCCTGAAAATGGGAGTGCTGACAATTAGGAATTTTTGTTCCGCATCGGCCCATTGGCGGCAATGGGGAACTTACAAGGCATCCCTTTTCCCCTGGGAGCCTTTCCTTTCTTCCCTTCAAGGGAGCCTCAGTGTCTTCAATGGGGTTAAAAAAGCACCATATGCAGCCCATTATTGGGGGGGGGGGAGACTTCCCACATGCTCCATTTCTATATCTTTCATTAAGACATGGATTTTAAAAAGCCTCAGAGTTATCACTCTTAAGTTTCTGCATCCTTTTCCTTCTGTTTGTAGAGGAGGAGACAGGGTTTAATGCTTCTTAAAGCTGTTCTACTCTAGAGGGAAGGCGGGCATACATGCTTTCTTCTCTCCCACCACCACCAGCAGCACACCACACAGCTTTCCAAGACATTTTAAGGAGGCCAAGGGAAGGAAGAATGATGATAACCTGGAGCTCAGTGGAGCTATCCTCCCTGGACTACCTTAAAAATCCCCTCTCTTTCCTGCAAGGCTACAATCTCTTTTCTGCTTGAGGTTTTGTTTCCTTAAAGCTGTTTCTACTTTCTACTCTAGAGGAGAGGTAGGCTTTTATTTTTGTTTGTTGGAATTACTATTATTAATATTTATTATTATATTTTAGAAGTATTTTCTGAAGGAGAGGAAGGGAAGAAGAAAAAGAAGCTTAAAGGGTGAAAGCCCCCAAATGCTGAGGGATGCATCCCATCCACTGTCCCTCAAGTCCCCAACTCCCCAGTCAGTCCCACTAAACAAAAAGAATCAGGAAAATAAAGGAAAATCAAAAAGATTCAACTATGATGCTGAATAAGGGAGGAAGAGCCGAGAACAGCTGCCAGTTGCTTTTATTGCGAGAGGGTTTTTGTACCAGGAGGGCCCTTACCATTACGGGCTTCCAGAGGTACCAAAGGAAAAGGAATATGTGCATAAGTCTAACTTATATTCTACCTTTTTTCATGACCAAAACTCCACATTATAGAACAAAAGAAGCCTATAACAAACTATCAGCATAGTTGTAGAAGGAAGAACTGCTGCAATATTTTTTTTTTCCTTTTCAAAAAGAAAATTAGGATAAAATTAATTGTTGTTCAGTCCTTCAAATTGATTCTGACCTATTGAGATCCTAACATGAGCCAATCAAAGGGCTTTTTTGGCAAGATTTGTTTAGAAGAAATTTGCATTTGCTTTCCTCTGAGGCTGAGAGAGTGTGACATTCCCAGGTCATCCACTGAATTTCATAGTTAGCCAGAGATTCAAACCTCATTCCCCAGAGTAATAGTCTGACCCTCAAACTAGTACACTGCTAATACAAGTCCATAAATAGCATTTCCGCCATCAGACTATTTATATATACCTCTGGGACTATTGTGTGTGTATCTTATAGAATTGCAGAAACATTGTAATTGATGCCGATGAATCACACTGAATACAAACTCCATTACTCCCATTATCATAATGAATATAGTTAATGCCACAAGAGATCCTAGATGTTATACTTTCCTGGCAGCTGTAGAGATGACATGTGATGTCATCCCAGCTGATCATTTCATTCATTCAACAATTGAGTGGGTCTTGCATTCTCTGGGACATTATTGGCAAATGGCCACCAGTTCTTCAGCTATCAGTTTCCGTGAGAAATGATTGCTAATGGAAGTGAAGAAGCAGAAATTCTGTGGTATGGTGTAAAGCACACCAGTCATCCAGAAAATTGGCTTTTTCAACAGAAAGATGGGTAGCATTATTCATTTTCTTGGTTTAATGATGGCTGCTTGTGAACACAGATGCTGCATAGATATGCAGAAAATTTCCTTGTATTTTGATTGGACAAAGACATACTCTACTGGTAGCCATGTTGGCAGAGCCTGGTGCCTATGTTAGAATGTAGATGCATCTTAAATTGAAGGTGGGATGAAACAGAGAAGATATTTTTGAAAGAAAACAATGGTTATGATGTCAAAATGTGTGGAAATGACCCCTTGATATTCTTCATCCCATTTATGGCCAGAGAAGTTCAAGAATTATTTTAGATAATTTCCCCAGGGAGATTAGCAATTGACCTAAACGTTCTTGTTTTAAGCTTTCTACTACCAGTGCAAGTACAGTGGCCCTTGGTATCCACAGGAGTTTGATTCCAGAATGCCCTGTGACTATCAAAATCTGTGGATGCTTAAGTCCCATTATGCAGGCAGTCTACGAAATAAGCTCTGTTGGTTTGTTCTTAAGTTGAATTTGTATGTGAGTCAGAGCAGGTACATGTTTAAGTATAATTCCTGATACACACATTTACTTTGGATAGCATAGGGAAGGGTTAACACCACTGTGGTGGTTCTTTTGCTGTCTGTGCCCCTGTTCAGAAGATTTCACCTCACTTTCTGTCACTGCAATAATTTGATTTTGTCTTGTGGAAACATGGATTGGTGAGAAAGCTTCAGTGGAAACACATTTTTCCCATAACTCTTTCTGGGGTGAATTTCCCTTCCTAGTGGTAGATTTTTCTCACTTCCTGTTGTCTCACCCCTGTTCTTAACTATGAGTCATTTGTAAGTCAGATGTTTGTAAATCAGAGACTGCCTGTATACAATTATGTAATAAAATGGCATCCCTTATATAAACTGACAAAGAATACAAACATATATTTTTTCCTTAATAAATCTGATGGTTGAATCCATGGCTACTGAACTTGTGGTACCTCATTCAACACACACAATCTTTGGGATTTGTTTTACTATGTTTGCATATTTCACAAGGTTACTGTTCCATTATCCAGGTGGAGGCCACTGAGGGGTGGGCTAGAGAAAGAAGGATAGTCCATTTTACAGAAGTGGAGGGTTGGTTGATGGAGGAACCCCCTATTTTCCTGTTATCCCCCCCCACACACACACACACACACATGTCCTTGTCATGGAAACAACCCTCTTTTTTGATATGGAAAGTGGGGAGGGGGAATAACCGGTGAAAATGGGAGGAATGGTTTTCCTCTTTCAACTCTCCCCCTGTAAAATGGACTATTCTTCTCTCTCTAGTGCCCTCTATTGTCCTCCACCCAGAGAATGGAACAGTACCGTCACAAGTAATATTTTGAATAGGAATATTCACAAGTTGAATTGCAATTCACCAAAGCAGGCATGATAGAAAGCAATAGAACACCAGCTCGCAGAACTGAATCCAGGCTCTTCCAGGCTGATCTAAAGAAGCATGAATTCTCACGTCATGGCTTCAGTTATTATTGCCTCTGCACCTACTTGATCAATTTGAGGGCGTCTGTTTGTACAAATTTCATGGAGCTGCACTGAGGTTCTTTCAAAGACTTCCTTCTTTTAAAAAATCCTGGTGCATCCAAGTGGCAGATCTCATGATTCTCCCAGTGCTGAAGAAATATACACCTAATAGGTGCTTCTATTAATCTAGTTTGACACAACTTCAACTGCCATGGCTCAATCATGGGAATTTATGTGAGTTATAGTATGGTGAGGCATCGGCACTTTTAGGAGAGGGGCTAAAGGTGTTGTATAACTATGATCCCTTAATATTGAGCCATGGCAGTTAAAAATGTTGTCAAACTTCATTAATGCTACAGTCTAAATGTGCCCTTAAAGGCTTACAAAAATGCTGAACAGATGATGGGAATAGCGAGCTGCATTTATTTCCATCTAATGTTGAATAGCTGACTTGTGGCATATAGATATATATGCCATAGCAAATATATCTTATAGCATAGTTAGGATCAAGAACATTGGCAGAAAAGAAAGTGCTACTGAAAGGTATATCCAAACCCTTTGAGGGTGCATTGAACCACCTTCTTATTTAATAAGGCATCATATAATGATGACAGGCATTTGCTTTGTAGTTGATTCAAGAGCTTCACCTCTTCTCTATTAAGCCTATCCATGCAATTTTCTGGATTTTCCATCAAATTTGCAGAAGATACCTTTAGAAGCATATTTGCCTTTCAAACCCTCACAGGCAAAACTTCAATGAGAACTTTAAAAACCTGATCATAGCGGCAGATGAAGCGATGCAGAAAGGCCCTCGAGCAATCTGCGGGGTTTTCCTGTCAGCAACCTGAGAGAGTGTCAGCACCATCCAAGGGGACTTAAACAAAGCTTTCGTTGAGTTCACATGGGCTCAAACAGAGCAGCTCCTGCTGTTGGAGGAAAGGTTTACTTAGGATATGTGAATTCCCTTTTCAGATCACGAGAATAAATGTCAGAACCAACTATGTTCCACCCACAGACATTTTCTTCTGTTTTAATCATTAGGTGCATATAAAACAAAACAAACTGTACTTCCTTCACCAAAAAGAAAAAAAAGATTGAAATTATAACGGGTGTCTAGTTGGCTTACGCTAAGACCAAAAAATAGATAGGAATATGGTCAACATCTGTTGGAAGTCCATTTTAGATCAGAATCTAATTGATGTATACTGTAAAGACCTAAATGTGGACCCAAATACAACCTATGCTCTAACGTCCATGTGTTTCAGAGTGTGTTCCTGGATGTCCACATGTTCCTAGATGTCTATGTTTTGAGAGAAAAGAGGCACTGAAAGGTGTTCATTTGAAAAATGTGCACTAACAGATTTTGGTCAATAGGAAAAATGTATACATATCGAAAATGCACAAAATTAATATCCACACTTTCAAGACTCAAATATATATACATGGAGAAGAATTCCTTGTAACAATATGGGCACTAGTCAAAATCAGTTTCACAGGAGAAGCTGGAGATAAATTTGAATTTTAGATTGTAAGATCCCTACTTAGCAGATTGTACAGCAATTACTTAAAGTCTCTTCTCTTCTTCCCTCCCACTCCTCCTCCCTTCTCATTAATATCTATTAAACTAAAACATGTCAGATTATTGCATTGAATATTTGTCCATCCTACCAAGTGACAAATAATAAAATCATTACAACTGAGACAATTTAGTAGATGTTAGAAAAGATGTGGATTTTATGGTTGTAGACACACAACCCCTATAGCTTTTTGTCTCACCCTTACTTAGAAGTGTGCCACCTTGAAATCAGTTGGATTTCCACAACTTCATTAGCTGGAAATGTTATTATTGATGACCTTTTATTGCTTTAGAAGGTTTTTCATTGTAATGAAGTTGATCATGGCCACACAATTCTAAGGGGTTTTTCAGAAAAGAAAACATAGGCCAGATTTTTGGGCTATGAAACTTGGAGATGACTCATAACTCAATCTCTCCAAAGCTTAAGAAAATGTCATTCACTCATACTCTGAGTGCCAACAAAAGTGACTCCCTTCTCCCCATGCAGCTGATGTCTGTTAAACTAGGTTTGAGAGGAAATTATTGTGGGGTTGTAAATGGTAATGTTCCAAAATACAAAATGTTTTTTCTCCAGTACTGTGACACCAGTTGAAGGCATCCTCTTAATAGCAGTGGATATAATCACACCTTTGGAGTTCGACATAGTGAGCTTGGTGTTATATTTTCTTACATTAAAAAATGTCAGTTGCAGAAAACAATAAACAGCAGGGAAGATAATATCTCTCAAGCTTGAATACTTGCACAAGGACTCCTCTAATAATTGTTTTCTAGGTTCAATATTGAGGTTGTATGAAACAAGCTAACAGATCAATCTCCTAGTGAGGGGTGACATTTGAAAAGTTAAGACTATTTTACTGGTACATAATTTATACAATTCTTCTTTTTTGTATGCAGTTCATTGTGAAGCATATGATGCTTTATTGACAGCAAATTATGGCTACCTTTATACTTGTGATCGTTGGTTCTTTGTTGTTTGTTTTCCTAAAGATGATCTGGTATATAAAAAATTGGAATAAAGCGTAATAATATGCCAGGGTTCAGTCGCAGATGAAAGTCCTCTCTCTACCCCAAAGGCCTCTGTCCAGGCCTCAAAGGGAAAGAGGAAGAAGCAGGCATAGCTTCATCATGCTTGGACCCAGAAGCAGATGAAAGACCCTCTCTCTACTCCAAGTGCTTTTGCTGTGGCCTCAGAGGCAAAGAATAACCAGCAGTTTCTGCTGCACCTAATCCCCTTTCCCACAGCTAATCTCTTTTCTTTGTGTAAGCCTAAGGTTGGAAAACTGTCAAAATCATGATTTCTGAGCCAATTTAAGAGTTTTTGTGGGTGAAGAGCAGAGAACAAATACTATACTACATAAACATATACATTATGGCTGCCCTTGTGGAATCCAGACATTGTACCATCTAGCAGACAATTTTCAACTCTGACTAGCAATGACTCTGGAGATATAAGGTATTGTTTTTCCCTAATAATCTTTTAAAAATTGAATTGTATTGAAACATTGAAATGCATTACAGATAGTGACCATAGGCAGCCACCTCATCTGCTTAAGTAATATAGCAGTGACTGAAGCTTATTAGTCATATGTGATGAAGAACTTTAACAAAATATAAATGCTGATGCTGTACTATTAGGAATGGCTCAGGACATTATGGTCACTGGGATATTCATGAGTCTATCTTGGTGTCTAGCCCAACCCATGCTTCTGTCCACACTCTGGAACTTGTTTTTTCTGTTGGATGGACTGCAGATGCTCTGAGAGTAACATTCTATAGTTATAGTGATGGACAGATAACACTGGACAACACACATTTTGGTGCCTCAAATGTTAGATTTGTTTTGGGGTATATTTGGCCTGCTCATTCTTAAAATGCTGCCAGTTTACCCCTATCGGCGATAGTTCTTGAGATACAGAACATGTTATATACCAGCCTTCATCTGCACACCTATAGAAAACCGTAATAACCAAATCTAAAAAAACAAACAAACACTTAAGCTGATGCAGTCTATCCAATGCAATTTTCTGAATCAGCACTCCAAATAACTCCAGGAACAGGTAAAAAAACAAAGACATCAAGAATTTCCTTTGTTGGGCTGTGTAATTATCTGATCAGGCATAGACACACTGGGACTCAGAGTCTTTGCAAGACTGAAAGATCTATTAAGATGATAGGCCCAGAGACTAGTAGATCCAGATGGGGTATTTTTTATTATTCTTTAGGGTTTTCCTGTTGTCTTGGTAGGTGAGTCCAACAAAGTTACAGCTAACCTATGGAGAGAGAAAATACCAAGAGCAATAGATATGAACACTGAGTATCAATAAACAGGAGGAGGAGGTACATCTAGTGCAATGTTCTGTTTTCTCCAATGGACAACTGAAAGCCAAGGATTGAAGACTCTGATTATTTCTCTCCAGAAAATATTTTTTAGGCATAAAGAATAAAAAATCATTTATAGTAGGTGCCATATGCCAGATACATTTCCACAAAATTAGCTACATTTAGACCCATTTAAACTGATGACCATCACCACATCTCATGGCAGCAAAGCCTTTACATTATAGAGTGTTGTGTAAAGAAATACATTCACTTGCTTGTCTTGAATAATTTGCCCATTAAATTTGTTAACTGCTCGTGATTTTAGCATGATGAATGTTTGTGTCTCTCTGTGTGTTTCTATGTATGTGTGCAACAGAAAAATATGTTTTTTCTGTAGTTGGAAATTTAGCTTAGGTTGGGGAAAGATGTGGGACAGCTACAGCACTCAATCCCTGGAAGTCTCTCCCTTTGGAGAACCAACTGGCACCATTTGATTATTATCATTGTCTGATAAAGGAATAGCTTTTTAGTAATGTTTTTGTGGACTAATTTACTCTTACAACCTCATCAGAAAGCCCAGGTGAAGTGTCCCACTTCACCGGGCTTCTGTGAGGAAAGAGGGAGCAGCGGGATGAATCTGTCACCAAGTGGGCTGCTCCCTCTCTGCAATGCTTTCCCCATCACAAGGAGAAAGTGTTACCCTCACAAAGAAGTCCCATGATGGCTCCATTAGAGTCAGCACAACATGGGAGGCCTCCTGTGTTGGGGTGAAAGCGTCAGGTGATGCTTTCACACAGGTTGGGAGTGGAGCCTATGCTAGAAGTCACAAAATGTTGTGTGATGTCCGACGTGGGCTTCTGTCCTCCACCCTGTCTGATCAGGTCACAAATTATGTACATGATTTCATAACCATTTAAACTCTTTTAATTCTTCTAGACTTTTCAAGCTGTTTTAACTTGTTTGAGCTCTTTAATTTTGTTAAAATTATTTACGGTTTCTAACTTGGATTTTTGAAAAGTGTTTATATTTTTTATATATTTGCCATCTCAAGATCTGATAGGGAATGGGTGCGAGAAAATTTTTAATATTAAGTAGATTGTAGTGTTCCACAAGCACAGCTCTATGCAGCTCACTCCTGCATCAGAGAAGTTGCAAAGCTCCAGGACAGTGGTTCTCAACCGGGTTCCCCAGATGTTTTTGACCTTCAACTCCCAGAAATCCTAACAGCTGATAAACTGGTTGGGATTTCTGGGAGCTGTAAGCCAAAAACATCTGGAGATCCCAGCTTAAGAACCACTGCACCAGGCGGATGCTGTTTAACAGCCAGAGGAGAGGGGAGTAGGCAGTGCCAAAGAAGTTAGAGAGTAGTAGTGAGATTGCTCTCCTGGAGGTCTAAAGGAGTGTCATCGTTTCTCTTTCCAGTTCCAACTGCGGCCAGTGTGAGAATTGCCTGGTGACTGCCCTCTCCCTCCCATCCAGTAAAGGGAAACCGGAGTATCCCAAGAGCTTGCCCACTGCTTTGGAGGCTGGACTGAATAACTCCTGGCATAACATCCAGAACAAGGCCTCTACTCATGTTACACTGAATTATGCACACATATAATGTGTGTATAACAGCCGAATTCCAGCCAGCATTGTCCCTTTCTCTACACTATGAACAATTTTATAAAGCATGCCCCCTAGACTCTAATTTATAAAAGTCCAAACATGTTAATCTTTCATAGTTAGGGAAAGTGTCCAAACTCCTTTATAATGCTGAGTGAGACTTTCTGTGCCTTTGCCTGATCTTTTTAAAAGAAATGGCAATAAAAATGTATACGCAATGTTTCAAATGCAGTCATACCATCGGTTTGATAAGGATATTAAGATCCAAGTTTTTGGCCAGCAGCCCAATGACCTGCTTCATACTATGGAAACTTTCATCTAGTAGCATGCCTACAAATTCCACAAGCGCAATGCTGTAGATTTATTTTTGGCAGAAGAAGTGTATCATCCTTTAGGAAACCAAACTACATCTTCAGTATAACAATTTAGATTGTACAAAATGGCAACTGATAGATCCAGAATCCATCTAGCCAAATGCTAGTACATAGACCAATAAAAGTAACATTGCATAGTATCACAATTTCTTTATTTTGTATACAAGTTTTCAGTGGTTATTATTGCTTCTGTGTCTTACAGAGAGTGTCCTTTTTGCTTGTTCTGAGAATTAAAAGTGAACCCAAGGGCTGTCAATAGGATCAATAGGCTGCTTAATTGGTCACTACAACATTTACATTGGCTCACTATCGTAAACCTCTTGTTATGTGACCAGAAAACTAAATAAGAACTTTGATTCAAAGAGTTCATAGCATGTCTTTGGCTTCTAGACATGATGTTGAATGGCTTTGAAGTGCAATTTCAACATAATATTGCAAGAGAGGGCAATTGCCATGCATGCAATTTGAAGAAGATGCTAAAAGGAAGAATGAAACTTCACCAACTGGATGATTAAAAAGAGTGCACTTGTTGTCATCCATACAGTGTGCCTATCAGGGCTTGTGATCTTAGCAAACTGGGATGTTGGTAACTTGCTCCACCCCCCCCCCACCCCCCATCCCAATGCACCATAAATATGGATAAGAAACTTTGATCAATTTGGCTTTTTCTTCCATTCAAGGTTTTTAGAACTTAAATAATTTTCTAAAATATTCATAAATTATCTGTTCTCAGCCTGAAGAGGACTGTGTTGTGTTTGCTTGCTGTGAAAGTGTTAAAAATGAAAGGTTTCTCATGAGGAAAAAATAAAATGTAATTCATATGAACATGTTTGAATAAAGGGATTCAAATTTATACAGCTAACGGTTAAGAGCTCTGGACCTGAATAAATGAATAAGTCAGTTTGGGATTGTTTCACAACAAGCTTTTTTTAAAAAAATCTTACAGTCTTTCTAACTAGTGGAAGTTAACTGAAGAATCACATTGTAGGAGCTAGAAATGTCTAGAGAGAACATATATTATTGGGTGCCTATAGGGCAGCAGTAGAGTTGGAGACAAATACTGTAATCTGCAAATGAATAATTCCACAAATCTTAATCCACAAATGTTGAGATATTATTGTAAATACAGATTTTTAAAAATCAGCATTTCCAACAACGGCATTTAGAATAATTTTCAGAAAATATAATCTTATATTTAAATATGATTTGCTGTCTGTTAGCTTATGACTATTTGAAGCATTACATAGGTGTGTTCTGCATATCTGGTGTGTGAGAGTGTTCTATCGCTTAAAATACCCTGCCTGACTTACTGGGCAGCGAGGTTGTGAGACCAAGTGCTCTCTCCCACCATACTACAGAAGCTTTTCTTTCCCAGCAAGCTTTGCAATATATTTTGGCACACTAGGAGCTGGCAGCTTGCTCCAGTTGCCTAGTCTGATGGACCAGAGGGAAAACCCCTTCCCTAAGATCTGCCTGCCAGCTACTTAAACCTTTGCACTGCTCCTCCTGGCCAGTTGCCTTCCACAGGACCTGGATCTAGGTCTGGCTTGTTCCCTCTCCTTTCAGGAGGCTTTAGAGTGTCTGCAAGGGGTATGCTGGTACAGGTAAACCGGAGCAGCATTGGACAGGAACCTGCACTATCCCCCCTCTTACTCATTGCCAGTAGCAGCTTTTCCTGAGCCATTCATGTACTTCCAAAGGCTCCCTCCATGGTGTCGTTGGACCAGCAGGTGGGCTGTCCGACACGGCAATCCAGGATCAATGTATGGCTGCCAACCCTGTTTCAGCTGTAACTAATAAATCTACTTGTGGCTTTTATTTACTCATACTCATGTGTCACTTGTCTTGCGTGGAGTAGCGGGGTAGTTGCCACTGCACACACAATGATGATGATTTTGGCATTGAAGAAAGCTTTCTTCAAAGGCACTGGTGTGTGTATATGTGTGTGTCTGCATGCATGTGTGCATTACCCTCTTCATTGATTTGATTTCTCTAGTGAAAAATCCCTCCCAGGCCTGGCCTTACCATTAGGCCAGTGAACCAGCTATCTAAGGAGGCAGATTCTGAGAGCAGAAGTGCCATCCCACAGCCATTACTCTTGAACACCTCTCTTAAAAAGTCTACTCCCTTCAGATGTTAGAAGGTTCATGAGTTGTCTTATCACCAGACTAGAAGAAAGTTGTCAGTCTAGTTGCCTTTTTCACACAGACTGGAGGGTTGTCAACTACTGCCCATTGTGAGAGATGCTTGGACTCTAAAGTTGGCAGTGTGCTTGACAATGCCACTTCTCTGCTGTCACATACACAATCTCCCAATGGCTATGGTCTGAAATGGAGAAATTCTCCTTGGGTGCAAGCAATTTGTCTGGAGAGCTTGTCTGACATTTCTTGTGGATTATCAGTGATCTCAATGACTCAATTTGAAAACTTTGGGAACCTTTTCAAACTACAGTATAGTCTCACTTATCCAAGCTTTGCTTATCCAACATTCTGTATTATCCAACACAGTTTGCCATTTAGTAGTCAATGTTTTTGTAGTCAGATTTTCAATACATTGCGAAGTTTTGGTGCTAAATTCATAAATACAGTAATTATTACATAACGTTATCATGTATTGAACTGCTTTTTCTGTTGTAAAACATAATATTTTGGTGCTTAATTTGTAAAATCATAATGTAATTTAACATTTAATAGGCTTTTCCTTAATCCCTCACTATTATCCAACATTCTGCAGGCCCATTTATGTTGGATAAGTGAGACTCTACTGTATAAATTGCTCGTTACCTCCACTCTTTTGCCTTTTAGCATCATGACCTTAGTTTGGGCTAGGATAACAGGAGTTATTTGTGTGTGGATGAAGTAGACCCATTCTCCTTTGGCAAACTGCTACAACGCCTGATCCAGCCATCAGTCACTGGATGGAGTGTGAATAGAGTTATAGATTGAAGTCGAAGAATTTCCCATCTGGTGAATCTGTCTCCAATTGCATTCCAGCACATTGCAGTAAAGATCCACCATCCAATTCCAAGGCATTTTCTTGGTGTACTTCAGCTTTATATGAACTAAATTGGACACACTTTTTCTTCCTATCCCCTTGCCTCCATGAGGTTTTACTGCAGCCACAAATATATTTGATGGGATCTCTGATTCAGCTCACTCAATGAGAACCTTCCTACTGGCTTAAGTGACCCAGTAGAGATATAACCGTGTGCAATTGCTAACTATACATTCTTAAGGGAAAGGGAGAGTCCCCCATGCTCCCTCATAATACCAAATGACTGTAAGAAGGGCAGAATAGAAATTAGATCAGTTAATGGCCTATGGAACTGCTTCTTCCTCCTTTTTAGTTTTGAAGTGTGCTAGGTCAATGGGACATTACATGGGTATCTGTTCACTCAAATCGGACACAGTTTGCAAAGCCAAACTTTCAAACTGCAATTTCAAACCAGGACTCTCAAGTAAGAAATTACAAACAGTGAAAATTTTGTAATTAATTCCTTTCCTCAATAACTAAAATGCAAGCAAGTTTTATTATAACTGGAATTTTAAAATGAATAGTTGTACTCCTTTTCTGTAACTGTACATTTTGTTACAATTTTATAGTGAAAACGAAATAGCTTGACTAAAAGATGGAAGAGGAACATCATGCAGTTAAAGTACTGGCTTATGCTATGCCACATGCTGTTGAACCAAAAACTTTCATTTTTTTAAAAAAAGTGTTTAGACGTACTACACAATTGCTGTTGAGAATAAAGAGGTAAAGGTGTGTTATTAAAATGTGTATATATAAGAAAATATAAGAAAACAACTACTTTCGAGGACTTTAGAAGTACTTATGTGTAAGCATTATTTTGAAAGCAACAACTTAAGCTTTGCTGTAGGCTGGCTTGATGCTAAGAAAGACTTGATAAAAAATGTTGCACATTTTCCAGATGGTGGGTCCAATATCACCTCCAAATTTGAGTGTAAACTGTAAAGGAACTGTCTATGGTGCAGAATTTATTTGGATGGTGAGATTCAGCACGTTTCATTTTTTTCCGTTAAAGTCTGGTAATAATGTCCAGATTGGATTCACAACCCCACTGACATAGGAGCCACACATTGCCAAGTTGTTAGCTAGTTTTTAAATTAAAAGCAAGGAGGGTGCCTATGTCAGGGCAGGGAGAGACACATGTGAGATCATTGAGACCAGCAGGGCCTGAGTGAATAGTTAAATGAGGGCAGGAAAGACAAATATATTAGTATAATATGATTTATACATTCATTTATCTGTTACCATCTGTCTTTTTCCCATGGCGGTTTACATACATAATGAATTAAAATGTAGAACAGTTTTTAAAAAACCACCAATCAGTTATAACACTGAAAAATACTTCTCATCTTACAACATAAAAAGCTCATATTTCTTTCCTGCATTTTGCTATCTATCATCTCTCTCTCTCTATCTATCTATCTATCTATCTATCTATCTATCTATCTATCTATCTATTTAATTGTTGTTGGCATGAGACTTCAAGTCTGCCCTTACTTTAAAATAAGCTCCAGAAATGCCTGTAGTATTTTCTTGGCAAGATTTGTTGAGAGGGAGTTTGCCTTTGCTTTCCCCTTAAGTCTGAGAGAATTTGACTTGCCTAAAGTCATTCCATGCATTTCAATGACAGTTTGGGATTCAAGCTTTGGTCTACTGAAGTCCAAGTCCAACCCTCAAACAACTTCACCAAATGACTTCACCTGCAAATCTCTTGGGAAGACAGGTGGACAAATGCCAGTGTGCTAGAAGAAGCAAAGACCACTAGCATTGAAGTGATGCTCCTTCATCATCAACTCGGCTGGACTGGCGTTGTCTGAATGCCTGATCACCATCTCCCAAAGCAGTTACTCTACTCCCAACTCAAGAATGGAAAGTGAAATGTTGGTGGATGGGAAACGAGATTTAAAGATGGGCTTAAAGCTAACCATTAAAAACTGTGGCATGACAACTGGGAAGCCGTGGCCCTTGAGCGCTCTAGCTGGAAGTCAGCTGTGACCAGGAGTGCTGTGGAATTTGAAGAGGCTCAAATGGAGGGTGAAAGGGAGAAATGTGCCAAGAGGAAGGCACAACAAGCCAACACTGATGGGGACCGCCTTCCACCTGGACATTGATGTCCTCACTGTCGAAGAATATGCAGGTCAAGCATAGGCCTCCAGAGTCACTGCCAGGACATGATACCTGGAAGACAATCATACTCAGATAACTAGGGATCGCCTAAGTTAGCTCTAGTTTAGCTTGCTTGTATCTATTTAATTTTTTTTAAAATCAAATTTAAATTTGTGATGTATCCTCTTTTTTTACTTCTTTTGAAAGGATAGCATTGTTAACCATTGTATTTTTGTCCTTTTTATTTTGGTATCCTTTTTCCTTTGATGCCTGCTGGCATTGCTGGATTTTCCTTTCAGAATGTCTTTTCTTAGAGCTGAAAACAAAGGCCTTGTGCCAAGAAGCCAGCAAGATTAACAGATGGACAATTGTACTGGGTATTGAAACACACACTGCCTCTCAAAATATGTTTTAAAATGAGCATGTTCTCTCAAAACATGTCCAAATATAATTTTGATTCATGTAAATGATAGAAAATCCTGCACAATATTGAAAGAATATGTGAAATATGACAGATAGCTAAAAGAATAATGAAACATACCCATTAAAGCGCTGAGCTGCTGAACTTGCAGACCGAAAGATCCCAGGTTCAAATCCCGGGAGCGGAAAGAGCGCCCGCTATTAGCCCCAGCTCCTGCCAACCTAGCAGTTCGAAAACATACAAATGTGAGTAGATCAATAGGTACCGCTCCGCCGGGAAGGTAACGGCACTCCATGTAGTCATGCCGGCCACATGACCTTGGACAACGCCGGCTCTTCGGCTTAGAAATGGAGATGAGCACCAACCCCCAGAGTGGTCACGACTGGACTTAACATCAGGGGAAAACCTTTACCTTTACCTACAAACTTCCCAGTCTCTCTCTTATTGTATTTTTATCCTTTATTAGTTACTTCCTTTAAATCAGGCATGTCAAACTCATTTTCATCAAGGGCTACATCAATCCTGTAGTAGAGCCGCGGTGGAGCCATGAGGGGCCGGGCTGTGGCGCAGGCTGGTAAACAGCTGCTGCAATAAATCACTCTGACCATGAGGTCATGAGTTGGAGGCCAGCCCATGGCGAGGTGAGCACCCGTCAATTAAAAATAAAATATAGCCCCTGCTCGTTGCTGACCTAGCAACCCGAAAGATAAGGTACCACTTATAAAAGTGGGGAGACAAGTTTAACTAATTTACAACGTTGGAATGAGGAAGTGAGGAAGTGCCATCAGAGTGGATGATGAAGCAGCTGCTCCCCCCTGTGGCCAGAATTGAACATCCCCTCAGGAGAAGGTTAAATTGCCTCTGCGTCTGTCTGTCTGTTGTCTCTGTCTCGGTTCGATGTGTTTATGGGCATTGAATGTTTGCTCTATATGTACATAATGTGATCCGCCCTGAGTCCCCTTTGGGGTGAGAAGGGCGAAATATAAATACTGTAAATAAAATAAATAAACCCTTGTGCTAGCTGAACTGCTGACCTGAAGATTGGTGGTTGAAATCTGCAAGACAGGGTGAGCGCCCATCTATCAGCCCTAGCTTACCATGTGGGGACATGTTGATAACACATCCGGGAGTCCCTGGGCAACATCTCTGTAGACTGCCAATTCTCTCACACCAGAAGCGACTTGCATTATGTTCTCAATTCATTTCTGACATGATTAAAAAAAGGCTTATAGTTGCCTTCAAAAGGCCATTGAGTGGTTGATGTTCTTTAGTTTTTCCCCGTTTGGGTCCCCAAATGTTATTGTATGACAGCTCCCATCAGTTTTGATTATCCGCCATGTGGACTGGGGATAGTGGGAATTGCAACTCAACAGAACTTGTGGCTCTGAGGTTGGGGAAAGGGAAAAGGGGTATTTTGAAGTCAGTCATCATGTCTACAAGCCTAAATTCAAACCTCGCTATCCTGACTAAAAAGAACAAACTGCAGCCTTCCAGATGTTACTGTGTCTCAGCTTCCATTAGTTTTAGTCATAATGTCTAATGATGAGGAGTTGTAGTTTAGCATCTGGAGGGCCACATAAAATGACATGACAGGCTGGATTCAGTCCGTGAGTCTTGAGTATGACAGGTATGCTTTAAATGATATTAAATAGCCACACTTGGTAATACTCTGCTAATTCATGAATCCTACAATTGATAAATGCTCCCCACTGTTGTTGCAAAAAGATAGTAAAGTTCCAAACTTTCTTAAAGTCGATCAAAGATTTCTCCTTAATCAGCACAATTAATTTGTCCATCTCAGCTAATTCCAGACTTTCATCAGCCATTCTTATTGTGATTTAATTTCATCATACAGACTACAGCTGTTTCAGAAGAACCACCTGCCTATTCTATGTCTAGTTTAAAAAACACAGTACAAATGTTTAAAAAAACAATTAAATAGCTAAGTGTGGTTAAAACAGTTTAAAATATAATAAATACACTTAAAATACCCTTTAAAGTTGCCCCCATCCCACCCACAACCTCCCCAAAGCCTGTTCCTTATCCTTCCCCAAATACCTATATTAGACACAAACACATCACACACTGCATTAATATGCCTTCAGAATTTAATAATCTGAATACATAAAGCTGCCTTGTGCTGAATCAATCTACTGGTCCATTAAGGATTGTTCTGGATGCTCTGTCTTGTAAAAGCTCTCAAAGGACTTGGGCAGAGGTCTGGACAGACTTATAGCTTATGATCCTTTCATGTGTAAATGATAGTGAATTTATGTAGAAACTTAGGCATGCAATGCATATCTTCAGAGTTATGACACCCATTCAATGCTGCATGCTAATTCCACTGCACACTTATAAATATCACTTCCCTAGCTATCCATTGTGAAGAAGCTACAATCTCAAAAATCTTTGGATCATTATATATAGGCATTACACAGATAAAATACCGGAGCTTTGATTCTCTTGTTAGAGAATGGAGTTTGTGTTAGGTATGGTCAGCCTGAGGTCTAAGGAACACATTTTATTTGATTAATAATCCGCCTTTCTCCCAAAACAGGACTCAAAGTAATGCAATGCCTAATTTTATGCAAACTAGAGGGAGAGGGGACAGATAAGAAAATGAAGTAGAGGACCAAAATGGACAATATGATGGAAGTGTGGGAAATCCTCTGATGATATATACATATCATATCAGGAAAGCCTTCATGGTGTAATGCGGTGGTTCTCAAACTGTGCTCCATGGAGCCTTTAGTTGAAGTTTTAATACTTTCCTGAGTGTTCAGAGATAATATATCTGTATTCTAAATTAAATCAGCATCCTGACAGAACAACAATTCAAGACCTACTTTACACAGGCAGAAGTTCTCATGACTACAGAGTTTCACCTTCTCCCACACTCAGATTTTTTTTCAACACTGAAATTCTTTCTAAATATGAAGAACATTACAGATTTGGATAAATTATTCAAAAAAATTATATTCACCTTGATTCAGCCAAATTCAGTGATCATATCTGTCCTTAAGCAAAGGAAGGACCACAATATGCTTGGCTACTACACAGTTGTCACAGTTAAAGATGAGATGGTTCCCTCAAGTCACAGAAACTTAAGAAAATAAGAAGATTTAAACCAAAGCTTTTAAGTGATAATGACCAAAACATCTCAACCTCAAATCAACAAATATGTAAATTTTGGTTTCTGCCAACACTGAAATTTCTCCTGAATGTGAAGACATTAAAGAAGTTGGAATATTCTCATTCCAAATGAAATGAAATGCCTCTTTCTGACAGACAGAGTCAAATAGCTCATAAACAATCAAAAGATTTTATCAAATTACACAACGATCCATTTCATTGTTGATCTCCTCTAATGACTTTATTGCACAAGGGTGACAAACCAGCACAGAAGCAAGACCATCATCTTTGGTAACTGTCTTTACCATATGATGCTATGTGATCTTCATTTGTGGTCTGCAACTTTCACACAATGATGTCATTGATGGGAAACTGTCAATAGCCCTGGGTCATGTCATAGTGTCACAATCTACCTAGTGCAATACTGGGCTCATCTGTGACAACATAATAATAATAATAATAATAATAATAATAATAATAATAATAATAATAATAACAACAACAACAACAACAACAATAACAACAACAACAACAACAACAACAACACTTGGGAAGTGTTCGACTTGTGATTTTGTGAAACGAAATTCAGCATATCTATCTTGTTTGCTGTGTCATGCAATATAATAATAATAATAATAATAATAATAATAATAATAATAATAATAGTAAAGAACTGGTGGGATCACAAACCTGCAAAAGTATGGAAAAGGAGCATGCAAAGATACTGTGGGACTTCCGAATCCAGACTGACAAAGTTCTGGAACACAACACACCAGACATCACAATTGTGGAAAAGAAAAAGGTCTGGATCATTGATGTTGCCATCCCAGCTGACAGTCGCATTGAGGAAAAACAACAGGAAAAACTCAGCCGCTATCAGGACCTCAAGATTGAACTTCAAAGACTGTGGCAGAAACCAATACAGGTGGTCCCGGTGGTGATCGGCACATTGGGTGCCATGCCAAAAGATCTCAGCCAGCATTTGGAAACAATAGACATTGACAAAATTACGATCTGCCAACTGCAAAAGGCCACCCTACTGGGATCTGCGTGCATCATCCGAAAATACATCACACAGTCCTAGACGCTTGGGAAGTGTTCGACTTGTGATTTTTTGATACGAAATCCAGCATATCTATCTTGTTTGCTGTGTCATACAATGTTGTTGTGTCAATAATAATAATAACAATGACAACTTTATTCTTGTACTCTGGCTCCATCCCCCTGAAAGGACTCGGGTGGCTTACATAAGAAAAACAGTCCATACATTTAAAACACAATATAATAATATAGTTATAAAACAACATAACATGATCATTATTAAAACCAAGACATCAATTGCTATGTACAGAGGGTGATTAGTGCAAAACTCTGAGTAAAGTCCATGAGTAAAATAGAGATGGGTGGGAGAGGACAAGGAACCAATCACATTAAAACACTAAACCTATAAAATGGGGGTCAATATTAAAGTGCAGCACCGTTTGAAATCAAGATACATGGCTGGTGGCCTCTTCACTCAAAAGCGCACCGGAACATCCATGTTTTTATACTCTGGCACAAGGTGAACAACGAAGGAGCCAGTCTAATCTCCCTGGGGAGCGAGTTCCAGAATCAGGGAGCCATTACCGAGAAGGCCCTCTCTCTCGTCCCCACCAACCGTGCTTGAGACGGAGGTGGGAGTGAGAGAAAGGCCTCCCCGGAAGATCTTAGGGCCCCATGCAGGTTCATAGGGGAGGAGGCGATTGTGGAGATAAGCAGGTCCAATATGTTAGTTGATCAGGGGGAATAATAGTTCTCCTCTTCCAATCTCCCCTTACTGAAAAAAAGATTTCTTTTATTAAAAAGTATTAATTGCAAAATGTCTTTTTAAAAAAAGTTATACTACTCACCCAGAAATGTGGCTGCAGGACCTCACACTACTGAGGAGTTGCAGTTGCATGCAGTGCAAGGAAGGGGATGACTACACCAATAAGTTGCCACTATCCTTGACCACAGAAAAGTATCATGCAGTAGAGTCACAGGTTTATATGATGCACTCTGTCATAAACAGGCATCCCTACATTTGTGGGTGAATGTCTTGTATTTCTTTTTGGTTTCAGTGAACAATTGCATTCATCAATTGACGTTTTTGCAATGTTTCAAGCATATCTAACTTTATGAGGAAATCATGGTTAAAGAGAGGCAAAATAATGGCTTCTTTTACTGATGCTAGTTTTTATTGATCCTGAAGGACAGACTTCAGTGATGTTGGAAGGCAATTTGGTAGGGGTATCTGAAAAAAAAAGAGAGAGAGAATATGATTACTTAAGTAGCAGCATCTATTAACTTAGCACTATATGTAAGCTGACGCAGAGCTTCGGAGCGGTGCTATTAATCATGTCTTAATGTAAAAGCATAAAGCGCTTGCTGCTTTGTAATGTTCTTTCCAAATAGTCCCAGTGGGAATCACAACTTTATTTCATTAAAATGCCTGCCTGCTGTTAATTGATCTTAGAAAAACATGAACAAATTAACTAGACTTTGAGAGGCATTGGTGTAAATTTATATTTCTACGTGCTCTGCAGCAGCGGATTAAGCATGTTCCGGATCGCTCTTCCCAACTGTGAGGAACAGTGTGCTGCACTTGGCGTTGCTGACCCGGTTTAATTAATAATACTTTCGGTAAAACGTTTTGCACACCAAAGGTTAAAAAAAAAAGAGAAAAAATATTGTTTGCAAACTGTAGTATTTTTCAAGCCAGCTGGGATGCAGTATGAGTTTGGGTCATGGACAATTAATTCTAAGTTCTAATGACTCCTCTTATGTGAAACAAATGCTTTTATTAGGAGGAATGATTGATGAATGTTAAGTTTCGTTCATTTTGGAGAGATTAAAGGGATTAGTATTTTCTTTAACAATGAACACCCCCTCCTAATGACTATATATAATTTTGTGTATATAATAGAATCACAGAGTTGGATGAAACGACAAGATCCATCCAATCCTATATTCTTTCATGCAGGAATACATAGTCAAAGCACTCCTGAAGGACGGCATTCCAAACTCGGTTGTAGGTGAAGAGAGAATCTATTTTTCTGTGATATGTATCCAAGGATATGTTTCCTTATGATAAGGAAAATAATTTGGTGAAATTTATTCAACATCAGACTGAGAGGCAGTTTGCAAGACTGAAAATTACCATAAAAACACATATAGCTATACAAAAGTTGATATTAAAAGAGTATTAAACTAACAAGGGAATAAAAATAATTTAAACTCTTACTATATTCTGATATTAACTAGTCATATCACTATCAACAGGGAAGCATAATGTTAGAGGAACACATTTTGAAAGTAAAAACTTAATGGATTGAATAAATTAGATAAAAAGCCAGGTAATTAGGAAATATAAATTTCAGAAACATAAAAAATAGTATACTCCTTAATGTGCCTGCTACCACCACCTTCTCTAATACCTGTATTGGGAGAAAGGTGGGATAAAAAATAAGAGTAAATAAATTTATATTATTTATTTGAAGTTAAGGAATAGGAAGAATAGAGTAATAAAAGTAACTAAGATGCTCTGTCTGGAATCCTATAGTTATACACATGTGTAGCTTTTCCATAATATGCAGCTATGGACTCATAATGCAGCAATGTAATTTCATAAATATAATCATTTTTTCATGGCATAAAATACTAGGGTTAGTCCCAACTGGAATTATTGAATCAAATAGATGTATGTACATGTTGTCTGATTATTAAACAATTGATTCAATGGTTCTATTCTAGTTGGGCCTGACCAGCAGATATCCAGCCATGCTGCTGCACATCTTCCCAACTGGAAGTGGAATGAGTTTTTGAAAAATCAGAATGGCATCTTAATTAATTTCTACTTCTCTACTGGAATGAATATTACTGCACTCCCAAGAATGCTAACTTGCAGCAATTCCTCCAAGTTCCTACTGTAAGGCTTAATGTATCTTGTGTTTAAATGTCTTAAAAGTTTCAGATAGATTACATTGGTGATTTTCTAAATTTTAATGGCTGGTTACTTATACAGTAAGTATTTTAGATATTACAGATTATACTTAAAGTCTGATTTGTTTGAGAGATTATTTACGCTTTGTCAGAGTAGATGTATTTTAATATTTCAGAGATTTAGATGATTTAAAATTAATTTCTAAGAAAAATTAGAATGATTTAGATTATCCATACAACCTTGATCGATGAATATGTATACTGTATAAAATAAAATAAACTATTCCACACAAGATTGTTCATATTCTTAAATTTCACAAGATGAATATCAACAAACTGGAATGGGTTAAGAGAAGGGTTATCAAGGCTATTAGACATTTAGAAACCAACCTTATGACCACTGTCTGAGGCAGCTGGAACAAGAAGAGAAGACATGACATCTATCTTTAAATATCTGAAATAATGTCATTTAGAACAGTGTGGTCCAACTTTTAGTTACCTGAGGGCCAATCAAACTTTAGTATAGGAATGTGAGGGCCAAAGACATTCCAGAAAGAAAACTAATTACAAAAATAATATTGAATTACATAATTAAAATATTAATATTTAATTACATAATTGAAATATTTTTCCAGTAAGAAAGGCAAGGGCCAACAAAAATAAATTGGTGGGCCTCATGCAGCCCACGGGCCGCAGGTTGCACCACACTGATTTAGGAGATGCTGTGAGCATGCTTTCTGTTGTTCTAATGTGTGGAATACAAACCAATGATTTAATGAAATCAGTTGGATCTCTATATGTTTTGATTTGCCCTTCAACTAATGTTCAAATTGGCCAACTCTAGCTAGGACTAATCCATAGAAATTGGTTTGACTGCTACCAAATTCTTGGTTTGATGTCTACACCAGGAATAAGGAACCTTCCTGCAGAATATTCATATACAATATGCTGCATTTCAGCTGAAAATAAGGCATGCTACACTGAGGGGAAGAAACAGAGGTAGCTTAATTAATTAATTAATTAATGTTCAGCCAATGGTAGGACACAGGTATATGTGACTCATTCTGGATAGGTTTACAGCACTACCTGGATTTCAGTTTGGCAACTCTGAATAGTTTGTGTCCAATCCAAACCATTTTGTATCTCTTGATTCCTTCCACTAGCAGCAGTGTCAAAATTCAATGGAAAACCAAGGAAAGCCCATTAAATCAAGCATTTTCTGTTTCATATACCAACACACTTCAGTGGTGTAGTTTATTGTGGTGTGGTCTGCTGCAGCAGGCTCCAGTGGAGGACAACTGCACCCCAGAGTTTCAGAGGTTAACTGCAGTAAGAATATAGAAAGACAGCATGTACTATGTAGGTTTTTCATTTTGTCAGTTTCATTCAATGCTGTCTTTTCTGATAGCAACACTTATCCCAGTGAAAGGTCTTTCACACAATCCTTTTAGCTACAGTAGCCACAGATTTAATCGGGGACCTTCTATGTACAACACACATGCTCACTCACTTAAACTATGAGTGCCTTTCATTACTTAGAGTAAGAAGAACATACCCCAAAGAACCTTCCATATTTCCAGAGGTCTTCCTGAGTCATTCCTACATCATGAATGTTAACACTGCTAGTATCCGCCTCTGGACAGAAATGACTTATATGGCTTTTCTCACCTCTACACACTCCTCTAGCTTTGGGCAGTTTTTCACACATCCTATGAGTGGATTTAGATTTCTTTTTGTTCATTGTCAACAACCATACATTGAGGGAATCTTAGCAAAAGGCAACCAAAAATATTTGAAGGCAATGGATAAAAGGTTTTCGCATAACGATGACAGAATGAACAGATTGGAATTATTTGCTTTTAGACAGAGGCAGAAAAAAAGCCCTCATGCGATCAAAGCTCACACAGAGCAATGAGTGACACTAAGAAGATGGATCAGGAACTTTTGATATCAGGGAAAGACAACATTAAATAATGTCAGAATGCATCAGATTCAAATCAGATGAAAGGACCCTTTGATTGCAACCCATCATTTTACTCATTGCCATAGGGGTGTCTATTTCCGTTTTCCTAACTTCACAGAATAGAATATGAATCATGTATTGTAAACGGGTTGGATGCGCTTTGCATTGTTTAAAGATATTTCAGTTGGAACATCATGAGAGTTTATTATTATTTTTCTGTGCGGGTCTGTCCATGACTAGACATAGACACAAGGTGGAGGGTGGATTCCTTCTGGATGTTGTCTGTGGGGTTTTTTCAGCATATATACCATGGGATTTCACCTCAGTGACAGGTAATGAAAATGTGTATGTATTCTATCCAGTTGTATGGTTTACACTGTAGTGGGGACATTGTCACTGATTTCTTCATTCTGTAACCACTTTGGCCAAATTTGGGATTGAGCAGTGGCTCAAAGAAGAGAATTCAAAAGTACTCTTATCAGGATAATTTCACTCCTGACAGTCCATCCTAAGACAGAAATTGTTATCTACAGTTAAAATGCCCTCTGTAATGGCAATAGGGGAGGACAATGGCCAGAAATTAGCAAGGTGGGGTTCAGTTGAATCACAACCACCCTAACCTTTTAAATGTGGGTATTTTTCCTAATAATGATGTGTCTGAAGGAAATTCTCTTTTTAGAAGGAGAAGGGAACCAAGAGAGGCAATTTAAAAAAAACTGGGAAAAACTGGAAATTGATTTTGAGTTTACATCATTGTTAGAAAATGATGATCTAAAATGGTCGTCAAGAGAAATAAACATAAATAAATTGGAACAATTTTAAAAATAAAAACAAATAGAAAAGAAAAAAGGAGCACTGAAAGTCTAAAAAGAGTTGTAGCTTATATCAGTACTATAGATGGCACTTTTCCCAGCCTTGATATGTAGCCTTGCACTATACTAAAAAGGGGAAAACCTGGGAGATCAATTATTATGATAACCAATTATTTTAATAACTACTGATATTTTTATTTTATTCCATAATGATTGGGGAGGGTGATCAAGATATCTTATAATAAGAGAGGATGAGAAACAAACAGACAGATGAAAGCAAGAATTTAAATCCAATTGATAGTCACAACTAGAGGAACCCTACTGAATAATTTGTTTTACCATTCAGCAACTTATTAAATTATCTGCTTCAATTAGAATTAACAATTGGATCTAAACTAAAAACAGTACAATAAATATATGTATAATATTAAACTATATATCTTGTAAATGAATTGCACATGATTTATCCCAAATCATGTTTGCTATTGTTGCTGTATGCCCTCAGGTTCTTTCTTACTCAAAAAATATTTCCAACTTGATGATCCTAAGGTAATCATTTCATTGACTTAGGTTTGCCATTGCTTCCATCTGGGAGAGCATTACTTGTTCAAGGTCACCTCATGGATTTCCATACCTAAGCAAGGATTCAAACCATGACCAAATAATGACATAGTCCAACACTCAAACCACTACATCCAGACAACTGTCAGTCTTATTTGAGAATATTCTCATTCAGTCAGATTTTATACACTGCTACTGTAAGACTGGCAGTGAATTTCTTCTGACACTCAAAGTCTTTCCCTTGATATCTGGGTACTGATGCTATACTTCCTCTTCTCAGACTGTTCCTTTTGTTCTCCTTTTGAGAAGGACATGGCAGTTCAATTCAACAGAGATAATGTACAGTGTTTAGAGATTCTGAGTAAGGAGCAAAGACACCAATGGGTTAAGAATCAAACTAAAAGGATTTATTCTTAGAACTCCGTGTATCCCAGGAAAATTAACTCGAGAGATAATGTAATACTGAGCTAAACTAATTTCCCTTTTGGAAAAAAGCTAGGAGAGGAAAAAAGGCAGGAAGAGATGAGATAGAAAGATCACTAACAGTAGCAGTTTACATTATAGAGAGAACAGGAGAGATGGACAAGAGATTAAGTGACTTGGAGACACTGAAACTATTTAGTGTTACTACTATTCCTGTGAGATATTTTAAATTCTTTAGTTCTAGAAATTGTTGTGCTTCTTACAAAGTTGTGCTCAGATTGAAATCCAAGGAGGGAGTCTTATTTTATTGTTTCTGTGGTCCGCTGCCACCTGAGCTGCTGCTTCAGCATGGTGGAAAGTAAGATCTTCTGTTGGATAAAACAAGGATGGTTAAGATAATGGGGGTACCGCAATAGAATCTACTGGACTGGATCCAAATTGACCATTTTATGAATAGAAGGGCTCCAGTTCACAGAAGGCTTTGGAATCCAACATGAGATGAAAGCATTGGGGTGGACATTTTCACAGCTCCTTCTTTACCCAGCATCCCCTTGCCTCACACTCTGCTTTTGACCTTCTGGGGCAGCTTCTATTGATCAGAGCAGTGAGCTGAGTTTGCCAATTTTAGGAATAAGCTCTCCCAACACTAACTCTCTGCAAGATCTTATAGGTGAAAGATTTTAAAAATGGACAATTAACCAAAGAAGCTACAAAAAATAAAAAAATCAGGTCAAGGACATGCTAATTTTGAAGCAAAATCAATGTTTTTATGAAGAAGACAGGAAAAGTAGCAGTAGAAACCCAACTGAAAAGTATGTTCAATACAAACTATTTATCAAAGGGAAAAGAGGGGAATGACAGCATGGTGCTAAAAAAATTACTCCTGACCAATTTAAGGAGACCAGAGGGCTGCAGCTAAGCTTAAAAGGGACTGCAAATTAAGGTATACGGTATATGGATTTTATCACCCTCTGATGTGAAGAAGAGTCCAGATGAGTTAAATGGATTAAGACTTAGAAACAACACTACCAATTGAGAAGACGGAGAAGCAGGTTTTTGACCATGTGGATGATTCAAAATGAAGATCCTTTAAAGAGCTTTTCATACACACCTTTTTTGGGGACGGACAGTTTTTGTATTCTCTCTCTCTCTCTGTTGACCCTTCAGAGTATCTATATTTCTTTGGGAATTATTTGGAGCCCCTCTCTCTGTGCATCCTTTGAAGACTTGCTATGTGTCTCTGGGGACTCTTTGGAGACGTTCCCTTACTTTCCCCCTTTGTCTATATGCAACCCACTCCTAACTTGGGAGTTGATACTTGGAGTGAAGGAGACACCCCTGGGTGAGGCAAAACATGACCTTAATGTTATTTAGTTTTGAAGGAAAATTTCAATTTGAATATTAAAATGTGGTTTGACTTTCCCAACAACAACAGCAACAACAAAACTTTATTTGTATACAGAGGTGGTTCAACCACCAGGCCAACTAGGCATTTGCCTGTGGCACCATCTTGTTAGGGGCACCATTGAGGCAACTCCTGTCTCCTGCGGCCTGCCTCCGCCACCCGCCTCCCTGCGCAAGGAAGGAGCCAAGGTTGCTGCTTTGGGGAGCAGAGAAGCGGCGCCAGGAAGGCGTTCATGACTTGGCAGAGCAGAGAATCCGCCGAACGCCTTCCTGGCAAGACCTTCCTGATGTTCGGCGGTTTGGGGAGCAGAGAAGCGGCCAATGCCTTCGTTCTCACCAGGAAGGAGTTCGGGGCTTTGGGAAGCAGAGAAGCTGTGCTTCTCTGTTCCCCAAATCACCGAACGCCTTCCTGGCGAGGCCTTCCTGGTGAAGCCTCACCAGGAAGGCCTCGCCAGGAAGGTGTTTGGGGCTCCTGGTGCCCGCGCTGGGCCTCCCGGTGCCCGCACTGGGCCTGCCTTTGGGGCCTTCAGAGATTGTGAGGTAAGTGGGGTTTATATATCTGTAAAAGGTTCAGGGTGGGAGAAAGAACTCTAATTAATCACCTTGATTAGCATTTAATGACCCTGTGGCTTCAAGGCCTGGTTTCTTCTTGCCTGGGAGAATCTTGTTTTGGGAGGTGTTAGCTATCCCTGATTGTTTACTGTCTGGATTTCTCCTGTTTGCAGAGTGTTGTTCTTTATTTATGGTCCTGATTTTAGAGGTTTTTTTTTTAATACCGGGGGCTATCTGTGTTATCTAACTGCCCTATATCCCTATTCAATGTTTGGTGCTAAATTCGCAAATATAGTAATTCCTACATAACATTACAGAACTGCTTTTTCTGTTGATTTGTTGTAAAACATGATGTTTTGGTGCTTGATTTGTAAAATCTTAATGTAATTTGATGTTTAATAGGCTTTTCCTTAATCCCTCATTATCCAACATTTTCACTTATCCAACTTTTTTTATTTTTCAGTGATTGGTTTTGGGGGGGGGGTGCCAAAATTCTGTTCGCCTACACTTGAAAAATACCTAGGGCTGGCTCTGTTTGTATCCCACTCTATCTCCCTGGAAGGGACTCAGGTGGTTTCCAACATGGCAGGCATTCAATATCAATACAAAAGAACATATAACAACAACATAGTAAAAAACATAAGCATAACTCATTAAAATTAAAACCAATTCAAACCATACCAATGGTCAGAATACCAGGGTGGGACTAGACAGTCATAAAGGCTGGGCCAGGGCTAATGCAACAAGGTAGCATAGCACCAGGGGATAAATAAAGTGCAGCCTGATAGGGCCTGGGTTGCTCGATCTCAAAGCCTGCTAAGCAGCTATAGATGACAAGGCTAGCACAATGAGTTATCGTAGGGCCAGGGAAGTGGGTAAAGTGAAGGCCAGAGTAGGGTCTGGGATTAATCATTTTCAAAGACCTATTGGAACCACCAGGTTTTCAGGTCCCTGCAGAAGGCGGATAGTGATGGGGCTTGTCTTATCTCTTTGGGAAGGGCATTCCAGAGGCAGGGGGCCACCACTGAGAAGGCCCTCTCCCTAGTCCCCACCAACCATATTTGGGATGGTGGTGGAAGTGAAAGATGGGCTTCGCCAGACGATCTAAGAGTCCGTGCTAGTACATAAGGGGAGATGTGAAGATAGGTGAGGCCCAAACCATTTAGGGTTTTATAGGTCATAACCTGCACCTTGAATTGGGCCCGGCAACTTATCGGCAACCAGTGGAGCTGCTTTAATAGGGGCGTTGTATGTACCTTATTACGTACCAAGATGGTTAGGGATCCAGGCTGACCCTGGTCTACTTGCCTTGCCATGCCTCTTACAATGTGTTCAAACTTTGGCAAAAGGCACCCTAACACAGCAACGTCTCCTTGCAATTCAAATTTATGAAGCATACCTCACAACACTATTGGGGGGGGGGGAGAAATCACAAAGATTGTCTCCTTAGCTCTTCCTCTAGTGCCAGGAAAATTGTACTGAGTGCTACTTTGCATCTAATACAATGCATTTTCACAGTGAAAAGGAACACAGCTGGAGAGAATCCAAACCATACCTTTTTTTCTACACTGCTTTCCTTTGGTTTGTTTAAAAACTCTTGTCTGAGGGCCAGGCTAAACTAAACTAGATATCAGATCTCCTGCTAAGATGTTCTTTGGGTAAAGGAACAGCAGGAAAGTAGCCAATTTGGGTTAGGGCTACTGCACAGGTGGATGCAGGATTGGATTTTTCTTTCCTTTGCCATTTTCTTGACCTCAAAAATACCTATCTTTTTACTTCTCAAAGTGCTTGACTTTGTCTAAGCCATTTTTACAACTTTGGAAGGCCAATTAGTGCCCTTGGTAGCATTTCCCCTACAGAAGGAAAGCTTAATAAACTCATTCTGAAAAATGTAAAAAAAGTATGTCTTGAAGGAGCAAAATTAATCTACCATATTTTGAGTGATATTAATTAAAAAGAAGGAAAGGCTTACATGGCTTCTACCTTATTTAGTATTTCATTTATTTTTCTACTGAAGAGCATAAAGCTTGGGGAGTCGCCTCTTTCAAAATGAAGATTCTCTTGGCACTGTGATACATGCTGTTCTATCCATTGTGAAGTGGGCTTTGCCATCAGAAGAGGCAGGCAAAGTAGGTAAGTTTTCCCTGTTGCAGGCTTTTTATGGCACTGTTAATATCTGCTTTCTACTGAAAAGTGCACTATAGAGGAAATAAATGTGTAATTATATTTCCAAGGCAACCTACTTGTAGGTAAATTTACTGCATGCAATATAAATCAGATGGAGCATTTTAACAAGCAATTTGGTTATCAGCTTGTGGCTAAAACAGATAAACAAATGTTAATGGATCTTCAGAGTTTTTATTTTAATCGGAAGGATCTGGATGTGAAAGATGGATGGGTGCATCTTATCTTGAGCTATGGTTAAAGATTACTGGATCTGCCAATGGTATATTCAAATGAGTATTGAAGACAAGGTTCCTAAAATTAAGGATCTCATTGTCTGCCAGTCTTTACATTGCTGTTGTTCTCCAACTCCTAAATTCTTGTCCCTTCTGGGAAATGTGGAATCAGAGGAGTAAAAATCAGGGACAAAGCCCTGAAATAGAGATCTGGGTGCTCCTGGAGGCCACAGAACAACCTTTGGGAACTACATGTAGGCTACATGTTACTCTTAACCCCCTCCCCACTGCCACTACCAACAGCCTATGCACCGGTTTCTCTGCTCCACCCCCATTTTTGTTGCATTTGGTTGCATGAATGTTTTCTTCATGTACTGAAATGTATCCACTTCTAATTCATTTCTCTTGATCTGCCTATTTGACTTTACATAACTTCTCTTCATTCACTATGTTTCTTTGTATCTTTTCCTCAGTCATTTTAGCCTCAGAATTTTAGCCATTCTCATTTGAAATTATGCACATCACTTCTGCATATATTTTGTTTTTTTTAACATTCCCTGTAAGCTTTTCAAATGTGTGAATGCTCAAGGCAGGGTGTGCATTTTCATGCAACACATCTTGGGAGGTGTGAAGATGCTACTTTCACTGAGACTATTGAACACAACAAAGTTATTTTCCATCCTAAGTATTGAAGAGGCATAGGGAAGCTAAATTTCTCACTTCGTGGTGACATTGCTTTCATTATTTTATTCATATAGCCTTCTGAGGTATTCAGGATAGATCCCCAGAGACACACACAGTTGAATCATGACACTTTCTCCATCTAGTAAGAATATATGTAGGATTTCCACTTCCTTTTATGTGATTTATAGCAGGCTAGTAACAACAGGAATTATCTTCATAACAGAATGTTTCCATATTTAAAAAGAAACTCTGATGGCCTATTGAGTTTTGTTTTGTTAAAATACAAATATTCCTTTGGTTGAATGGTTCCTTCAGTAGTGTCTGGTGGCATCCATGTAGCAGCATAGTGATCCACTCTAAGCTTTATTTATTTATTTACAATATTTATACCCCACCCTTCTCACCCAAGGGGACTTCGGACTTCATTGCACAGAGGTGGTAAAACAATACAGAAGCAGTACCATTTGGTGATGCCATGCACAACCCATTGCCAGTGTGTCACCTCCCTGCAACAAAATCATGTCTTACTATGGATGAGCAAAACATGCAACCATTTACCTGATGTGATGATTCCTTGGTACTTCTGTGTTGGCATATTAACACAAAAGTGACTTCTGGGATTGTAATTGTCCAACTCTCTACCTCTTCTCTCACAGCATTACATTTTTTTTAGTACACTGAAATTGCAAAGCTGTTTTGATGAAATAAGTAAAAACAAAAAAATCCAGAGTGATAGAACTGCAGTTGGAAGAAATTGTACACATGACTGGAAGTGTGGCTATGGGGTGATGATCACCAAAGCACTGCAGTTATTTCAGGTGTGATAGAGACAGTTATCATGCCAATAAGTTGCCTCTATCCATGATTGGGCGAATGGCATGGGATAGCCATATCAAGTGGTTTTTTTTTTCCGTGTCAGGAGCAATCAGAGTTGCTTCTGGAGTGAGAGAATTGGTAGTCTGCTAGGACGTTGCCCAGGGGAAGCCCAAATGTTTTGATGTTTTACCATCCTTGTGGGAGGCTTCTCTTATGTCCCCGCATGGAGCTGGAGCTGATAGAGGGAGCTCATCCACACTCTACCCGGGTGGGATTCAAACCTGGCAGCTTTCAGGTCAGCAACCCAACCTTCAAGTCAAGAGGCTTTTATCCCCTAGGCCGCCGGAGGCTCCATATCATGTGTTAAAGCCCCAATTCAAATGTTGAAAATGCCATCCAAGGTGCTGAATCTCTTTGGTGATTTGGTTCAGCACCTTGGATTGGTCCTCTGGGATAAAAGCCATCTGTGATCTCATTGAATCCTTTTTCCTCTTGTAGTCTCCTCTCCAGGTCCAAAGGGTGCAAAGGTGGCTTTCTTGGAATGACGTGAAGACTCAGAGTGCTACAGGAGGGTGAAGGAAAAAAGAGTCAATAAGGAAGATACCGTCCTTCCCTGCCATTTTTGCTGAATTTGCCCTTTCAATTAATGGTAGTCATCCTTGTCTTTGTGGAATGTCCACTCTAGAACCACCACCACCACCCCATTACAACTGAATGTAGCTGTTTATATTAAAACTTCTTATTCTTTGCCTGCCAATGCTATATCTTGTTGTTACAGTATTTTTATGTAGAGTATTTTGCATTGTTCCTTGTAGTTCCCTTGAGATGTCTGTGTATATTGTGTGTATAAGGCAACCTATATATGGACTCCCATTCATCATCAAGACATCCCTGAGATGTAACTATAATCGGTTTAATTAAAACTAATGATCATCTACTATTGTAGAATAGGTGCCCCAGATGCTTTGTGCCATATGGTGTGCCCACAATGAGAAGTGTCTTAAAAATTAAAATGGGGGGACATATGGCCAAGTAATATAGATTGTTTGTGGATTAATCCAGGGTGATTATAAGAAATCAGGGGAACATATAGTGACTGATATGGGGAAGGGGAAAAGACAAAATTTGTTTTGTTCCTCGCCTTCTCATTATTTTCTTATTTTCTGTTGGCATGGTATTTGGAGTCCATATAGCAAGCTAAGCACTTTGTATAGCATTAATTTTGATAATCTGACAGGATCTTAAAACAAAAACATGACAGAGTGGCGGAATTGCAGAAGAGAGTATTTTTATTTATATAACCACTTTGACAGAAGGTCACATCAACCTTTCAAAACATAGTAGATCTTGAAAGGACTGCAAATTTGATGAAATATTTGCATTCTTCATATTAAATAAGTCTAATGCTTTTAATCCAAGCCCACTCCAAGTGTCCACATTTTAATGCTTTATACAACTTGTAGCTCCAACCCAGAAATGTATGCAATGAAAGGTTACACACAAAGAAGTGCTGCCATAGCCCAACCTGGATGCGGACCAGGAAGGTTTAGAAGATTAAAGTTCAAAACAGAATAAGACACTTTCAAGCTCCCAAACTTGGCTAATAGAATAACAAGTTGTAATGGTAAGCAAACTACATTCCTAGAGTCAACTGTGTCTAACATTTCTAAGCTTCAGTTGTAAAGGAATGGAAGGTGTCTAGAACTTGACTTCTAGAACAAGCCAGAGCAGAGTGAGGAAAGATTTAGGGCAATGGTTCTCAACCTGTGGGTCCCCAGAAGTTTTGGCCTTCAACTTCCAGAAATCCCAACAGCTGGTAAACTGGCTGGGATTTCTGGGAGTTGTAGGCCAAGACACAGGTTGAGAACCACTGATTTAGGAGCTCTTTTGTGTTTTAATGCAATGAGAGTAGTGCAGGGTAAAGCAACAAAGAAATACTGGGAGAAACAACTATTTAACCCCTGATTAGATCTTGGAAATACTTTGGTTTTCCTCAGATTTTGGTGTGCACATAAACTGGATTATCAAAGAATTCATAAACAAAACAGAAAAAAGTCTTAGAGGGCTTAGTCTTAAATGGAATGAGATAATAGTCTACAGTAATGAAATTCTGAAATGTCCCCTAGTACCCTGCTGGTGTGTGTGTGGTAGTGGTAGGGAATTATACTTGTGAATGTTCGCCCACAGAAGAAACAAGCTCTGCCTGCATGCAGTTCTTAGCACATAGAAAATTAGCTATTAAAGTATTCTTCATCATGCTAGTGTTGTATGAGCATTATAAAACCCAAAAACTCTATAGGATGACAATTCTGCCAGCTTCCTTTAGCCCAGGCTTTTTTGCCAGATACAACTCCCAGTCTTTTGACTTTTGGGCATGATGGCTGGTGCTGAGAGGAATTAAAACATCTGGAGGGCATTGGGATGAGGAAGGGTAACCTATTCTATTGATTTGGGAAAAAAATAACTTGTTGTGGAAACAAAGATTAGTGTTAAAGCTTCAGTTGAGACACCTTTTCCGCATGATAACTCTTCCAGGAGTGAATTCCCATTTTAAGGGCAGAGTTCTTTCATCACCTGCTGTCTTGCTCCCATTCTGAACTATGAGTCGTATGTAAGTCGGTTTGTAACTCGGGGACTACCTGTAGTTAAATCTATCTGTGCCTTCCCTTTCCTTTCAAAACAATATTATGCCGAAGTCCAATGTATTGATATTCTTTTTGGTTGGATGCATGTGGCATCTCTGAGTAAAATGTCATTCACAAGTCTCTAGCATTTTGAGACATCATGCATAGTTTCACAAATACAGAAATGCAAACAAGAGTGAATCCTTTACAAACCTTTCTTTTGGGTAAATAGTTTATTATAGTTATGGTATATAACAGAACAACAAATCATAGCAGATATAGTCAGATAACAATAATTTTGATGTATACATGCATATCTAAGTTAGTCAATCAACCAGTTAATTTTGACATCAAGTGCATATTATTATCAGTAACTTAACTTAAATCATATAGTCTTGCTATTTCTAAATGTTATCCACTATTTTCATTCTAAGCTTTCTACTCATTAATTTTTTAAAAAAATATGAGTTCACTATAACATTCAAACAACAACACACAAGGTATTACACACGACAGACCATACAAGCACCCAAAACCTCTATCCCACACAAAATAAAATCTCTTCCCCACACCTTTGCACCCTTCACCATGACTTCTGACGCTGAAGCAGTATGAAGCCTTTAAGCCAATTTATCTATCCTTGTTCATAGTAATCCTAAATTCCTAATGGAGCTCCTCTATGTTACTGACTCTATTCAGATATGCCATGGCCAACATCCATTTTTCTTAAAAGTCCTCATTACTTTTGTTCATGCTATTATTGGTTAGTTAACCCAATAGCATATATTCCTGCATTCTTTCCCTCCAATCCTTTTTAGTTAAACTTTTTCTCCTTTTCAGTCTTTGGCTTTGGTCAATCTTGCCACAGCAAAGCTATATTGATATATTTCTTGGTCCTTTTGATTATTGTTTTTTCTATGTAAACCTAATAGACACAACCTGGGCTTTTAAAAATCTTATTATGTAGCATTTTATTTGTCTCCTTAATTGCCTTACCCCGAAATGCCTGTATGGTCACAAAGGTCCACCATATATGGAAGAATGTCCCTTTCTGTTTCCTACACCTCTAGCAAATACCTTGTTGTGATTTGTCATTTTTTACCAATATTGCTGGGGTGTTATAGCATCTATAAAACATTTTATATTGATTCTCCCTAACTGATCCAGAAAGCATATATTTGAATTCTTTGTTCCATAGGTATTCACAGTTATTCAATTCTATTGGTCTACCTAGGCCCTTGGCCCAGGATAACATTACTGTCTTGACTCTCTTGAATCTTAATTTATATCCTTCCAAATCTAATAGGGTTGTCTAATTTTATCCATTCTTTCAGCCAGGACAGTGCTGCAGCCTCATAATAGGTCCTTAGATCGGGCAAGCTTAGCCCTCCTCTTCCTTTATCATCAGTTAAATTTCAGTATGCTATCCTCGCTCTTTTTCCTGTCCAAATAAAATTAGCAATCTCTCTTTCCATTTCTCAATTTTTTATTCCTTTAATAATGGGTATATTTTGAAACAGGAATAGCATTTTTTGGAGTACCATCATCTTTATTACTGCAATTCTGCCCATCCATGTTAGTGGAATTATTTACAAACTTTCCTGAAAACATATTATGGCACTTATTATTATTAATGTGCAACAGAAGCATGAGGAAAGAGAGCTTTAACTCTATGATCTCTTCCACTATTTTATATTGCTTCTTTAAGAGCCAAACTAAAAGGCCTCAGTACTAGAAGGTCATAGTAGCTTTCAGGATTTTCTTCTACAAAAGCTAGGAGAATCTATCCAGACCTGGGTTGCCTCCTCAGAGGCCAGGACAGTCCTGTGTCTAGCCTGTTAAGTTCTGTGTTTGTTAAAGTGAGACATTATTCTGTATTCCAGGAGATACTGAATAAATGACTGTTAGCAAACAGATACCTAGGCAAAGCTGTTTCTCATCTTCAAAATCCAGGTGTCTCTGTGGAGCCAACAAATACTGAATGTTGTCCCATTTTATCCTCACAACAACTCAGGAAGATAAAAAAGGCTGCAAAAGAAAGGGCTTTGATTCCAGGTTTATTTTTATTTTTCAAAACCCAGCACACTTCTTCCCAACATACTGGGTCTCCTAGGAAAAGGAAAGTGGAGATGTTTGCAAGGCATTTAAGGAAGCAGAGGAGGGTCATTTTGTTCAATTTGGAGATATAAAATATGCTAGAGATGCAACATATCTTATGTTAAAAGCAAATTTAGAAACAGGGTTACAACGGATGTACCATGGAGTAGCAGTCTGAGCTGAAATTAATCACTGTTTCTGTGAACCTTTCTCCAGCATGACAAAATAATAATGCCTGTTCTCACTCCCATATTCCTCTCAAAAACAATTTCCTATTTATTTAAATTTCTAACACTTGCCCTTAGTCTCAATTGCCCATATGCAAAACTGAGAAATAATGAGTCAAAATTACCTGTAATGAGACCACTTTTGAAAAACATTTTTTGGCAATAAGGTCATAATGAAATTTCTTGACAAAACAATTGCAAAGAAGAGGAGCAAAGGTATTTTACTGTATTCACATAGATCCTTATGTTAGTCCGAAATATCAGTATGCAAAAGAAATAATAGAATCAGAGAATTGGAAGAGACCTCAAGTATCATCCAGTCCAACCCCTGCCATGCAGGAAAACACAATCAAAGCACTCTAAACAGATGGCCACAGATTCAGCCTTCAAAGAAGGAGAATCCACCCAATTCCAATGTAGCATATTCCACTGTCAAACAGCTCTTACTGTCAGGAAATTTTTAATGTTTGAGTGGAATCTCCTTTCCTGCAACCTGAATACATTGCTCCATCTCATAGTCTCTAGAGTCGCAGAAAATATAAAATCCCAGAGCTAGAAGAGAAGTTGGCAGCATAAGCTTTCATAGACCGCATCTCCCCTGTGAACCAATTTGGGCCTTAAGGTTCTCTGGGGGGAGGGGGGCTTCTCACTGTCCCACCACCCTCACAAGCATGGTTGGTGGGAACGAGGGAAAGGGCCTTCTTGGTGGTGGCCCCATGGTTTTGGAATGCTCTCCCTAAAGAAATCAGACAGGCTCCCTCTCTAGCTACCTTTAGAAAAGAACTAAAAACCTGGACATGGAAGCAGGTTTTTGAAAATGGATAATTACTAATTGATATGATGGTGGTCTTTTAGCTCTGTCAACTACCTATTGTTTTTTAAACTTGTTTTGCCTCTAGGGTGAAATATGTTTTTAAACCCAGTACAGTTTTTAAACTGTGTATTTATTGTGATATGTGCTTATGACTGTTGGTTATATATTATGTCGTGTATTTTGCTTTTGCTTATGTATGTGTTATGATTTAATTTTGTTGTAAGCTGCCCCAAGTCCTTTTGAAGAGGGGGCGGAATATAAATAAAATTTATTATTTATTATTATTAGACATTGAATGATTTAGATTTAAGCCTATGAAAGTTTAGTTTTCCACCTTCTTTCTTGTTATTCAAAGAAACCACAATATCTATTTGCATATTGGTTTACTGAGTAACACTTTTGAATAACTTTTTTGTGTATTTTGGAGGTAATTCAACAGGAATGTTTTGTGATGCTTTTATCATTCTAAAGGAGGGGTTCTCAAACTGTTCTCTGTGGAGCCCTTGAGGCTCTGCAGACGATAGTGTGGGACTCCGCAGCACCATGCTGCTTTCCACCTCCTACTCTTTCCTCCTCCTGAGAAAAGAAGGGAAATTAAAGTTTTGAGCTGCTGGAAACAACATCAGCAGCAGTAGCAGAAGCATCCTTTCTCCCACGTCTCCCTTGCTGCCCAGACTCTTTCCTCACAACCCAGGCCCTCCCCTCTCACTTTCTTTGCTTCCAAAATCCTCTTTCCCTCCCACCACTTGGGGTGCTTTGATTGTGTTTTTCTTGCATGGCAGAAGGAGGTTGAACTGGATGGCCTCTGGGGTTTTGGTTATTATTATTATTATTATTATTATTATTATTATTATTATTATTATTATTATTATTATTATTATTACAAAGGCTGGATGGCCATCTGTTAGGGGTATTTTGATTGTGTTTTTTCCTGCAAGGCAGAAGGGGGTTGGACTGGATGGCCTCTGGGGTTTATGCTATTACCTTTTGAAATAATTTTATTAGAAGTTTTCATTAATATAAAAAGAAAAAAATATGAGGAAAATGGGGAAGAGAAGGAAAGGGAAGAGAAAAAGAAAAATGAAGAGAAAAAAATATATAACAAAAAAAGAAAAAAAGAAAAAAGAAAAGAAAATGTTGACTTTCAATCCTCTTCCTCGTGATGTATAGTCCATAAAAAAGAATGTCTGTTTCATGTAGCTTTTCCTTCTCTGGTATTTTAAGTTCCCTGGAGAACATGTGTCCATTTTTTCTTCCTGCTTTAAAGTATTATTCTATTTTTTTTTTGTTTCATAAATTCTGTCAATAAAGTCCAATCCGTTTCCTTTTAAGATTTGTTTTGGCCTATAGCTAGTTATTATGTCAGTCTATCCATACTCATTATTTCTATCATTTATATCAGCCAGTCCTTCGAGGAAGGGATTTCATTTGTCCTCCAACGTCTTGCATAGACGATTCTCGCCACTGTTGTTAAGTAGTTAAATAGGATATCTTTATTTCTCTCTAGCTTAGTGTCAATAATACCTAGAAGAAAATATTCAGGTTTCATTTGTAATTTTATCTGTAGAATCTTCTACATTTTCCCATGGATTTCTTTCCAGTAACATTTCGCCATCTTACAACTCCACCACATATGAAAAAAGTGCCAATTTCCGTGACACATTTACAGCACTTTGCATTCATATTCTTGTTACATTTTGCTAATTTATTTGGAGTAATATACCATTGGCACATCATTGGGGTTTCTCCTATTATTATTGTTAATATTATTACAAAAGCTGGGAGTGTGTTGGTTGTGCTTTTCTCCATGGAAGAAGGGGGTTGGACTGGATGGCCCCTGGGGTCTTCCACTGAAATACTGTTAAGTTTATATTGGTTAAAATTGTTCTTCATTTTAAATATTGTATTGTTCTTCCTTTTCTTTTTTCTTTCTGCACTGTGTGAATTAGTTCACACAAACACTCGCCATTGGCATGGGACATGCCTGATAAATATACATTATATATAATCTATAACATAATATATAAATATTTCTTGGGGCTCTCTTTTGGTTCCAAAAGGGCTTTGCAGCTGAAAAGGTTTGAGAACCCCTGTTCTAAAGAATGGGAAAGGTGGATTCAACTGAAAGTATCAAAAACGTAGCAAGCAACAAGTTACTTTTTAATGTACTAACAAAGAATTACGATTTAAACATTGAAATAGCAGTGGAAAATGAACCTTTTCTGGCCTTTAATCTCAATTGTAAAAGAGCTTTGAAGGTCCTGAAGCTTGTCCTCAACAGAACCTTGAATAGCCTCTATAAAGCTGGGATTAGACCCTCTATCCACTGACATGGGAGTAACAAACTACTTGAATGAATAAGTGGAATTTATTAAAAGACAACTTCCAAGCTTTGTCCTTGTAGAGCAAGTTTTTCAATATTAATAATAATATTTATGTACAATGAATTTCTAATAACATTTACTTTCTTCTCCAAATGAAGTTATTCAAACTAGCAAAGCATGTAAAGGAAAGGGTAACCCAATAATTAAAAACATCAATTCATACAATAACAAAAAAATATATAAGTGGTGAAAACAGAGTGAGAATAAAAGGTGCTTCCAGATAGCTGGCTCATAGCACTACCAATCTGAAGGCATGAATTATTTTCTTCCTCCTTGACTGAGGTGTGTGTTAAAACATGGGACAATTACAAATGGAAGATGTCATCTGGTCCTCTCAAAAATGTCTGAGACAGTGCAATTATATGATAAAGGCCCCATCTGGAAGTACCCTAGGAGAGACATTCAAAACTATATTGCTAAAAACCAGTGAGAACAAAGTTTTTTTAAAAATTGAGTAAATGAAACCAGCCAGACAAATTTTAAACTGTTGAATGACAAAGGCGTTACATGAATGTTAAAGGAGGATAAGGATTTTAATGCATTTATTCCTCCTCATTTAATTGTACATATCAATTAATATGTCTTGGCTAAATTCATACAAAATTAGAGGAACATTACAAAATGGACATCAAACAATTCAAACAGCCTTTCTAATATTAATTGCAATTCCATGTACATTCTTTTATATCTTTTCTTCAGCCATTATTCCATTATTACCCATCTGTGGCAACTGAACTGTGTCCCAGAATTTCTAGTGATGTTTTGGTAGCAAAAGGTGCTGCCAGTGACTGTAATAAAGGAGTACTACAACACAATGAACATGTCCATCTTCTCTGTTCCTTTACACCAACAGAATCCCTAATCTATCCTAGTGAACCAATATTTAAATAAAACACACTCACATTCTGCAAACTGAGGGATTGGGCATCTTGTCAGAGAAATATTATCTCAATTGACTAAAATGACTTCACCTTCTGACCCCCCGCATTTCATCCACTGCTGCAAAGAGAATCCTCATAGGAAAATCAGAAAGAGATTAACCCTCAGGGTTGCAGCTACACTGTAGAATTTATGGAGTTTGACACCACTTTAACTGCCATGGCTCAATCATATAGAATCATGGACATTGTAGTTTTTATAAGGTATTTAGCTTCTCTGCCAAAGAGTGCTGGTGCCTCACAGAATTACAGATCCCAGAATCCATACCACTGAGCCATGACAGTTAAAGTGGTGTCAAACTCTATTAATTCAACAGTGTAGATGTACCCCATGTCTTTGCAACACATGTCACTGCTACTTGTTCATCCAGGATGAAATCCTGATTGCCATTAAGTGGCAGTTCTTTATCATTGTTAAGGCTATCCAGATTACTGGGCAAAGACAATTTGAGGGTGATGGTTTTGGGTTAACACCCTACTTTATACTCTACCCCCAGAAAAATGCAACCATTATCCATGTCAAGGAGGCAACCCGTCCTTGTCTGCAAAGCAGTAGTGGAATAGGCCCCCTTCCTCATGCCAACCCCCAAAGTGGTTTTGCTGTGTTTTGCCAAGTCACAGATTTAAAAATAAGATTGAAACAGTCCCAATATTAACTCATAGGCAGCCCAAAAGTTAGAATCCTTGTCATCTTATAGTTTTAAGCACATAGCAACTGTTGTGAGCAATATAATGCCCAGGTTCAGAGTCCAAGTTACAATGGTCACACTGAAAGAGTTCCAGAGTCCATGCAGTAACAAACACCAACCAGAATTCCAATCTGGTTGATTGGTCTGAAGTCTGAAGATAACAGAGTCCACGGTCCAAATAAGAATTCAAAACACAGCGATCCAAGATACAGTCCAAAATCAACAAAGTTGATAATCTAACAAGTACAGATTTTCACCACAAAGGAAAGATGTTGCCACTTGTAATGATAGAATCCATTACATGACACACATCTACTTCCAGCTGTGCTCTGTGGCAAGTGGCATACTCCACCACCGCAGCATCATAGGAGGCTTCCCATGTAGATTTGAAACAATGGTGGGGAGGGGCAGAGCTGGGTGGTGGATGCTTCCCCTTTTGGGATGATGCCAGCTGTAAGTTAGACAGTGTGGGGCATGGGGCAACAGGTTATCCACACCCCTCACCAAGACCCCACAGATTCGCCACAACCCATACGCCAATGTGATAAGGTCCATAGTCACCTTTGGAAGGAAGTTTCAAAGCCTAGAAGCAGCCACTGAGAAAGCTGTTTTGTGTCCTGAGCAAATGTGGCTGGGATGGTGATGGGATGGAGAGAAATCCCTTGCTTAATAGTTATAAGATGCAGGAAGGTTCCTATGGGGACATACAGGTTTTCAGACCATCCTGGGATCTGTAATAAAATGTCTGGAAAATAAAAGACAACTTTCCTGCTACTAACTCTAGAGTTGGCAACTGTTCGAACCTAGGGGATTGTATCCCACATCCCAAGAGATATTAGAAGACCTTTTGCCACAACAACTCACAAAAAATCCAGTCATTTTTGCCTGAAATACCCCATATCCCAGTGGTTTTCTCCCCCTCAGGGACATCTTAGGCTCAGAAAAGCTCTCGACCATTTCTAACAGGAATGGCCTGGAAGTCATACCTGTTGTAGTTTCTATTTTTTTAAAGGCAGCCCCTGTCTGAGCTTAAAATGGCCTAAAGGAGGACATTTAAAAATGCCCCAAGCCCCATTTGAGAACATCTTGGGGGGGCACGCATATGGTTCCAGGGTACATGTCATCTATGGGCTGCAAATTGATTTCTCTAAACTGAACAGAGGTTGGTTGAGGTCATCCATGAAACAAAGCTTGGAATCCTGACCATATGAGAACTGAATTTCAAAGTGAAAAATAGTTATGCTGATAAGAATACAAGAACTAGAAATTCCAAGGAAAAAAGCAATCTTGATAAGAATACAAGAACTATGTCATGGCAGGGTGGTTAAGGATAGCACCAACCAACAGCATCTAGGAAAATCACTGGTGATGAGTAAGATGAAAAAAAAGGTTATATTATATACATGATCTGCTACAGGAATATAGTTCTGCCTCACTAAACAGTTTTGATCAGAAAATCAAAGGTTACAAATATTCAGAAGAGTTTCTTTCAGAAAGGAGTAGCTTATTGCCATTCAAATGCATGTATTACACATCTTCTCTGAGTCAGAAAGTTGTTAACATTGTGAAATATCATCTTAACTATTGGGGCTGTTTCACTCCAGCTCAGGGCCAGTTTAAGAGCTTCAATGCACGTCAACATCTTACTACATTTTTCCCAATTTTATTTGAAGCAATACAAATACCTGCTCCTTTCAATAGCATTTGAATTCTTTCATTATTGGATCTACTTTCCCTTTATTAGTACCAAATAATTTATGAGATCTTGGACTGGAACATCAATGCCTCCATTTTAGGAATGCGTAAGAAGTCTTCTCTTGTTCAGAGAGTGACTTGATCAATATTAATTGGCTCTATGAACCGGTTTCTAGTAAAGCAAGTCAGAGCCCAGTGGAATAACGACATTAATTCTCTCTTTGAAAACACACATTCGGTAATATTACTCTAATAAATCCCTCTTCTATCACTGCAGTTAGAGCAGGGCGAAAAGGAAAGCTTTAACACTCTCTGTGTGTGTTCCTAATATTGTAGCAGACGAAATACCAATAAGAGGATGTCAATACAACATTTCTCTTTTTCAGTCTTTCATACACACTCATGAATCCTAGCTTACTATTTCAGGAATCTCTGGGGTATAGTATACACTGGGATTTAATGACTTGGAACCTACTGTTTCAAGTGATATTTTGACAAGCTGTTGGCCTGCTACACCTTCTTCATCTGCCTTTTTCCCCTTCCTCCACCCCTTTTTCTGTATCTGTCCTTCAGAGAGGACAGCTAAATTGGCAGCAAGTTTTCATTGTAAAGTTAACATAGTTTTTTTACCGAGTTCCTTCAACAGCAAACGGCTGATGTGTGTAATTGAGCAAATGTACACTATGGAAGAAGACTTCTCTTCACCATATTAGAGATGTCTGTAGGTTGTTTTTTTATTTTTTATTTTTTGCAGGGGCAGGAGGTGGAGTTATATGGAAATTAAGGATGGAGGAGAAACTTGTTTGGTTTACATTTTGATGAGTGCTTACCAATTTCAGACCAAAATTCAGTTTTCCTGAGATTTGTACATGTTTCTCAGTTTTTTGGTGGAGTGCTCCGATTGATAACGCCTATATCAGGGAAAAGGATGAGCAAAAAAATCACATACTTGGGAAAATATCTGTAAAAAAGGCTTGCATTGGCAAAACAGCTTTCAAAAATGCATCTAGAGGGCAAAACTCTTGTATTTTGATTGACTATGTACATTTTAAAGTATGAAATTTGTAAGATCTAAGGTGATCTAAGGACCTCATCACACTTAGCAAAGCAAGCATCCAAGGATGCTTTGAGCCTTCTTTGGGGACAGAGACCCACACCAGCCATCATACAACATTGTGTGACTTTCGGAGGAGTCCCCACACCCAGCTAGGGTAGAAAGGTCCTTTCCACGCTTCCCCACAAACATGAGAGCCTTCCTGTCTTGTGCTGGCTCCAATGGAGCCAATATGCTTCTGTCCTGTTTGAGTGATGCTTCCCCCCTGTGATGGCAGAAGCATCACTGTGCCAGAGCAGGATGCAGAGCAACAGAGTCACCCCTTGCTTGCTGACAAAATGGGGCCGGGGTGGGGGTCTCCCTTATGTGATAAGGTTGTAAGATTCGGATTGAGAAAGTTAAGAATGAACCCATTTACAGAATTGGCAGATTTGTCTGCACCTAGTATGAATTATAGATTTACGAGAGAGAGAGATTGAGATTGGGAGGGGGGGGGGAATGGGGGGATTTTGGAGTCAGAACTGTATCTTTTTTACCAGACAAAGAACAAAGTGGTAAAAGCTACATTACCTCCATCACTTATGCTAGCCTACTGCTCAGAGGAGTAATGGAACAAGCAAAATTCCAACTGATTATATCCTGATTAGCTTTTGTACATAAGATACACAGGAGAGAAGAACACCTAATACTTCACTTCAGAAAACAGATATCTTGAATCAGTTTGCATGCTTACTATTGGAAGACCTATCTTAGCCTGGGGGGAAAATTGCATTGAATTTAGAAGTGCTATGTAAGAAAGCTTTTAATACTGGGTTAATATTAAATGTAAATACAGTTGATTGCTTTATAAAGTACAGGATGATCACAAAATATAGCGATGGGTTTTTCCAACATTAAGAATTCAATCAATTGTCCTGTTAGTGTAATGGCATGGCACCCTCTTGTTCCTCCCATTGTTGCTGGCATAGATATGGGCAAGTGCATTGTGTGATACACTAACTGGGACTTTCTTTGCTGACTGAGACAAAGAAAAAAATGGCACCCGTGGTTAGGTTGACAGTTGTATTATCTACTGATAATACTAAAAATGGGATAGCTTCCTTCATCACACCTAATGGCATCAGACTAATTTAGAGGAGGAGGGCAGACAGTGTGGGAGATACAGCGTCATCCTCACAGAGCAGAAAAAATGCCCAGAAGCCCTGGGGGGGGGGGGAGCCAGGGGGTGATCAGCACCCTACCTAACGATAGGGCTAGCCCAGACATAATATGTTATATATGCCAACTTTGTCATACCAGTAAGCAATAAGAAACCAATGTTTCTTACTGCCCACACTTCCCATTAAAATACTAATAAGTTTATATTGGTTAATATTGTTCTTCATTTTCAACATCACACAACTCTGGACAGAAGGGGCCAAACTGGATGGCTGGAGGGGGGCACTTGAATCCCCTATGAAAGACCAGCCTTTCTGACTGGCCTTCATGCCAGCTGACAGAGGGGAGGGGCCTAAGGAACCTCCCCCATCCGGACATCATTTTCCATAAGCCAGAGCTTTATAGATCAGACGGGTTGCATCTATCAGTGGAAGGGAATGATATATTCCTGTTGGATTTTAAAGGGGGCTGAAAGTTGCATTGAATGGGATGGGGAAAAGGCACTAGGCAGACACCTGAGCCTTTTTGTGACAAGAAATGGGGGGAGAGCTTGGATTGGCATACACCTTGGCACCCCCTCCTTTGGGGTGAAGAAGGACTTTGGGTCTATCTCTCCAGGTTCTATGGCTTAGGGGTTCACCTAGATCTCCTTTAGTGCTTACTTTGGGGGTTTTGCCTCTCTCCTATGAGACTTTATGGCTTGCGGGGGTGGGGGGGGAGGTTCCCAGGGATGGCTTTTCAGTAATGACCGGCTGGGATAGCAAACCATTAATGTGGAGTTCCCCTGGAGTCAGGTGTTTCGCCCAATGGTTGGCTTGGCAGGTAGTCTGAGAATGATACCTGGCATCACACCATTACCCATGTCGCAGGCCACCATCACAACTAGTTACTTTATAAAGAGGTCAATAAATGGCCCAATTATTTCTTCACATCTAGTGTCTGGTCTCTTTATTTCACGGTGGGGGTTCAATGTATTGTATTGCACTACAAATATGAAATGTGCAGAGTGCATAGGAATTCATTCATGTTTTCTCAAACTAGAGTCCAGCCCTAAGGGCTCGTGAAATGGCCCTCTGCTTAAAAAGTTTGAGGACCCCTGTTCAAAAGCATGTCAAGATGAGTCATCCTCATAGCAAAGCCTATGGGGAAGTGTGAACAGTCCATTGAGCCCTTGGTCAAATTTCTCTCATTGCTGCAGCTGTGCACACAAGAAATGGATTGTTGGCATGAAATGAATTATATAAGCAGCAAAAAGGAATTTAATCAGGAAAACTCAAACATGACATATACAAACATTGATCACAGGCAATATCCATTCTTAAACTCCAAAATGATAATAGAACAATTAGCTCACTCTAGTGAGTTAAACTGGCCAAAATGAGCAGAATATGCATATTATAGTATTTCTGGATTTTTCTTCAGCACAACCAATGCAATATTAATAGAGAGAACTTAATTAACATTAAAGTTAAGTATTGCATAAATGAATTGAAATTGAAGGCCAAAATGAAGATAATACTCTTTAACATTTAACAGCAATTGGGTGAAAGATTTCAAAGTTTAAATAATAGAAACAAGCACATATTCCTGCTTATTACACTAATGAGTAAACAAATGTAACTTTTTTCTCCTACCATAGTTCTGATCCACTGGGAACTACAGTAGAGTCTCACTTATCCAACATTCGCTTATCCAACGTTCTGGATTATCCAACGCATTTTTGTAGTCAATGTTTTCAATACATCGTGATATTTTGGTGCTAAATTTGTAAATACAGTAATTACTACATAGCATTACTGCATATTGAACTACTTTGTTGTATAACCTGATGTTTTGGTGCTTAATTTGTAAAACAAAAATTTGATGTTTAATAGGCTTTTCCTTAATGTTTCCTTATTATCCAACATATTCGCTTATCCAACATTCTGCCGGCCCGTTTATGTTGGATAAGTGAGACTCTACTGTACTTGAAAATCCATTTGCACCATTGCTAATTGTATAAATTGTATATTTAAGAAAAAACACTTCCTCTTATACTGAGTTCAGTGGAACCTACTGGAAGGTTTTTAGTTATATTGTAAAGTTACATGTAAGGACAGAGGATAACGATGTTTTAACAGTGTTTTGACAGGGGTTTTCCGGGCTGTATGGCCATGTTCTAGAAGTATTCTCTCCTGACGTTTCACCCATATCTATGGCAGGGATCCGCATGTCAGGACCCAGGCTGCAGAGCACCAATAACCTTACACAGAGGCCAGAATCTATCTAATATCTTTATTATAGAAATATATAAAGTCAATAAAAACAAGTGAAGAATAAAGTTCAGAAGCAGACCTTTCAGATGAGGTCAAATATAGTCCAGAAATGTATTGTCCAATATAAGATATTAGAGTTCAAAGTTTTAATCCACTTGAACGAAACACACACTTTGCCAAGCAAAGTGTGGGGAAATGACAGAGTCTTTAAAGTCCAATGTAGCTTGACAACAAGGCTGGAAAATAAACTTGATTCTTGGCTAGATCAAAGACTTGAACGAGGCAAACATGAAGCATGAACAAAGTCCAAGGAAGTCCGTGAAACAAGGCAAGGCTGGAAACTTGATCCGGGAAACAAGGAACTGGGGTTATGAAGTCCACACACGATCTCTCTCCTCAAGCTGAACAATTGACTCCGCAAGGTTCCCCTTGCGGCAAAACCCCTATATAGGGTCTTGTTTTCCCGCCAACAGAACACTTTCCCTGGAGAAGAAGAAGCGAAACCCAACTCTGTCCAGATGCATGACTCCTTAGAATTTCCCAAGGGAAGCAGACCTAATCAGCTAATTGTTTGGCTGCGATTCTGAGACTCCAGCGATTTGCCTCCCTGACTCCTCTATCTCTATTATAATTGTCCTTTCGGGAAAACGGGGGAGAATTCTGCCCAAGGCTTGTTTGGTTAACTTCCTGAGGACAAACATCCTCCAGGTGGAGAGGCTCCGATTCAAGCAGAAATCCCATGTTTTCCTCCTCGTCTGCCACAATAGTACTAGGAACAGGACTACAAGGCTCATGAGACATCACACCGCAGAGGTTGTGAGGTATGGAAAAACTAAGCAAGGAATGTTTATATATATCTGTGGGAAGTCCAGGGTGAGGGAAGAACTTTAGTCAGTTGGAGGCCAGCATAAATGTTCCAGTTAATCACCCTAATTTAATCACCCTAATACCTCACAACCTCTGAGGATGCCTGCCATAGATGTGGGTGAAACGTCAGGAGAGAATACTTCTAGAACATGGCCATACAGCCCGGAATACATACAACAACCCTGTGATCCTGGCCATGAAAGCCTTCGACAACACAGTGTTTTGACAGCCACTCAAATGGCTGAGAAAGAAAACCATGTTACACATGCACTCAGTCAGTCCTCTACCTTTGCAGATATGACTTTTGTAGATTTAATTATTTGTGGATTTGAGTAACATGTTCTCTCTAGGAATATCTAGGTCTTCCAGGCTGAGTCTGTAGTCAATTTCCACCATAGTCAAAGCAAACCTTTCTCTCCAACACTGCAACACAATCATTTCCAAATAACTCTGGGGCAATGGAATTAAGTTTCAGTGTTTATGTGTGTCTACCATTTTTATTTAAATCCCAAGGCAGGATGTAGTCTTCATGTTTTCAAAAAGGATCAATTCACTTCAATATTAGCATTTTCCAAAACACTCTTTATGGAATTAATAGACCTGTCAGAGCTTTTTTTGGAGGAAACAAACCCAAATATGGATAGTTAAGAAAATGCATTTAGGTTTTTGTTTTAAGAGCAGAGTCCTGCAGAAGTCTCAAAAACTATTAAATACCCTCACCTAGCTGTCTGTTTACTGTTCATTTCATTTTTCCTGAAGGTGTCTGTGGAAATTACACTTGTTCAAATAAGCATATCAAAAATGCCCAGAGAAACAGAATAGCTATTCGTAAGAGTGAGATATAATGTTCAATATCATACAGAAGAAAGTAAGAAACTGGATTAAAGTTTGTCAGGGAAAAACATGTTTCATTTTGTTGAGAGATCTATGTATTTCTCCCTTTAGGTTTAGAATTCCTAAATATGTTGAAGCTGATGCTCTCTCCTGCACTCTCCCTATTTTGTTTCTAGTTCTTTACAATAGTTGGACTGTTTGTCAAAACAGTACAAACTTGTGCAAATATGCATGAACTTCAGTCATGCTTGTTCATTTCAGTAAAATTTAGTCAACCAAGGAAGAAATAGAAAGACGAGAAGTCATATATTGAAAACCTCCAGGTTTGCACTCTCAAACCAATTTCTTCTCAACACGAATGAATCTCTACACAATGATCAAGTTGGAGGAAAAGAGAAGTGAGATGGCCCCCAAATGAGAGATCGCAAAATAATTGGAACAGTAAAATCCAAATCAGTTTTGCCCATAAGAATCAGTTGTGTTCATTTGGTGCAGTGCTAAATTTAAACTTTGTGTAAGTGTAAGGACAATTTGACTATTTCATCTTCATACTGTCGTCTTCTCCCTGCTGCAAAAGGAAGTTGATTTTCCTCCACAGTATTCACATTATATTGGAATGTCCCAGTGTGTCTCAAAGGAATTTATAGAGAACATTTTTTAGATTTTAAAAAAATTAAAATAATTTTTAATGGAGAAAACATATTTTGCTGCACAGAAAATGGGAGCAAAATTGCAGTAAAATGTTTTTTTCTCTAAGGAATGATTTCTCCACAATGCTTTGAAATACTTGAATACCAGTACAAAATTGTGTGAAATTGCTGGTAATCTACTAATCTTCTGAATTATTATTTGTTCCATTGTTTAAACCTGGGAACAAATAATTATGAATATTCACTCAGTCTTTAGTATACTAGACAATGGTGTGATGGTAAATGCAGTGTAGTGTGACACTCATAATGGAATGTCCAGATATGACACTCATGTTTCTTGTTATTAACAAAACACTTTTAATAGGGAGAACTGGTTTGTTAATGTAGAAATGTAGACATTTTTAAAGACAATGAGTTTCACATTTCCTTTTTGACACCATGGACCAATTAAATGGGCCTCATACCCTGAAGTGGGAGAGAAGTCACTCTATAGTGACTTCTCTCCTACTTATCCTGAATGTTGGACAGAACTGCTTAGTATGGTTTTGCCCTGCATTATGAAATGACAGCCCTCCAAACCATGGTGCATGTGTGAACATCAGGAGCAGATATGATTTGGATCAGGCACCACAGTTCCCATGGGCCAGTTCCGCCATCATATGTGAAAATAGGAGATGGTTATCACTGGACTCATATAATCCAGGTCAAAGCTGATAATCTGGAATCAGATCCTGGGATATAGGGCAATGTAGATCCAGCTGGAGTTCCCAAGTGTGGTCATGGTAAGAAAAATAGCAGTTTTTCTCACTGTTCTCAGAGTACAATTTAAAAGATGAGGATCTCTTGTCAGTTTTCTTAATGCATAGTCCAGCTGTATGGACTATGTGAAACTTGTCATAAGTAATTAAACAGATTCAAATCCTCACATACAAATAACCCATTTTCATTTAGAAAGCAGGAGCAGGGATTTCTAAATTCAAGTAATCTTCCAGACAAGCAAGCAAGACAGAACTGTACTGTCATTATTCCTCATCCACAGTAAGTAATAGCTTAGCGGTCTTCAGTGTAATGGGGCCTCTCTTTTAATACTTTCTTTTCTTCTCTTGCTTCCTCCAGTGGGCCATTCAGTTGCATTGCAACATCCATTCAAATAAATAGGTTGCTTCACAGCAAGATGCATTTCGATTTCTAGATCCTGGCAGTTTCCCTGTACTATTGCCAATTGTCTGCTTTATTTTGGATTGATGGTTTTACATATATCCCTACAGAAATATTTTAGTGGTATTTGTCACTTTTTGGAGTACATGTTGGCATTCATTTCTTGCACATTGTAACATTACAGCACTCTCATACTATTTACTATGAGGGCCCAATCTTATGGAATTCTGGGATTTGCAGTTTTGTGAACTAGTTCTAGTAGTTTTTGAAACTATAATTCCCAAGATTTGGTATTGAAAGTGGTAGAATTGTGTAATGTGAAAGATATCTGCTGTACAATACATGTGGGAAAATGGGAACATTATACACTCTACCAGGTGTTCAGAAATAATGTGATAAGTGTAAACTTTCCATAGTTATCAAAATGATAAATCATGTGCTCGCACCATTCTTTTGGATAACAAGAAATTGCTGATTATCTATAAGATACCTAGGATATTATCTACCTCTCTGGGAAGATGCAGGAAAAAGAATAGTATGAGCACATGATTTATCATTTTGAGAACAACGGTGTGGAGAATGAAATGATATAAAAAGAGATGCTCATATCTAGGGCTTACAATATTACATTATTTCCCTACACCTGGCAGAATGTATAATGTTCCAATTTTTGCTTACCCACAGAATAAGTAGCAAATAAAGTACAATACATGCACAAAAAAATTAATGGATCAATTTGTTAAAATATTAAGAAAATGCTGAAACTATATGATCGGCTTCTTGTTATTAGCACACACATGCATAATTGTCTATTATGCCTGCATACATTCTTTTTGGCATCAAAAAGAATGAGGTTGGTAATCCCTTCCATCCAACTTTACAGCATGGGAAGCCTTCTCCTCCCTAGATGTCTATTCTGTACCTCATGGGGAGTGGCCAGGATAATCTTACTGTATAAAATCATACATCTGGAAAAGGCCACAAGAGCCATCTAGTTTAACCCCCTGCCATGCAGGAAAACACATTCAAAGTACTCCTGGCAGCTGGCCATCTAGCTTGTTTGAAAACCTCCAGAGAAGGAGACTCCACCACATTTCCAGACAGACTATTCCACAGTTGAACAGATCTTACTATCAGAAAGTTCTTCTTAATGGTTAGGAGGAATCTCTTCTCTTCAGTTGGGGTCCATTGCTATGTGTCCTTAGTCTCTAGAGTAGAAGAAAACAAGCTTGCTCCCTCCTAAGTTTGACATTTCAAATATTTAAACATGACTATCATGTCCCCTCTTAATTTTCTCTTCACCTAACTAAAAATACCCAGATCTCTAAACTGATCCTCACAGGACATGTCTTCCAGGATTTGTACCATTTTGGTCACCCTGTCCTGGAGATGTTCCAGTTTGTTAATATTCATCTTGAATTATGGTGCCCACAACTGGACACAGTATTCTAGGCAAGGTCTGATCAAAGCACTTGTTGAGGAAGACTATTACTGCCCTCTATGATCCTATTGATGTAGCCTAGAATTGCACTGGCTTTTTTAGCTGCTGCATCATGCTGTAGACTTACAGAGCTCCACATCGTAGAGGGACACGGGGAACCCAGCACCCCATGCCTCGCATCGGCCAGCTCCAACCAAGTGCGATCAGATGGGGGAGGGGAGCATGAGAGCGCATTATGCGTGTGGCTTCCCCCATGGATTTTAATGGCAACATGGGAGCCTTCCCATGTTGCCCTGGTGGAGGCATGTGCTGGCTCCACCTTCCTTCACTATGGAGCCATGCTGGCATCATGTGATGGGAGCTGGTCGGTTCGGTGGGTGATTGGAGCTAAATTGGCTCATGCCTCCAAATTTAGCCTCATGTGAAGGGATTGTAAAATAATCCAGTTTAAATCAGATAATATGGATTTTCTGCTTTGATAACCTGGATTATCTGGCAGTGCTGAAGACTCCTAGATGCCTTTCACATGTACTGTTTTCAAGACAGATATCATCCATCCTATATCTGTGCAGAAATGAAGTGATTACATTTGCACAGAAATTTGCAGTGGGACTATGGCAGATCTCACGAATCATATAATCATCTCACATCTGACTGCAGGGCCATAGACACATACTTCTCTGACCCTACCTTTTCTCCATAAATCATGGAAGTCCCGTGCTAATGTGTATGACTCAACCTAGTCAAGGCCCTCTGGTGGAAATACTATGCTGAGCTAAATAGGATTGCAACCAATATTTACCAATATAATTATTTAAACTATAGGCATCTCTCTCTCTCTCTCTATATATATATATATATGTGTGTGTGTGTGTGTGTGTGTGTGTGTGTGTGTGTGTGTGTATATATATATATATATATATATATATATATATGGATGCATATATTCATATCTTACATAGCAGAACAGGGAAGATGAACTGCATTTCCACACTGATGCAAATTCCAATGCATATCTGGATGAGCATCTGATATATATATCAGTGTCATAGTGTCTTTTATGAAGTATACTATGAGATCCCACATCATGGTTGTTCAGCAGAGGTTTCCACATGTGGAGTTTCACACTGATAGTGCCATGCACACTTCACATAGAATGGCAAAGTTGTGCCACTGAATGCATGTCTGACTATATGAAAAACCAACTAATCTTTATGTCCATTCACATGTGCCCCTGCATGCATTCTGACACCATATGCAAATCCACATACAGAATGACACGCTATACATGCTTTTGCTTCTACAACCTTGAACAGAATGTGTTCGCTGGACAAACATATTCAAACCTTTTTTGTGTGGAGAAGACACCAACTGGATTCCAGTCTTAATGATACCAATGGGACGTCCATCCAAATCTGTGAATCCTAGTGGCCATAGAAGCGATGGCTAAAACCTCATTGACAGAGATCATCTATGATTTTTTTGTCCTTTACTCATGAGAGTTTAGGTTGATTTACTTTTCTTGATGAAGCAATTTTACTCAGTGTCTTGAAGCTGATGACTAAAGATTGCAATTCGGATGTTTCAAGCAATAGTTCTTTGTGATCCTTTAGTGTATGCCTTCTTATCATTGTAAGATTTTGAATAAGACAAAGAATTGAGGCATGTTAGGAATTACACAAAAATGGCAATTTCCTTTCCCAAGATTACATCCTGTCTTCCATCTGTTCTTGAGATAGCTTACAGACAAATGTGTAAAGAATGCAAAAAGATTCAAAAATGAAAAGATTGCAAAGAAAATTCCTCTCAGTCACAACAAGTACAATAGCAACTCAATAAAGAACCAAAGTGAATACAGAATCAGTCTCATTTCATATTATATCCTGACAATGGCTTGTGGAATTACAGCAATGTCCACCTGCTGCCAAAAAGACAATAAAGGGAGTGTTTAACAATGGTAGTAAAGAGTCTGGTGATTGGTCCACCCCCATTCCCCCACATATAGACATCTAAAATTGGATATATAAAATAGTGTATTAGTAGATGTCTACAAGAGCAGATTGTCCTTCATTTTGTTTTTGTAAATTCTGAGTCAGTATCTAAACGCTTGTCTCAGTCCACCGCTGGCTGTGCTTTAAAATTGGATTTGTGTTTTACCCAATCAAAATTCATATCTTACATAGCAGAACAGGGCAGATGAACTGCATTTCCACACTGATGCAAATTCCAATGCATATCTGGATGAGCATCTGATATTGGTCTGTAATTATTGATTCAGAAGGCACCACAAGCACAAAAGGCTGTTTATTATGCACACAGATTTCTGTGTTCTTCATTAGATTTCATTTCCTGCTTTTAAATGCAAACTAAAGTGCTCTAAAACAGTTCCTCCCCCCAATTTAAATAACAAAACAGAGTTAAAATTCCTATTAAACTCATCTCTTTTACATGCATCAGCACTAAGAATCTAATGTTGGTTCAAAGGCACTTGAATTTCTATTAACTTGGTGACCATTTTTAATTTAATGGAAAATGAGTTAATTTTGCCAGGGAACCAGTGTGGCATAGTAGTTTGGGGTCTTCAGGTTTTGAATCCTCACTTGGGATGGAAGCCCAGTTGCTTACCTTAGACATGCAACATTCTCTTGGCATCAAAGGAAAGCAAGGGCAATCCCCACTGAAGAAATCTTGCCAAGGAAACCCTATGATTATGGTTACCTTGAGATTGCCATAGGTCTAAAATGATCTGAAGGCACACCACAACAGCAACAACAACAACAGCAAATGATATTCAACTTCTGCTACATCAAATTTCACTAGTACTATAAACCTCTTTTAATATAGCTTCTGTTAAGCTAGGGCTCTTAAATTCATCAGAGTCCAGTCTGATGAAATTGGATACTTCTACTTTAGAGGCAATCACCTATTTGAAGAGCTTGTTCTGTCCATCATCTCACAGATGAAAACTGGGGCACCTGTAGTCAAGAGTGTGCTCAAGATGGCAAAGGTTATTAATGAGGAAAATACACAAGTTAAGAGAGTTGGCTTTGTGTGGATTTACTAGGACCTGGGTTAAAGCATCAGACTTAAAAACCACTTTTTCCGATGTCTTTTCCTCTAATATCTTTCAACTAGACCTAGGGAGGAATTAAATTCTCCCTGTGGGGATTCAGGGGAGTCAGGCTATACTTTCCCTTCAGTAAACCATTCCAATATATATATTTTAAATACATCCCCTCTAAATGTCCTTTCACAGTCTCGCCAAAGTGCACCCACCCTCACTTCCCCAGCAAAATAGTAAAAAAAGAAGGAATGAAAGATATTAAACTAAGAAAAATAAATAAAATTGTAATTGAGTCCAAAAGTAAGCAAAGCGATCCTAACAGCAGCAAAGAACATGCTAGCTAGCACGTGAGCAGCTTTCTTCTTCTGACTGGCTCAGGCAGGCAGCAGGGCTCACAGCCTCACCATGCGGCTGCCTCTCCATTCTCCACGTGTAACCGAAAGAAATGGAAAGCAGCAGTTTTGTGGTCTGTTGTGGCTGAAAAAAAAATGCTGTTACAGCTGGCAAAAACAGCTGAAACAGCTGAAGCCCATTTTGAAAAATGCTTCCATGCATAACCCTAGTAGAAATATGTTCAAAATTATGAAATAAAAGAAGTGGTCCTTCCCAATATCTATATTTTGAAAAGGCTCCCTCTTCCCTACCTCAGTTTAAACTTTGTTCATTTTGGGTGGACAAATATTAAAAAACTCCTTCCATCCTGTGCTAGCCTATCCAGTAACCAGAGGCGGTCCACCGGCGGGGCCAATTAGGCGGTCGCCTGTGGCGCATTGTTACCGGGGGTGCCATTGAGGCAGTCGACCATGCACATGCGCAGGACTTCCGATCGACCGCGTGGACGGGTGGCTCTCCAGGGGACTGCTGCCACCGCCGGTATTTTTCCACAATTTGTTTTGGGGGGGGAGGGGTGCCAAAATTTGGGAGGGGTGCCAAAATTCCGGTCGCCTACTCCCGAAAATTACCTCAGGACGGCTCTGCCAGTAAGAAATATCCTTCACCTTTCATCTAGCAACTTATCAAATCAAAGCATCATTGCTTGTAAAGCTCATTCATTTATGCCACCAACAGATGGCATAAACAAACAAACATTCATCTGGAATGTGGTCATCTCCTCCTCCTACATAATCCAAGATTTGTTGTCTTTTCTAATGAGTCATTTCTTTTCATAATTTGATCAATGTATCATAGTTTCAGTTAAGTCATCTTGGCTTCTAGGTGGAGTTCGTCTGACTTGTTCTAGAACTCATTTGTCTTTTTCACAGTCCACGATATCTATAGAACTCTTCTCCAGCACATTTCAAATGAGCTGATTTTCTTTCCACGAGTTATTGTTCACTATCCATCTTTCACATAGAAATAGGGAATGTGATGGTATGGTTCATCCTAACTTTCATATTAAGTGTTATGTCTTTACGTTTCAGAATGTTGTCTTGTACTTTCATAGTTACCCTTCCAAGCCCTAGGATTCTTCTGATTTCTTGACTGCAGTCCTCATTCTGATTAATGACTGAGAGAAAGTATGGAAAAACTTGAACTATTTCAGTATTTTCATTGTTTACTTTAAATGTTAATTCCTCCTATTATATCTTATTATTATAATTCCTCCTCCTCCTTTTCCTTTTCTCCCAAAATGGAAATCTTAAAACTATACAGATTACAAACAATACAAAAAACCTCAATAAAATTGATAATACAAGTACAGTAGAGTCTCACTTATCCAACATAAACGGACCGGCTGAATGTTGGATAAGCGAATATGTTGAATAATAAGGGGAGATTAAGGAAAAGCCTATTAAACATCAAATTAGGTTATGATTTCACAAATTAAGCACCAAAACATCATGTTATACAACAAATTTGACAGAAAAAGTAGTTCAATATGCAGTAATGCTATGTAGTAATTACTGTATTTACGAATTTAGCACCAAAATATCACGATGTATTGAAAATATTGACTACAAAAATGCATTGGATAATCCAGAACGTTGGATAAGCGAGTGTTGGATAAGTGAAACTCTACTGTATAAACATTAAAAAAACACGCTTATATCCTTTATAAAGTTGAAAGCATTAACATTTATTAAAAGACTATATAAACACAGTACACCATTAGACGTCCACTTCAGTTGCTAAAAATCTGATGACGTAAAAATGTTTTAACTTGGCAGAATGAGTTTGGGAGCAGCTCCAAAAAGACCCTCTCCATTCTTTTCACCAAAGGCATCTGAAAAGATGGTGGGGCAGGATCTCTCCAGATGAAGATGATGATCATAATTTTGGAGCTCATCTTACATATGCTGTGTACAGTCTATTGATGTGTGTGGCTGCGTTTCAGTTTTGTAAGATAACACACTGCCCTGGAAAGAGTGATTTGTTAGTCTCTTTAGTATAAAAAGGAAGAGAGGGAGGTAATAAATGACTAATTTAATTTATCTTCTGCTTTTGCAGATTTACTGCTCAGACTATTGGCTGTTGATGATGCTGTTTCTATGTTATTGTCTTGTTGTAATGTTGTTGCTTTTACTGATATATGTTTTAATCTGTTTGGTTTTAATCTTTGTTGGATCGGGCTTGTCCCCATGTGAACCTCCCTGAGTTCCTTCAGGGAGATGAAGGCGGGATATAAAAATAAAGTTATTATTATTTCAGCTTGTTCTGTAAAGAACCAATAGTAGACACTGTCCAAGACAAAGATTTTTAAGGGCATATCATTTTAGGGCTGGGATTACAGTGTAATGTGATGTAAAAAGATACAAAGGATGGCAATGGCCATCAGGTTTCAAAGGATTCAATAGGATGATAGCAGTCGAGCAAGCAGCTGTCCTATTAATATCAGATGAATGCACTGAATTTAATTGAAACTCAGTTTGCAAAGGCACATCTACACTAGCCACTCTGGGCTAGTTTGGAGTGGCATTACACTTACCCAGCCCCGGGGACTGCTAACTGCCTTCCTCCATTCATCTTCTTTACCCTCTGTCAGTCAAGCAGGTGCCTTTACTTACATCAAAAAAGGACCAAGGGACCGTCAGGAGCTCTTTGGAGCTCTATGGCTGCAACTAGGGTGAAGACTACATGACGCAGGTGCCACCCCATTTTCCCTCACCACGGAGCCTCAGGAAGGTAGGATGATGGCCCATGTGAAAACGAGGCCAATTATGAATCAGACCCAGTCCAGCTATCCTCACTACCCTGAAATGTGAGATTGTACTTCAGCTTCTGAGAAGCTCCAGAATGTTTTCTGACGTCCCCTAACATGGGGAACCACTGCATTGAGTGGCTATGCCTCACATTGAGGACAAGATAGCTCTGTATGTCATGTAAATGCCATGGAATCAATTCTCACCTTTTTGCATCCTTTTTGCATGTGACTAGGTTGCACTAGTGGCTCAGTGTGTTAAAGCGCTGATCTGCTGAACTTGCAGACCGAAAGGTCCCAGGTTCAAACCTGGGAAGCAGAGTGAGCGCCCGCTGTTAGCTCCAGCTTCTGCCAACCTAGCAGTTTGAAAACATGCAAATGTGAGTAGATCAATAGGTACCGCTCCGGCGGGAAGGTAACGGGGTTCCATGCAGTCATGCCGGCCACATGACCTTGGAGGTGTCTATGGACAACGCTGGCTCTTTGGCTTAGAAATGGAGATGAGCACCAACCCCCAGAGTCGGACACAACTGGACTTAACGTCAGGGGAAACCTTTACCTTTATCTTAGGTTGCACTAGGATGCCAATCATTTAAGGCCTTCTAATTTCAAAACCACCATGATAGTCTTTCCACTGTCCTTTTTGTTTCTCTGACTGAGAGGGTATTGCTAGATCTGGGTCCCAAGAAGGGTGACAGGAGGATCTTGTGTTATTTTGGTTGCTCTTTCCATGGTGCTGCCTGCCTATAGACTAAGGACTTTTCCCTTCCCAGGGAGGGTACCTTTATTTTCTTGTTTCTGATTACGCTGTGGTAAATCTCGGATTATCAGCAGGATCAAAGCTATTTTTGAATACATGCAAATGTGATATGTCCAAGTAGAGAGCATGTATATTTAGCAGATGAGAAAAGATGGTTGAAAATTAACAATAGATAAATGTGTTGTTGAAGGCTTTCATGGCCGGGATCACAGGGTTGTTGTATGTTTTCCGGGCTGTATGGCCATGTTCCAGAAGTATTCTCTCCTGAGAATACTTCTGGAAAATTAAAAAAAATTATCTGCAAGGCAAGTGAGGAATTTGTTGGACTTTGTACTCTTGGCTGAGTTTGTTTTCCAGCAGATATCGGGATAATTGAAATCGCCCATGACTACTATATCTCTTCTTTGTGCCTGTTTGGTCAGCTGTTGACAGAAGGCTTCATGAAGGACTTGATGAAGCCTTCTGTCAACAGCTGACCAAACAGGCACAAAGAAGAGATATAGTAGTCATGGGCGATTTCAATTATCCCGATATCTGCTGGAAAACAAACTCAGCCAAGAGTACAAAGTCCAACAAATTCCTCACTTGCCTTGCAGATAATTTTATGGTCCAGAAGGTAGAAGAGGCAACAAGGGGATCAGCAACTCTTGATCTAATCTTAACAAATGTGGAAGACCTGATCAATACAGTTGAAGTGGTTGGATCCTTAGGGGCAAGTGACCATGTGCTCCTGCAGTTTGCAATACAAAGGAATGCTGAAACTAAGACAAGTCAAACACGCATTCTCGACTTTAAGAGAGCTGACTTCCAAAAAATGAAGGAATTACTGAGCGGCATTCCATGGACGCCGATATTAAAAAACAAGGGAGTTAAGGATGGATGGGAGTTTTTCAAAAGTGAAATACTCAAGGCGCAAATGCAAACAGTGCCAACAAAGAAGAAAAATAAGACAAGTGCAAAGAAGCCAGAATGGATGTCCAAAGAACTTCTAACTGAGCTAAAGCTCAAAAGTGACATGCACAAGAAGTGGAAAAGGGGAGAAATCACCAAAGAAGAATTCAAACGTATAGCCAACACCTGTAGGGAAAAGGTTCACAAGGCTAAAGCGCAAAATGAGCTCAGGCTTGCCAGGGACATAAAAAACAACAAAAAAGGCTTTTTTGCTTACGTTGGTAGAAAAAGGAAGAAAAAGGAGGCGATAGGGCCATTGCAAGGAGAAGATGGGGTGATGGCGACAGGGGACAGGGAAAAGGCAGAACTACTTAATGCCTTCTTTGCCTCGGTCTTCTCAGAAAAAGAAAGCCATCTTCAACCTCAGCAACACGGAATGGACGAAGGATTGGGGGAAATCCAACCCCAAATAGGGAAACAAGTTGTCCAGGAACACTTGGCCTCTCTAAACGAATTCAAGTCCCCAGGGCCAGATCAGCTACACCCAAGAGTACTGAAGGAACTAGCGGAAGTTATTTCAGAACCACTGGCAATTATCTTCGAGAGTTCTTGGAGAACGGGAGAAGTCCCAGCAGATTGGAGGAGGGCGAATGTGGTCCCTATCTTCAAGAAGGGAAAAAAGAACGACCCAAACAATTACCGTCCGGTCAGCCTCACATCAATACCAGGCAAAATTCTGGAAAAGATCATTAAGGAAGTGGTCTGCGAACACTTAGAAACAAATGCGGTCATTGCTAATAGTCAACACGGATTTACCAAAAACAAGTCATGCCAGACTAATCTGATCTCTTTTTTCGATAGAGTTACGAGTTGGGTCGATACAGGGAATGCTGTGGATGTAGTGTACCTGGATTTCAGTAAGGCCTTCGACAAAGTCCCCCACGACCTTCTGGCAAACAAACTAGTAAAATGTGGGCTAGACAAAACTACGGTTAGGTGGATCTGTAATTGGCTAAGCGAACGAACCCAAAGGGTGCTCACCAATGCGTCGTCTTCATCATGGAAAGAAGTGACAAGTGGAGTGCCGCAGGGCTCCGTCCTGGGCCCGGTTCTGTTCAACATCTTTATTAACGACTTAGATGAAGGGTTAGAAGGCACGATCATCAAGTTTGCAGATGACACAAAACTGGGAGGGATAGCTAACACTCCAGAAGACAGGAGCAGAATTCAAAACGATCTTGACAGACTAGAGAGATGGGCCGAAACTAACAAAATGAAGTTCAACAGGAACAAATGCAAGATACTTCACTTCGGCAGAAAAAATGGAAATCAAAGATACAGAATGGGGGACGCCTGGCTTGACAGCAGTGTGTGCGAAAAAGACCTTGGAGTCCTCGTGGACAACAAGTTAAACATGAGCCAACAATGTGATGCGGCTGCTAAAAAAGCCAATGGGATTCTGGCCTGCATCAATAGGGGAATAGCGTCTAGATCCAGGGAAGTTATGCTCCCCCTCTATTCTGCCTTGGTCAGACCACACCTGGAATACTGTGTCCAATTTTGGGCACCACAGTTGAAGGGAGATGTTGACAAGCTGGAAAGCGTCCAGAGGAGGGCGACTAAAATGATTAAGGGTCTGGAGAACAAGCCCTATGAGGAGCGGCTTAAAGAGCTGGGTATGTTTAGCCTGCAGAAGAGAAGGCTGAGAGGAGACATGATAGCCATGTACAAATATGTGAAGGGAAGTCATAGGGAAGAGGGAGCAAGCTTGTTTTCTGCTGCCCTGCAGACTAGGACACGGAACAATGGCTTCAAAATACAGGAAAGGAGATTCCACCTGAACATCAGGAAGAACTTCCTCACTGTGAGAGCTGTTCGACAGTGGAACTCTCTCCCCGGGGCTGTGGTGGAGGCTCCTTCCTTGGAGGCTTTTAAGCAGAGGCTGGATGGCCATCTGTCGGGGGTGCTTTGAATGCGATTTCCTGCTTCTTATCAGGGGGTTGGACTAGATGGCCCATGTGGTCTCTTCCAACTCTACTATTCTATGATTCTATGATTCTATGATTCTATGATGTTTCACCCACATCCTCAGAGGTTGCCTGCCATAGACGTGGGTGAAATTTCAGGAGAGAATACTTCTGGAACATGGCCATACAGCCCGAAAAACATACAACAACCCTAACAATAGATCCTTGGAACAGTTGTATAAAAACTTGTGCTGAAACAGTAGTGAAGTGATCTATGCCAGTAGTACTTGAAACATCACAAATACATCTAAGAGACATTTTAAACAGTTTTTCTATAATATATGGACTAACTCCCAGCTGTATAGCAAGAAGTACCATAGCATATTAAATTGGCTTAGGAAAATTTGTGTTATTTTCATGTGATTGTAATGAATGCTGTTACAATTTTTTTATTCCCAACTAATTTAATACTACACAGGAGTTTTGCTGGAACCAGTAGATGATCAGGGAAGAATCTCAACTTTGTCCATTCAATTGCAAATATTTCGTGTGATAAATAGTCAGTTTCAAATGAGAAAGGCTCTTTCCTTTAGAAACTCAGTGAACTGAACCTGTTGCTGTAATTCCGTAATAAGGACAGTATATTAGTTTCACTTTTTAAATCTATGACCTTGGGCACTTAAGCTAGTGATTAGCTTCCTGAAAAATCTAATCAGCTGCCATTAAATCTTATTTATTCATTTTAATGTATTTTGCTGAGCATCATTTTCTCATTCAGAAGAAAATAAGCTTGCATTGTTAATTCTTTTAAATCACCTAGAAGACTAAAAGATCCAAATTTTAATAGGCTAAGTAAAGACATCTTTTACAGATGTAATGATTTAAGACATTCATAAAAAGAATATTCTTTTACAGATGAAGAAAACAGATTAAAGTTTAATGTAAAGTACAGTTGGCTCTTTGTATTCTTGGGCTCTGCATCCATAGATTCAGCCAACTATGGCTTGAAAATATTCTGAAAAAAAGTCCAAAAAGCATATCTTGAATTGGTCTATGCTGCGCACTACTCGCTAAGCTGTCCTATGTCAAACACTACCCAGCTGCAGAATCTCACCACTTAACCCAGCATTTCTCAACCTGGGAGAGGGGACCCCTGGGGGGGGGTCGTGAGGGGGTGCCATATTTCTGATGGCCTTAGGAACCCCTTTGGCAGAGAAGACTGATGATATCTCCACCTGTCCTTCTCTTCTTTTTTGGAAACAGATGGCGATCCACCCACCAAAAGCACTCTTGCTGTGTGTTGTAGCCCAGCCTCCATCTGAGCTGTCAGGTGAGCCTGAGGTTGGGTCTGTTCAGCCTGATTGTCCCTGCACCTGCTTTGTCAGAGGACTCTGGGTTTAGGCCTGAGATGCAGCCAGAGTTTGTCCCAGTGGATTCTGGGACCAGAGACATACGGTTTGCAAGTAGGCAGCTTGAACCGCATTCCTCAAAGCAGTCAAGGTCGGATCTCCTGGTGCCAGATGAACATTCTAATTTGGATCCTGGAAGTGATAAGGAGGATAGAGCTAATGAGCTTGACAGAAGGAAGGCGATAACTCAACAGAGGAAAGAAAGGGAGTATCTCAGAAGGTGTAAACGGTTGCTTCTGAAATAAAATAATGAGCAGACTTCTCACGGGAGGTACCTTGAATTTTCCTTAAGGAGGGCTGCTTTCTCTGACAGAGTCAGAAGTGGTAATATTGTTTATCCAAGAGAGGAAGATCTCTGCTTCGTGTTCCTGTAAATTCCTGAAGCTTTGTATCTTGATTCGAGTTCCAGCCTTGTTCTTTTTTCTGTGTATTCAGTTGAATGTTCCAGTAATTCTGCAGTTTGGATTTCTGTTCCAGCCAAGACCCTTGCCTTGTATTCCAGCCAAGACCCTTGCCCCGTGTTCCAGCACTGACTCTGTACTTTGGACTAAACTTGGAGTTTTGTTCCTGTATTTCAGTTTTGCTTCCTGTCTTTCAAGCTTGACTCATGCCTTTGATTAATCCTTGATATCTTGTTCGGACTATTTGTGATAACTTTCTTGGGACTTACTTTGTTATCCAGTTTGAACTATGTTTTTGAGTGACTTTTATAGACTCTTTCCTCAAGATTTTCAAGTACTTTGATCTTGTGGATTAAAACCCATTTTATTGACTTTAAATTTTGATTTGCTATTGCTTGCTTACAATCTTCAATAAACAGCTTGCTTGCTTATATTCTGGGGCTCCAGTGTGGTTTTGAGGTGTCTACACAGCCTAGGAGTGCAACACTGTGATTGGCCGGCCTCTCAGCTGGCCATGTAGGTAGTGTGCCCAGTTTGGTCCAGATCTGTCATCAACTGGGTTCAGTGCTCTTTGGATGCGGGTAAACTACAACTCCCATATGCCAAGGGAGTTCACCCCCAAACCCTGCCTGTATTCACAGTTGGCCATATAGGGTCTGTGTGCCCAGTTTGGTTCAGATCTATCATTGATGGGGGTCACAGATTTCTCTGGATGTTGGGAGAACTACAATTACAATCATGTTTGTGCAGTCCTCCCACAAATCCTACCAGTATTCAAAGTTACTCATATTGGGTATTTGTGCTAAATTTGGTCCAGATCCATCATTGTTTGAGTCCACAGCATCCTCTGGATGCAGGTGAACTACAACTCCAAAACTCAAGGTCAATGCCCACCAAACCCTTTCAGTATTTTCTAGGCATGTGCGATCCAGAAAAAAAAAATAGTTCTAAAATCTGTTCAAAAGTAGGGGGTGCTGGCACTTTGTTTCTATATCATTTCTGAATTTTGACTGCAAAAAGTTCAAAACTTTCTGAAACTTCCAAATATTTGTAAGTACTTCATTAATGGTGGATGCGCATGCACATGAAGGAAAACATTACTATCAATGGGGAAAATTGAAGGGTTTCTCTATCGCTCATTTTTTGAGCTATCCAGATAAAACTTGCTACAGTGGTAGAATACATTTACCACTGTTTGCTCACCAAATTTCAGAACATTTCACTTATCCACAGATTTTTGCCTAATTTTCAAATTTTGTAAAAAAAAAACACCATTTTTATAATAATGAAAATCTGTTCCTAGATTGAAAGTGTTATTTCCCATTTCATTGGGTTGTCTTTACTTTGAAAGTCATTCTTTTACTCCAGAAATTTTGTTTTTTGTGGCAGAAATTCTCTCGTTTAGAGAGGCTCAAAAAACCAAAATATGCTACAGTAGAGTTCTGGTTATCCGACTTCCGCTTATCTGGTACACTGTATTATCTGACGTGCCAGCATCTGGCCCCTCCCAAGGGATGCCCGGTGCTTGTAGGCAACAATGCACAGGGGCCTCTCCAAACTGGATGCTTACTGGGAGGGACAGCGCGCGGCTGCCTAGAAAAACAGCTGTTTTAATAAACAGCAACGAGGATCTTAGGCCCAGAGTTAGCCAGGAGGGAAAACTCTCTTCCCTCCCTGCCAAGCATCGGGCTTGGAAGTTGCTATCTCCAGTTATCTGACATTCAGCCCACCAGTTATAACCGGAACTCTACTGTATTTATAGGATGGTGTCCCTTGTGCAAAGACAAAGTTTTGGCAGTGTAATAAAGTTTCCTCATGTTTTTATGACAGAACCAATTAGGAAATGACATTTATCACCCAGAGCAGAGCAGAGCAGTCTCTCTATCCAGAGAGCTGTTAGGGAATGATAGGAGATGTAGCACTTGAACTATGCACAAGGCACTTCTTGTGGCTGGCAGGCAGGATTCCACCCAGACAAAAAAGTATGTTATGAGATGTATTGTTTTAAAAAAGGACCAGTTTCCCAAACCCCAGCACTTATTCCTAATTCCCAAACGCTTCCTCCCTTTTTTGTATCTCCAAACGTGTTCTCTCTTTCTTTGTGTCTCTCCCTTTTAGTTCTCTCTCTTTCTCTCTCTCATAAACACTTTCTCTTTCTTTCTTCTTTCTCCCTCCCTCCCCCCCTCTCTTCCTTTTCCCATCTCCTTTCTCCCTTCTCCTCCCCAAACCTCCTCAACTCCCACTTACCCAGCAGAAGCAGCAGAAACACCAACCATCTTCTTCCCTTCCCAGCCGGTATGAGCCTGCAAGCCACATGGTCAGGCCAGCAATGCCTGTCAGCTGCTAACCTCTCCCCTTATCAAAACGTGAGCCCTGATTGGCTGGTAGGCAAGCCCATGTAAGTCATTGTTCCGAAGCTGTTTCTGAGCCATCCGAAGGAATGGCTCCAAACACTTCAAAACTATAAGGTACTTTCGACTTGCTAATGGGTGTCGGATACCCGTTCGGATGGTCAGAAACATCCGACTTTATTTCGAACTTCTGAGAATTCTGTGGAAACCGCACATCCTTAGTATTTTCTGTTGGTCATGGGAGTTCTGTATGCCAAGATTGGTTCAATTCCATCGTTGGTGGAGTTCAGAATGCTCTTTGATTGTAGGTTAACTAGAAATCCCAGCAATTACATCTCCCAAATGACAAAATCATCCCCTCTCAGCCCCACCAGTATTCAAATTTGGCCGTATCAGGTATTTGTGCCAAATTTAGTTCAGTGAATTAAAATACATTCTGCATATCAGATATTTACATTACAATTCATATCAGTAGCAAAATTACATTTCTGAAGTAGCAACAAAAATATTTTTATGGTTGGGAGTCATCACAACACAAGGAATTGTATTAAGTGGTTGTGGCATTAGGAAGGTTGAGAACCACTGACCTAACCAATTAGTTCCACTCCACTCACCTGCCATGCAGATATACGCAAACAAAGTGGTCCCTATTAATGGCCTAAGAAGGAGACCCTGCCACCCTCTGAGGCAGCATATTTCATTATCAAAAACTCATACTATCAGGAACTTCTCCTAATGTTTAGGTGGAATTTATGTTCTTGCAATTTGAATCCATTTCTCTGTATCCTAATATCTAGCACAACAGAAAACAAGCTTGCTCCATCTTCAATATGCCATCATTTCATTATTGAAATATGGCTATCATTTCCCCTCTTAATCTTCTCTTCTCTAGGTTAAACTCTTCCTCTTAGAGCTTGGCTTCAGACCTTTTATGATTTTGGTCACCCTTCTTTGAATACATTCAACTTGTCACTATTCTTCTTGAATTGCGGTGCCCTGGACTGCACCTAGTATTTCAAGTGAGGTCTGACCACAGCAGAAGAGAATGGTACTATCACTTCCCTCAGCCTAGACACTATGCTACTACTGATAGAGCCTAGATCATTTTGCCATTGTATACAAGGGGACTTGAGCTTCTATGGATTTGGGTGTCCACGGGGGGTTCTGGGACTAACCTCTGGATATCAATGGGCCACTGCATAAACACACTTTCCTACTGGTGACTTGGTACCACCTATACCAGTGCAATGGTGTCTGTTCTGCATTTTAGTTTGAATTTTCAAAGAGCTATTTTTGTTTCTGGATCAATTTGTGGGATTGTGTTCAGAAGCTGGAATAGCTCACTTAAATTTCAGACTAAAACTAATAATGCATTAACATCACTACCAGCTGCACATTCTCATAACCTGCTCATATTATAGACTTTTCCTGGTCTTCGTAGTTTTTAAAAAAAAATTCCTTTTAGTACACTATTTAGCATACCCCTCACTATCATTGGACATATACCAAGCTATTCTGAATTCTCATTGTTGACTCAGCTCCATCTCCATCTCCATTCCCATATTGTCCAAGCTTGTACACTGTGACACTTCTGTACAGAAACCGTAATAAAGTTCTTACAAAGCACTTAGTGATACTGTAAAACACTGTACCAATATTTATTTCTGATGCAGTTGTTGTTCTTTTTACTATTCTGAAAAAAGTTATCCATATTGCTTTGGCTTTCGTCTTTTTAGCCTTCACTATTACTGTGACTGCTGCTAGGAGTCTGATGGTAGTGAAAGGAACAATTTTATTTGTATTTGCCAATTTTCTGCATGTCCATACTGTGTAGGGAATAGGAATATGAAATGTGAAGGTGAAACTATAGAAACTGTTGTGAACTTGGGAGCAGATCATGCAAATGAATGTATATACAAAATCATGAAACCAGGCATGTTTGGCTGAATTTAAGATGGCAAGCACAAAAAAACAGCAAAGAGGTTGTCATCCATCTGCATATATTTAGGTGTTCTGATATTTTAATGCTTTTGTTCACTCATCTGTCTTGATTAATCACACTATAATTATTATTATAGTAGCATTATTATTACAATTATTATGCGGTTATATTAATTATTATAAGCAATTTCTCAAGTACTTAAAGGTTTTTATGCTCTTTAAAGCTTTCATAATAAGATAAATTAACACTAGACATTGGGTTGGATCCAGAGTTGGATTCAATGCTAGTTACGAGAAAGACATGGGAAGTTGAAATTTTCAATCATTTTCAAATTTTCATCCCAGTTCCATTTTGTATTTATGCCATGGATAGCAATATATTAAAACCAAACCAGTCCACCCCCTCATTGGATGGAAATGTAATGTGGTTCTCAATACATGATGAGGCATCATTCCCTAGAAGCATATATATCTTCAGTGATTTGCATATTTCATTGCATCTTTCTTACGGCAATTATAAGGCTCAAAGTATGAGCAAAAACAACAACAGCATACTTCCAGGAGGAACAATCCAATCAGCAATCCTCTTATATAGAACAAATTGCAGTTCATGTTGAAATCAGCATCTTCCTTTATTGCTATTAAACCCAGAAACTTAATGAAAGGCATATCTTGTTGCATATGCGTTCGGTGGGGGATATTCCATCTTTGATTAATGTGAATGTCTGAAAAGTTCAGTTATGAAAGGTTGATATTCAGATACAAATGTATGATCAAAAGTGTGGCAATAAATAACCATGACTGAAATGTAAGTCGGTCTAATGCACTAGTCCTAAACAAAAAGAAATCGTTTTATTATAAAATTAAAGAGCTTGAAATGGATTGCTATGCTGAATTACAATGCTGTTGAGAATGATTATGGCATCTGTAATTAAATGTGTGAGAGACCATAAACAAGAAGAAAATCTAGGTGACATTTTGAGAAAGAAAATGCACAGAATCCTACTTTACTTGTTTTTATATTTATGCTAAGGAAGGCATATATTTGATGAAACAACGCCACATTATGCAGGCTGGACATCAGCCAGGGACAAACTCCATCAGGGATCTAGGACTCACAACCTCATCAGATGGGGTGAATTTAGTGTCCTAGGATGCCTTTACCTTGTCTAATGGACAGAGCCCATGCCAGACATCACACAATATCATGTGATTTCCGGTGGAGGCCCCACCCGCACCATGGGAGGCTTCCCATGTTGTGCTGCTTCCAATGGAGTCAGCACGGGGCCTTGTCGGGAGGGTAACGTTTTCCCCATGTGATGGGGAAAGCATCGCCAAGAGGGAGCTTTGAACAGAGTGACAGATTCACCCTGCTACCCCTCTCTTTTCTCCCAGATGCCAGGCAAAGCAGGACACTTTGCCTGTCCTTTATGATGAGGCCCTCAGTCTACCATAAGGCCCAATCTACAATAGTCAAACAACTACTCCACAAAATTGAAACCAGAAGTAGCCAGGAGCACACTTTCAGTTATACATATTCCATTTTAGGGAGCCCAAGGTGCATGAGGGTGTGATATTTTTTAAAGAAAAATCACTGACTTCTGGAGGATTCCAGGAGAATGCTTTTTTTGTGTATGGTTGTGTGTAGCAGAGGATCTTGGGGCAAAAATGGGTAGGGCTATGCGTTGCCCAGTCCTGCCATAGTATAAATATTTAAATTGAAATTCAGAGGAAATTGCAATAATATTCATATTGTTTATGGACTGGACAATATAGATTTGTAGAGGATTCACTTTGAACACACAGACCCTGCCTGACCCTCACCTAATTGGACCTGGCTTAGGTCCTTCAGTCGGTAACTAAGAATTGGCCATATTTTTAAGTATCATGGTGCAAATTCTATGACAGACAGAACCTTTGTCCCCTTTAGTGCTTGTGGTTCTGGAAAAGATAATATAACAACCCCGGTGCCCACCTACACTTGAAATTAGACTTTAAACAAGGCAACACATTAAGCAGATATTGGGAAACATGGAGGAGAGAGAAATTACTGAACTGAACATATGACATTCTTGTCGTGGTCCCAGAGGCTGTTTTAACAAACTTCCTTTCCTTTTTTTTTTTTTTTACTTCACAGGACTGCCTGCCTCCCCTATAACAATGAGTAAGTGAACAAGAAAAAGCAATGATGCTGATGCTGTTAAACAAAGAGCTGGGAGACCAGAGGATAAAACCTAAGTTAAGGGGAAATTGAAGCAGAACAGTGGTGGGGAGAAACCTCTACACTGTAGAATTAATGCTGTTGGCCAAATCAGTTTAACTGTCATGGCTCAATGTAATAAAATCCTGAGAGTTATAGTTTGGTAAAGCACCAGCACTTTTTGGCAGAGAAGGCTAAATGCCTTATAGAACTACAATTACCTTTATATGATAACATTGAGCCATGGCTGTTCAAATGGTATCAGCTACATTAGTAAGCAGCTTTTAAGTAAGCAGTCCCACCACATACTCAGTCCACTTACATCTCATTATCAATTATTGCACTTTATCACTGTTCCTTACCCTTTATGGTTTTAGTGTTTACTGAGATTGCTCCTCCGCCCCTATTTTTCTATACAATTTTATCCTCTGAATGTTTAGTTATTATTATTGTCCTGGTTTTAATTCTGTTGATGTGTTTTATTGTTTTATGTAATTATAATGTTTTTAATTGATTGTTATGTGTTTTAACTTGCGTTGTTGGGCTTGTCCCCATGTGAGCCGCCCTGAGTTTCTTCAGGGAGATGGAGGTGGGATACAAAAATAAAGTTGTTGTTGTTGTTGTTGTTGTTGTTAATTCTATAGGACCCAAACTGGTAAGGGGAGAAAAGGCAATAAAGGGAATGTTTCTTTTCCTCCAACATTCACCATTGGAGGAACCTTGACTTTGCTCATTGGCTAAACATAATCAAAAGTAGGGACAGGTTTATTTCTTCCCAAAACAATGGATGGAAGAGTAATGGCAGATTTTGCTGTTTTACTCCACTTTTACAACCAGGGAAAACTTTCTACTTTGTCCTTTTCTCTATTCATAAATAAATTCCAGATCAGATTATTGTCCAAGTAGGCACTGGGTGACATAATTGCCCAGGAAGGTTTAAATGTTGTGATGGCAGCTTGAAACGAAGATCTTCCAACATGAAAAGGATGGATGAGTGAGTCCTGAAAAGCAACCTAGGACAAATCTACACTGACTGGTAAGGCCAGTCTGGAGAAGAAATGGTCTGAACTGGCCACTGATGCTACCACATGCACCCACTGCTGCATTGGTAGGTTGGCATTCACATAGTCCAGTTGGGCCAAAATGCATTGGCCCCACAGGGGCGATCTCATTTCTTTTCTGGTTGTATGGATGCCTCAGCTGATGTCAGTCCAGGTTACCCATGATGGCCAGGAGCTTGCATGGAGCTCTGCAGCCTATTGCAAGTTGGTGACATGGCCAACACTGCCCCAAAGACACAAAATATGGACCAGTTTGAATTGGACCCATTTTAACTATCCATACTCCAGAGTTTTAAGCAAACTTCTGGAAGGGGGGCAAATCCTGTTTAACCTGAAATAGTCATTGGAAGTACAGGAATGTGAATAAAGTCAGAGTGAGTCCAGGTTTTCATACCTGTGTAGACTTGGTCCTAGTCATGATCAGAATCCTAATAGACTACATTAAGGTAGTCTCCTTCCTCTGGCTAATAGTAGGTTCAGTCCTGTTCTTGCCTATTATAGTGAATTCATTTCACTAGGTGCATCAAATATGTTAATTGCCATGTCAGTCTTTCACAGAAAATGGAATGCTTTAAGGTTGTCCAATACAATTCTTCAGATCACATGACTCTCTACAATGTACCCTGTATCCAAATAGTGAACAAATTTCTGTTAATTTTTATTAACAATATTTAGGAAATCTGGTATGCCAATATGAGCCATCATTTTTATGTCATTTTCTTTGTAGACTTTAAAGAAGGATTTTGTTGCCTTTATTGAACTGAGTTGTTCAAATGAAAACTCTCAACTTATGTTTAATTTTCTCAGCATGTTTTGAAACAGCTCAGTCAACAGGTATTGCCATTTTAGAAATCAATTTAAGTCCAGTGAAGAAGTTATAAAGCACATTGCTCAAATTGAAACCTTGACCTTCTTCTTTTATTATCACTAGAAAATTCAGTCAGAAATTGTGTGCGGTCCCCCCCTCCCCCAGAATTATGAGCTTTAAATGAAAGAGAAGGGCATTTACAGATATAGGGTATCTTTATTTAAGGTCTTCTTTGTTATCCCTAGCAGGATGGGAGATATTGCACTGTGTCTCTTGCATCTCTTGGTAACATTCAGAGTGGATAAGCAGAGACAGTTTTTCTCCTTCTGACTAGAATTCAGGGACATTCAGGCAAACTGAAATATTAGGAAAAAAGAAATAGGTGGGGTGGAGGAGGAGGGAAACACTTCTCACTTTGCAAAACCATTTGATACCATTTGGTGATGCAGGACAGCCTGACAAGAGTGTTCAATCAGTGAGAGCCAATGTGATGTAATGATTTGAGTATTAGATTAGGATTGGATTAGAAAATTATTATTATTATTATTATTATTATTATTATTATTATTATTATTATTATTATTATTACAGTAGAGTCTCACTTATCTAAGCTAAAGGGGCTGGCAGAACCTTGGATAAGTGAATATCTTGTATAATAAGGAGGGATTAAGGAAAAGCCTATTAAACATCAAATTAGGTTATGATTTTACAAATTAAGCACCAAAACATCATGTTATATAACAAATTTGACAGAAAAAGTAGTTCAATACGCAATAATGTTATGTTGTAATTACTGTATTTACAAATTTAGCACCAAAATATCACGATATATTGAAAACATTGACTACAAAAATGCCTTGGATAATCCAGAACCTTGGATAAGCGAGTCTTGGATAAGTGAGACTCTACTGTATTATTGTTATTAATTTCCATCCCTCTTTTCTCTCATAGGTGGGATTCAAAGTACATACAACATATAAAATTCATACAAATACATCCAACCACAGTACATAATCAGTTAAAACATCATATCCCGATATAAAAAACCCAATTAACATATCAAATAAAACAATTTAAAATCTTATAACAAGCACCATTTAAAGATATCATTTGTCTGGGAAGGCCTGGCTCCACATAAAGGTTTTAATTTGTGAACAAAAGGCCAGTAAGGAAGGGGCCGATCATGTCTCATTACGAAGGGACTTCCAGAGCCCCGGGGCCACCACCAAAAAGTCCCTCTCTCTTGTTCCCACCAAACACACCTGCAATGATAGTGGGACCAAGATAAGGGCCTCTCCTGATGATCTCAGGGCTCAAGTGGGTTGGTAGAAGGAGATACAGTCCCCCAAGTAGACTGGGCCCGAACCATGTAGGGCTTTGTAGGCTAAAGCCAGCACCTTGAATTGCGCCCAAAAAAAAACAGAAGCCAGTGTAGCTGCTTCAGGAGATGAGTAGTTCTTTCTCTATATCCCACTCCTGTAAGCAGTCTAGCAGCTGACCTTTGAAACAGTTGAAGTTTCTGAACGCTCTTCTGGGGCAGCCCCACGTAGAGCGCATTACAGTAATCTAGCCTGGATGTGACTAAGGCATGTACTACCATGGCCAGATCAAACTTTTCAAGGTATGGGTGCAGCTGGCACATGAGTTTTAATTGTGTGAAGACCCTCCCAGCCACCGCTGATACCTGTATCAGTGCTGAGTCCAGGAGGACCCCCAGACTGCGAACCTGTGCCTTCAGGGGGAGTATGACGGGATCCCTGCCTACCAGGTAGCCTGCTGTGAAGGATTTGCTCTGTTCTTTGTGGACAAAGTTGCTCTGATCCGCTCTGACTTAGACACCATGTTAACGGTAGTCTCTGAGGATGTAACACAAGCACCTGGTTGTCCAGTTGATTCATTTCAGTTGATGCAGTCTTGATTTATATCTGTTCCATATTTTTATCAGACTGGCTCTTATATAGTGATTTAAAAAATTCCTTTCTATATTTGTCTTTTCATACCATATATAGACATGCCAGCCCTTTCTTAAGTCGAAGTCCTCCAAAGTCAATTTTTTTAAAAGTAGACCAATCTTTAATCCAAGTAAGACCCGCCACCTCATAATAAGATCTTAAATCAGGTAGGCCAAAACCGCCTCTTTTCTTTCGATCTATTAAGTTCAAATGTTTTATTCTCGTTTTTTTGGCTTGCCAGATAAATTTCGATAAGTCTTTATTCCAATTATTAAAAATGTTCAAATTTCTGATAATTGGTAATGACTGAAATAGAAAGAGATTTTTGGTAAGATATTCATTTTAATAACAGATAGTCTACTAAGTAAAGATAATTTCAAGTATTTCCAATTGTCCAGATCCCTCTTAATTTCTTTCCATTTTAGTTCATAGTTGTTTTTCATCAGTTGTGAATTTTTAGCTGTTAATAAAGTTAAAGGTTTCCCCTGACATTAAGTCCAGTCATGTCTGACTCTAGGGCTTGGTGCTCATCTCCATTTCTAAGCCAAAGAGCCAGCGTTGTCCATAGACACCTCCAAGGTCATGTGGCCGGCATGACTGCATGGAGTGCCGTTACCTTCCCGCCGGAGCGGTACCTATTGGTCTACTCACATTGGCATGTTTTCTAACTGCTAGGTTGGCAGGAGCTGGAGCTAACAGCGGTTGCTCATGCCGCTCCCGGGGTTTGAACCTGGGACCTTTCGGTCTGCAAGTTCAGCAGCTCAGTGCTTTAACACACTTCGCCACCAGGGCTCCTTAATACAAGCTGTTAATACAAGGCCTAAATATTGTATCTTATTATCTACCACCTGAAGGTCTGTTAATTATGTTAAGTTCTCCTTTTTCTGTTTTGACATATTCTTGGTTAAGACCATGGATTTATTTTTATTTAATTTCAATCCTGCCACTTTGCTGAACTCCTCAATCTTATTAATCCAGTTTGTTTTCCATTGGATTACTTATGATACATATTACATCGTCAGCATAAATACTTAATTTAAATTCTTCCTTTTTTATTTTCAGGCCTTTTTAAATTGGGATCTTGCTGAATTCCATTCAGCAGAATTTCTAAAGACATGATGAAAAGTAAAGGGGATAAGGGGCACCCCTGTCTCATTCCTTTTCCTATATTGAATACCTCTAATTCTTGAGAATGTATTATTATTATTGCTTCCTGCCTGTCGTAAATTGCCTCTATAGCATTTGTAAATTGGAAGCCAAATTCTAGTTCTTTTAACAACAATTTGAAAAAAATCCCAATTTAAGTTATCGAAAGCCTTTTCTGCATCCAAACTTAATAAGGCTAATTCTTCTTGATTATTTTTTTCATAATATTCTATAACATTTAATATTGGCTGTATCTAGCTTCCTTAAATTAGATCTTCCCCTGAGGCTGCAAGATATAAACTTTAGCCCCTCACCTCCATAATATGCTTTCTTCTCTAACCGTCTACCTCTGGCCTATCCTTATCTTTCACTTGATCTTCATTCATCTATCCCACTCCGTTGCAATTCCCCTTCTTCTCCCCCGCCGACCTTCTTCCGGACCACCTCAACTTGGCTGCTTCCACACTTGTCTATCCTCCTCGTTGATCCCCCAATCTCCGTCGCTCCTCTTTACCAATTGCCCAAACTCCATCGCTTGTCTCGCTGGTTGCCCGATCTCTGCCACTCCTCCTCACCAATCACCTGGTCGCCGCCACTCTTCCTTGACGTTCACCCCAGTTGCCCCTTCCGTCATCCTTGTACACAATGCTTTTCGTTTCTTTAGGTTATTTCTTTCTTCAAGTATAGGTAAGCCACTGTTAATTCTAGGGGCCCTTCTTTGTTTAAATGTTCTATACTTTTTATTTTAGTTGCTCTATGCATTCTTGCAAGCTAGATGAGTTCTTCTATGGTTACTTCCATCCTGGCCCTCTATCTCCTTTTCTCTCTCAGAAAAACAAAGGGACCCAGTCTTATTAAATTTTTCACTGCTGGGCATAATCACTTTCACTAAATCCTCATTCCTAGTTAAATTCACTTTATCTTAGCTGCGGGGGGGGGGGGGGGGTATTCAGCCAGCAGAAGCAGATTCTCTTTCTTATCATACTCATTTACAGTGGGTTCATTTCTTGATTTTGGTAGAAGTTGAAAGCGGATGGGAAGGTAGTCAGCCAGACAAGTCTGGATCCAATCCCTTGTGGCCTGCTTGCCCTGTGGGTCTCCTCTTGCTGGCTCTGTGTGCCCTCACCCTTTGGGGGAGAGGGGCACTGGGACCTTCGGCAGGGACCCTTTGGGTTTAGCAGTCTATTAGGCTAAAAATTTAGCCTGATAGAGGGAGCCTTTTGGCTCTCCCTGGCCACTTGGGAGGTGACGCACCGAGAGCTTCAGTACGCCCATCCTGCTCTACATGAGGTTGTCTTTGAAGACTGTTCGGAAGCTTCAAGTGGTCCAAGGGGCAGCAGCCAGATTGCACACTGGAGCGGTGTACAGGGAGCACACAACCTCCTGTTACATCAGCTCCTGAACGTGGGCTAGACAAAACTACGGTTAGGTGGATCTGTAATTGGCTAAGCGAACGAACCCAAAGGGTGCTCACCAATGCGTCGTCTTCATCATGGAAAGAAGTGACAAGTGGAGTGCCGCAGGGCTCTGTCCTGGGCCCGGTTCTGTTCAACATCTTTATTAACGACTTAGACGAAGGGTTAGAAGGCACGATCATCAAGTTTGCAGACGACACAAAACTGGGAGGGATAGCTAACACTCCAGAAGACAGGAGCAGAATTCAAAACGATCTTGACAGACTAGAGAGATGGGCCAAAACTAACAAAATGAAGTTCAACAGGGACAAATGCAAGATACTTCACTTCGGCAGAAAAAATGGAAATCAAAGATACAGAATGGGGGACGCCTGGCTTGACAGCAGTGTGTGCGAAAAAGACCTTGGAGTCCTCGTGGACAACAAGTTAAACATGAGCCAACAATGTGATGCGGCTGCTAAAAAAGCCAATGGGATTCTGGCCTGCATCAATAGGGGAATAGTGTCTAGATCCAGGGAAGTTATGCTCCCCCTCTATTCTGCCTTGGTCAGACCACACCTGGAATACTGTGTCCAATTTTGGGCACCACAGTTGAAGGGAGATGTTGACAAGCTGGAAAGCGTCCAGAGGAGGGCGACTAAAATGATTAAGGGTCTGGAGAACAAGCCCTATGAGGAGCGGCTTAAAGAGCTGGGCATGTTTAGCCTGCAGAAGAGAAGGCTGAGAGGAGACATGATCACCATGTACAAATATGTGAGGGGAAGTCATAGGGAGGAGGGAGCAAGCTTGTTTTCTGCTGCCCTGCAGACTAGGACACGGAACAATGGCTTCAAACTACAGGAAAGGAGATTCCACCTGAACATCAGGAAGAACTTCCTCACTGTGAGGGCTGTTCGACAGTGGAACTCTCTCCCCCGGGCTGTGGTGGAGGCTCCTTCCTTGGAGGCTTTTAAGCAGAGGCTGGATGGCCATCTGTCGGGGGTGCTTTGAATGTGATTTCCTGCTTCTTAGCAGGGGGTTGGACTAGATGGCCCATGTGGTCTCTTCCAACTCTACTATTCTATGATTCTATCCACTGGCTGCGAGTCTGCTACCAAGCGCAATTCAAAATGCTGACTTTAGCCAATAAAGCCCTAAGTGGTTCTGGCCCAGCTTACCTGTCCAAGTGTATCTCCCTCTATGAACCACCTCAGAAGTTAAGATCATCTAAAGAGGTCCTGCTCTTGATACCACTACCTTTGCAAGCACAATTGATGGGGACAAGAGACAGGGCCTTCTCAGTGGTGGCCCCTCATCTATGGAACTCCCTCCCCAATGAAATCAGGTCAGCTCCCTCCCTCCTGTCTTTCAGGAAGAGATTTAAGACATGTCTGTGGGACCAAGCATTCAACCAGTAAATAATGCAATAAGGATAAAGGACTAATGGAACTGACATGCCCTGGACTATGATCTGGACTACATGATTTTAATTGATGTTTTAATAATTAATATTTAATTGTATGATTTTAATTGTATTTTTTATTTTTTTATTTATATGTATGGACATCAAATTGCTGCCTGCTATAAGGACGCCCTGAGCCCCCTTCCAGGGTGAGAAGGGCAGGATACAAATGTGTGAAATAAATAAATGTCTTTTATCATGACATTTGTGTTGTTTAATTATTCCAGGTCCACTCTATACTTAATAGCAGGTGTTTCCCTTGATGTCAGAATATAATGCAATGTCTGTATGCACACATCACTTCTAAGTATTTACATATATTGATCATGCTGTTGTTGACCCCCATGATGAAGTGCATGACTAACTAAAGACACATAACAAGCATGAAAGTCCACATGAGCCCTTTATGAACAGCACAATTTCTCTGTAGCCTTGGGAATGCTCCAGACCTAAACTAGAGCAATGCTTCCCAATTGTAAAGGATTTAAATCCATATTCATGTGAGTCTCTGGGTTGCTGTTTCCCTCTTATTGGCATGCTACATGTAACCCTCATTTTTGGTTTTCTTTCTTTCTTCTAGTTTTGCTGAGCTTTCACTTGAGCTCTGAACTTACATAGTGACTGCAGGCATAGATCACGTTCACTGAGTGTCACATTAGAGAAGCTGTTCTATCCTAATGTTGCTGAGGTTGCTGTTGAAACCTTTGGCTCAGTGCCTGACCCTACCAGAAACAGCAGCTGGTGCATCTTAAGCATTGGTGCATTGACCAGAGAGATGTTCCATATTCACAAATGCAAAATATCAAAAATTACTGTAGCAATGTTTAACTCAGCATATTATTGGCTGAAAGTAGTTCCAAAACTAGACAACCAATTAGGACTTGGTATCTCATGAAAGACCTGTACAGTGGCTGGAATGAGAAACACATGAAATTTGATTTTCTTTGGGCTATGATGTTTCACCTAAGGGTGGGCTGAGAAACTTTTGCAATCCTGCCTACTCCTGCAAATATACACAATAAATACATACAGGATACATACAGTACATATACCGTACAGCCCATACTTAAATATATATATAAAATATAATACATATACAATAATTCAAAACATATATTTAAATGCAATCTATTTCAAATACACACTACACATCACACACAAAGAACCGCTCACAACCCCCCCACACACACAATATTTTTGAATGTACTTATTTACTTAATTTTTATCCCACCTTCCTCCCATTATAATGACTCAAGACAGCTAGCAATAAATATAAAATAATGCTCATAAAGCAATGTCAACATGTAAACATATGAAATTTAAAAACAATTTATGATATTAAAGCCATTAACATCAAAATATTAAAGTGTAATAAAACTTTATCCCAACTTTAAAATCCCAATTACAGTTTTTAAGGCATAAACCTTTATCCATTTATTAACACCTGTTGGCAGATTACCTGCCAACAAAAGGCGACCATGGATGTGGCCATCCTGATTTCTCTCCTATGATCCTAAAATTATAAAAGGCTCAAAAAAAAAGAGAGATAAAATACACACACAATACAATATATCTACAGTATATCAACAACACCAATACAATAAATATGCACAATACAATGCATATAAAAACCACATCCATAAATATATTCAGCATAATATCTATACAATACACACAAAATACTGTGCATTAACTACAAACAAGACAGTTGAATGCGCATACAATACATTCAAAACTGTTTATTAATTATGCATATTCATGTAATACATACACAATGAAATAAACAGCAACATACACAAAATGCATATACTAATATAATAGAGGTGTGCAATTCTGTTAAACCCCATGCTGTTTTCAGTATCCGAATTTCAGTGCCCCCACCCCCAATCGCTTTTTTGGGAGCCTCCCAAATTAGGCTGGGAAAAAATCTGTTTTTGGTTTGGCAGCCAAAAGATCCTGGAAGATCCAGCCCATTGGTGGCAATAGGGAACTTACGAGACTCCTCTTTTCATCATTTTAGGGACTTAAGAAACCACTGTTTCTGGCATTCTTTCCTTTAATCTCCTTCAGCTAGCCCTGGGTTAAGGCGTCAGGCTGAAGAAATTACTGTTTCTGGTGTCCTTTTCTTGAATCTCCTTCAGCTAGATCTGGGTTAAGGCATCAGACTAAATAAACCACTGTTTCTGGTATCCTTTCCTTTAATCTCTTTCAGCTAGATATGGGTTAAGGCAACAGGATTAAGAAACCACTTTTTCTGGAATCCTTTCCTCGAATGTCCTTCAACTAGACCTGATGTGGAATTTAATTCTCATGGTGAATCAAAGGAGTCAGGCTATCCCATCCCTTCAGTAAACCACCCCAATATTTAAACAAGCACACATGCCCCAAATGCCCCTTCCCATAAATGTAATTGCCTAAGATAAATACTGGAATTGAGTCCAAAAGCAAGATCCTAAGACCAGTGAAGGCACTGAGATAGAACACGGAGCATGTGAGTGGCTTTCTTCTTCTGATTGGCTCAGGCAGGAAGCAGGGCTCACAGACTCACAGGAAAACTTGTGCGTGTGTGGCTGCCTACCTCTCTGTACTCCACCTGCACTCCATGTGTAGGCGAAATAAACTGAAGGCAGCCGTTTTCGGCAGCCACATGGTCTGTTGTGGCTGGGGAAAATGGCACTGGCACCTGTGCCATTATGGCTGGTTGAAAGAGACAAAACAGCTAGAACTTGTTTTGAAAAATGTATCCATCCATAGCCCTATTATATAACACAAGTCTGGAAACCTCCAGATATGCTGAACTACAGGAATAACTACTTTCTAAGAAATAGGTATGATAGCTAAAGAAAATGTGTCATAATATATATTGCTGTTTCTTAACTAGAATATAATTAGAAGGAAGGAACACTTAAATGTATGGCATAAAGGCGAATTCAAACTTGGGTTTGAATAGTTATAGGAATTTCTTGAGTAGTTGCTGATATAAAGTTGGAATTAAAAGAAGAAAGGAAAGAAAGAAAATAAATCACTTGAATCAAGTGACCTCTTCTAAGGCTGCCAACAACCTCATTAAGTTAGTTCAAAATGCCCAGGGGCTTCTTCTAAACTTATTGAAAGGATAGTAGCAAGGAAGAGCAACACAGAAGCTCTCAGACAGTAAGTTAATAATAGGTTACTTGGCTGAGGCCAGAGGTTCTGTCAAACTACCACAGCCAGAAAAATACAAAGTGACTTGAATGGAGTATACCTTCAAAGGTTCAGGCTATCTAACTATGCTCTACAGAGATAGGTCAAGTGACTTTGGGAGAATGTCAATGGTATGTCCATCCCATGCCTTGGATTTCAGCTTCTGTGTATTCCAAAACTCACCTTTGCAACTGAGGAGATATGCAAATCTAGGCCTTGAGACAGTAGTGCAAATGAAAAATGGCCTACCAGGAGACACCTTCGTGTTATGGCAAGAGGAAGTGAGTAATACAAAGCAAAGCTTAAATGCAGACACTAAAAAAGAATGATATAAATGTTGAATATAGCACGGTATAATGGTGCCCTTTCAACACAATTGCCTTGTATTCTCATATATAATGCATGCTAGAAAATGCCCTCATACTTTGACAGGCTCTCACCTCTTCACTGGCTTCTTCCACCTCGCAAGGCAATTGTCTTTGCAGCTGAAGTGGTGGTGTCACAAGGCAACCTTTACCCATAGAAATGCAAACAGTAGTTTCAGATATCATATATATATATATATATATATATATATATATATATATATATAGAGAGAGAGAGAGAGAGAGAGAGAGAGAGAGAGAGAGAGAGAGAGAGAAGGAGGAATAATTAAAATCTCTTTGATATGCTGTAAAAAAGGGTGTGAAAACCAGGAATGGTAGAACTTCTGGCCTAGTATATATCTGATGAATTTGTGGTGTCTGTCCTTTTTAGATCTTAGCTGTTGTGTGTAGGCAATCCCGAAGTATAATCCCCCCCCCAAATGTCCCCGCAAAGGTTATAAAAATAGATGGAACACAAATCTTCAATCAAAACACTGCACTAAAGGGTGGGTAAGTGAGTCTCAGCCCAAATGGCAACTGCTAGAAGTAGCTTCCTCTTTCCCCTATTACCTGGGGGAAGGGTGGCATATCAGGACAAGACATGTTGGCGCCCTGTCACTTCCCCCATCAGACAGGGGAAAGTGCGACAAGATGCATTGTCATGTTGCCATTTCCCACATCAGGCAGGGGAAATGCATAAAAACAGTGGGTAGCTCCATTGGAACTACCCAAAAGACAAATTACTCACTGTGGTGGCGATGAAGCTTCTTGCAAAACTTCCTCGCTGCTTCACCCACTGATGGGGTGAGGCCTTGGCCTGCGTCATCTGATATGGTGTGTCTGGATCTTTGGTTGAAGAGGAGCCCCAGCATGGTAAGGGGTAAAAAAAAAAACCCTTTGTGATGAGGTGGATAGTCATCATTCATGTTGGTTTCAGTCAACCAATGCGTTTGAACCTACAAGTTCAAAGTCATTAACTACTGAACCCCCCTCCCCATCCTGGACCTTCTCAAGCACAGAACATGCCAAGAGAAGGGCAAGCTGACTGCTAACAAGGAATGGTGGCCCACATGAGTTGGTTTCCATCTGCCGTGCCCAGTAAAGTCAGACAGGTTACTTGATCTTTCATATCCACAACATGAAAGTACCCCCCCCCACACACACACACACACAGACACACAGAGAGAGAGAAAGAGAGAGAGAACACATCCAAACAAGCTGATTGGTATGGTTACAAACAAATCAAACAAACCCCAAACCCATACCGTTTTTTAGAGAAGCTCTCAAACATCCCTAATCCTGGTTTATGGCACTTGGATTATTTTGTTGCAGCTGTTCTATACACATATGACTTTCTGTCATTTTCCATGTTTTATTTTGGCTTACCTTGGTTTTGTTCTGTGAAGGAACACATGTGAAGAAGAGTCTGTCATGAGAGTAGCCATCACCTCCAAAAACACTACTGGGTCTCGACTGCAGAAAAAGCTGGGTCTAGAGCTGCAACATATGTTATCAGTGCTTCATTTAGATTGATATGGTTGGTTGGAACATGAAAGAATGTCCTTGACCACTGCCCATAGTTTCTGGAATTTCCTTCCCAGGAAGGCCAGAATATATTCCTTCCAACAATAGGTAAAACCCTTTTATTCGGGTAAGCTTTCAAAATAGAAATAGTCTCTTGGTACTAGATTTTTAGACTGTTTTTACATTTATTTAATAATAGTATTTTGATTGAATTTTAAAGTAATTTAATTAGTTTAGTTCTATTTTAATATTTAGCTTTTATATTGTTTAACTGTATCTCTGTTTAAGCTATTAGCTGCTTTGTGTCCCGATGTGGGGGAAAGTGAGGTAATGTATTTCTTCAACTGTAAGAAGCCATCGATTGTAAGATGCACCCTAATTTCAGATCAACTATGACCACCAAAAACACAAAAGATGACCCCATTTTTAGAGATGTATATCTAGAGGAAAAAGTGAGTCGAAGAATTGAATAAATGCAATAAATAATAACAATAATAATAATATACCTCCTCCCCTCCCAAATATCTCGAGAAACATTTTCAGCTAAACAAGTGCATGAAACCAGCGTAGAGGTCTTTTGAAATGTATACGTATTTCTTCCAGGACACAAACATGAATGAATAATGTTCACTGTTAGTTGATGGATGATTTTCTAAAATTAAATGTAGTATTTCCCCATTCCCCAATTCTGACGTAATTCATTATAGGAACAAATTCATCTCTGCCCAGATGACCAATGCTATTATATGCTTCATTAAAGTGCCATGTATGTTCTTAAGCACCCACATTGATTGACTGTGGCAGTGAAGGCCTCATAAAATTTTGTGACTGAATGTTATTGGATAAAGACTAAAATGAGGTCGTCAAATATCCATCCTTGTCACTAAAGTGAGAAATAAGTTATTTGACTGTCCCCATGTGCCTGCTTTCAGATCTGCTCAGAGGAAACTAAGGAAACTAAGAAGACTATACACACACACACACACACACACACACACACACACACTATTTCCATGCTGTTCTTGCTTTATAATGCATTAGTAATCATTGCAACAAGTTAGAGAATTTGGAACCCAGAAACTGAAATAATATATATTTTTAAAAAATGAATGATATATTATGAACAAGGATATTTTTGCAGTTCAGGACATATTCTGCATATTAAATGCAGTAATGTGTGTGTGAGTATATATGCACACACATGTGTGTACAAAAACAAAACAAAAAACGTGGCTTTTTTGTGTGAAGTCTCAGTACACAACAGCAAATAATTCTTGAAAACAGCACAATTTTCATGACCTTTTCCAGAGTGTGGAGAATAATAGCAGAATGATTTGTCCTTGCCAATGAATGTAATGTTTACAATGATTGCATCCTTGTGGAGTTTCTTTTTGGGTCACATCACTGAACAGAGCTTATGATGAATCCACCTTTCTCTGAAACGATCTGCTGGTGAAGGTTAAAGTAAATATAAGAAAATAAGAGATAGTATTAATACGAATGTGGGCCTTTCAGCTTCCGAATAGTGGACCTACAACTTTCTTAGTTGCTAGCCATCTTTAAACCAATTGTTATCTGATTTTAATTTCATTTTGAAGCAGGGTGGGGATGCTTTGACCTTCTCTGCATTTTGCCCTACAAGTCCAATCAGCTTAGTGTTGGCCCAATCATCATTACCAGAGTGATGCAATGCCTCACACAGTGGATGCTGCAATACCAGTGGATGTCCCCGAGGTCTCCCTCCTGAACCCCTGTCCTCCACCTCTCTTGGAGGTCAGAGCCAGGTGCTACGCTCAGTTGATTGTACACCCCAGAGAGTTACATTGAATCTGCCCTGGACTTATTTCAGACATTAAAGGAAATACCCAAGTTTCTGAATTATTTCTCTCACATAAATTTAACAGACTGAACAGCTCCTTGAATGTCTGGAATAATCCCAGTGCAGACTGATTGCATCAGTTGCTTTGGCCACATCAATTCACCCACTAAACCTACACTTTCAAATGAAATATACTTTATCCATATAAAAATGATAAAAATTTCAACTTCAAATTGGAATGTTTATTACACACAAAGCAGGAATTGCCTGTCAAGTAGGCAAACTATGGTTTTTGATGATGCGATACACACTGAATACTAGGGGTGTGCATGGTGCTGTTTCAAAATGGGATCCAGGAAATACAATAGTTTCAGAAATTGATTCCCCAGTAATGGAATGGGCGGCGGGGCTTGGATTGACTCAGCCGAAATGGAACACGTGGCTGCCAGGATTGGTTGCTTTTGGGAGCACCATGAGCCAGTCATAACAAAAAAGCAGATGTGTCTTTTCGTCAAGCTAGTCTATATATACCAGGGCAAGTGCCTTCATTTTCCTGTGGTGTCCTGGCTTCTGAGATAGAGAGATCATATGACAGCTAGCTCTATGTTCTATCTCAGTGCTGTTGCTGCTTAGGGTTACTTTTGAACTCAATTCCAATCTTTTATTTTGGCAATTTTATTAAATTTTCTTAGCTTAGGGAACTAGGGAATTGAGGGTGGATGTATGTTTGGGTGGACATGCGTCTTTGGGGTATGTTTGTTCAAATATTTTTTACCTTTGTGTGTGGGGGGGGGAGTGGTTTAGTGAAGGGAGGGGGTAGCCTGAGTCCCTTCAGTTCACATGGGCAGAATCTAATCCCTCCCCAGCCCTATCTATCTTCTAGCTTCTGTACTCTGTCCTGCATCTTCTTCCCCCACCTCACCTCCATTTTTTTTCCTAAAAAAGCCCTTTCTTCGCCTTGTTCACCTCTTTGACTGACTCATTTATTCCCCTCCCCTGCCCTACCATTTGACTTGTATGTACTCCTGCTCCAATTCACCTGGCTTGTATGTGTGTGTGTACCCTCTAGCTTGTGTGTTCTCCTGCACCAATCTATCTGCCCCCCCCAAACAATTATTTTTTAAAATTAAAAATTTAAAAAGCCTTTGTAAGCTGTTTGTTCACCTCTTTGATGCTTATTTTTCTTTTGGCCTCTGTGTGTGTGCTTCTTCTCTCAAACAAGAAGCCTGAATGTGCATTTTTTGGTTAGTCATCGTAAGTCATATCAAATTCATTAAATTCATACTTAGGGGGCAATATCCAACACGTGGGCATGGCCTGCAACAAAAACTTAAGAACTAAAACTTACCCAATAGTTTTCATTTGCATTTTGTAAATTCCAGAAACCTCCCTAAGTCAGTTTTATTTTCAGCTCAATGAAGCAAAGCCAAGCCAAAAAGGCTGCCTTTCGTCTTTAAATTAATTGGTCTTTCACCATTAGGAGAGGAAAAGCAGGGAGCAGTGTTCGCTGGTAAAAATACTGAGAAAGCACAGAATTCTGGAAAATGTAATTTAGAAAGGCAAGGAGCCCGATGCCCAGAGGCGGTCCAAGGGTGAGGCGAATTAAGCGGTCTCCGCTGGTGCACACCAACAGGGGGCGCACTCAAGGCGCCCCCTGTATAACCATGGTGCCACCGTGGCGCCGCTGTCGCCCACCACCACCCCCATGCTTCTTTGTGCTTCAGAAGCCTTGTGCATGCACACAGGAGTCCCATCACTCAAAATGGCCGATGGGACTCCTGTGCGCATGCACAGGGCTTTGATTGTTCGCCCAGTACATAAGGCACGCAAGCCACTGGTCTGCCTTACATGCCGGGCGAGCGATCAAAGCCTTGCGCATGCGCACGAGTCCCATCGCCCAAAATGGCCTCCACAGCCGCCGCCGCAGCCGCCTCAGCCACCACAGCCACCACAGCCGCTGCAGATGCCACAGCCGCCGCAGCCGCAGCCTCTGGTTTGTGGGGGGTGGCCCCAATCAAGATAGGGGAGAGCTATTGTTTCCTCCATAGCAACAGCCAGCCAGAGTTACAATAAATTATTAAATATGCAAAGTGGAGGACTGACTGATACTTCTAGTAAGTACATTTATTTATTTATTTACATCATTTCTATCCCGTCTTTCTCACTCGAAGGGACTCAAGGCGGCTTACAGACTTGGCAAAAATTCAGTGCCAATAAAATAGCAATATAATACAATAAAATAAAAAGCAGCTAAAAACAATTTACATTAGGAATTAAAACACATGAGAAAATATACAAAAACATATGAAATGCATAAATCTTTATGCTGAGCTGGGAAGAAATCCCTAAATGGATGGCCCTTGGGGGACCTTACCAACTCAATAGGTGAAGTTGCAGTGGCTCTCAACCTGGGGTCACCAGATGTTTTTGGCCTACAGCTCCCAGAAATCCCAGCTGGATAGGATTTCTAGGAGTTGAAGGCCAAAAACCACAGGTTTAGAGGCTGGATGTCCATCTGTTAGGAGAGTTTTGATGGTGCCCTTCTGCCTGGAAGAAAGGAGTTGCACTAGATGGCTCTTGGGGGTCATCTCCAACTCTAGGATTCTATGAAAATGTAGAATTTGTAAGATTGGTTTCTACTGGTTAATATGAGAGACATTCAATGAGATAGCAGTTGTGGCTTTTAAAAATGATTTTGTAAAACCTTTTAAAAACTTCCTAAATGCAGTAGATGTATGAATATTTCTGAAAGCTGGAGGGAATGATCCCCTGTTATTTTGTGCCATTGTATAGAAAATTCAAGTAGATAGCTCTAGTATTTTTATTTTTAAAATTATGTTTATAAAAAATTGAAAATTCTCCAAAAATCAGTGGATAAGTGAAACGTTCTGAAACTTGATGGGGTAACAGTGGTAAATATGTTCTGCCATTGTAACATGCTTTATCCCAATAGCTGTAAAAATGAAAGAGAAGGAGCCCCTGAATTTTCCCCAATTATAGTAATTATGCACAATTACTATAACAAAAAAGTAACAAAATTCTGATAATCTCATTATAGTAATGAAATTTTCACTACTTTAGAAACACTTAAGAAATAAAATGCTAGCCCCCCCCCCCTAATTTTGTAATGACTTTTGAAACTTTTTTACTGATCACACATACCATATATACGAGGAATATCCAGAAAATAAGATTACAATGTTTTTTTTTAAATACTGTACAAAGAATGAATACATTTTAATAAAATTTACATGAATTCTAGCATGGATATTACATTATTTTTCCACATAATCATCATTGAGTTCAATGCATTTTGTCATCCGTGAGGCAGGTTTTTTGATACCTGTGTTTAGAAGTCTCCCGCTGCCTCTTCCAGCCAGTTTGTCACTTCAAGGAACCACTGGATTCCGTCTGCAGGAGCTGGTGGTGGTGGGAGAGGAGGAGGAGGAAGCAGCAGCAATAGAGCCAGAGCTGGAAACAGGCGGCAGAGGCAGAGGCAAGACCAAGGCTGCATCTTGGCTGGAGGTGCTTCCCGAGCTGCCAAGCCCCCAATGAGCTGTGCCATGGCTGAGCGCACTGGGCCCAACATGCTGCCGCTGGAGCAAGAGAGGAAAGCGGAGGTGGAAGCAGTGGCAGAAGCTGGTCGGCGGTGGTTCCCTAAAGCGGCAGTTCCTCTTCTTCCTCCTCATCGCCTTCCTCCTCCTCACTCCAGTGGCAACATGTTGGATGCGCTCAGCCATGGCACAGCTAGTCAGGGTGCTCGGCAGCTCAGGGAGCCCTTCCAGCCAAGAGGCAGCCTCGGCTTCACCTCCGCCTCTGCCACTTGCTCCCAGCTATATAATCCATGTAAGTTTTATTAAAATATATTAATTCTTTGTATTTTTTAAAAAATCTTGTAATCTTACTTTCCGGATATCTCGTGTGTGTGTGTGTGTGTGTGTGTGTGTGCGTGTGTAATTAACTAATTGTGGGATGTGTGGATCTTTATGACAGTTGACAGGAATTATGCCTTGCTGCTGCTCCTATATTGTTGCTGTGGAGAAATTCCAGGGGATACCTTTTTGGGTTTTTTAAAGGAGATTTTATTTTTAGAAACTTTAAGAAATTCCTTAAAATCAGTGGACAACCCAAACTTTCTGAAACTTGGTGGGCTTGCAGTGATAAATGCGTCCTTCCAAGTGTGGCCATTTCATCCCAATAGCCCTAAAATGATGGAAAGAGGAGCCTCTGAGGTTCCCCCATTGCCGACAATGGGTTGGATCTTTCCAGAGCAAAAGCAGAACTTTCAGCTGATGGATCAGTAAATGGTATTTCCTCCCGAAAAACTGGAATGGGGCAGTGGCATCTGAAAATCAGGCACTGAAAATGGCACAGGGTTTTCCCAAATTGCACACCCCTACTGAATGCATACAAACCAGATCCCACTTGCTGTTCTTTCCTACACATATCTATTAAAATAATGCACTTTGACTGATCATACAGCAGATGGATGACTCCTCCTTATCCATCCAATGTTCCCCTATGACATAGCCTCTGACTCAGGACTCCAAATGGGGTGGCTGTAACTGCCCTTAAACCTTCCTTCTCTTTGAGCGTGCTCCTGTATCTCCCTGCCTTTCCTCCTGTCCAATATGCCTCCTCTTCCAAGCACATGGATGTCTCTCTCTGCTTTTCCTCACATGTAAAAAGGATCTGTGAGTCAAAAAAGCTGAAGAAACTCTGCCTCTGACATGGGGAGAAAAGGAGAATGGGCGAAGATGATGGGGAATCTATTTAACAAAAGGTACAGACTGCACATCCTTTGCATGTGGCTTCCTATGTGTTACTGGTGAAAGGGACCATAGGATGCAAAGGGTACCAGAGGAACAGTATTTTCTGGTGTGAAAACATCCTTAGTCCACCTTTGTGTATGAAACAAAAGTAACTCATAACATTTCTTTTTGTCTCAGACAGCAACATGTTGACAGATGGCCCTACCTAAACAAAATCAGAAGGCTTCCTGCTGCAAATGTTCTCACAAGAAAAAATAATGGGAATGGAGAAGAACCATGTAGTCTTGGGAGTGTGGCCAATGCCATGACCCGAGAACACCCTTGTATCCATGTGGTTATGGTACATACATAGATGAATAAGAGTTTGGGCTGCATCAGTTCTGTAGAACATCTGGGCCCAACGAGACTCTTTATAAAAGAGCCTTCAAGAAAAGCTGGCTACTATAAAAAGCAAAGTGGCATCAATTAATGAAATATCAAGCTCAGCGTGATGAGGCAGAATGACATTTTCCCCTTGCGTTGCATTTCCTTGTTTGATATGCACTCATTCCCTTCCCTGTGGGACCCAGTAAGGCCATTTCATAAGATTGCAGATTACTTCCTCTGCCAGATCAGCTCCCTCTCACCCTCCCCCCTAAAAAAAACACTGAAGAAAGAAGAAAAAAAGCTGGAGTGGCAGGTGGTTTAGAGAAACAAATCCAAGCCAGTGCAATTACTGCAGGACTGAGCTTGTCTTGGGAATGTAGGCTCTGAAGCAGCTATCTACAAAATATATTCTAATTTAAATCCTACTGGGAAACTGAGAATTAGACATGGTTATCACTGATGTGCTATCAGTGGATGTGATTTTCCCAGGAACTGGGCAGTGACAGAATAAAAGGGGATCATTTGCTTTAAGAATATAAAGCCTATGAATGTGTCTGCTGCAGATAAGCCAAGAACTCAAGAAACTGAAGTTGGCATGCAACTCTCCAGTCTACAAAAAGAGTTCCAACATCGAAAGAACCCACCAAAATGTTGGTATAAGTCTTTCCCCAATATGTTGCTCCTCCATTGTCACTAAGTTTTAAGGTGATACAGCACAGCTGTGGTGGGTGATGCCCACAGGGGTTGATGAGGTGGATTGCAAGGCCACCAGAGATGGTGTCCATCACAGTTTGCTATGTGTGTTATAAGGTCAGGGTCAAGGGTGAAAAACAATGACAAGCGTGTCTTGCACCCTACAAAAATGGAAGTTACTTCCAGTTACTGTCATTTTTGGCTGATTTTCAGGACTTTGGGATGAGGTTAGTCTATTTTTATAGAATCCATCGGTGCTGGAGGTCTCTGAGAGTAAGTATTGCTTACTTGTATACCAATACTGATTTTTGCCTCCAAAAGCACCCATATGTTTTCAGGTTGTGGTCTTGGTGGGACTCAGAGTTCTAGGGTCATAATGAATCCAGTGGCCACAATGTGTTATTCTTAACCTAAATCTACTGTATATTCTCCACTAATTGTGGGAAATGTTGGAGGATAGGTGGGCTGGGTCACATCTACCATGAAGTCATAATTATTCATGGTGCATTTTGTCCATAACCTAGTTCATACTTTGTAGCTATGTGTCTAGGGGGAGGAGAACTATCTAGTTCAGGGGTCCTCAAACTTTTTAAGCCGAGGGCCGGTCCACAATCCTTCAGACTGTTGAGGGGCCAAAAAAATACAAACAAATTCTGATGCACACTGCACATGTCTTATTTGTAGTGCAAAAACAACAACAACAACAAGAATAAGAACAATGAAAGAACAATACAATATTTAAAAATAAAAATAATTTTAGCCAACATACAGTAGACTCTCACTTATCCAACATAAACGGGCCGGCAGAATGTTGGATAAGCGAATATGTTGGATAATAAGGAGGCATTAAGGAAAAGCCTATTAAACATCAAATTAGGTTATGATTTTACAAATAAAGCACCAAAACATCATGTTAGACAACAAATTTGGCAGAAAAAGTAGTTCAATACGCAGTAATGCTATGTAGTAATTACTGTATTTACGAATTTAGCATCAAAATATCACGATACATTGAAAACATTGACTCCAAAAATGCGTTGGATAATCCAGAATGTTGGATAAGCGAGTGTTGGATAAGTGAAACTCTACTATACATTTATCAGGATTTCAATGGGAAGTGTGCTTCTGCTTCTGGCCAATGAGATAGTCAAGTGAATTAGGGTTGTTGTTGTTGTTGTTGTGTGCCTTCAAGTCATTTCAGACTTTGGGCGAGCCTAAGTCTAAAATGTATTTATTTATTATTTATTTATTTACTGCATTTATTTACTACATTTGTATCACACCCTTCTCACCCCAAAGGGGACTCAGAGTGGCTTACAAATTATATGTACATACAATATATTATATTATTAGCATAGCACAATATTAGCATTATATATTACTATATTTAACTATACCACTATACTGTAATATTATTAGTAATATTATATGTAATATAGAATATATAAGTAATATTATTATATGGTATTATTATTAGTGTTATATTGTATTACATTATAATATTATTATCAATATTATATGTATATACAATATATTATATTATAAAACTGAGGGCGGGGGCCAGGTAAATGACCTCGGAGGGCCGCATCCGGCCCCCGGGCCTTAGTTTGGGGACCCCTGATCTAGTTCCTCTTTTCATTTTCTTCTATTAAAGTTTATTGTCAGTTCTCTTTCATTGACTAACAAATCTCACTATTCTCTTTGTTTCTTTCTCATTGATTTCTATGGAAGATTCAGTTGATGTTCACCTGCCTGTGACTTTTGCATTTTCAATCTTATTGGCATGATATTTTCAGGCATTTTACTACCTGTCCAAGAGATGAGAACTGACGCATTTCAGACAGATGGGAAAAAAGTGGCTTTTTGCATTTAAAAAGGCAAACAAATATCATCTCTGTTATTTATAAACTAATAGGGAGGAAATGTGATAAAAGCCTGAGTGAATATAAAATGCTTGAAGGGTCTTTAAGGTCATGAGGAAGGTAAAATTGTGTTGTTGACTGTGACTGCATAAACAAAACATAAAGTCACCTGAAAGGGTCCTGTCTCCAAGGATATAAAAGAGATGGAAGCCCTTTTATACTAGATTAGTGATTCAAATATTGGTCCTTCACTTGCTTTGGACTTCAGCTCCCAGAATCCCCAATCAGCTTGCCCAATGGTCAGTAATTCTAAAAGCTGAAGGCCAAAACAATTAGAGGAAAAAAGTTTGATATGAAGATCCCACTAGTAGTCCTTTTCTTCCCAGATGTCATATGAAAGAAGTTCCCGGTGGCGCTATGGGTTAAACCCTTGTGCCAGCAGGACTGCTGACTTGAAGGCTGGGTTGCTGACCCTAAGGTTGTCAGTTCGAATCCAGGGAGAGCATGGAAGAGCTCCCTCTTTCAGCTCCAGCTCCCCATGCGGGGACGCAAGAGAAGCTTCCCACAAGGATGGTAAAAACATCAAACAATCGGGCATCCCTGGGTAATGCCCTTGCAGATGGCCAATTCTCTCACACCAGAAGTGACTTGCAGTCTCTCAAGTCATTCCTGACATGAAAAAAATGTGAAAGTTTTCCAGAGGAGTCATCTTGTTCAGTGATGGGATGAACAGGGAAAAAAAGATAGAAACATTGCAGGAGAAGAAAGAAGTGAGGAATGGGCAGCAAAGAATATATCAACATAAAAAGAGAACAAATGCAATGAAAAGTAGTGAACTGTTAGATCTAGAATAGACATATTCCTATTCATGTATATAATAGAGCAAACCACCACCAGTCTTTGTTCAATTATTCCATCCACAGAATCCTAGAGTTGGAAGAGAACCCAAAGTCCACCTAGTCCAACCAGTAGTACATAATAAACAAAACTCCTGAGAGACAACCATCCAGCCTCTGCTGAAAAACCTCCAGAGGAGCCTCCACCACACACCAAGGCAGCATATTCCACTGTCAAACAGCTCTTATCATCTGGAAGTTTCCTATTGTTTAAGGTGGAACCCATTGCTCCATGTCCTAGCCTCCAGAGAAGCAGAAAATAAGCTTGCCTCTTCCTTAACATGATACCTTTAAACATAGCTATCATGACCCCTCTTAACCAATTTCTTATTGTATCATTTAGATTATCAAACAAAAGGCAATAATTTAGTATTTATGTTTCTAAGCTTTCTGGATGCCTTTTTTGAGTTGAAAAGTGGGATGCCCAGGCTTGGTTAACTAAATCTGGACTGGGTGACCCATGCCTGCCATTTTCATTATGAGAAAAAGATCTGTTGAGATAAAAGCATCTTGGACATCTTGGATATCCAGGGTCCAAAGATAAATCAGGATTGATTTATCTTAAGATGCAAAATTAGGTACCACATATCTAACGAAGCTACCAATGAATAGATGAGGATGAAGACACATACCACAGGCAATGGTGCCACTGTCGTATTATAATCAGCTCTCTCCTCCCTCTCCAAACTTGGCAGAAACTCAGTCTATTTTCCTGTCCTTTTTTTGGAGGGACTCTTTATGAATCAAGAATTAATATGAGTTCCATTTTAGAGAGAAAATTCTATTTTGCTTCAGAGGAAATGAATACCCCCCCCCCCCCCCCCCACTGCTGCCTGTTCTTTGCCAGCTCCTTGGAGTCACACAAACATATTGACACACCATTCTGCCATTTCTGAAACAAAAAGAAATAGCTGGGGAAGCTGAGATTTTCCTTCCATTTGTTTTAGCTGTAAAAGAATACACAGCTTCACCTGGGGACTATGCATAATTTCAGCCAGCTCTACACTACTGTTAAAAGAGTGTACGTAATACCCCATAGAAGAGGCCACAGTGAATAAAGAATAGCGTTGGGGGCTGCAGTATTTCTTTTTTTTGAAATGATCAAGAGAAAGAAAAGGAACTCTGACAAAACAGAACAATAACCCAACAACTTCACTTCTTGTAATTATCTCTAACCAGATAAGATTACAGGTACAATCTTGTGTCTACTGAAAGTAAACCATATTTTGTTCAGTAGAATGTACTCCCAGGAATATGAGCATAATAGAATTCTAGCCTTATTTTTTTTTTAAACCTGCAGAAATTGTGGGGGCTCTTAATTCATTCCACTATCTTCTCTTGTCAGAATGATATAAGAAGAGCTCTTTAGATGGGCAGTTGCAAGCATTCAGCAAGACTGTTCAGCATTAGTCCCATCTTAAGACTGTCCTCAGAAATGGCCAATCAGATGTCTCTGGAATGTCATTAGCAGGACATAATAAAAAAAGAAAACTGAAAAAAAAGACTTTTGCTTCTCCTTCTCCTTTCCCCATTTGTCCTCAGCTTGCTTCAACTGATGCAAATGGAGTTTAAAGTGAAATAGCACTTTGCACTCAACCGATGTAGCAGAGAAAAAAGAGACGAGGGATAGTCCTTCCCAGTAGGCTTCAGAAAAAGGTAAACTTCTGCAGCCACTTCAAGTTTGTGTGTTCATTTCATTAATAACTTTTGACATCTTGATCATATTCTAATGTTGCTTGGTTAGATATATCCTGGATTTCACCACTGAAATGTTAGAAGGTTTAAAGTGTGAATATATGCATCTCTTGAACAGTTAAATTAAATTTAACATTAAGAAAAATAAAGGTGAGTGGGACTCTCTCCTAAATTATGTTTCATAAGCAGAGCCCATTAGCAGAACTGGAAAAATTCCCCGCTTTCCTAATTAAACAGCAGACAAATAAAATGCATGTAAAAAAGGTAAAGGTTTCCCCTGACATTAAGTCCAGTCATGACCGACTCTGGGGGTTGGTGCTCATCTCCATTTTTAAGCCGAAGAGCCTGCGTTGTCCATAGACACCTCCAAAGTCATGTGGCCGGCATGACTGCATGGAACGCCGTTACCTTCCCGTCGGAGCAGTACCTATTGATCTACTCACATTGGCATTTTTTCTAACTGCTAGGTTGGCAGGAGCTGGAGCTAACAGCGGCCGCTCACGCCGCTCCCGGGGTTTGAACCTGGGACCTTTCGGTCTCCAGCTCAGTGCTTTAATGCACTTCGCCACCGGGGTTGTAAAATGCATGTACAGACATAGAAAGTTCTCACATCTTCTTTTTAGACTCTCATTAGCCTTTCTCTTGCCCGGAACAGACCCTACACTAAATAAAAGCAGAAAAATGGAAAGAGAAGAATAATTTCAATGATATCACACAAAAATCCTTCCCACATATGTTAACAATACAACAGCGATGCTAGCAATTGGGGACCTGATGGAAAAATTTGTGGGAAGAGACATAGAATTCTTATTTGGGGGCAATGCCTTCATTTTTGCCTCTCCTTCCAATAGCTAACACTGAGGAAGGAAAGCTGTGGACCCTTGACTATTACTGGTTTGTAATTTCCGTCATCAGAAACCATTAGCTGCTGTCCGGTAATGAACCTCCAGATTTTTTTTTTTTGCTAGTGAGTCCAACAATTCAGAATTCTAGAAGCTTCCGTCTCAAACATCTGGATGCAGCTAGTCATTGCAGCCAAACATTGATGAAATTCAATAGGTCCTGTAAGATACTAGATTCCACCATTGTCCTCAGCTCTGTTATCAGTGGAGTGGGGAGAACAGCATTCAATTATAAGAACCTTTGCCTGAAATCTGACATTTTACAGTCCAAAAGGAGGTTTATCCCTCCCTGAGACGAAAGAGGCCTCTCTTCTGATTGTGCTTTAACACAAGAAAATTAGATCTGAAATCATAAGTGACCTTTATCCTCCCCACCAGTCACTTTTCACATTCACAGTGTTTTCCTTAAGGGATTGTTATTGGAGCCTTTTCCAACTCCAGGCGTTGTGCTGAATGCTTGATAGCCAGACCAAAATGCAAACTCAGAGGCTACTTGGACCTTAAAGATCAAGGTCAATAACAATTCACTGGTAAGTTACATTAAATTCCTATTACACATTCACTACTGTCATTTCAGCACATTTTTGATGAGGATGTGGAACTGCCTGCTATGAATGTCATTTCTGCTTGTTTTCTAATGGCTTGCCTCTTTCTATTTATAGCACATCAGAACTCAGAGCTAAACACAATCTGAAACCATTTTCATTTTTAAAAATACACTAGCTGTGCCCGGCCACGCGTTGCTGTGGCGAAGAATGGTGGTATGGGAAATAAAGTATTGAGGAATTGGTGGTAGTTAATGTCAAGGGTAAATGTTTTCCCCTGACGTTAAGTCCAGTCATGTCTGATTCTGGGGGTTGGTGCTCATCTCCATTTCTAAGCCGAAGAGCCGTCATTGTCTGTAGACTCCTCCAAGGTCATGTGGGATGACTGCATGGAGCGGCGTTACCTTCCCACCGGAGCAGTACCTATTCATGCACTCACATTTACATGTTTTTGAACTTCTGGGTTGGCAGAAGCTGGGGCTAACAGTGGGGGCTCTGTCAGTTCCCCCAATTCAAACCTGCGGCCTTTCGGTCCAGAAGTTCAGCAGCTCAGCGCTTTAACATGCTGTGACATCAGGGGATATTATTTCCTAAAGATTGTGAATATACAATATTTCTGATTGTTTTGTTTTGTTTTTTTTTGTCTGTTGGAGGCAAGTATGAATGCTGCAATTAGGAAAAATGATTAGGATGTAATGGCCTTGCAGATTTAAAGCCTAGCTGTTTCCTCCCTGAGTGATTTTTTTGTTGGGAGGTGTTAGCTGGCCCTGATTGTTTCCTGTCTGGAATTACCTTGTTTTCAGAGTGGTGTTGTTTGCGATATTTTATATGCTTCCACTGTCTGTGGCCCTGAGAAAACAGAGGATTGGCCAGACTTTGATGATGGGAATCCTTTGTTGGGAGGTGTTAGCTGGCCCTGATTGTTTTCTGTGTGGAATTCCCCTATTTTCAGAGTGTTGTTCTTTATTTAGTGTTCTGATTTTAGAGATTGTATTGTTCTGTTTTATTATACCACATTAATTTTTATATATTCTGATTTTAGTGTTTTTGAATACTTGGAGCCAGATTGTATTCATTTTCACGGTTGATCGCAACACAATAATAATAATAATAATAATAATAATAATAATAATAATAATAATAGTAAGGATAGTAATGATAGTAATAATAATGACTTTGGTAATACATAGTGCTTCACTGCCTTCTCAGCTTCCTTTCTGGAAGAATCCTTTCTTGGGAGGTGTTAGCTGGCCCTGATTGTTTCCTTTGTGGAATTTCCAATTTCCTTGCTTTATTTACTTTCATTATTTCTTTATTTCTTTATTACTGTCCTGGTTTTAGAGATTATATTGTTCTGCATTATTCTATCCTAGAAATTATTTTATATCAAAGTAGAATCTCACTTATCCAACATTCGCTTATACAATATTCTGGATTATCCAACACAGTCTGCCTTTTCATAATCAATGTTTTTGTAGTCAGTGTTTCAAATTCATTGTGATATTTTACTGGTAAATTTGTAAATACAGTATAGTAGAGTCTTACTTATCCAACATAAGTGGGCTGGCAAAATGTTGGGTTACCGAATATGTTGGATAATAAGGAGGCGTTAAGGAAAAGCCTATTAAATATCAAATTAGGTTATGATTTTACAAATGAAACACCAAAACATCATGTTAGACAACAAATTTGGCAGAAAAAGTAGTTCAATACGCAGTAATGCTATGTAGTAATTACTGTATTTATGAATTTAGCACCAAAATATCACGATATATTGAAAGCATTGACTACAAAAATGCGTTGGATAATCCAGAATGTTAGATAAGCGAGTGTTGGATAAGTGAGACTCTACTGTAATTACTACATAGCATTACTGCGCATGGAACTACCTTTTCTGTCAAATTTATTGTATAATATGATGTTTTGGTGCTTAATTTGTATAACGATTACCTAATTTGATGTTTAATCAGCTTTTCCTGAATCCCTTCTTATTATCCAATATATTTACTTATCCTGCCGGCCTGTTTATGTTGGATAAGTGAGAGTCTACTGTATATTGATCATCTTATATTATCTGCTTAGAACTGGATTATATGAGGCCCCTTCTTCACAGTTGTATAAAATGCACACTGAAGTGGATTATATGGCAGTGTGGAGTCAAGATAATCCAGTGCAAAGCAGATAATATAAGATTATAAATGGGTTATATAGCTGTGTGGAAGGACCTTGAGTCTACACTGCCATATAATCCAGTGCAAATTAGATAATCTGTGGAAGAAGTCTAAGTGAGGCCTAAATCTGCCTGTCCCCTAACTGAAACCTGGCTGTCCCATGGTTGCTAGGCAACGAAGTGGGCAGAGATTAGCCCTCTAAACTGGCAGCAATTGGATAAAAACAATTATTGCTCTCCCTCTAATTAGGACTTTATTTTTCTTTTCTTTTTGTTGTATCAACCTAGAGGCGTGGATGATGGGTTGTGTTGTCAAATTTCGAGGTTGGGGGGCCTGTAGTTTTGTTGTTTTGTCCACTGCCCTGATGCCATCACTCTTTTATATATATAGATTGTACTTGTCTTACTTTTACAGGCATTGATGAGAGATGCCTAGAGGATTAGAATGGACTAAGATCACACTGGATACTATTTTACAGTTGTCAGTAGAACCCATGTCCATGGGCAGTAATCCTACTCTTGGGTTTAGTTCTCAGTTTATAGGTTTGGCCCTATACCTAATTCATCCATTAAATAGATCTCACACCTAGGGTAGCTCATTTAAAATTTGGAACAAAACCCAAAGCAGATTCATTGTCACACTGACATAGAAGTCATCTGCTACCAGTGCATGGCTGGGAAGATGTAATTCCACATTATCTCCATAGGAAAATATGAATACCTTGTAAGCTTATATTAATCTCATCTTTCTTTTTCACATCTTTGAATCAAATACCCCCTCTTTTTCAGAAGTAATCATAGTTAGCTCCCATTGGAGCCAGCACAATACAGACAAGCTCCCGTGTTCTGGGGAAAGCTTACGGAGACTCTTTCACCCTGGTTGGGAGTGGGGCCTTTGCTGGAAGTCACACAATGTCATGAGGCTCTGTCCCAAGACAGGGTAGAAGCATTCTAGGATGCTAAATTTACCCCGTCTGATGAGAACCTAGTATACACAGTTCGGTCCTGCAACAGAAAGGAATAGTCAGGTGAGACAGGAAAAGCAGATAGGATAAAGCTGACTCCATATAAGTCCAGTTGCTTCATTTATGTCCCATGATACTGGCCTCCAACTGGCAAAAAATCTAGAAACTCCCTGCATTGCTTTGATGTGGAAATGAGGGGGCTGTTACGCTGAACTAAAAACCATGATTGTGAATTACATTCTTGATCGGAGTCATTTCTTCTGAGTCATGTGCTGGACAGTTGGTCTTTATATAACACATGGTGTCCCTTCTTGCTCTGCAGCAAAGTATGAGGAGAAGCTTCACATTGCTCCTGCAAATGAATTGGTTCTCTGTCTTTGGCAATCTTTTGGAAATACAACATTTGTTCCCATCTGTCAGGCTGGCAATCTCCCTGCTCCCAACTTCCTTGGACTTCCCTTGACATAGCAGTGCCAACGTTGAAGAAATCATGAGCTTAAACAAGAAGAAGACAAATTAGGAATGAACTGGCTGGAAGTCCTTTTCAGTAAAAAAAATAAAATAAACTAACAGCACATCAACAAGGGAAATCAAGGACAGACTGACACATTTAGTGGTTTGTGTCACCTCTCATGCATTGCCTGCCTTGCTTGTTAACCAGGCAATAAATAATGAAAATAAATATGCCTCTTCAGGATTCGACATTACTCTTCAACACTCCAATTAGGAGTGAAGCAGAATTTAATATGGGAGCTTACACAACTTTCAGAACCCGGCTCTTTTCTCTGCAGGAGTTTCCTAACATGCAGGGATACTGTAGAGATCAGCATCTGCTAAGTACAGATGGAGAGATTGGAATACCCTGGATGCCTTTATTATTTCAACTGGAGAGGAACAAAAACAAATCCTGAAGAAAAACTGCTGAGTTCTTCTAATGATTGCATACATATGAGTCTAGAGACAAAAACATAGATCTCTTACACTGTATTCATACTTAGATATATTTATTCAGCGATAAATCTCATTTAACTCTAGGGAAATTACTCTTTAGTAAACACTTGACTGCTTAGCACAATCCTATAGTTGTTGTCTTATAAATACATTCCACTGTGTGTTCAGTGGATATTACTCCAAGGACCGTGATGCAAAATTCGACCCTTAGTCAGAAATGACCTAACTCAGAAAATATTACTGACAATCCCACTAGTGTGTACAATGGATTCTAGATTGATCCTGATGACATCATCTGATCTTGTACAGTGATACAAAGCTGTAAATAAATTGCATGTAAATTCATTTCCTAATTTCTAAGGAAGCATTCACAGTCTAAGCTACATAGACCACAACAGGCTCTTTTGTTTTGTCAAGTGTTACACATCCAAATGACAATAATGAAGAAGCAGTTTTATTATGGAGCATGTGTCATTGCATTTAAAACTTGCTTGTGTTTCGATGTTTGTGTATAAACAGCCCCAGAAACATGAAATACTGTTGTTTAGATGGCATGGTTTAGAGCAGGGGTCCCCAAACTAAGGCCCGGGGGCCGGATGCGGCCCTCCAAGGTCATTTACCTGGCCCCTGCCCTCAGTTTTTATAATAGAATATTTTATATCAGTTTTAATAATATAATATTGTATATACATATAATATTGATAGAAATATTATAATGTAATACAATGTAATACTAATAATAATACCATATAATAATATTAATTATATACTATATATTACATGTAATATTACTAATAATATTACAATATAGTGGTATAATTCAATATAGTAATATATAATGCTAATATTGTTCTATGCTAATAATATAATATATTGTATATAGATATAAATTGTAAGCCGCTCTGAGTCTCCTTCGGGGTGAGAAAAACAGGATATAAATGTAGCAAGTAAATAAATAATAAATAAATAAAATTTTGACTTAGGTTCGCCCAAAATCTGAAATGACTTGGAAGGCACACAACAACAATAATCCTAATTAACTTGACTATCTTGTTGGCCAGAAGCAGGTCCACACTTCCCATTGAAATCCTGATTGGTTTGAGTTGGTTAAAATTGTTTTTATTTTTAAATGTTGTATTTTTCTTTCGTTGTTGTTGTTTTTGCACTACAAATAAAACATATGCAGTGTGCATAGGAATTTGTTCATTTTTTTTCTTCAAATGATCATTCAGCCCCTCAACAGTCTGAAGGATTGGGGAACCGGCCCTCTGCTTTAAAAGTTTGGGGACCCCTGGTTTAGAGAGAGCTATGAAGTGTTACAATTAGTTGGTTTGGGCTAGGATTTGCCACTGACCCTGAACTAGGTGACCTACGACCAGTCATTGTCTTTTTCTTGATGATATGGTTGTGTACCTTCAAGTCATTTCTGACCAATAGCAACATTAAGGTGAACCTATAACAGGGGTTTCTTGATGAGAGTTGTTCAGAGAGGCATTGTCTTTCCTTTCCTCTGAGGCTGAGTGTATGTGATTTGCCCAAAGTTTCCATAGCTGAGTGGGAATTTGATACTTGATCTTCAGAGTCATCGTCTAATATTTCAGCTGCCTCCATATGCAGGCTCTCTTAGCATGAGCCCTTTCACAGGTTTTCAATCTCACTAGAGCTGAAAAATTAGACAAAGTGTATGCATCCTACAGCGGGTTAAATCCTTGTGCCTGCAGGACTGATGACTTGAAGGTTGGGTTGCTGACCTGAAGGTTGTCAGTTCGATTCCAACCCAGGGAGAGAATGGATGAGCTCCCTCTATCAGCTCTAGCTTCATGCAGGGACATAAGAGAGGCCTCACCCAAGGATGGTAAAAAAATCAAAAACATCCAGGCATCTCCTGGGCAATATCCTTGTAGATGGCCAATTCCTGGCGGGGTAAGGGCGCGTGGGCCACAGCGGGAATGTCCAGCCAGCCTGGCTGGGCCTTCACCGCGGCCTAGAAGGACTTTCCTGCCGCGCGCCCTGGCCCCGCCTCTCATGCCGCCTTCACCACGGCCTAGAAGGCCTAGAAGGACTTTCCCGCCACCTCCCTGCCTCCCGTGCCATGCGCCCTGGCCCCACCTCTCGTGCTGCATAATCTAAAATTGAGTTGCCATCCCACCTAAAACAAGTGTGTTTAGTCATTTCCAAGTAAATGGGAAGCTCTGGACACAATTGCTCCTCAACTCCAAAAACCCTTTCTACACACTTCGGAAACGAAGTCCCAAGGGCATCTGATACAAAGTACTTTTGCGTAATTTGATGGGCTCTGTGGGACTCCATCTTTAAATATCATTAAAGTGTATAGAAATGGGGGAAAGCCAGTGTCTGATGAGGTCCTTACATCTATATAAAAATAGATTTCTTTGGGCCTCAACTTCTAACCCTCCTTAATAGTCAGTAGCTGTACCATATTAAAGAGGTTTGTTCAGCTGCTGATTGGGATGCTACATGATGTTTCTAGTTCCTCCCACCAGTGAATGATCTGTGATATGAAATAATCAGAAGGAAGACCCCTGATGCAATTCCTCATTGCAGCCTTGCTCCCCAGCAGGTGCTAGAAAAATAATCTTGCTTTGCCCTGATTGTCAGCAGAACAGATGTCCATTGCTTGGGGCAGCTGATGACTGTTAAGGAAAGTTTGGGAGGGGTAATTATGATCATGGCAATAGTGCCACAATTGTGAATTATTCCATCCTGGAGCCATAACTCCAGGATATGAATCCGTAACTGAAATACAAGATGCCAGCATATTTTAAAGCATAAACATTATTTGAAAAGGGTGCTAAAATGCTTCAAAAAGTGTTGTTTGTTTGTTTGTTTTTTAAAAAAATACCCTCCTTCATGCAAGTGCAACAGTTCCAGTTTGTGTGTGTGTGTGTTTGCATATAACAGTAAAGGAAGCCTAAGTGCACATTACATATTTAACACAGTGTGTAGTTTAGCTCTTAGGAGCACTTGCCCAGATGAATGAATGTAGAGTGCTCACTATGGGAACAGAAAATGGAGGGACATAAAATAAACATTTATTTTTAAAAGATCTGTTTAAAAAGCACCTGGTGGACCAGTACAATACACGCTTGGCTCATTTGGTACCTGAAACCAATACAGACTCTCTGTCTGCATTAACTTCACTCTCTGCCGTGCCCTGTGAAATGATAATTGGGTATAAAAACCAATGTAAAGTGACTGTCAGTATACTAATGTTGGGGGATTCGTGTACTCCTGAGCCCTTCCGTACTTGAGGAAAGCAGTTCTCCAAGGCCAACTGAGACTCACAGTCTATTTGCACAAGTTATACAGAGAGGGACATAAGTAAGAAAACAGATATGGAGAAGATGTACATATTTGTTCTATATTTTGCCATAGGGAAAATTCAAAGAAAGCACAATATAATGTTGAAACCATTAGCAATTCAGGGTTAGAAACTTGCTTTCCCTGTGGTTTCTGTACTGGTTTTATTTTTAAAATGGGTGATTTTTTAAAAAGTTTTTGAGATGTTTTACTATTTTTAAGAATGATGTCTGGGAAAGGTGGAATAAAATGGTTGAACCGCTGAGTAAATGAATGATTTAGCTCATTCTACTCAGGTTCAAGGTGTATGAATTACTAGCTGGTCTCTTCAAATGGTCTCTTCACATGCTCAGTGAGTGCATTTTTTAAACTGAAGGCATTGTTAACCCAAGCCTGGAACACATATTTTAGTTCATGCAGAGCTAGTATTTCCTCAAGGATAAGGTATCCCTCAAAAAGAATAGTTAAGACTGCAGGGATGGTTGGACAAGCCCTGTGGCATTTCTCAAGCATGGAGGAACTGGAGTTGAAGCAATTGAAAAAGGAGACTATACTTCTGGTTTTTAAATAGCTGTGTAGAATAGAATGCTTCTGTAGGGGTAGTTTGTAATGACATATCGCTCCTGCCAAAATACATTTTTTGCTCAACAGAGCAGCCCTGTCCTGTGTTTAACCCACTTCCCTGAGGGAAAAATCTGGGCATCTTCCCAATTCAATTCATACTCTCCAAAATTTCACAGATGGATTCCAGAACATGTGTGGCCAAGTAATATCAGAGTTTAGTCAAGATGGCAAAAGGAATTACTGTAATGATGAAAAACAAACAAGCTGAGAGAGGCTGCAGCAGACTGCTTCTGCCTGAGCCTTCAGGAAAGGGCAAGATATCATTCTTTCTTCTGTTTTTCTTCTTTTTTTTGGTGGAATTAACCAAATTTAAAGGGTTTTTGCACTTTGAACTCATGTACTTTGGGCCAAAGAGGAAGAGAGAAAAAAAATGGGACATTTGAAAAAGAGCAGAAAAGATGCCATAGTAAAGGTTGCATTAGGGTTGTCTATGTCAAATCGGGACAGTTGAAGATTATGTCAACTGCACACCTGAAAGCTTTCATAGCAAGCTACCATGGCTGACACTTAACATATCACAAGAAAGAAAGAAAGAAAGAAAGAAAGAAAGAAAGAAAGAAAGAAAGAAAGAAAGAAAGAAAGAAAGAAAGAAAGGGGAAAATCTCTTCATTTATTATTAATAAAATAAAAGATAACCATCACCAAATGTTTCAGCATTGCAACACTTACTATGTCCCTTTGCACACACTGAAAGTGTTTCCTTCCGCTTCATAGTATGAAAAGCAAGAGATCGAGCTTTAGCACAAAAGGAGAATCAAGGCATGGCCCAATTTTGCAGCAAGGGAAAACAAACCTGCTTATGTAAGCCTCTGAATGAAAATTGCACTCCAATGAGATGGTTTGGATAAGGATCAGCCAGTTGCATCTTTGCCTCCTTCCCAGCCTGGAAGCAATACGGTAGCAGCTCACACAGTCAGACACTTTGAGTTTCAAAGGCTTTATCCAGAGGGGTGCAGATGAACCATCCATATGTATTTTATGTCAAATGGTTTCAAAAATATAAACTAATAGAACCAACTTGGGATCTTGTACCTAAAAATAATTACAGAAATCATTCTCTCTGTCATCTGATGGGCCCTGAATTAAAAGAGCTGTCAGAAAGCATCCAGTCATGCTGCCACAGCTCCATCTCTCTCATAGAATTTGGGGCAATTTGCTTTGGCTTTCCCAAGGGATACAGTCGAAGGTGGCAGTTTTCTTCAGGGGGTTTATGCTGTCACTGGGAGAACTGTGGTATTCTGAAGAAAGGGAGACCTCTTGTTCACTCCAGCTCGTCCCTCTCTCTTAGGGAACGTAATGCCATAATATAGCACTGAGAATGTCTGTATCCATAGCATGACCTTCATGAAATATGTGTATTGTTGAATTCACTCTCTCATAAAGGCATGTAAATCAGTGCTGGTGCCAACCTTGTGTACCTCGGGCCTACACAATTCCTGCTCCAGCAATATAGAGACAGTGCTGTATCACTTCCACTTGCTAGGTACCTGCTTGGTACCTATCCTATTATCCCTTTTTCCCATCAAACTTACTTGAGAGGGTGGTAGGACAGAGAGAAGGACTTGCCTAGATGATCTTAGGGTTATAAAAAGCTCATAGAGAGAGATATGGTCCTTCAAATAACCTGGGCTCAGGAGCCCCCAGTGGTGCAATGGGTTAAACCCTTGTGCTGGCAGGACTGATGACTTGAAGGTTGGGTTGCTGACCTAAAGGTTGCTGGTTCAAATCCAACCCAGGGAGAGTACGGATGAGTTCCCTGTATCAGCTCCAGCTCCATGCGGGGACATGAGAGAAGTCTCCCACAAGGATGGTAAAAACATCAAAAACATTTGCTTGTCCCCTGGGCAATGTCCTTGCAGACAGCCAATTATCTCACACCAGAAGCAACTTGAAGTTTCTCAAGTCGCTCCTGACACAACAACAACAACAAAAACCCTGGGCTCAAGCCATATAGGATTGACGCAATGTGTTTTTGCTGCAGGAAGTAACATCCAACATGGTGTCCATGCTGACCCTGTTCTATATGAAAAATGGTTGAATTCTACATCACCACATAAAATGAGACAGTGTCCTCCAACATATCCAAGCTACCAGGCTAATTTAAAGTGACCAGGATAGTGACATATACAACTCCATCCTACAATAGAGAGGAACAGCTAAGGAGAACTCCTGTCCGGTACCGATGTCTTCTACATTTGGCTCTGTGACATTAGTATCACCCCAACTACCTCTAGGGCTAGCTGTGTTCATGGTTCCCCTTGTTTAATTTGTACCAAGTGAGCAATAAAAAGTAGTTTTCTCAGCCTTAGTCTGTATGCTGGGTTTTTTTCAGGGCAAGGCCATGTACCATTTTTGTTCCAGCCATAAGTGAACGTGTCTGTCAGAAACAGAGAGGCCTTCAACAGCCATATTAGGAAGGACTCCACAAACCTAAGGCTTCATCAGCTCCAGCTTGCTTTAGCTTGAGCATCATAACTTGGGTCACTGATGCATGTGCAGAGTCACAAACTATATATCTATATCTATATATCTCCAGAAAATTCATGTGTGTTCCATCTTCACATTTTATTTTAACATTTAGTTGAAGTCAGGCATTTAGAGAAGATGCTGTGGAGATCACTTGGAACATTTAAGTTAATACAGATATATGAAATCATATATGTTTCGCTATAGTTCAGAAAGAAGTCAGCACTATTGCTGGTATGTCAATTCAGCTATTGCTTCAGAAGGTTAATTTTTGTTAATTCATGCCTATGATTGACATTGCCCAGTATATAACTACCAATTGACAGTTCAATACCATTACAGAGACTGACATTTTTCAGTACTTGTGTTTGTGTTGATGAATTTGCTTTGGTGATTCAGAATCACCATTTTGCCTTGAAGGTAAACTGTAAATCCTTCATGTTTTACTAAACTTCTTTTGTTGTTGTTCAACCAGCCAACTATTAGCAGAGCCATTATGTTTCCTATTTAAATGCTATTGCATTTTATTGTTTACAGTCACAGTCACACCTTCAAGCATCATTTGATACACTTACTTATGCTTGAAATATATGACTTACAACATATTTTGTTTTACAGTCTCACTGTACACAGTGGAACTCATTTTTGTAGGAATAATTATCAGAATTTGAGAGATCTACAATATATCATCCCATTCCATTATTCTGTCTCCAAAGAAGCCTTTTTTGTCAGTTTGATATTACAACTTAGTGTCTGGTAAGATATTTTAAATTTATATTAAATGATGTAGTATAAGCCTAAATAAACATTGTTATTTTTTAAACTATTTTGAGATGTGCTTGCATACATCTTTGCAAATCAATAAAAATATTGCAGAGCATAAGTAATCTCCTCATTTCCTTTCCTATTTACCCTATCCCATATTATCCCAGTTGTCTCTCTGACACTTGTCCATGCACTTTATTAAAAAGCCTTGAAATCGTGTATTTTTATATGCCCGACCCCTTTTTATCTATAGCGGTTGATGTTTGTATCATTACCTCATTTGTCTTGGTTATTACATGTTTTTTGTATACTATGTTTTAATTGCTTATTTTATTTGATTGTTGTATCATTGTTTTTACTCTAGATCATTGTAACTGTTATAGTTTGTTTCTGTTTCGGGCTTGGCCCCATGTTAGCTGCCCCGAGTCCCTTCAGGGAGATGGTGGCGGGATAGAAAAATAACGTATTATTATTTTTTATTATTATCTCCCTTCACTGTTTACAGAAGTATAATAAGAACCCCTTATCAATAAACTCAATATCCACAGTTTCAGTTAAGTAAAGGTAAAGGTTTCCCCTGACGTTAAGTCCAGTCATGTCTGACTCTTGGGGTTGGTGCTCATCTCCATTTCTAAGCCAAAGAGCCGGCGTTGTCCGTAAACACCTCCAAGGTCATGTGGCCAGCATGACTGCATGGAACGCTGTTACCTTCCCGCTGGAGCAGTACCTATTGATCTACTCACATTGGCATGTTTTCAAACTGCTAGGTTGGCAGAAGCTGGAGCTAATAGCGGGCGCTCACTCCGCTCCTGGGATTTGAACCTGCGACCTTTCGGTCTGCAAGTTCAGCAGCTCAGTGCTTTAACACACTTCACCACAGGGGCTCACACTTAAAAAAATTCCTCTCCTTGAAAGTGTTTTAGTGCCTCTCTATATCCTCCAGTGTGATTCTATGTTTGTTTGTTTTTTGTACCAAGTAAACAATACAATGATATTGGAGGATCTAGAGAGGCCCATAAATGTGCTTCAAACAAAGCATAATCAAAACATAGACTCTATGTTTTGATTATAGTTTGTTTGAAACACATTTATGGGCCTCTCTAGGTCCTCCAGGATGTGAGCACATCTCAAAGTAGTTTCTATAATATACAATTTCAGGTATATATGGCAGCTCTTGGAATGTATCACCTGCAGATACAGGAGTCATACTGAACAGAGAACAAGGTATTATTTTTGAAAGTATAGGTGCTTTTCTCTCTGAAATATCTGGGGAATTCTGGAGAAGCCAGAAAGGTATGCCTTAAATGATGGCAGGACAATATTGCATGTCTGAGGGAAGAGGGAGAATTCTGTTCATGGCTTGGGGAGCTGTTAAACTTAATAAAATTATGTAGTTCCCCAATGTTGTTAAGTGCTCTAGCATAATCAGTGTTAAAGAATACTGGGAATTTCATCCCAATAATATCTGAAAGTTCATACAATTCTGGCCCTGATGTAATTTTGAGTTATTTCTTCAAAAAAATTTCACAACAAACCATGTTTGTTGTGAATTGGTTTGTCATTTCTTCTTTTTCTGAAGGCCTTTAACATCTGTGTGGCAGACAGGTACAACTGTGTTCTCACAACAGAGTAAATTCTTATGCCCATGGGATTTGGCCGGTTTGAATAAGAAAGAATGATTTTTTTTCTTGTCATTATCAAATGGTGGCTGTGAATAAAAGTCATAGATTTCTTCATAAACACAGCTGAAACAGTCTGAGAATTTAAATGAATAAAGGAAATTAAAATGAAACTGACAGATCTGCATTGCCCTAACATCGCCTCACTTACTTGAAATGTACATCAACTGATCAACACTGTAATTCGGAACAAGCAAGATCTTTATTTGATTTATTTATTGACAAAAATTGCCAACACTCAAACATTTCTCACACATGGGGCAGAGAGAACATGAAATAAAAAAGGAAATCAAAACTGAATTTACACATCCATAACAGTATTTCAGGGAAGAGCGTGCTAATGTTTCGCTGCTCCCCACTATTATGACTGCAATATACTTGTGCAAAAAAGTTGTCATCAGTTTGGTGGTCCTGACTTTTCGAACATTAAGGGTAGCAAATCCATTAAGCAAAGTTCCCTTCTTTTTCTCTAATGCTTGATGAATCAGTTCAGATAGCAGAAAGATAACATTAGCAGGTTATTACTTCCATACTTCACAGTTGCAAATTGGTCACTTACTCTTTTCTTTCAATTGCTTGGGCATAACAGCTCGCATGAAGGCAATGCAAGAAGAACCAGCAAAGTGACAGTAGTGATTAAACGGGAAAGTACTGATATATTCTAAAGCAGAATAATTGAGAAATTCAAGAGCTTTTCTCCTTTTCTTTTTCCCCAATCACTGTTCTCAAACTTCACTTTTGCTATCCAACTATCCAAGCTCAGTTAAGACTTTCAAGCTCTTCAAACTGCCCTTTTGGGCTGTGCCATTTTTCTAGCAGTTGCTGGCTAAAGGGAAAGTGAGTGGGGCAGCTCATTACACGCCATGTGCACGTCCCCATCAGATGGGAGAAAAGGCAGCAACATGTGGCAACGTGCATTGCTCAACCACTCTTTTCTCCATTATATGCAGAAAACATAGAATCATAGAATCATAGAATAGTAGAGTTGGAAGAGACCACATGGGCCATCTAGTCCAACCCCCTGCTAAGAAGCAGGAAATCGCATTCAAAGCACCCCCGACAGATGGCCATCCAGCCTCTGCTTAAAAGCCTCCAAGGAAGGAGCCTCCACCACGGCCCCGGGGAGAGAGTTCCACTGTCGAACAGCTCTCACAGTGAGGAAGTTCTTCCTGATGTTCAGGTGGAATCTCCTTTCCTGTAGTTTGAGACAACAAACGCGAGGAAAGTGTGGGTAGCTCCATTGAAGCTACGCAAAATACACTTTCCTCTCTGGAGTGGTGGAGGAAGCACATTTCAGCACTTCCCCTCCACTTTGGGAGGAATGTGGGTGGGGCCTGCCATGCATCATGTGATGGCCCATGGCAGGCCTCTTCCTTGCCATAATTAAAAGCAGCAAAACGGGGCAAAAATGCCCCATGTGAAGAAGTCCTTAGACAAGCTCCAACTAAAAACCAAGGTAATTCTGGCAGCACCCCCAGTCTACCCAACATCAACAAATGCAAAGGCACATCTTTCATGTGTTTTCCCCAGGAATTCAGCCAACAAGGTAATGCAAATTTTGATAATCCTAATAGTGTCTCCCAACATCTAGTGTAACCTGGGAGGGTATCATACAGAATGAAAGATAATTGAGATATCTACACATCTGAAGAGAAGCAGGTTCCAACTCTATAGATGCAATCATACTGACTTGGAGCCCTATTCGATGGCCTACAGGGGAATGAGGCCACCAGTGGGAGTTGGGCATAGGCTCCTGAGAGGGGAGGATGGACTGGGGGGAGCTATTTAAGAAAGGCAGCTCCCATTCCCTATCTCTCCAATCTTGCTGTTGACCCACTCACCTCTGCAGCAATGTAATTCTGACTAGTCACCTAGGGAATGGGTATGCATTTTTCCCTGTTAAAAGGGCTATTTTTGTCTATCCCACACTGTGAGCTGGGGACTGGGGAATTGGTTTTTGGTGTGATTTTTAATTAGGTTTGGGTAACTGGCAGGTTTTGGTGGTTATGGAAATTGGTGAACACCCATGTAGCCGCTTTAGGGCAGGAGTCCACTGAAATTGCCTCTTTGGTTCTTGGGACTAGGGAGGTGAGAATAGAGACCCTGAGACTTACTCTCCCAATTTTAGGGCTTGGGACATGGGAGTTGGGAAGGGGGAGACCTCTGGGAAACCTTCTAAGTGAGGGTGGTCTCGAAAACAGCGCAGGTTTGGCTTTACCTTGGAGCTCTGGTGTCTTTGCCCAGGGAGGTTAAGAGGATACCTGGGCAAATACCTGGGCAAAGACAGTAGGTATCCTCTACTGCTGGTACCTTCTTCATATCTGTTGTGGCTCAGCCATCATGGCCCAGGTTTCATCGAGAGTTAGAGTTAGAAACAGGCAATGGAGGCAATGGAATTTGAGGGCATTACTGCTTCAGTTCCAGGCCCCATGGCCTTGCAGGTGCCGGATATTGTGGAATCACAGGATCTGCTAATTGACCAACATTCCAAAATCTCTCCAGTGTTACCCATACCAGATGGTACAGACTTGGGGGAGAATGGAACTTTTAATCGGAGAGATTTTGTTACAAAAGACAGGAGCAGGAAACAAGGAGTAAGAAGAAGTCGGAGACTCACTCTCAAATTGGATAATGATTAAGTTTCCCATGGGAACTTTGTGGGTCCTGTACTTCCTAATTCTTGCAGATTTGGGATTCTGTTAAAAGTACTCCTCACGCTATTCTCATTGTGGTGTCAACTTTGCCTTTCCTCGGAAGAGGTTCCAGTTTCCAGTTCCTTGCCTTGTCTCCTGAATCCGTGCCGAGTTCCCAGTTCCAGGCGAGCCACGTTGAGCCACGACTCCTGAGTAGACCTTGCCTTGTTACTGTGACTTCCTTGTTCCTGAATCAAGATTGACTCTGCTTTGTTTACCTTGCTACCTTGATTTTGCTACAGAACTTTTCAAGTGGATTTGCAGCACTTTGTTCCTGCTATTGCTTCATGGACACACTTTGATCTTTTAAAGGAAGCTATCGAGCTTCACTTGTGGATTACAAACTGGACATTGATAAACTCTTTCTGAATTTTAATAGACTATATATTATGGACTGTTCCTAACTCTGACTTCCCACCTTAGCGCATATATATATATATATATATATATATATATATATATATATACTCTGCTTCAATAAACAGCTTGTGTGTTATATTGGTTCCTGCCTGGTTTTTGGGTGCTCGCACGATCTTGGGGTGCAACAATATCACTACATTCTCTCCCCCTTTTTGGTTATGGATATCTCTGGTTCACAGTTATAATAACTAGCTCAATGAAGATGGCCCAGTTCTCATATAGTTTCATTATTTCACTAGTGGATCATTAAAGATCAATGGCGGCATATACATTCCATGCTGATGACAAAGTAAATTCACCCCAAGCTTTAGTGTTTTAAAGAAGATTTTTAAAACAGGCTCAGCACTTTGGATAGCTCATTCAAAACCAAGAGTGACAAGCTAATCACTACTTTCAAGATCTGGCCTCAATAGAGGAGGTCCATTCTCAGATTATGTAAGTAAGTATATATGTAGTTCACAGAATGCTACAATTGGAAAACATAACAAGGGCCATCTAGTCCAACATATGCCACACAGCAATACACACTAGAGCAATCTTTGGGCCCTGTGCTGAGTCAAAGATCAAATTGACTAAATAATGGACAAATAATTGAGCAAATACATAAAATGTGGCTCCAAAATTTTATCTATGTCATCTCTTGAATACAAAAGACTATACTGCACTACTGTGGAACAATTGCTTTCTTTTTTTGTAAAATTAATTCTTCTTTTGCCATTCTGGCCATAACCACTGCTAACATGGTCTAGGGATCATGGAAGTTGTAGACAAAAGTATCTGGAAAATTGAGGCAGAGTGCTTTAAATACTTATTTTGACTGTGGCTTGTGGGATTCTGCCTCCCAAATTAAGTGGCATGGATGAGGTATTAAGGAGCTTTGGACCCAATTTATCTTAAGCCATGTTGTGTCAATCAATTAATGATGCAGCTAACCAATTTTAGACCCTATACTTTATTGTTCAAAAGTGTTTCCAACTGAGACAGTCATATCCATTACTCCACATAACTGTCAGTCTCTATTCCCAGTCACCCTGCAGAACATTGCCATTCCTTATTTCAACATTCCTAAAGAATCCAACAAAAATAGGCCAAGGTCCCACATTGTGTTTGCATCACATAATTCTACACTCACATGGTTACATTTTGGTAATGCTACACCATACTTCAACAGCATACTTAGCATTATGCAATTAATTGGTAACTACCAATGGGTTTGCTTATTGTTCTGTTATGTACTAGGGGATGTAAAAGAACCATGAATAAAGTGCTACAATGAAAGGCATTGGAACTATCCAAAACTGTGGAATATATGCCTGGAGTCCTGTTGCTTTGTTCATGTTTGCCATTGTGTGTGTGTTTAGTTATGACTAATAATTGCTCTATCATGGCATGATCTTAGCAAGGTTTATTAAGACAATTTTGCCATTGCATTTCTCAATGCCCCCATTTTATCCATTGATGGTGATCAGGGCCGGTCGGAGATAAATTTAAATATTAAGCGGGGGCGCTGAAAAGCGCCCCCCGCCGGCCCCGCCTCCTGCGCCCTGGCCCCGCCTCCCAACCAGCGTGCCCTGGCCCCGCCTCCCGCGCTGCGTGGGAGGCGGGGCCAGGGCACGCTGGGTGGAAGGCGGGGCCAGGGTTGGCCCCGCCTCCCATGCTATTCGCCCTGGCCCCGCCTCCCACGCAGCGTGGGAGGCGAGGCCAGGGTTGGAAAGAGGGAGGCTTCGCCGCCCGGGGAGGGGAGGAGGGATCGCCTCCTCCCCTCCCCGGGCGGCGAAAGAAGCAGGCTTCGCCGCCCGGGGAGGGAAGGAGGGATCGCCTCCTCCCCTCCCCGGGCGGCGAAAGAAGCAGGCTTCGCCGCCCGGGGAGGGAAGGAGGGATCGCCTCCTCCCCTCCCCGGGCGGCGAAAGAAGCAGGCTTCGCCGCCCGGGGAGGGGAGGAGGGATCGCCTCCTCCCCTCCCCGGGCGGCGAAAGGAGCAGGCTTCGCCGCCCGGGGAGGGAAGGAGGGATCGCCTCCTCCCCTCCCCGGGCGGCGAAAGGAGCAGGCTTCGCCGCCCGGGGAGGGAAGGAGGGATCGCCTCCTCCCCTCCCCGGGCGGCGAAAGGAGCAGGCTTCGCCACCCTGGGAGGGAAGGAGGGATCGCCTCCTCCCCTCCCCGGGCGGCGAAAGGAGCAGGCTTCGCCGCCCGGGGAGGGAAGGAGGGATCGCCTCCTCCCCTCCCCGGGCGGCGAAAGGAGCAGGCTTCGCCGCCCGGGGAGGGAAGGAGGGATCGCCTCCTCCCCTCCCCGGGCGGCGAAAGGAGCAGGCTTCGCCGCCCGGGGAGGGAAGGAGGGATCGCCTCCCCCCCCCCGGGCGGCGAAAGGAGCAGGCTTCGCCTCCCGGGGAGGGAAGGAGGGATCGCCTCCTCCCCTCCCCGGGCGGCGAAAGAAGCAGGCTTCGCCGCCCGGGGAGGGAAGGAGGGATCGCCTCCTCCCCTCCCCGGGCGGCGAAAGAAGCAGGCTTCGCCGCCCGGGGAGGGGAGGAGGGATCGCCTCCTCCCCTCCCCGGGCGGCGAAAGGAGCAGGCTTCGCCGCCCGGGGAGGGAAGGAGGGATCGCCTCCTCCCCTCCCCGGGCGGCGAAAGGAGCAGGCTTCGCCGCCCGGGGAGGGAAGGAGGGATCGCCTCCTCCCCTCCCCGGGCGGCGAAAGGAGCAGGCTTCGCCACCCTGGGAGGGAAGGAGGGATCGCCTCCTCCCCTCCCCGGGCGGCGAAAGGAGCAGGCTTCGCCGCCCGGGGAGGGAAGGAGGGATCGCCTCCTCCCCTCCCCGGGCGGCGAAAGGAGCAGGCTTCGCCGCCCGGGGAGGGAAGGAGGGATCGCCTCCTCCCCTCCCCGGGCGGCGAAAGGAGCAGGCTTCGCCGCCCGGGGAGGGAAGGAGGGATCGCCTCCCCCCCCCCGGGCGGCGAAAGGAGCAGGCTTCGCCTCCCGGGGAGGGAAGGAGGGATCGCCTCCCCCCCCCCGGGCGGCGAAAGGAGCAGGCTTCGCCTCCCGGGGAGGGAAGGAGGAATCGCCTCCTCCCCTCCCCGGGCGGCGAAAGGAGCAGGCTTCGCCTCCCGGGGAGGGAAGGAGGGATCGCCTCCTCCCCTCCCCGGGCGGCGAAAGGAGCAGGCTTCGCCTCCCGGGGAGGGAAGGAGGGATCGCCTCCTCCCCTCCCCGGGCGGCGAAAGGAGCAGGCTTCGCCTCCCGGGGAGGGAAGGAGGGATCGCCTCCTCCCCTCCCCGGGCGGCGAAAGGAGCAGGCTTCGCCGCCCGGGGAGGGAAGGAGGGATCGCCTCCTCCCCTCCCCGGGCGGCGAAAGGAGCAGGCTTCGCCGCCCGGGGAGGGAAGGAGGGATCGCCTCCTCCCCTCCCCGGGCGGCGAAAGGAGCAGGCTTCGCCTCCCGGGGAGGGAAGGAGGGATCGCCTCCTCCCCTCCCCGGGCGGCGAAAGGAGCAGGCTTCGCCTCCCGGGGAGGGAAGGAGGGATCGCCTCCTCCCCTCCCCGGGCGGCGAAAGGAGCAGGCTTCGCCGCCCGGGGAGGGAAGGAGGGATCGCCTCCTCCCCTCCCCGGGCGGCGAAAGGAGCAGGCTTCGCCGCCCGGGGAGGGAAGGAGGGATCGCCTCCTCCCCTCCCCGGGCGGCGAAAGGAGCAGGCTTCGCCTCCCGGGGAGGGAAGGAGGGATCGCCTCCTCCCCTCCCCGGGCGGCGAAAGGAGCAGGCTTCGCCTCCCGGGGAGGGAAGGAGGGATCGCCTCCTCCCCTCCCCGGGCGGCGAAAGGAGCAGGCTTCGCCGCCCGGGGAGGGAAGGAGGCGATCCCTCCTCCCCTCCCCGGGCGGCGAAAGAAGCAGGCTTCGCCGCCCGGGGAGGGAAGGAGGGATCGCCTCCTCCCCTCCCCGGGCGGCGAAAGGAGCAGGCTTCGCCGCCCGGGGAGGGAAGGAGGGATCGCCTCCTCCCCTCCCCGGGCGGCGAAAGGAGCAGGCTTCGCCGCCCGGGGAGGGAAGGAGGGATCGCCTCCTCCCCTCCCCGGGCGGCGAAAGGAGCAGGCTTCGCCGCCCGGGGAGGGAAGGAGGGATCGCCTCCTCCCCTCCCCGGGCGGCGAAAGGAGCAGGCTTCGCCGCCCGGGGAGGGAAGGAGGGATCGCCTCCCCCCCTCCCCGGGCGGCGAAAGGAGCAGGCTTCGCCTCCCGGGGAGGGAAGGAGGGATCGCCTCCTCCCCTCCCCGGGCGGCGAAAGGAGCAGGCTTCGCCTCCCGGGGAGGGAAGGAGGGATCGCCTCCTCCCCTCCCCGGGCGGCGAAAGGAGCAGGCTTCGCCGCCCGGGGAGGGAAGGAGGGATCGCCTCCTCCCCTCCCCGGGCGGCGAAAGGAGCAGGCTTCGCCTCCCGGGGAGGGAAGGAGGGATCGCCTCCTCCCCTCCCCGGGCGGCGAAAGGAGCAGGCTTCGCCGCCCGGGGAGGGAAGGAGGGATCGCCTCCTCCCCTCCCCGGGCGGCGAAAGGAGCAGGCTTCGCCGCCCGGGGAGGGAAGGAGGGATCGCCTCCTCCCCTCCCCGGGCGGCGAAAGGAGCAGGCTTCGCCTCCCGGGGAGGGAAGGAGGGATCGCCTCCTCCCCTCCCCGGGCGGCGAAAGGAGCAGGCTTCGCCTCCCGGGGAGGGAAGGAGGGATCGCCTCCTCCCCTCCCCGGGCGGCGAAAGGAGCAGGCTTCGCCTCCCGGGGAGGGAAGGAGGGATCGCCTCCTCCCCTCCCCGGGCGGCGAAAGGAGCAGGCTTCGCCGCCCGGGGAGGGAAGGAGGGATCGCCTCCTCCCCTCCCCGGGCGGCGAAAGGAGCAGGCTTCGCCGCCCGGGGAGGGAAGGAGGGATCGCCTCCTCCCCTCCCCGGGCGGCGAAAGGAGCAGGCTTCGCCTCCCGGGGAGGGAAGGAGGGATCGCCTCCTCCCCTCCCCGGGCGGCGAAAGGAGCAGGCTTCGCCTCCCGGGGAGGGAAGGAGGGATCGCCTCCTCCCCTCCCCGGGCGGCGAAAGGAGCAGGCTTCGCCGCCCGGGGAGGGAAGGAGGCGATCCCTCCTCCCCTCCCCGGGCGGCGAAAGAGGGAGCCACAAGGCCAGGGCGCACTGGTCGGGCGGCGGGGCACCGTCAGAGCGGTGCCCCGCCTCCCTCCCAGCCTGACGGCGCCCCCCGGGACCTGCGCCCGAGGCGGCGGCGTCACTGGCCTTTATGGTGGGGCCGGCCCTGATGGTGATGATGTTTTCACTACCTTCCCTATCGGGTCATTATGCTGTTTTTGTATTTTGTGTTTTTAATTTGTCTGTTATATCTGAGTGTTATGCTGATATTGTTTTTACTTACTTACATTGGTTTTAACTGTCATATTTTGTTTCTGTTTTGGGCTTGGCCCCCATGTTAGCCACCCCGAGTCCCTTTGGGGAGATGATGGCAGGATAGAAAAATAAATTATTATTATTATTATTATTATTATTATTATTATTATTATTATTAAACAAATGTGACTTGTTCAAATCATTAATTGAGTTTCTGGGCTGAGGAGTCATACTTGTTTAATCAATTGTTGAATGGTAACTCCACACATAGATTCAGTTGATTCTTAGGATTTCATCACATTGATGAGATCCTCCGTGCCAATTCACACCTCCACCAATGGGGCTGCGGGTCCTAGCCAACACCCTACAGGGCCAATTGGAAAACAGTGTGGCAATTTTCAGTTGTTCTGTACTGCTTCTTCTTTTTGTCAAATGTACTATATATAAGCCCATGTGTTCACCGTTGGGGTATGTCAAGTACTTTGAACACTAGCTCTGCTGATAATCTTTCTGGTCAGGAAGAATAAAAACCTCTGCTTTTGCCTTCATTCCCATCTGTGTCCTGATTTGATCTTCTGGCTGTTTAGGACTTCAGGCTTTGGAACATCATGATTTAGGGGAGCTGAAATCACACAACATTCAGACTATGAAATATCTGTCCATCAATCCATATCTGAAGTGTTTAGCCCTCATCTCATCCCACATCTGGCACAACCCAGGTCCCTGTCATTGACTTAGCAGTTATTTCAACCACTCCAGGTTGTGGGGCCTTAAATTTCACTCCCAAAGCCAAGCATTAGTTGCATGTTACCATTTACATCTTGTTTCAGCCTTTGTAACCATGGAAGAAACAACAGTGAGTTCAGAACAGACGCAGAACTTTATTTAGGTATAATAAAAAAGGGATCTGGGGGTAGGACACTTTTCACTTTGAGACCTTCCTCTCTTCATACAGAGATGGTGGCCCACAACATCTAACAACCCATAAGCAAGAAGTTTCTGATTCCCCTTCAGAAGTGAAGGAATTGTTCTTTAAGTGATGAAATTCCTTACGGCTCATTAAAGCTAATAAGTGAATGAGAGCATTAGGTTTTGATTCTGTGGGTTATTGTTTTCCTCGGCTTCCAAGAGGCTGAATAGTTTATGCAATTCACGAACAGTCAATAGTTATAGCAACTGTTAGAAATAGAGAAAGTGGGCAATGTTACATTATCTGGGGTTTTCAGTCCACCTTTGCAAGATGATGAGAACAGTGACTGCTTTGCTTATATCTGCTGAACAAGGATTAGAGAGAAAAATGTGGAATTGACTGGAATTACTGTCTCTCATTGTCATGTAGAATTGATAGACTACATTTTCAAAAGATGCAATCAACTGTAACCACTACTATATTCTCACTTAATTAGATTATGAATACTGGCAAACATAATTTTTAGAAATAAAATATGAGAGCTTTATGGATAATTTATGTAAATTGACATGAAAGCTCTAGCAATCAGCTTGACATTTTGAGCTGTATGTGTCGGTAGAGGACTTCCTTGGCTGATCTGCTTAGCTGGAAAGCAATCACATATGCAGCCCTCTATGTTCAGCTTGACTGGTTTATTCTCTGATAAGAACCTTTTATATGTCTTCTTTTTTCCTCCCTGCAATGACTGCTCTGATCATTTCTTAATAATGTATTAAAACACCATTTCATTCAAGGCATTTTTAATGGCTTAGGCTGGCTTCCTGCCCTGCCTTTACCAACTGGGTGTAGGTTCCCAAATGCTACAAAGATGTTCTCTGACTCAGTCATGAAATGTGCAAGTACTGAAGAAATCTGGTGCCTACAGGGCTAACCTAATCTGAGGGGCAAATTAAGCAGTTGCTTCTGATGCCAGCCTTTTAAAGATTCAGCTGTGTAAATGCCTCAGTAAAAGAATATCTGTGAATACATTTTTGAAGGGGAGACACAAAGGTAATTTATCTATTTCATTGACCAGATCAAGACTATCTCTAGTTTTTCTGAAACCCTCAGCAATGCAATAATATGTTTGTTCCCTTGCTTCATTTGTGGGACTTTGTTAGTAGGTAATGGCATCTTCTGAATCTGGTTGTCATTTGATGATCCCAAAATAGATATGCAGCAATTTAAACAATGAGAATTAAATCAGAACGCTGTGGTGGACACAATTATTGTGAAGGCAGTGATGAGCAGTAACTATTTCCACACCAGTCCCATTTCTGTACGAACTTCACCCTGGGTAGAGATTTCTAAGGACTTCATCAGACGGAGCTGGGGAAAATGGTGAAAAGCAGAGGAAACCGTCTTCTTTTCATGTTGTTCTCTCTTTAAAAGAAGAAAATTTACTTGCCCCCATTAGACAGGATCGCCTCCTCCCAAGTCAACCATCAGCTTAGAGGAGACAGAAAGTATCAATCTTTCCACGACACCACTTCTTTCCGTGGGCTCTTTTCCTTTCCCTCTCAATCTCCTTACTCTCAATTGTGGCAGTCCAAAACATACTAGGCACTACAATTCAACAAGGGTAAATTTGATAGATCTCATCCCATTTGCTTCCCCTCACTTCCTCCTATTTCCACTCACACCAAGACACTTTCTAACCAGCTCCAGTTCCCCCATTTCCCTACACTTCAGAGACAGTTCACAGACTAGGCAGCACAGACAAGAGGTGGAAGTCCCCTTGCATTGTATGATGGGATCTGTGTTTCTTCATCTATGAACTGCTTTAGAAGAGTGTGGAAACAGGGGCCTTCAGTATGATGAAGGACCTCGCCACACAGCTCTATCGAGCTGTGCCATTGTGCTGCAAAAAGGAAGGTCACAGGGCTACTCATGGCACTTCACACACACTTCCTCCTTCCTCCATCAAAGGATAGGGATGGGACAGGATGCATTGGCACCCTGTCCCTGTCCCTTGTTGGAGTATGGTTGTATTTGTATGAAATGTAAATCAAGTGTTTACTGCTGATGAGCTAGTGTGTGTATTTTCAGTAATGAAATAGTTAACAGCAGGCTAGTTTTGACTGACAGCCTGTTGTGATTGTTATGACCTATCAGGATTGATTTCCTGCCTTTGAGGGTTGGAACTTCCTCCGATCTGAGGAATGCTGTTTATCTTATCTTCTGTGTTCGGCGTGAGCTCTCTCGGAGGATGGACTGAGAACTGAATGGCTCCGTTGCCGAAGAGACACTGCCATGTGTCTGGGACTTATGGCAATTGACTTTGTTTATAGCTATGTAAATAAAGATTTATAACCGTTGTATTTCCAACTGAACCTCCGGCTGCTGGAATTCTGTTGGCCAGTGCTGTTTCTCCTCAAGAGAAGTCAGCCTGCAGAAGAAAGGGGGCGGTGAGACCAGAATGATGATTTTTGGAATCCACTCTGCTACCCATCATCCCCTGTCATCCCTACCAGATGGCAGAGAGGGCAGCAATGCACATTGCCACACCACCCTTTCTGCCATCATATGGCAGAAAGGGGAGGAAAATGCAGGTAGCTCAATTGGAGCTATCCAAACTACACTTTCCTCCCTGTAGTGGTGGAGAAAGTGCCTTTTGATGTTTGCCCTCCACTTTGTGAGGAATGTGGGTGGGGCATGCTGTACATCATGTGATGGTACACGGCAGGCCCTGTCCTTGCAGCAATTAAAAGCGGCAAAACAGGGCAAAAACGCCCATGTGAGGAGGTCCAAGGCCGTAAGTCTGTGCCCTGGTTCTTTTCTACTTTCTGTTTGCTCTTTTTCTCCACTAGCCTTGATTTTTTCTTTCTTTCGGGTATTTCCTTTCCTCCAGCATGGTTCTCATTTACACTTCCCAGGTGCTATGTACAGTACTCCTCTCCAGCTTTATCAAGCATCAAGTTTAAGTCTCATAGGAATGCCTATTCTCATCTTCCAAATCCAAACATGTTTCCATATTATACAAATAATCAAGTATGCTCCTGTTAATTTCCCACAGAGAATGCTCCTTTTAAAGTTGCTTTATACAGATAAAAGGAAAAAAAAGAATTGAGCTTTATTAAATATTCAGCCAGTTTTGAATATAGCCATGACCTCCTTCTTTATCATCATTTCACTATGATTTTGTTTTCCTCACAGAATTTTTATGCTCTTAACAGATGAGAGTAGATGTGGCTATTGATCTAGAACAGTTACAGGCAGTCCCTGAGTTACAAACAATAGTTAAAAACGGGGTGGGACAACAGGAAGTGAGAGAAATTACCCCTCAGAAGGGAAATTCACTCCTGAAAGTGTTATCACGGGGAAAAGGTATCTCCACTGAAGCTTTATCACTATCCTTGTTTTCACAACAAACCATAATCAAATTATCACAGGGACAGAAAGTGAAGTGAAATCCTCTGACAGGAGCACAGACAATAAAACAAAATTTGGCTGGAGTTAAAAATGTACCTGTTCTGACTTACATACAAATTCAACTTAAAAACAAACCTACAGAACCTGTATTGTTCATAACTTGGGGGCTGCCTATAATGGGAGGTCCACAGAGATCTTGCCTCAGACATGAATAATTGCCCAACTGCATCTATGTTAAACCTCATGCTCATAGCCTATCTACAAAATGGAAACAATCATATCGACCTAATGTAGGATGAAGGCTGATCTAAGGATTATTGAACTCATGCAGCAAGAGTGATGTGTATGCTTAAGAAAATACTTTTGAGGAACAAGTTAGTATTTGCAAATAGATCTAAGGGTTGCTTGTTTCTAAATGTGTGCAGAAGTCTATCATCTTTGACACAGATTTTTTCCCAAATAGTCACTTAAGAGTGCAGTGTTGCCTATTTCTTTTCAAACCTTATTGCTGAATGCAATGGGACTTATACTTGGTATGTGAATATAGTATGGACTGCAGATTGAAAGATGAAGTGACTCCAAGAGAGACTGTGTTTCCCTTCCAACTGCCTTTCTTTCCCCTTCCTTTCTCCTTCCATCTTCCCCCATCACACATGCAGACTTCCCTTCCTGCTCCCAATGCAAGGAAATGCAAGATCCAATTGCAGCAAAAAGCTACTTCCAGCCATGCTTGCTTGTGTTGTTCTAATCTTTTCATTTGAGAGCTGCCTCAGATCAAGATTGTCACTCTGATAAAAATGACATTTGATGTGGCAAACCTTGGTATGTATATGTGCAATTCAAAGATCAGTGCATTACTCTACAATACTGAATCAGTAAGGTTCATAATTTGATGCACAGGTTACAAAAATCATTAACTATGATTTGATTTGGTTTTAAAACATGCTCAGGATCCCTACACAAAGCATGTCAAATTTCAGGTGTCTAGATAATAATAATAATTATTATTATTATTATTATTATTTATTTATTTATTTATTTATACCCCGCCACCATCTCCCCACGGGGACTCGGGGCGGCTCACAATGTTACAGAAGTAACAACACAGAAACAATTAGCACAATATACACAGGTTAAAACTCAATAAGGTAATAAAACAAAAGTTAAAACAAAAGTTAATACAACAGTAATAATATCAAACAACCACCAATACAATTCAGTCAACCTCATAGGTGGGGGGACTGTAGCAACAATATAAAGATAGAACCATTAGATTAAAAAACCCAGATAAGAGGGACCTAGTAAATTCAGAATAGAATTATAATGAGGCTGGTCATCCATCATAGTCTTCAAGCTATGGTAGAATCTCTCAAGTAGACAGATGTCTCTATTGTGTCTTTCTCTGGTTCTTCTCTCCCTTTTGCATCTATCTACCTGTCTTTCATCCCAAGGTGCATCTATACTGTAGAATTAATGTAGTCTGGCACAATTTTAACTGCTATGGTTCAATACTATGTCATCATAGGCATTGTAGTTTGGTTAGGCACAAGAACTCATTGGCAGAGAAAGCAAAAGACCTTATCAAACTACAACTCCCATGATTTTATAACACTGAGCTCTGGCAGCTAAGTTGGAGTCAAACTGCACTAAGTCTGCAGTGTAGCTGGACCCCTCAGTTACATTTATAAGAACTGAATCCACAGTTCAGTATTTGGAATTCTATGAGTGTTACTCATTTTTACATATACACAGTAATTCAGGTCTGAGTGAAGCCCTATTTCTAATCATCCCATCACTTTCCATCATGTGCAAGTCCCTCAAGTTCAAGCATTTGCTTCAGTGCAAGATTGAGCCGTGCTGAAAAATATCCCTTAAAACAGTAACTCCAACTCTTCCTTCCAGTATTGCTTCTGTTTTAGGAAACTGGAAAGCAGACGAAGTAACTGGAAAATTGGAGTGAATCAGAAACTATGGGTAGACAAACTGAATAGAAATTGCAGGGCACTGGGGACTCAGTGACAGGAAAATTATGGAGAACTCAATAGAGGTCAGTGTTAGGATCCATTAACATAATTATTAATCACTTGGAAGAAGTAAGTTGAATTGCCATGTGCAGCCTATATGCAGCTAGACGATGGGGTAAGCTGACAATGTAATTTATGTAATATAACTGCTTCCATCATTTAAATAATGTAGAATTTAATGCATTTATTGAACCAGAGGTAACCCAGATTTGGGGGAGTGTACCAAAAGTTAAGACTAAAACTTTGAGCAGTGCTATCTGAGAACTGGGCTGTAGTTTTACTTCTACTCCTGTGAACTTAGAAATCAGTCACTACCCACTTGGACAGGTGATGGTAGGTGTCGTGGCCTGACTGTGGATGTTAACCAGAATCTTGCTTCCTTCTTCTCCTATAAAAAGTAACTGATATTTGCAGATTCCCTAGATTCAGCTAGCCATGGATTAAACCATTTGTAGTCACAGAATGGAATAACAATAGAGGTTTCCTATATACCAAAAAGAGCTTGGTCCAAATCCTTACTTAACAATGACTCTTTTAAAAAGTTTTTTATTGATACATCAATTTAAATAACAAACTTTTGCCATACAAGTCTTATCTTGATATACATTATTCCAAAAATAATTATATGTTACTTTATACAAAAAACTCTTAACAATGAAACTCATAATGCAACCATGAGATAGTTACTTTTTCTCAGTCTAACCTACTTCACATGGTTACTGTAGAAAAAAATTGGATAATTCTATTTATGGTGTTCACAGCTCCTGGAAAAACTTCAAAATATAAAGTGTTAAAGAAAAATACTGAGCACATTACTAATGAGCCATTAATTTCTAGTCCTTCTGCAATTAAAAATCAGAATGCTTTTTGAAAAGCATTTGTTGACGCTATATCTTTTACCTTATAATTGTAATGGAGATAAAAGCTTATGAGCTAACTGAGACACTAACTCAATCACAGGTGATTTTGAGCAGCATTTCCACATAGTATTATATTCAAGTACATGCAAGCTTCCCAAGATGATCTCTTTTTCCATGCAAAATTTTCAAAGTTATAAATCAAATTGTTTTCAGCAATGATTAGTCCAAGGCCAATTGCGTTGTAAAACCATTTTTAAGTATAGCAATTTATAGTTGATTTCAAAGAACACATCAACCCCTGAGTTGAGAATTTTTGTGAAGACAGTTTTCCTTTTGACTGCCCTGATCAAAGCTCCATTAAATAGCTTGGTGAGAAGACAGGAAAGCTTGGAGAAGATCATGATGCTGGGGCAAAAGGAAGGAAAAAGGAAGAGGGGCTGGCCAAGGGCAAGATGGATGGATGGTATCCTTGAAGTAACTGGCTTGACCTTGAAGGAGCTGGGGATGGTGATGGCCGACAGGAAGCTCTGGTGTGGACTGGTCCATGAGGTTACGAAAAGTCGGGAGCAACTGAACGAATGAACAACAAATACTTTGGTGTCCAAGGCAGAGCAACAAATGGCACATAAATACCCAAGCCAGTGCACAGTAGCAAGGCAGTTTATTTTAGCCAATGAAGCCAAAATATAAAAAATGCAAATAAATAAGAAAATATAAATGTAAAAAATACAAACAAGCAAGTAAATAAAAATACAAAGGAGCTCCATTTCATAGTTACCTACATCTGCTGCCTGAGAAGACCCTCCTCCTTTTCTAATGGTAGCTTGAGTGATACTCACAACTAGATTAAAGATTTCTATTTCTGCCTGTCAGTGGTGCATCTGATAAAGATACCATTTTACGCCCTCCATTTGTCAGCAGCAATATGCAATGAAACGAGAATATATGTGCCTGTGGATGGCTATCCAGCCTAGTATAAGTGCCTATACATCACATTAAGGAAAACACAAATGACACCTCGAAGTCAGCAGATACTATTTTCAGTGTTGCTAGATAAACTCACGAGAATGCCTCAACCTTCTGTTTGCTGACAAACATATCAAATCTGTGAGAAGATGTGGGGATTCTGTTGAAGTAGATTAGCATAATCATATCCTCCAATGGTGCCAATTTGACATGAACATTCCCAGTTAATACATCTCACTTTTTCAGTTATTTAATAAAGTCCCAGTATCTCTCTCTCCTTCAGTTCTTTGTCCTCAACAGTGGTGAACTGGGTCTAAAATATACTGGTAATATACATAAATACAAACTGTACTAAATGTAAAAATAGCTTGAATTGGGGATAGTGTGCACCTCTGAATGAATGGCTGAAGAATGAATGGGTTAGAAGACGAAAAGCAAATTGAACTGAATCCCGACCAAACAGAGAGGATTGCCAATAAGGGTCGTAATCTAGGGATAGAATTGTGTCAACCAGTCCATTCCCCCTGAAAGACTATATTCACAGTTTGGGAGTGCACCTGGATCTGTCTCTCCAAATGTCAGCCCAAGTTGATGTGACGGTCAGGAATGCTCACTACCAGCTTTGACTAATATGGAAGCTGTGCCCCTTCCTTGAATTGGAGGACCTAAAGATGGTAGTGCACACACTGGTAATCTCAAGGTTGGACTTTCCAATGCACTTTACATTGGGCTACCTTTATACTAAGTTCAAAAGATCCAATTAGATCAAAACACAGAAGCCAGATTGGTTAATTACATGGACATCCAGGATTGATTATATTAAACCTACACTAAAGTCACTCCACTACCTGCCAATTAGTTTCCAAAGTCTGAAATATTGGTGTTGACCTTTAAAGCCTAGTTGTTTACAAGATGACTTTCTCCTGTACAATCTACCCCAAACATTTAGTCCTCTGGCGGGCATTTACTCCAACAAGCCAGAACCCAACTGGCAATAGTCATCCAGGGGACATTTTAATCAATTGCCCCCAAGACTATGGAATGACCTGTCAGACGAGTTCTGTCAGCTAAATCATCTGTCAGAATTGAAGACACAATTGAAAACGCATCTCTTCCAGCAGGCCAGTGAATTTTAAGTTGTAAATTTTAATCTGGATTTTATTAGTAGATTTTAACTTGTATTTTAACTCTGTGTATTTGTGGTATGTTTTTAATGGTGTTTTATCTCTTGTTTTATTGATGTTGTATCCCATCTTGAGTTGCAAAGAGAGCAAGTAATAAATTTATAATAATAATAATAATTGAAATTGTAATTTTTTAAAAATTAAAATAGTGAATATTTTAAAATAGTTTACTCATACTGAACACTTTTCATGTAGTTCAAAGGCATATTTCATGCAGTCCACTAGATTAAGAGCAAAAGAGTAATCATTGCAAAGATGATTGTGCGATTTTTTTCAGTCATTGCTTCTACATCCGATTCTCCTAACAATTCTTTTTCAATGGATTGGACAGCAACATGTATGAGTTGCAAAACTATGGCCAATGCAATGAAAAGTATTCACTGTCTTTGAAATGTATGCAATAGTTCGATACAAAGTTCACTCTGGCTGCATGTCACAATACCAGCTGGGATGCCCCAGCTAAGCTTCATTACCCAGTCACAATAGTAAGAATCTAGGAGCCTCCGGTGGCCTAGGGGATAAAAGCCTTGTGACTTGAAGGTTGGGTTGCTGACCTGAAGGCTGCCAGGTTTGAATCCCACCCGGGGAGAGCGTGGATGAGCTCCCTCTATCAGCTCCAGCTCCATGCGGGGACATGAGAGAAGCCTCCCACAAGGATGGTAAAACATCAAAACATCCGGGCATCCCCTGGGCAATGTCCTTGCCAACAGCCAATTTTCTCACTTCAGAAGCAACTCCGGTTGCTCCTGACATGAAAAAAAGTAAGAATCTGAGACTATATAATGCATGCATTGGCATCACATAACAGAAATTAGAATTATTTATTTTGGAGTTACGTATTATATTCTTAAATATAAAGTATCAAAAATGATTTTTTAAAAATTAAAATAGTAATACAGCATAAATTGTAATTGTGTAAGTAGTAATATTAGCACTTCTATTATAGTTTCAAGATATTCAAAACTCATTAACATTTTTAACATATTGTCTAATGTTTATGGGGAACCATTTTTTATCAGGCAAGCTTTTTGTGTGTGTCAGGAGCAACTTGAGAAACTGAAAGTCACTTCTGGTGTGCGATAATTGACCGTCTGCAAGGACATTGCCCAGAGGACGCCCAGGTGTTTTGATGTTTTACAATCCTTGTGGGAGGCTTCTCTCATGTCCCCACATGGAGCTGGAGCTGATAAAGGGAGCACATCCGCACTCTCCTCAGGTTGGATTCGAACTGGTAACCTTCTGGTCAGTAACCCAAACATCAAGTCATCAGTCCTGCTGGCAGAAGGGTTTAACCCACTGCACCATTGGTGTTCCTTTCAGGCAAGCTGCAACTTTGGCAAGTCCACTACTGGTCCTCACGTTATTTAAATTGCTGCAAATTGAGCACTCAAGTTATTCAGTAGAGGGAGTTACTATTTGGGAATACAACTTCCCTGGAAGTATCCAGCATGGCCAGTTGTCACCAGGTATGTTGGGTAGTTTATAGGGAGTTTCTACACAAAAGGTCATTTTGGGCAGATTTGACTGAAACCACTGTCCAACAGCATCTGGCAGGGAACAGCTGCCATCCTGCACTCAACCAGCAGTGTTTACTTCTATCTATATATATATATAAGAGTGATGGCATCACGGCAATTCACAAAACAACAAAAGTACAGGCCCCCCAACCTCAAAATTTGACAACACAACCCATCATCCACGCCTCAAGGTTGATACAACAAAAAGAAAAGAAAAATAAAGTCCTAATTAGAAGGAGAGCAATACTTTTTTTTATCCAATTGCTGCCAGTTTAGAGGGCTAATCTCTGCCCACTTGGTTGCCTAGCAACCATGGGACAGCCAGGTTTCAGTTAGGGGACAGGCAGATTTAGGCCTCACTTAGAGTTCTTCCACAGATTATCTAATTTGCACTGGATTATATGGCAGTGTAGACTCAAGGCCCTTCAACACAGCTATATAACCCATTTATAATCTTATATTATCTGCTTTGCACTGGATTATCTTGACTCCACACTGCCCTATAATCCACTTCAGTGTGCATTTTATACAGCTGTGAAGAAGGAGCCTCATATAATCCAGTTCTGAGCAGATAATATAAGATTAGAAATATACAGTAGAGTCTCACTTATCCAACGTAAACAGGCTGGCAGGATAAGTGAATATGTTGGATAATAAGAAGGGATTCAGGAAAAGCCAATTAAACATCAAATTAGGTAATCGTTATACAAATTAAGCACCAAAACATCATATTATACAACAAATTTGACACAAAAAGTAGTTCCATGCGCAGTAATGCTATGTAGTATTTACAGTAGAGTCTCACTTATCCAACACTCGCTTATCCAACGTTCTGGATTATCCAACGCATTTTTGTAGTCAATGCTTTCAATATATCGTGATATTTTGGTGCTAAATTCATAAATACAGTAATTACTATATAGCATTACTGTGTACTGAACTACTTTTCTGACAAATTTGTTGTCTAACATGATGTTTTGGTGCTTAATTTGTAAAATCATAACTTAATTTGATGTTTAATAGGGTTATCCTTAATTCCTCATTATCCAACATATTCGCTTATCCAACGTTCTGCCGGCCCGTTTATGTTGGATAAGTGAGACTCTACTGTACTTTATTTACAAATTTACCACTAAAATATCACAATGAATTTAAAACACTGACTACAAAAACATTGATTATGAAAAGGCAGACTGCATTGGATAATCCAGAACATTGTATAAGCGAATGTTGGATAAGTGAGATTCTTCTTTAATATGAAATAATTACTGGGATAGAATAATGCAGAACAATATAATCTCTAAAACCAGGACAGTAAATAAACAGGGGAATTCCACACAGGAAACAATCAGGGCCAGCTAACACCTCCCAACAAAGTATTCCCATCATCAAAGTCTGGCAAATCCTGTTTTCTCAGGGCCACAGACAGTAGAAGCACATAAAATATCGCAAACAACACCACTCTGAAAACAAGGGAATTCCAGACAGGAAACAATCAGGGCCAGCTAACACCTCCCAACAAAGGATTCCCATCATCAAAGTCTGGAAAATCCTCTGTTTTCTCAGGGCCACAGACAGTAGAAGCACATAAAATATCGCAAACAACACCACTCTGAAAACAAGGGAATTCCAGACAGGAAACAATCAGGGCCAGCTAACACCTCCCAACAAAAAATTCACTCAGGGAGGAAACAGCCAGGCTTTAAAGCTGCAAGGCCATTACATCCTAATCATTTTTCCTAATTGCAACATTCATACTTGCCTCCAACAAACAAAAAAAACCAATCAGAAATATTGTATATTTACAATCTTTAGGAAATAATATCCCCTGATGGCGCAGCGTATTAAAGCGCTGAACTGCTGAACTTCTGGACCGAAAGGCCACAGGTTTGAATTGGGGGAGCGGAGAGAGCCCCCACTGTTAGCCCCAGCTTCTGCCAACCCAGAAGTTCGAAAACATGCAAATGTGAGTGCATCAATAGGTACTGCTCCGGCGGGAAGGTAACGCCGCTCCATGTAGTCATCCCACATGACCTTGGAGGAGTCTACGGACAACGCCGGCTCTTCGGCTTAGAAATGGAAATGAGCACCAACCTCCAGAGTCAGACACGACTGGACTTAATGTCTGGGGAAAACCTTTACCCTTTACCTTAACTACCACCAATTCCTCAATACTTTATTTCCCATACCACCATATTTCGCCACAGCAACGTGTGGCCGAGCACAGCTAGTTATATAATAAGTGAAGACTTGTATATGCTATTTTTTTCGGCAGCCTTACCTTCCCATCTTGTTCATCCCTTCCTTCTGCTCTCTTCTGGCAGTCAGCCTTACACACTGTTAAAAAGGGGTTGATGCCCAGAAAACAAAACAAAGAGATAAATACCTGCAATTTAGGCACACACAAATGGTGAAAGTGGTTCCTCATGGAGCTCTTTTGCAATTAACTCAAAACTGAAAGTGGAGCTGATTGCAGTACAGTTGTGGCATTCCTGAGAACACTTGCCTTCAAGTTGTGTGAGAATATGCCAATTTCAAACCACAAAGGGAGTGGATGTATAACAGGAGGAAATATGGCACAAGTAACATAAAAGGAAGCAGACAAAATCAATGCTTAATTTTCAAAAAAAATATTTGTTAAGGCTCATAACTAGCTTTTTGTTGTTGATGATGGGAATGGGTGATTAATGAAGAGAGGATGTGCACTGGCAGCTACCGGCTTGATGGAATCTGATGGACTATTGAGTACATCTGATGACCATAGAACAAGCCTGTCCAACCTGTGGCCTTCAGGATGTTTGGGACTCCAACTCGCAGAAGCCCTAGCCAGCCTGTCCAGTCATCAGGAATTCTGAGAAGTGAAGTCCAAAAAAACCTGGAGGGCCACAGATGGCAAACCAAATGTCTTATGCCTCCTTGAAAATCAGCATCATTATTTAGTACATCCAATGGCCAGAAATTCTAACACTTACTCTTTGAGTCATGACTTCCAGAACATTCCAGCAAGCATAGTCAGTAGCTCTAGCATTTCTACTCCAAAAATAAAACTTCTCTAGATCTGCAAATGACTCAATAGAAAAACAGAGAGACACCTGTTATTATCATAAAATTGGGTTTCCTCATTTACTCCTGATTTCAGTTTTGCACTTTTTAAGTCTCAGTTACTAAGCATTCAAATACATATGCTGCTACATTGATGAAAAATGATGAACAAGCCTGATGAAGGAATAGCACGTGCATATTAATGGGCACTTGGGGAATCACCACATTGGGCTAGAAACTTCTGGGATGGTGGGAATAAAAAAGTGGCTTCCACAAGGTCATCAGTTTTCTAGCCTGGCAATTTGATATACACACAATAGAGAATGAGTGGCATTCTGCATTGCAGTTATGGGTTCCTAATCTAGAACCATGATTCAAATTCTACCCTGCTAAGTATTCATGATTGTGGAGCCATTGATATCCACAACTCACCTTATCTTCCAAGGAACTTTTTCAGCGGATGGAGATCTTATCTTCCTTACACCATGTCTTCAGTTCATGAGGGGCTATTTGAGGCATCCTGAATAACTGTACTTGATTATACCAGAGACCATCACTCAAAGTGATTCCCTGGGCTTAAGGTAATTTTTTTTAGTGGATCAGTTCCTTAGGTCAAGAATGTGATGCACTGGTGATATCTACAAAACAAAGTTGTAAAATATGTATGTAAGCTCACATCTCCCCTGGGGATTTGAGTACTCTAGGGTTGCAAAGAGGGTTGGACCTAGGAAGGCAAAGCCATTGGCAGATTATGTCCCCTTCATTTTAAGACAGTAAACATTGCCATGTACAACAAGCTTAAATCCTGTGATCACTGGTTCACAAGTAAATCCCACAGACACCCAATAAGGATTCCGCCTGAGTGGATGCATGCAATCTCTGTTTGGACAAGCCTGAGCTCAGTTCCAAGAAAAAATGTTTATGGGATACAATCTGGGTCTCAATTTCCTAATCTATATATATAAAAGGGTAATGAAATTTTGGCCTAGGACAAAACAACAAAACTACACATCCCAGAAACACTAAACTTGGCAGCACAACCCCTCATCCATGCCTCTATGTTCATACAACAAAAAGAAAAGAAAAATAAAGTCCTAATTAGAGGGAGAGGAATAATTGTTTTTATCCAATTGCTGCCAGTTAAAAGGCTAAGCTCCGCCCACTTAGTCTCCTAACAACCCACTCAGCCCAGGGGACAGGCAGAATTAGGCCTCACTTAGGCCTCTTCCCCACTGCCTATAAAATACAGATTAGCATATTTGAACTGGATTATATGGCAGTGTAGACTCAAGGCCCTTCCACACAGCTATATAACCCATTTATAATCTTATATTATCTGCTTTGAACTGGATTATCTTGACTCCACACTGCCATATAATCCACTTCAGTATGCAGTCGGACACAACTGGACTTAATGTCAGGAGAAAACCTTTACCCTTTACCTTAACTACCACCAATTCCTCAATACTTTCTCTCTCATACCACCATACTTCGCCACAGCAACGCGTGGCCGGGTACAGCTAGTATTAATATATATTTTATTCTCCAAGAAGGAGTAGAGACAACAGCAAAAGAAGCCATGAGCCAGATAATTAACCCTTGTGAATCTAATTTTGTCCATGACCTAGAGAGTCTCCATCCCTAATACATCAGTTTGCTCTGAATCATTAGGAAAAAAATAGCTGTTGTAAATCAAGGCTATGAAATAAGTAAAGAAATTCAGAGTCAGCTCCAATCTCAAATTCATTTGCTTTGAGGCTAGATCTGATTATTTTGTCTATGTGGGAGGGGGAAAAATATATCTCCTTGCCTATGTTTATTCATCTCTGCTCTACTCAGGGCAGTTTCACACAGCTCTTTAAAAATGTGATTGTTCCTGAGTCCTAGTCCATGCCCCCCCCCCAGAAAGTGCTTGCTTTTCTCTGGGGGGGGGGGTTCACATGCTCTGCAGGGCACCAGAACACAAAAGAAAACCCTTTTAAAAAGCCTTTAGGAAAGGAAAATAACTCACTCTGCAGCCATGTCCCCTTTTCCAGCATCCTCCTGGCTTGAACCGATGACGCACCAAGAGAAGGGGGGAGGAAAATTACTTTGGGCCCCCCTTCTCTTGGTGCATCATTGGTATGAGCCAGAAGAGCTCCGGAGAAAGGGAAATGGCTGCCGGGTGAATTATTTTCCTTTTTAAAAGACTTTTTAAGGGGTTTTGGGAGCAGATGAGAGCTGTCTTGGGTTTCTTGGGCTCCAGCAGCCCAAGAAACTCAAGACAGATGTGTAGATGGCCACCGGAGGTTATACAGCACAATCCCTGGTCCCATCTACACAGTGCCTACAGCTGGAAAGACACAGGTCTTCTGAAAGACCTGAGTCTTTCTAGCAGACAAATTACCTTGGCACAAAGCAGGGTTTTCCTGCTTTGTGCCGAAACTATTAGTTTTTCTCTGCAATATCATCTGGATACCCCAAGGGGAAATGCAAGACAGCACATGTTTTGTGCCCTGTCTGGATGGGCCCTCAGACTGTCTCACTACCAACGTGGGATTACTCTATGAATTAAATGTCTAGACAGTGAAAAATTTCATTTGCATATCATGTAATAAAAACAACTACTGAACTTGAAAGTGAAAGCCATAGCCACTTCCAATTCTGCACCAGCACTACTAGATAGAATGGGGAGAAAAATACTTGATGCATTGACAGAGTATCCAACTGTTTTCAGCTCAGTCACACTGGTTTTTCACAATTTGAGAATAGACTTTGCCCCATATATCTAAGTTTCCTGAGGGCAAGCAGCTGTTGCAGCAGGTCATACAAAAGCTTCTGCTGCTGAAAATAGCAGGGAAATGTCACAGAAAAGTCACTGTTGATGGATGAACACTCTTCATTTGCCAAGCAAAAAGAAATGAGATTTTCCTCAGTCTCCAGAGGCCAGGCGATATGATGTACGCAGACACTGACCATCAAGAATATTGCCTATAAAGCAAGTTGAGTGGGACAAAAATACCTCTGGGGACAGAATTGGTTTAAGATATCATAACCCAATATGTCTGAATATCTATTCACTGAACATGTCCTGCCTTTCTACCAGGATAGGGACCTAAGGCAGTGTGCAACACAGCTAACAACCAACCATAGAAGTAAAAAAATAGTTTTATAAAATTTAAAAACTATCAGATCAAAAAAGCACTGTATCTTCCAATAGGGGAAAATCCTGTATAAGCAATAATAATAATAATCTTCATTTGCCATTAGAAGGACAACCAGGGTAGGAGTGAGTGGGTAAGCCAACTTCCCATTTGAAGAAGTTCCACTACTTGGGAACAGGTACCAAAATGGCCGTTTCCTGCATTTTCGCCAAAGATATATGTGCTTTTTGTTTTGGTTACATTAAGACCTAGTTTATAAGGCCTGTAGTGTGGTACCATCTGAAAAGATGCTTTCTGGTATCCAGCTTCATGTGATGTAGGCAAGGTTACATCATGTAATATCATGGCAACCAGATGAAGCCCCTGGTGGCGCAATGGGTTAAACCCTTGTGCCAGCAGGACTGCTTACCAAAAGGTTGGCGGTTCAAATCTGGGGAGCAGGGTGAGCTTCGTCATGAGAGAAGCCTCCCACATTCAGGCATCCCTTGGGCAATGCCCTGCAGACAGACAATTCTCTCACACCACAAGCGATTTGCAGTTTCTCAAGTTGCTCGTTACACACAAAAAAGGCAACCAGATTGCTCGTTGTAGAGGTGGCATGCTTTTTCTCTTGTTATTTTATATTGTACTAGCTGTGCCCGGCCACGCGTTGCTGTGGCAAAGTGGTGGTGGTATTGGTTAAAAATTGTTGTGTAATTTTTATTTGACGTTATTTGTATTTTTTAATTAATTTTATTGTAAGTTATCTTTTTATTTATTATATTTTATTATTTTCTTGTCTAATTTTTAGTTATTTTTGTTATTATGGTATTTTATTGTATTAATTTTTTAGTGTTTTTAATTTTTTTTAGTGTTTTTTATTATTTTTTATTGGGTTGCTAGGAGACGAAGCTGGAGGAGCTTAGCCTTTTAACTGGCAGCAATTGGATAAAAGCAATTATTCCTCTCTCTCTAATTAGGACTTTATTTTTCTTTTCTTTTTGTTGTATCAACCTAGAGGCGTGGATGATGGGTTGTGTAGTCAAATTTCGAGGTTGGGGGACCTGTAGTTTTGTTGTTTTGTGGGTGGCCGTGATGCCATCACTCTTTTATATATATAGATTAGATTGGGTTTTAAAAATATATACAATCTATCACCCAGGATTTCTTGTGTATGAGAGGCAGTGAGAGGAAGGAAGGAAGGAAGGAAGGAAGGAAGGAAGGAAGGAAGGAAGGAAGGAAGGAAGGAAGGAAGGAAGGAAGGAAGGAAGGAAGGAAGGGAAGAAAGGAAATGTTCCTCATGCCACCACCACTTTCCAATTGCCAGAATAATTTTTGAAAAGTAAGACTAAGCATAGATTACATCCAACATGAATGAATCAGGCTCAAATCCAAAGCAGTGAACTGGGAGAATCTTGGAAATAAATCTCAAGGAATACTAAGGGACTGAGAAGCGGAGTGGGCAGATCAAAAGACAATCTGGCAAGATGGCACTACCTGGAGGAATCCTCCACCTTGTGTGACTGTGGAGCAGAACAAACAACTCCGCATATGTATGCTTGCCCACAATGCCCTGCCTCATGTACGGAGGAGGAGTTGTTTAAAGCTACGGACAATGCGGTTGCTGTTGCCCGTTTTTGGTCCAAAACTATTTAGTTGCTTGTGATTTCCTTTTTTCCCCCCATCATTTTGAAATGTATTTGTCGTGCAATGCTTTTGACACGAAATAAATAAATAAACTAAGGGACCACCATATTATCAAATGAACAAATAAAAAAAAAACAGGATCCTGTGTCCCAGGATGAAACCCCCCTCTGCACCATCATTTCTTCTAAATATAAATAATATCTTTCAAATATAGATCGAGGGTTTGATATCAATTTAATTCCCATGACCAAATGCTATGGAATTCTGGGAATTGTAGTTTGATGAGGCATCAGCGCTCTTTGGCAAAAAAGGCTAAGATACCTTGAAAAACAACAATTCCCTTGATTCTATAGCATTGAGCCATGGTAGTTAAAGTGATGTCAAACTGCATTATTTACTTCTATAGTGTAGATGCAGAGAAGGAAAGAGAGGCTGGGGGGAAAGAATGAGTTGGGAGGGAGCCATTTTCCAAACTGTGAGCAACATGATGATGATGATGATGATGATGATGATGATGATGATGATATTTATTATCTGCCCCTCCTTTTGGATTGAGGCAGAGTACAACATAGTTAAATACATCTATAAAATCACATATTAAACATATTAAAAGCATATATTAAAACATACGCACATGTTTAAAAACCTGAGACAAAAGTTAAAACACACTCACCATATTAGTAGGATCAGTAGGAGCCCCTAGTGGTGCAATGGGTTAATCCTGTGTGATGGCAGAACTGCTGACCTGAAGGTTGCCTGTTCGAATCTGGGGAGAGCGTGGATGAGCTCCCTCTGTCAGCTCCAGCTCCCCATGCGAGGACATGAGAGAAGCTTCCCACAAGGATGGTAAAACATGAAACATCCAGGTGTCCCCTGGGCAATGTCCTTGCAGACAGCCAATTCTCTCATACCAGTAGTGACTTGCAGTTTCTCAAGTTGCTCCTGACATGAAAAAAAGGAGGAACTGAAAACTACCAACTAATTTTCAATTCGGTGCCTGGATTCATTTTTACTTCCAAATAATGATCTGTATTTATTTGAAGCGGATGTTTCTTTCTGCTGTCCAGAAGAAATACTTCCAACAAATGCCTTAGCTGAGTACAGTGGAGTGTTCTTGTTATGTTGTCAGATTAACAAGTAACAAGGAAATTGTATGGAACATCCAAGTTGTTTCCAAGCAATTTCATCATTATTTTCCAATACAATCCACAAACTAAGGGGGGGGGGGGGGAGCAAAATCAAAACCAAACAGTAATTCTGGGTAGAGTGCAACTGTTAACACTAATTCTGATCTGAAAAAAGAGTATTCTGGCAAGCTACATTTGTGTCCTGCTTCAGTTCAGAAAAGATGGATTATTTTTGTTCCAGTCCATGCTGCCATTTCTCTTACCAATCCATATAACTATTCCATCTATTGTCTATGTTGATCTATTTATATAAAGAAATAAAATCCTGTTTGTTTGCTTGCTTGCTTGTTACCTACTTTTCCTCACAGCTCAAGGTGGGGTACTACATGGTTAAAACACACATATAGAATGCAATGCTATTAAAATGCATATATTAAAATACACAGAACAAAGATTCACTAATAATACTAATAAAATGTAAAGTTAAAGTTCACAGCTTTAAATTGACTATTTGCATTTAAATTCACATTCAAATGCTTTTTTCCCTAACATTTTTCACTGAATCTATTTTTTTAAAAACAGTTTGAACTACAGCCTTCAGAGAAGTGCAAAATCTAACAAATGTTAGACACCACCACAAGTTCCTCTGAAAGAAATGGGGTCATACTGAAAATTACAAAAAGGTAGTTCTTCAGCTTAAAGGGCCTCTTCTAGGTAAGATCATTTGACAATGTTAGAATACTACTTAGATCAAGGCAGGTTTCAGATGTCCCATTTGTGGATGGCATGTGTCGAAAGATTTTCTAAATATGATTGACCTTGTTAAGGAAAGCATAGTCAAGCATTTCATGTATATAAGAGAAGTGCAGAGAGTCTTTTATATCAATACTTGCATCTTGCACTGTTGTCAAACCATTTCAACATATAGTTTCATGTGAAGAATCAATTGTACAGCCAGTCCAACCTTCCAGTGATCATCCTCCATCTTGGTCACAGGTATGGAAACTATACAAGGTCAAATTTCCAGTGGAAAACTGACAGGAAATACCAGGTGTTATGGTCTATTTTCAGAGGCAAACCTCACTGAAGACTAATAATTGCCAGGATCCTATAGTAGGATGGTCATATGTTGATGATGACTTGGAGAGACTGGATTTCTTCACATGGGGAGGCGTTTGAAGGCTTCTGTGGGTATAAGACCTGCAGGGACAGTCTATCTTCAACACTTGTCACATGTACAGCCTCTTCACGAATTTTGTTTGCAACATCGGTGAGGATGCGGAGCTGATTATGAGCCTCCATGATCCTGACCAACCCAAGTTCATTAGGGGCTGTCTGGATAGAGTATTTCAGGAAGTCTGCCCCCCCCCCCCACTCCACTTCTTTGGATATTTGCAACATACCCTCCCATCGCCTGAAGTTAAACCAGATAGGAATCCCCCCCAGTAAGTGCGATTTTTTTTGCCTAGCCCATATTGTGGATTTGAGATATTAACTCAGGATTGTGTCTATAATGTAAGGTCTCACTGGCAGATTATGAAGGAGCAGGTGATCAGTGGGCATCTTGGCAACCCCTTTGTGGGTGAAGGGTGGGCCTCTGGAACAGCCCCTTGAGCAGCTGAATCTAGCCTGGGCAGCTTTCTTTCGCTTGTAGAGTTCTGAGGCTTGGGAGGGAGCCTGAGATTGGTGTCAAGGTTAGTGCTGACACAATAAGGATGTGGATGAATGTTTATTTCTCCCAACATTCAAGTTGGGTTCAAATACAGAATGTGTTGACCTCAGACTGCCCCTAGACTATGTTTGTGTGCTTGGCTGATTTACAGAGACTCATTTGGCAGGACAACAGACTAGACTTCCAGTAAAGGCCTACCGGGGTGAGCAACTCAGTTGGATTGCACTCAGGGTCAAGTACATGCCCATGGATAGCCGGAGCCTGGAGGTGGTGATCATGAAGCGATACTTGTCCCTCAGATTAGACCCACACCAAGTTGCTCCCCCCAATCAACTTGGTAAGATCTCCCAGGAATTATTCAATAAAGTTGGCCGTAAATGGCATTTACTTATCCAGTCTTCTGTGTCTTGTCTCATGGGTTTCAAAAGGTCATCTTCTACAATATTTTTAAAATATTTTTTGCATGAAACTAAGGTTGTATACACTGAACCATCAAAAAGCAAATGTACCATTTTCTCAAGCACCCATTTGGTCAATTTTGAATTTTTGAATATTTTGAAATTCTGGATCAGGGATGTTCAATCTGTGTGTGTATGTATGCGTATACAAAACTCCACAATAAATTTGACAGATATGTACTATTCCAAAGGTGCCACACATCTAATCCAGTACCAGTGCAGGTCGTGAATGCAGGACTTTGATGGATAAGCTATCTATGACATACCCCACCCTCTGCATGTTCAAATAATGTATATGGAATTCCAAGAGAAGGAATACATAGTAGTAAGAGCAATATGAAAAAAATTACAAGGAGTTGTTGGAAGTATGAACAGTGCTCTGAATTCATACACCTATCCTGTTTTCATATTAGGCCTTTTTCCAGCTGCACTAAAGCAGAATTAAAATATGATTTAGCATTATTGAGGCGGGAGGTTAAAGAACCCCAGGAAATACCATATATGGGCAGAGATGGCGAGGGCTAGCGACCCGGGTGCATAAACTCACAGAAACATGTGATTTCTAGGAAATCATGTGTTTCTGAAGAAATGAAAGCTAAAGATAAACAAACAGCGCATGCGTACGCAGGCGCTCTGAATGATTGTGAACACGGCACAGAAAGAGTGCGGCCGGACCGCTGGTCAGCGCTGATTGGGTCCAAGTCAAGCAGCGTCACAACTCTAAGCCAATGAATTTGCTTGTGGGCGGGCATAACCCGAACCCTGTAGTGTGTATAAATATTTACTCAGCCCGCCGCTGGGGGTTCTCCCTGGGAAAAGCACTTATTTTGTGCGAGGGGGAACCCTAGTGGCCATTAGCCAAATAAAACTGCTTTCTTGGAATTATTCCAGTTGTTCGTCTCCAATCCCTCCACTGCGCTCAACAAGGACCGTAGCACAAAGGTTCCGCTACATTATTATTATTGTAAGTACTATACCTGCTGGGATTTTGTTCTAGCCCCTCCCCCAAATTTGTGGATGCTTAGGTCTAGTTATATATAATGATGTAGTAAAACAGTGTCCTGTATATAAAATGACAAATTGGATTTAAGTGTGTGTGTGTGTGTACAGAATCAGTTAAAAGGAAGGGCTTATTGTATGTGTTTGAAAGCTGATACCATTTTCCTTCTGTTATTTATAAACATACATCTACAAGGGCACCCATTTCACTCTTTGTTTTCTTAAAGAAACTTCTGTATATCTATGACAAAAGAGTTACATAGGATTTCGGAGGAATGGTATCAATCCCCATGGTATGTTATTGTAATATGTTCAGTTCTTAGAGTCAAAACTAACTGCAAATTGCAGCAACATGAGTAAAATGTAATTTAGGAAACTTTGTCCTCTCTTGCAACTCTTGTCAGTAAGATACATCTGGCAAGTTCCTAAGCAGTTCTGTGATTTCCACACAATTTAAAAATTATTGGATTTTTTTTAAAGAAAGAGGACAGTATAACTGCTCTTGTATCACTACTCTTGTGGACTTGTTTCTCCCTCCTCCTCTTCCTTCCCTCCCTCCCTCCCTCTTTCTCTATACTTTAAGTTACATATTTAAGTTTCATTTTCTCTTCTAAAAATTCAACAGCCTCCTTAAGGCAAGTGATATTTCATCTCTGCCATATACAGGTTTTTTTCTTCCTCTTATTTTAATGGTCTACTTTGGAAATCTTTTAAGCAAAAAGATCAATTATCTGAACAGTTGGTACTTGTAAGTAGTTTTAGGATACTGGCTGTTCTTTTTCATGAACTGAATGCTCAAATTAAAGAAACCTGTGCTAGCAAGCAATCTATGGAAATATAACTAACTTTTTACAGGTGTTACTGTTGGCTATTTCCTCCCCAGCTTTAAGAGATCGTATTTCTTTCTCTTTTTTTGCCTCATTAAGCCTGACAACTAACTTTTAACTTGGCATGTGTTGTGTTTTCTTCCAACTGTATGGTTCTATGATTCACTTGCAGTATTCAGATTAACTTCCAGTTTCCAAAACAATTAATGTATGTTTTAGAATAATAAGGTATTTGTCTTTTTAAAAAAAATATTGAAGTTTTACATATATACTTTAAAAAAGAAACTCTGATAGTGGGTAAAGATTTGTGGGAGAAGGGATAGGGAGATGTAGGGAAGAGGAAAAGTGAAAAAAAAAAACCCAAAAATTAAAAAATGAATTTTTGTCTTTAACTTCCAATCTTCCTTCTCATGGATTTATTTCTGTTACATCACTTATTTACTTTGTTGATATGAGCTTCTCCTATATCTGAGCCTCTGGTGGCTCAGTGTGTTAAAGCGCTGAGCTGCTGAATTTGCAGACCGAAAGGTCCCAAGTTCAAACCCAGGGAGCAGAGTAAGCGCCCACTGTTAGCTCCAGCTTCTGCCAACCTAGCAGTTCGAAAACATGCAAATGTGAGCAGATCAATAGGTATTGCTCTGGCAGGAAGGTAACGGGGTTCCATGCAGTCATGCCAGCCACATGACCTTGGAAGTGTCTATGGACAACGCCGGCTCTTCGGCTTAGAAATGGAGATGAGCACCAACAACCAGGGTCGGATACGACTAGACTTAACGTCAGGGGAACCTTTACCATATATATATATATATATATATATATATATATATATATAGAGAGAGAGAGAGAGAGAGAGAGAGAGAGAGAGAGAGAAATGCAACTGACTTATAATCCAAACACAATTCGCTATAAACTATTTAGTGTATCCAGATGCAAGATGGCAAAATTAAAGTACATAAAGCAGTGGTTCTCAACCTGTGGGTCCACAGGTATTTTGGCCTACAACTCCCAGAAATCCCAGCCAATTTACCAGCTGTTAGGACTTCTGGGAGTTGAAGGCCAAAACATCTAGGGACCCACAAGCTGAGAACCACTGACATAGAAGATATGTAGTTCCTAATTACTGCATTTTCCAAAAAGCCAGATCATTGTGTATATTAGCCACACCAAAAATGTAATTATTAGGCAAACGTGTGCTATATTATTGCCAAGTCCTGCTTTCAGCAAATGCACACCTTTATGTTAGAACTGTAACTAAGGAATGAAAGTGTTAGGATAAATCAAAACAGAAGATGGGAATCTGTTCTGGGTTGGTCAGGGAGATTTTATCTCAGCACAATAAGCCAAGACTTAAGCATCTGCTACTGCTTCAAGAAAGTACAAATCTCAGGATTCCATAGCTGGAACCATAAGAAACAGCAGACCAGCTCTGTGGCTGTGGATTCTAATTTCCCTTTCCTAAACTGTAAATTCCAGAATTCTCTAGGATGGTGTGAAGACGTGCCTCTTCAACTGCAGGCAGAGGATAATCTTGTCATCCCAATCACTGCCATTAATAGATATATGGAGGTCCCTCTTCACAGATTAATCTGTGAGATTCTCTTCACAGAGGTTTCTTCACACTCAAAGGAAAAACTTCTGTTTAACTCTCACCCAGTGTTTTAGAGTCACAGTCTTTCTCTTGAATGAAACAGTAACAAAGTTTATTTTATTGTTGTCTGGCACAGAAGCATGTTGGTTACATTGGAGCTTTGCTTTCTTAGTTGAAATACAATGTTACAGTATTGCTTTCTCTCACACAGCCTTGCAAACACAACAAGGAACACTTCTTAATTTGCAGAGGCAGAACTTTGACTATTCTCAACTTATTATATTAGTTATCCCAGCAAATATCTTCTGTTAACACATTCCTTAACCTATCTTCACTGACAACTAACTATCCTGTCCTCTCAGATAGCTTTCCCCAACCTAATTGCTTTAGAATGTTCAGCTGCTTCTCTAACTGCCAATTACACTTTTAAACTCTGGCACATGCTCATTTACATATGACCAATCCGGTCGCTGCTATGTAAATCAGCTCCTCTCTTAATATCAGATTCTGAGTGCTACAAAATGGCGGTTCACACACCAACCCTGCAAGGTAAGCTATGTCTTAACTATTACAACAAGTTCTAAATCTCCCATATAATTACGCATTTCGCTACAGATGGAATCAGAGTACTTAAGGTAGAATCATATTGCTATAGCTGTATAGTATGAATGAACTCATATAAAGCGGCTCTATGTGTGGCCAAAATACTTTGTCACCTTTAGGTTTACTACACCAAGATATGTTTATTTCACATATATGTGCCTATAGTAAGGTAAAGGTTTTCCCCTGACGTTAAGTCCAGTCATGTCTGACTCTGGGGGTTGGTGCTCATCTCCATTTCTAAGCCAAAGAGCCGGCGTTGTCCGTAAACACCTCCAAGGTCATGTGGCTGACATGACTGCAACGAGTGCCGTATATGTGCCTATACAGAGATATATTATAGTCAATTCTATGGATGAGAGGTGCACATTTATCCTTGGGGTCCAAGAGTACATCTTCCCCAAATATCCTTTCTCAAAACAGCCAGAAAATGTTCACTAGCAAACCAAAGTTTCTGAGGGGTACAATTTGTCACTGCAGATCATTTTTGTCACCATGCCTGTGTTAAGCCTGTGGGGTCTTTTTTTTCCCCCAAACCAAAGTGAGTTGATACAAAAATGCAAAAAGGATTGGGTCCTGTGGGTACTTTCAGAGACTAACTAAATACCTGGAGGGAGGCCCATGGGCTACATTTTGCTATCATAATGTTCAGAATAATAAAAAAATGTTACAATCAAAAGCAACAGCCCTGTATCCATATCCAGGATAAATTAGATTAGAGGCTGATCTGTGAAATATTTGATTCATGATGAATGATGTACTGCAGTGGGAGCTTCTCCTGAGATGAGGCATGTGTTTGCTTCTATCCTTTAAGACAGATAAAAAAGCACATCCGCATTAATGTCATAATGTAGATATTCATCTAGGTCTGCTCTAGTGGGCTTAGGCACAACTCACTATTAATGACATTGGATCTGATTTAGTCTGGGCCACATCACTACTCTTTGTTGAATGTTCTTGGGTAGCTGTCCTCCTTTTGCAATCCCCTCATCAGTAGGGAAGATGAATAGTAAAGTAAAGGTTTCCCCTGACGTTAAGTCCAGTCATGTCTGACTCTGGGGGTTGGTGCTCATCTCCATTTCTAAGCCAAGGAGCCAGTGTTGTCTGTAGACACCTCCAAGGTCATGTGGCCGGCATGACTGCATGGAGTGCTGTTACATTCCCGGCAGAGCGGTACCTATTGATCTACTCACATTTGCATGTTTTCGAACTGCTAGGTTGGCAGAAGCTGGAGCAACAGCGGGTGCTTACTCCGCTCCTGGGATTTGAACCTGGGACCTTTCAGTCTGCAAGTTCAGCAGCTCAGTGCTTTAACACACTTCGCCACCGGGGCTCCTTAGATGAGTAGTAGTCAATGAGGAATTGTGAAGATGACCAAGTAGTGTATTTAAGAGGCCACAAAATGTGGGAGGAAGAATTCCAGGAGACAAGGATAAATTACAAGATAAAAGGTCTATTACATGGAAAGATGGAGTCAACCCAGAGAAAAAGGGGCTTTCAATGGAGGACATGGTTTTATATCAGGAAAAAAATGTAGGACCATATACTCATTAATAGCCAAGGCATTCTACCTTATTCAAACTTTTAGCTAGCTTGGACACACAGACTCTACACCAGGGGTCCCCAAACTAAGGCCCGGGGGCCGGATGCGGCCCTCCAAGGTCATATACCTGGCCCCCACTCTCAATTTTAGACATAGGCTTGCCCGAAGTCTGAAGTGACTTGAAGGCACACAACAACAACAATCCTACTTAACTTGACTATCTCATTGGCCAGAAGCAGTCCCACACTTCCCATGGAAATCCTGATAGGTTTATGTTGGTTAAAATTGTTTTTATTTTAAATATTGTATTCTTTCATTTACTAATATTGTGCAATGGTAATAATATATTGTGTATACATATAATATTAATAATATTATAATGTAATACAATATCATATTAATTTATTTATTACAGTATTTCTATCCTGCTCTTCTCACCCAATAGAGGACTCGGGGCGGCTAATAATAATAATACAATGTAATAATATTGTATAATATAATATTAATTATATATTATATATTACATGTAATATTACTAATAATATTATAGTATATTGGTATAGTACAATATAGTAATATATAATGCTGATATTGTGCTCTGCTAATAATATATTGTATGTACATAAAACTTGTAAGCTGCTCTGAGTCACCTTCGTGGTGAGAGGGGGTGGGGTATAAATAAATAAATGTTGTTGGGGGAGGGTTTGCACTACAAATAAGGCATGTACAGTGTGCATAGGATTTGTTTTGGGTTTTTTTTTCAAATGATAATTTGGTCCCTCAACATCTGAGAGACCATGAACCGGCCCTCCACTTAAAAAGTTTGAGGACCCCTGCTCTACACTATTTGTTGAAGCCTTCCTCACCAAGACTGCTGAGGAAAAACTATCACTTAACCCATGGTAATTGCATGACTATCTTTCATAAAGACTAATCTATTGGGAAGTGATGAGGGGAGGAGAAATCCAGGTGAAAACATGATTGGAAAGAAGACAAAGTTCAGCTGGGAATGCTTATTTCCTTAAGTGAGGGAAAAGCTGCTTAATATACTCACCTGGTTCCAGAGGTGCAAACAGGTAGGAAATTGAAAATAAAAGCACTCTCGGGCTTATTCTGTGACCCATGTCATTATGGGTCTCAGTGGGAAGGATTTATTATGCTTCCCCTATCAGACAACCTGCCCACAACTATTCCAATTTTTTTTAAAAATCCACATGACAAAGTTATTTCCATCCATATAGCTGACTTTGCAGATGAAACAAAGTATTTATTGCTTGCATGTAAAAAGAAAGATGAAAACCTTCTAGGAAACTCTCTATTCCATCAATCAATGAATAGTTAATGTGCAGCAATAATAGTAAAACTGAGAAGGGGTTTGAGGGGAAATTCTCCCTCTTTATAGTTGACAGGGATAGAAAATATAGACCCAATGTTTTCTTTACACATTTCACGTTGCTATAAAAGTTGTTAGTATGATATAGGTAATCTGGCATTGTAAAAGTTACTCAAATGTCTCTCAGCTTGTACTCTTTTTTATATGCATTTTATTCATTCCTTTTATGATCAAAATAAAGCCAGCAACATGTAATTCAAAATGAGAAACCAACATTTTTTCTACAAGGAAAATGAACATTCTCCATTATAAGATGTACAAAGGAAAGCAAGGGGACTTCACTTTCTTCTGACTATATGTGAGAAAGAAGAGGTGGGCCCAAAAGCAATATCCTGGCCCAAAAGACCACAAACATCAAGCACATCACAGTTAGACATGGTTTCCAGCACTGCCTCCCTCTCATTCTAAATAGTTGTTTTGTTTTTGTTTTTTAAAAGAAAGAGTTAAATACATCCTGCAACCATCAAATACTATGGTGGCAGGATATCCTTTTGGATATTTGATGCTTACCTAAGTACTACATCAAAATTTGGCAACATTATTTTTGGGGACTATGGGTACATCTACACACTGAAGATGAAATGCAGTTTGACACCACATTTACTGCCATAGCTCAGTGTTATGGAATCCTGGGAGTTGTGGTTTGGTGAGTCACCAGTACTCTTTGGCAGAGGAGACTAAAGACCCTACAAAACTACAACTCCAATTAATCTTTAGCATTGAACCATGGCAGTTAAAGTGGGGCAAAACTGCATTAATTCTATAGTATAGATGTACCCTATACCACCTAGAACACTTTTTAAACAGAAGGCCATTTCCCGCCCCTTCAGACTGTTGGGGGGCAGGATTATAGTTTTTTAAAAATACGAACAATTATTTTGCACACTACAGACATCTTATTTGTGGTACCAAAAATGAAAGACCAATATAATTAAAATGGAAAAACAATTTTAACCAACATAAACTTACCAGTACTTCCATGAGAAGTGTGGGCCTGCTTTTGACTGATGAGATGCTGAAGTTAATTAGGATTGTTGTTTTGTGCCTTCAAGACATTTCAGACTGTGACCTTAAGCCTAAAGTTTAGGGCAGGGGGCAAGATAAATTAGCTTGGAGGGCTGCAACCGGCCCCATTAGATTTGGGGCCCCTGACTGACAGACAACCTTTCAGTAGACTTGTCAGTTGGGGAACTTTGAGGGTTGTAGTCCAAAATCGACTTTGCAATCTTTGGTTTCAGCTTAAGGAACTTGAGCAGCACAAAACTTCACAGCAAACACTTGGCATACAGGCAGGCATCGGTCCTGCCTTTAAAAAACACTTGTGCAAACTGAGCAATTTGCAACACTTTCCCACAAAGACTAATTTGATGTGATCATCACAATTCTCTTTTGGTGAATCGCCAAGGATGAAAAAACAATTGGAGACGGAGATCCATCAGGAATTTGAAGTGATTTTTTAACATTCATTGCAATCAGTAATGCACCCACTTATTCTGTCCTCATGCACTTTCTCTTCATCAGATACATCTAGATTACCTTCTTTAGATTGATTCGCCCCATAGCAGTATTGTTTCCAAAAAGAATATTTCAAAGTAAGCACATAGAAGGGGAAAAATGAAACCGGTTTCACATTTCAAATAACTTCAAAGTGAAACGGCTCATTTTCCCAAGCTATACTTTATGTGATCAATCATAGCACAAGAGCATAAACCCCTATTCAATATTCCTTCACAAACAACAAATGGTATCTAAGCTATCTAAATTGTTTCTGACGAGGTTTCTTTGTACATAGAATTCCCAATCCTCCATGTATTTTCTGAAAGTATTGACATTACAATTATCTTGTTAATCAGGAGTAGAAACAATTTTGTCAATCTCTCTGGCAAATAAAGTTGGCTCACCACATTCATGGGTTTCACTTTCATTGATTTGAATGATACTATTGCAGTATCATTAAGATTTTGAACTTCTTCCTTCATTTCTCCCTCTTCATTTTCCCATCGATACAACACCCAGATCTGAAACCATTTTCTCCATTGTTTCCTCCTCACTTTCCAATCAAATGAATCCGGCTTTTAAACCATTTCCAGCATTATTCCCTCCCCACTTTTCCATCAAAGCAATATCCATATTTGAAACAATTTCCTCTGTCACTCCCCCACCATCTTATCAAAATATTTGTTTCTAGAATAGTAGTTCCCTCTACACCTTCCCATTAAAACATCTAGTTTTTAAGCATTTCCTCTATTGTATCCTCCTCCACATCAAACAACCTCCAGTTTTTAAACCCTTTCTTTCTTGCTCTCTTTTCACTTTCCCATCGAACAACATTCAGTTTTGAAATACTTTCCTTCCATGCTCCCTCCTAACCTTTCTATTAAATCAAAATCCAGATTGGAAACTCTTTCTTCCCTCCACACTATACCATCAACGTGTCATTTGGTTTTTAAACGCTGTCATTGTTCCCACTTTACATTTCCATCAATACAACATCCAGTTTTTAAAATTTTTCCTCCTTGCTCCCTCTTTCTATTCAAAAACATATAAAAATTTTAAACATTTTCCTCTATTGCTCCCTCTCACTTCCCACCTAAGCAGCAATGAGATTTCCTCCCATGCTGCCTTCCCACCTTCCCATCAAAACAACACCCATCTCTTAAACCCTTTCCTCCATGGCTCTATCCCCACTATAACCTATGAAGAACCATGTTTTAAAACTCTTTCTTCTCTTGCTACTTCCACACTATCTTGTCATCTAAAATCTCAGGTTCTTCCTGGTATGTGGCTACAATGGATCAGCCCAAACAGATTCACAAGGCAGGAGTCAAAGGTAGGACAGAAAACCAGTTTATTCATCTCTGGCCAGAGTGGACACTAGAGCTAGAAGTGTGTGCAGTACCCATTTTTCCCATTTCATCTGTTCGTTTTGGGCAGAAGCATGAAATGGAAACCCCTCCCCGGAATGAAAATAAGCTCAAAACGAAAGAAAGCGGGAGTAGGAACTCATTCCTTGCCTGCTTTTCATGTCATGTGGCCCTGCTGAGAACTGCTGCCTACTCTTTACCTCAGAGCCCTGCCTCTTGGGCTAACTGTCTCCTCGCCTGCTGCCTGCCTCACCTCGCCCAACGTTGCTCGTCTCCCCTGCAGACCAAGGGGAAAGCATTATAGAAATAATGGTCTCTTAAGCTCTGTCTTTAAACCTAGTTATCTTCTGCAGACCAAAAGGAAAGCATCACAGGAGGAGTGGTATCTTAAGTATAACTCTGATGCTTTTAATCCAGGTCAGATTGCCAAAAATGATGGGAAGGAGAGGGGAATTCTCCCCCATTGCACAAGTTAATGAAGAAGTGGAGTAGTGGGGCTGGGCTCTGGACTGTCTATGTGTGGTGCGTGGAGCATCTTTGACATTTAGCAGGAAAGAATGGTGCCCTGCCCTGCCTCCCTCCTGCTGTTGCTCCTGGAGAAGTTAGAGGGTGGGGCCAGCAGAGGAAAGAGGAAATGTTTTTAAGGAGATTTAATTTATAGAAAGAAAAAGAATCCCTAAAAATCGGGGGATTGCACAAATGTTATAAAACTTGGTGGGCTAAAAGTGGTAGATGTGCCCTCCATATTTGGTGATTTTCAGCCACCTGGCCCTAGAACCGAGGGGAAGGGGAGCCTGGGGAAGCCCACCCATAGTGGCCAATTGGTTGAAAATTTTCAGAACAAAAACATTCATTCGGAAAAGAACCCGTTTTTGGGAGGAGCATGAAAGGAGGGGGGGCTTGCGAATGAAAAAACAGAAACAGAAATGGATAGCAATTCTATACAATTGCACAAGACTACTGGGGACTGATTTCCAAATTTAGCATGTCCCTCAAGCCCAAACATAAGAATTGTATAGAAAAATTACATGCATTTAGAAACCTGAAGAATGGAGGCAATTGGCAAAGTTTCAAGATGCATGGTCTCATTCGATATGGAGGCTCATCTGTGCCTGTCAATGGATTGGCTGCAAATTTTAAGAAGTGTCAATCTCAGTTGCTGATTGGCTGAGTGATCTGGTGAGGATTTCAAAAAAGCTGTCACTAGTTGAATTTGAAGCTTGTCTGGTGTGTCCGCCTCCCTGGGAAGATCTTAGAATGGTATTTGGTCATGGATAGGAGATAATGGGTGCTTGAGAGGATGATCCCTGAGGACACAGTTCCCAAGTCTGGGATAATGGGATTACCAGGCACCCTGATCTGTCCTGGGATTTTGATACAATGGGTGCTTAGGCACTCTAATAAGCTTTGCTGATGTGGCAAGGAGTGAGGAGTGGGTAAATGGGGTTATTTTTTGGGGGGGGGGGGGTTGGTTCCTGCTGGGCTTGGACCCTTTGTGATGCAGGAGGAATGGTTGAGACTGATTTCTGCTTATAGTGATGATTCAAGTATGGGGAAATGTTTGGTGCTTATGCAAACTTGGGGCCAGACCCCTGAGGCAGGTTCTATGTGATTTTTGGATTTGGTAGAAAGAGCAGAGTGGAGTTTTTTGAAGCAATTCATCCTTTTCTTATTTTTGGAGTCCATTTTCAATAATTGCAAGAAAACATCATTTTTTAAAAAATTTTAAATGCTTTCTTCCATTGATGCCTCCACACCTAACCATCAAAACAACATTCAACTTTTAAACACGTTCCTCTATTGTTTTCTTCCAATCTTCCATCCAAGCACAAACCAGATTTGAAACCCTTTCCTCTATTGCTCTGCTCTCTGTCCAACTTCCCATCAAAAGAACATCAAGTTCCTCCTCACCTAACATTAAAACAACATCTTATTTTGGATCCCTTTCCTCCCTTGCTTCTTCCTCACCTTCTCATCAAAGCAGCATCCAGTAGGGTTGTGCAATCTGGGTAAACTGCTATCAGTTTCAGTGTCCTGGATTTTGGTGGGCGTCCCAATCCGTTTTTTGAGAACTTCCAAAATTCGGGAGGTCAGTAATCCATTTTCAATCTGCAAAGCTGAAAGATTTGTTTTCTATCCGGGCCATTATGGGGGAGATTTCCCATGCTCTCTTTCCCGTCATTTATGAATTGTTTGGCCTTATATTCATAACTAAGACCAGGTTTAAAAACACCAGAGATAAGATACCACTCTTTCTGCAATCCTTTTCTGTCTGTAAAGAAGATCTGGATTTAATGCTTTGTTAAAACTGTTTCTACTCTAGAGGAGGCAGGAGCTGCAGATGCACACACCTCACAGCTCTCTCCCTGAAGGAGGAAGTTTTCCAAGGCCTTTAACAGAGGCTTCCCATTTCCCAGGGAAGGAAGCGGGATCAACCTGGAGGTATCCTGCCCTGGGCTTCCTTTAAAAAGCCCTCCCTTCTCTTGATCTGGAGGCCCTGGAAAGGAGACCTGCCATTGCCTTAGAATGCCTCTGAATTTAAAGCTGTTATCTTCAGATCTTCTTCTTTCCTCATAGACTCCACCAGCTCCTCACTACTATCTTATGCCCCTTCTACAGTGCCATATAAAATCCAGTGTAGTGTATATTTGACATACTTTCAGTTTTTTCACATTTGTTAGGAGTGCTGAATTCTTAATCCACCCTAGTTCAAATCTTTTCTCTGCCATGATGGCCTGAATTAATATATTTTCTAACCATCAGTCCATTTGTATTATGGGTAGGCTAATACTGGCCTATCTCACCATGTCATTTAAGGCATTGGAACAATATGTGAAGAGCTTTAACCATTAAAACTTTGCCTAACCTAAGTTTATAACCTTCACTGTAATGAGTACAAGCAAATTGCCCAAATGCTTCCCTTGCCATCATGTTCACTTTTCTTTCCACTCTGCCAATAGAGAGAATTTCATGGGAGGGAGATGAAAATATTAGCAATGGAGATGTTCATAGCTGCATGGACTGAGAGAATGAGAGTAACATAAGACAAGAGTAGTAATCAGAGCCGGTCCAACAATGAGGCGAATTAAGCGGTCGCTTGGGGTGTAAAACATATGGGGGCGCAGTTGAGACTGCTTTTCCTGTTGATTTCTTGTAAAACATGATGTTTTGGTGCTTAATTTGTAAAATCTTAATGTAATTTGATGTTTAATAGGCTTTTCCATATTATCCAACATTTTTGCTTATCCAATGCTTTTATTTTTCAGTGATTGGTTTGGGGGGGGGGGGCGCCAAAATTCTGTTCGCCTACACTTGAAAAATACCTAGGGCCGGCTCTGGTAGTAATATAGACAGCTGGTCTCACATCAGGTAGTAAAGCAAACAGAATGGCAATCCGTTCCCGACAGAGCCACTAAATAGTTTCTTCTGATCTGCACTGAGTTACAATCATGTGTAAACATTGGTTTGTTTGTTCACAGGCCTTGTGCCAGGATGTGGCACATTGTGCTGGTCTCAGGAGACTTTTTTAGGTTTACTGTTCAGGGCTAGCCCAAGATATTTTGCTGCCTAACTAAACAGATTGGATCTCCATACTGAGAAACACACAGCTTCAACAATAGTGAGGGGCTAGTCTACCACACCTGAAGCCATCAGGCTAGTCTAATCCATATGGACTACACAAGTCTATATTCCAACATAAGAAAATAAGAGGCTCAGGAGCAACAGTCAAGGGAATTGCTTCACTAGTCCATATTATAGGCTGTTCAAAGTGATTTCTTCACTATGCTTAATGAGGCTGACCATGCCATTCAACAAGTTGTCTGCCCAGAACAAATGAAAAAAACTTGATAGGAGCAACACTACATGGAGCTGCAGACCATGCATCAAAGGTCACTGGTCTGCCATCTTAATTACATCAATAGTCCCTGAGGATGAACTTGAAAAAAAATGTTTTTACAATTTTGAGAATCTCCCAATGACCATTCTGTTAGGAAAATTGTAGGTGTTGTAATTCAAGGAAGTAACTTGTCCAACTCTGGTCCTGGTCCAACTTTTATACTTCATGAGCAGTCTAAATAAGAAGTCTCAGAGTTGTATACTACAGCTCACTTCTTGTTCCACGGTTTCCTATCTGTTACTATATTTTGCTACTTGTGTACAATCTAGATCAAGGTAACTTCAGGGGGCTGGGAGTGGGACAGTTTGCCATGATGGCAGGAGTCACCATTTTTTGTTTACATGTCCTGTGCTACTTAATGGGACATATGCTTTGTAACATTACAAGTCCATTTATTTTTTTAAATACCATTATCTCTGCTCAGGGTAGAAGGTCATTGAATTACTCATGAGTAAGTGAGTGGAGGATCCTTCCTTCTCTTTGCTTAGACCAGAGTTTCTCAAACAGATGTTTTGGACTTCAGCTCCCACAATTCCTAACAGCTGGTAAACTAGCTGGAATTTCTGAAATGTCCCAAACACCCAGAGGAGCATAGTTTGAGAAATACTGGCCTAGACTGACTGCAATCTCATTCACTGCTGTCTCGCCTGCAGACTGCTTAACCACTGACATCATGCCCTCCCTGCCAGGTAAAACTCCATGCTCGTGCTCCTGTTCAAACTCCTTGTCTACATCCAGTGGCGGTGCATCAATCTTGTGACACAATGTTCATGGTGGGCCCAAGAGCTGGTGGCAATGGCTATGTTCCTTAGCCTGGAAGTCAGGGAAGATGAATATACCACCATCACGAGGAGGAAAGTATAAACCACTTATTTCTAAATAAACTGCTGAATATGGTGCTCATTTGAATTTGCGGTATTGAAAGCAAAACAATTAGTATATAGTAAGTGTGGTGCTAATGAAGTGAATTTGTAGCACCTTTGGAGCTGAATGGAAACTTCTTTTGCATTTTGAACCTGATTTGCATGAATTGCAGTTGGCTCAAGACCATGGTATCTGAAGTGCAAGCTACATTTAAGCAAGGACTTTTGACAACTAAGCTTTCCCCCCTTGCTTTTATTTAGGTTTGAGCTTTGACCTTCACAAAAGAAAAAGTATCCATATAGCGCACTTATTCTGTTGGGTTTTGATGGTTGTGCCAATTAGTTTCTTTCAAACTTCAGCATCTGAAAGTTCAGCAGCCATTGTGAACTCATTATTGTCATTCTTATATGGACTTCAAAGATTTACATGCTTGTGTAATATTGGCTCAAGCTCTCTGAGTGTAGTGGATACCTTGATGAATTACAAACAAGGAAGGTGATGGGCTTTCAGCAATTTCCCATGATCCTTGAGCACTAGAAGTAAGATACGGGATTAATCAATATTTTTAATCAAAGACTGTCATAGTTCATTGATGCACTTGTTTTTGACAAGTGTTAGGTCTCTGAGCTGTTGAAACCTGCTTTGCTACCATTTCATCATGCTCCTGCCACACCGATTACAGGGGATTGCTTTTTAGGCAGTATTGCATGTATACCGAGTGTCATTTTTGATATCAAGTGTGATTTATCTTATTTCACCGAAGGTACAACAATCTGTCCAAAATTATGTATTTATTTATTTATTTTGGGGATGGGAGATAAAAGGGCAGTAAATGATGAAAAATAACTAAACCTAAGAAAGGTCTCCAGTCAGAGAATTGCTTTTTTAAAAGGTTGAGGCTTTGCAAAGGGTTATTTTATTATTTGTTTTGAGAATGGAACCTCTTTTTCTTTGACAGTTTGTGTTTGTGTGTACAGAAAGATAGACCTACAGACAGGCAGGCAGGTAGAGACTCAATAGAACTTTCAAGAAAGCCCTATCAATTTCTGAAAGGTACAATTGAACCCAGCTTACATGAGAATGCAAGATGATCTCATGGGGAACAAATAGGTTAAAGTCATTTAAACAATATGAAATAAGGTAAAAGATCTTCTAACACTTGCTGATAGCACTAGATTAAGGTTGAATTACTAAGCATATGATTTTAGTTTGTGCTTTAGATATGTGTTAGGCTCCCACTTCGTTGTCCTGATTTGTAAGTTTCAAAGGACACAAAAAATAGGGGCCTGATGAACTGGCATGGTGTAGCAGGTTGAAGAGTGAAGTATAACTCCTCACACCAAGGTTCAAATCTCTGCTTGGCCATAGAAACCCATGGTATGACCATGGACAAGTCACACACTCTCAGTCTCTGAAGAGGGCAAAGAGGCCAACCTCTGAGTTAACAAGAAAACCAATAATAAATTCATCTGAGGGTGGCCATATGTTGGAAATGACTTCACTCAACAACAGTCACAATGACATCATAGAATCATAGAATCATAGAGTTGGAAGAGACTTAATGGGCCATCCAGTCCATCCCCCTGCCAAGAAGCAGGAAAATCACATTCAAAGCACCCCTGACAGATGGCCACCCAGCCTCTGCTTAAAAGCCTCCAAAGAAGGAGCCTCCACCACACTCCAAGGCAGAGGGTTCCACTGCGGAACAGCTCTCACAGTTAGGAAGTTCTTCTTGATGTTCAGGTGAAATCTCCTTTTTTGAAGTTTGAAAGGAATCTCCAAGTCTCCAAGGAGACTGCCTCATCTCCAAGGCAGCAGAAAACAAGCTTGCTCCCTCCTCCCTATGACTTCCCCTCACCTATTTATACATGGCTAGTATGTCTCCTCTCAGCCTTCTCTTCTGCAGGCTAAACATGCCCAGCTCTTTAAGCCGCTCGTCATAGGGCTTGTTCTCCAGACCTTTGATCATTTTAGTCGCCCTCCTCTGGACACTTTCCAGCTTGTCAACATCTCCCTTCAATTGCGGTGCCCAGAATTGGACACAGTATTCTAGATGTGGTCTGACCAAGGCAGAATAGTGGGGTAGCGTGACTTCCCTGGATCTAGACACTATACTCCTATTTATGGAGGCCAAAATCCCATTGGCTTTTTTATCTGTCGCATCACATTGTTAGCTCATGTTTAACTTGTTGTCCACAAGGACTCCAAAGTCTTTTTCACATGTACTGCTGTCGAGCCAGGCGTCCCCCATTCTATATCTTTGCATTCCATTTTTTCTGCCTAAGTGGAGTATCTTGCATTTATCCCTGTTGAACTTCATTTTGTTAGTTTCAGCCCAACTCGCTAGTCTGTTAAAATCGTTTTGAATTCTGCTCCTGTCTTCTGGAGTATTAACTATCCCTCCCAGTTTGGTGTCATCTACAAACTTGATGATCGTGCCTTCTAACCCTTCATCTAAGTTGTTAATAAAGATGTTGAACAGAACCTGGCCCAGGACAGAACCCTGCGGCACTCCACTCATGACTTCTTTCCAAGATGAAGACGACGCATTGGTGAGCACCCTTTGGGTTCATTCACTTAGCCAATTACAGATCCACCTAACTGTAGTTTTGTCTAGCCCACACTTTACTAGTTTGTTTGCCAGAAGGTCATGGGGGACTTTGTAGAAGGCCTTACTGAAATCCAGGTACTCTACATCCATGGCATTCCCTGTATCGACCCAGCTTGTGACTCTATCGAAAAAAGAGATCAGATTAATCTGGCATGACTTGTTTTTGATCATAAACACTCTGTAAAAGTTTGAGGGCTAATGCGGGCACCACCCTTAAGGGAACGAAAGCATACTCTTTAATTTAATGGAAAGATATACAAGTTGTGGTTAAGACATGTTGATGATCATCATCTGAGGAGGTGTGTGTCAAGGATGGGGCTGGGAAAATATCAAAAGGAAATATGCAGAAAACGATGGGGAGGAGAAAGACAAGAAAGAATGGGAGGAGGTGCCTTTGGATATTTTTGTGAAGAGAGTGCAATAAAATAATTATTTTGAGTACCTTGACCAGCTTGCCTGCGTTTGCTTGAAGACTGTTACACTGTGTTTACATACCCAAATTGCAGAGGAAAAGCTTTCAACATGAATGCCAAAGCTTATGCTGTTTCTCTCCCAATAGAAGAACAACAAAATGCTACACACACCACTTGAGTTACTTTTTCTCCACAGGAGTATGGAAAGTGATAAACTATAGGCCATATATATACCTTTTGGGCTCTTAGCATGTGCCACACCACAAGAGTTTTTTTTTAACAGTTGACTTTTTAGCCCCCAAGGGCCTAGAATACTATAAAATAAAACAATTAAGCCATGACCCTCATGGCTTTTTGATATTTCAAAAATTAGCACATTTATGCAAGAGTAAGAATCCTGCCTGTCTCGTGTGCAACTGATACCCAAGACTAGCAGTCCAGCTGTCTTTCTGGGTTAACATGAGGGTGGTGTTCAGTACAGCAAAAAAAAACTGACACATTCAGTTATGTAACAGGTTGTGAACATATTTGTGCACCTGGTAGAATACTTGCTTGCACAATCTCTTGCTAGACTCCTTTAACAAACACCTAGTACAATAGTACAATCCATGGGAATTGTATTTCTCAGAATATACGTGTACAACTCTGAATGGGTAGTAACATGTTTTAGTGTTCATATATTTGAAAGGAAAAAAATCACTAGAATACATAAGAATTTCTATATGGAAAAATAGAAAAGTCAAGACTGATAAAATGATCCCTGAGGTCAAAATCAGAGAGACTTAATAAGATGGACTTTTAAAAATTAAAGCAACCCATAAAGAGGTAGAAATTGAGATTAGTAATATCTTATAACTGCAAGATTGTGGCTAGCTGATTATAGAGAAAAGTCTTGGTAATGGTAAATGGGAAGACAATTTTAACTTTTTATTTTTGGAGGGAGTGGTAAGGGTTTTGTTGTTGTTGTTTTTTGTCTAAGGAGGGTGCCATTCTAAAAACTTTCTAGGAAGGAATTCCATAGCCTGAGGACGGTCACTGAACAGGTCTCCTCTGGATTTCCTGCCAGATGTACCCGTGAAGGTAGTAGGACAAAGAGAAGGGTCTCCCCATACAATCTTGAAGCTTGGGCCAGTTCATAAGGAAGAATATGATTCTTCAAATAACCTGGACCAGAGCCATATCAGCCTTTATAGATTAAAACTAAATTGTTTTGCCTGGAAATGGACTGGTAGCCAGTGGAGTTGTATTCTCCCTATAGCCAGCCTTAGTTATAATCTGGCCACAATTACACAATGATATGCATTGAAACAGAATACCAAGGACAATTGCTAAATTTGCGAACCAGAATCCAGGAACAAAGGCTTTGATAGAGATAGAAATGTAAGGCAGGAAATTACCAATATATGCAATGTATTAAAACTTACTATTTCATGAAGTGCATAAATATTTTAATATTTCATCAGGTTTATGGTCATTATTCCTTTCTGAATTTTGTAGCTTCCCTTTTCTACACTGCAACAACTGAAACAGAACAATCAGAAAGTCTGATTTCATTAGAAATATAATCTATAATTTTGTTACAAAGAATTGCGGAACAAAGCACTCTGTCTAGAAAATAGAGCAGTACCCTGCATATGTTTTTCAAAGCCACGCAAACTATTTATCAAGCAAAAATACTTGAACATAATAGTTCTTTCTTTTCTCTGTAATATAATTTAAAGTACCTTCAACAGCAAAAAGAAAAGCGTTCACAAATAATGTTGATTTTAAATATCAAAAATATGGACTATTAAGGAATGGACTTAGTGAAAGGATTTGTGGAAAGGACTTGAAAGAAAAATGGCATGTTTGTAATCTGTAATGAAGTGGGAGAAGAAACAATAACCACTGGTTATTGCAGGACAGAAATAGATGTAATTACAATAAAGTCCATCACAGTCTATTGTTTCTTCACAGATTGCTATTAACTTGGTTCTTTGTCTCCTCTTTATGAGATCTGGACATGGTAAAAATATGACAATATGGCTTAAAATTAATTGTTCTAAAAGTACATTTGGATTCCTGTAATTATCCAATATTGCCACAAAATAAACGTGAAGCTGATTTATACATTTCTTTTCAAGGGAAATGTCTGAAGAAGTCCAGGAGAAGCCAAACAGCTGCAGAGAAACAATGGAAGTTATTCTATATATAATCAGACGATTGATATATTCTAACTCATTGCATGCAGCAATGTTTTCAGGGCTACAACATGGAGTCTTTCCCAGAGTTCCTCAGATGGAAATTGGGACCTCATTCATTTAAAACATGTGCTCTAACTTTGAACTATGGCTATTTCCTTAGATGCATAACCATCCTAGGCAGGACTTGTCCAGGATTTAACCTAGGACTTTTTATGACCTAAGCAAGGACCATTGTTCTTGTGTGCTTTCAAATTGTTTTTGACTTTTGGCAAACCTATCACAAGATTTTATTGGCAAGATTTGTTCATAGGGCAGTTGCCTTTGCCTTCATCTAAGAGAATGTGACTTACACCTAGGACCTCATCACAAAGGCCCATGGAATCGCCATGCACCATAGCAAATCCATGTGCTACTGGCAGGGGCGTAGAGAATCCATCACTCCTTACCCCACATTGCACAACTTGCTTTTGCCCCTATCCTATTGGAAGAAACATTGCTGACAGGCTTCCCCCATTGCTGGTAAGGTAATACAGGAAGGATCTCATGTTACCACGATGGTGGCATATGCTGCTTGCTCTCCCCTTTCTGGACGGAGCGTGGCTGGAAGTATGTGTGTGCTGTGTAAAGGGCTCCATCCTGAAAGGGGAGAACAAGTGGCATATGATAGGCCAAGTAGCCTGTCTGATGAAGTAGTAGTCACCTAATGGATTTCCATGGCTGAGTGAGGATTTGAGCCCTATTCTCCAGAGTCCAATGCTCAAACCAATGTATCATTCTGGTTCTAGGAAGAATCATATACTCAGACAAATAGATCAGAAGGATGGAGCACATACTCTTTATAAGGCCTAAATTTCTTGAAGGCAGTGGCCAGTAGTACTTAAAATGAGCAGCTAAACCAAACTTGGTACATTTATAGCAGGGATGCAAAACATATTGACCTCCATATCCAATAAACTGCAATTCCCAGCAGCCTTTACTATTGGAATGCTGACTAAGACTGCTGCAAGTTGGAGACCAACAGCATGTAGAAGACTGCATGATTTTCTTCTTTGCTATTGTATGTTGTGTACACATTTTATCATGTGACGGTGCTGATGCTAAATATCAGGTCAGCTTATGGAAAGACAGCAGCCATGAAAGATGTGATGCAGGACGAAGAGCTCAGTCTGATTCACTTTCTTGACACTTGGGCAAAAATATTCCAAGTAGGATTTTCTTCCACTGGTAGTTTCACAGGAGCAATTTTTAAAATTATCATAATAAGGGAAGAAAGGGTCTATCTTAAATATACCTATTGCAGACCCAGTAATTATCTTGTTCTCTCATTCATGCTACTCTCTAAAATTGTTATTTGCATATTCACAAAGCAACAATGATATATTTAATGGCATGCGTAGATAAGCTTTCAGTCAGTTGGCTCCAATCCAATTCCGCTAGACCCAATAAAGGCAACTTCTGAGCTCTCAATGCTTGGCTGGATATCTAAAAGGAAGTCTGCAGTTGCAGGACAAGCTATATATTTAGGCAAAATGAGAGGACTACATTAGGCAGCGGATTCTGGGAGATACCAGTGACAACTCAACATCGTTCCTAATGAACTCTAACCTATTCCATGATATCCTTCTGTCTCAGGTATTTCTAAGGACATTATGCTATCAATAATTTGAAGTAAGATTTATTTATTTCGTGTCAAAAGCATTGCATAACAAATGCATTTTAAAACGATGAAAAAAAGGAAATCACAAGCAACTAAATAGTTTTAGACCAAAACCGGGCAGCAGCAACCGCATTGTCCCTAGCTTTAAACAGCTCCTCCTCCGTACATGAGGCAGGACATTGTGGGCAAGCATACTATGTGGAGTTGTTTGTTCTGCTCCACAGTCACACAAGGTGGAGGATTCCTCCAGGTAGTGCCACCTTGCCAAGTTGTCTTTAGATCTGCCCACTCCACTTCTCAGTCTGTTCAGGGACTTCTAAGTTGCCCCATTCTTGGTTTGCCCCTGGAGGAGGACCCTCATGGGGGGCCATCCAGTTGGAATTGTCTGGTTTATCTGCCCAGAGGGACACCCTTGCTGTTGCTGGAGGGACATCAAGAGGAGTGGTGGTTCTCATGAAGCCCTTCCTTGATTTGAGTCTGGTGGGAGGAGGCTGATAGTCATGCAGTGGATGGCTTTCACAATGTTCGACCTTATTTCTCTCAGTTAGCAGCAACTTCCCGTTGCACGTCAGGAGGGGCAATGCCAGCTAACTTGTAGAGTTTATCAACAGGTGTAGGTTTAAGGCATCCTGTGAGTTTCTGCATGTTTCGTTTAATGCTATGTCCACCTGCTTCGCATGGGCAGACTTTTGCCAGACAGGACCGGAGTACTCAGCAGTTGAGTAAGACAAGGCCAGGGCTGATGTTCTTATTGCTTGTGGGTCTGCACCCCATGCGCTGCCAGTCAGTTTCTGCAGGATATTGTTGCGTGCATCTACTTTGTGCTTGGTGTTCATGCGGTGTTTCCTATATGTTAGTGTTCAATCTAAGGTAACACCAAGATGTTTAGGATGGAAACACTGTTTGAGTTCTTGGCCTTCCCAAGTAACTTTCAGTTTCCTGTTGGCTTCACGGTTACGTAGGTGGAAAGCACACACTTGTGTCTTGGCAGGGTTAGGCTTCAGGTGGTTCTCTTTGTAGTAGCTGGAAAGATCTTTCAAGGCATTAGTGAGTTGGTTTTCAACTGTTTCAAAATCTTTTGCTTGTGTTGTAAGGTCAAGGTCATCAGCATATATAAAGCTCTTTGTGAGTGGTGGTAGTGGCTGATCGTTTGTGAAGATGTTAAATAAGGTCGGGGCAAGAACGTTGCCTTAGGTAAACCATTCTTTTGCCTCCTCCATCTGCTTCTCTGGCCCTAAAACTCCACATAGAAGCTGTGGTTTTCTAGGAGGGTCTGGACAGTTTTTGTAAAGTCAAAGTCCTAGGTGATATGGTAGACTTTTTGCAGCATTTTTCTATGTTGCACCGTGTCATAGGCTACCATAAGGTCCACAAAAACTGTTCCTGTAGTGCAGTCTTTCTCATAGCCTTCCTCGATATGCTCAGTCAGATGAAGAATTTGACCTGTACAGATTTTCCCTGCTTGTTGTAGTAAGATACAATGATCCCTCTTTCCAAAATCTGTACCTAGCCTGTGGAGAACCACCCTCTTATTCAATGTACTGTTCCCCTTGGGTAGTGAAGACAAGGTTGTTGTGCTCTGACTTGATCTACACACAAACTCTGGTTTAGCCTTCAGTATAAGCACTATTAGTATGAGAGGGTTATATCAGAATAAGGGTTTTATCTCTTTTTTTACCTACCTGGCAATAGAAGAACCCTTACTCTAGCACTTCTGAGCTTTAGTTACCTTTTTTGAAACTCAACCATTTCTTACCTCTTTCCACATTACTCAGCACTGGTTCGACCAGATTCTTTCTTCCACTGCTGACAAAGAAACAGGTTGCTTGACCCTAACTTGCCCTCAGTAGGCAGTCTTTTGGGGGAAGTTTACCTCCATCATATCTCAAGAAGATGGGTTAGGGTGCTTGTTCCTCTTCAGTATCCACCCTGGAATATCAGTAACACCAACATCATGACAGGTACAGGCAATCTTTATTTTCTTAAGGAGAATAGTTCGTTGTGGGTAATTTCTTGAAAGCTATATGCTGAAGGTTGGAACTTCCTTTATAAGCAGTAAGGGTGGGGTAATAATGGCCAATGAGCATCCAAGAGAAAAAAAATCAGAATTGTTATTTCCAGAAGGATGAATATGTGATGGCAAAATCATCCATAATGGAGCAGCCATTGGATGATATTTTGGGACTTCTGCTCAAAATAACTTCAAAATGACCATATACTGTACTCACTTTTCTGAAAAGTAATTTTCCAGCTTATAGCTGGGAGACCAGCAGAAAGCTGTTTCCACCAGAAGTCTGACTGCTCACTATAAGCAGGCTTCAAAGTTTGAAGCCCACTGCTTGTAAAGGAGAAATATGAGGAGACATGTGGCAACCTAATGCTCTCCTCCTGCAGTGGCTATGTATGAAGGGATAAGAAAAAATCAAATTGCAAATATTTAAATAGAAACTACATGCTTAGTAAATAGATGTTATTATAACTATCTCCATAGTCCTCTTCCCACAAAAGGAATTATTAGTGTCAAAGTCTTTAAAAAAAGATGCCATCTAACCTTTAGCTAATTTACACATGTAAAATATTCTGACTCAATTTGTACAAAAATGATAGGACAAAGCTGCCACTTTCATTATACAGATCATAACAACTACTCTCAAATGTTCTCTTGGCATGGTAATGAATGGCATTTAAAACAAAGATTCCTTAAGGTCATTTTCGGTTTAGTGGAGAATTAAATTAAGTTACCTTGACAGATCTCTGAGCAGCCAGTGAAGGTAACCCCAGTGGTAATTAGAAAGAGGTCAGATTCACTGAGGTCCCTTCATTGATCTTGTGTTTTGTGGAGGCTCAGCAAACCTTTGAAACAAATAATCACTTTAGCTGTCTTAATAAATATGCTCGGTGCATGCTTTATGTATCAGCCTCTCTCTCCAGCTCCATCCTATAGATCCGAAGATTAAAAACTGTAATAAAACATATAGACGAGTAGTAACATCCTCTGCCAGTTGCAAACTATCACAGTGAAAACAGGATTTCACTGACTCCAGTTGTTCAGTTGAGAATCCCAAGTGGTTCACTAGAGTACCAGTGGATGGTGCATTCATTAGGATGACAGTAAAAGAAATCAATAGCGTTTCTTTCCTTGGCTAATCTTCTGAAAACATTCATTGGATATAAGCCTATATTTCTTCTGAATAGACATGCTACCCCCTCCCCAACAAAACGGTCTCAGGTTATCGTGATGCTGGATCTTACGTCAGTATTGGAGTGCAGCTTGGGACTGCTCCCGGATCTGTCTTTCCAAATGTCAGTTGAAATAAATGTAGCTGTCAGGAGTGCTTATTACCAGCTGATATGCCAGCTGCGCTCCTTCATGAAATTGGAATTCCTAAAGATGGTAGTGCACACACTAGTAACCTCAACATTGGACTTCTGCAATGCAATGTACATTGGGCTACCTCTGTACCAATTTCAGAAACTCTAATTACTTCAAAACATGGTGGCCAGGTTGTTCTCAAGGACCATCTAGGAGTGAGCATTTTGCACCTATTAATACTAAAATCACTCCACTGGTTGCCAATTAGTTTCCAGGTAAAGCACAATGTGTTGGTTATAACATTTAAAGCCCTACATGATTTGGGTCCAGGTGATTTACAAAATTTCCTTCTTCCATGTAATCCACTCTATATACCTAGGTCCTCTGAGGGATGTTTACTTTAACTAGTCAGAACCCAACTAGCATCTGTTACCCAGTGGATCTTTTCATTGGCTGCCCCTAGAATATGGAATGGCTAGTCGGAAGAGATCTGGCAGTTAAATGATCTGTCAAAATTTAAGACACAATTAAAGATATATCTCTTCCTTAGGTCTACCCAGTCTATTTTAAACTATGAATGATAAATCTGAATTCTATTAGTATTCATTTTAATCGTTGTACTTTGTATTTGAATATATGTATTTTATGGGAATGTTTTATTTGGGTATTTTAATGTTGCCCCTGCCCCTCAAGTAATGAGGAGAGGTGGGTAACAAATAACATTTATTATTGTTGTTATTATTCATGTTCACAGCTTCTTCAGCATCCTGGACAGAACCCAGGCATACACTTGAACGTCCTGTAGTTACCAGTACAGTAGAGTCTCACTTATCCAACACTCACTTATCCAACGTTCTGGATTATCCAACGCATTTTGTGGTCAATGTTTTCAATATATCATGATATTTTGGTGCTAAATCCATAAATACAGTAATTACTACATAGCATTACTGTGTATTGAACTACTTTTCTGTCAAATTTGTTGTATAACATGATGTTTTGGTGCTTAATTTGTAAAATCATAACCTAATTTAATGTTTAATAGGCTTTTCCTTAATCTCTCCTTATTATCCAACGTATTCGCTTATCCAACGTTCTACTGGCCCGTTTACGTTGGATAAGCGAGACTCTACTGTACTTGAATCTCAACTCTTTCAACTTAGGTTTCCTCAACCTAGTGCTGCTGTATGCCTTCTAAGTTGCCCACAATGAGGTTCTCCTTCCATCCTTCTTCTGTTCTCTTTCATTTACACTTTCCCCACTGAGGATGAAACTCTTTTGGGGCACCTCACAAGTGCGTTGTGTTAAAATAATGTAATCCAATCACTTTTGACTTGGGATGATATATTTTGAGATAGGGTATAATGGAATGGGATTTTCATTTTGTCTTTTCCATTAGAATGCTAAAAAAATTATGTCTCTCTTCCTACACACACACACACACACACACACACACACACACACACACACACACAAGGAAAAAGACTCAATAATAATATCCCCACAAATAACATGATTTACACTGCAAAATACAAATACCGAAGTGGGAGTCAAGGTCTTTGCACTGACGCAATGAAGTATAAAAACATATCTATCTATTTTAACAGAAAAGCATAGTTACTTAGTACATGCTGTCAGGAAAATCAATGAGAAGGAAAGGAAATATTGCAGATACCAAATAATAATGCCACTCAACCTAATCATAACCCATAAAACATATGTGAACAAACCCAGAGAATATGGACAGTGTATTATTGCTCTGCTATAAACATTGTGTTTATATAAAAAGTACAGCATTTTATATATCTAATTATCTGCAAATGCATTCTGTTACATGCATCTACATTTTATTTAACACATTTCATAATTTTGCATTATTTGCATCCTTTGAAAGGCAGCATGATGATTACCACTCAAACTCTGTGCGAATTTAATTTTTTGGGACATCAAAGATAGGATACTACCTAGCATTAAAACAACCCCAAGTTTTATCTCAGTCTTGTTGGCATGCAGATAGTCAAAGGATAATTGGTAATAAATTGAAGTTAGTATCCTGGTTGGAATTATTTTGGGTAGTTGCAGCTAGACTTGCCTCATTCAATCAGCTGTGAAATGATAGCTCAACAAGTATATAAATCAATACCCTTCTCTCAATGGAACTAATAACAGCATTTAGGCCAACATAGGTAAAGGTAAAGGTTTCCCCTGATGTTAAGTCCAGTCATGTCTGGCTCTGGGGGTTGGTGCTCATCTCCATTTCTAAGCCGAAGAGCCGGCATTGTCCGTAGACACCTCCAAGGTCATGTGGCTGGTATGACTGCATGGAGCTCCGTTACCTTCCCGCCAGAGCGGTACCTATTGATCTACTCACATTGGCATGTTTTTGAACTGTTAGGTTGGCAGGAGCTGGAGCTAACAGCGGCCGCTCACGCTGCTCCCGGGGTTTGAACCTGGGACCTTTCAGTCTCCAGCTCAGTCATAATCCATTCTCAATGTCATTCTGAAAGGGAATAAGCTTCAGAGATTCCTTACCAATTGTCTCTTAAAGTTTCATTTCTAAATACTGCTCTTTTCTCTTATGCTCAGAATATTTGTTTGTTTTTGCAAGTATTTTGAGGAAAGTCATGGGACCCAGATGATACACCACTATTTTTCTAACTCCCCTTTATTCCATATACAGTGATTTAAAACTGGTTGTCCTCTTTACCATCAATTTTGGGAGGAATGTGTTTCTTACTGCCAGCAAGTATTCAGAAAGTTGAGGTTGAAGTACAATGGCTCAAGAGAAAGTCAGGAAACAAATTTCAAATACCAAGTGTTTGTTTTTTTAAAAAAACAAACAAACATTCTGTTGATGAAGGCTAACTGCAAACAATCTGGGAATCTGTTGTCGGGCTGTGTGGCCATGTTCCAGAAGTATTCTCTCCTGATGTTTCGCCCACATCTATGGCAGGCATCCTGGGAATCTATTTTTTTAGGGTTTTTAGATTTGTTTCTGAGAAGTTCTGGGAGTTGTTAGTGAAAAAGTAACTTTTCCAAGATCCCTATGACAATCTAATGAGTGAGAATCTATGCCAAATGCTAGGTCTTTGGCCTGAATCCTATGAATTTATACTAAGATGGTGTGAATGTATACTAATGTATGGTTAGAGACAATGTGCCTTCACCAGGGACCTCATCATACTGATGCCCCCCCCCCCTCCCAGTTCTGTTTTGCTGGCAATCACTGGTGAAACGGAAGGTGCACGTGGTGCTTCGCAGTGATCCTTACCTCATCACATGGGGGCACTGGGGCAAGGCACGTTGATGCCCTGTCCCTGATCCCATCAGATCAGGAAAGGGTGACAATATACATCGCCACATCACCCTTTCCCCCATTAGATGAGGAAAAGGCCAAAAATAGTGGGTAGTTCTGTTGGAGCTGCCCAAAACTTGACTTACCTCTCATTGTTGGCAAGGAAGTGTCTTGCAACGCTTCCTCGCCACTTCAGTCATCAATGGAGTGGAGTCATGGTTGAAGAGGAGCAAGGGGCCAAAAACTCTTTGTGTGATGAGGTGGCAGGTTAACTCTCCTCACAGAGCAACTGTTACTGGAGGAATCATGTATGCTCATAAACAATGACATTATATTTTCTTCAGTGGCAGCTTGCAATGCAATATATCAATTCCAGGATTTTTTTAAATTTGTTTTTATTAATTTATCAATCCAAATGTACAAGCTCACATTTTCCTCATTCTGCAATATCTCAAACAAATCACGTTGCCTACAATCCGACAGCAAAAAAAATAAAAATCAAGAACATCCCCAAGCATATTTCTTTTAACTTTTCCATTACAACTTCACTATACATCTCTCCTCTACACACTCTTCATCTACCTATACATTTTTTATTTTCAATATTATTATTATTAATTTATAATTCAAAATGTATAAGTATACATTCTTTCCTCATTTTACAATATCCCAGACATATCACATTGTATGCAATCCAACAATAAAGAAAAATCAGAATCAAAGCATCTTTATGCATATTTCTTATCAGTTTTAGACTTTACTACATATCTCTCTACTACACCTTTTTATCTACTTATACATGTTTTATTTATTATTATTATCATTATTATTGTTATACCTTTTTCCCCTCTTCCCTTCCCCTTATTTTGTGCCAGGATTTAATTCCAGGATTTAATCCAGACTTCAAAGGAGACATCAAAGGTTCTCAACATCCCCCCACACACACACACACGCACACACCAAAAAAAGATTTGCATGTTTACATTTTGAACTAAAATTCAGAGCAAATTCACTGCCCCAGTGACACAGGAAAACCCCTCACAACCTCTGAGGATACCTGCCACAGATGTGGGAAAAATGTCAGGAGAGAATACTAATGGAACATGGGCATACAGCCCAAAAACACACACAACCACCCTGTGATTCTGGCCATGAAAGCCTTCGACAGCACATTGGACATCCCTTTGGGCTTACTTATCCAGACCATTTTCACAAAAGCAGAGACAGGACACTGATATATTTTGCAGGCTTTTATCTGGGAAGCTAAATTTGTAAAATAGTGGTAGGGTTCTCCAAAATATAGCCAACAGGATACTAAACATAATTTGGTCATCATCCTCATAAAAATAAACTCAGATCATTAAATCACTAAATTCAGTAGATACCATACAAAACACAGTATAAAAACACAAATAGCAATGCCCCCATTTTAACTAAGTGTTCAACCTTTAGTATAACACTGCAAAATGGATTTCTAAAAGATAATTAGATTCTGTAACTATTTAGTTGTCTTTGAACTCCTTGCAGAAGCCTACATTGATTCCAATGATGATTGTGTCTCATGTCATAGTTGACAATCTGAAAGCAAAACCGTGTTGAAATCCTTATGCAAAAAGAGAGCGAAAATCAAAGGCATATTATTATGTTCTGATACTCCTCCTGAGTTTCTCCTGAAGCAGATCAAATTTTCTAGATCCTCAATTTCTTCCTTTCTGTTTTTACAGAGGATTTTTTAAAAAATAGAATGAATACATTTTGTGGATTAAAGCCTTAATCATACCACCACTTACATTCATCTTTTCTTCTTCCTGCCTTTCTTCCACCTCTAGAAGACTCCTTCTTTAATATCATTTCTAATCACTGTACTTAATGACTGCTAGAAGATTTTGATCACATCAAACAATTAGTATCTTTGCATTTTTCAGTACCTTCTGGAAATAATTACTCAGGTTGCCAATTTGATTCATGGCATTCGGCAGAATGTCTCTCTGACTTAATTTTCAGTCTGAAATGATTGCTTCTCTTCCGCCTCACATGCGCTAATGCTATTCAAATACTTTATTCTCTTGGGAACCAAAGTTCCGCATCAGGATGAGAAACGGAATCAATTACTCCTACCAGGCTGTATATTCTGGGTTTTTTCTGTGTGATGAATGAACTGTAAATAATCATCAGCAATCTGCTCCTTGTGAAAATGATTATCCAAATAAGGAAAAAAAACTCCCTGATAATGTTGCATCTCTTTAAAAGAGGGTCCATACGTTCATGAATATGCAGTGCTGATCTCATGCTACCTACATGTCAAGGAAGAAAATTAAAGGATTTGTACCATCTACATTTCACAAGTTTGGATTTAGGGGGTATATAGAGGCATTGAGCTAACTAGGAGTCATGTACATATGGAATCGGGATCCATTTATATATATAAAACATACAGCAAAGACCAACCAGAACCCTTGAGTCCTGCACCTAGAGAAAGATAGAAAGCTAAGGTTCCCTCTAGGATCCCCTCTACATCATGGAAATCCACTTGGTGAAGTCACATTATCTCAATTTTAAATTGAGGCCAAAAGCAGCCCCCCTCTAAATAAATCTTGTCAAGACATCTCCTTAATAGATTGATCTGACTTGAAGATTTACATCAATGAAAACCTGGGTTATCTCCACTCAAGCAGGAAATCCTCTGAACTCTGAGGGACCTCTCCAAGGTGCTGATTCTACTTTAGGCCTGGATTTCAGATCTTGAGGTAGTTCTTTTAGCATGCAGATGGAAACCTCAGGCAGATCTAGGCCCCATGTACACTGACCATTTAATGCAGTTAGAAACTAGCTTCAAACTGAAGCAGCTGGACAACAAACACTCAGGAAAGTACATGAAAAAACCCTTAATGCACATAAGTGTTCTGTGGTTTGTGTAATTATCATCCAGGCCTCAAACTGGTTCCATGTTTTCTTATGTAATCATCTGCACAACAAAAACCATTAAATAGTGTAAATGGGGCCTTAGTACTTCACTAGCATGGAAATCATCAGACACTGCTAAGATGTAGCTAATGTCTTTCTGGTATTTTCTGTCATGGGTTGACAATAGAGCATGTATATGTGTGTGTGTGTGTGTGTGTGTGTGTATTTTCAAGTAATCTGTCAGTTTATGGTGACTCAATGGATTTCAGCTCCATTAATTTCTTAGTCTCAAAATATTCAGAGGTGGTTTTGCAGGTTACTTTCTTTGTGATTCCTCACCTTTGTTGGCAGTCATCCCACCTAAGGACTAACCAGGGCTGAACCAGTTTATCTTCTAAAATCAAACAGAATCACACTGCTGAAGATTAAGGATTTTCACTTGATGGAGCTTTTTCAAACTTCTGCTATTAAATGATGACCTATTAGGAATATGTCAGTAACATATTTCCTGCACCAGTGGGTCAGACTAGGTGATCTATGGAGTACTTTCCAATATCTAAAAGAATTTCAAGCTATGGGGCAAAGTATTGCTATTTCTGAGTTTACCAATGCAATTATTTTTTTTAAGGACCACAAAGATGACATGAGTTACAAGACAATTCCAGGCTGTTCCGAAGTAGATTAGAGCTAGAAACAGCACAAGGCTGAGCCTGTCAGTTTTCAGAATAGATTGTGTCTTTCAAAATCACCTCCGAATCATCATGTGGATTATCGCGAACAAAAGCCATTGCAGAGTCAGAGTATCTATTTTCACAAAGGGGAATATTTGTACAGAGTAATGACTACTGGGAGGATAGAGGTCAAAAGACCTTTAGCTGAATATATGAATTACCACTTTCTGCAAATATTTATCTGAATGACATTTTATATTATATGCTACTCCTGGGAGAAACGGTGGGCTGTTTTGCTCAGTTGGATGGACACATACACATAACCACATCAAGATGAGATAAAATGCCTTGGTTTGGCACACACAGAGAAACATTGATAACATACAGCTTATTTCTTTTCAAACTTATATGAGCAGATGAGATAAGAAATGTAGAGTGTGTCATATCCTAGAAAGACCAATAGACATGATAAATTAGAAATGCTGTTCATGGCATCAGCAAACCTGTGGGTCTCTATCAACTTCTGATTAAGACTACTCATTTGGTTTATGTACCATGTTGTTATACTATTTTTCAATCAGCTAATTTGAAAAGCCGTTTGTTACATAAAAAGCCAAGTGCAATCCATTTAAAGCAACAAAACCAATAAATTCTAAAACAATTTATTGATCAATAGGTCAACAGCATGATCTTTTTTACTTGCTGTACATTCAAGATACTTTTTAATAACTTATGCCATCCTGGTGATTTTCTTGCCAAAATAATTTCATATAGTCACAGGCCGGGCTGTGGTGCAGGCTGATTAGCAGTCAGCTGCAACAAATCACTCTTATGGCATTGAATGTTTGCCTTATATGTGCAATGTGATCCGCCCTGAGTCTCCTTTGGGGTGAGAAGGGCAGAATATAAATACTGTAAATAAATAAATAGTCACATGGCTTTCCAACATAGTCTTACTGATCCATAGGAAGATAATATGTAACATATAGTACACATTATTCTCTTAACTTGGTTATGTTTTATTCTAAAGTAGGGATAGGGAATATACAACCTAGATAAGTTTTCTTATGAACAAGCATTCTGATATTGTAATCTCAGTGTTTGTACTGTAGTGTTTTTTAAAGTATTTGTTTGATTGCCTATTTGTTGGATAATGTTTACTTGTACAGATCCATGAAAATACCACATGATGTGTTGAGAGTGACTACTGTCTTATTCACAGGGGAAATGCAGAGGAAAGTAAGGAAAAAATGATAAATCATATATCCTTCTTTTGCACTTTGCCCCAACTTGTACCCACCTCTCTTACTCCTTCCTTTCTGCAACTCACCTGGTGACATTCTTTGGACAGACAACCACAAGTTCTGGCAACCCTACTGTGAGGCTGTGGGGCAAGTGAAACTTCGCAGACATATACAAACTTTCAGGAGAGTTTCTGCAGCTGGCATCATTATGTGATAGCTTCACTTAGCTGGGAAAAGCTTATGCCCACAGAAACTAACCCCCTACACACATGCCCTGCTTTAGCTACCACACAAAGTTTCATTCAGAGTTCTTCCAATGGCAGAGTCAAATAGTGTTCATCATTCTTGGCCTAAATAAAGTGTATATGGATCCAGTCTATACTTATGTGGGAGAGAAGCTAAACTTCTTCCCTTCACAGTCATTTTTCTCCTGAAACCCCTCTTGCCCAATATGTTTTCCTTTCTTTAATGGAGGTACAATGGTCTAGATCAGTGGTTCCCAAACTTATTTGGCCTACCGCCCCCTTTCCAGAAAAAATATGACTTAGCGCCCCCTGGAAAGGGGGCGTGGCTTAGAGGGGTGGGCGTGGCTCCTTCTCAAGAGGGCGGGGCTGAGCTTCTCCCCTAGTCCAAGATGCAGGGCTGGGAGGAGGAGTTGGGCAGGGCCACAAATGGGTGGCCAGGACTGGGATGGGCGGAGTTACGAGCTCTGAGGGAGGGCTGAGCTTCTATCCCTGTCCTGTGGTGCCTGCCAGGACACAGGGTGGAGCTAGAGGAGGGGGCGTGGCCTCTTCTCAAGTGCCTGACAGGGCTGAACCTCTATACCCTGCCCCCATGTTCTAACAAGTGCCTCAGGGGAGGTATACAGAGGCTCAGTCCTGTCTTGAGCCCTTGGGAAGAGGCCCCGCTTCCACCCCAGCCCCGCCCTGTAGTCCTAAAAGGCCTCTCAGGAGAGGTATAGAGTCTCAGCCCTGTCTCAGGCTCTTGGAAGGAGGCCCCGCCCCTTCCCTAGCTCCGCCCTCTGTGTCCCAACGAGCACCTCAGGAGAGGTATAGATTCTCAGCCCTGTCTCGGGCTCTTGGGAAGAAGCCACGCCCACTCCTCTAGCTCCGCCCCCTGTGTCCTAACAGGCACCTCAGGTGCTCAGCCCTGTCTCCGGCACTTTCGAGGAGGCCCCTCCCCTCCCCTGGCCCTGCCCCACCCCTCCCCTGGCCCCACCCCTCCCCTGGCCCCACCCCATGTCCTAATAGGTGCCATCACCGCCCCCCTGGATTGCTGCAGTTCTAGATATAGTCTAGGACCCTGTGTCGTTATTTTAGAGCAAATAAAAACCTGAAAAGAAGGAGCACAATATGAAAATGAAGTCATGTGCCAATTGATATAATGACCAAGACTCACTCATCTAGATTAGATAACCTATGATTGAACCCCTTTCCAATTTGGCCTCACAGTTCTAACCCTTGGGGCCCTATCACTCATATATTGCCCTTTCCCCCTCAGGATCTCTCCTTATATCTGATATTCAGCCCTCCAGGTGAAGAAGAGGCTGTGATGATAATGAGGTTCAGTATAGTAAGGCATGACCCACTCTTTCTTGTTTTTCTTTAACAAAAGGTCAGGCGTGTTTTTAGAAAACAAAACTAGTAAAGATTTATTATACGACAGCTAAGATGAATGTGAACTCCATGAACTTGGACCATTTTCCCAGCTCCCAAATCCCTATTCAGATCTTCTGCATTCATTTATTTCTAACCAGCCTTCACTTTCTCTCTGACTGACCTCATGAACTCTTTTACAGGCAAGTTTCTAGATTATAGCCTCTATGCATCTGACAGGACTCTGAAGACTGTGATTCATTGGTTATAACCAGGTTTGCTCAGCTTCCTTTTCTACAACTTGCATTCAATCCACACAGGCATTTTGCATGTTCACAATTGTACATGATAGGAGAGGTGGTTATCTCTAATGTCACTGGAGCAGTGAATTAACCCCAGGTTTTAGGGTGAATCTACACTGTTGAATTAATGCAGCTTGACACAGCTTTAAATGCCATGATTCACAGCTATGAAATCACAGGAGCTATAGTTTTACAAGGTCTTTAGTCTTCTCTGCCAAAGAGTGATAAGGTGTCACAAAACGACAACTCTTAGGATTCCATGGCATCGATCCATGGTGGTTACTTAGATCAGACTGCATTCATTCTACAGTGTAGATGGACCCTAAATCTAAACAGGAAAGGATCTATCCAAGGTTCTGAACCTGTCTTGAGGCTAAGCTTCACAGGCATGAATAACACTATGTAACACCATTTTTGTTCCTGGGTTATAAATGCCATTTCCTAATTGGCTCTATCATAAAAACATGCAACAAGTTTATTAAACTGCAAAAACTTTGTTTCTGCAAAACATCTAGCCGCAAATTTTGTTACTGTTTTTCAATGAATATCTTATAGAGTCTCAATCAGTTCAACATAAGTACTGCACAATTAAAAAGAAAATAACACTTCCAAGCCAGGAACAGATTTTTTTTCCCAAATTTTGTAACATTCCTTTAAAGCCTGGAGGAAACCGCAGAAACTATTCACCACCCTATTGAGATACAAATACAAGGGAATGTCTCTTTTGCAAGGTACTTCCTAATGGAAGTATCCAGTGCACATTGTTTTTACAAGCCCAAACAGACGACCAGCATGCAAAGAGTCAAGTTCAGGAGGATCATGAGATTGCACAGGAAATATGAGCTTCTTTTAAACAGACTTGGTTAACATGAGACAGATGTTCTATGCACTAATCCCTCCCCCTCACATAGGCATGAATATCCAGGGAGAAAGCTACAAGAATAAACTCACTTAAATGAACATACAAAATGATTTGGCTTTATAATGGATTAGCAGCCATCGGCACAATGCCAATTTCTTTCAGAAAACAGAATCATCTTTGTAAAAATAACTCTCGCTAATGCAATCCTCTTTTGTTTGCTTTGGTTTCTGTCTTCCAAGTAGCCTACAATAAAGCTCTGAGGAGGAGAAAAATAAACGGTTTAGTTACCATGAATAAGTATCACCACCTTGATTATAGTGCTGGAAACAAAACATTTTCTTAACCAATCCATGTCCATATGCAAATATCTCATTCCACATATGCCAATCACTCTGCAGCAGTATTTGCTAGAAGTCACGTGTCATAGGGCAATTAATCTGCTTCCTGATGTATTTCACATTGTCATGAAGCTATCCAAGGTGCTGATTCCTGTAATTGGCTAAGTGAACGAACCCAAAGGGTGCTCACCAATGCGTCGTCTTCATCTTGGAAAGAAGTCATGAGTGGAGTGCCGCAGGGTTCCGTCCTGGGCCCGGTTCTGTTTAACATCTTTATTAACGACTTAGACAAAGGGTTAGAAGGCATGATCATCAAGTTTGCAGATGACACCAAACTGGGAGGGATAGCCAACACTCCAGAAGACAGGAGCAGAATTCAAAACGATCTTGACAGACTAGAGAGATGGGCTGAAACTAACAAAATGAAGTTCAACAGGGATAAATGCAAGATACTTCATCTCGGCAGATAAAATGGAGTGCAAAGATACAGAATGGGGGACGCCTGGCTAGACAGCAGTACATGTGAAAAAGATCTTGGAGTCCTTGTGGACAACAAGTTAAACATGAGCCAGCAATGTGATGCGGCTGCTAAGAAAGCCAATGGGATTCTGGCCTGCATCAATAGGGGTATAGCGTCTAGATCCAGGGAAGTCATGCTACCCCTCTATTCTGCCTTGGTCAGACCACACCTGGAATACTGTGTCCAACTCTGGGCACCACAATTGAAGGGAGATGTTGACAAGCTGGAAAGTGTCCAGAGGAGGGCAACTAAAATGGAATGTGATCAAAGGTCTGGCGAATAAGCCCTATGAGGAGAGGCTTAAAGAACTGGGCATGTTATTCTGCAGAAGAGAAGGCTGAGAGGAGACATGATAGCCATGTACAAATATGTGAGGGGAAGTCATAGGGAGGAGGAAGCAAGCTTGTTTTCTGCTGCCCTAGAGACTAGGACACAGAACAATGGCTTCAAACTACAGGGAAGGAGATTCCACCTAAACATCAGGAAGAACTTACTGAATGTGAGAGCTGTTCGGCAGTGGAACTCTCTCCCCCAGACTGTGGTGGAGGCTCCTTCTTTGGAGGCTTTTAAACAGAGGCTGGATGGCCATCTGTCGGGGGTGCTTTGAATGCGATTTCCTGCTTCTTGGCAGGGGGTTGGACTAGATGGCCCATGAGGTCTCTTCCAACTCTACTATTCTATGATTCTATGATCGCCAAAATAAATTGAGTGTCTTAGAGAGCTCCTTTAACATTTGGACTGTAATCCAGAAGAGATTTACTCTTTCACTGGTGTGGATACATCACAACTGCTCAACACATACTGCCAAACCACTTATAATATTTGATGACCAGACACAGAAAGTTGAGTTAAATAGAGCTATTTTATTTTCTCTATATCCTATTTAGGTTAATAGGACCCAAAAGAAGCAAGACCTGGTCCAATTGTGTAGACATTTCCCCTAAACCACCACCTCAGCCTTTCCTTTGGAAATACACCTAAGCCTCAAGGAAAATCCAAGAGTTGGGTTGCTCTCCAGTTGGGTATTTACTAGGCTTGAGCGATCCATGAAAAAATTGATTCTAAACTCGCTTCAAAAGTAGGGGGCACTAGCGTTTCGTTTCTGATGTCATTTCCGAATTTTGCCCCTCAAAAATTTCGAAATTTAACGAAAATTCGTTAATTGCAAAAGTAATTCGTTAATGGTGGACGCGCATGCGCAGTGGCAAAAAAAGCAGGGGGGGAGACTTTACAGGTCTCTCCCGCCCTCATTTTTTGAGCTATCTTCTTCAAACCTGGTACAGTGGTAGAACACATTTAACACTGATAGCTCACCAGGACGCCCAGACCTCTCTCCGCTCATTCTGCAAAGCGGATTAAAGCGCCCCATTGCAAACAGCCAAGCACTCGAGAACGCCCAGACCTCTCTCCGCGCCCCATTGCAAACAGCCAAGCACTCGAGGACGCCCAGACCTCTCTCCGCTCGTTCTGCAAAGCATATTAAAGCCCCCCATTGCAAACAGCCAAGCACTCGAGGACGCCCAGACCTCTCTCCGCTCGTTCTGCAAAGCGGATTAAAGCGCCCCATTGCAAACAGCCAAGCACTCCAGGACGCCCAGACCTCTCTCCGCTCGTTCTGCAAAGCGGATTAAAGTGCCCCATAAGCAGTCAAGTAGTCCAGGAGCCCTTTGCAAATGCTTGCCCCCTCCGAAACATTCAACACCATTCGAAAAATTGGCAATCAAGGGTTCGATATCATGGGATACATACGACAGGATAACCTTTTTCTAAACACAGTTCAAAAGTGACAAAACATACAAATTGGATACGACATCAGAAGGATTCGAATTTTTTGCCCAACCCTAGTATTTACTAGAGTACTTTCACCCAAGTCCTACGAGCTTATGAGTGAAAGTAAGATCCTCATGTCAGCCTAAAGGATAAACCCCTTCCCATCCTACTGGTTCCTGACGTGTAGAAGCCATTCCAGAGCTCTGCCCTTCATCAGTATATGCCAAGGCATATACTGAACTCTTAATTTTTTTTCCCTCACTGCCTGCCAAATCGCGGCCTATTGAGAAAGCCGATCATGAAAATCTCTTAGATATAGCATAGTGTATGCAAAAGAAAATAAATAATAACATTTAAAAACAGGTAAGAGGTTTACTAACCTGAAGCAACCAGAAAACTCACACTGCATCAAGGGCCAGGCAGAGTTTGGGCTGTGATTCAATAATTCAAAAAGGCATGTGAAGCCCAGTCTTAAACAGCTTATGATCCTACTTCATCATGTGAGCATTCTGGTACACACACATAGAATCATAGAGTTGGAAGAGACCTCACGGACCATCCAGTCCAACCCCCCTGCCAAGAAGCAGGAAAATCTCATTCAAAGCACCCCCGACAGATGGCCATCCAGCCTCTGCCTAAGAACCTCCAAAGAAGGAGCCTCCACCACACTCCAGGGCAGAGAGTTCCACTGCCAAACAGCTCTCACAGTAAGTTCTTCCTAATGTTCAGGTGGAATCTCCTTTCCTGTAGTTTGAAGCCATTGTTCCTCATCCTAGTCTCCAGGGCAGCAAAAAAACAAGTTTCCTCCTCCTCCCTATGACTTCCCCTCACATATTTATACATGGCTATCATGTCTCCTCACAGTCTTCTCTTCTGCAGGCTAAACATGCCCAGCTCTTTCAGCCACTCCTCATAGGGGTTGTTCTCCAGACCCTTGATCATTTTAGTCACCCACCTCTGGACACATTCCAGCTTGTCAGCATCTCCCTTCAATTGCGGTGTTCAGAATTGGACACAGTATTGCAGGTGTGGTCTGACTAAGACAGAATAGAGGGGTAGCATGACTTCCCTGGATCTAGACACTATACTCTTATTTATGCAGGCCAAAATCCCATTGGCTTTTTTTTTGATGTGAGGCTGACTGGACAGTAATTGTTGGGGTCATCCTTTTTTCCCTCCTTGAAGATAGGGACCACATTTACCCACCTCCAATCTGCTGGGACTTCTTCCGTTCTCCAAGAACTCTCAAAGATGATTGCTAGTGGTTCCAAAATAACTTCCACTAGTTCCTTCAATACTCTTGGATGTAGTTGATCTGGCCGTGGAGACTTGAATTCACTTAGAGCAGTCAGGTATTCATAGACGACTTGTTTCCCTATTTGGGGTTGGATTTCCCCCAATCCTTCATCCACTCCATTTTGCTGAGGTTGAGGACTGCTTTCTTTTTGTGAGAAGACTGAGGCAAAGAAGGCATTAAGTAGTTCTGCTTTTTCCCTATTCCCTGTCAGCATAAACCCATCTCCTCACAGAGGCCCTATCGCCTCCTTGTTCTTCCTTTTCCTACTGACATAAGCAAAGAAGCTCTTTTTATTGTTTTTAATGTCTCTTGCAAGCCTGAGCTCATTTTCCTCTTTAGCCTTGTGAACCTTTTCCCTACAGGAGTTGGCTATTCATTTGAATTCTTCTCTTGTGATTTCTCCCTTTTTCCACTTCTTGTGCATGTCTCTTTTGAGTCTTAGCCTGGTTAGAAGTTCTTTGGATATCAATTCTGGCTTCTTTGCACTTGTCTTATTTTTATTCTTTGTTGGCACGAAATGAACTAGTCTGTGACCATGATGAGCATAAAAATACCCTTCACCACAACAATTTTTGCCATGTTTGTCCAAAATTATTTGACACTGATACAAAAACTATTTTCTATTGCATCATACCTTACATTGCATTGTACCAACTTTATTGAAGCATCTGTGGGCAATAATGTTGTAGTGTGTATCACATCTGCCTAGGAGAATATTCTTATATTTCCAAGGTGTTCCTTATATAGCACTGCTCTCAGGCATTATGAGAAATTAATGTAGCAGCTTGCAGATGTTCCTTAAAGTATCAAACCACTTTTCCCAAAGGACAACCTGAGAGTGATGTCAGTCATTGTTATTAGACCTTACATAGTCTCCAGAAGTGCTGTATTCTCCAACTCTTTTGATTTGCCTAGGAGAAAATATCACCAAATCATTAAAATTGTTGAGTTTATGGAAGATATATTCTCAAACAATAACACATTTCAAATTCTGAATAGAATTAAGGAAGGGGACATTTAATCTTTTCTTCTTCTACCATTTCCCTCACTTAAATAACTCCCTCCATTCCTGTTAGCCTTGTGGTTGAACTACTGCTCCAATCGAAATTGAAGAAGTAGTCAACACTTGAGTTTATTGAAACCAAAAGTGCTTTGAAACAAGATTGTTTGTACAGTATGCATTTTGAGCAGAAGAGTAAAGGGAAAAACATATTTTCAGAAAATTAATTGGGTAGCCATAGTTATAATATCTTTTACAGAAAACATTATCAAGAGACTGGAATGTATAACAGAAGATTTTTCATTCAACTGTTCATGTCTTACAACACAGGAAAGGATAGTGTTATTTGGACTGTATGTGGGTTCCAAGGCTTTTTTGTAGCCTCCCAGGAAGGCAGGCTGGTGGGCTAGCAGGCAAGTAAACAAGGAAAGAAGAAGGAAACAAAAGAAAAAAAATGAAAAGTGTCAATGCATCTTGTAATTTGGTTGTAGGAATCCTCTGCACCAGTAATCATTTCAAGAACAGAAATTGAACAAAACTGACTTCTATCCATTTTGGTCTCACTATTACTTTGACAATTTTTGAGGCTATTGAGGTCCCTGGTAGATCACAGAAACAGATAACTAGACCCTCTGCCCACTTCATTATAACTTAGCAAGGGCTAGGGAAGAAGGACACTTCTGGAATTAGCATTCTCTTGTTTTAGTTGGTGTAGGAATTTTTAGTGTGTAGATATTTCATGATTGCATTTTCTACTACGAACCTGCACAAACTTTAAGGTCTACTGGGGAGGCCCTTCTCTCACTCCCACCAATGTCTCAAACATGGTTGGTGGGGATGAGGGAGAGGGCCTTCTCAATGGTGGCCCCCTCGGCTCTGGAACTCTCTCCCAAGGTAAATTAGATTAGCCCCCACCTTGGCCACTTTCTGGACAGACCTGAAAACTTGGTTATTTCAGTGTGCTTTTGACTAAATCAGTCACGACTTGACTGACTCCTTCTACCTCCATCTTATACTCAGCTTCTGCACTTTATTACTGGCCCATCCAACCAGTGACCTTGCAATATATTGCACATGTATCATTATTGCTCTGCCTCCAACTCTGAACATGCCCATTGCGCTGGACTGTTGGTTACTTGTTGTTGTTGAGCTTATGCTTTTATAATATTTTATATGCTTTTATGTATTTATTCATTGCAATTGAAATGTATTTAACATTTTAATTACCTTGAGAAGTCTGACCTGGCCACCGTAGTCCATGCTCTGGTTACATCTCAAATAGATTACTGCAATGCGCTCTATGTGGGGTTACCTTTGAAGACTGTTTGGAAGCTGCAACTGGTCCAAAAAGTGGCAGTCAGATTGATCACTGGAGCTGCATACAGGGGGCATACAACCTCCCTGTTGCACCAGCTCCACTGGCTACCAATCTACTATCAAGCACAATTCAAAGTGCTGGCTTTACCCTATAAAGCACTAAATGGTTCTGGCCCAGCTTACTTGTCCAAACATATCTCCCTCTATGAACCATCTCGGAGTTTAAGATCATCTGGAGAGATCCTCCTCTCAGCTCTGCCTTCTTCGCAGGCGCAATTGGCAGAGACGAGACAGAGCCTTCTCGGTGGTGGCCCCTCAGCTGTGGAACTCCCTCCCTAGAGAGATTAGATCAGCTCCCTCCTTCCTGAACTTTCGCAAAAAAGTAAAGACATGTCTCTTTGACCAACCCTTCAAAAATCTAGTGCAATAATTAGATACAAAAGATGTGTAAATGACCTATGGAACAGCCCCAGACTATGCCAATAGATCACATGATTTTAACTTGTATGGATTCAAATGCTTTAATTGTTTTAATGGTGTGGTTTATTTTTATTGTACTATGTTTTTCAAGGCATTGCCGGTGTTGTGAAGCTGCCTTGAGTCCTCTCTGGGGTTGAGAAAGGCAGGATAAAAGATATATATATATATATATATATATATATATATATATATATATATATATATCTGATATATTTTATTGCTGTATTACCGGGCTTGTTTCCCATGTAAGCTGCCCCGAGTCCCTTCAGGGAAATTGGGTGGGATATAAGAAGAAAATTGTTCTTATTGTTGTTGTTGTTAATGATGATGATGATGATGATTATTATTATTATTTCACTACATCCACCCACACAGTCAAGCTTTCCATTGTCAAGTGCCCATTTTGGTAACACCAACACATCACAATTCAACCAAAACAGCTGCCTTACTGAGGACAAGCAACAAAAGCAAGGGTATGGTAGACCCACAGCCAAAACTCACAAGTGTGTGCAAGATCAAAGGTATTTTGTTGCTTGCGGCAAAAGACACCATGAACTGAGAGAATGTAACTGGACTAGCAATTAAATCTTATTGCAGAATTAGAGATAGGATAGCATTCCCCACAGCACACTGGTTTAGGGAAATATGGATAAGCCATGCAGCATTTACAAAACTGTCCTTCAACAAAGGGCAATGTCTGGAAGGTTCATGTAGGGCAGCCAGAATAATAGTGCTGCCCCTCTACAGGCATTGCCTCCTGCAGTAATCATCTCAGTTTGCCTATTGGAAGGACTGTGCATGAGGGCGAGAGAGCTGATTCATTTCCTGGCTGCCTATTTCTGTTGCATATATGCTTTAGAAACTGAGCAATCTTAACCCCATATCAATCTGGGATAGTTTTCAAACACAATTTCTCAAGATCTGAGACAATTGTCCATTGTTCTCTGTAGAGATATTGAACATGAAATACATGGGAAATTAAATCTGAATATATATATGGATTGAAACTGGGGAAATAAGTGAACTAAAGGAAAAGCTTCTCACTAGGCAGCTCCTGTGTTTAGGGGAAGAGACCAAAAGTACCAACCAATGCTACTTTAAAGGTGGTGTAATCAGATTCCCAATTTCAAAGGATTAATATAGGCAAGTAATGTCTTTTAAAGCCTTTCATGATTTAAAGAGAATGACTTTTCCACCTCTGTTGTTTTGAAAATGCTTCGCTATGAATTTTCCTTAGACAAAGCAAAATTTTGCAATGAAGCATCTCTTAACATTTTCTCACATTTCTTTTCTCCATCTCTCTCTCACACACATACACATTTTTTTATTTCCCACACAGAGAAGTGACATCTACTTGTTCATTTCAGTGGCCAACTATATAGAACAATTTCTTATATATAAAAAAGTTATTAGCATGAAATACTGTGACAGATGACTTGATCCTCAAACGTGCCATGTAAAAGGATCATTTTCTGCTGTGATCATAGAATTAGATATGTTATAAAAGCTATGAAGCTGCTGATAAACATGTTGATTGCCTGTTTCTTTTCTGCTATATGAGGTTCAATTTATTTGTGTCATAGCATTGATATGAGTATTAAATATTTCTCTTCCCCAACACAACCCCAGAGGACACTGATAATAGACTGGCAATACAATTTTCCCCAAACTGAAGGAAATACAGGTAGACTAGAAGGCTTGTGCTTCTTTTTCATAGAATCATAGAATAGTAGAGTTGGAAGAGACCACATGGGCCATCCAGTCCAACCCCCTGCTAAGAAGCAGGAAATCGCATTCAAAGCACCCCCGACAGATGGCCATCCAGCCTCTGCTTAAAAGCCTCCAAAGAAGGAGCCTCCACCACGGCCCCGGGGAGAGAGTTCCACTGTCGAACAGCCCTCACAGTGAGGAAGTTCTTCCTGATGTTCAAGTGGAATCTCCTTTCCTGTAGTTTGAAGCCATTGTTCCGTGTCCTAGTCTGCAGGGCAGCAGAAAACAAGCTTGCTCCCTCCTCCCTATGACTTCCCTTCACGTATTTGTACATGGCTATCATGTCTCCTCTCAGCCTTCTCTTCTGCAGGCTAAACATGCCCAGCTCTTTAAGCCGCTCCTCATAGGGCTTGTTCTCCAGACCCTTAATCATTTTAGTCGCCCTCCTCTGGACGCTTTCCAGCTTGTCAACATCTCCCTTCAACTGTGGTGCCCAAAATTGGACACAGTATTCCAGGTGTGGTCTGACCAAGGCAGAATAGAGGGGGAGCATAACTTCCCTGGATCTAGACGCTATTCCCCTATTGATGCAGGCCAGAATCCCATTGGCTTTTTTAGCAGCCGCATCACATTGTTGGCTCATGTTTAACTTGTTATCCACAAGGACTCCAAGGTCTTTTTCGCACACACTGCTGTCAAGCCAGGCGTCCCCCATTCTGTATCTTTGATTTCCATTTTTTCTGCCGAAGTGAAGTATCTTGCATTTGTCCCTGTTGAACTTCATTTTGTTAGTTTTGGCCCATCTCTCTAGTCTGTCAAGATCGTTTTGAATTCTGCTCCTGTCTTCTGGAGTGTTAGCTATCCCTCCCAGTTTTGTGTCGTCTGCAAACTTGATGATCGTGCCTTCTAACCCTTCGTCTAAGTCGTTAATAAAGATGTTGAACAGAACCGGGCCCAGGACGGAGCCCTGCGGCACTACACTTGTCACTTCTTTCCATGATGAAGACGACGCATTGGTGAGCACCCTTTGGGTTCGTTCGCTTAGCCAATTACAGATCCACCTAACCGTAGTTTTGTCTAGCCCACATTTTACTAGTTTGTTTGCCAGAAGGTCGTGGGGGACTTTATCGAAGGCCTTACTGAAATCCAGGTACGCTACATCCACGGCATTCCCTGTATCGACCCAACTCGTAACTCTATCGAAAAAAGAGATCAGATTAGTCTGGCATGACTTGTTTTTGGTAAATCCGTGTTGACTATTAGCAATGACCGCATTTGTTTCTAAGTGTTCGCAGACCACTTCCTTAATGATCTTTTCCAGAATTTTGCCTGGTATTGATGTGAGGCTGACCGGACGGTAATTGTTTGGGTCTTTCTTTTTTCCCTTCTTGAAGATAGGGACCATATTCGCCCTCCTCCAATCTGCTGGGACTTCTCCCGTTCTCCAAGAACTCTCGAAGATAATTGCCAGTGGTTCTGAAATAACTTCCGCTAGTTCCTTCAGTACTCTTGGATGTAGCTGGTCTGGCCCTGGGGACTTGAATTCGTTTAGAGTGGCCAGGTGTTCCTGGACAACTTGTTTCCCTATTTGGGGTTGGATTTCCCCCAATCCTTCGTCCATTCCATGTTGCTGAGGTTGAAGATGGCTTTCTTTTTGTGAGAAGACCGAGGCAAAGAAGGCATTAAGTAGTTCTGCCTTTTCCCTGTCCCCTTTCGCCATCACCCCATCTTCTCCTTGCAATGGCCCTATCGCCTCCTTTTTCTTCCTTTTTCTACCAACGTAAGCAAAAAAGCCTTTTTTGTTGTTTTTTATGTCCCTGGCAAGCCTGAGCTCATTTTGCGCTTTAGCCTTGCGAACCTTTTCCCTACAGGTGTTGGCTATACGTTTGAATTCTTCTTTGGTGATTTCTCCCCTTTTCCACTTCTTGTGCATGTCACTTTTGAGCTTTAGCTCAGTTAGAAGTTCTTTGGACATCCATTCTGGCTTCTTTGCACTTGTCTTATTTTTCTTCTTTGTTGGCACTGTTTGCATTTGCGCCTTGAGTATTTCACTTTTGAAAAACTCCCATCCATCCTTAACTCCCTTGTTTTTTAATATCGGCGTCCATGGAATGCCGCTCAGTAATTCCTTCATTTTTTGGAAGTCAGCTCTCTTAAAGTCCAGAAAGCGTGTTTGACTTGTCTTAGTTTCAGCATTCCTTTGTATTGTATTTTTGCTCTCTTCCACTGTTACAAAGTGGATGATTTTTCTTTCACTGCCTGTTTTCACGAAATTATTCTCAAACTTTTTAGGTCTCACATATTTACTTTATGGTGTGGCTCTTAAATGTAAGTCAGGTGGTGATATTCAAAAGACAGCTATAACAGTATACCTAGAGAAACAAGGTCTAACACTAACATGTCAACATTTCATGACTGGCCTGGAACAATACTTCCTTCACTCTTACACCTATGGACTCCCCTCTACCTAAGAGACATTGGTGATCTTTTTCTAATTTGAACTCATGGAGAGGATTCATGGTATTCCACCAGAACTTCAGTAACTTTCACACGGCAATCAATCATATAATGGGCATCAAAGCAGCATGCAATATTACAAACTCATTGGCCACTACATGTACTTACATGCCTCCAGTCTCCACCAAATAAATTATCAACTCCATTGTTCTTTGACAAGTTCTCCCCAACTCAATAACTAGATGGGCTTGCTGAAACTTTAAAGAGCCTTTTGGAAGAAAATTTTAAAGGGGTATGAAAATCTTATGGGGAGATGGAGAATTACAACATGGTTACTATGATATTGGATTTAGACCTGTGTTCTTCTTTTACTCAGGTCTCTCATGCATCAAATATTTTGAAAAAATCAAAATAGTAAAATTAAAGAATACATGTAAGAAGCAGTACACCATGTCTTTCATGATTTGCTGAGCACATATTTTTAGCAAATAGTTAAAAACATATCTATTTTCTCCATCCGTCTGAATAAATCTTTCCGGGCAAAACTTATGATAAGGACACCATAAGTCATAGTCAACCTGAAGGCACATAGCAATAAATGTAGCTTGTATCTAACATCATCTGTTTTGTGACAATAGGGACAGAATTGATTTCCATATCCAATTCCTGGTGCAATCCCAGTACACGAAAATAAATTTATGAACTGTAGGAAATTTGGATTACCAAACCATTTGATTGGCTTTCATCATGTATTGCTCTCTAAGTTTGTGGTCTGACCAGTACTGGTGCACCACCAAAATTCAGGCAAGCTGTTGAACTAAAAATAATTACTATACAGCATAAAAAGAGCAAGTCTAATCACTAGAACTCTATAATAGTAAATTTTCCAATGTGTTATGTCCTTCATAAAGCCAATACCATAAAAGCACAGTATAATGATTTGTTAGTTTTGTCCCTTTGGTATGAAACCAGTTAATTCTAGAGGAACATAGGAAGCTAACTTCTATCCAATCAATCTATTTTTCCATTTAGTCTAGGTTTGTTTACTTGGATTTGTAGCACTTCTTCATATCCTCTCCCAGGCATATATCTTCCCTTCACTGGTAGCCTCAGTTTTTAAAACCAGGACATTAACTGTTGAAGATTGAGCAAGACACATTTTTCACACCTTCCAGCACATTTGAGACCCAGGAGAAGCCTTTTTTTCTAACATGTGGTGACTCAGAAACCTGGGAAGATGTAAGGGAACGTTAAGGCCACAAAAATGGCAGCAGGACCACACTTTCTCAATTCCTGTTTTAAGTGAAGATTCAAGGGTTTGAACATTGAGTTTTCTACAGTCTTAAGCACATGCCTCCACTAATCAGTACTCCATCATCTTCTCAAGTACAGTACTAGGAAAGCAGTAAAGGTACTCAGCTGGTGATTCTCATGCAAAAGAGACTAGGTTTATTCCACTTTTTGTACCAATATGAGGGAGCTATCTAATATGCTACATCTGTTAGAGAAATAGGGATATGGTTCAGGACTCTGATTAATTACTGTAAAGGCTAGAGTAAAATCTAGTGTAAATTTGCCACATCATTGACATAGAATCATAATATCATATTATCTTAGAGTTTAAAGGGATAATCAATCTTCCCCCCTGTTTTGTAGAAATACATGACTAAAACATTCATGAAAAATTCCCATCGAGCCTGTTTAAAGACATTCAGGCATGGAGCTTCTGCCAGCCTCAAAGATAATCTATTCTACTGTCAGACAGCTCTTACAGTAAAACAGTCTGCCTAATGTTGAGATAGAATCTCTTTTCTTGTAATTTGAATTCACTGGTTCATGTTCCAGTTTGTGGAGCAGCAGAAAACAAGCTTGCTCCATGTTCTACATGAGATCACATTATATATTTAAAGATGATTGTCATGGTGTCTCTCAGTCTTCTCTTCTCCAAGATAAATCTATCTAGCTCCCCAAATCATTCATCATAAGGCTTGGTTTTTAGAATCATGATCATCTTGGTCACCCATCTCTGAACACATTCTAGCTTGTCAATATCCTTTTTAAACTGTGGCCAGGACTGTACACAGTATTCCAGTTGAAGTATAACCAAAGCAGAATCAAATGATGTCATTTTTGCATGTATTGAGTTGACGATGAACTTGAGATTGAGTGGACAGCTCACATTTCAACAAACAACTAGAAAGGGTATTCATTTTAGTGAGTTGTTATATTTTCCATAATAATGTGGCACGTTTTGGCACCACATTTAGTGACAAAATGTAGCTTCTGATCAACATACTTATTTGCTCAAGATATCAGCAAAATACTGAAAGTCTTTTTGAAAATCTGTTTTAATTTCTGCCCTCACCAGGAAAAACTTAATTTTGTTTTAAGCGCAGCAAGATATCAAAAGTATGTGGATTATTTTGTCCACTTTGTGTTTTATTTCTAGTTATCCAAGGAACTAATTGCCTGTGATACTTCTACAGATTGAGATCAAACATGTGTGCAAAAGAATATGAAAAACACAACTGGAGATACAGAGCTCTGACTTTGGTAATTCCCCAGTACTTTATGTGGGTTTTTGGTCCAATACTTCTAAATTGGATACAATGAAGAAGGAAAAGTAAAAGAAGCATTTATCTCCCCTTGGGGACTATCAGGAACTATTGACTTTTTCTCTTCCACTTATGATTCATTAGTGGCTATCCCACAGAGAATACATTCAATAAACAGACACTTGTATTGAACATAAAGATGTTAGATGCACCACAGTTTTGCAATGTCACTTATTTACTGCTTGCTTCTCCCATTGAAAACAGTAATGAAGGAATATCTCCTGCTGCTTAGCAGCAATGTATGTTACCTTTGTCATTTAAGAACACAAGGGGTTTTGCAGGCGGAATGGAGAAGTGAACAGGATCAATGACATAAAAGCAACAGAGTTCAAGGTAGCAACTACCGAAGGACTCCCCTTGAGACTTTTCTAGAAGATGAATGGGATGAAAAGTATGCTTGTTGAAAAGAACTCTCCATAGCCTCGTTTCACTGAAACGTGAAAGCTGTGTTTGGACTCTACAGCTTACAAATAGGGGTTCGCTTTAGTGAATACACTTCTTTACAGAAACAAAATAAACCCCAAGCATTTCAGATAGGAGACCAGCAAAGACTTCTTCTCCAAGATAATCTAGCTTTCTATGCAAATAGAAATCTTATAGCCCTGTAAAACCATTACTTCAATGAAACCTAGGCCTAAATGTTATAAGATATACTGATCTTCCACTACATATTGTACTCACAAAATCAGGGTTTGTGTTGGTCCATCCACTGCATGATACTAAATAATGAGGCAAGGAACAGGGCTATGATGTCACACCACTGGGTGGAATTTTATTGGTTAATCTCAATCAGAGAAGATCTAGTGAATAAATTGTCAAATGGCAAGTCAACATATGGCAAACCCACTTGATTCAGTGGATCTATTTTAGTTGGGACTAAAAATGGAATGTTGGCCATTACAACTAGAATGTACTGGGTGGATATGAACAAGTGATCTTTCAAAACTTGCCATAGATGTTTCAATAAAGGACTGCATTACGTTGACGTGCTTTGTGTAAAACTCACTGATCTTTGAATTTGAGTAAAGCTCCAAAGGTTTCCTCATTGACTGTAATGGAGGAATGAACAAAAGTCTTACGGTTTCAAAGACTAGCTGGTTCAATGAAAGTTTTCTTATTTGTTCTATTTTTCTGATGACTGATTTCTTGGGAAACACTTATTATGGATAGATTCAATTAGGTCACAGTTGCATATTATATGTTTGTATAACTTTTTGTGTGAATTTTCCTTTTTTGCATTCTACAGTATGTACTGGCTGAGTTTCTTTTGTGTTTCTAACACCACATATGTATGCAACTCATTTTAGCCTAAAAGTCAATGATGTAAATTTATTGTGACTACTGATTCTTAAAATTGTATACTTTCCCCACATCTTCCAGGTTTTCCACCTTCTGACTGTAATTGAAACTGACAGGGAAAAGAGAGAGAAACAATAGATAAAGATGCAGAGAAAGATTGTTTCATTTTCTTGCCTGTGAGCACTTTGAATGATAACCCATCTGTTTATGCATTTCTAAAAACCTATCTTATCTATCTTTTCTACACATTATTTTATATTTTGCAATGCTCTGAATTGCCTATAACATTGTAAATGGTTTTGGTGATGATGACTGTGACTTGGGGTCCTTTCAGTGTTGAAATGTAGGCACTCTTTCCAGTTCTTGTTTTAGTTCAATGATGCTGAAGGAAAACCCTACCAATTGCAATGTCACTATAACATGAAAAAAAAAGCTCTGCATTGATTTTCTTGCATGATTATCACTTGAAAATAGCAATATCTGACTTACTTTGGTATTTACCAACTTATTTATTTACATAGGGTGTCATATGAAGATGTTTGTCCAACTTTTGTCTATGTATATCTTTTCTTGGTTATTGCAGAGGCTGGTGTTCCTTTCCTTCATTTACAATAATGGCTTAGTGATGAGATGTTACAGGAAACCCTTTCCCATTCACTGTCTTATGGAGCAAGGGAAAGGATCAGATGAACATCTGGCTATGCTCTCTCCAGATGTGAAAAACTTACATCATCCAATAATAATAATAATAATAATAATAATAATAATAATAATAATAATAATAATAATAATAATTTTATTACCTGGAACATCTCAACAATCTCAGCAAATGTAGCCTTTTCATATCTGGCTACAGAAACATAACCAAATGTTTGGTTTTATTTTACCCATCCACCCCAGACAAGTCACAAAGCAGCCATGGAGTGGAAGAGATTCAATGGTAAGGCAAGGGATGCTGAATGGCCACAGAAGGCTCTTGATAAAGCCACACCAAAAATGTAAAACTTCAGTATTTACTCCAAAGATAACACTTGAAATACAACAAAATAAATTCTTAGGTTTACAATTGACCCATTACATTTGGTTTTGCCTTTTGCAGATTTGATGATTTCTGGATTTGATTAAAATATTTCTCTGGGACTCTCTAGATCTTCCAGTGAAATTCTATGGCAATTGTTTGCTAGAGATTGCTGGAGGTTGACTACAAAGTTTATTTATTTATTTATTTATTTATTTATTTCCCATATTTGTATCCTGCCCTTCTCACCCCAAAGGGGACTCAGGGTGGCCTCACAACTGGCTAGTTATCCTGGAAGATCCAGGGATTCTTAGAGAAGTGTTCTCTTTGATGAAAAAACAGTGTGCATTTTTCTTTATCCTAAACTTAATGCTGAAATTCTAGAGTATATTCCCATTACATAGTTGCAGTGGTATATTATTCCATATTGACTGCCATAGCAACATCCTTTGGAATTATGAGGCTTGTCATTTGGTGAAGCACTGGTGTGTTCAGGATGAGTATTCCAATGGACTCTCCTTACTGCCAATTCCAGGATTCCATAGGATGAAACCCTGATTTTGAAAGTGGAATAATAGTGCTGTTACTGTGTAGTATGAATATATCCCTAGTTTAGGAGAGAAAGAAGATGTTCTCATTGATCACTGTCTTCATATTGCTCATTTATTTACCAAAGTTGTTACCATCAGAAACCCAAAAACTCCTAATCACCCAGCCAAACAAGATAATCAGTTTTGAACAAGGAGTTTGACCATTCCACTACTTTCTGTTGATTTTTTTCACTACAAATGAGCAGCTCAGATTGAGTCTTCCATCTTTCATCTGAGCATTTCAGTTGCACATTGTCTACTCTTTTTCTGCCTTCTTTTTGTAAAGGGGTAAATGCATTCATTTTATGCCTGACTTCTTTTCCTTTCTCTGTGTAAGATATGAACTGTCGATACCCATTTGTGAGTTAATACAAGACTAGATGTTAAGAATACTTCACTGTGGCTTGTTATGTTCACAGGGTGTAATGTATAGATATCTGTAAGAAAATGGGCAGATCATTAAAATATATATAGAATAATATACAGCAAGAAGTGTAACAAAAATAATTAGAGATAAAAATGTGTTAACATCTGCAAGAGAAAATTACCAAGATATGTTAACCCAAGGAGCTTTGAGAAATTGAACAAAATAGGATTAATAACCCATCCAAAAATAATGAGACCAGATACAATTAGGACATGAATGGTTCCCTTTATTTAAATTATTTAAACTTATGATTTCATTTTAACTATTAAAGAGACAAAATTTAGTCAACCATCCAATTTCCTCCTCAATCACCCCTTGCCAAAGTACCTGAAACCCAAAAACTCTGCATCAAATGATGTTGTTGCTCATCCTGCCCCCTTTTTAAGGAAAGGCCACCTGAGGATCCCCCTTCCCTAAGTCCTATGCTTTAAAGTGGGAAGAAACCTCAAGTAAATCCCAGGAGTTAGGCTCCTTAGTCATATCCCAGGTCTTGTAGCCAAAAGGGTGATTCCAGAAGCCACCTTTTTACCAAGTGCTTACCTTTGATACTTACCAGTGTACCAATACCTCCCCATTCATCCAGTCACCCACCCACCATATCATTTATATATCACCTTTCTCCTAGGCTGGATCTCAAGGAGAATCAAGATTAAAACAGCATTAAATAACACCAGAATTAAAACAAATTAAAGCTTACTTTAAAACAGATTTTTCTTAAGTTGTCATTTTTGTTGTTGTTACGTGCCTTCAAGTTGTTTCTGGCTTATGGTGATCCTAAGGTGAATCTATCACAGGATTTTCTGTGTGACTACCTGGGATTGTTTAGAGCAAGGGCTTGCAAACTTTTAAAGCCACAGAGCGCTTTATGAAGGAAATGTTTCTCGTAAGTCTGAAGAAGGTTTTGGATACAGGGGCTTCATTCCATTTTAAAATTTGACAGATGAACCGGGCCAGTCACAGATGGATGGAGAATGTTTGTGTGAACTAATTGAAAAAACATGAACAAATTCTTATGCATACTGTACATGTTTGTAGTACGAAAGAAAGAATATTTAAAATAAAGAACAATTTTAACCAAGATACACTTCAGAGTATTTCAGTGGAAGACACCAGGGGCCATATAGCCTTTGCAATAATAATAATAGTAGCAGCAGCAGCAGCAACAGCAACAACAACAACAGGAGGAGGAAGGGGTGGAGGAGGAGGAACCCCAGGGGCCACACAGTCCAACCTGTTTATGCCTTGCAGTAAAAGCACAGATCAAAACACCCCTAACAGATGAATATCCAGCCTTTGAAATAATAATAGTAATAGTAATAACAATAGTAATAATAGTAATAGGTGCAACTCCAGGGGCCACCTAGTCCAATCTTTCTGCCTTGCAGGAAAATCACAGATCAAAGTGGAGGTGGGAAGACCCCCCCCCCCCAGGCCACAGCACCATCAGGAAGGTCCTGCATGCTGCACCAACAGCAGTAGAGAGGCCCTGCCAACAGTGGCAGAGAGGCCCCACAAACTGCAGCATCATCAGGAAGGCCTCACAGGCTGCACCAACAGCAGCAGAGAGGCCCCATCAACAGCAGCAGAGAGGCCCCATAGGCTGCACCGGTGGCAGCAGGGCTCCACAAACTGCATGCTTCCCAGGTAGGGGGACACAGAGGGGTGAGGCCCCTCCACAGAGCCTCTGACTGTGCTTCGAAGAGCCCTAAGGGCTCCGCAGGGCACAGTTTTAAAACCACTGGTGTAGAGGGCTTCCATGGCCAAGCGGGGATGCATGCCTGGTAAAGTCCACCACTATACCACACTGTCTTTCAGCAGTGTAGAACCACAAAATCCATTTAAAAATAGTTTCCAAAATCTTGCTGGAGAAGAAAATTCTCAATCAAACTATGGGAGAAAGGAAACAGCCCCTTCGACCTCACTGTCAGAATGATCCCACCAGAGGGAATGAGTTTAATTGGATACATTTCTGGTGGGAATGCATGACTCACAAGCCCAGACTATTAGGACAACTGAGGATATTTTTCTTACAGAGGAGGATAATGACTCATTCTGTGTCATTTTATGTTTCAAGTGCCAAAATAAGGTTATGGACCAGGACTCTGAGAGGTCATTGGATGCTCTATCTCCAAAATGTATTGCAAGATGGAGGAACATTTCTTATCTTTGAAACTGTGGCCTATCTTTCTTATTACACAGCTTTCTCCATCTGTCTGCCTTTAAGGCTTTGTGCTTCCAAATTGCATTAAAGGCGTAGTCTCAAGAAACTCTTTTGCATGTACACATGGCCTAACCCCATTAGGCTCTCTCTGGTAATTCACATTAAAAGTACATACAAATTCACTGCACTGATGCTCTAAGCTTTGAGTGTGTGAGTGTCAGCACAGCAGCTAAAATAATAATAAGTATGGATTTTCCTTTCTGAATAATGAAGTCAGTAAAGCACTCATAAACTCCTGAATATAAATTACCACTGCCTAAGGCTACAGTGGCTTAATCCCTTTTCTGTACAGGGGAAATAGAGAGAGAGAGAGAGAGAGATCCTCTTTGTGTGTATGTGTGTGTGTTTCATTTTGGCTTCATTGTTCTGTGTGCCTCTTAGAGGTTGGAGTTCACTATGCCCCCATCCAACATTGCTCAAGGCAAATGAAACACTCAAGCCAAGCTCCAACATAATGCCAGTGGAATGAAAAATCCTGCTGTCTCTTATGTTGAACCTTGGCTTGAAAAGAAAGATGGAGCCATCCAATGATAGTAAAAAAAACCAAAAAAAAAAAACAACAACGAAGTTCTGGATTAATTTGTCTTTTGATTTCTGTTCTTCTAGCTAAGCAGCCTTTGCCACTCCTAGCTCTAGACTGCCATATAATGCATTTTCAGAGTGCAGATTAGCTGCATTGAACTGGAATACATGGCAGTGTGGACTCATATAATCCAGGTCAGTGCAGTTAATCTGAATTCTGAAACTGTCTATGTTGAGCCTGAATTGCAGTGGAAGTCATATCCTTCCCCGAAGTCATCTTGAGAAAGTCCCTCAGAAAATGGAGATACAGAAGTGAAAGAAGGAAGGGGAAAGGGGTGTTTTAGTCATAGTGTTTAGAATCTCTTCCAATAGTTTTAAGTAAGGTAATGTCCATCAAGGTTGAGGCAGTGGATTTCATAATGAGGACACAGAATTGCTCATGCAAGGAGATCTCAGATACTACTCTGTGTGACTTTAAAGTAAAGCCACCTGCATCAGTGAGGGTTGTGGAAGCGTAGTGCAAATTACATTGACCTGACTTCCAGTCCTTACATACCATAAAATTGCAATGGAGGACCTGGAAATTCCTGGAAGGGTTTCTTCTTTGGGAATTTACTAGGTCTTCCGATTCAATTCTGTGGGAAGGATACCATAGAATTTCCTGAAGGACCTAGCAAATTCCCAGAGAGACAATTTTTCCACTATGGAACTATCATAAACATCTCAATCAAGGGACTATATTTGGTGTATTATAAAACATAGGGTGTTAATGTAAGGGCATTGTATGCATACCTATTGCCTTATGTAAACATGTGTAAGCCAAATGTAAGATGGGAGTTAGAATGCTGTTAGATTGTGAGAACAATTAAAGGAGTCTGCTATGCAAGTCTGATAAGCATTTGGGAGGAGGGGACAGTGGAGAGATGATACCAAGGTCATTTTCCCAAGCAAGTTAGTCTGAATACCATGATGTAATGTTTTGATTAACAAACCAATGGATATAGTATATACAGGTGGGCATATACAATGCTTGAAATGACATTATCCAATAACGTTTCTTTATAAACTTTTATAAAGTCATGAACTGGAGCTAATCCCATAGTCCTGACAATGAATAGTGTGAATAGTCCTCTGAAAAAGCAAGTGCATGATGCAATTTCTTGGTTAAAGGGCATACTGGAATACAATGTTATAACTATGGTTTTCATTAGGCAAGAGATACAGCCAAGGACCTAACAAGATGTTCTAGAGGTCATGTGGCTGTAGGATTGCATATGAATTCATCAAATTTGACAGTCATAATGAAAGTAGCCCTTTATACTTGCTTAAAACTAGTTGAGAGAAGAAATTCACCTTGCCTCAAGAATCTGAAATATGGAGCATTTCATACAAGGGAACAGCCCACAAGTATTTTTAAACTGAAAGAACTAAAATATGTGCAGTTGAAAATATATTCACAAACACACTTCAGTAAATGGGTAATTAGTACATTAAGTAAAATGAATTAATAGATGCATAGATTAGAAGGGGAAAGATACATAAATATACATATTAAACCAAATGCATTTAAAATGCACCCAGTGGGAAAAATATGTAGACATGTGCATACATTTCGATGCACAACTCAAAAACAAAGTCTCACAGCTCAAATTGAATTAAGGACCAGAAGGAAAAACGGGGGAGATACAGAGAAATGCAGCAACTGAGAGCCCTTTTACACAGCCATATAGCCCAAAAGGTAGATAATCCACAATGCCATTTAATCCTGTTCAATGTGAATTTTATACAGCTGTATGAAAGGGATCTGAGACTCTGGACTTGACTACACTGGACAAAAAACCCAGACTTACCGCAAATCTACTACTGTTTCCATGATGCACAGTGACTTCCAGCAAGTATCCTTTAGGCAAATCCAGGAGATACTCTGAAGTTTTCTGGAAACTCTGGAATATCCTATGGAATACCCCATGGCAGTATACACAGATGAATCAAGTGTATTTTGGTGTGATTCTTCTGTCTAGACAGACTCTGCTGCCATCACCTTTTTTTCCCTTTGCTGATCAAAACAAGGAATGATAATGGATTGCCCTCTGTCACTGTCACCTCTCACTGCTGGCCATGGACCTCTATCTGAGCTCTTGGGTATTAGGTCACATCCTCATCAGTAGAAAAAAGGAAGGGGTCCATTGATTTCAAAGCTGCCTATATTCTTACAGCCTCATCACATGGGGCTAAAGTCAGCTGGATGTGCTGATTTAATCCCAGTCACCCATGGTGCTGGCGGGCTCACATCGACATTGTGACCACCATGGAAATATGGCAGAGTTAGCATGTTGTCATTTATTTTAACGGAGGGAAGCCATGTGCTCCACACGTGCACTATGCTTCCCCCCGTGGGATCAGCTGTCGAAGGAGTCCAGTGATGCAGGGCATAGGTCAGCATCTTCCCCATGCCCTGTGGCAAAGTGAAGTGACCTTGGACACTTTTGGCAGCCATGTGATGAGGTGGATAGACTTGATCTATACTGCCATATTATCCAGTTTCAAAATTCAGAATAACTGCTTTGAGCTGGATTACATGAGTTTACACTTCCATATAATCCAGTTCAATGCAGTGAATCTGCATTTTGAAACTGAATTATATGGTAGTGTAGATCCCTTAGTTGGAGAAATCAGCCATAGCAGAGCACTTGATGAACCAACCTGGACACAGTATATTATTTGAGAACACAGAAATGCTTGACCACTCCAACAACTATCATGTCAGACTACACAGAGAAGCCACTGAAATCCACAAGCATGTGGACAACTTCAACAGGAAGGAGGAAGCCATGAAAATGAACAAAATCTGGCTACCAGTATTAAAAAACTCAAAAATCAGAACAGATGGGAAGAAACACTCTGAGGGCAGAGGAGCCCCAAGGACGGCTAATGACTCTGAACAAAGGATGTCCCCCAGGCAAGAGACAATCCTTTCCAATGCTAATTAGGGTGATTAACTGAAACATTAACACTGGCTTCCAAATGACAAAGGACTCTTGTCACACCCTGGACTCTCCACAGATATATATTTTTACCTTCCTTGCTTAGTTTTTCCATGCCTTACAACCTCTGAGGATGCCTGCCATAGATGTGGGCGAAACGTCAGGAGAGAATACTTCTGGAACATAGCCACACAGCTCGAAAGACATACAACAACCCTGTTTTCCCGGCCATGAAAGCCTTCGACAACACATTGATCCCTTAGTTGACATCCACCACAACATAACTCCTGCATGTGAATGCATAAATGTGAGTGGAATGGGGAAGACCATTTCTTTTCAAATGAACGTACAGCTACCAACTTCTTTTTTGAATGGACCTAACTGAATTTGGCTCAACCATTCCACTTTCTTCCCCCTTCACTTTGGGTACAACTCAGGTTACTCCCTATAGTTGTATCAAAAAGTGTCTTCTTGCACTTCTAGATAATCTCTAGTATTTCTAGGTTTCACCAGTACACTTCATGGTCAACTTCTGGTGGAAGCATGCTGCATAATTGCCCTGGATAACCTACACATTGCTTAGAAAGAATATTGGGGGGGGGGAGTAAAACTGTAGTCACTGTTACTACAAATATTGGGGTTATATTGTATATGCCTGCATAAAAACCAGAGTTTACTGAAAGGGGTCCCTTCTATGCCCCATTAAGGAGGTCAGTACACTGTGTGAAAATAGAAGAGACGGTCTTCCCAACTTTGGTAGCATGGTTGTGGAATTCCCTCTTCTTAAGGTGCTTTCAGATGGCAATTTATTGTGGGCGAAAACAGGTTAAAGTAGCCCATTCTTGCCTGTGTTGCTGTCTGCGTGGGCACCCAAAAGAAGTGGGCTTTCCCATCGCTTGTCCCCATTGCAACGCGGTAACTACTACTCTGCAATGAGGACAAGCCAAATCCCCCCCTAAAACGTTTAAAATAAAAGAAAAACTTAGCAAGCCACCATTATGCCTCTCTACATGCTTCCTAGCACACACCAAGGTTCTGCCAGGAAGTGGTGGAGGGGCCATAAGCATGCAGAGAGGCATAATGGTGGCTCGGTAAGCCTTTATTTTATTTTAAAGGTTTAGGGGGATTTGGGGAAGGGGGTGGGTTTCCTCTTTGCTTGTCCTGGTCCATGGGGCCCAAAGAAGTGAATTGGGCTGTGCTGATGGACCCTTCAGTAGTCCCAAGACTACTCGGGGGTCAGTCCCCACAGGGCCCATACTCCATTAGACCTGGGTCTTTCAGGAAGACCCGGATCTAGTGGAGTATCAAAATAATTCACAGCAAAGCAGAGTTTTGCTGCGTTATCATGAATTCTTCCTCTTTTACCCAATGCATTGTTTGAACACCTCAGATAAAAGTCTGACAGGGCCACATTTTGCACCCTGTCTGGATGGGCCCTCAGAGGGCATTCCACAACTGATACAGTTATACTGAATTATATGAGTCTACACTGACTAGTTTAATCCAGTTTGAAACCTACACTAATCCTGTTTGAAACCACATTATACGACAAGGTAGATGGGGCCTCAGCCTCAAAGGAAGGGAAAGGTAACGTCCCTCTGAACAAATTTTGCCAACAAAATCCTGTTACAGGTTTCTTTTAGAGTCACCATGTGCTGAAAATGGTTTGAAGGCAAACAAAAATAACTATGGATCACCCTTTTTTTTCTTCGTACAGCTCCATGCAATAGGTTAGAAAAAGGCATTTTGACTGGTTCAAGGTACCACAATGAACAAACTTATCCAAAGTAATGTTTAGTAAAATATATGTTGTGTTACTGTGTCACAATGAGTTTTTCTGGCCAAATCGTAGTTTTGATTTGCTTTCATTTCTCTTGCAATGGGTAGGAAACATTGAATATCATAATGATGCCATCTTCTCTTTCTCTGCCTCTCATACGGATAGTGCCATCATTATTAAATGATTACAGGGTTGTCACAACAAACAATATATCTTCATTGTAAAATCAAATAAATCCAAAATCAGTCAGTGTCAAATTCAATATACTGTGCCTTTTCACTATTTGGCTCCAATACATAGGGTCAGCTATTAATCAAAGGACAGGGTGAAAAAGAGTTTGTTTGTTCAAATATTTATATCATGTCCTGCATCATCAGATCTCAGGGTGGCTAACAAGTAATTTTGACATAAACATTAAAACCATTAAATAGAGTACAACATATTAAACAAGCTGACAAATTAAAAGCAAGTTAACATCATGTGTACAAACATTTTGAGGCATTTTTAGGTTCCAAGGGCTTTACGAAACAACAGTGTTTTAATTTGCAGCACCAAATAATGCAGTGCAATGCAGTTTAATGTACAGTTTAATATGATTATACATTGACCACACTGCATTATATGGCAGTGTAGATGGGGCCTAGGAGAATGCCACTTGCCTAAGGTCACCCAGTGGGTTTTCACGGCAGAGCAAATATTCAAACCCTTGTCTCTAGAGCCAGAGCCCAATGTTCAAATCACTACACCACACTGGCATTTTGGTGATGGGCAGCATATCCTAAAAGTTCAGCAAGGAAGGAAAGGGATTAGGAAGAAAAGCAATGAATATTTCTATTTGTGTCTGTCATTAGCAAATGTAGGAAGAATAGGGAGAGCTAGCATTGTAACCCTGTCCTGTCCTAACGTCAAGAGTCAGACGCCAATTAGCGAACAAAAATAGAGTTTATTCAGCAGATAAGCCAAAAAGTAATGTTAACACAGAAAAAACCTTGAAACACTTCACTATCAGTGCTTCAAGAGCAGTTCAAACAAAAATATAATTCAGCAACACAAGCAGGTAAAAACAAGCTAAACAAACTTAGTGCAAACTGCACTTTCTGAGTCCAAGCCCTGCCAGCCGGCTCTGTAGTTTTCAAAGGAACAGTTCCCAAAAGAAAACACCAAATTGGTCAGGAAACAAACAAACAAACTAAGAATGCAGTAGGCTGCTTCCACAATGTGGATAAAGCCGAAGGCTCCAAAAGGATGGTGAAAAGACGTCGTCCGGGATTCCAAGGTCAGGTCAGGAGATAACAGCGGTGTCCAAAGAGCAAGTCAGGAGTCAAAAGCCGATAGTAGTCATCAATCACAGGGCGAAGGCAGTAGCAAGGTCAAATTCCGATCCAAGGTCTGAAGAGGGTGCAGTCATCCAAAACAGGTCCACGATAAGACACAGCGAGAGCCAAGCTAGGTGATAACAGCAGATTCAAATCATAGTCCAAGTCCAGTCTTCATGGAAACACAGAGATCCCAATGGCGCCTCAGCAACACCTTGCCACACGCAAAGTGCAGTGGCCAAACATTCCCATTTTATTCCCCTTCCTCCTGGGTGACCAAACACTCACACCCAACATCAGGTGTCCCAAATCTACTCAGAGTCTGAACTCCACACAGCTAGAGCTCGTGGATCTGGAGTACCTAGCAATTCGTCGGAGTCCCAATCATCCTGCCCACACTTAGCCCCATGAACACTTAAAGAACCATCCTCCTTTCTCCAAGCATCCCAATTGGGATCAGCTCCTGCAGAAACCCCAGGTTCAGAAGTATCCATAAGCCCCAAATCCCCAGACATCTCCGGTGGCTGTGCCCATTCAGTGCCCGCTTCCCCAGCCACCACCTGTTCCTCAGCATCCATCTCCCCATCTGAATCTTCCTCAGAAGATCCCCCATATAGCTCTCTAAGTCGCTTCCTGCGCAACTCCTCCAGTGAACCCTCATCACGAGGGTTTTTTCTTCCTCTTCAAATTCCATCCCCATCAACCATAATCCCCGAAGGCACAGTCACAACACCTAATTTCTGGTTAGCTAGGTTTTACCTGGATTCCCCTCATGTCCATTTCCACATTCAACTGGTCCAGAAGCAGTTCTGATTCCTCTTTCAACTCTTGCCTCATGACCTTACAAGAATTTGTCCCCTGGCCTCATGCTTTGGCCCTGAAATCTCAAGGAATGGTACATTGCTGACATGGCAACCCAAGTCATAAGGCTCTCTGCAGGTGCTTATGTAAGCATTGCTGGGATTTGACTTTCAAGTGTCTCAGTTCCAGAGAAAAGGAAAGTGGATGAAGGTGAAAACATAGAAGAGTTAGAACAATGCTGCTTGACTTAGTATTTCATCTGAACAAGAAATAAAATAGATTCCCCAAATCTGGCTATTCCTTTGGTTAAGTCCCCAGTGTCTGTTCTATAAGGTTGGGTTAACAAAACCTAGTTGAGTCACCCAAATAAGGATAGAAGTCAATTTTTATCCTGGCAAGGCAAGACTGAGTACCATTAGGGAGACTTAAGACAGCCATCGCAGGAAGCAGGGTTGTCATGAAAGAGCAATTATGGGTTTGATATAATTTATCATTATTGAATAGTTGCTGCCAAAGGTGTGGAGAAGTGCTTCTGGGATATTATATCTCATAAGACAGAATAGCCTGCATGGTTTTCTATATCATAAAACATAACTTGTGTGTGAAATATGTGATGTATAGCTTAACCCCGGCAGCAAAATGTCTTGAGCAGTGTCAAGAACTAGTGAAGTTACCATTGACTGTAATCCCTTGGTTTGAATATTTAAATATGAGGAGGGTAATGCTCAGTAAGGTTTGAGGCAGTGGAAAAAAGAAATACAACATTGCAGATAAATTGATTCAATAAAAGAGGGCCATGGACCTGAATTTGCAAAATCTGAACAAGGCTGTTGATAACTGTGTCTCTTGGAGATCTTTCATTTATTGGATCGCCATAAATTGAAGCTGACTTAATGGCAAATGAAAATATCAACTAAACCCAATTTAATTCTGAAGGAGAGGACACCTATTGAAAGCCATGAAACTTACATTGATGTCAACTGACTAACTGGAACTAAAATTGATTTCCCTAAGGTGGTGTTACAATCCCAAAGTTCTTCTCGGGCTTGGATTCTGATATTACAATTGTTTGACAACATACACTGATCAATAATATTTTTATGTCTGCAGCTGAGGCTATCATTATCACCATTAGTAGAGTCATGGGGAAGTCCATAATCACAGAATGCTGGACCATTGCTGAACCTCTTTATCCTAGAGTTGAATCAAAATACGCCTTTCTTTTTCTTAATTGTTATGGGAGAGACTGGTTTTGTTGTCAATACTTATCTCTCTTCTCAACACCCTGGCCTTATTTTGGGCCAGGTTTTGATATTAGGCAGAATGAGGAATCTGTATGTGGAGTTCCAGCATGGATCAGGAAATTGATTATTTGATTAATCATTATTTTCACCACTAAGAGAAAGGGACACAAACTCTTGGGATGTTGTTTTAGGTGGCCAAATAATAACACACCTGGCCTTTGGTGCATCTTGACTTAAGTCATGGTGTTACTTGTGCTACTGCCTCAGACAGCAGAACATGGTAGGCCAGCCATGCTCTGAAAGCATAAACAAACTAATTTCCCACACAAAGGGTATGAAAGTTATTTCAAGTGATCATATGTTATTTTCTTTCTCTGTTCGAGTATTTTGGCATAAACTGTATACTACAGTGAGCTTCTGCACACTTCAAATTACATTTTCCCCAGCTTTCCTCTCCCCCAAATTGGCGTTCAGTGACCTGACATTGCCAAAAAGCCACATAGTTTATGTATATGTCTTAACAAACAGCAAAGAATAGTGAGGAAGGGCTACGACAATAAAGCTTGACAGAAAGATTGTATTAAGTATGGAACTTTCCCTAGGCAGAAAACAATGTTTTCCCATACAATGGTCCAATCATGCAAACTCCTAAGAGTAAAACAAATGCTGTTTGTAGTTGAACTTGAGGCCTCCTTGAAGGCATCACTGGCTTATTGCAGGGGCATAGCCAGTCAGTTCAGTTATGTTCAGCCCAATGATCACACATCATATTCCTAGCAGGCTTTGTCATGAACCTCCTTCAGACAAGCCAATGTATCGCTTGGCTTAAGTGTATAGAAAAGCTGACCTTACCGAAAGGAGAGGACAGGACCTGTCATGAGAGCTGGCTATTTATATAGAAAATGATTTTGACAGTTCTTTTAATAATCATTTTAAAAACAGAGTCTCTGCTAGCTACTTGCCACAGTATTTATATTAAAGTGAAAATCCAGAGTAGCCTTCCATTCCAATAGCCCACTTGTAAGTACAGTAGAGTCTCACTTATCCAAGCCTCGCTTATCCAAGTTTCTGGATTATCCAAGCCATTTTTGTAGTCAATGTTTTCAATATATTGTGATATTTTGGCGTTAAATTCGTAAATACAGTAATTACAACATAGCATTACTGCATATTGAACTTTCTTTTCTGTCAAATTTGTTGTAAAACATGATGTTCTGGTGCTTAATTTGTCAAATCATAACCTAATTTGATGTTTAATAGGTTTTTCCTTAATCCCTCCTTATTATCCAAGATATTCACTTATCCAAGCTTCTGCCAGCCCGTTTAGCTTGGATAAGTGAGACTTTACTGTAAACCAATTCAGCTGTATTTGATAGTGTTGCATGTTTGCTTTAAGCTTTCTCATTCCTGAATATGACATACTTTCACATAATTAAACATTGCTATTGTGGCACCTCTTAACCTTCATTTATCAAAGGCCAACCTAGTGGGAGAAAGAGGTTAAGTAAACAGTTGCCCCTTATGCATACTGGTGGGGTCAGAGGGAGCGGATTTTAGTGAATACCGATAGCACTCGTTTGGTGAAGAAGAATACTCTGGATCTGTCTCTTTAAGTCATGAAACCCAGGGAGCAGAAAAGATGGATTTCCTTGGGGTTGGCCTGCTGATTGAGCTCTCACTTTTGTCCTCATGTCTGGGATTCTTAAGTTGGCCAAGTAACAGACTGACCAGGGAGCAACTCAGCTTTGGGTTCTACTTAGTTGAGAAGGAAATTTGGGAAGAGACCACATGCCTCAGCTGATCAAACACTATGTGTTTCCACTCTTTTGCATATCTCATAATTTTTAGTTTAAGTAGGTTAATAGTTAAATAAACTGCCCTATATCCAAGCCAGCATTTCTGTCTGGTCACTTTATTTCCATGGTAGATCAGAAAAAAAGGTTTAATTGCATTTGCTTTCATTTTATGTTGTTTTTATTTTGGATTTTGGGGAAAGATCGGGGCAATGCTGCTACTGCTGCAGCTGATAATGATAATGATGACAGCTAGGCTTGCTCAAGGCTAATTAGAGCTGCAGTACAAAAACAACTGTAGGACCACAAGCTGGATTTGCTCATATATACAGTACATATATGCCCTTTCATCTGCAACAGAGATGTCTTGAAGGTGAATGCAGGGCCGGCCGGAGATATTTTTTGATGTAAAGCGGGGGTGCTGAAAAGCGCCCCCGCCACCGGCGCCCTGGCCCCGCCCAGCGTGCCCTGGCCCCGCCTCCCACGCTGCGTGGGAGGCGGGGCCAGGGCGAATAGTGAGGGGGCGGGGCCAGAGTTGGCCCCGCCCCCCGTGCCCTGGCCCCGCCTCCCACGCAGCGTGGGAGGCGGGGCCAGGGCACGCTGGGCGGGGGGGCGGGGCCAGAGTTGGCCCCGCCTCCCACGCTACCCCCGCTCGCCCGTCTGGCCTTTTGTAGCAGGCCAGACTCAGCGGAGGTTTCTCCAGGCCGCGATTGCGGCCTGGAGGAACCTCCGCTGAGTCTGGCCTGCTACAAAAGGCCAGACGGGCGAGCGGGGGTAACGTGGGAGGCGGGGCCAGCTCTGACGCCGCTCCCCCCCCCCCGCCCAGCGTGCCTTGGCCCTGCCTCCCACGCAACGTGGGAGGCGGGGCCAGGGCACGCTGGGCGGGGGGGGCGGCGTCAGAGCTGGCCCCGCCTCCCACGTTACCCCCGCTCGCCCGTCTGGCCTTGTGTAGCAGGCCAGACTTAGCGGAGGTTTCTCCAGGCCGCGATTGCGGCCTGGAGGAACCTCCGCTGAGTCTGGCCTGCTACACAAGGCCAGACGGGCGAGCGGGGGTAACGTGGGAGGCGGGGCCAGCTCTGACGCCGCTCCCCCCCCCCCCGGCCCAGCGTGCCTTGGCCCTGCCTCCCACGCAACGTGGGAGGCGGGGCCAGGGCACGCTGGGCGGGGGGGCGGCGTCAGAGCTGGCCCCGCCTCCTACGTTACCCCCGCTCGCCCGTCTGGCCTTGTGTAGCAGGCCAGACTCAGCGGAGGTTCCTCCAGGCCGCAATCGCGGCCTGGAGAAACCTCCGCTGAGTCTGGCCTGCTAGAAAAGGCCAGACGGGCGAGCGGGAGTAGCGTGGGAGGCGGGGCCAGCTCTGACGCCGCTCCCCCCCCCGCCCAGCGTGCCTTGGCCCCGCCTCCCACGCTGCGTGGGAGGCAGGGCCAAGGCACGCTGGGCGGGGGGGGGGGAGCGGCGTCAGAGCTGGCCCCGCCTCCCACGCTACTCCCGCTCGCCCGTCTGGCCTTTTCTAGCAGGCCAGACGGGCCAGGGCGCACTGGGCGGGAGGCGGGGCACCGTCAGGGCGGTGCCCCGCCTCCCGCCCAGCCTGACGGCGCCCCCCCGGGCCTGCGCCCGAGGCGGCGGCGTCAGCTGCCGCATGAGTGGGGCCGGCCCTGGGTGAATGTGTAAGCAGAAAAACTAACTGAACATTAGGAGAGGAGAGGACATTAGATTTTCAGTGATGTTCTTCTTTATAGGAAAACTGTTTCAGTGGAAAACTATCAGGAACAAGGTACAGAAATGTTAATGACAGAAATGTTGTCCTTTCATTTTGCACAGAATGTGTCATAAACTAAGAATAGCTTCAAAATAGTCTTCAGAAAGGTATCAATTGCATGGGGGAAAATGTTCTCACTGCATCTTCTATCTCCCACCTCTTCTTGAATCTGTAGGTAGGTAGGTAGGTAGGAAGGAAGGAAGGAAGGAAGGAAGGGAGGGAGGGAGGGAGGGAGGGAGGGAAGAAGGAAGGGAGGGAGGGAGAAAGGAAGGCTCAAACTAATTGTGTGCATATTTGCATCCAGTACTTAGAAGAGCCCTATTTTCATTCATTGAACAGGGGTAATATGAAAGTCTCAAGAACAAGAGAGTTTCTCCTTAGAGTTTCCAAATAGCTGGCAAGAAATAAAAAAAGCAGATACCTGGAATCAGCCCTAAAGCACCAACTATCAAGTCAAAAGGAAAAGGCAGAAAAGGATTTGTCCTATGTAAAGAAGGAAATGTATAGAAAATCATTTGTTAAGCTATTTCAGGTAAATTGGCATGCATCCTAGAAAAATCGTAGCAACCTAATATTAGATGAGACTCGGAAGAATGATCACATTTTCTGTCTGGAGCCAGTGCTTCAGTTATGTGTTTTCTATGCTTTGAGCTGATTCTGGCTCAGTAATTGGAAATATTGCAAAGCACTCTGACTAATATATTTATAAAGGAAGGAATGAAGTTTCACAAAGTCCCAATGGAAACAAATAGTCTTCACCTGGTGCTAAGAAGACCTCCCCCACAAAATGGAGCCAGGGAAGTGTCTCCTCTTTCATAAGGTACAAGAGTATCCAATGCCTCATTGGAACAAGGGCAATTTCCATCTAGCCTGAAACAGGCAACTATTAGACCGATTCTAAAAAAGGCATCCCTTGATTCCTCGATTCTATCTAACTACCGACCAATTTCAAACCTTCCATTTTTAGGCAAGGTTCTGGAGCGAGTGGTGGCCTCTCAACTCCAGGGATTCTTGGATAACACCGATTATCTTGACCCATTCCAGTCTAGCTTCAGGCCTGGTCATAGCACTGAGACAGCTTTGGTCGCCTTGGTGGATGACCTCCACAGAGAACTTGACAGGGGGAGTGTGTCCCTGTTGGTTCTCCTGGACATCTCAGCGGCTTTCGATACCATCGACCATGGTATCATTCTGGGGCGGCTCTCAGGAATGGGCCTTGGGGGCACTGCTCTACAGTGGCTCCAGTCCTTCCTGGAGGGTCACACCCAGATGGTGAAGCTGGGGGACACCTGCTCGGACCCCTGGCCTTTGACCTGTGGGTCCCGCAAGGTTCTATTCTTTCCCCCATGCTTTTTAACATCTACATGAAACCGCTGGGCAAGGTCATCCGGGGTTTTGGAGTTCGGTGCCATCTCTACACAGATGACACACAACTCCACTACTCCTTTCCACCTACTTCCAAGGAAGCCCCTTGGATCCTAGACCAGTGCCTGGCCACTGTAATGGGTTGGATGAGGGCCAACAAGCTGAAGCTCACTCCTGACAAGACAGAGGTCCTCCAGGTCAGTCGTAAGGCCGATCGGGGCATAGGGTGGCTACCTGTGTTTGAAGGGGTCACACTCCCCCTGAAGGTGCAGGTCCACAGCTTGGGGGTCCTCCTGGAGAAGGCCAGCTCATCAAATCAGTAAATAAGTAGAAGTGGTCAAGCAACCTGTCCCAAGACCTCGAAACTTCAGTAGGTAAAAGCACCAACATTGAGGCGGATAGGGTTTAGACACTTTCATTAATCTTGGAATCTGAGTAGTGACAGATTCAGTTGGCTTTTCCTTCATAGGACAAATATTTCATTCATAGGCTAATATGTACATGAGACGGGGAATTCTCAATAGTAAGGCCTTAGCTGTGGAACTCCTGTCTTCATCTCCTTTGAGCTTATGGGAGACTGGTGAGGTACCAGCACTCTATGGCAGAGGAGGCTAAAGAACTCATAAAACTACAGCTCCCATGATTCTATAGCATTGCACCATGCCATTTAAAGCAGTGTCAAACTACATTAAGTCTGTGGTGTAGATGCACTTTTAGAAAAGCTGTAGCAGATAGTACTGAAAAGATCTAACAGATCATTGTTTATTCTGACTTTACACAAATAAAATCAGCATTTCTACACATTTTAGAAATGGCAACCAACTGTGCCCTTCACATGACACAAGCTTCAACTGTGGCAGTGAGGTATTTTGCCGTTTCTAAAATGTTGGTGTTTCCAATGATTCCTAAGCCTGTTGGCAATCGACTTATTTTTAAATTCCCCATGTAGAGATGGGCAAAATGACAAATTTCTCCATATGATGTTAATCCCTGTTGTTAGCTTTTGTTGCCCGATTGTAAGTAAAACAATGACACTGTGTGTCAGAGGAGCTGAAATGCCAATTTCCCCAGATCACCAATCCAAAGGCTTGGGGAAAGATGAGGGTTAATTTAAAACCACTTCCTACAATCTGGGCTGATTAAAAAAAAAAGATAAATAATCAAACTCCTGGAGGGACAATGGGAGGATATCTCAGTGCAAACGACCCCCTTAAGAAAGATTCCTTAAATCTGCTTCAATGGAAGGAGCTTGAAGCAAAGGACCCCAGAGAAAGTGACGCCTTAAGGAAGGTGCTTAACTCTGTTTCAGTGGAAGGGTCTTGAGTGCAAATGACCCCGAGGAAAGTGCCACCTTAAAAATGTTGTAAATTTGCTTCAGTGAAAGGATCTTGAAGGCAGTGCTGCCTTAAAGGATACCCGTTTTAAAAAGTGTGCTGGTATCCTTGAAATAGGGAGGAGTCATCATCTGCCCATGTGATGGGAATTAAGTGGATGGTTGAGTTAGGAGCTCGAGGAGACAATCTTAGTGTGATGGGAGTGAGTAAATTACTTTTCTTTAAAGACAGAACACAATGAAACCCCACCCTTTCCCCCACTTTCCCTTGTTTCCTTCACTTGTGATGAAGTCCTTCATCTCCATCATCACAGAATCAGTCCCCAAAGGATAAAGCCATCGCCCAGATCATTTCTGTTCTTCACATGGATTTGCAAGATTTTCCAAAGTAAATATAGAAGATTCATTGGAAAGGATATTTCTTCAATGGCCTTAGTACAAACAAGCTATGAACCAAAAACGAAACCCAACACTTTGAGACTTTTTAAAAACAATATTGGAACTTGATTAGTGTTAAAGCAATACATTTTGAATTGTTGTTTCTATCACAGTCCTCATAACCATGTTCCAATGAAAGTTCAGAATATGCAAATAGACATATTGCTATAGAGCAACAAACTAGTTCAATAATTTCCATCTTTATTAGGATTCCATCTACACTGACTATTTAATGTAGTTTCGAACCGATGATGAAGAAATTGGTTTTGCTGTGCAAATGATTACTGGCTATACGGAACCAATTTGAGACCCAGATGGTGATTACACAAACCCCAGAGCATCAATGCACATTAAGGATATTCTTGCACACACTTTTTGTGGGAGTATGTTGTCTGGCTGCCACAGTTTGAAGCTAGCTTTGAACTACATTAAATTGTCAGTGTAGATGAAGTCTAGGAGTGGGTCTTTTGTAAAACTAATTGCCCATTCAAGAGTAACCACCTCATTATACAGGGCTTTTTCTGGTGGCTTATGCCGGTTAAGCCCTAGGTCATCCATGGAGCCTGCCGGCTCCCATCAAACTGTGATGACTCATGGGCCATGTAGTCCCGTTCCTAGCACTGTTGTGACAGATGAAGAGGAAAACTTAGGTTTCCCACCGTTTCAGCCAGAATTGGAGCTTTTTCAGCCAGAATTGGAGCCCTTGCACCTGCAGGAGATTTGCCTTCCAGAAGTCTGCCAAACAAGCCTTGAGCAGAAATCTCCCCCATTTTCTCGCCGTGATTATTATAAACAACAGAAAGGCGCTCAGGAGGCGTCTCGCAGGAGCGCTAGGATTGCTGTCAGGCATTCAGCTGATTAAGCCTGCTTCCCATGGGAAACTTTAGGGAGTCATGCATCTGGACACAGAGAATGGCTTTCGGTTCTGGTTCCCCAGAGAAATGTTCTTTGGCGGGAAAACGAGACCCTATTTAGGTGTTTTGCCCACGTAGGAATCTTGCGGAGTCAATTCGTCAGCTTCGGGAGTAGGTTGTGTGTGGACTACGCTACTCCCGCGACCAAGTCCTTTGCTCCCGTTTCCAGCCTTGCCTTGCTTCCCAGGACCTTGCCTTGCTCCACGGACCTTGCCTTGCTTCCCGGACCTCGCCACGAATTTACCACGGATCCTGTTCTTGCTCCTCGTTTCTTGTTGCCTTGAATTAAGCCTAGTGTTCCAAGAATCAAGTTTACTTCCTAGCCTTGCTTAAGTTTCATGGACTAAAGGACCTTGTCATCTCCCCTCACTTTGCTTGGCAAAGTGAGTGTTTCGGTTACTGGATTACAACTTTGGACCTTAATATTTCATATTGGACATTGTTTCTTTGGACTAATTTTGACCTTTCCTGAAAGGTCTACTTCTGGACTATTTTCTACACTTGTTTTTATTAACTTTATATATTTCCACAATAAAGATGTTAGATAGATTCTGGCCTCTGTGTATGGTTATTGGTGCTCTGCAGCCTGGGTCCTGACAGTTTGACTCTGCCACCTTAAGCACCAATCAACCTAGGCCAGAATGTCTACCGGAGCCGGGCCGGGAGACCAGCCACTCAGCTACACCATCGCCAAGGACGAAGTGGACAGAATCCGTGATATGATCCATGCGCAGGAGGGAAAAATACGGGGCTTGAAGGAACGCGGAATCCGTCTCCCTGCCCTGGCATTGCCAACCAAGTTTTCTGGAGAAGCTTCCAAGGTTCACGTTTTCCGTCGTCAATGCCAGGCATACCTAGAAGCCCGTCATGCCGAGTTTCCCCAAGAAGACATCAAGGTGGCGTGGATTTACAGTCTCCTGGACGGCCCCGCGGCCAATTGGGCCACGGCGCTGTTCGATGAAGCCTCCCCACACCTAAGTTCCGCGCATAACTTCCTAAATCACCTTAAGGCGACTTGGGGGATCGAGGACAATTTAGAGGCAGCCGGCCACAAACTCCGGCGCCTTTCTCAAGGGGACAGGCCCTTGTCCCAGTACATAGCCGAGTTCCGAGTGCTGGCTCAAAGCACCGGTTGGAATGACATAGCCCTCAGAGGACAGTTTCGGGAGGGTCTCAATATCGAGATGTTGGAAGAAATCTCCAAGGTGGATCCTCCGAACTCTCTTGAAAGACTTATTGACCAATGTTTACGAGCCGAAGTCATGCTTGCCAACAGAAAATAATGGCTCCGAGGCCAGAGTGGGAGAGCTGGGGCAAAACCTCCCGCTCCCGCCGGCGTCCAACCACGTCCAGTGTGGAGACCCCTGCCACCAGCCCCATACCCCAGAGAAAGCGGGGAGGTGCCAATGCAATTGGGCAATGTGCGTCCCAGGTTAGACGTTGCCGAGAAGGCCCGCCGCCAACGTTTAAACCTCTGTTGGTACTGCGGAGACGGGGGCCACTTTGCCAGAGAGTGCCCAGCCAAAAGAAAGCCCGCCGCTCGTTTGGCGGCGGCGTCCTCCGTGGAGTCGGAGACGGCCGAGGCGGCTGGCGCAAAGCCGGCGGGGGAAGCCAACGACCGGGCGTAGAGAGGCTCGCCAACCCGGTCAGAAACCCCACTCAAGAGCCACCAACCGGGGTCCTATTTCTCCTAGTGGTCACCTTGTGGTCAGCGAAAAAAGGACCCGTCATGATCCATGCCATGATATACTCAGGAGCAACAAACAATTTCATTGATAGAGAGTATGCCGACTCTCTGGGAATACAATATCACGATTTCAAGAACGCCCGGGTGGTGCAAGCCATAGATGGCCGCCCCCTAAAGACAGGTCCAGTAAGCCAATGGACTGAACCCACCAGAATGTGGATAAGGGAACATATGGAAGAGATTTCCTTCTTTGTTACCGAGGTTCCTCATTTCCCTGTGATTCTAGGGATTCCATGGCTGACACTCCACGACCCCAGCATCTCTTGGACCAACAGAGAACTGCAGTTTGCTTCTAAATATTGCCAAAACCATTGTCTTGTAGCCAAGGTCTGCCATGCCACAGACGCTGAATCCATCATCACCTTGCCCAAGAAATACTCAGACTTTTGGGATGTTTTCAATGAGAAGGAAGCCGAGAAACTGCCCCCGCATAGGCCTTATGATTGTGCCATTGACTTGGTGGAGGGGGCCCCGATCCCGCGAGGACACCTCTACTCCCTGACTGAACCAGAGCAAGATGCTCTCAGGGAGTTCATAGAGTCAAACCTCCGCAAGGGGTTCATCAGACCCTCTCAATCCCCAGCCGCTTCCCCAGTGATGTTTGTGAAAAAGAAGTCAGGGGACCTACGCTTGGTGGTGGACTATAGAGCATTGAACAATATCACTAAGCGGAACCGCTATCCCCTGCCTTTGATCTCGGACCTATTAGACCGGCTTCGAGGGGCCAAGGTTTACACCAAGCTGGATCTTCGGGGGGCTTACAATCTAGTTCGCATCAGGGAGGGGGACGAGTGGAAAACCGCCTTCCAGACTAAATTCGGATTATTCGAGTCCCTGGTCATGAATTTCGGTTTATGTGGAGCTCCCGCAACATTCCAGTATTTTGTCAATGATATCTTTCAGGATTATCTAGATCGGTTCTTGATCATCTACTTGGACGATTTTTTGGTGTTTTCTAGATCACAATCAGAACATGAGAAACACGTCAGAATGGTGTTACAACGATTGCGGGATCATGGACTTTATGCCAAGCTGGAAAAATGCGCTTTTGATCTACAAGAGGTAGATTTCCTGGGATACCGTGTCTCGCCACTAGGGCTCTCCATGGACCCGGCAAAGGTTTCAGCAGTATTGGAATGGCGGGCGCCAACCAACAAGAAAGAGGTGCAGCGTTTCTTGGGGTTCGCGAACTATTACCGCAAGTTCATTCCAGACTTTGCCCGCTGGTCTGATCCAATCACCAGCTGCATCTGTGGGAAACAGCCTTTCCGCTGGACGGAGCAAGCAGAGAAAGGGTTCCAGCAACTAAAGAAATTATTCACGTCCCAGCCAATCCTTCAGCACCCTGATCCTAAAACCCCTTTTGTTGTGCAGGCTGACGCCTCCGATGTGGCAACTGGGGCTGTACTCTTGCAACCAGTGGGAGATCATCTTCACCCTTGTGCTTTTTACTCCCGTCAACTAACAGCCCCAGAGAGAAATTACACTATTTGGGAAAAAGAACTTTTGGCCATAAAGGCAGCCTTTGAAACTTGGAGACATTGGTTAGAAGGGGCCAAATTTCCCATTGAGGTCCATACTGATCATCGGAATCTAGAACATCTAAGAACTGCCCGCAAGTTAAATCAGAGGCAGCAGCGCTGGGCTTTATTCTTTGAGCGTTTTGACTTCCAGATCCATTATGTAACCCCAGCTCAGACCAAGCAAGCAGATGCTCTGTCATGGAAACCAGAATATGCTGCAGGGCGCAGAGAGACCTTTGAATCCCAATTGCTGCAGCCCGAGAACTTTGCCACGCTCACAGTGGGGAACACCAAATCCACTCCAATTGAATCTACTTCCTCTACCCCAGGGCCCCTTTGCGCTCAGGAAATCAGGGCCAGTCAACAGGCGGATGCCTGGGCTCAAGACCAACTTCGCCAAGGACTACATTTTCTCTTCTCGCTTAAGGATGGGTTGCTTTGCTATAGAAATCACGTCTACATCCCTCCAGGACCAGGCAGGGAAAAGGCACTTCGTCTGTGTCATGACTGCAAGCCAGCAGGGCATTTCGGATTATTTAAAACCATGCACTTAATCCTACGAGATTTTTGGTGGCCCAAGATCCGCAAGGATGTAGAAAAATATGTCAACTCCTGCCCGGTATGCCAGCGTTCCAAGACAAGAAGGGAGAAGCCCTCAGGGCTACTGCATCCCCTTCCTACACCATCTCGTCCATGGGAAATAATTTCCGCAGATTTCATCACTGACCTACCACCTTCCTTTGGATTTACCACGATCCTAGTGGTGGTGGACCTTTTTACCAAACTGGCCCATTTCATTCCCTGCGATGGCCTCCCCACGGCCAAAGAGACTGCAGATTTATTCCTTCAGCATATTTTCCGGTTACATGGATTGCCCAAGAGTTTGGTCACAGACCGTGGATCTCAATTCACCTCTCGTTTCTGGAAAGCACTACAGGAACTATTGGGCATAGACTCTCGTTTATCTTCAGCTCACCATCCCCAAACGGATGGGCAAACTGAGCGCACCAATGCCACCTTGGAACAATACCTTCGCTGTTATGTAAACTATCAGCAGGACAATTGGGCTTCCCTGTTGCCGCTGTCGGAGTTTGCCTACAACAATGGTGTCCAGGCTTCTACTAAGGAAACCCCGTTCTTTGCAAACTACGGATTTCATCCATGTTTCTTTCCTCCTGTCATTGAAACCTCAGAAGTCCCTGCAGCGGAGGACTGGCTGCAGGAACTCACAGCGGTGCAACAACTTTTGCTCCAGCAACTAGACCAAGCCAAGGAGGACTATAAACGCCACGTTGACACTCATCGCCAGCCGGGCCCCGAGATCAAGGTAGGAGATCGGGTTCTTTTGTCCACTCGCTTTTTGCCCTCCCACCGTCCCTGCCGGAAGCTAGATGCCCGTTTCATTGGTCCTTATCCAGTGGTGGCGCAACTTAACCCCATGACTTTCAAACTTCAACTTCCGCGCTCCATGCGCATTCATCCAGTGTTTCATCGCTCCCTGCTCCTTCCGGCGGAAGGTGTGCGCCCTGATGCAGACCGGCCGGCCCCCACTCCTGTTTTGGTGGACGGGGAGGAGGAATTCGAGGTTCAGGACATTTTGGATTCTCGCTTCCACCGCCGCCGCCTTCAGTATCTCATTGACTGGGTGGGTTTTGGCCCTGAAGAACGCTCTTGGGAAGACGCTTCCACGGTCCATGCCCCCGACTTAGTCCGCCGCTTCCACCAGGCCTACTCCGCCAAGCCGCGGCCCTGCACCTTGGGAAGAGGGCCCATTTTGGAGAGGGGCCTTGAGGAGGGGGATAGTGTGATGACTCATGGGCCATGTAGTCCCGTTCCTAGCACTGTTGTGACAGATGAAGAGGAAAACTTAGGTTTCCCACCGTTTCAGCCAGAATTGGAGCTTTTTCAGCCAGAATTGGAGCCCTTGCACCTGCAGGAGATTTGCCTTCCAGAAGTCTGCCAAACAAGCCTTGAGCAGAAATCTCCCCCATTTTCTCGCCGTGATTATTATAAACAACAGAAAGGCGCTCAGGAGGCGTCTCGCAGGAGCGCTAGGATTGCTGCCAGGCATTCAGCTGATTAAGCCTGCTTCCCATGGGAAACTTTAGGGAGTCATGCATCTGGACACAGAGAATGGCTTTCGGTTCTGGTTCCCCAGAGAAATGTTCTTTGGCGGGAAAACGAGACCCTATTTAGGTGTTTTGCCCACGTAGGAATCTTGCGGAGTCAATTCGTCAGCTTCGGGAGTAGGTTGTGTGTGGACTACGCTACTCCCGCGTCCAAGTCCTTTGCTCTCGTTTCCAGCCTTGCCTTGCTTCCCAGGACCTTGCCTTGCTCCACGGACCTTGCCTTGCTTCCCGGACCTCGCCACGAATTTACCACGGATCCTGTTCTTGCTCCTCGTTTCTTGTTGCCTTGAATTAAGCCTAGTGTTCCAAGAATCAAGTTTACTTCCTAGCCTTGCTTAAGTTTCATGGACTAAAGGACCTTGTCATCTCCCCTCACTTTGCTTGGCAAAGTGAGTGTTTCGGTTACTGGATTACAACTTTGGACCTTAATATTTCATATTGGACATTGTTTCTTTGGACTAATTTTGACCTTTCCTGAAAGGTCTACTTCTGGACTATTTTCTACACTTGTTTTTATTAACTTTATATATTTCCACAATAAAGATATTAGATAGATTCTGGCCTCTGTGTATGGTTATTGGTGCTCTGCAGCCTGGGTCCTGACACAAACAACACAGAGAAACTTCCAACAGGACTCTGTGGTTGATCTAGAGTGGAGCCAGAACATGCCACCGCCGTGGCAACATGGAAGGCTTCCCGTGTTGCCTAGGAAGCAATGGGGGGAAGCTGTGCAGTCGGCACTTCCCCTATAGGATCAACGTCCTCAGGAGCTGGGAGATGTGGGGCGTGGGGTGGTGGGTTCCCCCTGCCCCCTGACAAGAGTCACCAAATTTGCCATGACTCGTGGCAATTCCAGCAGCCATTTGATGAGGTTGATAGTCAATCCCAAATTCTCTAGATTGTAACTCTGACAGCACATAATAGCAAGTCATTATTGATATACTAAAAGTAATCTGTGAGAACTGCAGCTAAACTCAGAGGTGACCAGAATTTTGAGAGTGAAGCTGTCAGGACCCAGGCTGCAGAGCACCAATAACCTTACACAGAGGCCAGATTCTATCTAATATCTTTATTATAGAAATATATAAAGTCAATAAAAACAAGTGAAGAATAAAGTTCAGAAGCAGACCTTCCGGATGAGGTCAAATATAGTCCAGAAATGTATTGTCCAATATAAGATATTAGAGTCCAAAGTTATAATCCACTTGACCGAAACACACACTTTGCCGAGCAATAGTGTGGGGAATGACAGAGTCTTTAAGGTCCAATGTAGCTTGACAACTAGGCTAGAAAATAACTTGATTCTTGGCTAGATCAAAGGCTTGGAACGAGGCAAACACGAAACATGAATAGAGTCCAAGGAAGTCCGTGAAAACAAGGCAAGGCTGGAAACTTGATCCGGGAAACAAGGAATTGGGGTTACGAAGTCCACACACGATCTCTCTCCTCAAGCTGAACAATTGACTCCGCAAGGTTCCCCTTGCGAGCAGCACCTATATTGGGTCTCGTTTTCCCGCTGACAGAACACTTTCCCTAGAGAACGAGAAGCGAAACCCAACTCTGTCCAGATGCATGACTCCTTAGAATTTCCCAAGGGAAGCAGACCTAATCATCTAATTGTTTGGCAGCGATTCTCAGGCTCCGGCGATTTGCCTCCCTGGCTCCCCTATCTCTATTATAATTGTCCCTCCGGGAAAACGGGGGGGAATTCTGCCCAAGGCCTGTTTGGCTACATTCTTGAGGACAAACATCCTCCAGGTGGAGAGGCTCCGATTCTGACTGAAACGGCGGAAATCCCATGTTTTCCTCTTCGTCTGCCACAATAGTACTAGGAACAGGACTACAAGGCCCATGAGTCATCACAGAAGCAGATGATATAAGCATCATAAAGTCTCAGAGCTTTTATGTTATGATCCATGATTCAATTATATCATTGGTCATGACATTGCAAAGACACAAGGCACTCATTCCCTCCCTAAAGCATCTAGGAATTTTAGAATTTTGTAAATTCACGCATTTGGAACTTTGTATGTAACCACCCCTCCCCCTCAATACAGCATATACACAGGGCCATTCATAATATGAAGTGGGAGCAGGTGGTTATTATTGCCCTGTTATAGAACTGACTCGTCCCTAAAGCATATTTGAAAATGTGCACATTTTGGAATTTTGTAAATGCATCCAGTTGGAGCTTTGTACATGAATCCCACCCCTACCCCACATAAATTCAGCATATGCATAGGGCCATTCATAATATGAACTGGGAGAAGGTTGTTATTATTGCCCTGTTATAGAACTGATACTTTTAAAAAAAATATTTATCTGCAAAATAAAATTGTATGTCAAATATATTCACTGAAGTCTTTATACAATGAGCCCTTGGTATGTGATAGGGTTTGGTTCCTCCCCGCCTTAAGTGGCTATCAAAACCCATGGATGCTGAAGTCCCATTATATACAATGCCCTAGTGAAATGGCAGTCTTTATCTTAAATAGCAAAATCAAGGTTTGTTCATAGATTTTTTTTTTGTTGGAATATTTTCAAGCTGTGGGTGGTTGAATCCATGGATACAGAATCGGTGGATACAGAGAGCCAGCTCTGCTTCATTCTGTATAACTGATGGTGACAAATTGCAAGGACACCTAATATTAAACCTCACTTTAATCAAGTGTATATGTAAATGTAATGTTACCTGGCTCATTCCTTCTATTAATGTGGATTATATTATCCTTCTTACAGTCTTGAGAGATGTGAACTTTCTATGAAGATTAATGCTACGTTCACTTCACTGCACATTAATGTAGAAGACACTATTACTCTGAGCTCCAGGAATCCCCAGTAGTAAAGGGCATTAAATCAAAACATCCATACAGAACCTTGCGAGCTATCCTAGCATGTTAGCCTTCATGCTGCTTCAAATTCTCCACTGATATTGCATTACTGCTCCATACCAGCAGTCTGATGGGCTTGTGTGTGATGGTCACATTTTTTTCCTACAGGGACTAAACAATAGAGAAACACTTCAAAGCTGAACCTGTTTTATTTTCATTTCATTATAGTGTTTCTATGGAAACCCACTGATACTACAATGCTCCATATTGAAACGACAGACAAAAGAGGATGATTAGTGTTATCCAGTCTCCTTATTTTAATACACTATTATTTTTGTTATAGCATATTGATCTGATTAACATACACATGCAGGCACTGGATATAAAGAGTGCATTAGTATTTTTAATGCATTCTGGATTTCCCTGAAATTATTTCATCCAATATTTGCTAAGTGTTCCTATATGTTGTTTATAAGTGGATAGAAGGTAAACATTGAGTGATTAATTGTGGACTGATGAGATGCTAAGCATAAGGGGTGGCATAATATGGAGAAACATCACTAGACTTCACTGGAATATTATTTAGAACAAAGATGCAAAATGTATGACATTCCAGATGTTAAGGGCTTCAGGTCGCATGTTCTGCACTATTGTCTGCAATGGCTATCATTGGAGTTGCAATTATAACATATTTAGGGCACTACATATCCCAGTCCTGAGCATTACAAAAATACATTCCTGAAGTGTCGGCAGGGATGTGAATTAATGAGAAGCATCATGCATATGTGGTAGAATTGTATTGTTGTCTCAACATTGTGGAGGGATATCTTTCAAGAAACATTACCAGTCAACAAGTTCTATTCATTCCAGACTGCTGAACATTTTCTCTGGTTTCTCAGTTATCACATAGGAAACCAATCATGTTTTTACTTTTAGCCACAAGACAGTTAATAGCATCACAGTGGTAATCAGGAAATGCCATGAACATCACCTCATGCTATGCAAAAATATAGCTTTCTCATAAAAGTGAACACAAAGAGTCGAGGAACCAAATAAAGAGATGAGGTGGATCTGCACTGACCCATTATCCCAGAGCCAGGTAGATCAACCCCAGGAAGGTGTTCACAGCCATCATCTGGCCATTGTGGAAGCAGGGGGGAGTTCAAACTCTTCAGTGGCACCATATCTGGTTCAACACCACTACCCAAGGTGTCAAGGGGGGAGGGGGAGACAAGTAATTGCCCTTTCTTCTTACCCTTTCCTACCTTGATTGTTCTGTCTCCTCGGCCAATATCATGGAAGGCAACATCTTACCAGCAGTGCCCATATTGCACCAGAGACCAATGGAAGGGGATGGCAGTGTAAATAGTTGTGGCTAGTTCTGCCTCAGAATTGGCCCAACTATTTACATGGACCCAAATTCTGAGCCAAAATTCAGAGTATCCCATGACTTTGGTTAATGCCGGTCAAGGCCACATTAAGATGGCCTTGCCTCGCATAATTCCAGATCAGCATTTGGCTTTTGGCTCTCTTTTATTTGTTAAGCTAATCAATCAACATATCCAAGAAGCTAGACCCAAAGCGCTCACTCATGCCCATATAATATAATGATTTACTTGGTTAAATTAGGCAATAACTCTGGGGATCAGATTATGTTAGGGATCCTCAAATCTTTTAATTGGAGGGCCGGTTCACATTCCCTCAGACTGTTGGAGGCCGGACTATGATGAAATAGTCCAAAATTAGGATTGTTGTTGCTGTGTGCCTTCAAGTCGTTTCAGACTTAAGTCAACACTAAGTCTAAAGTTTAGGACAGGGACCAGGTAAATGACTTTGGAGGGCCACATCCAGCCCATGGACCTTAGTTTGGGGACCCCTGGATTATGTACTATGCATTGTATTAATGCTTTGCAATGGGACTTGATTATATGTAAATTTTGTTTCTTTCATACATTGTATTTCATATTTATTTTCTTCAATAGAAAACAACATTTTTAAAGTTAGGTATAATTGTGTGCATCTGTCTTTGTCTTGTATGTCTAAAAACGGCACATCTATCTGTGTATTGTGATCTGCCCTGAGTCCCCTTCAAGGTGAGAAGGGCGGAATATAAATACTGTAAATAAATAAGTTTCCAAAGTAACCATCTGGCTTATAGGGCTCCACCCAACAATATGTGAGTGGACATCTTATCTGCACAACGGGACTGATTCTGTTGCCCACACACACTCCTTTGTGTCCTTGTTCTCCAGAAAAGGTTTGGGGAGCAAGGTTTGCTGCCCTGCAGACTAGGACACGGAACAATGGCTTCAAACTACAGGAAAGGAGATTCCACCTGAACATCAGGAAGAACTTCCTCACTGTGAGGGCTGTTCGGCAGTGGAACTCTCTCCCCCGGACTGTGGTGGAGGCTCCTTCTTTGGAAGCTTTTAAGCAGAGGCTGGATGGCCATCTGTCGGGGGTGCTTTGAATGCAATTTCCTGCTTCTTAGCAGGGGGTTGGACTGGATGGCCCATGAGGTCTCTTCCAACTCTACTATTCTATGATTCTATGAGCACAGGGAGGCTTACAAGAAGAGGAAAAATCCATAATAACAGCAAATTCTATGCTGATAGTACACAGATAACTTTAGGTTTAAGCATAGTAGTGGGTTTTTTCACCTACATTCATATTAAGTCACCACTTTCTAATATAGAAAACCGTGGGAAGGGCTCATAATTAAGTTATGAAAGACATGCTTTCATTCAAATGCAAAGCTCTTGGTTCAGTCCTTGGCAGCTTCAGTTAAAACACATCAAGCCTGAAAATGATCTCTTGGAGCTTTACTAACAACCAGAACTATTTTAGGCAATGTGCATTCATATGGTCAACACAGCCAATGGAGAGAGGGGGAGTAAGTTATCAGTCAACAGCGTCATTGAAATAACAATGTTCACTTGGTTATCTAGACAGACATTTAATTCAGCAGTAGAGTGTTGCAGTGGATAGAATGTCAGTTTTGGACCGAGGGATCAGATCCTTGCTTGTCTTGACCCAACCACAATCTCTCAGCTTAGATCAGTTGTTCTCAACCTGTGGATCTCCAGGTGTTTGGGCCTACAACTCCCAGAAATCCCAGCTGTTAGGATTTCTGGGAGTTGAAGGTCAAAACATCTGGGAACTCGCAGGTTGAGAACCACTGGCTTAGATTCTTGTATGGATACAATAAAAACAGCCTCTGTGGACTAGAAACAAATGTGAAGAATTGATTTGTTAATACTGGAAAGTGCATCACTAATTGATAGTGATCATTATAACAAAACTCCTTTCCTATAAGGACTAGGATGACTCCCTTGATCTCTTTTTGCCAGCAAGTCAGAACATTTGTATACCAACCAAGAGGATTCTAGCATGAAATTGTTGTTGTTGTTGCTTATTTTTATTGTCTGCTATTAATTGGTGTTTTAATTATATAGATTAATTACCTTTAAAAATAACAAATATTTCTACTGATGTATTTCTATATATTTTAATTTGTTTTTGTTTTACATTTTGTAAAACTCCTTGAATCCTAGTTTTGGGAAAAAGACAGGCTATCAATGAATAAACAGCAGTAGCAACAGCATTAGATTATCTTATTAAGGGTAGTGTCCTCTCTCAACACAGCAATTCTTGTTTGTAAAACAACTGGAGTGGGTGCATCTTTGCTTTGTTTCTTTGTGAAAGTGGAGCAAACAAAACTTTCTTGCCAGACAGAATCAAACTGACACCATTCAAATTGCCTGCTAATCCATTTGGGGTTTTGTTTACTATGAGTCAGCATTTGGAAACATGAGCAGATATGAGTGCTAACAGCACTACTCATCTGGATATATTGAAAATACCAGGCAGAGAGGGGAAAGCACCAACAACCCTTCAAGAGCCCATTATCTTTTTCCTGTATTGGTCATTCAAAAAGGCCAGTAGCAGTACAGCGGCAGAGAGAGTAAAGGTGATTAGGTTTTCTTTTAGCATCACCTGAGATACATTAAATTTTCATCTTTATCCATTTTATTCAAATAAAGGGATGGTGTATTTTTTATAAAAGCTAAGAAGGTACAGTAGTCACACTGACCTGTAAATAAGTTGACCCAGGTTTTTTGGGAGCTGTCTTTTTGACTAACATTTCTAAACTTATACATGGGTATATGTAGTAATTCCAGCCCAGATATTCTCCTTATCTGCCAGTTTCTTGTTGTTCCTGTAACATCTAAACTTGTTTAGGAGATAGGAAAGAGGTACACACATTGTTGAACATCTTGCAATCCCAAGCAAGTTTCAGTAAACTTTTTTCTGTATCTTGACTCCATCTTTTCTTCAATTATACTTTTAAATTAAACTTTGCCAAATGTTAATCCCCCATGAAAATATCCAGGAGGGCCATGAAATGCATCATTTGAGATGGTAGCATAGAACTATAAAATGGGCCATGGTCTTACATTGATTTGATGGAATGTAAAGTTCCCATGATGCCACCCACCTCCCTGCACACATAACCTCCCCCCCCCCCCCCCCCCCGCAATGGCCTCCAAATGCTTGGGAGCATTCAGCTATGTCTCTATTGCTGGATATACAGAGGCAGCATCCTCTAGAAAACCCTGAGAGGTCCCTCTCCACTGAGAAAAACACAGCTGAACATTGCTTCTTTGACTGTTGATCTCCCACTGTTGACCACAGGCCAGGATCATTGTGGAGTAGTGGTTCACAATGTGATAATCCCAGATGTTTTTGGCCTTCAACTTCCAGAAATCCTAACAGCTGGTAAACTGGCTTGGATTTCTGGAAGTTGTACGCCAAAAACATCTGAGGACCCCAGGTTGAGAACTACGGTTGTAGAGTGAAATGTGGACTCCTCCATCGATTCCAATTCTAAAAGACAGGTGTGAGTACAATGATTTTACATGTACCTTTGTGACTAAGGATTCCAACAAACATCTGCTTTAGTTCGCCTCAGCTTGGATTTCTTTCCAGACTACAAAAAGCCTGTATATCCCATACAAACCTGCCAGAGTTCTAAGATCTTCAGAGGAAGGCCGTCTCTCGGTCCCTCCACCAACCTAGTCTCATTTGGTGAGGACACGGAAGAGAGAAAGAGAGATGGCTGTTCCCACTCTCTGGAATAAACTTCTGGTAGAGGCTAGTCTGCATCCCTCTCTGTTTTCCTTTCATCAGCAAAGACATTTTTGTTAGCTTTCAATGCTGAAGCAGTGGAATATCTTATTGAGTTGTTTTATTTCTTTTCTCATTGTTTTTAAAATAATTTTCTATTGTGATTTTAACTGTCCTTTTAAAAAAATTAATTAATTTTTAAAATTGAGCAGCCTTAGATCCTACTCCGGGACAAAAATAAGAATAAATATATACATTCTAGTTAATTCTCTTTCTGCAGGATCTACCAGGGTTTATATACCTCTGGAGATGTTTTGTTACCATAGATGGGACTGAAGAGGGAAAGAGACTTCTCCCACTTGAAACCTGCCCAATACCATGTTCTTCTACAATTTATTCTATCAGATTCAAAGAATTAACTATGTGCTTCAATATTTTTGAGAGGTCTATTTATTTTTTGATTTATCAGATTAAAACAACTTAAATGGTTTCTATGTTATATGAATGGCATAGAGGCTTCCAGTTTTGACACTATTTAAGTATGTATTTTCCTCTGCAGTTTGATTAACGTTCACATATTGTCAACAAAGCTAAAATGCAGTCATAAAATCTGCATAATACATACTTCTATGTTGTTGTATAAGTAAATTATTGGATTTCAAGATGGTGTTTTATACACAGAAATGTTCCTGCAATTTCTTTTTGAAGTTAAACCAAATATATAAAATGCTAGGCATATGGATTTTTTTAAAAAAACAATTCACTTCCCTGGTAATTGAAACATTTTTCTTTTATTAAAATTAAGTCACATTAAATGCCAAACTTTTACTAAGTAAAAATCTCAAACCAAATAGCATTTTACCTAAAAAGTATGTATACCAAGTTGACACGAAATAGAGAATAGGGAAAGCTGTTCTTCTATGGATCTCTTGAGAGCTAGTAAACAAGGAGAAATATGATTCATAATATGTTGTTTAATGCCATTTCTCTTCAAAATGTAAAAGCACACTATTCTCCAATGTGTTTCATGTAGCCATTTGTCATCAGGCCAATACAGAACATGCCCTGAATGCAAATAATGAAGCAAACTCGCTAAAGCTGAGCTAAAGATGCTAGTTAGATTACAGACAGCTAAACATTTGAAAATTTATTTGAAAATATGAACCCAGTGTTTAAATGCTTTCAATTCACCACCATCCTGGACACTCTGTGGAAATAATATTTTGACTTATTCACCTATTACACCTTCTGCAAAAGCGGTTTTAACCTCAGAGATGCATGCCCTCAACAAGTAAATTTGTAAATCAAGCCCTTTTTTAAACCTTTCAGTGTCCCATTACAAAAGAAAGCAAGATATGTGGTCAAGTAAAGTCATGTGTTATGACAAACAGGCATCATTCAGTTCCTAAAGGAACATCACTTTTAAATATCTTCTAAATACAGTATATTGCCAAGGCTTGGAAGCAACTTATTACTTCAATGTGTTACTTTGGTAATGAGTTGCTTTTTTTCAGTAACGAACTGTCTTATTTTTCCCACTCCAATGGCCAGGACTATAATTCACTACTTTTCAGAGTAACACAGTGGGCTTTTTGTGTTTACGGATTTCTCAGTGCATTCTGGTTCTGTCTAAGCAATAAAAGAGGCAGGAATAAATTATATTTTTGTACTGAGCTGGTCAGCTAAGAAGGAGGAAAGAAAACATCTACATCTACAAAGGAGGAACACTTATTTTACATAAATGTTATGTGTTATGTTCCACTTTTTCGTATCTGCAAATCTGCTTGAAGGAATTCTGAATAGTTCAGATCCTCAAATTAACACCCATCTTCTCACCAGCTATTCTTGGGCTATAGGCTATTTAAAACTGCCTACTGAAATCAATGAAGCTTCTTATCTCCACTGTTTCAACCCTAAATATCTCAGTGTAATCTTAGACTGAATGCTAGGAAACACTGTGTGAACACTAAGCACAAAGTAGTTGCATGCATTAACATCCTGCAGAAACTTACTAATAGCGAATGGGGTGCAGACTCGAAAGTAAAAAGATCATCGGCCTTAGCCTTGTCTTACTCAACTGCTGAGTATGCCTGCCCCCTTTCGCATAGGTCTGCCCACGCAAAGCAGGTGAGTATAACATTGAATGAGACATATAGAATAATCACATGATGTCTTAAACTTACACCTGTTGATAGACTCTATAAGCTAGTTGGCATTGCCCCCCTGATGTGCAACAAGAAGTTGCTGCGAATTGTAAGAATATTAAGGTTGAACACTGTGAAAGCCACCCACTGTATGGCTACTAGCCTCCTTCCAGTAGACTTAAATCTAGGAAAAGATTTATGAGAAACATCACTCCTCTAAATGTTCCTCCAGAAACAGCAAAAATATCCCTGTGGGCAGCAAAATCAGGCAATTCCAACTGGATGGAATTGCAACTTGTAAGTCCCTGAAGAGACTCAGAAGTGGAGTGCGCAGGTCAAAAGACAATCTGGCAAAATGACACTGCCTAAAAGAATCCTCCACCTTGTGCAACTGTGGAGCAGAACAAACACCTCTGTATCTGTATGCTTGCCCACAATGCCCAGACACATGTACAGAGGAAGAACTGATTAAAGCTACAGACAATGCAGTCGCTGTTGCCCGTTTTTGGTCTAAATCTATTTAGCAGCTTGTGATACTTTTATTTTATCAGTTTTGAACATATTTATTATGCAATGCTTTTGACATGAAATAAATAAATAAATAAATCTCCCCTGGCTTTAATAATCAAATAAATAAAGGGAAATTGGATTTAAAATATCTGCTAGTGATGAAAGCCTGCTACTGTAAATCATTTTAGGAGATACATGGAACAGAAAATAAATAAATGCACTGCTGAACAGAAATCATCTATATGTACAGAGACAAGCAAAAATGGTATTGTCCTGTTCTATCTTCAGAAGTCTTTTAAGGTTGAGTGCACAACAGCATCATATAGAGAAAATAACCTGTTCTAATACTGAGAGCAATAGTGATATTTTGTTCATACAAAGTTTCCAATATTTTCAGAAACCCACTTTTTGTATCTGCAAAACTTAGCTCTTACTTATGCAAGCCTTTGCAAAAGCCATTGCACACAGATACTGTACTGGCAAGTTTTGTGTTTCTGTTAATTTGTTTCATATGCCATTGTAAAATCTGACTTATTGACCAGTGTATGAACAATTTCACAAACCAGTGTACTACACCTTTTTCCTCCTCCACATCTTTCCTATGAAACTATTTTAAACAGAAATACATTTTCTGTTACCTTGTACACTTTTTTGAAATGCATGAATTAAACATGAAATGCAGGTACCAGATCACATTGCTCTTGGAAGCTAAGCAGGGTCAGCTCTGCTTAGTTCTCGGATGGGAGATTGCTAACAAAATAAGATTGCTAACAAAATACCAGGTACTACAGGCTATATTTCAGAGAAAGAAACTGACAAAGCCATCTCTGATTATTCCTTGCCTTAGACTAGTGATTCCCAAAGTGGGCACTGCAGCTATCCAGGGGGCGGTGATGGCACCTATTAGGACACGGAGCCGGGGCTTGGGGAGGGGTGGGGACTCTTCCCAAGTGCCGGAGACAGGGATGAGCACCTGAGGTGCCTGTTAAGACACAGAGGGCGGAGCTGGAGGAGTGGGCATGGCTTCTTCCCAAGAGCCCAAGACAGGGCTGAGAATCTATACCTCTCCTGAGATGCTTGTTGGGACACAGAGGGCGGAGCTAGGGAAGGGGGCGGGGGCCTCTTCCAAGAGCCCGAGACAGGGCTGAGCCTCTATACCTCTCCTGAGAGGCCTTTTAGGACTAAAGGGTGGGGCTGGGGGGGGCGAAGCCTCTTCCCGAGACAGGGCTAAGCCTCTGTATACTTCCTCTGAAGCGCTTGTTAGAATAAGGAGGTGGGGTACAGAGGTTCAGCCCCGTCAGGCAGTTGGGAAGAAGCCCCCTCCTCTAGCCCTGCCCCCTGTGTCCTGGCAGGCACTGCAGGACAGGGATAGAAGCTCAGCCCTGCCTCAGAGCTCGTAACTCTGCCTATCCCAGTCCTGGTCGCCCATTTGTAGCCCCGTCCACCTCCACCTCCCCCTTCCAGCCCTGCATCTTGAACTAAGGGAGAGGCTCTTGAGCAGGAGTCATGCCCACCCCTCTAAGCCATGCCCCCCTTTCCAGGGGGCGTTGAGTAATTTTTTTTTTCTGGAAAGGGGGCGGTAGGCCAAATAAGTTTGCGAACCACTGCCTTAGACACTCATGGGATCACCGTAAGTTCATAGGCAACATTGAAGACATAGACACACACTCTCTCTCATGGACCAAAACATTTATGCACATCTTATTGAAATATATGCTAGGTTGGGATTTATTTATTTATTTTGCATATGTTCACATACATATCCCCCCTCCTTTTTTTAGAATTCACTACAAGCTCAGAAAGGTACCGATTCCTAGGCAGAAATAGCATCTAATTCCCTGTGGTATGGATCAAACAAATTTATTTTCTTTTTCATGAAATCCTCAAGGTGTCTCACATGTTCCTAAAAATTTCATACAAATTTAAATCTCTTGATGTTTTGAAAGACTCTCAGCTTCAGCTATCCATTGGGAATTATTTTTATTTGAAAGGGGGCATTTTTAAACTTTGTAGAACATGCAGAAACTGAAGCTGTGGATGTCTAATAAGGAAGAAAGGGAAAGAAAAAGAAAGGAGAGGTAAGAAAAGTTACAGTTATGGGTAGGATATAAAATAGCTGTATATTTAGAAGTATATTCTAAAATAGTATATATCTTAAAGGTTGGACAGGGGGGAGCAATGTCATTTGCCTGAATAGAAATGATTGATCTTTTTCAGCTATGTTATGATGGGACTACAGAAATCTATTTTAAATCTCTAAACCCGCTGATTCCACCCATGGCTGTGACTAACAGAGATGTCATGCTTATTATCTGTGCCAGATGTAGAAGCTTAAATTGAGCTCATTAGAACACACACTATGCAAGAGATATCATCCAATAATCATGGCAACAAATGACTGGGATACTAGTAAAGTTTAGCTGGCTGAAAATCTAAGTTGCAAAAACAGCAACAGACAATCAGCCACAAAGTAATAATTTCCAGCAAACCTACAAAAGCTAGATATTGAGATTTGCAGAAGTGACAGAGTTGTCAGGAAGACCAGATGAGAGTGCCAGCTTTGCTGCTTGACAAATTGGAGATAAAAATAACTATTCATGAGAAACCGAGTGCAGGAGGAGCTGGGAATGGCACAGGATAAGCAAAGATCTGATAGTAATGAAAGCTGAGGCAAATCCCACAGCACATCCAAAACACAATCCTATAAGTGCCAATGTCATATCACTCCATATATAATCTAGCCTTGGAGAATATATTTTAGCTTGCTTATCAAAGCTCTTATTATACTGAAGAAAGAAGCTCGGATAGCCATCTTCTCCTGTCTCATCATTCACCTTTTCCCTTCCTGAAAGGGAAATGCGATTGAATCCTAACTCTTTGGAAATTAAAATAACTGAGTGAGAAATTAAAATATGCTTCATCATTTTGAGTCTGTCAAAAAAACATGGCAAGATAAAAAGAACAGCCCAAAAAACTCAAAACAACCCTTAAATTATGCTGTTTGGTTTTAACCAGTGTTCATTTGGATTGACACAGCTATAAATTCCCTCCTATGTCACCAGAATGGATCCAATAAATAATACGAGTTAGTTAGGCATGGGGCAGAGAATCAGATCATTTCAGCATTAACTGAAATGTCTTGCAAGTTCTTTTTCTTTGGGTTTTGTCACATCCATAAAAAAGACATCATGCTTCCTACTTCTATTGTACTGTGCACAAACCACATTATTCAGTCACTCATTCTTTTTATCTTGCCATGTTTATTTGACAGACTCAAAATGATGAAGCAAATATAGACTTGCCCTGAGTTTTTTTCTTCTACATGCAGTCTACAATTTCTTATATTTGTGGTTTTATGTACTATGTAAGTATTGTATTTTCTACACTCTGTGTATTTGGGGAAAGTAATCACGCTGTTTTAAGGTAGGCAAGGCATGTAAATATTTATTTTATTCTCACACACAAAATTCAAAAATAAAAACATTTCTCCTTGCCAGGCAAGATTACCAGAATTTTTTTTTTTGCATATTTTTCAATCACTTTTTCTTATTTAAGGATTTTTGGTGAAAAGTTCAGAAAAGTTTTTTGCATATCTTTTTTGCTCAAAATATACTTTTATATACAAAAATATCTTTAAAATGTTTTTCAGTTAAAAGTGGCACATTTCCACAAATAATCCCTAAATGCTGTGTGTGCACATATTCATACACACATAGCAGCTGATCTTTGTGATACAGTAGAGTCTCACTTATCCAAGCCTCGCTTATCCAAGTTTCTGGATTATCCAAGCCATTTTTGTAGTCAATGTTTTCAATATATCATGATATTTTGGTGCTAAATTCGTAAATACAGTAATAACAACATCACATTGCTGCGTATTGAACTACTTTTTCTGTCAAATTTGTTGTATAACATGATGTTTTGGTGCTTAATTTGTAAAATCATAACCTAATTTGATGTTAGTATGCTTTTCCTTAATCCCTCCTTATTATCCAAGATACTTGCTCATCCAAGCTTCTGCCGGCCCGTTTAGCTTGGATAAGTGAGACTCCACTGTATGTGTTATTTTTAAAAAGAGAGAGATAGATAAGCATGTGAGGCCTCTTCCACACAGCTGAATAAAATCCCACATTTTCTGCTTTGAACTGGAATATATGGCAGTGTGGATTCAGAAAACCCAGTTCAAATCAGATATTGTGGGATTTTCTGCCTTGATATTCTGGGTTATATAGCTATGTGGAAAGGCCCTGAGTCTCTTTCAGCATAAAAAGAAAGGAATAAAGAAAAACGGTAAGAGAAGAAGAATCTAGTAGCATTTCTGAGACTGATTTATTTTAATAAGAAATCAGTTTCCGAGAAGAAACATTTCGTTTCACAAACTCTGAGTGACAGGTCTGTAATTGCTTATAGATATCTTCCAAACTAAACAACTATTCACTTACAACAGGATGAATAACATGGACATAACTACTAGGACAAGATTTTTCTACAAACCTTGCTGCCAACTCTGTTCTAGCCAGGTAACAATAGCATATTATTATTATTATTATTATTATTATTATTATTATTATTATTACCCCACTTTATCTCTTCTGAAGGAGACTCAAAGCAGCTTGACATAAAAGCATTAGCATACAATTAAAAATATACAAATATGAAAACAGAATTAAACATAAACAGTGTTTTAAAATCATTTAAAATCCATTAAAGCACATTCAAAGTTAAAAACCACAGCACCTCCTAACTAGATTTTATCATGCCACCTACAGCATCAGAGTTATACTCCCATATTCTTAAATGTGCTAGATGCCATCTTCTGTCAACAATAACCCTCTGTGCTCTCTGTTGGACAAAAGGCCAGTCTCTATGCAAATGTCTTTATGGCCCCAAATCCAACATTAGAATTGACAGTATTCCAAAACTGGCAGCAAAGCATTTCGACCTCCCTTGAAATCCAATCTCTCACTGAAAAGTAGCAATTTGTGAACAAAAGCACTTAAAGAAACTTTGGAATGAAAAAATTATTATTATTTACTTTATTTCTATTCTGCTCTTTTCACATTTGTAAGGGATAGAAATAAAACAAAACAACTGCACGGGGTATATTGACACATTCCAAATCATTAGTAGAGATGTGAACAGAGATAATGGCTTCTTGAGACACTTTGTACACTAATATCAGAGTCCTCATAATGGCACATATAAGAAAAAGATATATCCTCTGAGAAGGTTTCTACCACAAGGAAATGGACTGTTTGGCAAGCAGATTTACTGCTTTTGTATGTCAGTACCAACAGACCAGCTACTTGAAAGATTTGTAATATCTTTCAAAACACACTGAACATGTTTGACTAGTTTAAAATTTGCATCTATCTTCATCCTTTCTATCCTACTTCTTACCAACACATAATTGTGCTTACACAACTGTGATTTCAATATCACTCCTTCAATACATCTAAAAAATTGAAGTAATACTCCATCAAAATTCATGCTAACATGAATCACTTTGCCTCAAAGGTGTTTATAGAGTCTTTTCTTCCATGCCCTTTCTCTTTATTTTCCTTTCCCACTCTTTATGTTGACATGTTAAAAAACTTATCAAAGCAAATCTGTGAATATTTTTACATCCCACCTTTTTTTGGGGGGGGGGGGGGGAACAAAAGGATCAGATGCCACATCTTTGTTTCAGACCACAATTTATTAATCTTCAGGAGCACTCCTGTTTCTGGGAAGACATAGTTTTATGTTCATATGTGGTTAGCACGGAAGACTGTACATTATCTACTGTTGGGCAGCAGAAAGAGATGATCACTTCATACTCCTGATGTTATGTTTAAAGGAAGGAGATAAAATTGCTAATAATTTCTTGATTATTATTTCATTCTTACTCTCAGGTGAGAGAAGATGGGTCTTTTGCTTTTGTTTTTTGATGTTGTTTTGGTTTTGGTTTTTTGCTTTAGCTACAAAAGGGTGGCTATTACGCACATGGATTATGATTTCCGAAGAGTTTTCTCTTTGTTGCTGGCCATGGTGCTGAGCAAAAAAAAAAAAAATTAAACACAAACAATTTTATGATTTCCCCATTGATAACACAGTTGTGTCACCAACTTTTCAGAATTAGAACAATCTAGTGTTCAGATACATTTGCCTATATTTATAGAAATCATATTCCTTAAATGACCAATAATTTCATTAAAGGTGTATCTACATTCTGTCATTTCAGTAGTCTCCCTAGGAGTCCCCGGTGCTGCAATGGGTTAAACCCTTGTGCCTGCTCGGTGGTCTGAATCCAGGGAGTGGGGTGAACTCCTGTCTGGCAGCTCCAGCTCCATGCGGGAATATGAGAGAAGCCTCCCACAGGATGGTAAAACATCAAACATCTGGACATCCCCTGGGCAACGTCCTTGCAGACAGCCAATTCTCTCACACCAGAAGCAACATGCAGTTTTTCAAGTCACTCCTGACATGAAAAAAAGTAGTTTCCTTGAAATCCAGGAGTAGGCATAGTTCAGTGTAACTCATATCCTATAATGGTGCTTCTGGAAATCTGCTTTCTTTTCTCTCCCTGAAATTTGTCACTGTGGACCAAGGAGAAATAAGAAAAGGTTCACACAGGGATTAGGTTTTCTTCATCATCTTAGAAGCTCTTCTTCATTACTTTCATTGCACCTAAACCACAAGGGTGAGAAGATATCACACAGTGTGAAATACCCAGCTACACAGGATAGCTGTGTTCACATTCCCTTTGTCACTTTTACCATTATTTTCTGTAGATGTCTAAAGAAGAGCATTATGCATTAAAATACTGCAATGCTGTAAATATGGAGTGAAGGAAAAATTCAGAATTTCTAGATGGGGACAATGCTCTCATTCCCCTGTTGCTGTAGTCATACCCGTCATACTTTTAGTGTTGCTTTAAATGTTCCTCTCCAGTTTCCCCAGCGCAATTCAGTATGCAACCTAATGTCAGCCCCACCACACACACACACCTACCTATATTTTCTAATAAAAACAGTTTCAGTTATTTTTTTCCCTATTTGCCCTTCTACTTTGGAAGTATGCACATTGCTTGGAGTATAAGAGGTTTCTGCATATACACAGAATATTTCCTCTATCAATATAACTATATTGACATTCAGCAGGAAGGGTATTGAACAGGTGGACTGTTTTTAGACTTGACTATGTTTCTGGATCCAGGATTTTATACTGGGAATTGAGTTCATAAGGGCTTTCATGGACAAGTCTTTTGTTCTCATTCATGTTTAAAAATCATTTCTACATGGATCAGGAGTAATCAGTTCCAGAAAACTGTCTAACCAGGGATTGTTTGATTGATTAATTTCTCATTTTTATCCCAATAAGGGACCCAAAGCAGCGAACATTATAAGTTTAACAAAGGCCAGCAAAATAGCTTAAATGATATGATGTTGCAAATGTTTTGAAAGCATTAAACAATCAGTTTCATTAAAATATTAATTGAAAACCACTCAAGACACATTAAGAACACATTATACATTAAAAACAACACACCCATTGCACACTGTGGAAGCAGGGACAGGAAGGCAAGTGCCTACCTCTCTTGAATGAGCAGCAGACACAAAAGAAAGAGGAGAGATAGCATATTAAAAAGTGTGAGTCTGGGTATGAATCAACTCTTTTCCCCCCACCTCCTCCTTTGCTGATCTCATTTTCTTGAGTCCTCCATTTTCTGTACAATGAATGCATTTTTTCTGACAAAGAATGGTGTGGGTTTGTTAATTTTATAACACCATTTCTATGCAGTTCTTTAAGATTTAAAATTGTTGAGCATCCCTTTAAAAAACTAAAAAGACAAGACCTATAAGCCAAATGAACCAGATCTATGCCATGGTCAGAGGTGCCTCAAAGCATGGGGGAATAATTACATTTTAACTTAATGTCAATGTCATAACCATTCAGAGTTTCCAAAGGGAGGTCGCTCCACAGCTAGGATACCCTAGCAGAAAAAACTTCCTCCCAGGTCTTCACATAATGTATCACTTCCATGAATTCAACCGATGGCTTTGGATTCATGTTATCTTTGGATTCATTATCTTCTAGTACTCTTCCACAATCTCACATTTGTATGCAGTGGGATTCTTGATGCTGTAGATTCAAAAGATAGCTTTTTTTCCGCTTGGCTGTGATGTTTCCCTCCTCACTTCAACTTCCAGATATGCTGTTAAAGTTTATGGCTGAGATCCTGTGTTGTCATTATAACTATGATGATAGAGTTTCTTCTCCATAGGCATGACTGATGATACCTCTGCTCAAAACCTGTCTTTGCAGCCTGGCAGAAGAGATTCTCGGGCTCTGGAGAAGGGAAGAATGTCTGCATCACAAAGTACTTTACAACAGGCAACTTAGGAGACCCCTTAGAATCAAAGAATCATAGAATCATAGAGTTGGAAGAAACCTTGTGGGCCATCCAATCCAACCCCCTGCCAAGAAGCAGGAAAACTGCATTCAAAACACCCCCAACAGATGGCCATATAGCCTCTACCTAAAAGCCTCCAAAGGATGAGCCTCTACCACACTCTGAGGCAGAGAGTTCCACTGCTAAATAGCTATCACAGTGAGGAAGTTCTTCCTAATGTTCAGGTAGATTCTCCTTTCCTGCAGTTTGAAGCCATTGTTCCACATCCTTGAGGGCCTACTTCCAATAAACCCAGGAGCAAGCTGCTGATGTCATTTATCAGTCCTCCAATCTCCAGGATATCAGAAACACTTCAGTTGGAATGCTGCCAAGCTGCAAGTTTGGTTTTTGTGATCACATTTGATTGCTTATTTCTGTAAATACAAACAAGTCCCCAGCAACTGGGATATTGTAATGCCTGCTTGTGATATTTTAACTAATGATTTCTGATTGTCATGGATTCAATGGTGCCCACCAGTTTCACTGGTATTAATCCAACCAGTAGCATCTTCACCACTATAGTTGATGTAGGAGTCACTGGACATTAATAATAATAATAATAATAATAATAATAATAATAATAACAACAACAACAACGAGCCAGCTTAGCCTAGCGGTTTCTTCGCTTTCTCCGCAAGAAGCCACTTTGATATTCGATGTTCAAGTCCTGCGGGCGCTGTCTGGTCTTTTTTTTTATCCAGCATATCTATCCTGTTTGCTGTGTCATACAATATAATGATAATAATAATAATAATAATAACAACAACAACAAAAACAATGACAACAACAACTTTATTCTTATAATCTGCCTCCATCTCCCTGAAGGGACTTGGGGTGACTTACATGGGAGCCAAGCCCGAAAGACAAGTATTCAAGATACAAAAATTTAAACACATGAACAAACAATATAGTTAAAACCAATTAAACCATAGAATAAAAACATCATACAAAACATCTAGGATCAAGAGGAAACTGAAAGTGGAACTATTAAGAATTGCAAGGGAAAGGCAGGGCTTGTGCAGAAACGCAAGACAACAGGACCAGGAGTGGGAATAAAGTGCTGGAAACTGGAACAGTAAACAATTAGGACTGGGCAGTGATAATTACAGGCTGCCTGTTATTCAAGGCACATGGAAACATCCATGCCTTCAAGTCTTTATGGAATGTGGACAGGGTGGGGGCTAATCTGATTTCTCTAGGAAGAGAGTTCCAGAACCGGGAGGCCACCACTGAGAAGGCCCTCTCCATCGTCCCCACCAACTGTGCTTGTGACAGAGGTGGGAGTGAGAGAAGGGCCTTCCTGGCCAATCATAGAGTCCATGCTGGTTTGTAAGGGGAGATACGGTCACGAAGATAAGCATAAAGTGTGTTTGTCTCATAATGGCTGTTGCACCCCAAGGCAGCATGAGCACCCGAAAACCTGACCTGAGCTAATATAACACACACACACACACATATACACATTTATGGTGGAAAGTCAGAGTAAGAAATAGTCCATAATATATAGTCTATTGCAATTCAGAAAGAGTTTATCAATGTCCAAATTGTAATCCACTAGTGAAGCTCGATAGCTTCCTTTAGAAATCAAAGTTTGTCCATGAAGCAATAGCGGAAACAAAGCACTGCAAGTCTGCTTGAAAAGTCCTGTAGCAAAGTCAAAGAAGCAAGGTAAACAAAGCAAAGTCAGTCTCGATTCAGGAACAAGAAAGTCGCAGTAACAAGGCAAGGTCTACTCGGGAGTGCGGCTCGGCGCGGCTCTCCTGGAACTGGAAACTCAGCACGGATTCAGAAGACAAGGCGAGGAGCTGGAAACTGGAACCTCTTCCGAGGAAAGGCAAAGTTGACACCGCAACAAGAATACATTTAGGGCCACTTTTAAGGAGTCCCAAGCCTGTAAGATTAAGGAGTACAGGACCCCCAAAAACTTCCCTTGGGAAAGTTAGCCATCCGACTTGTGAGCTAATCTTCGAGACCTTCTCACTCCCTCTTTCTTGCTTCTATCTCTAGTAACAAATTCCTTCCGATTAAACATCTCATCTTTACCCAGGTCAACACCATCTGGTGTAGGTAATGATGAAGAGACTTCGAAATGTCTGCCAATTAGTGGTTCTTCTGAAATCACCATATCAGGCATTTGCAAGGTCATGGGACCTCAGCTTGAAGCAGAATTGCCTGCAAAATCCTCAGCCTCATCTGTTTCCAACTCCATCTCTTGATGGAATACAGGCCATGATGGCTGATCTACAACACTGGCATTAGTTGAATACTGGATTAAGAAGAGCAAATTATCTGAATTCCACATTGGTTATATTATCTAAATTCTACATTGTAGGATAAACTGAACAGTGACGACATCACCCAGCTTTTCCATTAAACTCTAACAAAATGCCGGGACTCCCACCTAGTCATGAACAAAGATATGCTGCTGATCCAGCATCTCGTAAAGAAATACTTTCTTTTCAGAAGTAATAGAAGGAGCTGCTTTTGTTATTAGAAGGAAATCCAAACCATTCATTACACTAATCATTTCCTTTCACTGAACTGTTTACCCTTCAATAAAGTGGTGAGCAGATTAAGGGACCTCTTTGGCTTCATTATGGTTGAACAAGGAAATCAATGCTGACAAAAGAGAGTGTGCTGTTTTGCAAAGAGCCAAAAACCAAACATTTAGGATGGAAGTTGTACTCTACAATCCTTCCATGACTGCTGTATAATTAGAAGAAAAAGCAATCGTGAAAACTGTAAATGTGCAATAGAGCTTAGTAGATAAGCATGTTTTTTATATAAACAGGCCACAAAGTGCTCCTTTTGTGGCAAGGCAGGATTGGTGAAAGGACTGTAATTCAGAGGTTTTGATCAGCTCTATTTGGATTGGATTGACGTTGCCCAAATTCTTTCATATCCAAGCAGATCCATGCCCTGAATACGAATCAAGATTGAGAATCTGGGTCCTATGTCTTGCTCTTTTGACTTACACCAGAAAGTCTCAAAGACTAAGTTTTTTTAATTATTTACATAACATTTGAGGGTCTAATGACTTCTAAAGAAAGGAATCAGAAAACTCAATTTCATATAGGTTGGTCCATGAAATTTTGTCCTAGGTGTTAAAATTTTAAGTACTGTAGTTCATCATTCAGTTACAGCAATTCATTCCATACTCTTCCTTCTCAGTACTGTTCCCTAGGAAATTAATATGCTAAGTCTCTTACAGATCACTAAACAGAAATATATGATATTCAGTCATCATATACTGAAAAAATGTGATGTTCAATTGGCAAGATCCAGTCATGCAACGTCAGAAATTGAATCAAGAAAAGATCATGCTCTATTGCCAGTGATTGAACTGGGAAGATTCCCCTTCTCTTGCTGATGGCAGACATGGGAATCTTCCCCCAACCCATTTATTTAAGAATTGCCTGTCCAAGGGCTCATCCATAAATACATTGAAAGCTGGGTCAGCTGGAGAGGAAACGGAAAACTATTTAGATATTCTGCTCCTGATCCACAGCAATGGCAGGAGTAGAGTCCAGACCATCCAGCTTTGCTAGATTGTTATGGTTACTGGACATTTCTTCATTGCCCAACTTTTACAGCTATAGATAAAAATGAGAAATATGGTGACAGAAACCTTCCTGTTACTATGAGATATTGCTTTAGTCTGAAAGGGAGAAAAATAAAATAAAACTGTAAGCAACCAACTTTAAAAAGGTAAAGGCTTCCCCTGATGTTAAGTCCAGTCGTGACCGACTCTGGGGGTTGGTGTCCATCTCCATTTCTAAGCCGAAGAGCCGCCGTTGTCCATAGACATCTCCAGGTCATGTGGCCAGCATGACTGCATGGAGTGCTGTTACCTTCCCACCGGAGCGGTATCTATTGATTTACTCACATTTGCATGTTTACGAACTGCTAGGTTGGCAGGAGCTGGGGCTAACAGTGGGCGCTCATTCTGCTCCCGGGATTTGAACCTGGGACCTTTTGGTCCGCAAGTTCAGCAGCTCAGCGCTTTAACACACTGTGCCACCAGGGGCCCAACTTTACATAGAACAATTTGTTCAGATGGTTACATAGACCTGTATGTTGCCTTTTGCCCCACTGTTATATGTATAAAAGGTAAAGGTTTTCCTTGACATTAAGTCTAGTCGTGTCCGTCTCTGGTGGTTGATGATCATATCCATTTCTAAGCCGAAAAGCCAGCATTGTCCATAGACACCTCCAAGTTCATGTGGCTGGCATGACTGCATGGAGTGGCGTTACCTCCCCACCAGAGCGGTACCTATTGATCTACTCACATTTGCATGTTTCAAACTGCTAGGTTGGCAAAAGCTTGGGCTAACAGTGGGAGCTCACTCCGTTCCACAGATTTGAACTACTGGCCTTTTGGTCAACAAGTCCAGCAGCTCAGAGGTTTAATGTTATATGTATACTACTTTAAAATGCTAAGTTACTGCTCTCGAAAAAGGACACAGGCTATAAGAGTCTACTTCCATAAATTGTGATGCACTGGCTGTCAACCTAGAAAGCTTAATACAAGTATCCCAAGACAAGTATTTTCACCACAAGCCACAATTGTGCAAGAAAGGATAAGATAATTAGATCTTTTGTCATGCTAGTTAAGGGTCTTCTGGCATTTGTTGTGCCATTATAAGAGTGTGATGTGTAATTTAATATCCCAAGTTAAAGTTAGAAAAATTAGGGATTTTCTAGTTCATAACCATTTATATGTGGCAAGCTATAATAGTTTTTAGATTGCTATTAAGACCTTTGTGCTTCTTTGCCCTGTAATGGTGCTGAAATTATTAGGGCTTGACAGCTCTAAATAAAGTTAAAATAATAGGCTTTGGCATCTCAGAGCTCCCTACTCCTTTTTCATCAACACCATTGCAATAATTCATAATGCCAGGCAAAAATAACTGCAATATCCTGGGATCTGTCACTTAGAGTTGCAAGAAAGGAGGAGTAAGCTATATTGTATGAGATGCTCACATCAGACAGAAAGTGAATGTTCAAGTTCAAGTTATCTTATTTCAGTATATTTCTCCATAAGAATTCACCCAAATTCAAGTATTTCTTTGTGTTGAAGATAGAAAGGATCTGATTTCTTTCTTTTTTTTAAAAAAAAATGGATATGGGAGAGAACAGCACTGACAGATTTGTCCACCCAGATTCAAATATTTTATCTTAAAAATCTGAGTTTTTAACTCTATGTATTCAATCAAAGTTCTTTCCTGTCTGAATAGCTTCACATTTACAACTCATTTAAATACAACATGGCACTTTCTGTGCTGTGGATAGCTGTACGTTTTGTAAATTTGGGGGAAGGGGTGTTACTTCATAAACCACTCCTTTGGAATAGAAAGACCGGGAGGGTTTTAAAAAAAAAAAAACATGAATATGAGAGAAATCAAAACTGGTAGTTTCCTCATCCTCTCAATAAACCTGTCTGGCATAACATTATCCCTGCAGAGCATCACAGCTGAGCAGTGGTGCCATTTCAGATTTAAGTGTTAGAAACATATTTGGAGTAATCAGAATTTACAGCAATGTTAAAATATACATGAGCAGGGGTGATAGTATATAATCCATTTCTCTCAGATTTGCCAGGCAGCAGGCTGGAACTGTCCTACTGTTATTTTTAAAGTGCTCTGGGAACCTTCTCATTTAATTGTAAAAAATCGAATGTGCCTCAATTTTCAAAACCCTGAAACTCAAAAAAGTATTTACCATATTATGCAACTCTAATGCGCACTTTAATTTTGGGAAGGTAATTTAATCAAAAAAGGTGAGCATTAGAATCTAGTAAATATGATAAATACAGTGTAGATCTTTGTGTATCAATGTGACAAATAAGTAAATGTTTCAATCGATGGGGATATCATTTTAACTATGTCTGTATGTGATTTTTTTTTAAAAAACAGCACTTCTCATAAGTTTGTCCAAGATTCCAGAAGGATTCCATTAATAATAATATATACAAGAATTTTTCTTTTTATCTTTATTATTTATTATTATTATTTGTGGTATTTATATATTGCCCTTCTCAATCAGAAGGGGACTCAGCGTGGTTCACAGTATTGGCAACAATTCAATGCACTCGATAAAAAACAGCACAAAACATCAAAGTTGACCCTCCTCTGATAAAACATTAAACATTATTAAATACATCACATAAAATAACATCATATATCACACAAAGCCATTATTTTCCATGACTTCAAAAAATATTTTGCAGTTAACCACTGCAAAATATTTCATCTTGTGGGCCTTTCTATGAAAATGCCATTTGTACAAGAATATTATTTTCTGTCCAAAACATTTTTTCAGACAAAACAAAAAGTGCATGCAGATAAAATTTTAACTCCAAAGCCTCAAAATATGAAATAAAACCCATTAAAATGTGTAAATGTTTACATAACTACACTCTGTGGGGACAGCATTTTAATAATCGTTTGTTTCAGCATAAGAAAATAAGCAAATATATGTTCCCCTAGCACAGAAATACATGGAAATAAAAAAGAAAAGGGATTTTTGAAGAGCATTTGTTACGACTATACCTGTATACTTCATAAAATTAACAACCAGAGGGCTAAGTACAGATAATGGTGTTTGAAATGTAAGAACAGCTATTCTTCTTGTCTGTCTGTCTTCTTTACATCATCTGCGTTTCTTGGTTAAATGGATCGGGAACACAAGCCAGCCATGACTCCTCATCCTTGCCTATTTTACAAATTTGTAGTGAGGATTGATGAAGATCAGTATGACAGATGAATCTGCAAATGCTACAGTAAATGCAGTCTTTTTAATCATGTTTTAACATGGCACCAAAACAATACTGGAGATGTATTATCTCAGAGGATTCTATATCCCAAGTAATTTTTTTATCATCCTTCACTAACTTATTTGGACAAATGTATAAGGCCTTTGTTCTTCTAGCACGGATCAGTATTTCTTGCCCATCTTGGTATTTGTGATCACTTGTCTTATTCACCAACTGTTCCTCAAAGACAATCCAGAATTTCCTTTAACTTCACTCTGAGCTTAATTTTCAACAGAACTACATTTTTTAAAAATACAGTCCTTTCCTGTTTCTCAGAAGTAACTGCAATAACTATTTAATTACTTTAAAAAAAACTAAAGCCTGCAAACTTCAGCACACTTGTATCCATTTCACATCATTTTCACTTTAAAATCCACAAGAGATGATGAAGTGTCAGCATAGAAAATGGTGGAAGATAGCATTTGAACATGTTGAAGTTGTATCCATATTAGTCTATTTCAGCATAAAAAGGTGCAAAAGAGTCCTGTAGACTGAGAAAAAAAAGCTATTTCTAGCAAAACATTTGTGGGCTCCAGTTGCATCTGATGAAATGAACTGAAGTCCACAACAGCTTATTCTAGAAATTACTTTTTCTCAAGTCATTTTCAAGGGTACTACAGGATTCTTTTATATCTTTCTTCATAAGCATGGCATAATGGTTTAAGTGTAGGACTATGACTTCTGGAGACCAGGGTTCGATTCCTCGCTCAGCCACGGAATCCATTGAATAGTCTTTGGTAAATCATACACTTTGAACCCTATAAAACCCAGTGATGGGTCCCCTTAAGGTTGCCATAAGCTGTAAACAACTTGAAGGCACACAACAACAAAAGCCTTTCATAGCTATAACAAGTAACTAAACCAGGTGCTATTCTACTGCAAAATAAGGGATTTGATCCCTTTCTTATTTTACATCTAACATGCAATGCAGATATTATATCTTTTCTAACTGAAAAAATAATTGATTATGAACTTGGCCAAGGAGCAATTCTGGCAGTTGCAGTTCATACAAAAAAATTGGAGTGTGGCATTTTGGGGGAAATAGCTATATATGAAGGAGACAGGTATTTCTTCAAAGAGGTTCCCTCTCTAATCAAGCTGACCACAAAAGCCTTTAATTTACTTTTGTGTAAAATTGAAGGTAGTCCAAAATAGAAATACAATGGGCATGCTAACAATTTCACAGCTGTGATAAAATAATTCTATTTTATTAGTAGATATCTACCCCCATTTCTTCTTAATATTATGTCCTTTCTGTCTTGTTAATATTGATGTGCTTATATATTCCAATAAGGGATCACTCTTTTTTAATAATTATTTCTGTATCAAGGCAACATTAACATACATTTATGAACAAAGTATTACATACAGTTGTGAGCAATGTATTACATAATAAAGAGATCCCAGACTCATGGAGGGAAGCTGATATAATTACTATCCCAAGAGAGAACATGGAAAAAACAGATGTGAGGAGTTATCGTCCCATTTTTCTCCTAAATGCAGACTACAAAATTTTTAAGAGCATTCTAACAGATTAAAATATTTTTTAAACAATTGGATTGGATCAGAACAAATGGGCTTCCTACCAGGAAGGAAAATGAAAGACAATGTTAGATGCATTTTAGATATAATCGAATACTATGAAACCAGTCACCAAAAAGAATTAGCGTTACTTTCCCTAGACACCAAGAAAGTGTTTGATAATCTAAACTGGACTTTTTTCAAACTGCTATTTAAAGAAATTGATATCGGCTACCAATTTATGAATGCTGTGAACACTATTTATGATTAACAAAGAGCCAAAATAATGATTAATGGCCAATACACACAAAGTATTAAGATTGGTAAAGGAACACGGCAAGGTTTCCCGCTATCCCTTCTAATTTTTATCTTTGCTATAGAGATTTTATTTAAAAATATATAAATCAAGACAAAAGACCAAAAGGGACTAAAATTACTAATAAGGAATTCAAACTGAGAGCATTCGCAGACGATATTATATGCATTATAGAGGAACCAAGATCACATATACAAAAATGGATAAGCAAAATTGAAGAATTTGGTGAATTGGTGGGTTTCTACCTAAATAAAAAGAAGACAAAAATCTTAACAAAAAGTATGACAAAGAAAAACAAAGAGGCGTTGAAAGAGAAGACAGGAATTACAGTAACATCTAAAAACAAATATTTGACAACATGGTTAACGGCAAAGAATGCACAATTACTGGAGAATAATTACAACACGAAGTGGAGGGAAATAAGAAATGACTTACAGAAATGGAATTTAAATATATCATTATTGGGAAGAATAGCAGTTATCAAGATGAATATATTACCAAAAATGCTATATTTGTTTCAAAATCTGCCAATAATTAGGAAATCTAAGGTGTTTGATGACTGGAATAAAGACCTCTCAAAATGTATATGGAAAGTTAAAAAGCCAAGAATTAAATATGTATTAATGACTGACACTAAAAACAGGGGAGGCTTTGGTCTCCCAAATCTCAAACTATATTTCGAAGTCTGTGTGGTAGCATGGCTGAAGGACTGTCAACCTTAAAGAAAATATCTTGAACTTAGAGGGCTTTGACTTGAGATGGGGCTGGCATGACAAAAGAAAGGTGGAAAAATTTTGGAGATCATTTTGTCAGATCGTTTCCAAGTAAAATATGGGAAAATATAAAATATATATTTATGAAAAAACACCATTATGGATTTCCCCTCTTGAAGTCAACAACAGTAAATTCATGAGCTGGTCGAAATGGCCCACCTATAAAGAAATTCTGACTAAAAAGAATGGTGGATACCAACTAAAAAGCCAAGAAGAAATAAAACAAAAATACAAAAAATCTCCCATGGTTCCAGTATGCTCAAATAAAGGAATTATATATGAAAGACAGTAAATTTGGATTTAACAGCACAGAAAATTTTGGGATAAGATTCTTCAAAATGAGAAAAAGGAGATAACAAAAATGTATAACAAATTGTTAGAATGGTCAACGGAAACAGAAGAGATTTAAAAATGCATGATAAAATGGGCAAAAAATATTGGATGCACAATACATCTGGAAGAATGGGGAAAAAATTGGAAGAAAAAAAATAAAATACACATACACAATGGACCTGAAGGAAAATTGGATAAAAATGTTCCGCATGTGGTATATTACACCAAAAAAAAATAGCAATCATGTATAAAAATACACAAAACACCTGTTGGAAATGTAATAGTCATGTTGGATCATACTTCCACACATGGTGGACATGTAATGAAACTACAAAGTTTTGGAAAACAGTACACACAGAATCTCAAAAAATACTCAAAAAATCTTTCCCAATGAAACTAGAATATTATTTATTAGGATTAACAGACATGGAAATAAACTTTAACCTTAACAGCAGCAAGAATAATTTTTGCTAGACAATGGAAAACAAAAGAGATACCAACAAAGGAACAATGGCAAGAAAAAATGGAGGAAATCTACGACATGGACAGACTAACCTTTTTGCTGAAGGAGCAAAGAGGACAACCTATAAAGAAGATGGACTGGACACAGTTTGAAGAATACATGAAAAAATTTAAGGAAGAAGTATAAGAGGAGGAGACCAGGAATGGTAACTAATGGAACCAACCAGGATAAAAAGAATAAAAGATTATGAATGAAAGAAACCCCCCAACGATAAGGATGGAAGACCAAACAATTCCCTACCCCCTTCCCTCCCCCCTCCACTACCCCCCACATCACTCTTCCCATTCCCCCCTCACTTTCTTCCTTAAACACCTCCCCTTCACCTCCCCCCTTTATATTCATTTTATGTATATTTTTTGAAAATCTTAATAACATTTTTTTTAAAAAAAACATACATTCTTTCACGTTCTTAAAATTTCAAGCAATCTTAATTTTTTAAACTCCTAAAATGCTTTTCTTCAAAGGAAATTAAAAATCAGGTTTCAGCCTACTAACTTTTCCAGAATCCAGCTTTTCCTTTTGCCTTCATTGGCTTGAGGCTCCTTGGAATATGCACGACATCCCATCAATTCAAGAGAATATGACAAATGCATCATCAGAGCAATAGAAATTTAATGAACTATGTTATAATACTTCATCAAAACATCGCTGATGGCCTTCAGTTGATATATTGTATTCAAGTTGTGGCAGCCGCTTCTCCTGTAATGAAGAAGTGGAGGTCGAGTTGATGACTGCTTTCCAGAAAGAAAGAATGATAAAAGCAAGCTAGAAGAGACCATGATGATTAAAGTTGGGTCAGATGTATTAGTTTTACAGTGTAGATGCCAATCCCCTATTTTTAGCCATGTGAGGGTCATGTGACTCTTTAAAGGCTTATTACACATTTTATTGCCAGTCTTTTACTGCCACTTGTCTGTAATCACCCCATGGCTATGAAGAAGATTAGCCTCTCTTCTGATCCCTCCAAACCATATTAACTGACAAAAAGGTTACATCAAAGGCAAGAACCAAGGTCAAAGAAACTGGTTATTTCTTCTGTTTGAATTGTGCATCACTAAAAATGCCAGTAAGTGCTTGTGTCTTTGCTGATGCCTGAGTCAAAGTTACTTGAAAATTTCCATTTCCTTTTCATTCACATTGGAAAATTTCTGGTGTCTTTTCATTACCTTTTTTCAAACACATAAATCACATATTAAATGCAATCTTCTAAAAGAACATTAAAATATATTCCTGAAAGGTTCTCTTTATGGCTAAACCCTTTGAAATCAATTGGGTGTGCATATATTTCTATGCTTTCTTGAACAATGATTTCCTCAAATGAAATAATATGGTTTTGTACTCTCAGAGGCAAACACATGCCAAATGGTCCTGATCATGGCACAGGCTCTTCAGGGAGGAGGATGAATATTTCCTGGCCATTCTGCCTTCTCATAGCTGTTGCTGCAAATTCACTGCCACATATCCAAGCGAGTTTTGTAGTTGTAAAAACACGTGAAAATTCTATCTGTACATAAATGTGTGTCATGCCTCCATGCATGTAGACCCATGGGATGAACATACTTGTGTTCACCAACCTTAAATGGGAATACTCTATTGGCTCGTATGAAGTCTAATGCTTTGTTTGCTATCAGTTTTTTTTTGGGGGGGGGGGGGGAGATCACTCTCCATTTATTTCTGGTACATAAAGGTCAGCTTGACCAAATTGACAGAGTCGGTTATTCTGAAATGGCAGTCGGGTACACTGGATTATTGAAGAACTAAGCATTTTACACTCAAGCTTTCTCCATAGAGATCTCCAGAGACAAATTTTAAACCAGTTAGCAAATCAACCTGTATAATACAATTACAAATGTGCAGAAGTTACAATGTCTATTTTATCTTTCTTTTTTCCATTTTTCTAAATGAGCAACATTAACATATGGAACCAGTAAGAGGGGGAAGGTTCAAATTGTGTTTCTTAGTTTTATGTACGAAGACAGCAAATACAGATCAGAGATAATGAAAATGTAAATAGAACCTCTATTGGACAGGGGCAAAGATACAGCCAGTGTAAAATGACAAATAGTAGGTGACCATCTTTGGTCCACAGTTTGCTATCAGTACTTGATGATACTATATCAGTATGACACTACTAATGATCATCTGATATATGACAGCTTATTTTATAAGAAAATTCCTAGCATAACAAAAAAAACAAACACATGATTGGCATTGGATATCCTCAATGAGTTTCAAAGAAATTACTTTCTAATATAAAGTGCAGCTTGTAGACCACATGTAATCCCCAGATACCACATCTGTGGACTCCTCAAGCCCATTTCCATTCCACCTGGCTCCCATTTTTAAAGAGCTGTTTTTCACATTAAAATCATATAAAAAGCTCCCAAAATGTGAAAATATTCCCCTGGACCCACACAGGAAGCCCCTTCAAACTTTCAGCACTTCTATTTTTATTACAGTTCTTCTCAAAATGACAGAAGGATGTGAGGAGACATTGTTCTGGTTGCCATGTGCAGGGCTGGAAAAGATAAAGGTGTTCAGGAGCACTGTTGGATGAAGTATGGCCCACAAGGAATCAACAGAAAATGGTCCCTGATCAGTTGTCTATCCTTACTCTCAGGAGTGTATGCTATGGTCCTCACCATCTTGCATGACTGGCTTATTTGTATCCAAGGAAGTTCTTACTGATTTTTTCAACACTAAATGGCCAAATGGTGTGGTTGAACTACATTTTCCACCATCCCTGACCATTAGGGGTGCTGTGATGGAAGCTGGTGTTCTGCAGTATCTTGGATTGAAAGGTGAGATTGAAAGGTGTGAAAGACTGTAGTGGTATTTAAAAGGCAAAAATAAAGAACTTGCCTCACTTCTAATTTGAAGGTTTTCATAAGTGTAGCAGCCAAGTCAGGTACATCAAGGAGCAGCTGCCATAGAATCATAGAATCATAGAATCATAGAATAGTAGAGTTGGAAGAGACCACATGGGCCATCCAGTCCAACCCCCTGCTAAGAAGCAGGAAATCGCATTCAAAGCACCCCCGACAGATGGCCATCCAGCCTATCAACATCAATAAAAACAATCATTAAAATCAACAAGCAGGATACAGTGTTAAAAACAGGAGACTAATTCGTAGATCCCAGGCGAAATGCAGAGTGATATGAAATGGGAAAAGGAAATTTCACAGTTGGACAATAAAGTGCAGTATAAAATGGCAAGACAACAACAATGGGACTATTATGGAATGGACAGATAGATCAATCCAGCAACAACTAAACATCGAAGGTCTTTTGAAACAGCCAGGTTTTTAAGCTCTTCCGGAAGGAGAGGAGGGTAGGGGCCTGCCTGATCTCTCTAGGTAGAGAGTTCCAAAGCCGGGGGGCCACGACGGAGAAGGCCCTCTCTCTCGTCCCCACCAACAGTGACTGTGAGGGTGGTGGGAGCGAGAGAAGGGCCTCCCCCGACGAGCGAAGAGAACGTGTGGGTTCATAGAGGGAGATGCGGTCTCTAAGGTAGGTGGGTCCCAAACCGTTTAGGGCTTTGTAGGTGATAACCTGCACCTTGAATTTGGGAACTGTCTTCCCAAATGATTGTGGTGTCCTCCTTAGTTGTTCACATTGCCTCTTTGGTTTAATTGGGAATGGCAGGTCACAGCAATTCATTGCATCTGTTGCTCCTTGGAAGATGGATAACAGGAAAGGCTATATTTGAAAAAGAAAATGATTGATTTTTTTGCAATTTAAACATGAAGCAAACATTCAATGACATGAATATCTGATGTTATATATGTCTTGGATTATTCCTACCATTGGATCACATCTGTTCACAAAACTTATATACATGTAAGTATGAGATTGCCCAGAAAAAGAAAAATTGCTAGATTTTTTCCCTTTCTGTTTTCCCCCTCACAACTGTTGCTACTCCTGAATAATTAAAGTCAGACATCATTAAGGTTGTAACCTCCATTAAGAAGCCATTGTTGTTGGATAGGAATGCTGCCACTAATTGCTTCTTAAGCCATTCTTTCTATTTTGTTGGTGTATGGAAGCCAAGGATCTGGCAATTCTCCAGAGTTCTGTATGGATAATTTCCTCTAAATGATTACTTGGATCTATTTTTATCTACTTCACCCTTTGTATTCTATGGCACTAGCCCCCTTTTTATTGTTGTTGATAATGGGGAACCATTTATTCCATTTAAGCAAGGTGGTTGTCAGATTTTTTGCTGTAAATATCTATATGTTCAGTCAATAAAATAGCTCAGCAAAGGAAAGTGAACACTGATTCTAAACATTTTAAGCTAAGAAACCCCTAAAGGCACCATTATAGCTGAGATCTGCTCGAGCATTTACCCTACAAAGAAAGTTCAGAAACGTTTCCTGGCATGCCTTGTAATTGAATTAGGAACAGAGTTATGATTTTCTAACACTCTTCATAAAACAGATTATTAACCATAGATAGGTAAACAGACAGATAACGTTATTTAGATATACACTTGGCTAATGTTTGGCTTCAATGCTCTTAATAATTGTATTCAATACGCTAGATCTTAACTAGAGCCCCTATATATGATATTATGGAAGATATCTCTGGGATCTCTTCTCTGGGGTCTGGGGAAAAATTTCTCCTCTCAGATTTCTCTCATCCTGAAATCACTGCCTATTAGCTTCTTCTTGTGGCTGAAGTCATCCCTCTGCCTATCACAAGTCATATTTTCAAGCAAAGCTCATAACAGAGGTGGGATAATATGCCATTGACAGACATTCACAAGGAGTCACAACTTCCTGGTAATACTGCTATGCAAGGGCTCTCACCAGGATTTTATGACATATAAATGTATTCTGAAAAGGTCACTGCATTGGTCAAGAACAATGGTACAGTTAGGTTAACTCCTAGACATAGTGGTCATATTAAGCTCCACTTTAGAGTGCCATGGTACAGAGAAGTAACCCTCTCTCAATATCTCATGTTTTGCAACTGATTCCATATTTCTGGTAAAAGTTAGAAAGTTAAAAAAACACCTGTTGTCTAATCTGTTCTCTTTTAAGGTTTATCTTTGAAACCACTCAACAGCTGCAAGATTAAAATAGATTGTTCTGCCAATGTACTTTAAAAACAAAAATCAGACCACGGGCAACTGTAATAAAATAGCTGCTGGGTGCCCACAACTAAACATTTTTAAAAAATGAGAAAGAAATGGTGCTGCAGTTTGCAACATCAGCCTTGCTGAGGCCCAAAACTTACTCATGGGCCTGTTTGTCATTGCCCCATCATCCAACTGAGTGGACAGTTGGGAGGATGCTGGGCTGTGAGGTCCAGGATGCTGGCCCTGAAACCCAGTCCTAGCTATTCCACTGGTCCGGAGAATATCTAATTTATATCTGTGCTATAAAAATGCATGTTGAGATATTTGCAGACCAGATATCTACAGACTGGAACAAGATGAAGTTCCTCTTCAAATTCCTCTAGCAAATATGCTCATTACCTTCAGAACTGTCACTGTACCTTTTGTCATTGCTTAATTGCCAATGATAATCTATAGGTTAATAATTAGGTGAATGACCCAGTCAATTGAAGTTCCATCATCTTCAGTGAGATAATTAGAGGTCCCAACTGGAAAATATATATGTGAAAGAATGTGAAGTAGTTGGCATTAGCACTGCTTGTGACATGCTGAAGCATTCTACCCTTATCACCATCCAAATTAGAATGTTCCTAACATGCTGCTGCTGGTGGTAAAATTATTATGCAATATTTTATGATGGAACTGTTAATGTGGGATTTGTGTATTGGTAGTGTTTAAATGCAATTTGTGTCTTGCCTGTATTGCATACTGATTGCATCATCCAGAGTGTACTATAGTCTGGAAAGAGTTAATTACTAAGAAGCTGTGATGACCTTCATGTGTGGCTGGAACTGGGGAGTGTCCAGACACAAGTGTGTGTGCATTGCTGATCTGATTTGTTCTGTTCTGAGTTGAGTCGAGTTCTGTCTGCCTGGAGTGAGAGTCCTGTGTTCGTCCATTGTCTGCAAACCTGTTTGTCTTGATTATTACTGAAGTCAGTAAAACTCTGTATATAGTTTTACTAAAGTCTTGGTGTCTCTTCGTTCTGCGTTCCACTGACTCCATCCAACTACTGCTGCGCTGCAAATTACTCTGACAGGAACATGGTCTGGTACCACATTGCTCAAAAATGCTAGAGGAGGAAAATGGGGATCTTGAAGCAACACACGGGAAATTATAAAAAGGACTATCAGACTAAATTGTTGATTTCAGATTCTGGTTATGATTGAACTACAGAGACATACACTAATGAAACATTTATCCAAGAGTTCAGGAAGAACTTCAGATCCATTTAGCTGGGCTTGTGTATTTGTGTGTGTGACTGATACTAGAAACCTAATGAAGTCTTATAAAATGGTACACTAAGCTCTAGAATTTTTTAGTTGTGAGAATTTCTCAAATAATGCACGCTGCCGAAATTTCTGCAGAGATCACCAGGGGTTCCATGGCATTCATTTGTTTCATTTTGTCAAAAAGTTTCATCCAAACCCAAATTTTAAAATCATCATGGGATTTTTCATAGTCATAAATTATCCTTTATCCTTTTTCCAGAATACATGGTTGTACTAACATGTGCTCTATTTATATGACACTGTCTCAGACTGCATGCAAGCCTTTACTTGTAAAGAAAAATATTTAAAATTTTGTTTCCCTGCATCAGTGGTTCCCAACCTTTGGGACTCCAGGTGATTTGGACTTCAACCCCCAGAATTTCCAGCCAGGTTACCAGCTGTTAGGAACTGTGGGAGTTGAAGTCCGAAACACCTGGAGGCCCAAAGGTTGGGAACCACTGCCCTACATGCATGCTGGAGAATACTAAAGAAGCCTCAGATCTATAGGCACATTTATGCAATCATGGAGATAGAATCATATGCTATCAATTACTAACAAATGCTAGCACCTACTCATAATTATTATCATATACAAATGTGATGTGCTTGTGGAGGTTCTGACAACACATATGAAAACACTATATTTTGGAATACTTGGGAGACTTGTTACAGTTTTGTATTTTTAAAGTTGCTTGTTCTTGGTTGTAAGGGTCCCTGTCACCTTCTCTTTTAGCAACAAATCTATTTTTAAATCAAACTTGTAATGATTGCATCCTTCATTCTTGACCTTAGCAGACATTTCTCTAGTGGTATACCATTCTGCTGCCTAGCATCAAAAACTGTTGTGAAGCTACTTTTGGCAGGATGTATTTTGCACCATCAGCAGACTCGGAGAGTGATCCCTTTTAGTGCCCCATCAACTGCCACCCTCTCTTGTTCAAACCAAACCTGACAGATTTAATTTATTACAAAAGGAGCATTGTTCTTATAAGTTACAGCTTCAATGAAGTGAACATATACAAAGCCACTGCATCACTGATAATGGAGGAAATAAACTCTTACAGTTCAGTCATTTTTAAGTCTTATTTGTGCACATAGTATTGGATATTAGATATCCTGACAGCGGGTGGTTGCACAGAGAGGAAATAAGAGAAATTCTGCTTGGATTTGGAAGAACCCCTGAACCAAGAAACCAATGAAACAGACTTGGACTTAAAGGGAAGTATCTTGCTGATGATATATTTACACATCAATGTGGTTAATGTATTGCTTCTGAGGCGGCACACAGTGCTATTCTCAAACCTCTCCCTTAAAAGTTTCTACAGTAGGGGAGGAAGAGATACTTCTGATGAGGAAGATTCAACTGCTCTGGGCTTTGAAATAAAATAAGGCTGCATCTAAATGTAAATACTCTGTCATTTTGTCCCAACTTTAAGTTAATTTCAGTAGCGTTTTTAACATTATCTTTTCAATTTTCTTTCCTATGGCCAGGGTTAGTGGCAAGCAACACTTCCAGGACTTAACAGCTGGCAGGGAAGAGGGAAGACCCAAAACTATGCACTTTATCAACTCCATACATTCACAGAATCATAGCAATAGGAGAGACCACAAGAGCCATCCAGCCCAGTCCATCAAGTCTAACCTGGTACCATGCAGGAACACACAATCAAAGCACCCTCAACAGATGCATAAGTCTAGACATTTTAATAAAAAGTCAACCCAAAAAAACTTGCATCACCTTGTCCATGGGTCAATGTAAGTACTGTAAATTAACTCTTATCATAAAGGGAATCCTCCCCTTCTCTGAGTAGAGTGGTAAAAGGTTAAAGTTGAGCCCATCCCAGAAGAATATAAATGACCCCCTCTACTCTATCCACTATGGGAGCACCCACGGACAGCTGCACCCCTGAGGTGGCATTAGTACTTTCCCCTCTCTGTAGAATGACCCTCAACTTGTCCATGGGTCATAGTATCCAAATCCATAACTTTCACCCTGAAACCTTGACTTATACATGAGATCAACGTATACATGTTATTTATGGCCATTAAGTGAAAAAATATTTTTGTTCAATACTCTGTACTACCCTCACCCCACCCCCTGCCATACCCTGCCAAACAATTTGTTTGGTTGAAAGAGCTTTTCTTTATTCCCATGTCAAAACATAGTATCTAGCCATTTTCTATAGGGCTTTTCTCCAAACTACACACTTTTTTTTACACTTTTTGTTTGTTGGTTAAGGTGTGTTTGTAATTATTATTTTTAGTTGTACATATGTTTTCCCTTCTACATTTTAGGGGGGCAAGATGCACTTTGTCTCACAAAGACTTCCAGAAGGCGAGAAATGGCATTCTCTCCATTTCTAGTTTGGACAGATTGTGGGAAATATCTCAAAGGAAGTGAAAATCCACCAAAGCATACTAAATCTGAATCTGCAAACAGTTTTGAAGATTTGTTTGTTTGCAAATCTGTGGAGAGGCATAGCATGTCGTGTTTCCAAAGTCGGATATTTTTCTTCTCCGTACAAAGAAAACATCAAGAGGGAGGAAGAAGGATGCAATTTTGTCACTGGCAACTCTTGCTACTGATCACAATTAACAAATTGATCAAAGATCTCCAGTCCTGCTGCTTTGAGGGAGTAATGTTACAGTAATATATTGTATAAATGATTCAGTGCTGTTTTTTTCCCGTTATTTTTCCCATGAGTGGGAATGTTAAGTGGTTTGATGTAGTCTATGACCATTATGCATCTCATCTTCACAACAAGTTCCTACTAAAGGCCTAGGGAACCAATATATCCTTTGTTTACCCCCCTGCAAACTGTTTTTGCATATAAGTCCCTGAAGCTCCTCTTTTTACAACTGACAGTCTTGATCTCCTTAGTATTCCTGCCAAGAAATAAAAAAACATGAATGGCAGTTTCAAGTTGACAGACAATGTTAATGTCACATGGCACATAAATTGCTCCATATATTTGTCTAAATTTTGGAAAATATAACTCATTCCTAAGGGCTGTTATACTTGAACCTTTCATCAGCTTCTTACAAAAAGCAAAAATCTTTGTTCCTCATTTTTCATTCATCATACATATCATTCTTAATTTATTTCCAGTGCAGGGCAAAGGAGGACACAAACATTTGAAACCCCAGACTGTGATTCCAAGATCAAGATTGAGTTGAGCAGCCTCTTAACACACAAATCAGTATATTTTCCAAATCATCAAGGTATCAGAGTCTGAAGCGAATTGTGTTGTTAGTATACCATAAATAAATGACGTAAATAAATAAATAGTTATTTCTATCTTGCCTTTCTCACCCAAGGGGACTCAAGGCAGCTTACAGATCTGGCAAAGATTCAATGCCAATAAAACATTACAGTAAAACATAAAGCAATTAAAAACAATTTACATTAGGCATTAAAATATATGAAACAATATACAAAACTTAAAACATATAAAGTGTCGAAGCTGTGAAAAATTTATTCGTTAAAATAGTAGTGTTGTGCTTTTGTATGGAATTGCTGTTCGTTTTGTGTAGTTTCATTGTCTTGTCTCATTTTCATATTTGTTCCCACTAACGAAAATGGGGCACTTATACGAACAGAATTTTTGTCTGGCTTATGAAAAAAGCGGAAATATTTGGACCATTGGCTGTAATGGGAGGGCTTCCAAGGCTCCCCCCCTTTGGTTTTTGGGCTATAGGGGTGAAAATTGCCACACACAGAGGGAATTTCGACCCCTTTTAGCCCACCAACTTATAAAATATTTGGGTCTTCCCCAGAGTACTATTGTTATTAATAATATTGTTATTATTAACACCCATTGGCACACATCAGCTGTCATGAGGAGTCACTTCTCTTTCAGACTCAGCTTAGGGTCCCAGAGTAACTATCATTATTAATATATATGATTAAGACCCATTGATACACATCAGCTGTAATGGGAAAGCAGCCCTCAGTTAGAACCTGCTTATTGTTACAGGGCCGAAATGAAAGGAAAACGAAAGCAAGCATGATGACTGTGTGGCTTTCATTTTCGTGTCACCTCTCATTTCCTGTTGTCTTTTGTTTTGTGTAGAAGAACAGCCAAAACAAAACAATAGCACGTAGGAAAAATTTTCATGCGCATCTCTAATAACTAGCTATATCATCTTGGTATACTAGCTTTGGAAATCCTCAAAACAAAGCAGAATAAAATCTAGCCCATAATGTAATCATGTCACAGTGCAGATTCTTGAAATAAGGCTTCAGAATTAATTGCAATCATACCTTTTACTTTTCATGTTCACTATTGCCATTTTGTCTTAGAATAACTTTAAGAATGCAGGTCTTAGATTCTGCCTAATTTCCGAAAGAAGCTGTCTGTACAAAGACTAAAGACTCCAATGTTCTCCTTATTTCTATTCTGTTCATTGATAAAATTGAATCTTCATTTTAACCTAAGTGAGAATATCTATCACAAACATCCTAAAGGCTATGTCAGGACCCAGGCTGCAGAGCACCAATAACCATGCGCAGAGACCAGAATCTATCTAATATCTTTATTAAAGGAATAAATAAAGTCAATAAAAACAAGTGAAGAATATAGTTCAGAAGTAGACCTCTCAGGAAAGGTCAAATATAGTCCAGGAAAACAATGTCCAATATGAGATATTAGAGTCCAAAGTTATAATCCAATAACCGAAACACACACTTTGCCAAGCAAAGTGTGGGGAAATGACAAGGTCCTTTAGTCCAATGGAGCTTGACAACAAGGCTGGAAAACAAACTAGATTCTTGGCATACAAGACTTGATACGAGGCAACAAGAAGCAAGAAGCAAGAACAAGGTCCGTGGCGAGGTCCGGGGAACAAGGCAGGCTTGGAACTTGGTCCTGGAACAAGGAACTGGAGTTGCGTAGTCCACACACGATCTCACTCCTGAAGCTGACGAATTGACTCCGCAAGGATATCCTTGCGGTAAAACACCTATATAGGATCTTGTTTTCCTGCCAAGGAACACTTTCCCTGGAGAACAAGAAGTGAAACCCAAACTGTGTCCAGATGCATGACTCCTTAGAATTTCCCAAGGGAAACAGGCTTAATCAGCTAATTGTCTGGCAGTGATTCTGAGAGAGCGGCGATTAGCCTCCCTCGCCCCTCTATCTCTATTATAGTTGTCTTTTCGAGAAAACGGGGGAGAATTCTGCCCAAGGCTTGTTTGGCTGGATTCTTGAGGGCAAACATCCTGCAGGTGCAGGGGCTCCGTTTCTGGCTGAAACGGTGTAAATCCCATGTTTTCCTCTTCGTCTGCCACCATAGTACTAGGAACGGGACTACAAGGCCCATGAGACATCACAGGCTACTAGAATAAAGACAGGAATAATCAACAGTTCTCAAGTAAGTTCTCAGGGATTTCCAGTATTAACCCAGCATTGCTAGTATATGAAACCAAAGACAAATAGACACACAACCTTAAATATCTCATCCATTATTCCTTCAGTCAGTCAGGATCCTTTTACACTGGTAAAAATCTTAGATTTTGTCCCCATCCTCAATCCGAACCCCTTTGGTTGACCCAAGATGGCATCCAGCCCCCCACCCCTATTTTCACGTGACAGGAGTACTCTGCAGAGGAGCCTGCACTGCCAGAAGGCCCTTCGGGTAACTTTAGGGGGAGGGATGTGGGGCCGCCATTCCATTCCTTTGTGCTCCAGGAGTCTGAAGAACTTGGATAGTTATAGGGATTGACCCTAGGTACTCTATCCCCACAGGACCCACACCTGGAAAGAGCCAGACTTTAGGTTAAGGTCTGGTTCTTTCCATTTGTTTTTTTTAGTCCAGAGCAAACTGGGACATCCCAATTTTCTTCAGATTAATTCAGTTTTATCTCAGTTAAAACCGAGACAGGCCCCGGGATATGGATTTGTTTGGAAGGGCCCACTGTCAAATATCCTAATTTTAACAAGTCATTTCCAATGCATGGTGACCTTAAGGAGAATCTACCACAGGCTTCTCTTGGCAACATTTGTTCCTAGAGCAGGGCAGTAGCTGGAGGGGGAGCAGGTTAAGGGTTCAACCCCCCCCCTCCTGAAATGTGTCAGATTTAAAAAAAACCTGGTTTGCTCATGAATTTTAACTGGTTGACCAATTCACGAGTACCCCCCCCCCCCCAGCTATGGCCCTGTCCTAGAGGGTTTGCATTTGCCTTCCTTTGAGGCTGTGATAGTATTTTTTTGCCCAAGTTCCCTAGTGGGTTTCCATGACTGAGCAGAGATTCAAATCTTGTTTTATAAGATCTTAGTGCAGCACTCAAACTACTATAACGTGCTGGCTTTCACAGTTGTGGTGTTAGTAGAGGTTATTGTTTATTTATGGGATATGTTTGAAAATTTTCAGGCTAAAATGGTCCAGAGGGTCACAAAATGGTGACAAAAATGCCCCCACACCTGCAGTGAATGCTTAGGGACATTTGGAGATATTTGTCCATACCTTGGTAACTTTGGGAACCAGCTCTGAGATAGGAGGAAGAAACCAGTAGCTAAATGAAACCTCTTCTCATGAACCATACAGCTTGGGGAATGAATGTTCTCCATCATGGATATATCCCACCCTTTGATAACAAGCTGAAAAAGCACTCATACAAAAATTATTTTTTTGTTGTTGCCCATCTTTTGCCTATTTTGCAAATCAAGGCAGCTTACATTGCACAGCAGCTGATTCCTCACTTATTTGAGCCAAATCAAAAGGGACTGTGAGTGGATACATAAGGGAATCATTTTGCCAGTGTCACTTCTATTATTCTCTCTATAGTAGAAATATGTTTAAAACAGCATAGGTGGATACCCACAGGTGAACAGAGATCGAGATTGCTAAATCTATGCAGTATTTCATTTAATCTTTCCTGCTGATACACCAGTGGGTACAAAATAGAGTGGGAATGGGAATAAATAAATATCTATAATTAAAGAACAGGAACTTTGGGAACATATAATTTTCCAAAGAATCCATTTTGAATCTCACAATTGAATTCACAAACATGTAATTTGCAGAAGAGAAAGAGAAAGAAGCATGCATTGTTGGCACAGTTACCTAAATCATGTTTTCTCCCATCATTCTGAACACATTTCAAGTGCATGCTTTCCTCTTGACACGTTTCTCCCTTTTGCCCTCCATTTGTGCCTCTTTGACTTCCACAGCACTGTTGGTAACAGTTGACCTCCAGCAAGACCGTTCAAGGGCCAGGGCTTCCCACTTCTCTGTGTCTATGCCACAGTTTTTAAGGTTAGCTTTAAGCCCATCTTTAAATCTCTTTTCCTGTCCAGCAACATTCTGTTTTCCATCCATGAGTTGTCTAGTAGGGTTCTTTTAGTCTACCAAGGTAGTTCCTAGAATACCTGGAAACCCTTAACATTCTGCAAGTGTTAGAGGTTTTTTATGACAATAAACAAAGATATCATGCCAGTGGAAACCTCCAAGGCATATGATTCTTGGGTAATATAAAGGATTGGCCACTGCATTCATTTTAACTCCCAAAGATCTTAAAACAAATCCAGAAGCATCCTTCTTGTCGCCTCCAGTTTCAGTAGGAAATGGAAGTCCAGACCACAGAAGATCACGGTGAGTAGGAAACAGAATAAAAGGAATCTCCCCACTTGGCTTCTTATTTCTGACACAGAAAATCCATCAGAGGTGAGTCTTCAAACATCCCAATTTACAAATCCCTAGAAGGATTTAGTTGAAAGTGGAATAGACCAGTGTTCTGATACCACATCTCTTTTGTTACTATAGCTCACAGATGTATCCTAGGCACTGCCACAACACATTTCATAGAATTGGGTTTTTTCCCCTCCAAACATGAAGCAGGAAAGAATTTCTCTAAATCTGTCCCCTTTATTTCTGAAATCATTAAGTTTCATCAGGCTGTTTCACAGCTTTTTTGATTGACAAAGATGGGTTTGCCACAAGACAGATCTGAACTTTGCTCCTGCCTATTGTCCAGCATCTTCTCAAAGTTCATTTTGATGAAAGGCTTTCTTCATTTGCCTCTTTCGTTGTCTCTCCCAGTCTGTTTTTAACTACCTCATAGAAGTCTTTCTGCACAAATTAGAGGCATTGTCTGACTACTGTCAAGTGTACTCTTAGTTTAATAACAGGGTGTCATGAGAAAATGCATAATGCTGAAATGGTGCAATTAGAGGAACATAATTATTTCTGGCTTGAAAACATATTCCCTCTGTAAAAAAAATGGGATTGCAAATAAGCACAAAAGGGCTGTCGGTACTAGCTAGTTCTGAGGGATCTAAGCAAAGTTGTTTGTATTCCACAAGTATGAGATTTCTATTGGATAAAGAGTTTACTGTCTTCAGAATCTTAGCATACATATTTGTTAGCTTGTATATTCTAGTCCTGAAGGATGAAAAAACAGATGTGATAATGTTTAAACAAAATATGTTGAAATCCCAAAATAAGGGAAGACGGAGCTGAACAAGATTTCTGGCCAATGGGAACAGAAACATAATCAAATACCTGAGGCTCCACAGCTCAGGGACAGAGCAGATGTTTACTCTGTTATTCCCACTCCTATCCAGGCTCATTTGTTTTGGAGGGAAGGAAAGATGCACGTGTTTTAACCAAAAAAAAAAAACCATTTTCACTAGCCTACATGGACTCCTTTTATTTTATTTCCTTTCTCTCCTTAGTTTACAGCATCCCACATAGGTCAGAAAAATGTCTCCTGCTTCAAAGCTTCCCTGGAGTGTGTGATGTAGAACTTGGGAAAATTTGGAGGTGAAGAAAATATCCTCCAAAACACTTTGTGGGATTTCTGATCTTTCAATAATTTTGCTATCATACTTCAATCATAGAGTGCCAAAGGAATTTGGGGACTAACACAAAACAAGGAACAATATTAACACACCCAAGAAGCAGGCCTTTCTTTTTAAACCTAGTTGGAGAATGTACATTTTGTTAGCTCTTTAGCATTACTTCTTTTTTAAAAATTCCATCCAATTAATGATGTAATTATGTAACTTTTGACTCTATAATTCTAGGTTTCAAATTCAAAATTGTGAGCCTAGGGTGGCGATAACATGAGTACAACAATGGATGGTATTTCTCAGGTACACTCTTGTCAGGCTTCTTGTACATGCATAAAACTTAAATTTAAGTAGCAATACATTCAAGTGAATTAGATTTTTAAAACTTAATAATGATTAGCTAAATGCATTCACCACTTTTACCACCGTTCCTGTCTCTGTGCCCCCTGGAAATTGTCTATTCATCCCTACTATTTAAGAGTCACAAGGATTGCCATCATAAAGAAAAAAATGTAGTAAATTTCTAATGTTGTGGGATTCATGCTTTCATTCAAGCCATCCTTCTCCATGTCTTAAGATCTATGAAAGCAAAATTGGAATACACAGATAGATAGATACATAAATGAAATAGCCTTTGATATAAGGAATGAACAATAAAAGAGCCAGTCTCATACCAAGCAAGGTGCGGTGAGTACAGCTTTCTCTGGGAGAAGCAACAAGCAATAATATCCGTGCACACTACTGTCTAAATGGAGTTTTTTTTAAAAAAAAAAATTAAAGACTTTTTACAATAGGATAAAAGTATTTAAAGAATATGCAAAAATAAAATAAAAATAGAATAAAAAGGAAAAAAGGAGAAAAGAAAAAGAAGAAAAAAGAAAAAAGTGTAGGTTGTTGAGATCTTCCAATCCTCTTTGTCGTCGTTGTGGTTCTTTCTCTGTTTCTATCTTCCTTTCTTCGCTTCCCTTGTTGCTGTCATGCTGGCTATATGAGAATATTTCTTTTTTTGGAAATCAAAAAGTCAGTACTGTAAGTGTTTGCCAGTACATTGCTTTTTCCAGTCTTCCATTATGTTTCTTTAGTAGTTGTGTTAATTTATCCATATTCATTACTTCTATGACTTTAAGTAGCCATTCGTCTGTGGAGGGTATTATTTTAGTTCTCCAATGTCTTGCATATACAATCCTTGCTGCCGTTGCCAGATAGTTTAGAATTACTTCTCTGTTCGATTCCATTTTCATGTCCAATATACCTAGCAAAAAATGTTCTTGTTTCAATTCTATTTAAACATCTATTATTTTTTATGTAATCCATGTATTTGCTTCTAATACTTCTTTGCATGTGGTGGAACAAGCCTACTTGTTTTTCACATTTTGTTTTGTGCAGCTCCATCATAAGCATCTTAATTCATTAAGACACTCCCCATTCATGATTACTCTCAGGTTGATGTGTGTGGTAATCGGTGAGCAAAACCAGAATAAAAAGAGCCAGAGCTTATAATGAGGAAAGAGAGGTACAATATAGACCAAAATTAGATTAGAAATCACAACACATCTTCACATTGCAAAACCTCGATGCAGTCAGAAAGAGAAGGTAGATACACTGGGAGTGGGGAGGGGCTATACATGAAAATTAAATTGGTTTAAAGATGCTATTATTGGAACTTCATCATGTAGTTATTCACAAGCTGGCAAGGCGGATTTATTTTTGTTATAATTCATAGCAGGATATTATTATTATTATTATTATTATTATTATTATTATTATTATTATTATTATTATTATATTAGCGTGAGGCCATAAACCTTTCTTGGAAGGGAGTCCAATATTGGAGTAGGACTCTGAAATCCCTATGCAAATTCTATTCATCCCTTGCTGGAACTGAGATGGACAATCGAAATCCTCCAGATGTTAAAGGCTTAGATCGACCATCAGCCCCTGCCAGCATAAACAACTGAAAGTAATGGAATTTCTCCCTCCCCTTTGAAAGCAATCCAATATAGGACTGTGCTCAAACATCTAAGGATTCTTTGATATAATTTTACCTGCAGCTACGCCTGTCCAGATTTCAAGACAGTTGAAGCCTGTATTCCTGTGCACATCTGGGTAGTACTAAGTTCAGACGGACTAACACAAAGCACTTCTAAGTATCAAAAGTAAGTGCATAACAACTTGGAAGTAGGTTTCACTGTACTACAAAGGGCAAAGCGTTTCTTTTAAGTGGTTTAGCTTACTCTTAGGATACTATGTGCACTGCAGTCTTAACTATATTTGCCTGGAAATAATCTGTACCCTGAACTAGGGTACAGATCGCTCGACCGCTCTGTTCATTGGCCATGGACTTCTGTGTGCTGTATTCCTTTTCCAAACTGATTGCACTCAGACATGTGAGGCATCTTTTCAGTAAACGTGATCAGCCTGTAACTCCTATACAATGTTGCATGGGATGGTAAAACAAACATAAATCCTGCTTTCACAAGTGGTTGCATTTTCTTAAATGATCAAATGAGGCCAAAGTCCTCACACACACACAAACACACACACACACACACACTTGAATAGTCAACATGGCATGGTTGGTTGGTGTGTGTGTAATTTCTTTGAACTTTCTAACTTGAGAGAGGTATGCAAAGGTATCTTGTAGCACCTTTGAGACTAATTCAGAGAAAGAACTTGTAGCTTAAGTTTTTCTGTAGTCTTAGACCACCCACAGTGCCGAATTAAATTCCAATGCAGTCTGAAGATTTGTACTTTGTTGTGGCACCAGAGCTCGCTGAAGATCAGGGAAAATATCTAGCAAAACTACAGCTCACAGTCAATTCCATAGCACTAAGCAAGTTTGTACTTCCTCAGATGCATAAAGTCATCTGAGAAAAGTGGGGAAGCCAATTGTTAATAATGGAGAGAAAGAAACTATGGAAGTCATCCAGCACATGGTGAATGACAGAAATTTGTGCTCAATATTCATATTTCCAAAATATCAACACGTTAGCACAACCTATGATTTTTTAGGGGACATTATCAGGTGTGTTGTCCCTTTCCCCGGGGATGCTAAAAATGATACACTCAAGATGTCCAATGCACTATGTACACCACTGAAGACAATCTCAAGGCACCATCATCACTGACCTGTGAAAAAGAGGATATCTAGCAGCATAATATATGTAGGATCATAAAAATGTCATATAGGAAATTTAAAATCAATACAGTATTGAGTGCATTTAGCTGGACTTCCTAATTCTACTTCAGCGATTTAAAAGCTATGATCATATTTTAAACACACTGCTTGTATTGTATATCCCTAAATGTACTTCCTACCATAGCTATGAATCCACTGATATTATAGAACTTGTCCAAACTCCCAAAGAGGTCAATGAGTCTGATTTCATAGCTTCAGACCAGTCCTCTAATGAAGTGTGTATAATTCATGTACAGAGCATTATATAGGATATTCCATCTTCCCTTGTCATATTACTGTAATGGATTATACCTTATTAATCCTTCCTGCATTCCAGTTGATGAGCCTAATGGATAGCCTTTTCAGTTTAGTTGCCAAGTTTACCTTTCTTCACTGGGCAAAAGTTCAGAACGGTTTTGTGAGTCTTTTAGTCTATATCAGGACATTGTAATTCAGACTGAATTTCCAGGCTTAAGGCCAGCCTCTATATCTCAGACTAACCTGTCTTGCAGGTTATTGGGCTAACGTAATAAGGGTGAACAATCATATATAGCCAAACCTTTTTCTTTTCCACAACTGTGATGTCTGGTGTGTTGTGTTCCAGAACTTTGTCAATCTGGATTCGGAAGCCCCACAGTATTTTTGCGTGCTCATTTTCCAATACTTTTGCAGGTTTGTGATCCCACCAGTTCTTTATTGCTGGGAGATGGTACTTGAGGCATAAGTTCCACTGAATCATTTGGGCCACATAGTTGTGCCTCTGTTTGTAGTCTGTCTGTGTGAGTTTCTTACAGCAGCTGACGATATTATCAATGGTTTCATCGGTTTCCTTGGACAGTCTGCATTTTGGGTTATCAGCTGATTTTTCGATCTTGGCCTTAATTGCATTTGTTCTGATAGCTTGTTCCTGGGCTGCAAAGATCAGGCCTTCTGTCTCCTTCTTCAGTGTCCCATTTGTGAGCCATAGCCAGGTCTTCTCCTTTTCAGCTTTTCCTTCAATTTTGTCAAGGAACTTTCCATGCAATGTTTTGTTGTGCCAGCTGTCAGCTCTAGTTTGTGGTGCAGTTTTCTTGTACTGATTTTTTGTCTGCTGTGCTTTGAGGAGTTTCTGATTTTTGACTTCAATCAAAGCAAGTTCTTCACTTTGCTTTACATATTCTGCCAGGGCATGTTCTTCTTCTTTGACTGCTTGTTTTACTTGTAAGAGTCCCCTGCCACCTGATTTTCTAGGCAGAAACGAGGGTGCAGTGAATGATGAATGGTCATGAGTTTTCTTGTTTTTCTGTCCAAATTGTCCAGTTCCGCCTGTGTCCAATTTATAATGCCAGCAGTATATCTTATGACAGGTATGGCCCAGGTGTTTATGGCCTTGATGGTGTTGCCTCCATTGAGCTTGCTTTTGAGAATTTTTCTGACCCTTTGTGTGTACTCTTTGCTGACCACAGTTTTGACATGTTCATGCTTGATGTTGTCCAGCTGTAATATGCCCACATATTTATACGCCTCTGGCTGGTGACACTTTATTGTTTGGCCATTAAGTATACTTATGCCCTCACTTTCAATGATTTTTCCCTTCTTCAGTGCCACTGTTGAACATTTGTCCAAACCAAACTCCATGCTAATATCAGTGCTAAAAATTTGGACAGTGTTAGTCAGAGACTGGATTTCAGTTTCCGTTTTCCCATACAGCTTCAGGTTATCCATGTTCATCAGATGCGAAATTTTGTGAAATTTTGTCAATTAATAACCGGTCTTTTATGCCCCTGCTTTTCCATTTGTTGCCTTTCTGTTCATCTGGCAAGATGTTTTTTTCTTCAAGATAGTCTTGAATTCTGTCAGCTATGATGCCAGTCAGTAGTTTAAACATAGTGGGAAGATACGTTATTGGCCTGTAGTTTCCTGGTGCTGCTCCTTTTGCTGGATCATTTCGTATCAGGTATGTTCTTCCAGTTGCATTCACTGATACTTCCTTTCTGCAGCATCTCACTGAATTGCTGGGCCATTTTTCCATGTAAACTAATTAGATATTTGAGCCAAAATCCATGAAGTTGATCACTACCAGGTGATGTCCAGTTCTTGACTACTACTACTACTACTACTTATTATTATTATTATTATTATTATTATTATTATTATTATTATTATTTGGGATAGAAATCTCTGTAAAATTTGGATGTGGCATGGGGATTTTCTACCATATACTGAAAGTACATTGTGAAGAATCAAACAACTATGGCAAGTTTTATCCAACTCACATCCATTTACATAAGTGCAATGTCACACAAAAAAACCCTTGAAAATCTCTCATTGTGCTTCTCCAAATCCACCCAGACTTTCTCCCTGTTTCATATGTGGTTACAAGACTGCTCTATCTTCCCACATCAAGGTTCTTATGGAAGTTTTAAATGCATTTTTCATAGACATTCACATTTTAAAATACCTGCACATTTAATAAATGCTTGTTACATTCCCCTCAAAAGTACCCCCAAGCCTCACTAATATGGTAATTCTTGAGCGGAAGCACATTTCTTCCTCTAGTTTTGGGATGTGTGAAAAGCCTGTTGAGTATGAAAATCTTCACTCATTTCATTTTCACATACAAGTCTTGATTTGATTTTCACATACAAGACCTGATTTTCACATACAAGACTGTAGAATTTCAGAAGTTTTCTCTCTCATGACAAAAGGTTTCACGCAGTCTGTGAATTGTTTTGCCTTATTTCTGGACATTTTAGCCAAAGAAAAGTTCAAAAAGGAATAAAATATTTGAGCAATTCCTCATAGGATCCATTAAAGATTACTTTCCCTTGAGATCTTGAAAGAAAAAAAGCATTACCTAATACTTAACTATAGATATGAATGCCAGCAAAAGGGCAAGGTGATAGACTTCTGTCTTTTGGGTTTATTAAGCCCTCATAATCTGTGGCAGGCATAGCCTTGGTTTACATCCTTCTAATGATGGATATATGGTATGTTTTGGTGAGTTAATGGTAAAAAAAAAATGATGAAAGTACTTCTGTCCCTTCTGTCCTTTAGCCCAATACTTGTCAATGTATAACTAAGCTATTCAAAAGAGTGTGTAGCCCAGTAAAGATAAACTGGATACTTTTTCATATACTTTCATATATGGTGGACTTGTGAGAGAACAAAGGCATTTTGGTATGAGATACACTGCATAATAAAGTTTGAATCTGCAGATTAAGGAAAAACCAGAATTTTATTTCTTGGGACTGTTAGATGATTAACATGAAAAATATGGAAAAAAATCCTGCAATATATTATTTATTTACAGCATTTATATTCCGCCCTTCTCACCCTGAAGGGGACTTAGGGCGGATCACATTACACATATAGGCAAACATTCAATGCTTTTTAACATAGAACAAAGACAAGATAAACATAGGCTCTGAGTGGGCTTCGAACTCATGACCTCCTGGTCAGAGTGATTCATTGCAGTTAATTGCAGCTGGCTTGCTCTCCCGCCTGCGCCACAGCCTGGGCCCTATTTATCCCAGATTTTTGTCTCTGATTTTCTTGTTCCATGGTTAGTGATCAATGTTTTTTTCCCCATTGAGATATGTACCTAGTAGGAGCAGCAGTCACCACATTTCCTGTTTCTGGTACTCCTGCTGCTGCTGTATTCAGTTCTTTTGTACAGCATCGCTGACTGAACTGGTGACTTCTGTAGCATGCTGGGGTATATGAAGAGCAAAAAGGCTGAAGGCAAAGCAACAACTATGATCCATCCACATAGGCTCCGAGCGGGCCTCGAACTCATGACCTCCTGGTCAGAGTGATTCATTGCAGTTAATTGCAGCTGGCTTGCTCTCCCGCCTGCACCACAGCCCAAGAACTGGACATTATTGCATTTACCAGACAATTCTATGCACAAAAACGGAGCAATACAAAAAATTGTCAGCAGAAAACTGGTTGATGAAGATATATAATTTAGCCAAGATGGACAAAATAACTATTTTTATAAAGGAAGAAAAAAATAAGCAGAATTGACAACCTTTTGTTACCTATTTCCGAGACCACTGGATGGAGTAATTACTTAGTAGTTACTTTTGAATATTAGTAGATATTAGAAGTAGAAACAAGCTTATGTTATCTAAGTATGAAGGATAAATAAAACGATAATAACGTATTAGAGCAGTGGTTCTCAACCTGGGTCCCCAGATGTATTGGCCTTCAACTCCCAGAAATCCTAACAACTGGTAAACTGACTAGGATTTCTGGAAGTTGTAGGCCAAAACACCTGGGGACCCAGGTTGAGAACCACTGTATTAGAGGATGCTGCGTTTTTGCTTTTGTTTATTCTATCAGTTGCTTCCAGATCTTCGTAACCTCATGGACCAGCCCACGCCAGAGCTCCCTGTCGGCCGTCGCTACCCAAAGCTCCTTCAAGATCAAGCCAGTTGCTTCAAGGATGACATCCATCCATCTTGCCCTTGGTGAGCCCCTCTTCCCTTTTCCTTCCATTTTCCCCAGCATCATTCTCTTCTCCAAGCCTTCCTGTCTTCTCATTGTGTGAATGTTAAGAAAATATATATTGCAATTATATGGCTGGTTGGTAGTCATGCCCTATTTTTATTCCGTGTTTTGTCTATTTTTAGTATATGTTTGAAGTTTTTTGTTATTTAGTATGTAGTGTGTTGGTATTGTTTGTACTATCCTATATGTGTGTTTTATAAATTATTAAAAATGGGAGATGGGTGTGTGTGCATGTTTAATAGTGATATTTTAAAAAGAAAATGAGTAGGTAGCACTTGTAAAGAGAAAGGAAGACAAAAACTATGTTTGATGGAATGTAACAATCTGCTAGTGTGATGCAGGATCTCAGCCTTATGTTCAGAAGTAGTAGTAGCATGTTTACTATATCTTTATTTGTAGCACCAGCAATGTCGACATTGAATAATCCAGGTTACTAACAGAAACTGAGGACTATAAGCAATAACCACTTAGACTTTAATTAGAACCTCTATAAGTCCACCAGAGAGATCAATTCCACTTACTCCAGACTGAATATTTGTTATCTCCTATGGCAGCATTACAATTTTGTCTCTTGCTGCTATATCAAGGGACAATTGCTGTATTTACTGCTAAGCAGTAGCTTAGAGAAAGTTCAATAGATTTTATTTAAACTAGGAATGGACTAGCTTGTCTGTCCTGCTTAGTATAATGTTCAGATTTCTCAAGCATAAGTGAAAAAACAGGTTTGTATGTTTATACAAATCTTCATATGAATTCTTGAATAGAACACCTTTTTGGAAAGAGTTTTTCACTGAAATGAGGGCGGGAGTCAGGACTTCCCTCCAAAAGTTATTGGAATATCCACATCCCTGTTGTTTGAGTTGTTTCCCCTAGTGCAGAGTTGTCAAACATGTGGGCTTCCAGATGTTTGGGCCTCTAACTCCCAGAAGCATTAGCCATATTGTCCAATGGCCACGAATTCTGGGAGCTGAAGTCCAAAACACCTGGAGGGCCACATGTTTGACATCATTGCTTGCTTATGGGGTGAGGGTTGTGGCGAATCATTTCTGAAGTGTTTTTCAATATCGAAAGAGGTCCATACCATAACTATAACAATATAACACATTTTTTTTTACTTTTTAATTTAGCCTCCGGTGGCTCAATGTGTTAAAGCACTGAGCTGCTGAATTTGCAGACCAAAAGGTCCCAGGTTCAAATCCTGGGAGTGGAGTGAGCGCCCGCTGTTGCTCCAGCTTCTGCCAACCTAGCAGTTTGAAAACATGCCAATGTGAGTAGATCAATAGGTACCGCTCTGGCAGGAAGGTAACGGCACTCCATGCAGTCATACCGGCCACATGACCTTGGAGGTGTCTATGGACAATGCTTAGAAATGGAGATGAGCACCGACCCCCAGAGTCAGACATGACTGGACTTAACGTCAGGGGAAACCTTTACCTTTTTACTAATTTAGTAAGTATGCCAATACGGAAACTTCAGGGGCTCCTTTTTTGCTCATTGTTAGAGCTAGCAGTATGAAACTTGCTACATTTGTAGAACACATGTACCACTGTCCCCCTCCCCCCCAGATTCAGAACATTTTACTCATCCACTGATTTTGAGGGATTTTAAAATGTTTTTACAAACAATATTTAAAAAATAAAATAAAAGCTATCTCTTTCCTTTTGTCTACAATGACACAAGATAACCAGGACATTATTTTCCCCAAATTTCATAAAGATTGGCACATCTACTGATTTTTGGGTAATTTTTTAAAAATTGACATTTTTTTTAAAAGCCACAACAGCTATCCCCTTGAATGTCTCTATATGATACACAACACATACCATATAACTTCAATTTAGGGATTTTCCTCCCAATCCAGCACAGATTTACTATTAGTCCTCTTTGCAGATTCAATAATTTCTTGGAACACTAAATTCAAAAACTGCATGGATGGCTGCTGCTACGGATGAACAATAGTTCTCCTCTATCTCATTGGGGTTTTCTGATGCGAGCAGAATTCTGGGAAATGTCATTTAGGGCAGACCTTTTGAATTCTCTGCTACAGGGGGTCTTCTCCTCCCAAACTATATTTCCCAGTATTACCAGCTCTATTGTCCACCATATGGCAACAGGCAACCTGTCTCTTCTTAATTTAAAGAGGAATGGCCTCTTTGGCTTTGCACCACTGGTACAGTTTGTTGCTTGTGCTGAAAAGGAAACTGACTTTGGGAGAGTTATGAGGTTTACTGAACCTTAACTAAAATTCATAGGTGAGTGGTTTGTTTCTTAATTTTTTGTGTGAGCACCCCTCGCATTTTTTAATATCATCTCATATGTCTGAATCTTACAAAATAAATACGACAAGTACGGTACCAATAAATTTTTGCACATCCCTAGTAGGTACGGTTGGATCATAACGCTATACCAGTATATTTTTGCTTTTAGGTCCCATAGGACCATTACTGGTGATAAATGCTGATTGGGAAGATTCAAAACATAACCCATTTGCAATTTTGCAGCCTGTAGGGGGGGAAAAAACCCGTCTTCCTACTAGACTTCTGAAAGTACCCTGGAGACCTGAGCCCCAACTACACAGTTCTAAAACGTGGACTAGAAAATGGATTAGCCTGAAGTGTACAGATGACGTTTCAAGCTAATCTGCTTCAAACTGGAGCAAACCAGATTTACTAGGTTTAATCCAGGTTTTAAAAATTCCTCTAAAGATCCAGGCCTTATTTGAAGGTCTGGACCTTTGAAGGTATAGGGCCTGTGGAAGCAAACACCCAGGATTACCTTCTGGGACCCCAGTGTCCACAGCCCTTTCTTCTCCCTAGACTTGGCCAGCCTGGAGAGGCGGGATGGCACTGCCAGTCTCACCTCCCCACCCCTCATTTCCCCCTCAATTTAGCGGAGGAAGTCTCTGATTGAGGCCTCAATACTGTTGTTACAGTAAATCTATTGAATCAATAGATTCAATAGATTTGCCTAACTTTTAACTTCCTGCTCAAAAATTGATTCATTCGGGAGGGTTTTAGTTGGGAGTAACCAAATAAATTCAGGCCATTGTTTTCTTCTGCTAATGTTATTTTTTTCTTTAGGCTAAGTTAAGATAAGGCTAAACATCCTGGTATGCATACTAGAAAGGGCATGCAGTGCCCTCTCTCCTGGCATGGGTGCTATCACCTGCTCCCTGATAACTATCTCACCTCCTGCTTGCCCACCTGCCCACTTGCCATCCTGCCCCCACCCCCCACCCCAGTTTGGGCACTCAGTTTTTAAAGGGTTCACCATCACTGCCCTAAAGGCATCAGATCCCATCTGATCTTGGAAACTAAGCAAGGTCAGTATTTGTTACCACTTGGATGGGAGACCACCAAGGAATGCCAGATGCTGTGGGTTATCTTTCAGAGAAAGGATATGGCAAACCAACTCAGAGATTTCTTGCCAAAGGAAATCTTATGCAATTGATAGGGTCATCATAACTTCGCACCTCCATAAAGGTACATATAGTCAAGGTAAGGTTTCTCCTTGACATTGCGTCTAGTCAAGCCCAACTCTTAGGGTGATGCTTATCTCCATTTCTAAGCTGAAGAGCCAGTGTTGTCTGTAGATGCCTCCAAGTTCATGTGGCTGGCATGACTGCATGGAGTATCATTACTTTCCCGCCCAAGCGGTACCTATTGATGTACTCACATTTGCATGCTTTCAAACTGCTAGGTTGATAGAAGCTGGGGCTAACAATGGGGTCTCACCCCGTCCATGGATTTGAACCACTGACCTTTTGGTCACCAAGTTCTGCAGCTTAGCAATTTAACCCGCTGCACCACCACGACTCCCAAAAGGTACATATAAATACACAAAATATGATAATTCAAGAAAATGAAGTAAACCAGAAGAAAAGAAAATGGCCAAGAACTACTGTCCTAACAATATAACAAGGAACTAACTCTACTTGTTCACAATTACAAACTCTACTTGTTTACAATAACAAATTCTACTTGTTTATAATACATACAAAAAATACTACAGGGAATAGGGGCCCTCTCTGATTCAGGATCATTTTTTTAATGAATAACTTGAATAAGAGCAGGTAAGATAATTACGCATACTCTTTTCCTTGGCTGCCTTGATGTAATAATACCTTGAAAGCACCGTAATCCATTAATGCATACTTTAATCATCACATATTCAGAATTAAGGAAGGAAAACTACTAATTTTACAAGATCTCTACAAATTAGGTGCTTCAAATTAATATTATTAGCATTCCCTTGGTGTCAATAGGGTGATAGCTAAAATTTCTAGGCCTGATCTCAATGCATAATTGCAACACTTTTAAAATGTAATTAAAATATTAAATATTATTAAAAATCACTAAATATCACAAGTATGTATGAATTGTTTGAGAATCATTACATTTATTTAAAAATAAATATATCTTATCTTTTTTTTTTAAATGATCTTTATTAGAGATTTTCATAACATAAAAACAGCTGTGATTTGTGGGGAAGGGGTGGAGTGAGTTGGGGGATGATGGGAGGGAGGGGACTGTGAGGTTGGAGGGGGGAAGGAAGGAATTGGGGAAGGAGGGAGGGGGGTTGGTCTTCCGTTGTCTTCCATATCGGTTAGTATTATCTAGAATTTATAATTGTTCTTTCTGAGTTTATTGTGAAATATAATTTCTAAACTTTTCCCAGTTTGTATGTTTAAAAAATAAATATATCTTATCTATCAGCCAAACTATGTATGTATGTATGTTCGTTGATTTGTACTACAAAGGCTCCTACGTGGCTTGATGTGTCTGAACTGAACATGGCATACATACCCTTAAAAAAGACACATTTGAGGCCAAGATCAGAGGAGGGGAAAGGAACAAAGTGAATTGGCTGTGGCTAGGAGACATGTGTTGAGGTTTATAAATACACCGTTATGGATGGGTTAACTGGAGAAGCATGTGTAAGAAGCTGATTGGCTGAGTCTGTGAACAGCTAGGAATCTGATTGGTCAATTTCTTTGCCATGCTACTGGGGAACCGGTTTGAGCAGATTTTACCTCAGTGTGTGTATGCTGACTGGAAACAGCCAGGAGAGAAGATAACTGCCGGCTCTCAGAGGCCCTGTTATTTCCAAGGCACTGAGGCAATTCTATGGATTTTAAAAGGACTATTTATTCCTACTGTTCTCTGTAAGCTATCAGAGAGACTATTGTAAATATTATTGCTCTGTTTGATCATTTTTAAGTCATTAACGTTCCTGTTAATTGTTCTACAAAGCTAAGTGGCACATCATTACCCCGCAGGATGACTTTGGTTCACAGGTGGATGTAAGAGCTTCTATTTAACATCATCTACGATCTTTAACAACAACATGAGACTGGGAAATAAGGGAGTAAAGCTGATTGGCTGTTGCTAGATTACATTTGAAAACAGGGAGGGAAGAAAAGGGGGAAAGGAAAGAGAGGGAGGGAGGGAAAAGGGAAAATGATATGAGAAGAGGGAAGAAAAAGAGAAAAGGGGGAAGAGAAAAGAAGGGGACAAGGAAGGGAAGAAAGAAAAAGAAGGTAGGAGAAGGAGGAAGAGGAAGGAAAGGAAAGGAGGGAAGAAGAGGGGGAAGGTGTATGGGGGAAAACTAGGGAGGGAGGGAGGGAGGGAGGAAAGAGAGTGAGAAGAGGAGATGTATGAGGGAAATGGAGGAAGGAAAGAAACAAAGACAGCATGCTCAAAATTGCCAGAACATTGCCATGGAGACATTGTGATGTAGGCTTTCTCAGAGCTGGAGAAGGGAGAAAGCAGGCAGACATCACCAACACTAGGACAACACCAGGTATATACACTAGTCTTCTCTCTATATATATAAAAGTCAAGAAATGTATTCATGTATGTATCTAAAGCCTTCAGTGGCACAGCAGGTTAATCCGCTGAGCTGCTGAACTTGCTGACCAAAAGGTCTGCAGTTCAAATCCAGGGAGAGGGGTGAGCTCCCCTAGTTAGCCTCAGCTTCTGCCAACCTAGCAGTTCAAAAACATGCAAATGTAAGAAGATCAATAGGTACCTCTCAGGAGGGAAGGTAACAGTGCTCCATGCACTTCTGCCTCTCTTCAACCACAGAGATCTATGCATGACAGCCAGAAGTAGTTTAACTCATTTGATGAGCTCATATGCTGAGCTCCCCATGCTTGAAAAGAGGCTGAAGTGTCCTGCGACTGGGAAATTTGTCCATGGGATAAGGTGGTTAGATGCAAAGCCTCTTAAATATAATTAGTGAAAATAAACATATTTGTCAAAACTGTCATTTCATTTTCTCTATGCTTTTCTTTTGTCTTATATGCTCAAAAGGCTTAAAAGAGAGATACATTGCTATTGCTCCATGTAAATGATATTTACTTGTTTTGGAACAGAACTGGCCGAAGGTGGTTTTCAAAGACAATAGGTGATAATTGCATGGGATTCTGAGAATTATAATTATAATCTTGACCTCCGGATTCCGTGCTTCTTTTACTTCATTGCTGGATGTTATTGACCACCACATGGTTAAAGCTACCTTGTTTGGTTTTTCTAAAGGGTATACCATTTTACATAGGATTATGGACCATTGCAGATTACAAATAGAAGCATTCTCCTGACTCTTTCTCAGGTTATGAACTTCATTCCCTTTGGCGTTATGAGTCCTTACTCTTGCTGCTTTTAGAAAACATGGGAAAATTTGGCTTTGAATATAATTTTATAGACTTATATTGCATGATTTGCTGTTTGAAAACTTTCCTATTCTTGTGGGATTGAGTGATCATGCTCTTATTAAAATGAAATCTTTTTGAGTATGCCTGCATGGATTTTATCCCCACCTTCCTTTAGTAACAGTTTCTTGCTAAACCAGTGGTTCTCAACCTGTGGGTCCCCAGGTGTTTTGGCCTACAAATCCCAGAAATCCCAGCAAGTTTCCCAGCTGTTAGGATTTATGAGAGTTGAAGGCCAAAAACATCTGGGGACCCACAGGTTGAGAACCACTGCACTAAGCCAATATGCAACAGAAAAGGCTTCTTGAATCCTAAAATCAAGTCAAATATGTGATAGTATAAAAGAGAGATCTCACAACATAGCACCATAGTTTTCCTGAGTATTGCTAGTTTTTACATTTGCTTCTTATTCTGCATTTTCCCCTTTTCTTTTTTTAAAGAAAAACAGGGGAAATGCAATTTCATTTGCAATTTGGGAGAGGGGTCTCCAGAGGAGAGTCCGGAGTAAACAGAGACACCTGTTTTCTGTTTGTTTGCAATGTTTTTCAAAGTTTAAAAGTGCATATTCTCTTGATGGGAATAAAAAAATTGCAGCTGGTGCCAGGAATTGCTAGCAAGTAGTCTGGGATAACAAAACACATCACCTGTTTATTTTTTTAAAAAAGCCCCCAAAATTAGAACTAGAACTATGGCTTCAAATAGTACAAACTTCAACAACAGACTGCTTTACATAGGATGTAACTGCTCTACATCATTACAGCAGCTTGATGCCACTTTTAACCAACATGGCTCCTATCCTAGAATTTGTAATTAGATAAAATACTTAGAATTCCCTACTAGAAAACTCTAGCAAATTTCCTTAGCATTACTGGAACATTTCTGCTAGAGAATTTTAAGTATTCAATCAAACTAAAAAATCCAAGGATTCATTAGGGTAGACCATGATTGTTAGGGCGGTACAACACAACTACAACAATGCAATGCACATACATATGCAGGGAGCAGCATGGGTGGAATGTCCTGTTCCATTTCAGATCGCAGGTGAAGACAGGGGTCACATTATACCTATGGACGTTATCCTATTTGGGGGTGGGGGGTTGGCCGATTCTTATCCCATGAGCGAGTACAGTTCCTTCCTACTCCATTTATTTTAAAAGTTGGGAAAAATTGGGATATTGGACTATGCCTCCAATCCTGCTGCTCTAGACATTATATTGAGAATACTGGGCATTCCCTTCTAATCCTGCTGCTCTGGAGTAAACCCTAGGCACTAATCTTAACTAGATACCACTTTGGGAATACTAGACTTTCTTCCCATTGTGGAAGTCTGAAACTTAAAAAAACTAGCAGTGCCGCAATTTCAAAAGCCAAGAATACTATGAAGGAGAAATGACAAGAAAAACAAAGATAATTTGAAATTTTGGTATGTCTAATGATGAAATTATATTTTTAAAAATACCATACCATGCTCATGAAGCAGAATTTTAGGAGAGAAATGTCAATGCTTGGTAGGTGATTGCCCATAGGAATTCCTTTTACTCCATGTCACAGAAGCAATTCAACATGGGCAAATTTGACAGATCCCATCCAACATGTTTTTTTACTGTTTTCTTCAGTTATATACTGAATTCTGAACTCAGAAGATGATCTTTGATCATCTTCTCCCTCCACTCCCATTTTCAAGAATTTCTGAGATACTTGCATAACTATTTTTGTAATATAATTTTATTGATAAGATATAAGAAATACGAAGGGGTACAGGAATAAATAGAGTAAGGACTACTTTAAAAAGTCTTATTTTATTGGCTCCTTCCATTGTCGTCTAATACAAAAAAGGTTTCTATGATGTTAAAATGAAGAAAAGAAGACAAAAATTCTTATAAAGTATCTCCCCCTCCCCCCAACCAAAAAAATTCTATGAAATTGAGTCCCATTCATCCACCTTCTCCTCTTGTCTTTGTCGGTCCACTTTGAGAGTTTTGCAATTAACAAAGATGGGTGAAAGGGGGATTTTGCAATTACTTACATCATGGGAAGCCTCCTTGTCAATATGATTAACTGGATACCTGAATTCCTGGAAGCAGAGAAACTAGCAAAAAGCTATCAAGCTCCTTACTTCAAGGTTTTTTTGGGGGGGTAGACATTCCCCCATGTTCCTTTATAATTATTTTAGGTTTTGCAGAACAGCTTGACCAATTTTAAAGGAGAAAAAAGTGACTCACAATGGCCTGCCCTCTTCTAAAACCACACATTTCTCCTTTGTGGATGCTCAATCATTTCTTCTGCATCCTGTCAAAGATTTGTTTCTGCGAGGTTTGTTCAAGATAGGGCATTATCTTTTAATTAGCCTTGTATACAACCCCAAGGAACTTCTTCCCCATCATCCGTTCCCAGGCACCATGTGAAATAGCCCCGCGCCTTCAGTTGGGTAATAAATACCAACACTTTTGCATGCACAGTGCTCCTCACCAATGGATCATAAATCTTCATTTATTGGATGAGAAAGCAGTAGAGGGAGCACATTCCTATACTTAAAACAGAGACTCTCATCCACATTAAGCCATGTAATCAGGAACTATTCTTTATATAGCTCTATGCCCATGCCACATTTATTAGATCTGTTCAAAACAGAAGCTCACAGTTATCTTACATATAAATTATAAGCTGAAGTATTATATGAGCTGGTATGGGTACCTTGAACAAGTCCACATCAACCTATGGACATCCGTCATTCTTGTCTGTTTCACAGGGCTGTTGTGAAGATAAAGCAGGCCACAAGAGAGGCATGTTTTAACTCCAGTGGGGAAAGGTTAGGATATACATGCAAAACATAAATAAAATTAAGTATAAAGTAATGGCACTTGGCTATCCAGGCAGCTTTGACATTATGTGAAATGATGGGAAAGTATTATGGTTTATTGTTTCTTTATGTGATGTATGTATTTGTGGTGGGAGAAAGCCTAAGCCACTTGACTTGCAATGGCAATCTAACACCCACTGTATACACAAGTAATAAATTTGCCATTTGATCTTCCCATGGAGATCAGCTGCAAATGTTCAGGAATTTGGAGCAGTCGTAAATGCATTCCCTAAGAGAAAGGATTACACAACAGAGGCATAGTGATGCTCTGATTTCATTCGCAAATTCTGAAACAAATAATTTTAAACATTTTCTTCCTGTTGTGAGAAAATCTTAAAAACCATCCAGTTTTCAAATGCCATTCACAGTTCATTGCTTATGTTGTGCAAAATTCTCACATAGGGGTTTTGCACAGCAAACAGCATTTTCTGCATAAAAAATAGTAAGGCTAGGCAGACATATTACTTTCAGTGCTGAAGTAACTGTTTTCAGCTCAGAAAAATCTCCCTTTCTGTACAAATTCTGTACAAAAAAGTCATATGAGAATTTTGCCCAAAAGAACTCTCAAATTTGAAAATATTATTGATAGTTCAGGATTCTCCTCATTAGGATTTCTGAACATTTTCAAGCATTCTTTCCATCCCTATGGTAATGTAATTAATTCCTGTAACTTTAATGTTTTAAAAGTAAGTCATGGTCCTTGATTGTCATAGCTCCTGACAGACCCGAAAAGGGGGCCATTTGTTGCATTGCTCATTTTTTCTTATTATTTTTCATTAGTTAGGAGAAAACACTGGTGCTAACAAGAGAATGGACTAGCCACTGAAAAATATTGTAAAACTGCCCCATGCTCCTATGAAATGTGATATTGTGATAGTTTGATTAACACCATAATTAACTAATTACATTTATCTATTTGTATCTCATTGCTTCTATTATCTGAAAGTCTAAGCTCCTTGCTATACATAGCATTTTTGCATTCATACAATACCCTGGAATACTTAACAAATACATAGAGAGAAGACTCATAATGAAAGACAAAATCAATGCAAAGTAGTGTTGAGTCTCAGATGCGATACCCCTTTTTAAAGAAGGCAAACCTTATAGAACCCCCCTAGTGCCGGTTTTCCAATAAAGGAACTAGGAGGCAGAGGAGATAGAAATACACAGATTTATTTGCAAATAGAGCTGTGGGTGACCATCATGAAAACGAGTGGCACACCGACTGATAGTTCACATAGGGTATTTATAATATTCTTGCAGGTACAATTCACTTCACAAACATCCTTGTTCTTACACACACACACACACACACCTCCTTCTTTCATCTTGTTTCATCCTGTACATAGCACCATTTGGTCAGACGTTTATCAAAACAACCAACAACAAATGTCCATCTATCAAAATCAAACTGAAATAAAACACCATCTCTGACCCTCACATCTATGGCTGTTGTTCCTCAGGCTTTTATTGCCCTGTCTGTATGTGTGAGTTCTGGATCAATTGATTCCCTTTGCATTCTCAAGGAAGGCAATGGGCTTGTTTATTGCTGCTATTCAGTGGCGTTTGTGGCAAACCCCTCTTCTAACACTCAAGAAGACTATTTAATCAAACTATTCTTAATATACCATTGCTATTTATGAATCAGATTGAATCAAATTAAATCAGGCCCCTTGTGTCCCTTCAGTAGTTACCACTGACATAGCTTACTCTGGCTGAAGGGAAGGGAAGTTTCAACATGATTACACTATGTATCATGATGTTTGTTCCTGGGTTATAAATGTCATTTCTTAATTGGTTCAATCATAAAAACACGGAAAAGGTTTATTAAACTGCAAAAACTTTGTTTTGCAGGACATCCTGCTGCACATTTTGATATAGTTTTTAATGAATATTTCAGAGAACCGTATTGCATTGACTACTATAATTGCCACACATCGTGGTGAATAGGTGAGGTCCTGACAGGGGGCCTGGAGCACCCATTGCCCTGTACCCTGAATTGCTCGACTCACGGCTGGCCCCATCTCACAGGGGAAAGTGTTTGCCACCCAGCTTCCCCCCACTATTTCAAAGGCGTATGCAGCTTGCTCTACCAGAAGTAGATGTGTGTCATGTAATGGTCTCCATGGCGAAATGGGGGAGCAAGCAGCGTATTACAGGCAAATTGTCCCATCTGATAAGGTCGATAGAGTTTCAACCAATTCAACATAGTTTGTGGCAGCCACAAAATGAAGTTTCTGGAGTATAACAATTACTTCCAAAGTAAGTATCCCAGAACTAAACTGGAAATAACACTTTCAAACCAGGAACAGATTTTTTTTTTTCAAATTTCCAAGTGAGTGAGCACAGAATTATAGCCATTTTTTAACTCATTTTATTGGGATAACATCTCCTGGTGTGGGGGGATAGTTAAGGGTGGTTGCATCATGCCCCTTTCATTTGCTAGAATATACCTGAAATTATCTTGACAGGCACTGATGCCATCTGGTAAGGCACAAATTTTCCATCCTTTTGATGACAAAAGGCGGTGTTCCTTGTTTCTGAAAGCCCACACATGTATTACAAATGCAGTCATTTGAAGTGGACATCTGGGCTCTATTTGTGCCAGCAAATATACCTAAGAAACTTCCAGAAAAAGATAATGGGATCTGTGCATGAATAACAGAAGATGGATTTGATGCCTTTAGGAAACACAGCTAGGGCTTGGGGCATTTCATCTTTCAATACCCAGGAGAAAAAACAGAATTATATCCACCCCACTGGCTGAAATCTCCATCAACATGATGAAAATGCGGTGGCTTGCTGGCTTCAATGAGTGTATTGAGCCATTTTCACAAATAGAAACAAGAAAACACTACCATGTTTTTTTGGTTACATTACAAAGAGAAGTGCCACCAATTGCCATTTGATTACTCAATAGTGGATAATGTACCATCTCTCGATAGATGATAGATAGATAGATAGATAGATAGATAGATAGATAGATAGATAGATAGATAGATAGATAGATGCTAAAGTCTGTATGCCTAGTTCCAAACCTGCAATTAACCCTACAAGAAAACATATGACTATGGTTCACAAAATGGAAAAACTTGGCTGTAGTTCTGTGCTCTACATGGGGGCTGCTCCTGAAAAAAACTTGAAAAACAACAACATGATAGATTTCTGGCTCAAAGGAGAAAATAATTTCCCTCTCTTTCCATATAAAGAGGCTGACCAGCCCAGACCATCAATAGATTAGCTGGTGAGACTAGGACAGCCCATGTGAAACATATATCTCTGTTTTCCAAAAAGTAGTACTTATTCTGGTTCCAAAGAACCTGCCAATTAAGAGTGATTGTATCACTGCATATATATGTATAATGTTAGAATCACTCCTGCTGTTACAAAACAGAGATCCCTGCTCACAGGTTTATGATATAAAAAAATAATAATTCAATATTGTAGCTGTTTTTAATGTATTTTTGAATGCTGAGTTCATAAAGCATAATAAAAATGTCACATAGTTCTTTCACAAATTTCATCATTCATTTCAATACTAATTTCATTCAGACACATTTTACAACCCAGAAACGTCAAAGCAAGTTGGGAAAAAGCTGTACATGATGAAGCAAATCTGATTGGATTTAGAAGACCAAATTCCAACAAAAGCGGCATACAGTTTTGAAATAGTTTTTACGGCCTGTGTTGCAAGCCTGTGTTATTAATTGGACAAAAACATTGCAAGGTAATGAGCTGAAAGCCATGGCATTTATTTCAAGTGCATTTCAATATGTGTCCTTTAAATATGATTCACCCACACATTTTGTAGTTCAAAAGTTGACTTAAGTTGCACTGAGGATGGTGCTGGTTGAGTATCCAAAATGCACAAGACCAAAAGTACTTTGGATTTTACATTCCCCCCCTCCATTTTTGGAATACCTATATTTGCATAATCTTGAAGATGGGACCTAAGTCTAAAAATGAAATTAACTGATGTTTTAAATACCAATATTTTAAATTGAGTGACAAAGGGTATGTATAGTGTACCAAATTTGGTCCAGATCTGTTATGATTGAGCCTCATGGCTCTGTTACTGACAGACGTGGGCGTAAGACTCCTCGAGAGTCAGATACTCTCGAGGAGCGAGAGAGAAAAAGACTGCGAGACATATTTGCAGCACCATCTGACGAGGAGTCTTTCGAAGGGTTTACGGAGAGAATGGAGGAGGGGCTGGTTAGCTCAGAGGAGGATGAGATGGATTGGACTCGGGTAAGGGAGGAAGTGGGTGCCACTGGCCATGATGGGACAGAAGATGAATGGGGACCTTCAGGATTAGACCCATGGTTTAGCTGGAGGGATGGGACGGGATCCACAGCTGGAGATGCTGTTGGGCGTAGTCAGAGGTGTTCCAGCTCTGACGAGGAAAGTGATGAGGAAACGCCCGGGTTAAGGAGGACAGCTGACAGTGATGAAGATTTGTAACTGGCATAAAATGGGGCTTGGGAGCAATTGCAAATTGCGTTGGGCAAGGTAATCTGGGCAAACGCTTGGGATCCGTGTGTGTGTGGGACGCTTCCCTGAAGACTTGTGTGCTTTCCTGTGCTGTGACCTTGACCCTCCGTCGTCTTCTTGACGGACGCCATCTCCTGCTTTGAGAACTCGGACTGAACTGACCACGGCTTGTCTTCCCCCCTTCTTGGACTTGGAAAAACTACAAACGTCTGCTTCTGGCTTTGATCTACGGAACGGAACTGGTCTACTCAACTGCTACAATCCTTGGCTGTTTTACTCGTGTTGGAGATCCTGTCTGCTGTGTGTGTGGGGGAGCGACGCAAGTTACTCTAAGCACAGTGTTGGCAGCAGAGAGGAATCTGCTGCCAATTAGTTGCATTCTTTGTATCTTTTGTTCCTTGGCTTTCGTTTCGTTTATACCCAGGCTGACGCAAGCAGTTTATTTTTACCCGGATTAAACTCCGGTTTAATCCGGTTAATCTTTTGAACATTTACTTTTGCCCCTTTTTGCTCCTAAAGGCAAAAACTGCCTGGCCCTTGTGTTTTACGGGCATTTTTGAGTTCTGTAATCTAATAAACTCTGTTACTTTGAATCTTGTGGCGTTCTGTCCTTGACAGATTGCCCAACGCCCATAAAAAGTTTATTGCAGCAATAAACCCGTCAGGAAGACGATGGATGAGTTAAGGGTCAAAGTAGACCAATTGCAAACGGCTTTTACCGTTAGCCAAACAGCTCAGGCTGTGAAAGGACATGTTTTGACTCCTGAACGCTTTGACGGAACCAGGTGCAAGTTGCCAACCTTTTTGGCACAAGTGGAGCTTTATTTTTCTCAGCTCAGTGCTCATGCTTTTCCTACAGACACTAGCAAGGTGGCCTTTATTTTGAGTTTGTTGACCGGTCCCGCAGGACAATGGGCCACTAATTTAATTTTGGGAAATGACCCAGTCAAGGACAATTTGAATAATTTCAAAAAGTTGTTAACTGATACTTTTGGGGATCCTCTCCGCACGGAGAACGCTGGGTGGGCTCTGTATCGGTTGAAACAGGGAAAGGGGACTGTTTTGGATTACTTAAATAAGTTTAACCTGTATCGCCACCAGCTGGATTGGGGGGAAAATGCATTCATGCTTTTATTTACTGCCGGGTTAAGTGATATGCTCCAGGATGAATTAGCACGCTTGGAGCCGGCTGAAAGCTGGGACGCCTTAGTAGCTAAGGTGCTGCGTTTAGACGCAAGGTTCGAGGCTCGTAAACACTCAAAAACAATGTGTGCGCCACCCATGCATGTAACCAGGGCACCTGTGGTGATGGGGGAAGAGCCCATGGAGCTTGGGGTCTTTAAAAAGCTGTCTACAGAGGAAAAGAGCCGTAGGAGGCAGCTGGGCTTGTGTTTGTACTGTGGGAATGCTGGGCATTTTGCCAAAAATTGTAATGTGAAACCTTCCCAGCTTTCGGGAAAAGGCCAGCCCTAGTGCGACGTGAGTCCAACGCACTAGGGCTCCTCAAGCAGTCAACTGAGGGGAGGAAGCATGTTTTCGTACCCATTACATTATCTGTTGGGGGAAGGGAACTTGTTTCTACTTTGGCACTGCTGGACTCAGGGGCTACGGTCTCCTATGTAGATATTGAGTTTGCTAAGAAGCATGGCATTCCTAGAGTGCGCAAGGCATGCGACGTGTGGGTGGAAGGAGCAGATGGGAGACTGCTGGAGACTGGGGTGGTTAACCATGAAACCTCAGCAGTAACGTGGGAGGTGCAGGGAGTAACGGGAACGTTTGTGTGGGATATTACGAGCTTGCCTAGATATGATGTGATCCTGGGGATGGATTGGCTAGCTGTAGTAAACCCACAAGTAGATTGGGCAACACGTAAAGTGATCTTAAAGAGGCAGGATTGTTGCACTCTAAATGTTACTCATTCTGATATGGAGGGAGTGCCTGCTGAGTATGGGGAGTTCTCTGATGTATTTTGTAAAAGAGAAGCGGACAAATTACCACCGCACAGGCCATATGATTGCGCCATCAAGTTGGCAGAAGGTGCGAAACTGCCAGCAGGGAGGCTGTATGCCTTGACTGTACCGGAAAGGCAAGCTTTGCGGGAGTTTCTAGATGAAAATTTAGCCAAGGGGTTTATTCGCCCATCTAGTTCTCCAACTGCGGCACCAGTATTCTTTGTAGCCAAAAAGACTGGGGAACTTAGGCTGGTCTGTGACTATCGGATCCTAAACAAATACACCATTCGGGATAGGTACCCGCTCCCTTTAATCTCGGAACTGTTATCAAGGGTGCAAGGGGCTAAGGTCTTTACCAAGCTTGACCTGCGGGGGGCCTATAACTTAATCCGTATACGGGAAGGGGATGAATGGAAGACGGCATTTAACACGTGTTTCGGATGCCACGAGTTCCGAGTCATGCCTTTTGGGCTTTGTAATGCTCCTGCGGTATTCCAGAGGTTCATGAACGATGTGTTCAGGGACCTAATTGACCAATTTTTAGTGATTTATTTGGATGATATCTTGATTTTTTCTAAGGACGAGAAAGAACATCGTCAACATGTCAAGCAGGTTCTGCACCGACTGCGGGCTAATGGGCTTTTCGCCAAGGCTTCCAAGTGCGTCTTTCATGTGCCTGAAGTGGAGTTCCTAGGTCATGTAGTGTCAGGTAGGGAACTTAAAATGGACCCACATAAGGTTGACGCCGTCAACTCATGGCAGGAGCTGAAGACTAAGAAGGATGTACAAAGGTTCTTGGGTTTCGCTAATTACTACCGGGAGTTTATTCCGAATTTTGCAAAGCTCACGGTACCTTTGACGCAGCTTCTGCGCAAGAAACAGCCATTTGTGTGGGGGCGGGAAGCTCACGAGGCGTTTCTACAACTAAAGTCTAGTTTTCAATCGGACAACATACTAACCCATCCTGATGTTGACAGACCGTTCGTGGTAGAAGCGGACGCTTCTAGCTACGCGTTGGGGGCTGTATTGTCTCAGAAGGATTCCTCAGGGACCTTGCGTCCCTGTGGATTTTACTCGCGGCAACTAACACCCTTCGAGCAGAACTATACCATATGGGAGAAGGAGTTGTTGGCGATTAAGGTGGCGTTTGAGGTGTGGCGGCACTGGCTTGAAGGGGCACGGCACCAGATCGTGGTCAGATCTGATCACAAGAACTTAGAGCACTTGCAAACAGCAAAGAAGTTAAACCAGCGTCAAATCCGCTGGGCTTTGTTTTTCTCCAGGTTTAACTTCAAGGTGCAGTTCGTGGAGGGGAAGGCAAACTTGCGGGCCGATGCTTTATCCCGCAAGCCGGAATTTAAGACCAATGAGCAGGTAGTATGTCAGACCATCTTGCCTACTGCCTCTCTGTGTGTTGTAGATAATGAGCTTGGGTTACATGACCAGATCCTTGAGGCTCAGAAGGATGATGTGTGGACTCAGGAGCAACTGATGCTGCTCTCTGCAGGTAACCGTACCATACTGCCGCATCTCCAGGATCAAGACGGGGTATTGGTGCGTAGGGGGCAGGTTTACGTACCAGTAGGGACCCTCAGGTTGGAGGTGATTAGAGCCCACCATGACGAACCCATGGCTGGGCACTTTGGCAGGTTCAAGACCGTACAGCTTATCACCAGGAGCTACTGGTGGCCAAAGATGCGGCAAGACATTCTGCGCTTTTGTGACAGCTGCGCCGTTTGTCAGCAGAGTAAGACGCCTGTTGGGCGCCCTAGAGGGTTGTTATCGTCTTTACCTGTTCCGGAGAGGCCATGGCAAATCATTTCCATGGATTTTATTTCAGATTTGCCTAAGTCTGGGGGTTATACTTGTATTTGGGTGGTGGTGGATTTATTTAGTAAACTGGCTCATTTTATTCCTTGTTCAACCATTCCGGCGGCCCCTACGTTGGCCTTACTATTTACAAAGCACATCTATCGTTTGCACGGAGCACCCGAGGTGATTATTTCAGATAGGGCTCCGCAATTTGTGTCACGCTTTTGGAAACACTTCCATGAGTGTTTGGGGACTAAGTTAAACGTGTCTTCAGCTTTCCATCCGCAAACGGATGGACAGTCGGAACGGGTTAATGGGCTCTTAGAGCAGTATCTGCGTTGTTTTTGTTTAGATCAACCCACGGCTTGGGTAAAGTGGTTACCGGTGGCGGAATTTGCTTACAACAATGCGGTGCACACGTCTAGTCAGCATACGCCATTTGAGCTAACTTATGGTTTTCACCCACGGGGAGGTGTGGCGCCGTCGACCAATGTGGTCTCTTCGGACCCTGTGTACCGCTCTTCGGAAATGGCTGCATTGCATGATGTTGCCCGTCGCTTACTGTTGGAAGCTAAGGCAACGCAGAAGACTCAGGCTGACCGCCACAGGCAGGCAGGGGAGGAGTTGGAAGAAGGGGATTTGGTGTGGTTATCTTCCAAACATATTAAACAGGCTGGGGGAAAGTTTGCGCCTCGGTATTTGGGTCCCTTTCCTATCGTTAAAAAGATTTCTTCTGTTGCGTTTCGTTTGCGTTTACCGTCTAGTTTAAAGGTCCATCCAGTCTTTCATCGTTCACTGTTGAAACTTGATACCTCTAGTCGTCGTGGTGCTATAGCGGAGGGTATCACTGCCACTTCTCCGCCATCGGGGGAGGAGGCCTTTGTGAGAGGGGATAGTGTTATGATTGAGCCTCATGGCTCTGTTACTGACAGACGTGGGCGTAAGACTCCTCGAGAGTCAGATACTCTCGAGGAGCGAGAGAGAAAAAGACTGCGAGACATATTTGCAGCACCATCTGACGAGGAGTCTTTCGAAGGGTTTACGGAGAGAATGGAGGAGGGGCTGGTTAGCTCAGAGGAGGATGAGATGGATTGGACTCGGGTAAGGGAGGAAGTGGGTGCCACTGGCCATGATGGGACAGAAGATGAATGGGGACCTTCAGGATTAGACCCATGGTTTAGCTGGAGGGATGGGACGGGATCCACAGCTGGAGATGCTGTTGGGCGTAGTCAGAGGTGTTCCAGCTCTGACGAGGAAAGTGATGAGGAAACGCCCGGGTTAAGGAGGACAGCTGACAGTGATGAAGATTTGTAACTGGCATAAAATGGGGCTTGGGAGCAATTGCAAATTGCGTTGGGCAAGGTAATCTGGGCAAACGCTTGGGATCCGTGTGTGTGTGGGACGCTTCCCTGAAGACTTGTGTGCTTTCCTGTGCTGTGACCTTGACCCTCCGTCGTCTTCTTGACGGACGCCATCTCCTGCTTTGAGAACTCGGACTGAACTGACCACGGCTTGTCTTCCCCCCTTCTTGGACTTGGAAAAACTACAAACGTCTGCTTCTGGCTTTGATCTACGGAACGGAACTGGTCTACTCAACTGCTACAATCCTTGGCTGTTTTACTCGTGTTGGAGATCCTGTCTGCTGTGTGTGTGGGGGAGCGACGCAAGTTACTCTAAGCACAGTGTTGGCAGCAGAGAGGAATCTGCTGCCAATTAGTTGCATTCTTTGTATCTTTTGTTCCTTGGCTTTCGTTTCGTTTATACCCAGGCTGACGCAAGCAGTTTATTTTTACCCGGATTAAACTCCGGTTTAATCCGGTTAATCTTTTGAACATTTACTTTTGCCCCTTTTTGCTCCTAAAGGCAAAAACTGCCTGGCCCTTGTGTTTTACGGGCATTTTTGAGTTCTGTAATCTAATAAACTCTGTTACTTTGAATCTTGTGGCGTTCTGTCCTTGACAAGATCCATCAAGTCATGTAGGTACCTTTGAGGTATACATAGACATACATATATATTTTCACTTTTATAAACAGTATATAGATAGATTTATTGAAAAACTTCATGTAACCATTCTCAATCAAATAAAACAGGCCTTGACGAACTGTTGTGAATGAATAACAAGTAAGTAGCATCAGATCCAGAGTGATCTTGGAAGATAAGCAGGCTCAACTCCAATTAGTACATGGATAGGAGACAACCAACAGATATCAAATGCTTTAGGCCAGAGTTTTTCAAGCTGTGCTTTTCCAGATGTTTTGAACTTCAGCTTCCACATTTCCTAACAGCTGGTAAGCCTGCTGGAATTTCTGGGAGCTGAAGTCCAAAACACTTGGAGGAGCACAGTTTGAGAAACACTGCTTTTGGGCCCTTCCACACAGCCATATAACTCAGAATATCAAGGCGGATAATCCAAAATGTCTAATTTGAACTGGGTTATCTGAGTCCACACTGCAATATAATCCAGTGCAGTGTAAATTTTATTTAGCTGTGTGGAAGGGGCCGTCGGCTATATTTCAAAGAAAAGAACTGGCAAAACCATTGCTGAGCATTCCTTGCCTCAAACATTTTGCCATAACTCAACAGGCCATTTGAACAAACACATAGCATTTAACCATCCAGATCAGCCAGCTACTGCTCATACTCATCTTTTTGATCACATTTATTTTTAGATGCAATCCTAAATTATGAGGGACATATTGTTAATGATAAGAGTTCTTTGGAAAAAATAAAGCTTACCATTATGGTCCTTTTCTACCTGGCTTCTCTATTTTTTTTTCTTGAACCAATTCTATAGGCAGTGCCATAATGAATATCTTTGCAATATCTAGGACTTAACAGTGAGTGGAGAGGGATTCGCACATCTTTGAGAAGTCAAAAGGCATGCAATCAAATCCTGACTTTACAGCACCAGTGGGCTATTACTTGTGTCCTTTTTATGAATTATGTATATTGTGTTTGAGAATACTATGAATGGGAAAGTAACTGCTCTACATGATGCTTTTAAGATGCAGAGTGCAAGAGGAACGGGGGGGGGGGAGAGAATGGTACCACATGCAATTTGATATTACTTCAAAGCAACAACTTACAAAATATGAAGAATTGTGGCTAAGACAGGATGGAACAGATAATACATTTTAAACCTCAGACATGAAACCTGAAAGCCAGTGTGAGATGGTGGCTAAAAACTTTTGCTTAGGAAGAGAAGCAGAAAACATAGGTTCAGTTCTTTACTTGGATATGTTGTTTATCTTTTCATTCTAACATATCACACAAAAGTATTGTGGAGAAGGAAAGGTAAGATTAAAAAGCCACAGATCATACATTTTAGTGACATCCCAGATTCACAAAAGATGCATTCAGTTCACAGTCCATTCACTTCTATAACATGTTAAACTGGTAAATATTGTTGAATGAAGAAAAATTATTCTATTGATCTTTGCTATCTATCTAGTTGCTGTTTAAACAAACAGCATGGAGAGATCCATAATCATAAACAAGATTACAATTTTCCTTCTCAATTCTAGAACAACTAAACTATAGGACCCATGGACATGTGTGTACATTTAATAATATCTTCAAGATCACAAGAATATCTAAGCTAACCAACTTGGTTATTTAACTCCTAGGTGTATATGTATGTTAAACTAAAAACACATCCCAAAATCACTTAGCACACATTAAGTCAGACTTTGTTGGAAACCCAAAGGTAACCTGGATGAGTTAGTGGAGATGCAATTAATTAAAAAAAATTGATTCTCTGTTGTTTAACCAAATATTAGAGTAGAGTGTGCATCTGTTTTCCTTTGTTACCTTTGGGAGCAAGTAATGGTAAGGGCCCTCCTGGCACGAAAACCCAGCTGCAACAAAAGCAAGTGGGAGCCGATCTCGGCTCCTCTTCCCCTATTTGGCATCACAGTTGAATCTTTTTTTGATTTCTGGACACCATTGCTGTCATTTTCCCATCCAGGCATTCCAAAAGGCTAGAAGAGACATTGCAGAAAAGAGAGTTGAGGCGGTCAACACTTCTATTAGGGTCTCCGGGGATAGACTAGCACCTTTTGTCATTCTACTCAGAGAAGGGTCTAGTTCTTTTATGAAAATAAAGTACCCACATTATGAAAAGAAGTACTCATATTGACCCATAGATAAGTTGACTGGGGGTTTTTTTTGCCGTTTTTGACTAAAAATTTCTAGAGTTATACACGTGTTTATAAAGTGGCAATGTTAGAAGACAGGAGGGAACAAAATGTGCAGAAGTTATTTGTAAAACTAACCTGTCCTCTCTTGTTTGCTGCCATAAATGAATTTGGGAACATGATAAAGCTACTAATTCGATACTGCAAAATGAAACATTTTGGAAAGGTGAAATATGTTAAATGGTTGAAGGTATTTTAATAGGCAACCAGATGCGATGGATCGTGGAGCTCTGGGACCTTTCATAATTTGATAGGATACCTATTGTCAGATGCAGCTTTTTTTCACTCCTATACACCCCATCTGGGAAATTTCCTATTATGCCCAGTCTTTGTCACCCTGTTGTTATTTCTTCTTAACTAGGATGCCCTGAGAAATTCAATCTATGCAAATTGCCAGAGATCTGCACTTTTTCAACTAATTTGCAGATTGGAAATTAGATGATGCCTGAATCTATCTGACAGATGCTGTCTTTCTCCAAGTACTGTTGTTTTGGGAACATTCATTAAAGACATTAAAGTTCTCAGATTAATGTGAAAATGGAATAGAGCTGGAGGTAAAAATGCATAAAAATAACACAGATTGGAAATAGATTCTTCTGTCACAAATCTTGACTCTGAATGTCTTTGTAAGCCTCTGAGGGTCACCAAGTTACCTTGAAGCTTTCAATAAAAAGAAGCAAATATTATACACCCATCTGTGTCCCCTCAGAAAACTGTATTGTGATGCCAAGTCATCAGTATCCCATTCTATGAGATTTCAGGGTCAAAACCTGAGACCAGGGGCATATCCCTAGGAACTAACAAAGGAGAGATACAGAAAGGAGTTGGGAGGGATGAAACATCGACAGGCCTTCCTCGACTTACAAACTTGCAACATCCGATTTACAAATGACTCATAGTTAAGAACAGGGATGAGACAACAGGAAATTAGAGAAATCTTGTGCCTCAGAAAGGAATTTCACTCTTGGAAGAGTTCGCATGTGGAAAACATATCTCCACTGAAACTTTCTCACCAATTCTTGTTTCCATAACAAGTCAATTTTTTTTCAAAATCCAATTATCACAGGGACAGAAAATGATATGAAATCTTCTGAACAGGGGCACAGACCACAAAACGAAAGAAAAAAGACAGACTGCCTGCATAACTGAATAGGGGTGAGAGGTTGTTGTTGTTGTTTTTCAGGATGACTGGAGATGGGAGACATTTGTCACAAAATCATGAGTAATCTTTCCCTTCCTGGCATCACAAAGTAGATCTATAAGTTACAAGAATTAGAGAGCTCCTCCTGCTTCTTCACTTGTTCTCACCTGTTACCTCCAATGTCTTATACATGCACATAACTGATGATGTGCATGTATAAGAACACTACACTGGGCATTTCTTTGCCCTGTATAATTATCTGGGAAGAAGAGGGAATTGAATGATGTAACAATACCATGACACACATGGAAAAGGGGCAAACAAATACAGAACAGCAAAGTGGTGTTCTTTTTTGCTACTTTACCCCCCCCCCCTCAAAAAAAATACAATCATATTTCAGAACCTCAGGGCAACATGCATTACATATTTTATACTAACAAAAAATTGGTGAGAATAAATTAGACTGACAGATAATATATACATGAGACACACTGAATCTCAGGACCTAGGACCTCATCACATTGAAGTCCCAAACATGAGCGACAGCATGGGGATTCGCTGGGCAACATCTATATATATAATAAAAGTGAAATCGGAGTATGTATCAGCGTTTTGATTGGCCTGGCGGAATATGTGCTCGCGTTTTGATTGGCCTCGCAGAATATGGATCAGCTTTCTAATTGGCCAGCCGGAATATGGGCCAGCTCTGATTGGCTGCCACTTTCACAGGCCACTGGGATCGCTGAGGGAAAAACTACTACCAACTGGCTTCGTTCGGCCTACTTCTCTCCTCAGAACGATGCTAGCTTTGGGACAGTTAACAGCCTCGGCTTACACTTTGGTAATTCAAAACACCACTGCCACCACCAGAAAGGCCGGACCTGGACCAAACCTGACACACATCACCCCATGAACCCACTGACAACGGATGGCCCCCTTTGGCCCCTCTGCTGACATGTTTAAGGCCTTCCAGGCTGGCCCCTCGCTGCTAGGCCGAAAAGGAAGACGCCATCTTGCCTCAGCTGTCAACTTCTTTGTAAGGCCCTACTTGCCTCAAAAGACAGCAGAGAACATTGTTATTATCTTTTTAACGATATGCTTATGAACACTTCTAGCCCCCAAAGCCCCAATCCAAGCCTCCTTTGATCATTTTGCTAACACGTTTCAGGCCTTGCAGCCTGGCTCCATTGTGCTAGGCCGCAAAAGAGGCAGCCATCTTCCCTGTTCCTCATGGTTCCAAACAGAGCAGCTTTTGCCTGTGTCTTTTGGATACAGCACTCTCCTTCAACAAGGTAAGGCGGCAGTATGTAAATACTATTCACAGCAGACTAAAGAGAAAATAATGACTATCTTTTTATTCTTTCCTTTTAAGGATCGTTCACTCCCCCCCCCCCCCAGTTTTTACTGAGGCAAAAAACTACCACAGAGCAGGCTTTGGCCTACTCACTCTAACAGGCCTGACACATACAGTCCCCATGGCCTACTATACATCCGGGCCCTGTTTGGAGTGGGATGGACCATGGATGATGGACTTGCATATGGGAGTTGTAGTTCACCTGCCCCCACTGAACCCAGCTGTCTTATTTATACTACTATTGCTTGACATTACTTTTATGTTTTATTTATATGGTGGATGTTAGCACGTGGCTTAATGACCTTGCAAGCCACTTTGGGTCCATTGCAGAAAGGTGGGGGAGAAATATCAGAATTAAATAAATACATAAATAAATAAATGTCTCAATGGTATGTATGGTTGGAATGACCTTCTGTCGGGAGGGCTTGAATGGTCTCTTCCTTTGTGGCAGAAGGGGCTGGACTGGATGACCTTCAAAGACCCCTTTCAAATCTAGGACTCTATCTATCTCCCAATCGTATGTATGACTGGATGGCCATCTGTCAGGAGGACTTGGATGGTGTCTTCCTTTACAGCAGAAGGGGCTGGACTGGATGACCTTCAGAGACCCCTTTCAAATCTAGGACTCTCTCTATCTCCCAATCGTATTTATGACTGGATGGCCATCTGTCGGGAAGGCTTGGATGGTGTCTTCCTCCATGGCAGAAAGGGGTTCAACTAGATGGCCTTTGTGGCCCCCTTCTAACTCTAGGATTGTATGGAAGCCTTTAAACCAGGCATGGGCCAACTTGGGCAGGTGTTTTGGACTCCAACTCCCACAATTCCAGAGAGCCTACCCCATGATGCGCTTTATGTCCTGGTGCCGTTTGCAGGATGATGGACCATGGGTGATGGGATATGTAGTACTTTCAATCGCTACGATTCCCACAGACCACTGCGATGCCCACCAGTGATGGAACTGGACCAAATTTGGCACACAGATGGGACATGCAGTACCTTCACTCGCTTCTTGAGACCACAGCAACTGCTACATATGACAGAACTGAACCAAATCTGGTATATATATCCCAAATGACACACTTTATATGTTGCAGCAGTTTGGGGGAGGATGGACCAAGGACGATGGGATTTGCAGTACCTTCATCCAATTCACCTCCCACAGGCCACTGTGATTCCCATGAATGATGAAACTGTACCATACTTGACACACAGGTGCAATGTGGCCCCCTTTACGCCCTGGTCCAGTTTGGCGCAGGGTGGGCCATGGATGATGGGATTTGCAGTACCCTCACCCAATTCACCTCCCATGGACCACTGTGATACCCATGAAAGATGAAACAGTACCATACTTGACACACAGGTGCAATGTGACACAATTTATGTCCTGGTGTGGTTTGCAGAAGAATGCACCAAGGATGATGGGATTTCCAGTACCTTCATCCAATTCACCTCCCACAGACCACTGTGATGCCCATGAATGATGAAACTGTACCAAACTTGACACACAAGTGCAATGTGGCCAGCTTTAAGTCCTCCTGCCGTTTGAGGAAACAACTGACCAGGGAAGATGGGATTTACAGTACCTTCACTCACTTCCTCAGACCACTGCAACCCACACCAATGACTGATCAAGATCAAACTTGACACATTGCGTCCCCATGACCTACTTTACATCCTGGCGCTATTTGGAGGGGCATGGACCATGGACTTACATATGGGAGTTGTAGTTCACCCATACCAATTGAAGACAACTGACACTAGATCGAGACTAAACTTGGAACAAAGGCAAACAATTCCATTCTCAAATAACCCGGGCACCGCCGGGCCCCCAAGCTAGTAATATATAAAAATTAATGTGGCATAATAAAACAAACAATATAATCTTTAAAATCAGGACAGTAAATAAAGAACAACACTCTGAAAACAGGGGAATTCCAGACAGAAAACAATCAGGGCCAGAAAACACCTCCCAACAAAGGATTCCCCCAGGCAGGAAACTGAGGAGGGAGAGAAGTAGAGTGTATTATCAGAGTTATTATTATTACTATTATTGTTAATATCATCATTATTATGTTCCTGTGAACCATGAAAATAAACACTATCTGGCTCCCAGTATTAAAAAAACTCTAAAATCAGAACAGTAAATAAAGAACAACACTCTGAAAACAGGAGAACTCCAGACAGCAATCAATCAGGGCCAGCTAACACCTCCCAACAAAAGATTCCCCCAGGGAGAAAGGAGCCAAGCTTTGAAGCTGAAAGGCCATTACATGCTAATCATTCTGTCTAATTATAGCATTCATACTTGCCTCCAACAGACAAAATAAAGTAACAACCAGAAATACTACATATTCACAAGCTTTAGGAAATAACATATGCTAACTACCACCAATTCCTCAATACTTTATTTCCCGTATCACCACACTTCACCACAGCATGTGTGGCTGAGCTCAGCTAGTAATAAATAAAATAAATGTTGCCCAGCGAATCCCCATGCTGTCGCTCATGTTGAGAAGGGCGGGATATAAATGTTATAATAAATAAAATAAATAACATTTATATCCCGCCCTTCTCACCCAACAGGGGACTCAGGGCGGCAAATCCATGGGGCAGCAGGGGAAACTGTTGCTCTGCACCCTGCATCACCCGCATCACCGCTTTCCCCATCACATAGGGGAAAGCGTCACTACCCAGATTTCCCCCACATTGGCCCCATTCTAAGTAATGAGAACACAGGAAGCCTCACATTTTCTTTGGGCTCCATCGTAGGATGTTTCCAGGATGGAGCCAAGATGGAGCCCTGCACAGTGTGAAGGGTTCTGATGGTCTGCATCCTGGCTCCATCCTGGAAGCATCCTAGGACAGAGTAAGAAGTCAATGTGGTGAGATCCCATGTTAGCAACCAACGCCTTGGTTCAAGTTCCACATGCTATACTTAACATGCTCAGCTTGAACATTACTGGACTGAATGACATATTGTTGATAGGATCACTTTGTTTTAAGTCAAAACCACTAATAGCCTCAATGTAAGTACTTTATAGAATTTTGAACATAAATATTTTCAGACTTGGCTTCCCATCTACTGCATCATACCCACCAACATTTCACAGATGAAAACTGGAACAGCAGTCCAAGTAATGTCAGAGTGTGGTCAAAGTGGGAAAAGTTATTAAATGTGGAAGCACACCCAAGCCAGGATAGGCTGTAGCAGTTTGTTTTTGCTTAAATCTATACTGAAAAATGAGATTTATCCCACTCCTCTCCCCTTCTTCCTCTGGGGACCTCATCATATTGATGCCCCACCCCTTCCATTTAGTTCCATTTTGTTGACAATTGCCAGCGAAACAGATGGCACCTCACAGTGACCCACACACATTCCATCACATTAGCACCCTGTCCCTGCCCCCATCAGATGAGTGAAAGGCCTGAAAAATGCAGGTAGCTCCATTGGAACTACCCAAAAGTCAACTTACCTTCCATTGTGAGGAGGAAGCATCTTGCAACACATCCTCTCTACTTCAACCATCAATGGGGTGGAGCCATGGAGTATAATGTAATTTTGCATTTTGGATTGAGTTTCCAGCTATTGAAGTTGGCTGAGTTTGAAGAGAAAGATGGGAGGAAGAGAGAGAAACTGGGATCTTAAAAGGAACTGAAAAGGTGGGACAACAGAGGATTAATCAGGACTGTCCCTGCCAAATCACAACACTTGGAGGGTATGCTTCAATTGACATGGCCAAGGATTGTGGGAACTGTAGTCCAGCAACAACAGTGAGACCACACATTCTCATTAATGAACTTAAAGGATAAATGTTTTTAAAGCATTCAGATATAAAATGTACCATCATTGTCATTTCTTGATAGTTCTCCCTGCCTCCTATCTGGCTAGCAGAACATTTAGTGAAATTATTGATTTGAGGCAGGTATAGTATAGGCTGACAGTTTCCAATCAGCCCTGAGGAACTCGATCAATGCAGTCTGTACTTTGACCATGACATGCACTCAATTTCCAGGGAGATGAGAGTTAGCAGTACACCAACTTCATACTGACAGTCCTCTCCATTTAATCAACATTCATAGCACTTCTAGTCCTGTGTGTGTGTGTGTGTGTGTGTATGTGTGTGTGTGTGTGTGTGTATATATTTTCAAGTGGCTATGAGCAATAATGAAAAGAGGGAAGAAGGAGGGAAATCCAGATGGGAAATGATTGATCCCTTTTGTGCCATACTGAAATAGGGACTGAGATTAAATTATCAAAGCCATTTTCACTTATGATCCATCCTAAGCTTAGATGTCAACTAGTGTATCTAAAGATGGAAAGCAAAGGCACTAATGCACCGGCTGAGGCACTCGCCATGAGCAAAGTGCTTTGGTTCAGCTGACAGTCACTAATCATAAGAAAACAAGGCTTTGAATCAGCCAGGATGGCAGCTAGCTTTACAAAGGCCAAAGAGAACCAAGGCTCACAAGATCTCTTGAGAAAAAATGGCTTTCAAGTACTGCAAACAGAATCAAGGAGTTAAAACCCCATGAAAGCAATAAATAGAAAAAAAAACAGACCAATGAGACCATACCATTAGCCAGAGTATGGGGAGTAAACTTAAGGAGTAGATTTGGGACTAAATCATGGGGAAAGATTTTTCACAGTTGGGAATGCTGTGCAAATAAAATAAAATAAAATGACAAAAGTGGGCAGTGATTTTCATTGGATATTCATGTACATGGGTCTAATCATGGGTAGGCAAAGGCTCTCCAGTTCCCTCCAAATGTTTTTTAATAGCAGAATTACTTTTAAATGTAGAAAATAGCTAAATGAAAACAAATAGAACAAGGCAGAACTTATCTTGCTTTCTGCTCATTACAGTACAGAGACATTTTGCCTAACAATAGAATGTGGGATGTGTATTTTAAAACTGCACCCACCTTACTTTCTGTTAAAGTACCATACAACCCTCATCTCCACAGGGGATACATTCCTGAACTTTCATTGCAAATAGGAAACAGCCAATAATAATGAACCCAATTGAAATGAACAACTTCAATTGGAAGTTCCCATACAATTATCCTGGAGGACCTAGAACATTTCAGAGAGGTAATTCCATTGTAAATTCTAACAGATGAAATACAAGGGAAGGACATTCCACTATACTAGACAAGAGGATGTGTGCTGCAGTCCTCCAGAGCCTCACTCTGTTTTAAGCTTGATCTTTCTGTGAGTAGACAGCGTTTTTTAGTGGTCTCCAGCACTGTTAAGGCCATGAGAGACAATGTGGCATACTAGTTTGAATGTCAACGAAGTACTCTGGAAGACCAGCATTCACATCCCTTCTCAGTCATGGAAATCTGCTTTGTGATCTCAGGCAAGTTGCAACATGTCAGACTATGAACTAATTCAGCACAATTTGACGGAGTCCTTATACCTCCACCTGTACCCAGCCACTGCACTTTATTACTGGCTCATCTTATTAGTGATCTTGCAATATTTTGCACATATATAATTTATTGTCTTGCTCCAATTTTTGAATACAACCATTACACCCAGCTATTTGTTATTGGTTATTGGTTGTTGTTGAGTTTATGCATTTATGATTTTTATAAGTTTTTATGTATTCATTCATTGTAATTGAATGTATCTTATGTTGTATTTTATTGTTGCATTACTAGGCTTGATCCCCATGTAAGCTGCCCCGAGTCCCTTTGGGGAGATGGGGTGGAATATAAAAATAAAGTTATTATTATTATTACTGTGGGCCTTTCCACATTGTCCCTATATCTCAGGATCTGATCCCAGATTATCTGTTTATCCCAGGTTATCTGGCAGTGGGGACTCATGTATTCCAGTTTAAAGCAGATAATCTGGGATCAGATCCCGGAATAAAAGGCAGTGTGAAAGGGATCTATGAGGAAAGCAATAGCAAACCTCCTCTAAATAAATCTTGCCAAGAAAACTGGATTGCAGGGCTGCCCTAAGTTGGACTTGCCTTGAAGGCACATAAAATTTATTTATTTATTTATTTATTTCACTTTTACCCCGCCTTGAGTCACCCGAAGGAACTCAAGGTAGCTTACAAATCTGGCAAAAATTCAATGCCAATTAAAACCAACAATACAATAAAAGCATAAACAGTTAAATGATTGATATTAAGCACTAAAACACATAAAAACAACAACAATGGATGAAGCCACAAAACAACAGTGACCTTCATGTCAAGGCCAAGAAGGTTATGCTTCTAGACCCTGCCTAGTTCCAGAATATTTTATTTCCCAAGACAGTTATATGAAGAGAGAACTGAAGTGATAGGGAAAGCAATTTTTGATTCATGACAACTACATTTTGCTCAAATTTGTATAAACCTGGTCCTCGATATATAAGGGGAGGGCCCATAGCTTCTAACATCCAGAAATGAGCAGAACCTTTTAAAACTCCATATCTTCAATTATAGGTGGTAAGATTCATCCCTACTGTTAGATTGTCTGTCTCTTCCCACACACCACTTGAAAACATTTTCTTAAATTAAAGCTTGAATCCTCCTTCTCCATATACTTGTCTGCTTTCTCTTTATATTAATTTCTCCCTTGTTGCTTTGTGGATTCAAATTGACTACTGTGCCTATCTGATTAGCATCTTCCCTCCACCCCCTCTACAGTCAATCCATGTAAGCTTTCATCTAATGCATCAGACTCCTTGGATGTGCCTTTTTAAATATTCTCTTTCTATCTGACATTACGCTTTTTTATGAAACTAATATTTTGAAAGGTCACCATACTGGGATGAATATGGGAACATTGCATGCTATTGCAGAGGATATTTGGAGGTCTGGTTTAAAGATTCCAGCTCAAATCCCTCTCCTCCAGGGAAACCACATTGAAGAAAAGAAAAACTGAATGCAGACCTTTGTAGAAAGTCAACTGAAGGACAAGTGCAGCCATATAAGAACCATGCATTGATAAGCTGGTGCTAAAATTATTCTCCTATGAACATATTCAAGACATAGGGGCATTCATCTGTCCAGCTTAATGTTGTCTACTTTGATTGGCAGTGAATGTCTACAATAAAAAAGTACTAATCTTATGTCTAGTCCTTTTGTTGTTTATTTGTTCATTCGCTTCTAACTCTTCATGACCTCATGGACCAGCCCACGCCAGAGCTTCCTGTCAGCCGTCATCATCCCCAGCTCCTTCAAGGTCAAGCCAGTCACTTCAAGGATACCATCTGTCCATCTTGCCCTTGGTCGGCCCCTCTTCCTTTTTCCTTCCTTTTTCCCCAGCATCATTATCTTCTCCAAGCTTTACTGTCTTCTCATTATGTGGCCAAAGTACTTCATCTTTGCCTCTAATATCCTTCCCTCCAGTGAGCAGCCAGGCATTATTTCCTGGAGTATGGACTGGTTGGAACCTCTTGCAGTCCAAAACACTTTTGAAATTTTCCTCCAATACCACAGTTCAAAAGCATCTGTCTTCCTTCACTCAGCCTTCCTTATGGTCCATCTCTCACATCCATAGGTTACTACATGGAATACCATTGCTTTAACTACGCAAACCTTTGTTGGTAGTGTGATGTCTCTACTCTTGACTATTTTATTGAGGTTAGTCATTGCTCACCTCCCAAGAAGTAAACATCTTCTGATTTCCTGGATGCAGTCTGCGTTCTGTGGTCTGTTCTTACTGTTGCTACTTGGTCGTTATACAGATTCCTCAGTTGACAGACCAAGTGATTTGGTATCCCCATACCACCAAGAACTTGCTCAATTATTTCTCTCTGTTCATGTTTATATACAATCGCTTTAGCCCACTATTCTGTTACTGGCATTTAATGCTACCTGTTTTAAACAATTGAGCTATTAAATCAGTTTTTTGGTCCAGGGATTATATGGATTAATCCAGGAGTCCCAGTTTTTCCCCTCTTTAAATTTCTGCTGAGGGAAGATGTGTGTGTGTGTGTGTGTGTGTGTGTGTGCATCATCACGGCATTAAAATATGAAGAAGCCACACAACAGCATCCCTGCCCAATCCATTTATTTTCCTCCAGAATGATAAAGTTGCTAAAAACAGCATTGGCCTGGGAACTTTCCTGGGTCAATCTAATCAGCTGGAGTGGTTTTTAAACATGCCAAGAGGGCGCCTTTACTACTGGAATTTAACACATTGATTGCTGCAAATACATAAGAAGTTTCTCTTCCTCATAGGAAGATCAGATGCTCCTGAGGATTCCAAATAATCAGCAATTTCAAAGGAGCTCCAGACAAATTTTTACTTGAGTGTGATAACTCAAGGGGGTCTATCAATATCTGTGTCTGCATCACATATGGTTTTCTTCTCTTTGCTCTTCTAATCCCATCTTTCTTTCTTTCTCTCCCCCTCTTCCAAATTAGTCTTACTTATCTCATGTGTCATTGCTCATGTTTATCTGCCACACTTAGCTGATGATAGCAGATGTATGAGATCTTATGTGAGACTAAATAAAAGGGCAACCATATATTTAGTGTTTAATATGTAACAGTGGTAGTGCTGTGGCTAAACTAATAGCAGTGGCAGTGCTCATGCTAAAATATACAGTGTTGCTATATGAATAAAGTATTAGATTCTGACATGACATATCAAAATACAGAATAATTAATCATCATCATCATCATCATCATCATCTTTGTTTATATATCGGCCTATCTCCTCAAAGGACTCAGGGTGGTTTCCAAGCAAAGGAAACCATACAACAACTTAAAACCATACAACTAGACATAATACAATAATGAACATAAGTATACAAGATATACAAATCAATCAACCACAAAATTAAAAACTTGTAACAAAATACTCCATCAGCGGACCAAGATACAGTGGCCAGGTAGTTCAACATTGGGGTGGCCAACTATAAGGTGCTAGGCAGGTCAAGTACAACAATATGGCAGAAACCTCCCAGGGCAAAATATATTGGGTAGTCACAGATCAGTTGCATTGAAATAAATGGAGATGTTTCAGTGGTCTCCAAACTTTGGTCCTTCCACTGACTTGGACTTCAAATTCCAGAAGCCACAGCCAGCTTGGACAAAAGTCAGGAATTCAGGGAGCTGAATTCTAAAACATTGGGAAGACCAAAGTTTGGGAAACACTAATCTAACTAATTTGCAAACCAAGTAGAGGTTGAATACTCCTATTTGACATGTATGAGACATGCCTGGAACCAGGGGTATTTTGGATTTTGAATTAATTTGGATTTTGGAATATTTGCATATACATAATGAAATATCTTGGCTATAGGACCCAAGTCTAAACATAATATTCATTTATATTTCACATACACTATATATGAATATATATATATATATATCTGCACAAAATTATTAAAAATGTATATGAAATTACCATTAGGGGAGACCTAATGGTAATTTCATATACATTTTTAATAATTTGGTGCATGAAACAAAGTTTGTGTACATCAAATTATCACTACCTCAAAGGATTCTTGTTGCACAAAACAAAGGATTAACACACATAGGAGTTTTGCATCTGTTATGGAAAATAGGTGCACATACCAGATTGCTTTCAATCTGATGAAAAAATCCAATAACATAGTAACAAAAACACAGAGAGCTCACCAGCATTACAATCCAGTAAATGCTAAACATCTGGTGTATTTCTGTATTTTAATAGTATGAGCTTGTGAAATATAGCTTGTAATATAGTTGTTTTTATAGTAAATGAACAAAAGATGGAGGTGTTACATCACTGAAGCCATTACACATTATCAGGGATCCTGACAAGATTAAATGTTTCTGGGAAGAGAAAATTGAAGGAATCCACTTAGTGTTAGGATTTACTCCTCTCTATGACCTGGCCCCATTTATCCAAGTGAATCTTTCTCAGCATTAAGCTATCTGAGTCCTGATGATAAAAAATGGCTGCTGAGATGCTTAGAAGATAGCCAAGAAGCTAATTTTATGAAGATGAAATTCCTGCAGCTATAAAATGCACGTGCAGGCAGGCAGATAGACAATTATGCTGGTTTTTCTGGAATTATTCTTTACTCTAATGATAATCATATATTTATTCTACATTATTTCACTGTCCTAAAAACCCACTATTTGATGTAGGTTGTCATCAATGTGTGGTCATCATAAAATAGGCCCCCCTCTCAAAACAAAAACAGCTAAAAGAGAAGAAACTATCAAAAGCAATTTCCAGATGCTCTTCCTGAAGCAATACAAGAGACATAGGCCCTCCTGATGTTATAGAGGAAGAGACCACAACGGACACATGCAATCAAAGTACTGTTGAAAGACAACCTGGATGTTGGACTACAACTCCCAACATTTCTCATTATTGGCTATGCTTTGGCTGATGGGAAATACAGTGCTCCACAGTTTCTACCCTGGGGTAGAACATTTCCTCAAAACCATTGTGCAGGTTCATCCCAAGACAATATTATACTTAAACGGAATAAGTTAATGTTGTCCCTCATAATTCTTCCTCCATAATTCAAGCTTCATAGTTCCCAAAACCATCCAAGTTACTTTGGCATACAAGGTAGAAAACCCCTGAAAGAACTCCCTCTATCCATGGCCATAAAAATATAAAATATGAAAATTAATAACAAATATTTTTCATAACACACCTAATCTGCTACTGAGATGACTGCCTCATTTTGTTCAGTGATACACCCAGGAAGGCATAAGGATTTACAGAGGAGAGAATGTGGGATCGGTGAGAACAACAGCTGGAGGAATTATGCCTCCTTTATAGGTTTCTCAGACATGTGGAAATGCAATGTCTTCATCTTAAGCCCCATCAATAACAATGCATTATTTTATGTTAGTTCCTACAAGTGCTATATAGAGATTTCTCTTTCATAAATGTCTTTTCCTACTTGTATTTATGTTTCTTTAAAAAAGAAATTAGCAGAACCATTTTTGAGCTTCAGAAAATTCCCTTTGTTTCATTATTTCTCACATGACTGATTAGATAATAAGATGTCATGCATTCTTCCCTGGAGTGATGAGCAAAAATTAATCTTTTTGTTTAAAAAGGGGCTTGTGTTCTGTTTCATGTAGAACATAATACTCTCTTATTTACAAATTACTAACTTGACTCTTTTTTAAAAAATATTACACATCAGTCACTGATTCATGAGCAATTTGTTAGTCACATTGATATGACAATTGAAATAATTTTAAAAGGTCTACACTCTGAAAGCTCCATTGTATTGAGTGTTGACTGATGACAGTAATTGTGTAATATTTAGGTTAACATGAGTTAGCAATGTAAAAGTCAATTCAAATAGGGGCTACTGAAAAAGAAGAAGCACAGAATTCAACTGTTATTAATATCTCTGCGAAATCAACATCCCCATCTATTATTATTATTATTATTATTATTATTATTATTATTATTATTATCTTATTATTATTATCTTTCAGACAGGAGTCTTTCTTTGTATACTTGTGTGTTGGGCCCAGGACTTGCAACATGCAAAGAAAGTGCTAGCTTTCTTTGACTCAGACTCAGAATTACAAATTTGACACTGATGGGAGATTCAAATATTTGTAAATATTCAAATTCCAGACAAAAGGGAGAATATCCTGTGGGGAAATCCTGATGATGGAGATATAGTGCAAGATTTTTTTTTTCTGCATGCAAATCTGCATGCAAATTTTTGGGGTTTTGAAATTGCATTTTCTGCATAAAATCAATTTTCTGCGGCAAAAACCCCCCATATGTGATTTTTAAAAAAAGAATAAATGTTAAATTATGAGTTGTTCTTGAAAATTACAGTTTTCAATTACTTTTTTGAAACTTGGAGCAAAAATCATGAAATCATTCATTCTTACTCATGAAAATAAAATTTGTAAAGATTTACATTCTTGCTGACTTCAGATGTCCGTGGAAGAGAATAAAGGGCTTTAAAAGAGACTACAAATTTAGCTCATTTAACTACACTTGCAATTTCCAGATGGTATACACTGCAAATCATAGTTCTGTTTATAAAAACCATGCTCACAAAACTCGTGGTCAAGGTATTGTTATTTCTCATCCTGATTTCTTGAGCACAATTTTAGTGCACATGAGTTTGATCATTTTACAAGCTCATATAGTGGCAATAAGAGATTTTAGTTATTCATGTTTTCCCTTCAATATCATATATGTAACTGGATAAAGTTTGCCATAGTCCAACTTTTGGCAGCTCAGGAACTGTTCTCTTATCTATATGACTATTCCATTATAAATGGCAGCTAGTCACAGCAAACATGAAGTTCTCATCTATAGCATTTACTTAAGCCCCAGAGCAGAAATGTGGTGATGAACAAAACATTACAATATTTGCCTTTGCCAGTCTATGAGCACAGTTTCTTCACCATGTGCTAGGTAGGCAGAATTTGCATAAATAGTTATCTGGCTGCCAATTTTTCTCTAGCCATATTGGCATCATCCACAAGTGAGAAGGAGAGGGAATTGTTGCCACATAGGGGATCTTCAAAGTTTGCAAATGCTCAAAAAGGTTTAAGCAGAAAATAACAGGTGAAGGGTAACAGCAAAAAAGGAACAAGGGGTCTTATGACCTCATCAGACAGGGTTTGGGAAACATCCTAGAATGCTTCCTCACCAGTCCCACAATGATCGTGGACTTCTGTGGAAGCATTGCATGATGCTTCTCTCCTAACACGGGAGCCTGCCTGTGTTGGCTGACTCCAATGGAGCCACATGTGATGGGGAAGCATCGACACAAGGGAGTGACACACAGGGCAACAGATTTGCCCTGCTGCCCCTCCGTTTCTTCAGCAAAGCTATGTGATGTGATAAGGTTGTTAGAAGGGATTCCTTTCTGGAATACCAGATGAGAAAAATACTCTGTTCTTGTGGGACGTAAGAGGCATAATTAACTGAGCAAATCACCAGCATCCATTATAATGAGTGATTGACTCCAATCCAGCTGAGGCAACCTACCTGGTAACTGTCAAGAAGTTCCATCTAATTGGTCAAAATTATGAAATTTTTCCATGTTACCTCCTGCTTGTCCTAATTGGATCAGAACTCATGGTTCAAGAAGCCACCTCCATTACAGGCTTATTTTCAGCTGCTTCTATTTTCTGAGCAATGGTGGAGTTATATAAATGTATGGTACTTTTCTCCACCCACCCCTGCAAACACATGCAAACCTACATCAAGAAGAAGCTCAAGGACTACAGTTCCTCTATTGTCATCCAGAAAACCCAAGCTATCGATTGCACAATTACTACTACAGCTGATCACTTGAAAAGCTGACTCATCAAACACACTGACTCTGAGAAAGGACCCTGTCATTTGAAATTCACTCTAAAAATGAGGAGGTGAGAATAGCATGGGACTCAGCCACTTTTAGTCTTCCCGTTGCAGATGGGTTGATTGCAAGATGAACAACAACTACATCACCTGCCAGAAAAATAAAGTAAGCTTAGGGAACAGTAACAGCTTACTTAGTTGTCATATTGGGCCTCCAATGTTCCTTCAAAGATTTCCATGAGACATTGCCTTCAGATTTAATCCTCGCAGCAACCCTGAAAAGTAGGCCAATTAAAAACACCATGATGCACCAATGGCTACTTGACAAGCCTCTTAGGCGAGCTAAAGTTGGTCTCTGTACATTATTCTCTATAGCATTGGCTCTAATTCTAAAAAAATCACTTTATAGTCCATTCTGTCATCATATTTTAATGTATAAAATACTCACAAATGGCTTTAAGAGAACAGCATTACATCCCACCAGGGCAATCTTTCCAGACAGTTCCACCTTAACCAGTTTAGCAATCCCACTTTGATTGTGATTGAAACCACACCATGCAAAACAAATGGTACAGCTCTCAGCGGCAGATGAAAGAAAAGCAAAAAATGAGGCCAGTATCCAGGTCACAATGCCAAGAGGATAACACAAGGCATACATCATGTGTAGCAAAAGAGAGCTCACGGAATATTGGAAAAGTTCATGAAGAGCACTGACCTTCTAAACGAGCCCCATTTTTTCATAATAAGTAATGAAAGGCAGCCGTATTGCTTTCATGTGGAACATTTTTAAGATTAGTACTTTTTTGTCTATACCTATGGTAATTATAGAAAACATCATTATTCCCATAAGACTCACATAATACATACAATCTAAAACCATCCTAATGTGGGATTAGAAGTCAGTGTGTATTCAGCACATACAAATCCAAGCACGGAGAGGCCAATTGTCATGGGTCACTTTCAAAGTCTGGGCACAGCTCCAGATTGCTTTTTAAGTGAGGTGAGCTCAGAACTGAAAAAATAGATTCTTAAGTCTAAAACACACCAGGTCAAGAGATTTTCATTTGTCTGATCTCTCTACCAAAGATGTGCATGAAAGGAGCTGATGCTCAATTTGATTTGAGATAGGGGTACCACTATGATGCATGGATAATCTAGTGAGAGAATTGGAGCCTATCCATTATGTGCATGTAGTTATCCGACACATACTAATGTTAATCTTGCCTGTTTTAGGGCATAGGTGAGAATCATGCAAGCCTCCAGCGGCTGGACTCCAATACCCACTTTGGTTCATTGTTGCCTATGCCAGATAAATCTGAAGGAAGCTGCAATTGAACAACATCTGGGAGGCTGCATGTTCCCCACCCTTGTTCAAAGGCTAAATCCATTATTAGTACCAATGAAGATGCACCTACTGAAATAAATTGGACTTAAATAAATGATGCGTAATACGTTTGTTTGTTTGTTCATTGACTTCATTTATAGCCTGTCTTTTCTCCAAGACAGAGATGCAAGGTAGCTCACACACCAAAAAGATTAAAATAAAAAAAATAAAAATCAGCATTAAAACTGAATTACTATTATTATTATTATTATTATTATTATTATTATTATTTTTTAACGGACACAAAAACAGTATGACAAAATCACAAGTCAAACACTTCACAAGCATTTAGGACTGTGTGACGTATTTTTGAATGATGCATGCAGATCCAAGTAAGGTGGCCTTTTGCAGTTGATTGGTCGTGATTTTGTCAATGTTTATTGTTTTCAAATGCCAGCTGAGATCTTTTGGCACAGTATCCAGTGTGCCAATTACCACTGGGACCACATTTACTGGTTTATGCCAGAGCCTTTGCAGTTCAATTTTGAGGTCCTGATAACAGCTGAGTTTTTCCTGTTATTTTTCGTCAATGCGACTGTCACCTGGTATGGCGACATCAATAATCCAGACTTTTTTCTTTCCCACAACTGTGAGGTTTGGTGTATTATGTTCCAAAACGTAGTCAATCTGGATTCAAAAGTCCCACAGTACTTTTGCATGTTCATTTTCCACTACCTTTGCAGGTTTGTGATCCCACCAGTTTTTTACTACTGGCAGGTGGTAAAAGTAAAAGACATAAGTTCCAATGAATCATTTGGGCCACATATTTGTGCCTCTGTCTGTAGTCAGTCTATGCGATTTTCTTGCAGCAGCTGAGGATATGATCAATGGTTTCATCAGCTTCCTTGCACAATCTGTATTTTGGGTCATCAGCTGATTTTTCGATCCTGGCCTTAACTGCATTTATTCTTATAATTCCTCCTCCTCCTCCTTCTCCTCCTCCTCCTTCTTCTTCTGATTGTAAGCCTCTTTATTTATTTATTTACATATTTCTATTCTGTCTTTCTCTACCCCGGAGGGGACTCAAGGCGGCTTTACATATAGGCAGCTATTTGTTGCCTTAAAAACAATATAAAATTAAAAAGGACATTTAAAATAGAATAATAAAATACAATTAAAACAATTAAAGACATTTAAAAACTATACAATCATACTTTGAGTATTATTCAGGAGAGATAAAGTGGGGTATAAATAAACATCATCATCATTATCGTCATAGCAAAGCAGGAGGCATTCTCACCTTGGAAGGGAGTTCCAAAGTGTAGGGTTAGACATCAAGAAGGTCTTTTTTTGTGTTCCCATCAATGTCTGTGAAAGTGATGGAACTGGGAGAAAGTCCTCCCCTGTGGATTTTTAGGTTCTCAGCAGTCTCGTATGAGGAGATATCAGGTAGCCTCAACCTAAGCCAAGAGTATTATAGGTCATTCCAATGTTCTCTGAAAAGAACATCAGATTTAGCTTTTACACCTCCTTTCTTTTTAATGAAGTCTACACCCCAGTCATCCCCATTCAAATGCACTGCATTCATTGCATGGTGCAGTGGCATTGTCAAGAACTATAACCTGAAGAAAGAACTACAACATATCCATCTCTGAAATGTTTCAGCAAAACAAAATCAAGTTCTCCTTATTTTACTTACCTCCCTGAGATTTATTCTATTTGTCAACATTTCTTTCTGAAAAAATCCCCAAGTTAATTACAGACCGAAGGGTCAATCTGTACATCATTGGCCTCAGACACTTGCTGTCTCTTAGCCTGCCATTCAAATAATATCCTTCATTTAAGTCTTCTTCTGGCATGACAATTCATGTGATGCCATCTGAGCGAAAGTCTACACATGGGATGTTTCACAGTTCTCTCTAAATAAGCAGGAACAATTTTGAATGAAACAGGTGATGGATGGTGTAGTACTTGCCAGTTTTCTAGGGGACATTTGATCTTTTCCTCTTGGTGTTAAATTTATGCCAAAAGTTTACAATTTTTGATGCTTTATAAAGTATGGGATACATAATCATAAATATAAGGAATGCACTTCTCCGATAATGTATATTTGAGTACAAAATAGTCCTAAGTCAAGATTCCAGTTTTTCTGTTATTATTTTTTTGATGTCCTGTATATCTGTAAACATTACAACATCCCAAACTTCCACTGCAACTCAGAGGACAGCCAAAAAGGCCTGAAGGCTCTCATCTTCCATAGAAGATGTGGGGTCCTGAGATTACAATCTTATGTATTCTTTCATTAGTACTCTATTGAGTAGAATGGGACTTCACAGGGCTGGCCCAAGATGTTTTGCTCACTGAGTTATTTCCCATTCTCAAAGTTAGGTCGGGTTAGTTAGGTACATCTTCCTCATAAGAACTCACTTCATTCTTGGCAGGAAAGTTATTTAAACAACAACAAAAATGACTAACCATGTGTTGGCCTTCCACGATAGCAGGTGCTAGCAATCACTTCTGTGCAAATGCAAATATTATTACTTGCACTGCCAGAGATTTAAAATCTATGAATCAAGCCACACATTTCTAAACACATTTAAAGGAATGTCTCATCACGACACACTCCAAATGAGACACCAATTACATAACATGATCTGCACATATCAGCTGATCTAGGGTAGACCTTTGGCTTACCCAGAGTTGGCAGTTCAGTTTTATTGACTTCAGGATCTGGCACAGAATTTGGTGTTGTGAGAAAGTGCAAGAGGAGACTTATTCTTCCTCTTGTCCTGGCTGGCATAAGTGAGCAAAATTAGCTATATGTAACAAAGAGATAGAGTAATGGTAGTATAGATATATTCCTATGTAGTGTGTTTCTAAGTAAGAGAGATTTTTTATCTGAGGAAAAAATCAAAGTTTCAATGCGCCTTCCATTTATTTGGTCCTTCATTGCCGAAGACTCTCCAAAGTCAAAGGATGGAGTTTGACCCTAACTGAATTTCCATCTGTAACCATGGCCCATAATTCCTTCTGGAATGGATCTAATTCTACCTGCCTCCTAATTATTCCATGCCACCATTTTCTCAAAAATAAGGAAAAATAAAAGAAATATTCCATACATTCTTTTTTGGCCTGAGTTTGGAGAGTGTTTACCAGCTAAAACTAACCCTTTGTGATTCAGATGTTGGAAGCTGCTCTGGTTCCTAGTCACAGTGCCCCCTACAACTAACCAGGTATGACAGATAATGTCAGAGGAGGAGCCCTGACCCCATATTCTTTCTCATCGTCTGCTCCAGCCCATCTGTCATAGTCATTTTGATTTGACCCAAGTGGGCAGGTGAATTGCCTCAAAAGTATAGTAACTGTCTTCCCAGTTGGAAAGGTTAGGATCTTATGCAAGGGAATATCTTCCATTCAACAAGATAGGGTCTGAGGCATGGGTGAGGCTAAAACATATTTCTAGACTACTAGCTGTGCCCGGCCACACGTTGCTGTGGTGAAGTCTGGTGGTATGGGAAATAAAGTATTGAGGAATTGGTGGTAGTTAAGGTAAAAGGTAAAGATTTTCCCCTGGCATTAAATCCATTATAAATGGGTTATATAGCTGTGTGGAAGGGCCTTGAGTCTACACTGCTATATAATCCAGTGCAAATCAGATAATCTGTGGAAGAGGCCTAAGTGAGGCCTAACTCGGCCTGTCCCCTGGGCTGAGTGGGTTGCTAGGAGACCAAGTGGGCAGAGATTAGTCCTCTAACTGGCAGCAATTGGATAAAAACAATTATTCCTTTCCCTCTAATTAGGACTTTACTTTTCTTTTCTTTTTGTTGGATCAACCTAGAGGCGTGGATGATGGGTTGTGTTGTCAAATTTCGAGATTGGGGGGCCTGTAGTTTTGTTGTTTTGTTGGTCGCCGTGATGCCATCACTCATTTATATATATAAGATTGACAGGATAGATTGGAGCTGTCTGCAAACCAGACATTTCCTTTCCCAATATGATTCACTTATTATCCAAAGCTTATTTTAAAAACCTATTGATAAATAATATTCATTTTATAGGCATCTAATAAAAATTGGCAAACAGTAATTTCTAATTTATCTTAATTTAATTTAAGCTCTTACAACTCTACTTGAAATTTTGTCATTTTGCCTGGGTAAATGAAATAAAACAAACAGTTCATTCAGAAATATCATTGATTCTTTTTTAAAAAAAAAAATTCAAGTCTGTAATATGTTTTGCCATTCAGTTTATTGAATTTTAGTTCAGGGTTTTTTTTGTTTTTTTTTTAAAGAAGACACATTCACCTTTGTCATTTTAGATTCAAACAGAAGTAAAATTACATGCAGCGAATAAATTAGAAGACCTGGGAACCATGCCAATCACTATCAATTTTACCAAAGGGTTTCAGAAACAGTTGTAACTTTTAATCTTCCACAGCACCCTTCGCCATCCCAGCCTTAAAGATGCTTTAAAGAATAACTGTATACTCCAATTATACCAGGGGGATGGGGACTGAAGAGCACCATCAGTATTGCAGTGTGTCAACAACCATTATATTCTGTAGTGTATGGGCTCAGTCCACACGGCTTTGGGAAAACACATACAGGTTTAGTCTCCTGTATCCAGAAATCTGAAATATTAAATAAACCAAAGCTTTTTCCTTCCAGCCATCCAATTCCACCTTTAGGAAAGGAGGCTAGCTACACACCCAGAGCCTGCCAATGATGGGGTGAGGCAGGGCAGGTGCCCTAGAGATGGAGCACAAGGGTGAGTGCAAAGCAACTGCATTGGCCATGCTGCATTCAGTCCAGAGATAATAAAAATGTCTCATAGAAAGTGGGGAATAGGGCTTGGACTGTACAATTTTCCCACCCCCAGCAACTTTGCTAAAGGTGTGAAAAAAAATACTGATATCCCACAAAACATCTGGAATGCCTGCTTTTTTTTTTTCAGGCGCCTTGGCAGTCTTGTGTAAGCAGAGTTTTCCCCCATTCCTTCCCCCTCTTCTCATCCTTCCATCAGATTTCTGGAAGTGGTATAGGTGGAGCTTCTTTTAAAAAAAAAAACAGAAGAGAAAGAAGTACAATAAGCTGTTTAACAGATTTCCATTCAGATCAACAGTGCACCTGTGGTCAGTTCGACTTGGGACTGCAGCTCAATACAGTATGGCCTTTGTATGTTCCAAGACTCCCCATGGATACCTGAAATCCTATCATTTGACTACATTTGGGTCAGAGGCAGATAGCAGAAAAGCCCACCAACACTTCCAATGGCTGTGGATATTTTTTGGAGTATGCATAACTGAAGCTGTAGATATCAAATCTGTGGCTAAGCAGTTTCTTACTCTACTTTCAACACTTTTGGAGCTATTCTTTCTATAAAGGTTATGTGATAAAAAATACACTGTATTGCCACAAACACTTCACAGATTTCAACAGTTTGTTTCAGGAAGGCAATAAAAGGAGCTACAGTAGAGTCTCACTAATCCAAGCCTCGCTTATCCAAGCCTCTGGATAATCCAAGCCATTTTTGTAGTCAATGTTTTCAATACATCATGATATTTTGGTGCTAAATTCGTAAATACAGTAATTACAACTTAACATTACTGCGTATTGAACTACTTTTTCTGTAAAATTTGTTGTATAACATGAAGTTTTGGTGCTTAATTTGTAAAATTCTAACCTAATTTGATGTTTAATAGGCTTTTCCTTAATCCCTCCTTATTATCCAAGTTATTCGCTTATCCAGGCTTCTGCCGGCCCATTTAGCTTGGATAAGTGAGACTCTGCTGTATATACTTCTCTAGGCATTGTTGTTTTACATTCATAAATAACTTTGGAAGCTCTAAACTCTTCCTTTGCCAGGGACACATTTGCTTTCTGCATCTTCCATTTGAAACATTTCAAATTTTTTTTTGTTTATTGATTTATATTGCATGGTATCTATCTACCCAGACATTTCATTTTGGAAAAGTTCTAAGTAAATAAATAAGAAAATAAATAAAATTAAATATAGTTGGCAATTCTATAATAGAAGCGTATATGTCCAAGGTCAAATTCATATTTACTTGGGAATATTGTGTCTCCTTTCATATAATTTCTTCCTATGTTATTCTTTACCTGTTTTGATACAAGAAGAACTATTAGGTGGAACTAACCACCTGCATGTGTCATTTAGGTGGTTATGTGTCAATTGACTAGGTTTGTTCTTTTATTCCATATTTTTCCCTATTGTTTTTGCAATCTCATGTCAACCGGGGGCGGGATGGAGGTGGGGCAGGATGACTACTTTACGTGCCATATGGACTACAATCAGGTTGGCAAGTTACAAGTTTTGTTGGCCTACTCCAATGGCTGTCCAATTAAAAATTTTGCTGCATTGTACAAGACAGAACAGAGATGCTCATAACTATGTGCTTACAACTTTTGTTGTGTACAGATGAGATCGGTCTTGTTTGTATTACCATGATAGTTTTCAGAGACCTTGGATCATTCTGTAAAAAAATAAAAAATTGGCATTTCTTACTCTGAATTATGCTAAAACCAATTTTGTTTTCTTTGTTAAAAGACCTTGGCTGCATAAATGCTCAACAGATAATAGGATTTAAAGTATTTAAAAATTCAGTTCAAGCAGAACCAGAGAAGGATAGGGGATTTGGAATCCACAAGGCAGCTAACCCTTCACGTAACTGAGACTTCCTTCATTTTTCTCACATTCTGGGAGACAAATTGGTACATTTTTTATTCAATATCTTCTTGAGGAAAGCTACCTTACAAGTAGTATACAGAAAAAGAATATGGCAATGGGTAACTATTTTAAAATTGGAAGCTATCAAAACTGTACACTAAAGGGAAAAGAGAAAATTTTCTATGCTGGTTCTACTGCTTTTATCTGGACATAGGAGAAACACCTGATTATTTTCATGTCTAATGAAAGTACCTTCAAGATATTTCTTACTTATAGAGACCCTCAAGCAAAATTAGTTTTCATTGGCAAGATTTATTCAGAAAGGGGTTGCCTTTGTCTTTTTCCGAGTTAGAGAGAACATGACTTTCCCAAGATTACCAAGCAGGTTTCCATGACTGAGTGGAAATACAAACCCTGGTCTCTAGAGTCCCAGGGCAACACTAAAATCACAAGGCTTGTGCATTTCGGCTGAACCCCGATCAATTTCTGCTAGACGGATACTGGTAGACCCTCAAACCTGTTTTCTGGTATGAGAGAATAAGTCGTCTGCAAGGATGTTGCCCAGGGAATGCCCGGATGTTTTGATGTTTTACCATCCTTGTGGGAGGCTTCTCTCATGTCCCCACATGGGGAGCTGGAACTGACAAAGGGAGCTCATCCGCACTTTCCCTGGATTTGAACTGGCAACCTTTACATCAGCAACCCAACCTTCAAGTCAGCAGTCCTGCCAGCACAAGGGTTTAACCCACTGCAACACCAGGGGCTCCAGCTAAGAAGTGAAGGATAGGTTAATATGAGGAGGTGATAGGACACTTTACTGCAATACACTAACACAGTTTCTGCCTGTCCTCAAACATTCATTGAAAAAGGTCTGGAAAATTATCTAAATAGTTTTAAAATTCTTGTTCAAATTATGCATTTTACACTTCTCAACGTGCATTGTGAAACAAAGTTATATTTTTGCTATGAAACTGACACATTTTCAAGCCTCTGGTTATGTATCAGAGAGAGATATAAAATGCATGCTAAGTGATGCATATACTTTTTAAATTATAAATGGCCAGAATTGTATAAAAATGAAAAATATGCAGAAACATACTCCAGGGAATGTAGAGTTGCAAAGAAAAATGTATACATAAAGAAAAGTGTGCAAATAAACACAGGTATGTGAAAAATGCCTATGGATAAGATGTAATAATTCCATGTGGGAAGAAAAAAATATTATCTTGCAACCTGATACAAACGAAGAATAAAACAAGAATCCTGGTAGTGTTCAGAGAAGTATAGCAGACTCGAATAGAAGTTTCACTTTTCTCATATATATATATATATATATATATATATATATATATATATATATTCATTTTAATATATCAGAAGTATAAAAGTTGGACAAAAAGGAAAAAGCTGTAACAAGGGAAGTACGTATATGATGAGCAACTGTGATATGATTATGAAACTATTGTTTGCTCGCCAGCAATGGAAAGAATCTTTAATATTCCTTCATTTTTCAGTCTTTATAATTTCTACCTGGATTTCCTTATAGATTGAAAGAGCCCCTTTGAAACTATATTAAAAAGGAAGCATGACAATGGGTGCATCACTGATAGAAAAACCCTGTAATACTGTCAATGATGATACTGGCAGTGAGATACATGGGCCATTTTCAAGACTGTTAAGCTCTAGCTATAGATTTACATCTTGGCAAGATCTGAATTTTTTTTCATGGTTTCTCAAGGATTTCAAGTAGTATGGAACATCAGGAGCTCGAGGCAGCACTTGATGCATTTCTGATGGGCTCTTATGCTCAATCCACTTTGCTGGAAAAGTTGGAGGGAATGGTTATATCGCAAATGTGCTCATTTTGAATTTCAGTCTGAGTCTCTGGAAAAAGATGCAGAAATTGCTCATTTCAAAAAACACGTCCCTTAGATTTGCATACCTATATCAAGTTTTCCCTTTTTGTGTCTCAGATAATAAAATGTCTGTCCACATGTTACCATCTATTTACTTTGCTCCACACCTGCCATCACTAGCCAGTGTTGTATACTGCAAGAGGGTAAGGCATATTGATTTCAGCCAGCCCTACCATTAGTCAGAATGAGGACATCACCTAGCCAGCAGATGCTAAGACATTTGGTTATTCTTTCTACTATGTTCCAATGTACATGAAGGATAATTCTGACAGATGAGTTTCCTTCTTCTCCTAGATTTGCATACTGCTTTTACATGTGTGAAGGATGCTATTCCACCACTAGGATTTGACTGGCAGTCCAGCCAGACTATTCTTCTACATTGCTAAGCAAGCTCTGAGAACAATCCCTATCACATAACTAATCATGATTATATAAGGTTAATGTTGGATGAAGACTATGAAAAGCAGTGATGTCATATCTATTGCTTCACATAACAAAATATTTTGAGTCTGGGGTGTAAGATTATGTTTGAGATGATCCCATAAAAGAGGCTTTCATTTTTAGGGCATGGCTAGGTTGGTATCATCATGTATATTGTTTCAAATAACCTTAGTCCATGTTGTATCCCAGGGCAGGAAAACCTCTGTCCTTAATCACCACACCAGTTCAGTAAAATCAGCAAGCAGTTTATTGAAGAATATATGTAAGCAAAGCAGTAAAAATGGTCAAAACAATATAGTCTAAAACAGTATAGTCCAAAGATAATAGTTAGTCCATGAACTTCAAAGTACAAAGGTAAAAACACAGAATCCAAGGATGCAAAAACCAAAGAAAAATAACAGTATGAAAATCCATGACACAAAACATGAACCTGGTAACTTGAACCATGAAACCATAAATTCCCTTGGAAGAAACTGGAATCAAGATGTTCATGAAAATCCAACATTGCCCAGACTGATTTAAAATCCTTTCCCCGTCTCATATAAAGCTTTTCCCTGTCTCATGAAATGATATTAAAACATTCCGTTTACCTCTACAACCAGATAAGGACCTCTTTTATCTCTTTTATAATAAATGGGCTGACCTTTGACAGGCCTGGAAACTTTCCCTTAGTTTACAGAGGTTTTACCTCCTACCTTCAAGCTCATTAAGCTCTGCACCTGAAAATTCATCCTCAGAAGACAGTTCCCCTGAGAAAGACTGCCATAGGCCCCTGTCAGGAATTTGACCCTCAGAATCTACAGGAGAAACACACCATTCATTCTCAAAACTAGAAACCTCAGGACTTTCAGCAAGGCCAGGTTCAGTCCTTTCAGCAAGGCCAAGCTCAGCAAGACCATCATCTCCAGTGACATCAGACACAATGACAAGCTGAACTATAATAGTCCATGATAAGGATTTGAATGTGTCCAACACTACTTTAAACAGGTTTCAGAAATACACATGAAACAAGAGTGTGATCAAGAAAATAGAAGAAAACTAGGACTTGGAAGGAACTAAAAAAGAGCTTGAGGTGTAAAGTTACATCATCAAATACTAAAGTTTCGATTATTCATGCTATCACTTTTTCCATTTTTATGTACAGTTATGAAAGCTGGACAGGGAAGAAAGCTAACAGGACGAAAAACTACTCATTTGAAATCTGATGCTGTAATCAGAATTCAGGAGGAAAAGAGTAAAATCACATTCCAGATGGATAGCCTCAGAGCCCTTCCAGACAGGGCCAAATCATGAAAGGAACGGGAATTTCAAATCCCTATTACTTTTGAGATTTAGGCTATACAGGGGAACCAAATCCCAAGTTTTTCCTGGGTGGTGTGTGGCTACATACCCTCCAGGGTCGATCAGAGGTTGACCTGGGAGGACATCTAGGCAGCCCCAGCCCCCCCGTTTCCCCTCTAAACTTACCAGAGGACCCTGGCTGCATCCTCAGGTCTCTTGGAATAAACTTCTGATGTATCAAAATGGTCCTATGTATGCAGTAGGCTTGCTCAAATAATTCGTTTTTCCCGTTAACCGTTATTAATTCGTTATTTTCGTTTGTTTTGAAGCAATATACGGCATTGGTTGTCCACACGTCTGGATATCGCGGTTTCGAATTGTGAGAGGCCGTTTTTCGTTATGTCGTCGTTTTTTTCGTTAGGAAAAAAAAGCTTTTGCAAATCACCCAAACTCCCACCATTCAGGCCCTTTCCTTTTGCCCCTCAGCAAAAGGGGCGTCACGGGCTCAGCCAATGGGAGGGGGCGAGGGGGAAGGAGGCCGAGGAGGAGGAGGAAGACGGAGGGGGGAAATGGCCACCGCCGCCTCGCCTCAACTCAGGCCTGATACTCAGAGGTTTTGACGTCTGTGCGAAGCTAGGCAAGTGGGGTTTATATATCTGTGGAAGGTCCAGGGTGGGAGAAAGAACTCTTGTCTGTGGGAGGCAAGTGTGAATGTTGCAATTGGTCACCTTGATTAGCATTGAATAGCCTTGCAGCTTCAAAGCCTGGCTGCTTCCTACCTGGGGGAATCCTTTGTTGGGAGGTATTAGCTGGCCCTGATTGTTTCCTGTCTGGAATTCCCATTTTCTGGGTGTTGTTCTTTTACTGTCCTGATTTTAGCTTTTCTGTAGCTAAAAATGCATATAAAATTGATTCTATAGGGAGGATAAATGATTGGATTTCAACTCCTACAGCTTAGCTTTCTCTGCCAATAATGGTACCATATCAAACTAAACCTCCCAAGATTCTGTAGCAGTGAGCCATCTTGGATATTGTAAGGGATTTATTATTATTATTATTATTATTATTATTATTATTATTATTATTATTAGACCTTGCTCCCAGGAAGGTGCCTTCGCTGTGGCTCCCAACTTATCTATCTACCTTTCCACATATTCTCCACATTGTGTGTATGTGTATGTATATTATATATACATGAGCCCCGATGGCGAAGTGTGTTAAAGCACTGAGCTGCTGAACTTGCAGACCGAAAGGTCCCAGGTTCAAATCCCGGGAGCAGAGTGAGTGCCCGCTGTTAGCTCCAGCTTCTGCCAACCTAGCAGCTTGAAAACATGCCAATGTGAGTAGATCAATAGGTGGCGGGAAGGTAATGGCACTCCATGTAGTCATGCCGGCCACATGACCTTGGAGGTGTCTATGGACAACACTGGCTCTTGGGCTTAGAAATGGAGATGAGCACCAACCCCCAGAGTCAGACATGACTGAACTTAACGTCAAGGGATACCTTTACCTTTACCTATATATATACACACACACACACACACACATTATGCAGGGACTATATATATAATATATATACACAGTATATATCACACACACACCAATTTAACAAAGTTTCAGCCACAAAAACAAAGTTTCTGAAGTAGAACAATGACTTTCACAGTAAAGACAACCCAATTTAACAGGAAATAAGACTTTCAAACCAGGAACAGATTTCTGCAATTATTAAAAAATGGTTTATTATAAAAGCTATGAAAATTCACCAAAAATCAGAGGATAAGGGAAACGTTCCAAATTTTGGTGAGCTATCAGTGTTAAATGTGTTCTACCACTATACCAAGTTGGAAGAAGATCACTCAAAAAATGAGGGTGGGAGAGTCCTGTAAAGTCCTTTCCCTCTGTGCTGTTTTTGGGAATTGCGCATGCGCGTCCGCCATTAACGAATTAATTTAGAAAATAACGAATTTTCGTTAATTTCGAATTTTTTGGGGGGCCAAATTCGGAAATACCATCAGAAACGAAAAGCTGCCCCCCTCTAGTTTTGAAACGAGTTTAGAATCAAATTTTTCGTGGATCGATCAAGCCTAGTATGCAGCCTTGTGGTCAGCTGCAAATGTAACTATTCCATCATCCTATATATGATGCACTCTGCTACCATTTGACTCTTCAAATTTAAAGCACATTAGTACACATTGATCTCTAACAAATATTACTCCTATTAGAGTTTAAACCATCCAGAATGCCATATTTAATAAAGTATTTCAAATTAAATATATAAAATGGACTGAAAGGAAATGAGGGAGGGGGAGTTGTTTAGTTGTAATATATGTAGTGCAATTGCTATCGCTAGTGACTTTTCTTCCAGTGTCCCTCCCTATGAATTTTAATCAGAACATATTGCCTCCAGAGCCTACCATTCCAGCGTGTTTTCCCAAACAGTGTTAACTATGAATTATACCTGAATTCAATACTTGGTTTCAAGGCCAAAGCAATCTTTAATAGACATAACTGTTTGATTATTTCATTAATAAATGGGAGTGATGCCAGTTAGTAAAGGCATTGCTCTTCTAAGACCAATCCATCTCTCACTCGTACTTGCAGCTGCTTATTCAAGGAAAACCTGTCTAAAGTCAATTAAATGGCACCTGCTTCATAATACCCCTTTTGAAGAAATATTTAGATTCAGATTCACAATTTAGCTGGGAAAAATGAGGCATAGTGCTTTTGAAATTTTATAACTGAAGGATGTATACAAAATATAATACCAGAAGTACATTATATGCATGTTAAAATTTACTTCACTAGGAGAAAAGCAGGATTTTTTTTCTTTTTTCCCCTCTTCCTTTCTTTTCTTTATATTTGTCTTTTCTTCATTTTATCTATATGATTTAAATGTTCATTTTTACCTATTTTTATGTGGTTCTGGAATGAGAGCCCGAAAGCAGCCGCTGAGGAGCCCAAGCTGGAGCCGGAGCCTGGCCCAGGACTCATCAAAGAGCCACCACCGGAGCTGCCAAAGAAGCTGCCCAAGACGAAGGGAGAAGCTGCTGCCAAGATGGTGAAGGTCATCGGAAACCTGGTGAAATTCCAATCAGAACTAGATAGTACTGCAGGGAAACTCATAGTCATTGACTTCTCTATCACATGGTGTGGACCATGCAAAATGATCAAGCCCTTCTTCTATAGTCTTGTTGAGAAATATAAATATGTCATATTCATTGAAATTGATGTGGATGATGTTCAGGATGTTGCTGCACATAGTGAAGTGAAGTCCATGCAACATTCCAGTTCTACAAAAACAAGGAAAAAGTGCATGAATTTTCCAGAGCAGACAACGAAAGGCTGGAAGAAACCATTAAGAAGCTAAAATAACCATTCTTTCTGGCTCATTAAATGCAACTATTAAGTTATGGCCTTTTCTACATAAACTGACGAAGTTAGCATATGTATCCAAATAGACTTTGACTCTTCAGACGATGTTGTTCTGGTTTGTTGTTGGTAGACATACATTTCCTTTTATCATTCAGTGGATGTTGTTATGTTTTATGGATATGATATTTAATAAACATGAAGCTGAAATGAATAATTTTATAATTTTTCCCACAATAATTGCAAACATTTTAATAAAGTATTTTGTGGCCTGTCTGAATTTCTCCTCCCAAAAATGTTTATCAGTCAGTTACTGTACAATACAGTGGAGTTATAGGAAAAGTCCAAATCCCACTTGGATCACATGTCAGCATATTTATTTATGTATTTAATTAATTTATATACCGCTCTTCTCCCCGGGGGACTCAGAGCGGTCTTACACAACAGCAGCATTAGATGCCATATGAGTCGGAAATGGCTATGTGAATGAAGAAGAAGAATACGAAATGTAGTAAAACCAAACATATATCCTTTTTTGCTTCTTACTCATTCTACACCCCTTTTAAAACAATTCCATACCATTCCAAATTATCTTACTATTCCTAAATAAGTGAAGAAAATATTTCTTTACATAAGGCCACTGGATAGTAGTTTCCATCATCCCCCAGTCATGGCTGTGTTGGCAAAAACTCATGACAAATGCAGTCTGGAAGTTCCTAGAGGGCCAAACATTGCTCATTTCTGGCATAAGGGGATCATATGAGATGACTCACAAATCACTGTATTTGTACAATGCTAAAAATTATACAATGACTCACACATCATCATATTAGCAACAATGCTACAAGTTAATACAATACTACTTCAGGCACCATACTAATGTTCACTGGGATGTTGATTCTGAAAAGAAATTCCTTCCCTCAATAACACCAGGAAAAATTAGAAGACCTTGTTCCAACTTTCTTGAAAGAAATACATTTTCTCCCACACCCTGAGAAACCTGAATCTGAATAGAATGAAGGTCCTGAGTTCAGAGTCCGTATATTTTTAATAGATAAGTTGACAGACCACCTTGCATTGCACATGTATACAATAACTTTCCATTCAACTATCATTCCTGACCAGATGCTTACATTGTTTTCCTAGGCTAGGTGTCAAAACTAATCTTCCACAGACTTTTTTCAAACTCCTTGCTGTCAGAAGGCCTTTAACTCTGATGCAGCTTGGGAGAAAAGACATTTTGGGTATAACTCTGACCATGTCTGCAGGAAAAGTTTGAAAAACCAAGGTATACTATGCTTCAGAATGTGAGCATGCATCTACGGCAGTCAAGTGAAGTCATATTAGTGCTTTGTTCTCTCCCTCCATTCCCCTCTTTTTCAGTTCAAAGAACAGAAGCTAAAGTCAGTTCTGTTTTGCTCAGCTCACTCCAGTTGTCATCAAAAACTTGTTTCCACAAAAGTTTCTGATTTGGAAACATAATTGCTCTCACGTTGTTTTTTTTCATCATGTCAGAAGCAATTTGAGAACATATTGCAAATTGCTTCTGGTGTGAGAGAATTGGCCATCTAAAGAGACGTTACCCAGGGGATGCCCAGATGTGTTATCATCCTGCTGGGAGGCTTCTCTCATGTCCCTGTAAGCTAGAGCTGACAGATGGGAGCTCACCCCATCTCACACATTCGAACCTACACCCTTCAGCTCAGCAACCCAACCTTCAGCTCAGCAGTCCAGCTGGCACAAGGCTTTAACTCACTGCCCCACCACAGCTCCACTTTGTAAGAATTAATTATTCAGTAGTTCTTCTCATTCATAGGAGACCCTGGTGGGGCAGCACCAGGAACTTACTGACCCAAAGGTCGGCGGTTCTAATCCAGGGGGCAGAGTGAGCTTCCGCTGTTACCCCCAGCTTCTGTCAATCTAGCAGTTTGAAGACAGGCAAATGTGAGTAGATCAATAGGTACCACTCTGGAGGTAACGGCGCTCCATGCAGTCATGTTGGTCACATGACCTTTGAGGTATCTACGGACAATGCCAGCTCTTCTGCTTAGAAATGGAGATGAGCACCAACCCCCAGAGTAGGGCCAGACTAGACTTAATGTCAGGGGAAAACCTTTACTACCTACCTTCTCATTTATGGCCTTATGTATCTAATGTATTTGTTAATATCTACACATAACACTATAGGAAGCTCCTGTTTATCCTACGGGTTAGAGACTGCAGCAGAATCAGAACGTGGTATTGGTTGAAAGGCAGAACCAATGAGGGGAACCTTATGGAGGTTCACTTGGGACCGACTAACACACTCGCAAAGTTTTGGCTTGGGATCTTTTTCCCTTATCGGTTCATTTTGCAAGCAGCACACATGCACAATGTGGTCAGACTCAAGTAAGCCTTCACAGACAGGAAGAACAGATGAAAGAGATTAGATCCCACATCAAATCAGTGTCTGTAATTTGCAAGTGCGGAATGAACAAAGCTTCAGAAAGCAAAGTGTCAGTCAGAAATATAATAATCCAAGAGCAAGTGTGATGTAGTGGTTTGAGCATTGCACTACAACTCTGGAGAGCACGAGTGCACCATGAAAACGACTGTGTGACCTTGGAGAAATGACATTATTTCAGCCTCAGAAGAAAGCGATGGTAAACCTCCTCTGAATAAATATTGCCAAGAAAACCTTGCAATAGATTAGCCTAAGAATCACCATTGGTCAGAATTAAGCTTTACGTGCAGCCACAGGCGCCTAAATACTCTGAAGGCATCACATCCTGTCTGATCATAAAATGGAAGTAGGGCCATGCTTGGGTTGTACTTGGATGGGGAAACCATCAAGAAATACCAGATGCTGTACAATATATTTCAGAGGAAGGCAATAAAGAGAAGACTTGTTTCTTTTCTTCCCCACCATCTCTTTACATGGGCTAGTTTTATCAGAAGGAGGCTAATGCCAAAGCTATCAGTTTTGGCCTCAGAGGGTTAAGTAAATATGGCACATCATTCAGAGCATTGAAGCAAAATCCAAAATGGCAAATCATCCCCTACCAATAACAAAATGAGCATCTGGCAATATCAGACCTCTGTTTTCACCTGCAGTTAAGTCAGTCCTTGGCCAACGTTTAATACTCCCTTACTATTAAATTGGAACAAGAAGCAGCTTAACCATAAACTCTGGCAAACACAAGAAAAACCATGAGCTATACTTACAGGCAAGCAACTAACATGTATTGACTTTAATAACCTAGCCCAAATGAAAAGGACGCGATAATTAGGAAAATACATATACAAACAATATAATGGGATTGCACAAACAAATATAACATTGTGTTAATTATAAATGTGAATGTTGATGAGTACAAGAACCCCCAAACCCTGTTCTTACATTTGCCTGAATGTGCAAGGACTCAAAAAAACCCTCAAAATACATCAAGGGTACAGGGCACCCATTAGCATCCCTGTGAGGTCTAGTTCCTCTTCAGATTATTGTAGCAAAACTGTGAATGCACACTGAAGCTTTTAAAAACACTTGAACTGAGGCTTCTATTAGCAAAATGCACTACTTCCAGTGTTTATACTAAACACACAAATCATCCATTGCTACCTGTCTAGAGCCCCATTCTACCCTTGGCTTCATCTCATGTGATTGTGAGCCTAAATTCAAAAGCAAAGAATCAGTTTATGTCAGGACAGGCTGTTCCTTTCCTGGATTCTAGAGAGGGAAAGAAAGAACGTAAAAAAAAAATAGCAATCTATCCTGGTCACGTATACCATAAAAACCATCAACATGCTTTTCAGTTTCATGTGGTCAGGCTAGCTGTTTGATTCTGTGAGTTGTAGTCCAAAAAAGTAACTATGGGATGAGGGTCATCTTCTTTATTGCATCTTCTACCACGGATTTCAATCTCCATTCAGTCATAGATATTCCTCGGATGACTTTAGGCAAATTACACTCTTTCAGCATGAGAGGGGAGGAGGAAATTCCCTCTGAAGAAATCTTGCCAATAATACCCCATGCCATATTTGCCTTAGGGCCCTTCCAGACAGGCCTCAACCCCAAGAGGAAATTGGATATTTTATTCCAGTTCATCTCAGGATTGAGGCACCACATCCACCCCAAACCCCAGGCTTTCCCTGGAGGCAGAGGCGGTCCAACCATAAGGCGAAATAGGCATTTGCCTGTGGCGCCATCGTCCCGGGGGCACAATCGTCCTGGGAGGAGGGCACCACTCTCCACCTCCTTCTCTTTCGGGCCTCCCACTGCCCACGCTGGGCCTTCCGGCCGGCGCAGACCCACCTTCGCACCACGCAAGCCCACCTTTGGGGCCTTCAGAGATTGTGAGGTCTGTAGGAACTTGGAAGCTAGGTATGTGGGGTTTATATATCTGTAGAAGGTCCAGGGTGGGAGAAAGAACTTTTCTTTGAAGCAGGTGTGAATGTTGTAATTAATCACCTTGATTAGCATTTAATGGCCCTGTGGCTTCAAGGCCTGGCTTCTTCTTGCCTGGGAGAATCTTTTTTTGGGAGGTGTTAGCTGTCCCTGATTGTTTACTGTTTGGATTTCTTCTGTTTTCAGAGTGTTGTTCTTTATTTATTGTCCTGATTTTAGAGGGTTTTTTTTAATACTGAGGGCTATCTGGGTTATCTAAGTCCACACTGCCCTATATCCCTGTTCAATGTTTAGTGCTAAATTTGCAAATATAGTAATTCCTACATAACATTACCATGTATTGAACTGCTTTTTCTATTGATTTGTTGTAAAACATGATGTTTTGGTGCTTAATTTTTAAAATAATAATGTAATTTGATGTTTTATAGGCTTTTCCATTATACTTCCTTATTATCCAACATTTTCGCTTATCCAACGCTTTTATTTTTCAGTGATTGGTTTGGGGGGGTGCCAAAATTCTGTTCGCCTACACTTGAAAAATACCTAGGGCCGGCTCTGCCTGGAGGGGTGGCTTCATGCCTTCCCAGGTCAACCCTTCTTCTTCGCCCACCCCCATTCTCCTGACATGTCATTTTGTCACACCAGGAGCATTTGTCAGAGAGGCCTAAGTATCCAGAATCAGTCCTGAAAGTCAATCCCCTCAGGACACATACCTGGAACAGTCCAGACCTTATATTAGGGTCCAGATCTTTCCAGCTGTTTTATTAATCTGGAGTAAACTAGGAAATTCCCATTTACTCCAAATTCATTCAAATTTACCTGAAGCACCATCTGGATGTGTCAGGTAAACCTGTTAAAGATCCCACATTATGGGCCTTTCTGGAAGGACCCTTAGAGTAACCATAAACCAGAAGCAACTTAAAGGCATATTCCAGCAACAGTTAAAGGACTGCAACACATTTCAACATATATATGTCACATTTAACTTGCTCTTCTTTAAGGTGCCATGAGATCTGGGGCGTTTCCACACTGTAGACATATAAGATTTCATTTTAACTGCCACAATTCCATGCTATGGAATCCTAGAATCATTACTGTAGAAAGGATTATATAAAAATCTCTGTCAGAGAGTTCTTCTAGTGTCCCACCAAAATGCAAATCATAAGATTCCTTAGGATGGAACAATAGCAGTCAAACTGGAATAATAGTGCTATCATTGTTTAATGTGAAAGAGCCCCTATTGTGTGAGTTTTTTGCTACTCTATTCAAAGTATTATTTGAGGGAAGCATCAAAGTGACTCCGTGCTTATATTATATCTGCAATGGAAAATAATATCGATGGCTAAATGCATATTTTTAAAAGGTATTATACCCACTTGATGTTACAAAAGAAAAATAATGTACTTAAATGTGAATTTCCCAAGTTCTCTTCTACATAGAAACTTGTTACAAGCAGAAACATTTTTTTCTGTATATTATAATACTATTTTGATCTTCTCTTCTACAGTTGTTTAGTACCTTTCATTACAATATGTAAGGAATACTTTGTGTGGCAGAATGCAGTTGAACTTCCGTATGGTGGCCCATCGCTATTTGTATTCTCCCTGCACTGGGCCACAACTTTGCATTTCATACATTATTCAGAACTTGCTGCAGTCATTCAGCAAGGTCACCACTACATGCATATCCCTAACAGAGACGAAAGGAAAAGGGAGAGAGACATTGAATAAAGCAAGACAGTTCTCATGAATTCATGAAAACTGCCTGGTCCTACCATCTCTCCTTTTAGATGTCATGTGTATAGAATTATTATTTGCATGTCTTCCTAGAACAGGGAGTTCACTAATAAGGAAGTTACGGCTGAAACCATGATCCTGCTTTGAAGTCATTATCTTCATCAAATGCAATAACATCTGGGAGCATGCTGGGTTACATAAAGACACAATTTATTTTTAATATGATTTTCTGATTTTGTTCTCTCATTTATTCACTTAAATATCATAAACATCTTCCGAAAGAGGAGTTTAGACTTTCTATTAAATATATGCTGCCAGTGTTATTATTCTCTGACAATTAGTTGGTTGACTGAAGTGGCTATAGCTCACCATAAAATAAGGTGTGTTTGGAATATACTGAAATTATTGGATCATACCCTAATAAACAGTTTAAGAGAACAGCTGAAAGGAATGTAAACCCTGATCTCCCTACCTGATATCAAGCCACTGCACCACACTAGCTCTGATTTTTTTTATCCAGTCTTACAAATCCTCTAGTCTTAAAAAGTAACTGCAAACTGCATATATAATATAAAAAATTCCATACAGATGTCAGAGTTAATGTTCTTTTTTATTGACATGGTAGTAATACCAAAGAAGTACTCATGTATTTTTCTTGTGGATGATAGTAAAGATAGCGTCGGGATTTATATTTAAAACTCATTTCAGTAATGCTGAATATTTGCTTCCCTCTTAACCTGCTGCTCACCTTACAAAAGGGGTGTGGGCTCCTTGGCACCCTAGAAGTTATAGGCCCCAATTCCATTAAGACCCAGCCTCCCTTCCATGGTAATAGAGTATAGGGAATCAAATCTCCTCCTTACTCCATAACTCAGGCCCCTTCTACAGTGCCTTTTAATCCAGATTAGCAAAGCAGATAATCCACATTATCTGCTTTGAACTTAATTATATGAGACTACATTGCCATATGAAACATATAATCTGAATTTATATGGCAGTGTAGAAGGAGCCTTATTAGGGATAGGGACCTCTTCACATGGGGCTTTTTTCACCTCATTCTTCCATTTGTTACAGGGCCTGCCAAGCTTCATCAGACAACCCTGGCTTGGCCACATCTACATTCCTTCTAAAGTGGAGGGTAAGTATCTCAAGACACTTCCTCCTCCATAACAGAGAGAAAAAATGTTTTTTGGGTAGCTCCAGCAGAGCTATCCGAACTTTCCTTCCCATTTCCCCATATGATGGGATAAAGGGTGACAGGGCAATGAGTGTTGCTGCCCTTTCTTCCATATGATGGGGACCAGGACAGGGCACCCTGTCCCATCCTCTCCATATGATAGGGGAAGGAGGGAGGATGCACGGGGCACCGTGAGCCACTCCGTACACCTTTCCTTTTGCCTGCAACTACCAGTGAAATGATATGGATCCAGGGGTCATGTTAAGAGGTCCAAAGGCTCCTCTTTTCAACTGATGTCTTCATTTTGGGAATTTTGAAATTTTCAATTCAAGATTTTACTCAAAACAACAATCCTCTATACCCAACCAAGATCATAGTACCAAAGCATCCATTTTGTTTTTACATCAGTAGATTATATTCTGGTTGTTTTCTATCAGCATTCCTATGGGGGTATACAATTTTCAGAAACAACTCTTAAAATGTATGCATGATTTCTTGAGGTAATGATCCTGAATTTTGCTACAGATCCAGGTTTAATGTTCACAGACACAGTCTTTGCAGAATGAAGGAAAAAGTACACGTTGATGGCACTTCCACACGTAACTAAAATCGGCATCAAAATGCGTTAAACTAACCCAATTCAGTGAGGATTCTAGTGCCCACCCCTTCCCACAATCCCGAGATTTCCCTCCTGGGGTAGCTACTAAGCATGGGTGAATTGATCGGAATATTCACAAATTGGAATAAAATCGGATCTATTTTGGGTTCCGAGGTGGTTTGGCACTTTGGAATTAACCTTTCAATTCGAAGCATTGGAGCCCATTTATTTAATGGCCTCAGAATACCTTCAGATATACAAGAAAGCGTTTTTAATTCAACCAAACTTCGTTTTCAGGGAGGAGCAGCCTAGCCTGCAGGGAGGAGCAGCCTAGCCTCCTTGTCCAAACAGTAGAGTCTTGGCAGAAAGGGAAGAACGTTTTCTCTCCTTGCTAGCATCAGGCTTAACAACAGCCCCATAGAAACCAAGCCCTGAGCATTTTTTCTCCTGGCTAGTATCGGGCTTAACAACAGCCCCATAGAAACCAAGCCCTGAGCATTTTTTCTCCTGGCTAGTATCGGGCTTAACAACAGCCCCATAGAAACCAAGCCCGGTGCTGGAAGAGAGTTTTCCCTCCTGGCTAGCACTGGGCCTTTTTGAGACAGCATGGTGTAGTGTACTGGTTTGAGAGTTCCCCATTCAGTTATGGAAACTTTCTGGGTGAATTTGGGCAAGTCACACACTCTCATCCCCAGCAAACTCAATGAAACAGGAAATAACACTTTCAAACCAGGAACAGATTTCCTTATTCAGAGGCTGATGGCCATCTGTCAGGAGTGATTTGATGGTGTGCTATGATTTCTGTTCCTGGTTGATAAATGTCATTTCCTAATTGGTTCTGTCATTAAAAACATGGTGAAACTTTATTACACTGTCAAAACTTTATCTTTGTGCAAGGGAAAAATAGCATATTATGGTTTGTTGAGTTTCTCTCCACCAATTTAACAAAGTTTCAGCCACAAAAACAAAATTTCTGAAGTAGAACAACAACTTTCAAAGTAAAGACAACCCAATGAAATAGGAAATAATGCTTTCAAACCAGGAGCAGATTTTTGTTATTATTTAAAAAAAAATTTTTTTATAAAAACTTTGAAAATTCATCAAAAATCTGAGGATAAGTCAAAAGTTCTTAGATTTGGTGAGCTAACAGTGGTATGTGTTCTACCACTGCAGCAAGTTTCATTAGGATAGCTCAAAAATGAGGGAGAGAGTTTACCCATTGAAAATAATGTTTTCCTCCATGCGCATGTGCATCCGCCATTAACAAGGTACATACAAAGATTCAGAAGTTTTGGAAAGTTTTGAATTTTTTGCCTTCAAAATTTGGAAATGACTTTAGAAACGAAGCACCAGCGCTCTCTACTTTCAAAGTGAGTTTAAAACCATTTTTTTTCCTGGATCGCACATGCCTATTAGCTACCTGCTGTCTCGATTGAAACTGGGATAGCATGAAGTTACCCTGAAATTTACCCCCTAAAAGGGTCCCTGGCTGCCATGGAGCTTGTCCTCGCATCCTCATGGCACAAGAAAATGATGCCTGAGGAGATGGGAGGGGTGAGGAGGAAAATCCCTCTACCCCGCTCCATCTCCTCACAGGTCAGGGCCCCTTTACAGTAAGTGTTAGGGGGTAAATCCAGGGCTAGGGAATGAGGTGGGCTTCAGTAGTCCAAAGGTGCAGATGGCTGTTTAGATTGACCCCCAGGAAACACTTGACGCATCCCGCCAAACTGCATCTATAATATATAGAAAACAAGTGATTATGAGCATGTAAAAAAGAGTAAAGTGATTTGTGAAACCAACAAGATTCAGGAGGAAATGAAAAGCTGAAGAAAAAAACTAGAAGTGTGTCCATTGAACCATCAAATGGCCCTATCTGTCCATCTATCTATCTATTCATCTATCTGTTAATTAGTTAGTTTAGATCAGAATTAAACTGATCAAAGCTCACAATAAACTACAGTTCTGAAAAGCCATTCTGTCTTACAGAAGTTATTTCCAGACCTATACGCGTGGGAGTTAGGGTAATAAAGAAGATAAAAATCCATGGAGAATTGAATCATGAAATAGCTACATATGCTTTTTATGAAAAATTTTAATACACTAACTTCGCAAATGAAGTTAAAATTAATGAGAGCGCTGAGTTATCAGCATGTGTTCTTTAAAAATGCTTGAACAATGTTAATGAGTAAGTTAATATTGTTAATGAAGCCCCTAGACACCTAAATACCCGAAAGGCACCAGATACGATCTGATCTTGGAAGCTAAACAGGGTCACCCGGTTAGTACTTGGATGGGAGACTTAACAATGAATACTGGGTGCTGTAAACTATATTTCAGAGGCCAATGCTGACAAAACCACCTCTGAGCATTCCTTACCTAAGTAAAATCAAAGAAATTTATGGGTTCGCCATCAGTCAACAGGGGACTTGAAGACCAATATACACACACAAATGAAATCCCTAAAGTTTTCACTGTCTGTAGCCAAGAATATCAATAGCCAGCTAGTCACACAATAGCTATACTCAGTGGTAGCTAGTGGATTCCTTGACAGTGAGTTGGTGAAACCATTTTAGTTTTAGACTCAACTTTAAAGGAATTATCTAAGGTGTTGAATCTATTTTTAAAGTAAAGTTCTTTGGAAAGTTGCTATAAAGTTCAGCCTAGAATAGAATCCTTGACATGGAATGCCTATCTTCATGATTGTATCCTCACCTATGAACTGGTGAGGCTCTAAGATCTGCCACAGAAGCCCTCCTCTCGCTCCCGCCTTCGTCACAAGCATGATTGGTGAGGATGAGGGAGAGGGCCTTCTCGGTGGTGGCCCCCCAGCTTTGGAGCACCCTCCCCAGGGAGATTAGTCAACCACCCACATTGTCAGCCTTTCATAAGAACCTGAATGCCTGGCTCTTCAAACAAGCTTTTAAGAATGCCTAGTCCCTAGTTGATCTTTGCAATTTGTTATGCAACCTTACACTTCATCCCATGCCTTCATCCCATGGTTACAGCATTGCACTTATCCCATTCCCTGTCTGATGGTTTACAGCTTGTCCACGTTCACAGTCGCCTACCACCATTAGCTGATGAGCGCTGTGTGCCATGTGTAAGCTGCCGTGAGTCCCTTCAGGGAAATGGTGGGAGGATACATAAAAGGTTGTTGTTATTTTATTCTGTGACACAGCAAACAAGATAGATATGCTGGATTTCGTATCACAAAATCACAAGTCGAACACTTCCCAAGTGTCTAGGACTGTGTGATGTATTTTTGGATGATGTGCACAGATCCCAGTAGGGTGGCCTTTTGCAGTTGGCAGATCATAATTTTGTCAATGTCTATTGTTTCCAAATGCCGGCTGAGAGCTTTTGGTATGGCACCCAATGTGCCAATCACCACCAGGACCACCTGCACTTGAGGTCCTGATAGCGGCTGAGTTTTTCCTGTTGTTTTTCGTCAATGTGACTGTCACCTGGGATGGCAACATCAATGATCCAAACCTTTTTCTTTTCCACAACTGTGATGTCTGGTGTGTTGTGTTCCAGAACTTTGTCAGTTTGGATTCGGAAATCCCACAGTATCTTTGCGTGCTCATTTTCCAATACTTTTGCAGGTTTGTGATCCCACCAGTTCTTTACTGCTGGGAGGTGGTACTTGAGGCATAAGTTCCAATGAATCATTTGGGCCACATAATTGTGCCTCTGTTTGTAGTCTGTCTGTGCGATTTTCTTACAGCAGCTGAGGATATAATCAATGGTTTCGTCGGTTTCCTTGCACAGTCTGCATTTTGGGTCATCAGCTGATTTTTCAATCTTGGCCTTAATTGCATTTGTTCTGATGGCTTGCTCCTGGGCTGCAAGGATCAGGCCTTCTGTCTCCTTCTTCAGTGTTCCATTCGTGAGCCACAGCCAGGTCTTCTCCTTGTCAGCTTTTCCTTCAATTTTGTCAAGGAACTTTCCATGCAATGTTTTGTTGTGCCAGCTGTCAGCTCTAGTTTGTAGTGCAGTTTTCTTGTACTGGTTTTTTGTCTGCTGTGCTTTGAGGAGTTTCTGATTTTTGACTGCAATCAAAGCAGGTTGTTGTTGTTGTTATTATTATTATTTTATTTTATGACACAGCAAACAAGATAGATATGCTGAATTTCGTATCACAAAATCACAAGTCGAACACTTCCCAAGTGTCTAGGACTGTGTGATGTATTTTCGGATGATGCGTGCAGATCCCAGTGGCTTTTTGCAGTTGGCAGATCGTAATTTTGTCAATGTCTGTTGTTGTTGTTGTTGTTGTTGTTGTTGTTGTTATTATTATTATTATTATTATTATTATTATTATTATTATTATTATTATTATTATTATGGAAGTCCCCAGCTATTGTGGGCTATATTGGACAAGAACTGGAAGTTGTATCCATCTAAATGCAAAGTATTAGAGGACATCGGTGGGCATCTAGCCAACTGCTGTGGGAACAGAATATTGGAGAAGATAGGGTTTTGATCTGCAAGTCATAAATGCTCTGCCTCTGGCCCCTTCTACACTGCCAAATAAAATTCAGAGTATCTGCTTTGAATGGGATTATATGGCAGTGTATACTCATACAATCTAGTTCAAACAGATAATGTGGATTATCATCTTTAATAATCTGGATTATATGGCAATGTAAAACAGGCCTCAATTTCAGAGGAAGGAAAATTGAACCTTCCTTTAAAGAGGACTTGCCAAGAAAACCTGTAAATTAGAAACAACTCAAAGGCACATAATAACAAAAACAAATCCAAACAAAACTTGTTGAAGGTTTGAGTGTGTGTGTGTGTGTGTGTAAGTATGTACAGTAGAGTCTCACATATCCAAGCTAAACGGGCTGGCAGAAGCTTGGATAAGCGAATATCTTAGATAATAAGAAGGGATTAAGGAAAAGCCTATTAAACATCAAATTAGGTTATGATTTTACAAATTAAGCACCAAAACATCATGTTATATAACAAATTTGACAGAAAAAGTAGTTCAATACGCAGTCATGTTATGCTATAATTACTGTATTTACGAATTTAGCACCAAAATATCACGATATATTGAAAACATTGACTACAAAAATGGCTTGAATAATCCAGAGGCTTGGATAAGTGAGGCTTGGATAAGTAAGGCTCTACTGTATATATATGTGTGTGTGTGTGCGTGTGTGTGCATGTGTGTGTATGTGTATGTGTGTGTGTGTAATTGTTGTAAGTTTTGTCTATGGTGTAGACAGACAAAAACACCATGTGATAAAGGAATTCTAGAGAAGGAATAACAGAATATGTGGTTGAGTTTAGATGTTTATTCTACAGAGTTGAAAAGAGAAATTGCGCTTTAATGCCCCTTTTCCTAGTGTTTTTCTTCCTCTCTTTCTTTTCTTTTCTTCAGCTTTTCAGCTATTTCTCCAATCCTGGGCTGTTTGCATTCCCACAGGGTTTCAATGCACACACAAAAATCCACACAAATATTGGGCATTGTCATTCACTTTAAGGTCAGAAAAATGTGTTATGCATGATTTTTTATTTTATGTATGTAACATTCTCTTGATCCTGAAAAGGTGTAGAGAATTCCATGCACAAATGTATATGGAGATGAAAATATGAATACACATCATGCATCACCTCTACATACTGATTCTGTTATTTGTATAAAGTGTGTGCCTCCATTAACCATACATGCATATCCTCTGCAAGCACAATCTTTAATCTATGGGTTCAAAAAACGACTTGCCTGTATCCTCCAGAAGACAGACACAGCTGATACAAAAAAAAACAAACAAAAAAAAAAAAACGACCATGGCCTCACTGGCACACATCACACATAAAGGGATGATTGAATTCTGTTAAGTTATGGAATTGAGTAATTGTTACTTTCTTGAGATTCCCCATTCCTCCTAGACTGAGAAAGCTTTGCTTGTGAAGACATTAGAATGTACAGTTCTAACCAATGCATTCATTCATGAGATACTCCAACACACACGGCCGTGCTAGATGAAACCTTGTGGAAAATGTTCCTGAGTATTCTCTGCATACCTGTGGATGCTCACTACTCCCTTCTCAAAAATCACCTCCTCTTCACCTTTCCCCTCTGCATAGTGCTTGGGGGCTATCATGCAATTGGACTACAACGCTGGAGAGTAGAGATCAAAGCTTGATCCCTACTCAGCCATGAAACCCAGATGAGGTGAGTAAAATTCTCTTTTCACTTCATCACATGGGCTTTTAGACTTGTCGTAGGACGCTGAGAGCACAGTTCCTGGACAGAGCCCACCAGATCCCTTCATACAATGCATAGCTACCGTATATACTCAAGGTTAAGCTGAATTTTTCAGCCCTTTTTAGGGCTGAAAAAGCCAGCCTCAGCTTATACTCAAGTGAGGGTCCTGGCCATCTTATATTTGGGTTGGCTAATAGTAGAGTATATAGGTAATCAGGGTTGGACAGTCTTATCTTATTAAAGTCTTATTATTACCTTAAATAACAGTTTTATGTAAATATTCAAAAACATTTAACCTACTGGGTTGCTGTATGTTTTTCGGGCTGTATGGCCATGTTCCAGAAGTATTATCTCCTGACGTTTTGCCCACATCTATGGCAGGCATCCTCAGAGTTTGCCTGCCATAGATGTGGGCGAAATGTCAGGAGAGAATACTTCTGGAACATGGCCATACAGCCCGAAAAACATACAACAACCCCTTTGACAACACATTTAACCTACTGATGCCTCAATGTAATTTTATTGGTATCTTTTTTCAATTTTTATTTTTGAAATTTACCAGTAGCTGCTGCATTTCCCAACCTTGGCTTATACTCGAGTCAATAAGTTTCCCCAGGTTTTTTGTGGTAAAATTAGGTGTCTTGGCTTATATTCGGGTCGGCTTAGGTGAGGCATAGGTGACATCTTGAAATGTTTAAAAGCAATGCTTTTGGGTGTGGAAAGATTAGCCGTTTACAAGAAACATTGCCCAGGGGACACCCGACTGTATTTACGCAGTCTTCGAGGAGGCTCTTTCCGTGTCCCCCGGGATGCTTGGCCACAGTATCCTGCTTCATGCACAGAGGAAGAATTGTTTGAAGCTACAGACAATGTGATCGCTGTTGCCCGTTTTTGGTCAAAAGATATTTAGCTACTTGTGCTCCTTCTATTTTTTTTTATCAGTTTTATACTTATTTATTATTTAATTAATTTATATACTGCTCTTAATATGAAATAAATATATAAGGTGACATCTTTGAAAATAATTGCAGACTAATTTTAAATTACTCACATAAAGCTTATGATACAATCTTTGAAAGTTAGAACAAAAGTATAACTACAGCAGTCCCCAAGTTACAAACAAGATAGTTTCTGTAGGTTTCTTCTGAAATTGAATACGTGTGCAGGTTGGAAATGTATATTTTTAAAGTGTAACTCCAACCAAATTTTAAAAATTAGCTTTGGATAACATAGGGAAGTGTTAACATCCCTGTGGTGTTTGTTTTGCTGCCTGTGCCCCTATTCAGAAGATTTTGCCTTCATTTCTGTCCCTGTAGAATTTGCACACTTTAAGGCCACTTTAACTGCCAAGGCTCAGTGCTATGGAATCCTGGGATTTGTTGCTTCATGAGGCACCAGAATTATTTGACTGAGAAGACGAAAGTCACTGTAAAACTATGCCTCCCATGATTCCATAGCATTGAGCCATGACAGTTAAAGTGATTTTAACTTTTGCATGTTTTAAAACTACTAGGCTGACAGAAATTGGGGTTAACAGCAGGAGTTCACCCCGCTCCCTGAATTCGAACTGCCGACCTTTCAGTCAGTAAGTTCAGCAGCTCAGCGGTTTGACCCGCTGCACCACCTGGGATATCCTTTTTTAAAATGCAGTGAGAAGAGGATTGAGGACTTTAAAAACTGCAACACACGCAAAGATTTTTGGTGGATTTTTTGGGAAATGTTTTGTGGGTAGATAATTTATAGATGAATATATATTGTCAGTCTACTAGGGAAGTAACCATTCATTAAACCTCATTTGTCTGATTTTCAGAATTAAAAGCCATATAGTCAAAGTTCAGTTAATTAGCTCATTTCATCTTAGGTCATTTCACTATAAAGTTCATCCAGGCAGACAGTTCTTTTAGTCCCCTAGAGTCACATTTTGTTTGAGAATTCACACTGTACCAGATAGACAAGGTAGGTATTTTATGACATTGTCACCTAAAGAGTTGTAAACAATGTCCCAGAGTCTCAGCCACCTGTCATGCATGGTTTGGCTTCCCCCGTTTACTTCAGACAAAAACTGACTGGGACAGAAATTGTCTCAACAAATCTATTGCATTTGTGTTGGTTCTTCCCTTTTTTTTGCAAATTAAGCCTGGCAGTTGCTCAAAACAAACATTCCACCCCAAAAGAGTATGTATTTTTCCCCTGGCTCTGGGTACTTGGGTATTGAGAAATAATCCTTGCTTTTGTGGCCACAAAAATCTAATGGATTCAGGGCATTTTAAAAACACCTGTATATAGAATTTGGGTTAAGAAAACACATAAAATTAAGGCATTCAGTGGAAAGTTGTTTATTTTTTTTAAAACCCTGCCAGGATGAATGTTAATTCTATAAAAAGTGACCACTTTTTCATCTGTGTTTAGGATTGTTCTGCTGATTTAGATCTTTCTCCTAATGGAACAGTATCTGTAATATGCTCCCTTTTCAGAAGCATTGGAATTAACTCTAGGTCAATTAAATACAGAAAATTCAATTTCATATAATGGAACTATGACTTTTTCCCTAGAATATGTTATCTAGAAATGGTAATTGGGTTCCTGAGAAGACCAAGCTTTTATAGCAGAAACCATACAGCAAGTATGTTATAGGATGAACAATTTTCTCAGAGTTTATTAATCATATCAGAAGAGGGTACAGTTGTAATATATTTAAAAACACAAAGGTAAAAAAACTTGGCATTATGCTAAATGTCCTTTGACCAGTAGCTGGCCACTTGGAGGGCCTCTGATGTTCTTATAAGAAGATCCTCCATTGTGCATGTGGCAGGGCTGAGACTACATTGCAGTAAGTGGTCTGTGATTTGCTCTTCTCCACAGTCGCATTTTGTGGACTCTGCTTTGTAGCTCCATTTCTTAAGATTGGCTCTGCATCTTGTAGTGCCAGAGCACAGTCTGTTCAGCACGTTCCAAGTCACCCAGTCTTCTGTGTGCCTAGGAGGGAGGTTCTAAAATGCCATTTTGGACTCTCGCTTGCTGAGATGTTCCTGCTAGTATCTCTGTAGATCTTAGAAAACTGTTTCTGGAATTAAGGCATTGGCGTACTAGCTGATATCTAAACAGAGGATCGGCCAGAGATGTCACTGCCTAGGTCCTTTCATTATTGGCTGCTACTTCCCAGCAGATGTCAGGTGGTGCAATACTGGCTAAAAAGATAATTTCTTCAGCAGTGTGGGGCAGATATCCTGTGATAATGCGTCATGTCTCATTAAGAGCCACATCCACAGTTTTAATATGGTGAAATGTGTTCCACACTGGGCATGTGTACTCAGCAGCAGAGTAGCAAAGTGCATGGGCAGATGTGTCTGGTTGTGATCCACAGGTTGTGCCAGTCAGTTTTCGTATGATATTGTTTCTAGCACCCACTTTTTGCTTGAGTCAAGCAGTTCTTGAAAGACAGAACACATTCTCAGAGTTGGAAAATGTTTAGGAATATGCTTCAGGGCCTGTATATCAACAGAGGAGTAACTAGAATTTTTGATCCTGAGATAGTACCATGAATGCAAGCATAGGCTTATGTTGAATGGTGCATTTACACTGTAGGAGTATACCATTATTACACTGCACTTTATTGTCCATTTTAACTGTGAAATTACCTTTCTCCATTTTGGTATTTTCTGCACTTTGCCCGGGATCTATGAATTTAGTCCCCTGATTTTAATATTGCATGATTCATGTTCATTTTAATGATTGTTTTTATTGATGTTGATGTTTTTATTGGGTTAATTGTGTTATGGCTTTGTGCTTGATTTCTGATTGTTGTATCGGGCATGGCCCCATGTGAGCCACCCCGAGTCCCTTCGGGGAGATGGGGCGGGGTATAAAAACAAAGTTATATTATTATTATTATTATTATTATTATTATTATTATTATTATTATTATTATTATAGGATTGATGCAATTTGATATCATGTGAACTGACATAGCTCAATGCTATGGAATTATGGGAGTTTTGCCAGGTCTTTAGCTTTCTCTGCAAGTACTGATGCCTTGCCAAACTACAAATCTTTAAATTCCATAGCATTGAACAGTGGCAGTTAAATAAATATCAAACTGCATTAATTTCATGGTGTAGATATAGCTCAAGGAAAGTTTTATGCCAGGAGAAACTTCCAACAGAGAGAAGGTTACTTCAGCAAGTCTCTCTCTTTCTGCTACTCTACTATCTTCCTAAATCTGCTTCAGATATTCTAGGGACCTTCAGAATTGCATGAAGGCAGAGGAGAAAGTGAGAAAATCTTAAATCACTTTTCTCCCTCCAACTGGATTTTTAAAGTTTTCCATTGCTATGGGGACAGAATTGCTTTGGCTGCAATCCAAAGTGAATATGCAAAATACATCAGGTCTATTAATATTTAATATTTTCATACTATGGGTGCATCTACACTGCCAAATAATGCAGTGTAGAATCGCATTAGCCTGTGTGCATCCACACAATGCACACAAACTAATGTGTTCTAACCCGGGCTAAGCCCTTAATGTGGCTTCACTCTGTGTTAAAAATTTTACAGGGGAAGGACTGAATCCTTCTGTATGATTCAGATATTCTCCTGTGTTGGGACAGTGGGAACATCCATCCCAAATTCCTATGCTAGATCAAGGATCCCTGTCTCCACAGCCATCTCACGCTCTCTGGATTCAGGCAGTCCCTTCCTGTCATCTGTACCTGAAATTTTCTCTGGGTGAAGACACAAAAAGCACCAACATGAGATTGGCAAAGGAAGCTGGGAAGAGCAGGATGCGGCTATGCTCTTTCCAGGTTCCTTTGCAAGTCATGCAGCATGGAACAAGGAAAGGGAGGTGTCTAACATGGGATGTCTGGTGCTTTTTCTTTCTTCTCTGGGGGAAAATCAGGAGTGCAGGGAGGGTGGAAACTGAGTCCATGCAAACTCGCTTCAGCATAGCTAGGCTGTTGAACCTTTGTCCTGTTGCTGAGATGGCTCACAACACCTTTATGTAACCTTAAAGCAGGCCGAAACTGACATTTTTCATGCCAATTCTGAGCCGCATTATGTGCCTTCATAGAAGAGCCCTCAAATTAAGTCAATGACAAATTTGTATATAAGGTAATTGTTCATAAGTGGAATTTGTGATATTTTAATATTATTTTCCCCATATCTATCTAACCTCTTTATTGGGTTTTACCTTTATGATATAGTTTTATATCATTTCAAGAAGTGATGCATTTTGAAAACATCCTTATAAACTAGGTTCCCTAAGTGCAAATATCTAATAATTTGAAGCAAGAGAATCATGATCAATGTTACCATGTTACATTATATTTTATGAGGCATTTTACACTGTGCAAGTAAACATCTTCTGTAGACTATCATACAAAATCCCAGCTTTCAAATCAGATTTGAACTGTAAACATTTTGCAATTGAATAAAGAGTCTGATAAGAGATAATACAGAAACAGGCAAATGAAGACTTTCACAAAGCATGATAAAATGGAGAAAGGGATCACAGAAGCATAGACTCATAGAGTTGGAAAAGATCACATGGGCCAGCCAGTCCAACCCCCTGCCATGCAGGAAAAACACAATTAAAGTACCCCTGACAGATGGCCATCCAGCCTCTTTTAAAAGACTTCCAATGAAGGAGCTTCCACCACACTCCAAGGCAGAGTGTTCCACTGCTAGGTAGCTCTTGTCTGGAAGCTCTTCCTAATGTTCAGGTAGAATCTCCTTTCCTGTCATTTGAACCCAATGCTCCTAGTCCTAGTCACCAGGGCAGCAGAAAGAAAGCCTGCTCCTTCTTCCTTATGACATCCTTTCAAATATATATACATGGCTATCATGTCTACTCTCAACCTTCTCTTTGGCAGACTAAACATATCCAGCTCTTTAAGATGTTCCTCCTAGGGCATGGTCTCCAGACCCTCAATCATTTTAATTGTCTTTTTCTGGACATGTTACGGCTTGTAACTAACTATCCATCTTGAATTGTGGTGCCCAGAATTGATCTGACCAAAGCAGAACAGAGGAGCTATAATGAAATTGTATGTTGGTTTGAGCTGGGGTTGTGCCATTTTCTTGTCTTAAAGATTGGCAATCCATGTTACTCAGCCAATAGTAACACTGTTACTTACTTTTCCATTTTCAAAATTTCTCATTCACTTAGACAGATGGTCATCATTTGGTCCAGCACATGTAATATCAGCAAGGCAAAATAAGACAACTCCACCCCCCCCCCCCCCAGCCAGAGTTTGAAAACAATATGTTGTAAGTAATGATATTCTGCACAATGCATTTTTATTTTTTAAAATAGCTTAAAGCAGTGGTCCTCAACCTGTGGGGGCCCCAGGTGTTTTGTCCTATAACTCCCAGAAAACCCAGCCAGTTTACCTGCTGTTAGGATTTCTGGAAGTTGAAGGCCAAAACATCTGGGGACCCACGGGTTGAGAACTACTGGCTTAAAGGACATGTATACATAATGAACATGTTGCAGTATTGTTAAAGTGATAATCTGCAGGTGCCACCAAAAACTTTCAACAAGAAATAGCACTGAACTTTTAAAAAAGGAAATAACTCTTAGCTCTAAGGGGAAGGATCACTCACAAGAGAACTCTGAAAGGAGAAAGATGTCACATTCCACTTTGCCTCTACCAATCCCACCATTCAAGAGGGCAAACCGGGAGGCACCAGGAGTGAGGTTGAGGAGAGACAATGGCAGAAAATATGCTTGTGTGCACTTTATTATATCCACACCAGCACTGCAACAATGGTGAAATGCTTTTAAGGTTCAGTGCATCTTGGAGAGTCATTAAGGAAAAAATATAGAAAACTTTCAGCAAATGTCCCATCATAGCCTTTGCGGTTCCATTCAATTTGCGTTAACCAGACCTTTTGTGGACGCCATGGGACCATTTGCCAGGATTAATGGATGGACTCTCCTTCAGGTATCAGAATTGTTAAGCCCACTTGGCGAATCTGTGTAGAAGGGCCCTCTGTTGATGAAAGCCTCCCTTGCTTTCATCCTTTTATGAGGATCCTTACTAGGCCAATCAAAAGTCAGAAAATACATAACAGCACATTAGCTTTCAAAGCTCATGGATTCTTCATTAAGCAAACACAGTTTAAAAATAATGCAGGCAGGGGAAAACATTGGAGCTGAAATTAATGCAATAAATGTAGATGCTTCAACTCCAATACCATATCTTTATTTCCCCAGCATGCTTTTAAAATAATATTTGTCTGATGATGGAGCCTGTGATCTTCAAAAGCTAGCATGATGCATTTTGCCCCTTTGGTTGACCTATGAAAGATAATATCAGAAGACAGACATCAGATTTGTTTTATTTGGTGGGAATAGGTTTCCATGGTTACTTCTGTAATTTGCTTGTCTAAAACCTTGTTTTAGCCTTGGGAAATCTGCAGATCTCTGCTCAAGGTCCCAAACAGTTGGCCAACCCTAGGAGGCTTCACCGCACAAGCCCTTGCTCTCACTTGCTATGCTATGCCTCTCTGAATGTGACAAGATTTGGCAGGTCTGCCAGAACTGCTGTAAAATGTGTGTTGTATTCTCTCCAAGTCCATTCCTGATGAGGAGGAATTTGGTTTTGTTCTTCTTAATAGCCCTCTCTTAGCACCATATCCTAAACTGCTACCTCTTCAAAACAAAATCAAGATTGCCTGATCAAATAATGTTCCATGCATGAGACAGTGTGATGTACATAGTAGTTTGCATGTTGGACTAGGGCTGCATTGTATATTACTGTAGATCCAGCCTAGACACTGAAGACCAGGGTTCAAATTTCCATGTATCCCTAGAGAAGCCTAGTGTGTGGTTTTAGGTAAATCAACTTCTCTCAGCATCAATGGAAGTTAATGGCAAGCTTCTTCTGTAGCTTCTTTTGTGGCAAGCTTCTTGCCACAAAAACCCTGTGATACAGTCACCTTTGGGTTGCAAGAATTCAGAAATGACTGGAAAGCACCCAACAACAATCTTTCAGCCTCCGTCCTCATTTTTGTAGCCTAGTGTACATTCTCTTCAGCAAAACCAACCATTTCTACACATTCAGGAAAATGGTGAGGTTGAATAAAATATACACACACCATATACTGGCTTCCTTTGATTATGCCCCAATATCTCTCCATAATAGTCTCCAGAAAAGCTGTGAACAATAGCTGATAAAATGTGAGGCTCAATGCAACAGAAGCACTGATGAATGCTGATATAATATGCAGAACCCTCAACAAGAAAACAGAGTTATAATTAATAGGGCTGTGCGATAAATGAAAAATATGTTTCAAAACTCATTACAAAATTAGGGGGTGCCAGCATTTTGTCTCTAAAGTGTTTCTAAAATGTTGTTAGTGAAAATTTCATTACTATAACTTTCTAGTTATAGTAATTGCGCTAGTAAAGAAAATTGAGGGGCTCCTTTCTCCCCCAATTTTACAGTTATGGGGACCTAACCTGCTACAACCGTAGAACACATTTACCACTGTTAGCCCATCAAGTTTCAGGACATTTCACTTATCCACAGATTTTGGGGAATTTTCAAAGATTTATAAATGTATTTATTTATTTATTTACAATATTTATATTCCGCCCTTCTCACCCCGAAGGGACTCAGAGCGGATCACATTGCAGATATAAGGCAAACATTCAATGCCTTGACATAGAACAAAGACAAAGACAAACACAGGCTCCGAGCTGGCCTCGAACTCATGACCTCTTGGTCAGAGTGATTGGTCTCAGCTGGCTGCAGCTGGCTGCTCACCAGCTTGCGCCACAGCCCGGGCCTGTGGCACAAACAACATTTTTTAAAAACAACATTTTTTCAAAAAAAAACTACAAGAGCTATCTCTTTGAATGAAGGGACAAATCTCTCCCCTATCCTGATTGGGGCTTTCTGATGCTGAGCAGAATTCTGGGAAATGTAGTTTAGGGCAGGGCCTTCTGCATCCTCTGGCCTAGGGCTCCTTGCCTTCCCAAACTACATTTCCCAGAATTCTGTGCTTTCTCAGTCTCTTTCCCAGCGAATTCTGCTTTCTCACTGCCGCTTCCCTCTCCTATTGGCAAGAGGCCATTAATTTAAAGAGGAATGGCCCGAGCACAAATAATCAACCCTCTACTAAGAAACTTACCAGCTGGTCTGGTGAAATTTTATGTCAAGTTTTTCCTTGGTGATGACCTTCCCCATGTGACCTTAGTGGTTGCCAAGTTTCTTTCTAAGGCAGCCAGGATTAGAAAAGTCCCAATTTCAGAGACAGGCTGAGATATGCTGACATTTCTTGTAGTCTTTTACCTATGTTTGTAGCCAACATATTTTATTTAAGCAGTTTTTAACTGTTGTAAATTTTACCCATTTGTGTGTTGTTAATCTCATTATTCTGCATATCGTGTACACCTATGGCACAATAAGTGTCTTTGGACCATAATAAAATGTTTTTTTTAAAAAAATAAAGAGGAATGGCAGACTTCTTGGCTTTGCTTTGTTTGCGCTAAAAATGAAACTGACTTTGGAATGCTTCCGAGGTTTACAAAATTCAAATGAAAAAGTATTGGGTAAGTTTTGATTCTTATGTTTTTGACCCACATGTCAGATATTGCATCATAAGTATGAATGTAATGAATCTGATCTGACTTACGAAGACTAATTATAATTTTACACAGCCCTAATAATTAATCTAGGTAAAATATAAACATAAATACGCCCATTGTGCCCAGCTGTTGGTTACTGTTGCTGAGTTTATGCTTTTATTATTTTTATATGTTTTATGTATTAATTCATTGTAATTGAATGCATCTTATGTTGCTATATTTTATTGTTGCATTACTGGGCTTGGTCCCCATGTAAGCCACTCTGAGTCCCTTCGGGGAGATGGGCCAGGATATAAGAATAAAGTTATTATTAATTGCTAGAGGCTGCTATATTTAAAAATGAAATAAGTAGAAGTGCAATATATGTAATAAATCCAAACCATCCAGTCAAAGGAATGCTTAAAAATGAATTAATAATATCCAGAAACCTATGATGGATAAAGCAGAAGCAATGTCTTTTATTTAAAAGTGTCAATGTTTGAAAGGATCAATCTGAGTGACATTATTTGCCCATTTCATACTGAGTAAAACAACTTTTGACTTCTAGTATTTGTTCAAATTACTTTGGTTACTTTAGCACAACAAAACCCAAAATCCCCAAAAGAGTGATATCTTTATTGGCCTACTGAAATGCACATAATACATAATGTAAGCTTTTCAAGCCCCGCTGGCTTTTTCATCAGGCAAAATATATATTTTTTAAAATCATACAGGAGATGAAAAAGCTAGAGTCACAGGTCTACCTTTTGTGCTGATTTTATTGTAGTTCAGTTGGTTTGAAGGGAGAGGCCACTCCATTTCTGGGCCATGTGAGGATTGAAATAAAGGACAGTAAAATTTAAAATATATAAATCTTTATGTTCTTTATACAGGTTTGAAGGGTTTCCTAGCTAGTTCTATGCCCTACTTTGCAAAGAAAAATTCCATGCATCTTGGGTTTAAACCCAGCCAGAATGTATATAAGGGGTTGTCTAAAGGTTTGTTTTTAATTACACTCTGATCTGAAAATACAGTAGTCTCACTTATCCAACATAAACGGGCCAGCAGAACGTTGGATAAGTGAATATGTTAGATAATAAGGAGGGATTAAGGAAAAGCCTTAATCAAATTAGGTTATGATTTTACAAATTAAGCACCAAAACATCATGTTATACAACAAATTTGACAGAAAAAGTAGTTCAATAAGCAGTAATGCTATGTAGTAATTACTGTATTTACAAATTTAGAACCAAAATATCACGATGTTTTGAAATCATCGACTACAAAAATGAGTTGGATAATCCAGAACGTTGGAAAAGTGAGACTCTACTGTATAACTAAACCAAGTGCACTCTCCTAAGATGTGAACAGGGGACAGAACCAGTTTATTTTAATTCACTGAACTGGTTATTATTATTGGCTAGCCTGTTTTGAAACACTCGTCTATATTAAAAAACAACAACAAAAGAACAAAATGAAATTTATCCATGCACTCATTTCCATTTCAAAATTCCCCATCTTTTTGTCTGATATTATACAATCCCTTTTACTCCCCTAGAACTCAGACATATCAATGCCATCACACTCTGACCCTCATATGAATCTAAGCTGTCTGTTTAGCCATGAGATATGAGCGCTGACTTACTATTAGACAGACAGCACTGTCAGAAGGTGGCTTTGAGTGCCATGAAAGGGCAGGAAATCCTTATTCACTATTATTATTGCTCTGCTGCTGTTTTCTTTCCAGGAAGAGGGAAGGGGAGTTTCTGAGAAATTCACTGACTGACCTAGGGCACTATGCACATTGGGCAGCCAGGCAGGTTGGAGTCCATTCACTTATTTGTCTCAGGGTGCATCTACAACGTGGAATTACTGCCATTTGACAAAGCTTTAACTGCCATGGCCCAATGCTATGGAAGTATAGGAGTTGTAGTTTTACAAAGACTTCATCCTTCTCTCTCTCTTTTGCCAACCTAGCAGTTCAAAACCATGCAAATGTGAGTACATCAATAAGTAACGTTTTAGCAGGAAGATAACAGTGCTCTATGCAGTCATGCCGGCCACATTACCTTAGAGATGTCTAGGGGCAATACCGGATCCTTCGCTTGGAAATAGAGATGAGCACCAACCACCAGAGTCAGACATGACTAGACTCAATGTCAGGGGAAAACCTTTACCTTTACCTTATCTTTCTCTACCAAAGAGTACTGGTGCCTCACCAGACTACAAATCCCAACATTTCATAGTATTGGGCCATGGCAGTCAGTGTAGATGCTGTCAGTGGTTTTATACAATCATAAAACAACTGATAGAATCATAGAATCGTAGAGTTGGAAGAGACCTTATGGGCCATCCAGTCCAACCCCCTGCCAAGAAGCAGGAAAATCTCATTCAAAGCACCCCCGACAGATGGCCATCCAGCCTCTGCTTAAAAGCCTCCAAAGAAAGAGCCTCCACCACAGTCTGGGGCAGAGAGTTCCACTGCCGAACAGCCCTTACTGTGAGAAAGTTCTTCCTGATGTTCGGGTGGAATCTCCTTTCCTGTAGTTTGAAGCCATTGTTCCGTGTCCTAGTCTGCAGGGCAGCAGAAAACAAGCTTGCTCCTCCTCCCTATGACTTCCCCGAAAGCGCCATGTGAGGCCCTAAGTCTGAAAAGACTTGAAGGCACACAACAACAATCCTAATTAACTTGACTATCTCATAAGCCAAAAGCAAGTCCACACTTTCCATTGAAATACTGGTAAGTTTATGTTAATTAAAATTGTTCTTTTGAATATTGTATAGTTCTTTCAATTTTTTTGTACTACATATAAGATATGTGCAGTGGGCATAGGAATTCGTTCATGTTTTTTTCAAACTAGAGTCTGGCCTCCAAACAGTCTGAGAAATGGGAAACCAATCCCCTGCTTAAAAAGTTTAAGGATCCCTGCTTTAAAATGAGGAACCAGTGTACCACAGGTTTCAGGGAGAGAAACTTCATGAAACTCTACTCACAGCTAAGATTGCATGAATGGTGACCACAAATCTTCCCTATATGACTAAAGGAGGAAGGTTTTGTATATCACCTTTCCAGTCTAGCTTGTCATTTTAAGAGCTCTGCAGAGTAATTACTTCACATCTTGTTAAGAAAATTGTTACATATCTAGAGGACAGATAATACCTGTTGGGATGAAGCTTGGCTTCCCAGTTCACAGGATAAAAGCCCTATTTGATACAGTATTGAGTCACAATTTCCACTTCAACATTATACTGTTGTCTTCACATACAAAAAAAGGAAAGAAAGAAAAGAACAAGTACAAATGGGCTTTAGTTCTTTGGAGCTAAGCTATGCAAATCATGTCATTTATGGACCTCTCTTCTTGGGGAACTTATTTAAATGGAGCATCGGTAATGAAGAATGAAAGATTTATATTAAATCAGTCAGGCAAGTCCACGGAATGGAAGAAGACAGAAGGGGGTTATTGCCTAGATAATAGTATGTTAATTAATTGTAAAAGGTTAAGCCTGTAGGGTAATCTCAGCTCCCCTACAAGAATTTACTTTACTATGCAATTGCTGATAAATGTCTTGTGCCTTTTTTTAAAAAAAACCGAGACGGTGATCAGAAAGTAGAGCTCTCTTGATACTTTCTTTTGGAGTATGTTTCAAACATAGTCTTTGGTTGCAATTGCTCTGTACTTGTAGTATGCTGTGATGCAACAGAAGCCCCTTCTACACTGACATATAATCCAGGTTATCAAAGCAGATAACTCACATTCTCTTCTTTGAACTGGATTATATGAGTCTACACTGACATATAATCCAGTTCAAAGCAGATACCGTATATACTCAAGTATAAGACAACCTGAATATAAACCGAGACACCTAATTTTACCACAAAAAACTGGGGAAATTTGACTCGTATTAGACGAGAGTGGGAAATGCAGTAGCTACTGATAAATTTCAAAAATTAAAATTAAAAATAGATACCAATTAAATTATGTTAATTGAGGCATCAGTCAGTTAAATGTTTTAAAATACTTACATAAAACTGTAATTTAAGATAAGACTGTCCAACTCTGATTGCCTATATACTTGAGTTTAAGCTGACCTGAATATAAACCAGCCAGGACCTTCCCTCGAGTATAAGCCGAGGGGGGATTTTTCAGCCCTTAAAAGTGGCTGAAAAACTTGATTTATACTCGAGCATATGTGGTAATCTGGGATCAGAAACTGTATTATATGGCACTGTAGATGGGATCTACATATTACCAGAGCAGAAGCTTAGTCTGGATCTACACTGCCCTATATCCCAGGATCTGGTCCCAGATTATCTGGCAGTGTAGACTGAGACTCATATAATCAAATGGAATATAGGGCAGTGTAGATCCAGCCTTAGAGCTCTTCTGCACAGTGTCAAATCCTGGGAGGCACTGGGATAAATTATCCCAGGATTCAGGGCCCACATCCATCCCAAACCCTGGGCTTTCACTGATTGCATATATCAGATTTTATGTCTTATTCCAGAATTTCCAGTGAGTTTTAATAAGATGTTTCTGACTGGATGTGTGCTACATTTTGTAGACACCATAATGGCAAAACAGCTTTGAGCTGCAATTTAATACCTGAGTGGAATCACCCAGGAATATGATCCAAGAACCAGGGGCCTCATCAAATGGCTGGCAGCTGGCTGTAGCGGCGCTCTTTTTAATGGCGAGGCATGAAGGTGGTTGTCTCACCTTGCTTTGTCTCAGGTTGCTTCACTGGCCGGTCAGTGATCCCATGGAGGGAAGCGAGGTGCACGGCTCCTTGGGAGGAAGCTGCATGCACTAAATGCACACCTTTCTTCCCTCCATGTGATTGCCCCGCTGACTGACAAGGAAACCCATGATGAAGCGAGGCGAGATTACTGCCTCCATGACTCACCATTAAGAGCACCACTGCTGTTGGCCGCTAACTGTGTGACAAGGTCCTAAAATATTATCTGGATAGCACAGCATTTGGATATATTATACATTTTCTCCATCAACTTCTCCATTTCTACTCCCAACATTTTTGAAAGGCAGATGATGAGATGCTTAAACATTTGGAGGCAGGTGTCAACTTGAAAGGACTTCGAGAATGGTAACGTCTGTTGTGGAAGGACTGGGGGGGCGGGGGGGGGGGGGGCGGGGAGGAGAATTAATATTTCTCCAAATCCAATCTTCCTTTTCCTTCAAATCACAATATTATCAATAGTTGATCAAGAAAAGTGATATGTCATCAGGAATGACAACTATATCTCTACTGTTGACACCTCCAATCTAAGTTAAATTTATTTCACACTTTCTGAGCCAGAAAGGAATGCAGAAGCTTTTAAAGATTACATCATATTTGAGTTGCTCTTTTTTGAGCCATATTTTTTTTTCTGAGCCCAATTAGGAGGAGCTTTAGGAAAAATTATTCCTCTGTGAAGTGAGCTGAGTGTACCTGGGTGGAGTCAGTCAATCAAAACTCAGGGAACCCCATGATGGGAAAGTCTATAGTGAAAAGAGAAAAAAAAACCTGGGATTTTAAAGGGTCCATACATAGGGCCATTTGAAAATAGATTTAGGCCCAGTCAGGAATAGAGGATTGATAAGATCTGAATAGGATTATTGGGAGCTGGCATCAAATTAAAGGCAGATGTATTCTGGGGGAGACAGAAGGGTTGATATTTCAGTTCTACCCAACATGAAGAGTTTAGAGAGAAAAATATTTCAATCTGAAATTAAGGGCTTACTTTGTACTTTGCATGGAACCAGGGTAATGCTGGATTCTGTCCGTTACAATGAATCTCCAATAATTTTTTTACAATTCTTTTTTAAAGTTTTAATATAATTAACATAGAAAATTGATCACATTTTTCAACACTAAATTCACTGATCAAAGCAGCAACTTATACATTATAGTGGACAACATGAGATAAGTAGATTCAGGGACGGATCTCAAAAATAAAAGGATGTGGTAAGTTGCAGAAACCCAGGAACTGGGACCTCTTCACACTTAACTTTTTTTTTTGTTGGCATGATGGGTTTTTTCTATTCAGCCACAGAGCCCGATAGCTTCCATCGCAACCCAGAGGACTACTTCTGGGGTGGCTGCAGGGCTAATGTGCCGCTGCCAAAAAAAGGCGGATAGCAGCAGGCTCCCCGTCTTTCCATGGGGAAAGATGGGTTGAGCTGCCAAAAAAAGGATTCCCCCCATGTGATGGGGCAGGAGGAAAGCTGCGATGGAGTGGGGCACGAGGCAACAGACGCATGTGATGGAGTCCTTGGAACCACAGGGAATGGGAGTCACATTCTCTCCCCAGGACTTTTTAATGACAAAACTGTCAGGCTGAGTGAAACGTTTTTTGTGTTTAATGTGTAATTAAGCCTTTGGCAGCTGCAGTTAAATCCAAAGAATCAGGTTAGGTCAACAGGCCAGCTCAATTTTCTGTGCTCCAATTCCAGACGTCAGTCAAGGAAAAGAGAGTCATTTTACATCCTTCCCTCAGGAATGGGTCTTCTCTGCTTCATTATAAGAACATTGGTTACTACACCTCCTTACTGGTAGATGCAGTTGAAACAGATCTCTTTGGCCTGACAAACTGCTAAGCTATACTGACCTTCCCAGATAAGCTATAATTACACAGAAAATTGGTGCAGTGCAGTGATTTACATGTAGAATCATAGAATCATATAGTTGGAAGAGACCTCATGGGCCATCCAGTCCAACCCCCTGCCAAGAAACAGGAAAATCACATTCAAAGCATCCCCAACAGATGGCCATCCAGCCTCTGCTTAAAAGCCTCCAAAGAAGGAGCCTTCACCACACTCTGAGGCAGAGAGTTCCACTGGTAAACAGCTCTCACAGTGAGGAAGTTCTTTCTAATGTTCAAATGGAATCTCCCTTCCTATAGTTTGAAGCCATTGTTCCACATCCTAGTCTTCAGGGCAGCAGAAATCAAGCTTGCTCCCTCCTCCCTATGACTTCCCCTCACATAGTTGTACATGGCTATCATGTCTCCTCTCAGCCTTCTCTTCTGCATGTTAACTGGATGATCCAGGGTCAAGTTCATACTAACCCATAAACTGACTGGGTCATTTTGAATAGCCATGTCAAGTCAATCTGACCCATTTCCCAAGACAAAGAAGGGAAGACATGTAACACCTTGAGTACGTTGGAGGAACAAATGAGAAATGTTGTGCCTTCAAGTTATTTCTGTTGCTTTTCTGTATCTTGAATATAGCCTTCTTAAAATGATGCACCCAGCACTGAGCAGGATACTCCAGATGAGTTCTGACCAGAGCACAATATAATAGGACTATTGCTCTTATGTTATCATCTTGTGTTTAAGGACCTCATTACATTGAGGTCCGAATCTGTGGGGCGGCAGGGGGAAAATCATTGTCCTATGCCCCGCATCACCTGCTGCACCCCTTACCTCATCCCATGAGGAGAAGTGTCACTGCTCAGCTTCCTCCAGTTCTTCTTTAGAGAACACAGGAAGCCTCCCATGTTTCCAAGGAAGCATCCTAGCATGCTGCCATGACATTTCCTCTATGAAGTAGCCAGCAAGCTCAATGGAGGTAGTGTCCTGGCAGTGTCTAGTCTCAAAATATATGATGCACTTTTCCATATTTGAATCATACCAATAAATCTTTGTGCTTACAGAAAAAGAAGAACCGGAGATTTTGCAGCAGAAGTTTCAGGCACTCTTTGGCTTGTTGAGATGTCAACAATGATTTTGTAAAGTTTCAAGCTCTGCAGGCCCAGATGTGCTTCCACCTCCCTTATTTCTCAGCCTTGGATCCAGTCTAAAACCTTTCTCTTCTAACAAGCATTCTTTCCAAGATTTTTTAAAATCTTCAGTTTACTGTTTCAGTTTTGATTTAACATTTTCATACTAGTTTATTTGTTCCCATTGTAAATTCTGTGTGTGTGTTATCATTTATTAATTCAACCTGAGGGCATTTGCTTGATAGATGGTAAATATATCTATATTTATATACATAAGAAAAGTGAAAAATCTATGTGTGTATGTGGAGGAGGTGTCTACTTACACAGACAGCCTCCCGCCTCCACAAACAGCTATAGTTCCCACTGAGCAGGAGACACCAATGGCCCTTCCTCCACTGACATGCAGATTATAATAAGCGCCATGAACATGTAACCCAAACCTTGCCAGTGTCCTCCACAAGGACTATTCTGCCCGCCACCCAAGCAAAGGCTTTCACGTGGGGACAATTGTATCCTAGATGTTCTGTTTTTCCTCCAGAATGGACATCCCAGGGTTCCTTTAGTGACCCCACTCACTGTCTCTACCTTAACCCTTTCCTACCCCTTCCTATGGTAACGGAGGAATTGATCAGTAACTGAATAAGAGGTTTTGGGAGAATTCACCATGACTTAGAGGAGTTGTACTTGACCTACATCCAGAAAGCACTGTTAACCTAACCAACGTTGAATCTGGACTAAACTTGCCACGGATAGTGGGACTTGCAGTATCTTCACTGATACTGTGACCCCTACCAACAACAGACTGGCACAGAAATGCCCCATGTTAATGACCAACTGAACATACTGCAGGAGTTAGTGGGAATGGACCTTGATTTTGGGAGTTATACTTCACTTGCATCCAAAGAAACTGTGACATCCACCAACAATGGACTGGGATCAAATTTGGCACAAAGAAGCCCCATGATCAACTGAACATACTGTAGGGCAGGGCCGTAGCCAGAAAAAAAAATTTGGGGAGGATTTTGAAAATTTCGGGGGGGGGGGGGGTTGAACCTCTAAACCACTGAACCCAGCCAAGGATGGATCTGGACCAAACTTCAGTGATATTACCTAACATGCCAAAACAAACAATGCCTTCTTCTAATAACCCGGTCACTGCTGGGTCCCCAAGCTAGTCTCTTAAATAAATAAGAGTACATATACACAGAGTAAGGAAAAGGCCCAAAGAGTTGTCTGGGTCAGCAATGCACAATGGTGCAGACCTCAGCTGAAGCCCAGTAATGCCAGTGTCAGATCCTGGTCCTGAGTTCCTGATAAACTGTTAACGGTAATGTCAATTCAGTGACAGAATTTAAATGGCAATGTTTGGGCATCAAACCAGCTTCCCTGTAATGTGCTTATTGATTCTAGTCCATTTATCTTTTCCTGCTTTGCATTACAGTAGACTGATATCATAGATTGAAAGGCTTGTTTTCAATGAAGACAGAGATCTGTAAGGCAACATCTTAACATTACCCCATATGCAAGTTTCAAAATGATGATAGCATTCTCACAGAAGAGAGTCGTTATGACTGTTTTGGCAATTTCCTTTACAAATACAGTTCTCTTCAAAGTGTTTTGAAGCTGGCCATTTTTTAGTGTAACGACCAAATATCAGTGCAGGCTCTATTTCTTTTTTTATATTTCTATGTCTGTTCTTAAATAGTTATTCCCCAATGCAATTTCATTTAAGTGGCTCTTTGTTGTACTGAAAGAGCTAAAATTGCATGGGCTGAAGTTTGCTAACACCTTTGTAGTTAGTTTATATAATTTAATTTCTATGCCACACTATTCCACACATTTGGGACAGGCTACAATATTAATAGTATTCAGTTCAAGTATATTTGTTTTAAACCACTGTAAGCCACAGCTAGTTTGACAACACTACACAGCCAGCTATATATCTCAGAGAAAATAAATGATACGCAAACTGCAACAACCACAAACAGCAAAACCCCACTTCAATGTTCTCTTTAAAAATTGTAATTTTTTTCCAGTTGACCTGTGGGAGCCAGATTGACATGTAGCCATATTGCACCTTCTTCAACTTGTACAGAGTACCTACCAATAGCGACCATTTGAAGTATCACCTGTTAGTTCCACCTAGAACCTATTAAATGAATATGACTTACGTAAGTGTTGAATTCTGCAATGAAGTCCTTACTTTATTTGGAACTATGATTTGTATGTATGCCTTTGCAAAGGAAGCCACCAAGTCAAGTACTATGAAAGGAGCAGTGATTGTCAACCTGTGAGTCCCCAGGTGTTTTGGCCTACAACTCCCAGAAATCCCAACCAGTTTACCAGCTGTTAGGATTTCTTGGAGTTGAAGGCCAAAACATCTGAGGACCCAACCACAGGTTGAGAACTACTGAACTAAGGGAAAGTATATCATCCAGCAACAGTGCAAATGCTGGATGTAGATGCCATTTTAAGTTTTAGGAAAGGTAAGCCAAAGGTTTTTTAAAGTCTCATTAAGAATGAAAGTTTAATTGACCTCTTATATATATACAAAATTTAATTATAACCAAAGCAGTGCTTTTTCAGATGTTTATTGTGGTTATTTCCTTGCTCCAAATAATCACCAGGACAAGAAATGCTCCTAAGGTACACTTGTCTAACACAGTGATAGGTAAGTCTGCTCTACTCATTCTCCCTTGTATTGCATGCCTGAGGCATTCTGAGTAGAATTAAAAAACTATTTCCATGGAATCCTGATAGTGTTAAAAGGAATAAATTGGACTTGTCGTCAAAGCTGTCTTAGGAACTAGTGTTCCTCTAGTATGTAACAATAGGCGAGCTCCTGCCAAGAAAGAGAGGAGAGGGAGGAATATGTGATCAATGTGAGATAATCATATTATTTTTAGAAGCGAAGAAATATATAGTGTATGACAAGTTGGTGCTGGCTTGCTAGGACTGCTGAGGATAATCTGTAGTGGCATTTAGCACCCGTTGGCTGTAAAGCTAAGCAAAAGGTAGAAACTTGATCATTCTGTATTTCATTTTTAGTAATAACACAATACCTTGCAGGTAAAAGTTTTTTCCTAAGGCAAAAATGGACAGATGATTCCTCCAGCTACCAAAAAAGGTCCCCCCCCCCATTTTGGGGGGAGGGGAGGGCAGGCAACTATTATTCATATTAGTGGAATAATGTATTTAAGAAGCATTTTCATGATTTCTATGAATTAAATATAATTGTAAGTTTGACAGCACTTTCCCAAATATTAATCAAAGACAATGTGCATGGTGTTTTGAGGCTGTTATTACAGTAAGTAACATTTAGAGGTGGGAAACTGGTGGCTGGATGATACCACTGTGGATGAATGAGTGAGCAAGAGGAGGTGAAACATCCTTGCATGTATTAATCATGTCAGGGACAGGGGTTTCACCTAGGTTTCACCTACTATCCCTAGGTATTGTAGGTAATATATCTGCCCAGTCTAAGAACATTCAGCCATATTATCCTCTCACATCCAATTTGAAGTCATTCAGCCCAAACACATGCTTACCATCTCCCATTCTATAGGTGGAATCCATGTTCCTAGGATCATGAATGGTACTAGGTTCTTTTCATAGGTCCACAATCACAATATATAGGTGATACAAAAGCTCTTTTATAGCAATTTTGTGGTGGGTGTTATTTAGAATCATGTTACCTTTGACTAATGGCAACTATGAATGAGCCTTGGTCATCAACTGCAGTCTTTGGGTTTTGCAGACTTAGGATCATGACTTCCTTAACAGAAGTAGTCCATCTAGAATGCAATCTTCCTCTTTTCTTTTTTCCTTCTGCTTTGCCAAGCATTATTGCCAATGACATGTCCAATTATACGTCCAAAATGTTACAGTCTCAGTTTCTTGTCAATCTAGGATTCTTATGATTTGAAATTTTCAGCACAAAAACCATGATTTTGACCATTTTTGCTGTCCAGACTGGGCATCGGTGCCATTACCACTTCCCTGCACTCCTCAGTGCAGGGAAAGAGGATTGATCATGGCCATATCACTGCTCTTCTTAACCATCTGCAAAGCTCTGTTTATACTCCTGGCTATTGCAGAACCATCTGCTGACAACAGAATTGTATGCATAGTCAATCAGCACATGATCATGTGAGCACCCTATTCTGACATCATCAGTTGTGCCCACACAGCCAGATGATATCTTCTTCTTCTTCGTCATATAGACACCTCTACTGATATCAGAACAGGGCACCCATGCAACAAGGAAGAAGATTTTCCTTGTTGCTGAGAGGAGACATGATAGCCATGTATATGTGAGGGGAAGTCATAAGGAGGAGGGAGCAAGCAAGCTTATTTTCTACTACCCTGGAGACTAGGACGCAGAGCAATGACTTCAAGCTACAGGAAAAGATATTCCACTTGAACATTAGGAACAAGTTCCTAACTGTGAGAGCTGTTCGGCAGTGGAACTCTCTGCCTCAGAGTGTAGTGGAGGCACTTTCTTTGGAGGCTTTTAAGCAGAACCTGAATGGCCATCTGTTGGGGGTGCTTTGAATACGATTTTCCTACTTCTTGGCAGGGGATTGGACTGGATGGCCCATGAGATCTCTTCCAGCTCTATGATTCTATGATTACGCCCCTTCATGTTGGTCATCCAGCCATCTCTGATACCAGCAGAGGTGCCCATGACACCCAGGTGGTCACACAGAGCTCCATAGCACCAGCAACATGGAAGAGGCAAGATGTGAGTTGGCACAACAGAGCAAATGTACTTCCCAGATGTGTGAACAATGAATATGCTGTATTTGGGGCATATTTTTAAAGTGGGTCAAATTGCCCACTATAGACACACCATTAGATGCAGTGGAAAATAAATTTTAATTTATAGAGTCACAAGGCTCATGCCAACTTATTAAACTAATACAATAATCTGAATATTTACCCCTTCCCAAGGGTGCTGGCTATTGTAGTGTGCTTGTACACTGTAACTAGTTACTGTGGAAATAGCAGTAGCTCCCATGCCAAATGGAAGGTGAATCTGTTCTATGTTTAAGCCTGAATTTTAAAGGAGCTAAATTGGGGGGGGGGGGGGGATCCACCACCTGCTGATATGTTGTATGACGCTGGTCACTTCCTTCTATACCAGGAGCACCTGAACAACCATTGATCTTTGGCTTGTGATTTATTGTGACAAGTGAGCCTGTTCGTACCACAACAAATAAAAAAACTAGATCCAGGATTTGTCCTCTGCTTACTTATCCAGCTTGTTGGGAGGGGAAAAGATGGCCATATAGGTTTCTAAAAAAAAAGTTATAAATTCTAGTCTGCCCTTTGTAGAAAACAATTGGTAAAATGTGAGTAGAATGAAGACTGATTGTGAACTAGTAATACCACTTTCCATGTGAGTAAGAATACTTTTGAGCTTCTCTCACACTGTTGATATGTCTGGGGGATACAGAGTAAAGCAAGTCTAAATGTAGTGCTCTTAGCTTTTTAAATTAATCAATGTCTATGGTAGAAAATAGTTTTCCTCAATCGATATATTGTTAAGCTTTTCTTTTATGGTGTGTATAAAGGATGTCTTGTAGAATCATAGAATCATAGAATCATAGAATAGTAGAGTTGGAAGAAACCTCATGGGCCATCTAGTCCAACCCCCCGCTAAGAAGCAGGAAATCGCATTCAAAGCACCCCCGACAGATGGCCATCCAGCCTCTGCTTAAAAGCTTCCAAAGAAGGAGCCTCCACCACAGTTTGGGGGAGAGAGTTCCACTGCCGAACAACCCTCACAGTGAGGAAGTGTTAGAATTGTGTTAGAATAGCTTGTGATAGTTTTACTTCATTTAAACTTTCATGTAATTTTTGTATAACTTCTGAACTCTGGCCTGTCTTTTTGCTTAATCCTTAATTTTTAAATAATTGTACACATTTGGCAATAAGAATAAAAATAAAATCTGTCTTTGATCGTGATTAGAGGAAAATACAAAAGAGGCAGCAGAAAGAGAAAGATGCATTCCATATCTAAAAAAGAAATGTAGCCGCAACAGTTGAAATTGGCATGATTCCCTGGGGAAATATATATATAGCTTTACAGACATCATCTTGATAACACTCTTAATTAGCAAATTTAAAACAAAAAAAATCATCACTGAAGATTTAATTAGAGGCAATATGTGACTATTCCTCTGATGCCCACTTTGTACATCTGCCCAGATCTCTCATGAAGCATTTGCTCCCACACAGGTACAATATTGACCAAAATCAAATTTAGAATACAATGATGCCCCTCCAGAAATTGCCGGACTACAATTAGTTTTATAGTCAATGGTGTGGGTTGGTGGAAGTTGCCATCCAAACGCAATTCTCTAGGACTGCACAGAACTAAGGATCTTTATCCTCCCAATATCTGACCAGCATTTTGGCATGCTTGAACTAGTACAAACATCAATGGCCACCACTTGGTTTTGCTTTGGGGGAGGTTTGGAGGTGTTGGTGATTCAACAAAGCAAAATGTCACATTTTCAGGCAGCTTTGGAGTGGTTTTCTGGCAACAAAAGCCCCAAATTGACCTGTTTTTGTTTCAAAAGGAGCCCCTAGTGGCGCAGCAGATTAAACCGCTGAGCTGTTGAACTTGCTGTCTGAAAGGATGGTGATTTGAATCTGGGGAGTGGATGAGCTCCCACTGTTAGCTCCAGCTTCTGCCAACCTAGCAGTTTGAAAGCATGCAAATGTGAGTAGATCAATAGGTACTGCTCCGGCTGGTAGGTAACGGCGCTCCATGCAGTCATGCTGACCACATGACCTTGGAGGTGTCTACGGGCAACGCCAGCTCTTCGGCTTAGAAATGAAGATGAGCACCAACCCCCAGAGTCGGACACAACTAGACTTAACATCAGGGGAAATCTTTACCTTTACCTTGTTTTAAAAAATTAGGGGTAGTGCCTGGGACCTTTGAGGGACTCCAGGGGACATAGTTGAGACATTTTAAGGCTGTCCTTATCCCATCCCATCCCTAGAAGATTTTAGACTTACCAGAAAAATGGGAAAAACATAAAAACTGCCACAAAAACCAGGAGATATCCTTGTTATCTTTCTATTTTAAAGTTTTTTCCAAAGAGCACTTTCCCCAAATAGGCTCAGTTATATTGTATTGTTATGCCATGTAACACTTGCAGATTATTTTTTCTTTGAAGCTTCTAAAAACACAGGTGTGCAGTGCTTGATGCACAAGCCCATAAAGTGTAACAAGGTAGTTGGGCTAGTTTCTTTCTCCATTTATGAGCATACAAATATGTGATTTACCAGCATAGGTGGTGCTCGTGAAAACGACTTTATTTAGTTGACCTTTCCAGTACAGCCCATGAAAGGTAAATTTCCTGCCACCTTTCTACTCACCTAATTAGCCCAGAGGTAGGTTTTGGATGATTAAACAACTCTAATAAAACAGTGTGATCTATAACCAAATTAAACACTCTTTCTTCCAAATAGACTCTTCATGACCTTGTTGGCACTGGGTTTTCTTTTCTCTTTACACTTTCACTTCTTACACTGGGCTGTTTTCTATGAGTTTAGGGGAAACGGTTCAAAAAGGAGATCATTTCTCAGGGAAGGAAAAGGTTAATGAAACAGTTTATTGTAGCTCCTAGCACAATGTGGCTGCTTTTAGTTGGAAAATAACTCTTTTATATTGATAATGTGAGTTATTTGTTGCTTATTTACCTGGTAGATGAGAAACACCTTCCCTGTGGGTGAGGGAAACCGTATCTGGTCTCTTCCAATTTATCAGGTGCACACAAGGGATCTCTGCAATATCATCGCTTTTATACTAGGATGAAACCTTCATTGAAATGTTAAAGAAATATTATTGATTGTGAAAACAATGAATGTGTGTATAAGTTGACGATGCAGATGGGGAATATGCAATAAACAAGACTAAGGGAAAGGGAGAAGGTAAGTTTTTTCTCCCTACATTAAAATTTCAGACAAGAATTGTCTCTCCAGACCTGCGAGGTACTTCCACATTTTTGATAGTGCTGTTATCACACATTAAGTGCTATGGCAACATCTTATATCCTGGGATTTTCAGTTTAGGAAGAGATATTTAAAATTCTATTGTACCACCAAACTACAAATCTCAGTATTTCACAGGGTTTTGACATGGCAATTAAAGCTGTAATTGTGTGGCATACTGTTAGATTGGAAGGGACTGCATTAGTGGAAGTAGATACTGGTTGGATGGCCATCTGTCGGGGGTGCTTTGAATGCAATTTCCTGCTTCTTGACAGGGAGTTGGACTGGATGGCCCAGGAGGTCTCTTCCAATTCTACTATTCTATGATTCTACCTAGAGATACGTGCTAAGAGTCTGTTATCCAAAATTCAGAAATCCAAAATATTCCAAAAATGTCCACATGGGTGACTGTTATAGTGACACCTTTTCTTTCTAATGATTCATAGACACAACTAGCGCCATGTAAAAATTATTTACAATATTGTATAAAACCAGTGGCATAGTGGGTTAAATCACTGAGCTGTTGAACTTGCTGACTGAAAGGTTGGTGATTTGAATCTGGGGAGTGGAGTGAGTTCCCGCTGTTAGCCCCAGCTTCTGCCAATCTAGCAGTTCAAAAACATACGAAAGTGAGTAGATTAATAGGTACTGCTCTGGTGGGAAGGTAACAATGCTCTATGAAGTCATGCCTGCCACGTGACCTTGGAGACATCTACGGACAATGCCAGCTCTTTGGCTTTTTTGTTAATTTTATAGTTACTTTTGTGACCTCACTAAATAGTGGGAGAGGCGCATTGCATGATTCTAGGCAATGATTCTCTCTTTACTCCTTAATTATTTTATTTATTAAAATATTTCTATCTTGCCCTCTATTGCAAGATGTAAGGGTGGCAAACAATTAAAAATACAGACAGTGTAAAACAGTTCCAGATAATTTAAATCAGACTCTGTTTCATGCTCTCATTTTTTCTGCAAATGGCTTTTTGCATTTTTAGTTTGATCCATTCACATAGTTAAATTTCTTTGCATGATGGAGCTGACTATGAATTAGTAGCCTACATTACGTAACACAATTTTTGTTACTTTGTTATAAATGTCATTTCTTAATTGTTCTATCATAAAAACAGAAAAGGTTTTTGCGGGACATCTTGCAGCACATTTTGCTATAGTTTTTCAATTAATATCTCATCGAGTCTTAACCAATTCAACATAGTTTGTGGCAGCCACAAAAATGAAGTTTCTACTTTCAAAGTAACTCCTGCACAATTAAACAGAAAATAACACTTTCAAACTAGGAACAGATTTTTTTTTCTAATTTTGTTATATAATGTTGTCAGTGTCCAGAGGTCCCCCAATAGCTCTATTAATACATCCCCTTGTCCTTGCTCTCCCCTCTTCTGGCTGAAATAAGGGGAAATTTACTTTTTCACTTTCAACTCAGACCATATAAAATCCAGATTATCTTATTTGAACTGGATTATATTAGTCTGCACTACCAGTTTGTATCAGTTGAGATAAACTGGGGACAAATCTGCAAGGTGGAAGAATGGAAGAAAAACTGGGACATATTAAAAACAGCTTAAAAAGTGGGAGGATTAATTGGGAATGTTCTTACCAAATCAGGAGAGTTGGAGGATTCTTTCACTTCAGATGGAGGATGCTCATTCATGTCCTAGTTTTCATTCCAGCTAATTCGAGAAGTCTATATTCAAATACACCTGCCCACAACACATTCCTATTTGGGGCGAACATCTTCTGTCACACCTGCTATTTCTCTGGACCAGTGTGAATGTAGAAGAAATATGCTTTTCAGATAAATTGAGATTAGAAAACTGTCATTAATAGAATATTTTGCCCAACAGCCCTAAAGAGTTTGTAAACCAGTAGTTTGTTTGTTGTTGTTTTTTTATGTCAGGAGCAACTTGAGAAACTGCAAGTCACTTCTTGTGTGAGAGAATTGGCTGTCTGCAATGATGTTGCCCCCTTGTGGAAGGCTTCTCTCATGTCCTGCATGGAGCTGGAGCTGGAGCTGGTAGAGGGAGCACATCCACGCTCTCCCCGGGTTGGATTTGAACCAGCAACCTTCAGGGCAGCAACCCAACCTTCAAGTCATAATTCCTGCTGGCACTAGGGTTTAACCCACTGAGTCACTGGGAGCAGTGGATTAAAACAGCACATTGTGAGTACAAGTTGCTTTACATGGAACATTTTATCTGAAGGCATAAGGAACTATTGTTATTTTTGTCAAGTAACTGAATAACTGTCATGTGGGTGTGCCTTCATGTTGCATGTGGATTTATGACCACATCACAAATTTCATAAGGTGTTCTTAAGCAAAGAATATCCAGAGAGGGTTTTGCCAGTTCCTTCCTCTGAAATGTATCCTGGCATTCATTGGTAGATTCCCATCCAAGTACTAACAAGGGCTGACCCTCTTTAGCTTCCAAGATCAGCTGGATCTAGTGCCTTTTTGTTAAAATTGTTTTATCATAATAATAACGCAAATGTACTTGTTATTTGTAAAATATTCTGAAGGGATGTGATTTTTTTCTGTTCGATGTTTGACGTTTATGTCTGATATAACAGGTTGTGTTTTTAATTTAATTTTAGTTGTTAAGTCATTATTTGTTTTTATATGTTGTGTTGTCAATTTTTGTTATTATGAGTGTATTGTTGTTGCGTGCAGGTTTGCCTTTAATGTTTGGAATCCACCCTGAGTCCCTCTGGGGAGATAGGCTGGAATATAAATAAAGATTATTATTATTATTATTATTATTATTATTATTATTATTATTATTATTATTATTATTGACACAACAACATTGAAAACAAGATAGATATGCTGGATTTCGTATCACAAAATCACAAGTCGAACACTTCCCAAGTGTCTAGGACTGTGTGATGTATTTTTGGATGATGTGCGCAGATCCCAGTAGGGTGGCCTTTTGTAGTTGGCAGATTGTAATTTTGTCAATGTCTATTGTTACCAAATGCCTGCTGAGATCTTTTGGCACGGCACCCAATGTACCAATCACCACCGGGACCACCTGTACTGGTTTCTGCCAGAGTCTTTGAAGTTCAATCTTGAGGTCCTGATAGCGGTTGAGTTTTTCCTGTTGTTTTTCGTCAATGCGACTGTCATCTGGAATGGCGACATCTATTATTATCATTATTATTATTATTATTGCAACTGAAACAATTTTTGGTTATTTTCTTACTAGCTGAGAATATTTTTATAGAGGAAAACTAATGGAGAATGAATGTGCAAATAGTTTATTACCAACACATTGCTCATAAAGTAGCGGTGCTCCATGCAGTCATTCTGGCCACATGCCCTTGGAGGTGTCTACAGATAATGCCAGCTTTTCGGGTTAGAAATGGAGATGAGCACCAGCCGCCAGAGTCACACATAACTAGACTTAATGTCAGGGGAAAACCTTTTACCTAAACAAATGACATTACAGATCAAGGACCAGTTGGCTTGACTTCCCATCACTTATGACAGGCAGTAAAAAACCTGTCCTCATGCTGTTGAAAAAAGCATTGTTGTTGTGGCAATGTGCCATTCAATCTGTGATGGCTTATTCACATGGGTATGTAAGCCAGCACTTCAAATCCTGTTTCTGGCTAATAGTTAGCCTACTACTAGAATGGATTTTGACAAGCGAGTTGATCAGCCATCACAGTAAAGCATCAATCCACATAGGAAACCTGTCAGAGTGGGAAAAATGCTCTCATTATCGCAACTGAATTAACCACATTTATTCTTCTCCCCCTATATTGTTCAGATCATATGCATGGCTGTTGGGACTGGAAATAAATCTGCAGAAAATAAAGATGTGACTTCTTCCTCCAGAAGTGTGAGTCTTTGCCAAGAGAAACAGGCTTCTGGTTGTGAGCTGTAAAATTGAGAAACCGTCATAAGAGTATATGGCAAGCAGCAACTTGAAATATCTCATATATCATCAGGCAAAGTGGAGGGAAGTCACAAATTTTATTGTGACTGCGATTGCGGCTGCCTGATTGACATGCTAGAGAGAGAACAGAGACATCTGTAGCCAACAACCTGTTTTGAGCAAAAGAAGCCAGCTAGGCTCCCCAGCTTGCTGTAACCAGCTGATTTGTATGCTGCAGACAAAACACAAAAGGAGGGATGCTTAGCATCCCAAACTCATATGGATTGCATCGCGTTTGGCATTACACTAAAAGCAATGTGTAATTTTCAAACTAAAAGAAATAAAGCTTAATTTCCCCCTTTTTTTCTTCTCTGGAGAAAAACACAATGCCTTCCTCAATCTGATCCAAAATGACTTTCAATCAGAGGCTCTTATAGCAAAGCAGTAGGAAGCTGTTTCAGAACTGTAAAATTAAAATACACAGCCCTCGTAGTTCCCAGATTGCATTGAAATGACTGAGCCACCCATGGGGTGTCTTCGAAGGAAAGAGTTTCAGGATCATAGCTTCATTCGGGGGAGGGAGAAGTCTGCAATGTAAAAAAAAAGGTTGAATGTAAGAAGCTGCCTTATACCTGGGAAGACTTTTATCTATCTAATTCAGGGACACGGAATCTGTGGTTCTCCAGGTATTGATGACCTACTAGACTTATCATCATCTTTGACATTTCTTGTTGCTCTGTCGTGCTCATTTGAAACAATACATTCAGACACCACTGATGGTTCACTTAGCCATTTACATAGTGTTGGAGAGGAAATCCCATCTTCCCTTATCGTTGTGCAACTGACAGTACTGAGTAGGAACTAAAGTTCAACAACATCTGGAAGGCAATGGTTTCTTTACCTTCATCAAGCCCAGGTCTGCACAACCTGTGGTCCTCCATGTGTTTGGGACTCAGACTTCCATAAGCCCTAAACAGTTTACCCAATGGTCAGAAATTCTGGGAGCAGAAGCCCAAAACACCTGGAGGGCCATAGGAGTGTCTACTCTTGCAGTGGCTGACCAGATTTCAAGTAGAACTCCTACTAATCTTTGCTTTGACCTTTTTCCTATGTTTCCAGTTGGGTGGAAGAGGTGGTACTGGTCAGGAAACTAGGTGACAAGGAACAGTTGCTCGAATTCCCTCTTCTACACAACCATTAAAGGCCAGCCTTCGCTTTGGTGAATTTCTCCACAATGGACTCCAAACCCATTTTTAGATCTTTTCCAGCTCCTTTTGATTTGAATGCTTCTTTAGGGGGCATTGTCTAATATAACATATCTCTTTAAACACTTTAAAATACATTAAATTTAAAGAATACTTCTCTATAATTGTTCTGTGCCATTTTCCTATAAAGGTGTGGTCATAAGACAATCAGCATGATTGGTGACTTCAGTTTAATTAAGGTGTTAGGTGGGATTCAGAACTTATTGAGAATCTGAAACTGGCCTTACTGAATTATGCAGGATCCAATAGGGCCAGTTACAGAATCTCATTAAGTTCTCTAACTCCCTTCAAAACTCTAGTTACTAAATTTCAATTTGAAGGGAGATGTTGACAAGCTGGAATGTGTCCAGAGGAGGGCAACTAAAATGATCAAGAGTCTGGAGAACAAGCCCTATGAGGGGTGGCTTAAAGAGCTGGGTATGTTTAGAATGCAGAAGACAAGGCTGAGAGAAGACATGATAGCCATGTATAAATATGTGAGGGGAATTCATAGGGGGGAGGGAGCAAGCTTGTTTTCTGCTGCCCTGCAGACTAGGACACGGAACAATGGCTTCAAACTACAGGAAAGGAGATTCCACCTGAACATCAGGAAGAACTTCATCGCTATGAGAGCTGTTCGGCAGTGGAACTCTCTGCCCCAGATTGTGGTGGAGGTTCCTTCTTTGGAGGCTTTTAAGCTGAGGCTGGATGGCCATCTGTCAGGGGTGCTTTGAGTGTGACTTTCCTGCTTCTTGGCAGGGGGTTGGACTGGATGGCCCATGAGGTCTCTTCCAACTCTATGATTCTATGATTCTGTGAAGTGTTTCATAATGTTTACACCAGGGGTTCTCAAACTTTTGAAGCCATGGAGCCCTTTTTGAAACAAAAGTTTTTTGTGTAGTCTCAAGAAATGTTTATATATAGTAATATATGAGTGTGTGTGTGTGTATGTATATGTATGTATGGGGATATATATATATATATATATATATATATATATATATATATATATATATGACATGGGCATCGAGTCCAACCCCTTTCTGCCATGCAGGAAAAGCACAATCAAAGCACTTCTTGAGTGGTGGAAGGGAAATAGGGATTTGGAAGCAAGCAAGGTGAGGGGAAAAGGATCTGGGCAGGAAGGACGGAGAAGGAAAAAGGCTTTTGGCAGAAAGGGAGGCAGAGGGAAAGGCTTTTAGTATGAGGTGCTGGGAGGAAAGACTTTTGGTGACAAGAGGGGTGAAAAGCTTTAGGCAGCAAAGGAGGCAGGGAAGGGAAACAGGAAGAAGGAAGAAAAGCTTGGAGGGGAGGAGGAGGAGGAAAGCCTGGAGCCACTCAGTATGATTCGCAGATCCCCATGGGCTCAGCGGAGCACACTTTGAGAACCGCTGGCTTAGACCAATACTGTATTTTGCTATGGGTAGAATCCCCAGACTTTAAGCCAACACCCCAATTCTTAAGGTCTGGCCTTTATTCCAGTAACAGACACTTTAACTACATTCTGAGTTTTTCAGATATTACGTAACTCTTTAAAAATGTACTGTTCATTATTTTCAATGCCCTGATCCACTTTAACCCAGGCTCTCCAGCAGTCCAGACCCCAGGAATTTTAGCTCCACACCACCCTCTGCCCTGGAAACATGTAAAACATGCACTAAATTATGCTTCCCCTCTTTCCCGTTTTTCCAGATGGTTGTCATGAAATATTACAGATGGCAAACAAAACAAGATTTCTTTCTTTTGTTTTATCTTTAGTTCTCTATTCCTACTATCCTTAAATTTATATGTTCCACCACTTTTATCGTAAAAGAAAGACAATTTTCTATTCTATTTTCTTCGATGTCTTTTTATTCTCAATAAAAATGAATTCAAAAAAACAAAAACAAGATATCTTCTTGAATGATACAGAAAGACCCCCCCCCCCGCCCCATTATATGACTTCATTTTGCCATGAATTTTCCCTGCTCTTGATCATCCGATTGGCTACCAGAGGTGAAGAAGCTAACACCATTTTGACATCACATGATGTAGACTCATGTAATTATATTTTCATTGTGCTTTCAGTCTTGACAAAATAAGTAGTACTGGTATCTGAAATCTAATTTTTCTTGTTTCTGTGTAATTTAATTACACTTCCAATGATTCCATTCACTTTGGAACAAAAAAAACAAATTGTCTCATTCCTTAAAATACACATTTTAGGATGTCTGAGATCACTATGATCATTCTCTAAGCACAGATTACAAATGTCTTTAATCAAATGGCTTAACGTTTCTACAGCACTTTTCATATTATACTGAGATCAACTCTACACTTTTGAGCTTTCACTTAAATATGATGGAATCCTTGACATGTCTACTGAAATCTCACTTTTGAAAAGAAGTGAAGTGACTTATTAGCATTGGGGTGTAGATAAAATTGGGATTTTTTTTAATTCATCCCTACAGGATTATTGGAAGTTCCTGATGCATGAGCCAAGTTCTCCATTAGTAAAGCATAAAAATGTATTCATTTATTAGAATTATACCCTACCTTTCTTCCAAATATCAGAAACACGAAAAATACCTGGCCTGCAGGTTTAATTTGAAGGATGGTAAATTTTCATAAGTATCCAAAGAACACTTCTCCCCACGCTGATCTTCCACCTTTGGAATAGGCTAGATTTCTCTCCCCCCCCCCCCCCCCCCCGATCCCACTGCCAAGCAAGGGAATCCCACTATAATCACTGATCAGAAATCATAACAACCAATCCCACTACATTAACTTCCTATGGTTATGGAACTCTACGTACCACTGAGATACAATTACTGAAGGCAACCACTGAGTGAAAATTAGATCCTGTTCCATTCCAAGTTCACCTGATGTTCTAACTATTGTTGAAAAATCAATCCCTTCCAAAAAGAAACATCATATATATGTAATGTGGAAGTTATATTAATCATACACACACACACACACACACACACATATATATATATATATATCTCTTCCACAGCTGCAAAGATTCAGTGGTCCAATCTTGCACAACGACTCATTTCGGAAACTGCCTGGAGTCCGGAAACTTCTAAAACATTAATCTAATCAGTTGCCAAGCACAAAAAGCCCCTTGGAGGTAAAAGGGAAATATTCCTCAGACAATAGGCTGACTCCAAATCTACTCTCCTTAAGAGTTTCACCTGAACAAAAGCACTCTGAAGCTTCTCATATGTCAGGATTCATGGATATGATTTGCTGATGATAAATAAACTAAGACAGACTCATACATGTATTACACGGGATTGGGGTGCACTGGCAGAGAGCAGCCACAGACATGCTCCAGCCCACCCAAAAGAACTTAACATTATATAATGTATATGTGAAATTGTTGGAGTTTATACATCCGGGAAACTGATCTGGTGTCCTGTTGGGAGAAAATTCCCTACAGGAGGCAAGGCAAACAGGAAAACCCCCTTTTAAAGATGCAATTACGATGAGGCTCCGGGGAACATCGAGATGTTTCAGGAATACCAGATATGAGCTGCACCTCAATAGGATTTGTATTGTTCTGTATGTTTTCCACTGAGTTGTCTATATTTACATGACCCCCCCCCCCCCCATTGTCTCCACAGTTGATTCTTCTGTATATCAACTTAAGCCTATCACAGATTATTTAGATTGCCTCAAACCATATGATTAAGCCCAAGCATGGGCAGAGCTCTGAATGGCTCCGGCTTCAAATGGACAAATAACAGCTCTTCTTTTTTCCCACCACAAAGGAAACTTCGTCCACCTCTGACATAACAGGCAGTCCCCAGACAACAAAAATTCAAATCCTGGCTTGATCATCTCTGAGCCAGTCAGAGGAGGGAGTAGGTATTTTGAATGACTGTCAAAGGGGAAAACATGGCTTGCACTGTACTGCATGATTATTGTCATTTCTTTTGAGAGGAGACTGAATCAGACATCCTTTCAGGCCTGAACATAAATTAAACCCCTGTTATTGCCTTCAAACCCAGTCTGTGAGATGCCAGATGCTGGACCTACACCACTTATTAAGCGGGCAGTTGATTTCGGATTCATAACCACTTCACAGAATATAAAGTTCACAATGTATTTCCATGGAAGTCTAGGCACAGAGTCTCTTTTGTCATCTTTCCTTCAGTTCCTAATGTCTTTGGATAGCCTCAACGTATTCTCCTCCTGCATAAAAATGCTAAAATTGTCAAGATTTCATATTTTACCTCTAGAATCTTACATTTGAGCAATAACCTGATCTACCAAGAACCACACTGGAACATCGGGATCCATGAAAAATCCATTGGCCAGTTAGGTTCTGATCTACCCAGCAATTTGGGAAATGCCATTCAGGCACTTTATATTGGAATTCGGAAAGATCAAATTCCTCAAGCATCCCTACTGGGTGACTGCCAAGAAAAACATCAGTACTGAATGTATACATCAGGCAGCCCCCAAACTTGGCTTACTTATCTTAAGCTTGCATAGATCTCCGTACATGATTAAAGCTATCGTTGAAGTCATTAATTACAAACACTGAGGATTCCATGGCATCTGTCACAAGTGCAGTCCCACAGTACAATTTCAAAAGAACCAGTCTGAGTATTTATATTCAAAGGAACATGCTCAGGCAGTTTGAAAAAAAAAAAAAAAGATTTACCGTGGTACCTAGTATTTAACATTTTCATTTTTTTTTTATTTGTTCATTAATCTGTCGAGCAATGGGAATTGTGTGGCAAAAATGCAAAAAATATTTTGTTGGGCATTGTCAACCAAATGGTTCATATTATATATTGTACTAGACATTATACATATTATCTCAACTCTAACATTCTCTGAAAAGCTGGCATTGATCCACTGGTGTCTAACACTTCCATTTCCAGAAACTCTATCCATCATGGCATGCGGAAAGGGATTGTGGGAACTACAGTCCAAATATCTAGAAAATCAAAAGTTCTCTGTCTCTGCTATAAATTATGAAAGCTATTATCACCACCAGCTTGCTACTATGCGTATATATGAGCATGACCTGAGAATAAATTCACGTCTCCTAGCAGTGTTGTCCATCAATGTGTAGCTGTGAGCGAAATGCATAAACAGTACATGGATTCACAAGTAATCTAGTAGCAAAATCCTATATATGTTTACCTGTTGGAATATACCCTAAGTATATTCCTAATACTGTAGGCTTACAGAATAATCTTTGCAGTGAGACTTCATTTATGCAATTAAAGAATATTTTGTATGTCCACATAACTTATTTTTTCCTAATTCTTCTTCTGGTTTAATAGTCATGGATTAAAAGCAATTTATTCCTTTTGAAATGAATAGGAGTATTCTGGAAGAATTGAAGAGCTATGCCTTAACTATGTTGTGAATCAAAGAAACATACTGTTTGTTCTTTGTTGAACACATACCAATAAACAGATCTTTATCATAAGAACTGAGTGTATAAATGATGTGTGCTATATTATTTTTTTACCATACACAGGAAAAATGTTCAGTGCCTGCAAGGATTTGCAATTTATCTGTTTTACAGACAAGTCTTCTGAGCTATGACACAAAAGCAATTGCATACAGAATTTGCTTCCAGTGATGAAGCAACCAGAACTTGTCCCAATCACCTCTTTTTCTCAAAGAGGATGGAAATCCATTTCCTGTTATTGTATCCTAAACCAATCCACAAGATTCAGTTAGTAAACACTGGTCCTTAGGGTTCCCATATCAAGATGTAGAAAGCCTGGAATTCATTCTGAGTTTTTGGTGTGAAATTTAAAGGTGCTATCTGAGGGCCTGTCTACACAGGCACTAAAATCTAATTTAAAGCGGCATTATGTGGCACTATGGTCTTAAAGTCAGAGCATCTACAAAGCGTGCACCCCCAATGTGGAAATTCTGGATCTAGCCATAAAATCTGCTGAAGCTGATCATTGTATATCCACTGCATAGCAGGAATCCAAGACCATAATACCGCATGCTTGTTGGAACAGAAGCATACCGAGAAAGAAACTGGATACACAGCTCAGCTGAAAGGTAAAAAAAAAAAAAACCCTCCTCCTGAGAGAAAACCATAGGAGCACCTGCTTTCCCTTTCTTGCTTTGCCCTGAATTGCTCTAACACTGATTCACTGATAACTCCTTCTTTTCAGTGCATCTCAATCGAGGAAGTCGGAAAAATTATGATTCCTTGGATCAGATCAGTCTGCACTCAGAGATCTTTGTGGCCACCATCCTAGCTTCAAACTGCCTTCACAGCAAACTGGTTCTCTTTAATCCACATCCAGATTAAATGGCTGTGTAAAAGCTGTCTAAAGTAGCCCATTTTAAGGATAAGTTTAGCATCTTGGTTCAGCTCATATTAAAGCTATGTTTCAGAGGAATAAACATAACCACCTCTGTTGTATTCAGTGCCCCCACAAAAAAACAGATAAAATTGATGGGGTTCTGAAAATTGACAGACAAATTGAAGGTGCATACACCTATGTATTGATCCAATATCAGGTATTTGGACCTATATACATCTAAACCATGTTATTTAAATTTTGACTGAACCATTTGGAATAGCTAGTCCTCTGTTGCTTGATTAAGGAGCAGGTTCACTATTTGTTTCTTAATACTGGGAATGAAGTCTGCAACATGGAGTGGTTTATGTGCAAATCATCTGTTTTGTCACTGAGCCAAGGCCTTGCTTATGTCTCATTACTGTTGGCATTGTCACCTAATAGTTTGTTTTGTTTTGTTTATTCTACTATTTCTATGGTTTATATTTGGACTGGAGTGTATTGAAGACCATATAAAGAAGAAATGTGAAAGAATTTTTAAAACCAATAACAGCCAAAAAAAGTGATCAGATTTAGGATGGTATTCATTTATGTATTTCACTAAAAAAATCTACCTTTTCTTTTTATTTTTTCTCAATGGGAAGACTGAACATTATTTTTATAGATCTTAATTCTATTTGTATCAACAGCTAAACAAAAGATCTGAGAAGCTGTTCCCTGTTGAACTATCATAAACAACATTACCCGAATAATAGAACAGCTCAGTCAAAAAAGAACGAACTGCCTGGATTAACAAACTGTTGAATGATTGACGTGGTTACCTGGCAATCGATCAAAGAGTCTTTTCTTATAAAACAATGGAAGCCTAAAAATAGCTAATAAATATGAGAGCTTGATTATAGTATCTTTGCTGTGAAAAGTTTCTTCTCTACAAGAATACTATATATGTGGAAACCAAAAAGGTAGAGTAAGACTTTCAGTGATTATGAGTTTTTCATCTCTTATGACAATATAAATGAAATGATGACATTTTTGACAGCGTGCTCTGTTGTTCAGCTCTCCATCTCCATGAGTCAAAAACTTCATTGCACAATAAAATTCCAGTGTCCTAGAATACTTTCACCCCAATTTAGCCATGGAGCCCCATGTCACCCATCAGACAATGCAGGCTCACTTCTGGTGGGGCTCCATGGCTCGACCAGGGTGCAAGCATCCAAACTGCTATGCTGGCAATATGGAAGCCTTCCCATTTTCCATTAGGAATAACGGGGATAGCATGGAGGGAAGACGTACGGCGACAATTCCCCACATTGATGGGGAAGCATTGCTGCCGGCTAGGCAGGGAACGACGTGCTGGGATTGCCCCGCTGATTTGCTACAAAGGCTGATGAATTGGCACAGGGGACCTCATCAATGTGATGAGGTCCTAAGATAAGAAGCTATATTTAAAAACAATAGGCTTTAATAAAGCTGGATGATTAACACCATCCCCTCCACCTGCTATGTCACATCTACAGTGAGGCTGGGAGATGTAGAATCTCAGATGCAATGGATCTTGCTTCAAATCCAAAAGCCAAAACCAAGATCACCACAACATCTATTATAGAACTCCAATATGCCGATGACAACGTAGTCTGTGCACATTCAGAAGAAGACCTACAAGCCACTCTAAACACCTTCGCAGAAGCATACGAGAAGCTCAGCCTCTCACTGGACATCGAGAAAACCAAAGTGCTCTTCCAACAGGCACCAGCTAATCCCTCTGCAATGTCAAGAATACAACTTAATGGTGTAACATTAGAAAACGTTGACCATTTCCGCTACCTTTTCCGCAGCCACCTCTCCACAAAAGTCAACATTGACACTGAAATACAACACCGCCTGAGCTCTGCAAGCACAGCATTTTTCAGAATGAAGCAGAGAGTGTTTGATGACCGGGACATCTGTAGAGATACCAAAGTGCTTGTTTATAAAGCCATTGTCCTCCCAACCCTGCTCTACGCCTGCGAAACGTGGACAGTCTACAGACATCACACCAAACTCCTGGAGCGTTTCCATCAGCGTTGCCTCAGAAAAATCCTGAAAATCTCTTGGGAAGACAGGCGGACAAATGTCAGCGTGCTGGAAGAAGCAAAGACCACCAGCATTGAAGCGATGCTCCTACACCATCAACTCCGCTGGACTGGCCATGTTGTCCGAACGCCCGATCACCGTCTCCCAAAGCAGTTGCTCTACTCCGAACTCAAGAACGGGAAACGTAATGTTGGTGGGCAGGAAAAGAGATTTAAAGATGGGCTTAAAGCCAACCTTAAAAACTGTGGCATAGACACAGAGAACTGGGAAGCCCTGGCCCTTGAGCACTCTAATAGGAGGTCAGCTGTGACCAGCAGTGCTGTGGAGTTCGAAGAGGCACGAATGGAGGGCTTAAGGGAGAAACGTGCCAAGAGGAAGGAGCATCAAGCCAACCCTGACCGGGACCGCCTTCCACCTGGAAACCAATGTCCTCACTGCGGGAGAACAAGCAGATCAAGTATAGGTCTCTTTAGCCATCTACGGATCCATCCCCAAGACACTATAATTGGAGGACCATCATCCTCGGCCTACGAGGGATCGCCTAGTAAGTAGCTTCAAATCCATAACAGTGTTGTCTTCAAAGATTAAAGGATCTTTAAGGCAAAGGGTACATTGGGATCTATTAGCAGATATCTATATAATTTTCAGTAATTCAACAAAACTGTTCATGTCCCAATTTTATGAAAGTAGCAAGAGTTACAAGATTTCTTTAAAGATTACAATAGTGAAAATCACTGCTTCTGGAAAAAACATAAGTGGATTTTTGTCTAAATGTACTTGTTACTAACCAGAAATTTCTGAGCTGAACATGTTCCTAGAGACGCTCTATTCCTTCAGTAGCACTAGTCAACCTTTATAATTCAAGTAATTTAGTACTAACTGTGATGATACCCAGGACATGTTTGTTTCAGTTCTCAAATTGGATTGTGTTTCTTCCAAACCAATACACAGCTTCTCAGAATCACTGTAAGAACTAGCAATTTTTCCCCTTCCTGTAAAAGATTGAACCAGAATTTCCCTCCTCTCTGTTTTACGAAATACCTGATTTATAACCTAAATTTGTGGTTAGACAGTACAGATATATCTTAGCTTGCACTTGCATTGTCCTTTATTATTATCTAACACACATAAACAACATTTTCTACTTGCATGGGAGCAGAGAGCAGGCATGTTTCCCTTCTGCCTTTTATTGTGTTACCAAGGACACTTGTGATACAGTCCAATCCAATTAACAAAGATCAATCACACTTACTCTTGTATAAGCACCCAGAGGGTCACAGTCCTAATCTCAAAACATTAGCTTTCCATTCCTAGATCACCTCATAAACTCTTCTTCCCATTTACCCCAGTCAAACTATTGCTTTTAACACCAATCACCCAATTTCGCCACAAAGAATAATAAGAATGCCTTTTACAGTGGCTTCAAAGAAAGGTAATGAGACTTAGGTTTGTTTACTTGGTAACATTTCTATTGGTTGTCCAATCTTTCATATGAAAAATATCCAAAGACGTGTATTGGACAATAAAAATGCTAAAATAGAAAATAAAGGAATCCACACACCCCATACAAATGCACACATACCATAAAATTTAGAAATCAGCAATAAAGTTTCACAAAGACTAGAATCATTTAAACCTTGTCTGGCAAAGAGTGAGCAAACATGAACCCCTTCACTAAGCATTATTCTATCCCATACTCCACCCATAAATGGAATGAAGTCAGCTTTTCATGAAAAATTTTCCTTTTTTTCATCTCATTGAATCTATGCCCTTCATTGTGATGGTTTTCATCTCATTGAGCATACGTCCTTCATCATGATGTATTTACAGAAGGTACTGACATGGTAAAGTAGGAGAAAGAATGTGTTTGCCTCCACTGCTTCCTACCACTACTGTCCTAATGCAGTCCTTCCTGCCATCTATATGTGCACAGAGAGCACAATGAGTACAAATGTTTGCAAATAAATGATCTGTCATCAGCCACTGTAGGACATTTGCTGAACATAGCTGTCAAGGTAGAACTCCATGAAAGACATAATGCTGGACATAGGGCAGGCTTTGACTTCATCTTCATAATATGATCACATGTAGGTGAGTAGTTTGTGACAGGTGCTCTTGTCTATTACACACATGCCAAACTCAAGGACCATGGACCAAATCTCACCCCACCATGTCATTACATGTGGCCAGTGAGGTACAGACCCATTTCAGAGATTGTAGCATTTTGAATGGTCGTGCTTGCATTTTGTTTTGTATTTGTTGTTATTTTCAGAACATGATCAAAGAATAAGGATGGTGCATAGCATAGTGTCTTAAGTTATTTAACAATATGTTAAGGAATACAAGGGGTGTTCATTAAAGATTTTCCCTGACCCACTTCCTGTGGACTGAGAGCAATGAAACAAGGCACAGATACTAGTCCTTCTCTACATAGGTGCCACCTCGGGACACACACTTCTTCCATCTTTTTAAGCAGCTGTATACAGCTTGTAGAAGTCGATAGGTTGCTCCAAAAGCCACGTTATGACTTTGAAAATCAGAGTCTCATCACCTGAAAAATGCTTGCCCTTCAAAAAAAGCTTCATTCTTGGAAAGAGGTGGAAGTCCCATGGTGTGAGGTCATGTGAATAAGGGGGATGTGGTAGAATTTCAAAGCCACAGGAACATAATTCCATTTGGGCAACATGTGAGTTGTGAACTGGTGCATTGTCTTGCAGAGGGCTTTGGTGAGCATGCCACATCTCTTGGTTTTGATGGCCTCCCACAATTTTGGCAGCAGTGAAGCATAGTATGGCCCAGTGATCATGGTACCCTTTGCTAGGAATCCATCAATACTATTCCGTGCTGGTCCCAACTTCTGTGAGCATGACCTTGCCTGCTGAGAGTTGGGCATGTGCCTTCTTTGGAGGCAGTGACATTTCACTTCTGAGAAGGTGGAATCCAGGATTTCTGTGTTTTATGCCTTCATTCTTTAATCTTGGATCAAAGTAACCATAACCAACAGTAAAGCAAACCGTCAGTAACAATTGAAGGTGTGTCATCTCCACTCATGACCTCTGCCTCTTTATGGTATTTCAATTCCCATTAACAATTTGACAAAAAGCTACCAGTCTTCAGCAGTTTCCCAGTGACAAAGGACTCTTGCCACACCCTGGACTCTACTCAGATATATATTCTTTCCTTTCCTTTCTTAGTTTATCCATACCTCACAACCTCTGAGGATGCCTGCCATAGATGTGGGCGAAACATCAGGAGAGAATACTTCTGGAAGATGGCCACACAGCCCGAAAGACATACAACAACCCTTCAGCAGTTTGTTGAAATGTTTGCACACAACAACCCAATTATTCAGATTAATCCGATACCCATAACACCAGATAGATTTTACACCAGTTCAACTTTCATGGCTCTTTCCCCCATTGTATCCTGGAATTGTAGATGTTATAAGTAAAGGAAGTCACGTTGGAGACCTCTCCTCTATCACAGAACTATGATTTCACAACACCTTGCAAAAATTGAATTTCCACGAAAGCAGTTTAAGGCTGTGTGAAGTATGTTCTGTTCTTGTGAGACCAATAAAATTACCAGTACACTGAAATGCTTCTCTTTTTTTCTGAATGTTCTCTGGAATTTTACCCCACCTTCCTTTTTCTCACCATCTATTACCATAGCATCTTGCTAGCAACAGAAATCAAGTCAACTCATACACTCTTCATGTCTTTCTGACTGGTTTGTATCTGCAAAATCTTGTTCATGTGTTTTCTAAAATGCTGTGTTCATACCTTTGGGGAAAACAAGTAATCACTGGTTCCACAAAAAAACAATCAGCAGTAACACTACTGACTTTACAGGGATGAACCCAGCAAGGGAGTTTAGGAAATGAAAGGGAGACATCAATCTTATCTCTGTTATAGTAAATTGTCCACCAGAATAAAGCAAACTCAGCCTTTGGAGGTTTTCTCTAAAGGAAAGCTTACAGATAAGAGGGTGTGACCTCCAATGTGGCATCAGGGATAGAATGTTAGACTTGAGAGATACAAGATTCTAGACTCCACTGATCCATGAAACTCATTCTCTTTCAACCGGCCCACTTTGAGACTGAGAGTAAGAAGTTTGTAGCACAAGCTTTGATAGATTCAGGCCGCATCTGCATTGCAAAATTAATACAGGTTGACACCATTTTAATTGCCATGGCTATTTTTAACTGCTTTATGTTTTATTCTATTGTATTGTTGTTTCTTGGCACTGAATTTTGCCAGATTTGTAAGCTGCCTTGAGTCCTCTCGGGTGAGAAAGGCGGCATAGAAATGATGGAAATAAATACATAAATAAATAAATGCTATGGAATCATAGGAGTTGTAGTTTAGTGAAGTACCAGCACTCTTTGGCAGAAAGGCTAAAAATCTTGTTAACTGCAACTCCATAGTATTGAGCTATGGCAATTAAAGTGGTGTCAAACTCCAATAATTCTACAGTGTAGATGCATCCTTGGTCTATGTCATCAGATGCATGAAGTAAATTATCTGTGAACAGACATTTATACAAATGGATAGTTGGGAAGCATGTGACCAATAAATGATGTGCAAAACATATGGGTATTGTGATGGGGTGACAAGTTTTCAACGATAGTCATAAGGAGTAGTTAGAGGACAAAGTTAGAACACTGGAAAGACATGATGTCATCATCATTATTAGGTAAGATTATGAATAGGGGAGGAAGTTTTTGATATGGGCTCAGGACCAGATGATTTATTTATCATATCAGAAGCAAACCGAGGGGACAGTTGTAATATATTTAAAAACACAAACAAAGTTAAAAACTTGGCATTATACTAAATATCCTTTGATCAGTAGCTGGTCACTTGGGAGTGCCCCTGGTGTTGCTTTTAGGAGGTCCTCTATTGTGCATGTGTCAGGGCTCAGACTGCATTGCAATAGGTGGTCTGTTGTTTGCCCTTCTCCACACTCACATGTCATGGACTCCACTTTGTGGCCCCATTTCTTAAGGTTAGCTCTGCATCTGGTGGTGCAAGAGCACAATATGTTCAGCACCTTCCTAGTCTCCCCGTCTTCTGTGTGCTCATTCGGTATCAGCCATGCTTGAGATTCTGAGTTTTAGCCTGCCACTTTTGGACTCTCACTTGCTGAGGTGTTCCTGCTAGTATCTCTGTAGATCTTAGAAAACTAATTTTTGATTTAAGGCATTGGTGTGCTGGCTGACATCAGAACAGGGGATGGGCCAGAGATATCACTGTCTTGGCCCTTTCATTATTGGCTGCTACTTCCTGGCGGATGTCAGGTGGTGCAATACCAGCTAAACAACATAGCAGCTAAACAATGTAACAATGTGATAATGTAGCAAGAGTGGTACCTATTGCTAGGTTGGCAGAAGCTGGGGCTAACAGTGGTCGCTCATTCTGTTCCCCTGATTCAAACCTGAGACCCTTTGGTCCACAAGTTCAGCAGCTCAGCGCTTTAACATGCTGCACCACCGGGGGCTCCCATGCGCAAAGTTACCATCTCTGAAAATCTCTCTCAGAAGCAATTCCTCTTAAAGCAGAAATCAAGGCCTCTTTCCGTTGGAAGTTTGTCCAAAACTTTTTCTAATCAACAATCATCTGCTTTGCCTCAAAAGCTCCCTTTCTTTTCTCTGTTGACATCTAGCTTTCTTTCTGTCAACCTCATTAGTCTTATCACAACTGAAATGCCCATTTGGCCTGGGAAAGTTCAACCTAGACTCTCCCATGGAATGAGGTTCAAGCTGCCTGCCTGAAACCATTGTGTGCCTGTTCCTAGAATCCTCAGGGGCAGCAACCTCCCCTAACTCTGGCTGTCCAGGGACAGCAGTCTCATCTGGCTGCATGGGAATCCTAGGCCCCAACCCAAAATCTTCTGACAGGTCAGGTACAGGTACAATCATAGGCTGAACAGGCCCAACCCAAGGCTCACAAGACTCACCCGACAGCTCAGGTGCAGGCTGGGCTACAACAAAAGATAAAGGTAAAGGTTTCCCCTTGACATTAAGTCTAGTTGTGTCCGACTCTGGGGATGGTGTTCATCTCCATTTCTAAGCCGAAACAACTGTGTTGTCCATAGACACCTTCAAGGTCGTGTGGCCGTTTGTAAAGGTTTAGGGTTCAAAAATATAATCCTCCTTCAGTAATGAGCTGGACACAAGCCTCCATAGCAGAACAAGATTTCCAGTACAATAATTCTTGTGGTGCAAGCTCATTGTGTTAGATATCCATCAGAACGTTTTAATACAAACTATTGGTGAAGAACATGTCCATTTTCCCTTTCTGATATTATTTGTATTGTTCATACATAATAGCCAGAAAGTTACTAATATGTTTGAATAATGTCTAATGACAGAACCAAATAATTATATTCTTATTCCTTTCAAAAATAATATCTTACAGTATTGTCCAACAGATGTCTACTTAGAAAGAAATCCCTATTGAGTTAAAAAATCTAAGTTAGCTGTGTTTCAGTTACTTGGAAGTAAGGGTCACAAAACTCAGACTGCATCTGCACAGGGTTGTTCTATTGCAACCAAATTCTATGCATGCTGGTATATTTCTCTAGGTCTGCTATCAGGGAATAGCAAGAAGAATGGCAGCTTTGTCACTTCTGCTTTTACATCAGAAAGTTAAAAAAAAGATGAGCAGATCTGTGCTCAAATCCCTCAAAGCTTCTATTGTAACCTCTCTACATGAGCAAGTAAAGATTTTCCAATAGAAAACAACTGAACCCAAGATATTTTGCTACCTGTGGTCAAGCAGAAAATGGTGCACTGTGATGATGGGTCTACCCCCCATCCTTTTTGGTACCTGAAGCAGGCAGAGCTAAAAATATATCTTTTACATTTGAGATTTTGTTATTGTCGTATGCTTTAGACTGGTATTGAAATTTTACTGAAATATAATTGGTTTATTTCTTATACCCCTCCCATCCTCAGTATAAATGTAAAAATTAATGTAAAGAATTGTTGAATCAATAATGATGTGGAAAATATTGAATTGCCAATTAAGAAACCCCCAGCTTTGTCAATGTAAAGAAAGATCATTGGGGAAAGAAGTTTATTCTTCAAATGAGTGCCAAAATACTTGTGACTATCTTATAGAAATGGAAATGTATTTGTCTACAATAATAATTTCAGCTTTCAAAAAATGAACACAGAGGAGAAGGAATGCAATTAATTCAGAAGCAGAAAAGGAACAGCAGTTTATCTGTGATCTGATCAAAAAGACAATATGGTAACCCTGTCCTCACTAGCTGCAACAAATAAACTGAAATGTTTATTTTAAAATAAGTGAAAACATATTGGTTGCCATCCCATTTTTAAGGGAAGAAATAACTAAGGAATGCATTCTTGCTGGGTTTTGCTATTTAAGGACTTCATCAGATTACACTGGGAAGTGTTCAGAAGTGTTCAGAAGAGGCAAGTTCAGTCTTAACTCCATTCTGTAATAAAAAAAGAAGTTTTTTCCTACCTTGGGATCAAACTGTTTAGTGCACTCAATTGTCTTGCATGTTTTTCAATGAAGAGGTTTTCACACTGCAGACATTTGGCCCCGCTCACCATCCCTCTCGGTGCTTTTTGGTACTTCAACTCCCACAATTCCCAAAAGCAGAGAGGAAGAGAGAGAGAGAATGGGTGGGACGGAGAGAATCCCATTTGGAAGGGCAGAAGCAAGCAGAGGCTCAGCTGGTGTTTTGGATTACAACTCCCACAATTCCCAAAAGCAGAGAGGGAGAGAAGGGAGAAAAGGGGTGGGAGGCAGGGAATCCCATTTGGAAAGGCAACAGCACTGGCCCTCCCAACAGAAATCACAGACAAATCATGGGAGGAAGGAAAAAGGTATCCTAAAAGGCTTTTTTTTTCTAAGTAGAAATGTTATGAGGTAGCTTCCAACCCTATGATTCTATTATTCATTCAGCAATGGATTCAGTGGGGGCCCTTCTACGCAGCCCTATATCCCAGAATATCAAGGCAGAAAATCCCACAATATCTGCTTTGAACTGGGTTATCTGAGTCCACCTCAGATAATGTGGGATTTTCTGCCTTGATATTCTGGGATATAGCACTGTGTGGAAGGGCCCTGGGTTTATTCTAGTTGGGACCAAGTGACAGGAGTTAAACTGTTAAATTTTTAAATCTGGATTCTTACATATGGAGAGCTTTCTAGTTATCAGAGGTGTTTTGAGCGGGTGTTCCTGCATAACAGAAGGTTGGGCTGGATGGCCTTGTGGTCTCTTCCTACTTGATGATTCTATGATTTCTATGATCTAGTACAGAGTTATGATTTTACCACCAAAGTAGGATTTGCAAGATCCAGTCTCAAGCCCCAGTGAACCATGACACCTATTGAGTGACCATGAGGCAGAAATGCCATCTCACCATTTGACCAACCTCACCCGTGTAAATATAGGGCATAACCTCACAGAGTAGCAGATGAAAAGCCATTTTCACCATTTTGAACACCTTGGAGCAGGGGTCTTTGAACTTTTTAAGCTGATGCCACTCAAACAGTTGGAAGGCAAACTATAGTTTCAAAAAACATGAATGAATTCTTATGCACATGACACATATCTTATTTGTTGTGCAAAAACATGAAAGAACAACACAATGTTTAAAATGAAGAACAATTTTACCCAATATAAGCTTACCAGTATTTCATTGGAAAGTGTTGGCCTGGTTTCAGCTGATGAGGTCGTCAGATTAGTTAGAATTTTTGTTGCTGTGTGCCTTCAAGTCATTTCAAACTTAGGACAACCCTAAGTCTAAATGACCTTAGAGAGCCCATTCACCTTAGTTTGGGGGTCCTTACCTTGAATGAATTGTGATGAACAAATTAAAGTGAGTCAAATAACTTTCATTTAAAAGGAAAGATTTCTATATTTTCCTTTAAGCCAAGTTGGGGAATCTCATGGGGATCCGGATCTGGACAGATTTAGCTCCATTTCAGTACATAGTCTGATGAGACCAAAAACTAAAACCTGTACATACAACAGAACCCTTGTTCACTTTGACTGTATAGTCTTTATTTTTGGCCCACTTCCCTTACATGCACTGCATTTTCCTCATTGTCAATGCCTGTTGGGAGTTCTGGGCATACTTGTATTCAATTTAATTGTTACAATTCATGTGCATTTTGAAATGAAGTCACTGTTGCTTTTTGTCATTGCATATTGTGTTATTCAATACACACCACAGCTTACATGCTACGCTTCATCTACATAGCTCTGCCACTAAAACTGCTATTTTTGTTGTACTAAGCTAGAGCATGTGCATTTTGAAAAGGTACAAGCTGCGTCTGCCTGGTATTTTACCTTTTCCAGCTGCTTTGATATCACTTTGATCAAACTTATTTTAGAACTGATTAGAATATTAAGCTTCAGGCACAGTCAAAAGCTAGACAACATCTTCTTAAAAGATAACATTTAATAGTTTGGCTTTTTCAAAAAGAGAGGAAAATGGTAACATGTATCCCTACTCTTTGGTGTGTGTCTGCATTGCCTTGAAGAAGTATTCACTCCCCTTAGCCTTGTTGTTAAAACCTGGAACTGAAATGGATTTTGATGGCATTGCTAAAATCTGATGTGCATAAGATACTGAATGCTGGGAGAGTGTGAAATATTTTTATTTAAATTTAAAGAAGGTAGAAGATGCAACAAGGGGATCGGCTACTCCTGATCTAATCTTAACAAATGTGGAAAACCTGATCAATACAGTCGAAGTGGTCAGATCCTTAGGGGCAAGTGACCATGTGCTCCTGCAGTTTGCTATAGAAAGGAAGGCTGAAACTAAGACAAGTCAAACATGCATTCTGGACTTTAAGAGAGCTGACTTCCAAAAAATGAAGGAAATACTGAGTGGCATTCCATGGACGCCAATATTAAAAGACAAGGGAGTTAAGGATGGATGGGAGTTTTTTAAAAGTGAAATACTGAAGGCGCAAATGCAAACAGTGCCAACAAATAAAAAAAAAATATGACAAGTGCGAAGAAGCCAGAATGGATGTCCAAAGAACTTCTAACCAGGCTAAGACTCAAAAGAGACATGCACAAGAAGTGGAAAATGGGAGAAATCACCAAAGAAGAATTCAAACTTATAGCCAACTCCTGTAGGGAAAAGGTTCACAAGGCTAAAGCGCAAAATGAGCTCAGGCTTGCCAGGGACATTAAAAACATCAACCAACATTTTTGCCTATGTTGGTAGAAAAAGGAAGAACAAGGAAGCAATAGGGCCTCTGCGAGGAAAAGATGGGGTGATGGTGACAGGGGACAAGGAAAAGGCAGAACTACTTAATGTCTTCTTTGCCTCAGTCTTCTCACAAAAAGAAAGCCATCTTCAACCTCAGCAACATGAAATGGACAAAGGATTAGGGGAAATCCAACCCTAAACAGGGAAACAAATTGTCCAGGAACACCTGGCCTCTCTAAACGAATTCAAGTCCCCAGGGCCAGATCAGCTACATCCAAGAATATTGAAGGAACTAGCCGAGGTTATTTCAGAACCACTGCCAATTATCTTCGAGAGTTCTTGGAGAACAGGAGAAGTCCCAGCAGATTGGAGGAGGGCGAATGTGGTCCCTATCTTCAAGAAGGGAAAAAAGAATGACTCAAACAATTACCGTCCGGTCAGCCTCACGTCAATACCAGGCAAGATTCTGGAAAAGATCATTAAGGAAGTGGTCTGCAAACATCTAGAAACAAATGCAGTCATTGCTAATAGCCAACATGGATTTACCAAAACCAAGTCATGCCAGACTAATCTGATCTCTTTTTTCGATAGAGTTACGAGTTGGGTTAATACATGTTGCGCATAAGCAAATATCAGTCAGGTCCAAAACAATAGACACACAAACAAGAGGAAAAAGGAACAAAAATCTTTACCCTTGTCAGCAGAGTTGCAAAATCAAAAATGAAGTAAGCTCAACAACCTTACACAGTTCTTCATAGCAAATAGCATTGCTGGTCAGTCATTGCACATTCAGCATAACCATCACCAACTGTATTCTAAAAACTCATACAGTTATACCCCACCGGGTGTGGTCCAAGCTTGCTTGCTGACCTACATCAGCAGCTGTTCATAATAATTAACACCATAAGGTTTTTTTTAACACACACATATATATCTGATCCTTTTACTACTTACTGTAACAGGGAACTCTGTGGATGTAGCCTAACTGGATTTCAGTAAGGCGTTCGATAAAGTCCCCCACGACCTTCTGGCAAACAAACTAGTAAAATGTGGGCTAGACAAAACTACAATTAGGTGGATCTGTAATTGGCTAAGCGAACGAACCCAAAGGGTGCTCACCAATGCGTCGTCTTCATCATGGAAAGAAGTCACGAGTGGAGTGCCGCAGGGTTCCGTCCTGGGCCCGGTTCTGTTCAACATCTTTATTAACGACTTTAACGAAGGGTTAGAAGGCACGATCATCAAGTTTGCAGATGACACCAAACTGGGAGGGATAGCTAACACTCCAGAAGACAGGAGCAGAATTCAAAATGATCTTAACAGACAAGAGAGATGGGCCGAAACTAACAAAATGAAGTTCAACAGGGACAACTGCAAGATACTTCACTTCGGCAGAAAAAATGGAGTGCAAAGATACAGAATGGGGGACGCCTGGCTCGACAGCAGTACATGTGAAAAAGATCTTGGAGTCCTCGTGGACAACAAGTTAAACATGAGCCTACAATGTGATGCAGCTGCTAAAAAAGCCAACGGGATTCTGGCCTGCATAAATAGGGGTATAGCATCTAGATCCAGGGAAGTCATGTCCCCCCTCTACTCTGCCTTGGTCAGACCACACCTGGAATACTGTGTCCAATTCTGATAAAATTGGCAGTGGTGGTTGTGCAAGTATTTACTTCCTTTGCTATAATATACCTAAATACTTTCTAATGCAAACCACTGCTTGTAGAAGTTGCACCTTCAGGTTAAACATACTTTTATGGAGAGACTGTACATTAATGGAGAGCTAAGCAAAAGCATTATGAAGACTAAGACTGGATCTACACTGCCAGATAATCCTGTTGGTGAATCCAGATTTTCTGTTTTGTACTGGATTATATGAGTCTACACTGCCATATAATCCAGGTCAAAGCAGATAATCTGGATTCAGAAACTGGGGGCCCTTCCAGACAGGCCCTGGGTTTTCTGCTTTAACATGGATTATATGAGTCCCCACTGCCAGATAATCTGGGATAAACAGAAAACCTGGAATCAGATCCTGAGATATTGGGCCTGTCTGGAACGACCCTGTATTATATGACAATATAGATGGGACCCATGGAGCTACTAAATTCTGGGATAAAATTGTTCAGAAGCACCAGTTACTTTTTAAAAGACTCAAACTATAGAAACTCCCACAGAGCATCATTAAATTCATTATTACAAAATAGAATATTTCAGCTCGGTATAGAGGAGACTGTTCACAAAATTCAGCAATTAGGTAGAGAGAAACAACCAGAAGCCAATGGCAATGATGGAGTTGGGATGATTCACAGCTGAGAAAGGAGAAACTATCCATGGGACAACTGTCTGCTGGATGTTCCCCAAAGTTAGGCTTCATGGAAGAATGCAAGAAAAAAGCCATTGTCAAAATAAAAAGATGTTTATTTATGACTTGTAGGAGATACAGCAAACAATGCGGGGAAAGGTTTTTGGGTTTTTTGCGAGTGTCAGGAGCAATTTGAGAAACTACAAGTGAGGTGAAATCTTCTGAATAGGAGCACAGAGAAAAGAGCAAATATCACAGGAGTGTTCCCTATGCTAAACAAGATGACAGACAGACAGACAGACAGACAGACAGACAGATAGGCTGGAGTTATACTTTAAAAATGTACCCATTCTGACTTACATATAAATTCAGTCTAAAAACAAACCTACAGAACCCATTTTTTTCCTAGCCTGTAGACTGCCTGTATTGGCTCAAAGAGGCAAAAGCTTATATGGGTTTATTTATATAGATTTAACTTTTGCTCCATATTTCTTTTACCTTCCCGGTGTTCAGTATGTACATTGTGGTCACCCTAGATACATCATGAATTTTGGAGAAATGCCTTCTAAATATGAACTGATAGTTATGTTTGATTGCTGTGTTATAATGAATTGTTTGCAAATAATCACATTAAAACTGTTGCATTTGTGGGTATTTTACAAAGTGTGTGAGTTTGTAAAATATTTCTACGAATCATAGCATCCATGGAGTTTTAGGTCTTGGTAGAAAATAGGATGTCAACTGTTTTCCTGGCTGTTGCTCTTATGCCTTTAACAGCAGGTTAAATTTTAGACAGTTGACAATGATGCTTATCTCTCTGCAGTGCAAAGCGTCACAGTGGGAAAGTATATGTTCTGACATGGTTTCTTAAAAGGATTTCAAGTAGTCATGCTGAGAAGGGACTGTCAGTCATAGGGAAAAATATTGTATTAGATAGATCAATGGATTTACTTGGTGTAATGTTAAGTTCATCTGCAGATTTCAGCTCATCTGACTGTGAAAAGGAGAAGAAGAGAAGCCATTTTTCTTCCGGGTTAGTTGGCAACCCTGCAATAAAGCCACATATTATCATATAGCTTTCTCAATTAGACCTGATGGGCATGAATACAAATCAGAGAGAGACACTTTCCATGTATGTGGTTGTATTCGGTTGTTTTAATTTGCACTCTGCTCTGAAGTCATTAATGTGGTTAAGTATGAAAAGTTAATAAACAGATATCTTTTGATGATGTCATCATAAAGTTAAGCATGATTATACAAAGTAAAGAAGATGATAGGTTCATAAAAACATTTCAAAGCTTGGTGAAAATAAGTAACTTAATACATTATTTTTATACTGCTCATCATTTTCATTGCATTTTAAGGAGACCCCCCCTTAGAACTGACATGAGAACTGCATAAAACCCATGTCATTATTAGTTTGTGTTTGAATTATACAAATTCAGCATCTCAATCATTGCACTTTTATCTACAAGTATGTTTCAGTCTTGGTACCATTTTATAGTAATTATAAAGCAATGTTTAAACTGTTGAACTTGGAACAGAGAAATACAAGTTCAAATCCCAACTTGATTATGGAATTTATCCTGTGACCTTAGGCCATCACTAACTCTCCATCAAATCTACTGTACGAAGTTGCTGTGTTGATTAAAACAAAACAGAAATTGGTAAAAGTATAAATGTATACATAGTATACAGTGTTCCCTCACTTATTGTGGGGGTTACGTTCCAAGACCACCCGCAATAAGTGAATATCCGCGAAGTAGGGGTGCTATATTTATTTTAATATTTACACATTATATTAGTAGTTAGGTGGCCTTTCTCCCCTTTGCAATCCTTCTTCCTGTGCTTCTTCTTGGTGGCCTCCTCTCCAGAGCCTGCCAGTTTCCCATTTGCACATGCGCCTCCATTCAGAAAAACTGGCACCTCCTGCGCATGCGCCACCGTTCAGAAAAAACCGCAAAGCAGCAAGGGAGCAAAAAGCGAACCGCAAAATAGGGAGGGAACACTGTACAAAGTGTAAATCAGTTAAAATAATAGCTTTGTTTTCCCTGTCTCCAGATCCATGCAGATATCTTCCAGTAGGCTTTAACTTTCCAGTAGCAACCTTTAACCCTCTGGATGTTTTAGCCCACAGTTTCCATGATCCTTTGCTATTGATCATGCTGAGTGAGGTTGCTAGAGATATAAACTTCAGCATTAGAAGGTCAAAGGTTCCAAGCCCTCTTTGAGTTGGTCCATTTATTTATAGATTAGGACTTTACCTTTCTGACTGCATTTTTAAGAATCCTCTTGCTGGTAAGGCTATGGAGATTTGGAGGGCAGTTTCAGACAGCACCAAATTGTGGGGTTTAGTCAGGGGCAAAAAAAGGACCTGAGAACAGGTCCTGATACAGACCTGTTAGTCCTGGGATTTCTACCTCCATCGTCCACACTTCCTGCTTTGTCCTGGGATTTCACAGCCCCCAAGATGGTCGCTGTGGGACATTTGCTGAAAATTTCAGCATTTTTAAAAGAAACTTAGGATACAAATATGCTAATATGTGAATAATAAGTTCTATTCCTGGCTCATAGAGACTGCACAGCCATCTGTGAAGACAGGTTTGGCTATACACTTGTGCTTGGGAACTACGGAGTGATGTTCCTGGGTTGTACATATCTGTTCCTCATTGCTTTTATTATAAAAACATAGGGAAAGTTGATTACATGGCAAAACTTTTGTTTATGTGTCAGAAACTTCATTTAAAGTGTGGAAGATAAAGTTTCTCTTGCCAGGATAAAGTTTTCGCCCTCTAGTCAACTGTTGCTATGGTTTTAGGATACACTCCATCAAGAACTGACATGTATAACCCAGGAACAAACCAACATAAAAAATCCTGTATTTTCTGAGTTTAGGAACATACAGAGATTCGAATAACAGCATTTCCGGCCAGAACAAGGATATTCCCATAACTGAAAATCTCGTGTGTTTATTACTTTGTTGCAATTACTCCCATGTTTTCAAGATATGTCATTTGGCCAGCCTCCATTTTGAACCAGGAGCTCCTGGAATAAAGGTACTGTGAGAATGGGTCCTGAAAGACATCCTTTTGCAAAGTAAGATGATCATGTTCTGTTCATTATTTATTTATTATGTGTTTAGTTTTGTATATTTTATTTTCTACTTCACATTTTGACACCAATCGGCATGTAATATTGGTCACTGAACTGAAAAGAATTGCCACTAGAGGTGAAGTATATGACAAATGTCAATGAACTCTTGTGAAACTCTTGATCTATCTAAGTTCAAATGAATCCTGTCCAAGGTTTGTGTTAAGAGGGTGTCCCACAAAAATGTTTCCTCACCTTGTTGTAGGCCAGACCTGGTTCTTTTTCATGTCTTCCCAGTCAAATTAATTTCAGCAAGCATAGCCACACATGAATATTGATAGCTATAAAATCCCATACAATACATCCATCTATCAAGGAGGCAGCACAATAAATATCAATAGGCATACTTCACTTAACGAAGTCTCTAAATAAGGAGTTACCTTTTTACAAAAAGACGTTATCACACAAAACTCCTAAAATGAGTCCTACTATTATGGGGCCGCAATGGCACAATGGGTTAAACTGCTGAGCTGTGGAACTTGCTGACTGGAAAGTTGGTGGTTTGAATCCATGAGACGGGGGTGAGATCCCACTGCTAGCCCCAGATTCTGCCAACCTAGCAGTTTGAAAACATGCAAATGTGAGTAGAGCAACAGGTACCGCCTCAGCTGGAAGGCAAACAGCACTCTATGCAGTTATGCCGGCCACATGACCTAGGAGGTGTCTACGGACAACACAGGCTCTTCGACTAAAAATGGAGATGAACACCAACCCCAGAGCCGGAGATGAACATCATCCCTCAGAGCCAGAAGGGGAAGCCATTACCTTTATCTGTGTTTCATTGTTTTTAGGCATTTAATGTTTGCCTTTGTGTTGTGTATGCTGTAATCCATCCTGAGTCTCCTCGGGGAGAGAGGGCGGAATACAAATAAAAAAGTATTATTATTATTATCGTCATCATCATCATCATCATCAATCTGTCTTGCTTGAGATGGGAGTACACTTGCCTAGTCCCTCTTTTTATCACACCAAGCCTTATTGAAAGTGCTTAGAAAAAAGCTCAACATGTGTTTAGATTACTACAGTAGCAAGATGTAACTCCTCCCAATCTATCCATTCCCCATCTTTGTCCATGCCCTCCCTTTTTTGTATGTCGGAATTGCATAACCCCAGGAGTTCACAATCTTGCAAGACCAGCCTTTCAATCTATGAAGATTCACAGCTTTTCCCTTTTTATTTCCATGTTTTCAACTTTTCATCCCCATGAGCCCTTAAAATAATTTAAAAATAAACAAGCATTTTGCAATTAAGAGTGTTTTCTATTTTGTGTATTCTGTAAGGGGGAGATACAGTTTTGACTTTGAAACCATGTATAGCAATGCAAAACCATAGGAAGTTCTTCAAATGGTCTTGTAAGAAAAGGAAATAATTAAGAGGGGAAATTCTTATCAATGGCTTCGTTCAGGTTATGTAGCTGCACAATTCCTTGAATTTAAGAAAAGGAAGCTATTTGGAAGAAGGGGGAAATGTATAACTATGCAGCAAGATGTCTTCTCTATCCGCTACTGGAAGTGGAAATGGCAGCAGATTGAGAATATGGAACTGCAGAGGGTAGAAGGAACCATGCCCACAATAGATGTTAGGTCCCATCTACACTGCCATATAATCTGATTTATGATCACAGATTCTCTGCTTTAAACTGGATTATATGAGTCTACATTTCCATATAATCCAATTCAACACAGATAATCTGGGATCAGAAACTAAATCATATGGCAGTGTAGATGGAGCCTCATATAATCAGGTTCAAAGCAGATAACCTGGAATCGGATACTGGGTTATACAATAGTTTAAATCCAGCCTCACTAGCCCCAAAGTCACTGCAGAATTGGCTTCCCATTACCACATTGCTGAATAAAGACTTCTTTAATGCCCATTTTCAAAAATGCCTGATTCAAAACAAGATGAAAATTGTTTTGCAGTGAGTTTATGACATTGTCATGTGATGCTAAGTTTTTTTCATTTGTGGGTAGAGAGCCTCTAACACAGTTTACATACTCATGTAACAACATCCAACGTCTTTCTATGCCAATCCAGACTCTGCTTTTATTTCTTGTCCTCTGTTTAACTGGAAGCTTTTTAGCAGCATATGCAACGTAGGATGGTGAAGGAGGGATGGAGAAACACAAAACTTTCAATGGCTGGTTGCAATGCTGAATGTTGCAAACAATGCAATAAACCTGAGCTGACTGTACTGCAGCTATATATGCCTGCCTATAACAGGCAAGGTAAACAGAAACTGTCCCTGAATCCTTTGTTGGGCATGCGTGAATAGCAATACAGAGAGCAAGGGGAAGAGCCAATAAGCCTATCTACCTGACCTTCTTATAGCAACACCAGAGGCACTCCAAGTGGCCAGCTACTGGTCAAAGGACATTTAGTATAATGCCAAGTTTGTAAAAACTTTATGTTTTCAAATACATTATAACTTGTACCCTTGGTTCACTTCTGACATGATAAATAAATACCCGCTACCACAGTACATTAAAGCAGCCACAAAAATGGAAATCGCAGTAAAAGTGGAGGCTGATAAAAGAAAAAGTCATCTTTGGATGCATTTTGGAAGTTGTTTTCAGGTGGTCTTTGGCAGATTGCAAATGTTTTTGTTTGTATATGCAATATTTACCTAGCTTGGTTGTTTCATTTCACATGTGCATATTATTAATTTTGAATAAAGGTTCTCTGAAAATGCTGAACTGCTGTTCTTTGTGGTGTAGAAACCTATCCCCATCCATTCCATGTTCTTTCTACCCGTGACACCAACATTTATCTTAAGGAAGTAATGTCCAGGAACATTTTTACACCATTAACTAAAATGTAACCCCCGGTGGCGCAATGGGTTAAACCCTTGTGCCAGGGAGCAGGGTGAGCTCCTGTCTGTCAGCTCCAGCTTCCTATGCGGGGACATGAGAGAAGCCTCCCACAGGATGGTAAAACATTCAGGCATCCCCTGAACAATGTCCTTGAAGACAGCCAATTCTCTCACACCAGAAGCGACTTGCAGTCTTTTAAGTCGCTCCTGACATGAAAAAAAAATAACTGAAATGTATCTGTACTAGGACATACACACACCATAGATTACTCATTTGCTGATACTGAAATATAGATAGCATCACATATATAAACCCAGTATACTCAGAAGAGCTGAATTTGTTTTTATCAGTGTGAATGCTTTTGCTAGAAAATATTTAAACCCGATGGTTTAAACAGCATATTGGATACAAGGCTAACAAATGTGAGACATGAAAGGATTAAGTATGTGTCATTTCAAAGGAACATATTCCCATTGACTAGACTTGCCATTTCCTAGCCTGTAGGGAAGTCTGATTCTTTGTTTTTCAATAGATGAGCAATGGGGAGAAGCTGGTCAAAATGAGCTGTCACAAATACATTAATCTGAAAAAAAATGTGATTTCATAAGAACATAGCAATTGTCATTTCAAGTCACACCAAAATGAATTTAGTTCAGCTTTCTGCTTTTAAGAGGAAATAAATCTTTAAAAACATACCCATAGCAGATATTTTTTACTACAGTCCTATCATCCCCTCCCAGCAGTTGTCTAATGTGATGGGAGTTGTAGTCTAAGACAGCTAGAAGGCATCAGGTTGTGAGTGACTGTTCTATATGCTCACCACAAAGCAAGGATTTGGTGACATTTTTTTGGTTCCCTAACATATGGAAGGAAAAAGGAAGAAGGAAAAAGGAAGAGGGGCTGACCAAGGGCAAGATGGATGGATGGTATCCTTGAAGTGACTGGCTTGATCTTGAAGGAGATGGGGGTGGCCATGGCATGGGCTGGTCTATGGGGTCACAAAGAGTCGGAAGCGACTGAACGAATAAACAACAAAGCATATTGCCTCTGGAACTGGGGGTTTCCTCACCGTTTTTTAGACCTTTAACTCATTAATTTTTAGACCTCTCATTTTTAGACCTCGCACTCATTAATTTGCTTATTCCTTTTAATAAGCTATCAAAACTACTAGTCCTCGTCATATCTTGTGAGAACAAATTCTGAAGCTTATTTATCCTGATGAATCAATAGAAATGAAACATATGGCCAGTCCCAACAAACTCACAACATCAGGTGTCTATGATGCATGTAGCTGACACTTGTGACTGTAATTGTTTTACATTTAGATTGCACACTGAACAGTTTTGTAGAATTCATCCCATAGATTGGTGTCCATAGTGACATAGCACCACAGAAGGCACTTCTGTTAACGTAACTCTTGTCACTCATTCTTTTTCTTTAAAAAACCCCCCGAAGCATTTGATCCTATAGGACAGACTGTACAGGCCATACAGAGGTCCCAAAATAAGATTGTGATTTATTCAGTGACAACCTTGAGTGGGAAGCACCAGAAAAGGAAGAATTTTCTCTCTAAAATATATATAAATGAATGCAGTGGGGGAAGAAGTAATACCGCTATTCTTCTCAAGTTCCCTTGCCTTTAAAGCTGACCAATTCTTTGTCCTTTCCACAAAAGAACATATTTGCTCACCCTCTGTCTCCTTGGGAGCAATTACTTTCCACTTTAATATTCCAGTCCTCATGGAGGGAAGTTCCATTAGATGCCCTGCTTGCTTTTTACAATTGACTGATTTAACTCACCTCTACTTGTTGATTTTATTTTTTTCCCCCAGAGATTACTCATTATGTCTCTGTTTCATCAGATATAAACCTGGCTTCATTAAACCAGTTGTAGATTTTACTGACTCAGTTCTACTCTCATCTTAGATGAAACATTTTCTGTTCATATTCATTTCTCTACATTTCCTTTGACCAAGTATATCCATGCAGTTAAAAAATGCTTTCCATCCTGTGGTAAAAGTTTGTCTGTAGAAGTGCTGCAAATCCTAAACCATAAGGCAGTTTTTCAGCTTTAAAGGTCACTTCTGCATTATCACAGGATGTCTACACCCCACACCACTGGAGAAATTATACTGGTTAGCCAGTATTGCACCACCTGACATCCGTTGGAAAGTAACACCCTGTAATGAAAGGACCAAGGCATTGACATCTCCGGCCCATCCTCTGTTCAGATATCAGCCAGCAAGCCAACACCTTAAATAAAAAAAATAGCTTCCTAAGATCTACAGAGATACACCTCAGCAAGCGGGAGTCCAAAAGTGGCAGGCTAAAACCCAGAACCTCAATAAGTGGTTGATACCAGATGAGAAATTCCCTCCTGGGCACACAGAAGACTGGGTGACTTGAAAGGTGTTGAAAAGACTGTGCTCTGGCACCACCAGATGCAGAGCTAACTTTAAGAAATGCGGCTACAAAGTGGAGTCCATGACATGCGAGTGTGAAGAGCAGCAAACCACAGACCATTTACTACAATGTAATCTGAGCCTTGCCACATGCACAATGGAGGACCTTTTTACGGAGACACTGAAAGCACTCGAAATGACCAGCTTCTGATCAAAGGAAATTTAGTATAATGCCAAGTTTTTAATTTTGTTCTTGTTTTTCTATAATGTTTTTCTATACATTATAATTGTATTCTCAATTTACTTCTGACACCATAAATAAATAGTTTTAAAGGTTTTGGAAGACTAGTTATGACTTGATAATTGTATGCACTTTGAGTCTGGGCTAGCCATTTTACTTGTTTTACTTTATACAGTTATTTAGAGAGTGTTGACATATTTGTGTGCCTTCAAGTCACCTCTTGACTTATGGTAACTTCAAGAATTTCATTAGTTTTTCTTATGTAGTGTATACTCATAGATGGATGCCAGTTCCTTCCTCTGAAATATACCCTACAGAACCTGGTATTCATTGACTGTCTCCCATTCAAGTACTCAATAGGACCAATCCTTCCAAGATCAGATAGGATCTGGTGCTTTTAGGGAAGGCATCTTCAAACTTTGGCCCTACAGTTATTTGGGCCTCTAACTCCCAGAATTCCTGAACATTGTACTAGCTGGCTATAGCTTCTGGGAGTTGGAGTCTCAAACAGCTGAAGGGGTACAGTTTGAGGAGGTCTGCTTTAGGTTATTTAGGGAATGGTTACATCTGTGTCTGTACCTTCTATGCACCTTTGACAATCACTTGAATTCCATAGGACTTTCTTCAGCAAAGAATACTCAGAAATGTTTTGGCTAGTCTTTCCTTTGAAATATAGCCTATAAAACCTGGTATTCATTTATGGTCTCCTATACAAGTACAACCTATCCAAAATTTTAAATTTCAAAAACAGACACTGTTACCTGATAGCAAAGAGCCAGTGCACTTCAGCAAAGAGAATTTTTTTTTTCGTGTCAGGAGCAACCTGAGTTGCTTCTGGTCTGAGAGAATTGGCCGTCTGCAAGGACGTTGCCCAGGGGACACCCGGATGTTTTGATGTTTTTACCATCCTTGTGGGAGGCTTCTCTCATGTCCCCGCATGGAGCTGGAGCTGATAGAAAGAGCTCATCCGCGCTCTCCCCGGGTGGGATTCGAACCTGGCAGCCTTCAGGTTAGCAACCCAACCTTCAAATCACAAGGCTTTAATCCACTAGGCCACGGGGGCTCCTATAGCAAAGTGAATGCTAGTGATGGATTCAATAACTTGAAACCATAATACAGAATAGGGATCCCCAAACTAAAGCCTGTGGGCTGGATGTGGCTCTCCAAGGTCATTTACCTGGCCCTCGCCCCAAACTTTAGACTTAGGATCACCCTAAGTCTGAATCAAATTGAAGGCACATACCAACAACAATCCTAATTAACTTGACTATTTCATCAGCCAAAAGTAGCCCCCAGTGGCACCATAGGTTAAACCCTTATGCTGGCAGGACTGATGACTTGAAGGTTGGGTTGCTGACCTATAGGTTGCCAGTTCAAATCCAACCCGGGGAGAGCGCAGATGAGCTCCCTCTATCATCTCAATCTCTGTCCGGGGACACAAGAAAAGCCTCCCACAAGGATGGTAAAAATATCAAAACATCCGGGTATATCCTGGGCAATGTCCTTGCAGACAGCCAAGTCTCTCACGCCAGAAGTTACTTGCAGTTTCTCAAATCAACCCTGGCATGAAAAAAAATCAGCCACGCTTCCCATTGAAATGCAGATAAGTTTATATTGCTTAAAACTGTTCTTAATTGAAATATTGTATTGTTCTTTCATGTTTTTTGCCCTACACATAAGATATGTGCCATGTGCATAGGCATATGTTCATTTTTTTTCCAAACTATATTCCAATCCCCTAACAGTCTGAGGGACTGTGAACTGGCCTTCTGTTTAAAATGTTTGAGGACCCCTGATATAGATGATCAGTTTGCTTAATACTTAGTTGCACAGTGTACTAATACCTCATAATGCTGTTGTGATCTCTTATGTGGTAGGATCTTGTGTTTCAACCATTCATTTGCAGGATACACAGACGGAGACATATATAATTCCAAGGTTCATTTATCTTGCAATTATAATACTGAACTGGTGCTTTCTTCCATCACTTCCTCTTCACTTGCTCCTGACCTGCTTCTACATATAGCTAGGGCACAGTTTGCCTCTCAGATGTTGTTAGACCATTTCCCACCAGCTTGTCTAGAAGAATCAAAGGTGAAGGATGATGGGAGCTCTAATTTAACTATATTTGGAGAGCAGCAGATTTAAACTAGAGCCTAGTTCTCAGCCAAGTGGTTCACCCTGTTCCTTGTCTGTATCATTTCAGAGAGCAGGTGGAGGCTCACATGGCTGAATCCCCCTATATGCATGCATACATAAAGAAATAATCTATTCACATAAAAAATAAATGTGAAGGAAACTAGACTCCTTCTGCTTATGAATATGGGGGGGGGGGTCCCTCCTACGGAAGCAGCATTCAGTCCACATAATAACTGCAGCAAAGATTTTCTGGAGAGGAAAATTTGAACCTGCATAATGATTTGTGATTGTCATTCATGCACACAATGTAAACCCCTCCAACACACCTGTGAATTTTCCTTCGGTGCTCTTGCACATGCCTCTTAGATTCACTTTCTTTGATTTTCAAAATGAGAACCTGATTGTATTATATTCAAATACTACACAAAACAATATTACATTTGAACATTAGGACTGCTATATAATTATATTTAGATTGAACAGTGTGTGTGTGTGTGTGTGTGTGTGTGTGTGTGTGTGTGAGAGAGAGAGAGAGAGAGAGAGAGAGAGAGAGAGAGAGAGAGAGAGAGAGAGAGAGAACAAGAAAGAACAGATGTACAAATCCAGGACAGGCAGCCTTAGCTTATACCCCTGTCTTAAATATGTCTTGCTATGGTTTTGCTAGCCTTACTGTCCCTGTTATAACACTGACAACTCCACACCAGTTGTCATGTAAAGAGGGTCCTTGGTCCTCCCATAATTTTATTATTATTATTATTATTATTATTATTATTATTATTATTATTATTATCGACTTAGACGAAGGGTTAGAAGGCACGATCATCAAGTTTGCAGACGACACAAAACTGGGAGGGATAGCTAACACTCCAGAAGACAGGAGCAGAATTCAAAACGATCTTGACAGACTAGAGAGATGGGCCAAAACTAACAAAATGAAGTTCAACAGGGACAAATGCAAGATACTTCACTTCGGCAGAAAAAATGGAAATCAAAGATACAGAATGGGGGACGCCTGGCTTGACAGCAGTGTGTGCGAAAAAGACCTTGGAGTCCTCGTGGACAACAAGTTAAACGTGAGCCAACAATGTGATGCAGCGGCTAAAAAAGCCAACGGGATTCTGGCCTGCATCAATAGGGGTATAGCGTCTAGATCCAGGGAAGTTATGCTCCCCCTCTATTCTGCCTTGGTCAGACCACACCTGGAATACTGCGTCCAATTCTGGGCACCACAGTTGAAGGGAGATGTTGACAAGCTGGAATGTGTCCAGAGGAGGGCGACTAAAATGATTAAGGGTCTGGAGAACAAGCCCTATGAGGAGCGGCTTAAAGAGCTGGGCATGTTTAGCCTGCAGAAGAGAAGGCTGAGAGGAGACATGATAGCCATGTACAAATATGTGAGGGGAAGTCATAGGGAGGAGGGAACAAGTTTGTTTTCTGCTGCCCTGCAGACTAGGACACGGAACAATGGTTTCAAACTACAGGAAAGGAGATTCCACCTGAACATCAGGAAGAACTTCCTCACTGTGAGAGCTGTTCGGCAGTGGAACTCTCTCCCCCGGGCTGTGGTGGAGGCTCCTTCCTTGGAGGCTTTTAAGCAGAGGCTGGATGGCCATCTGTCGGGGGTGCTTTGAATGCGATTTCCTGCTTCTTGGCAGGAGGTTGGACTGGATGGCCCATGAGGTCTCTTCCAACTCTACTGTTCTATGATTCTATGATTCTATGATTCTATTTATTTTCTTTGACAAGTGTGAAATAGAGCAACCCAAAGGTGGGGTGGGACAACAAGTGGAATTTGTAGTACAGGTGTGTGTCTCATTGTATTGTAACAAGGCATTGAATGTTTGCCTGTATCTGTGTACACTGTAATCTGCTCTGAGTCCCCACGGGGAGAAGGGTGGAATATAAATAAAGTGTTATTATTATAATTACAGGTGGAGTATCCCTTATCTGAAATGCATGGGACCAGAAGTGCTTTGGATTTGGGATGTGTTTCATTTTCAAAATACTTATATCTATGTATATCATGAGATATCGTAGAGATGGAGCTGAGCCTAAACACAAAACTCATGTATGTTTCTTTCATATGCACCTTATAAGAGGTCATCTTATACAATATTTTAAATAAGTTTTGTATGAAAAAGGTTTGTGTACCATCAGGAAGCAAAAGTGTCTCTCTCTCAGCTTCCCATGTTAACATTTTTGGAATATTCTGGAATCACGAATAAGGGATGTTCAACCTATAATATCTCCTGCCTTGGTTCTCATGTGTATAATTGGATTCTTCCCCGGCCCTGCTACATTGCTCACTAGTGCTTCCGTGCACACAAAGGGCAATAGCAGGGCAAAAACTAAAGCATAGAAAAGATATTTTAGGACAATGTTGTTTGAAGGTCCTGTATCAGTGAATCAGCTCCATGTTACAACCTGAGTTTGAAAGGAACTGTCCAAAGTGCTGAACCCAGCTTTCAAAATAGCTTTAGCTTTTCAGATTACACGTCTCCGAATCACCTAGTTCTGGGAGTTGCAGTCAAAATATAACTTTTCTAAGTTCTACTAATTAAATTATGTCTGCTATCCCATAAACTCTCTGAGGAACCCTTTTACTCACTTTTCATATTGTCATCAATTACACCAACTAATATCATGCAACTTTTGTGTAACTTTAATTTTGGAACTGCCCAGACATTCCTTTAGAACTTAAAATGTTGTTTAGATCTGCAACTTTGTGCTTGGTTGCCCATAAAGAATAGAAGAAAGAAACCATCTTTTTCTGTCTAACTATTCACCGGATGAAAAGGATAAAGTCTATGGGACAGAGAGCTCATTGCTATAGTCCTTTGAACAGACCAGCAGCTCCGCTAGTTCTACATAATTCTGCCTAGGCACTACAACTGTAGGCTTGTGATGGTATGGAAACTGGAGAGAATCTATTAGTAGTAATTCTTATCTCCTCCTCTTCCTTCTCCTCTTCTATTTCCCCTAAGAAGTTATAATAGTTCCTACCTAAAACTGCCCAGGGCCGCAACCCTATACCAACTCACAGGGTAACTAAATTCAGAGGGAGTAAGTTTTGAGCAGATTGTAGCCTGAATTAGGAAGAACCTCCTGATGGTAAGCACTGTCAAACTGTTCAATACTTGTGAGGCGGAGTGTCTTTCTCTGGAGGTTTTTAAACAGATCTATTGGGAAGACTTTGATTGTGTATCACTGCATGAGAGAATGGGTTTGGACTGAATGGCCATGAGAATCTCTTCCAGCAATATGAGTCTATGCCAGTGGTTCCAACCTGTGGTCCGTGGACCATCAGTGGTCCCCAAGAACTAAAATATGCTCTGTGGCCTCACTGTTACTACACCGTTGCAACGAGAGCAACTGGTCTCACAAAACCCTTTTATAATGCTGAGGCAATGGGGATGTTTGGAGGGGAAAGGTTGACTACCCAACAACAAGCTTCCTGACTGCTGCTTCTCCTCCTCCTCCCTCCCCCTAAGCAGAGCCATTTCATGTGGTGCCTGGAAGCGGGGGCACCTTGGTGTCTTTGTTTTTAGGCCTGTCCCTGGGGTTATTTGGGGTGCTGATTCAGAAAATTGCATTGGATAGACCACATCATCTCTAGATTATTAAATATAGTTTTCTGTGGATAAGCATATGGTGTCTACTGGATGTATCAGAAACTAGAGCTGATGTGGTCTATCCAATTCAATTTTTTGAAGCAGCACCTCAAATAACCAAACCGAATCTTAAGTTGACCAAAAACTGATCCGTAACCCTTTTGGTACTAATGTTGGAGAGTGGTCCCTAGTCAAAGTAGTCCCTGGTCAAAAAAAGGTTGGGTACCACTGGTGAATGCAATGCAAATCTTACACCAGAAAAGGCACAGTCATAGGCTGGATCTACACTGCCTTATAAAACAATTTCAGAATGCAATTTAACTGTATTGAAGTGGATTATATGCAGATTCATATAATCCAGTTCAATGCAGTCAATCTACATTCTAAAACTGCATTACATGGCAGTACAAATCCAGTCACAAGCTAAACCAGGGTGGGCATTTTGTAGTCTTCCAAGACCCTGCTGGACTGCAACTTCCAACACTCCTCACTATTGGCTGCGCAGCCTGTAGCTGATGGAGGCTGCAGTCCAGGAACTGGTGACAGTTGCAGGCCAATGACTGATTAGAGATACAGTCAAGGAACTGGTGAGAGTTGCAGGCCAATTACTGAAGAGAGTTGCAATAATAAATAATAATCTATAATAACTTTATTCTTGTACCCTGCCTCCATCTCCCCAAAGGGTGGCTTACATATGACACAAATGCCTGAAATAGAGCATAAAATAAACACACAGTACAATACAACAAAGTAAAACAATAAGCATATAAAATGACAATTTAAAACTCAGAACAGTACCAAAAACCTATGGTGACACCTATTGTAGGACCTGGCCAGACTGTAGACAAGACAATAATAAATAATAATAATAACTTTATTTTTATACCCCGCCACTATCTCCCTGAAGGGACTTGGGGAAGCTTACACAAGAAAAAACATGAACAACAATATAGCATTACAATATAATTAAACAATATGATTTAAAAACACTGCAACACAAGATAAAACAACATCACAGATTCTTAAAAACCTAAGCATAAAATTATTCTGCACAGCAGAGGGAGACTAGTGTAGCGTTCCAGAGGGACCAAGGCTAAAATCCAAGCGAATAAGGGTGGAACATGGGAACAATTCCACTTAAAGTGCTATAACAAATAGAGTGAGGAGCAAGATAAAGGGAATGAGATAGTGCAAATTGTAGCTAAGGAACAAGAGCATGGGATGAAAGTGCAGTATTGTGTCATTGATTGCAGACCATTGGAGACCAGGCATGGGCAAACTTTTCTGCCCTGGGGCTGCATTTTGGGCCCAGCCAAGAGGTCCAGGCTAGGGGAGACGGAAACATGCTGGGTGGAGTGGGCCCGGGAACAGGAGGGCCAGGGCAGGGCAGGATTGTTCTCCTGGCATAAGGACATGGCTGCTAACCCCATTCTTATGTTGGGAGAAAGCCAAGACACGCAGCAACTGCCCGTTCCTCCTCACCCGATCCTTAGGTTGTCCTCTTGCCATTATGCCAGGAGGAGGGTTAGACAAGCAGGGGCTGAGAGTGCTCTGAAGGGCTCTCAGCCATCATGTACCTTCCTCAAGCCATCCTCCTGGCATTAGGATGGGGTCACTTGCACCATCTTTATGCCAGGGGGAGGGGTTTTTTCGTGTCAGGAGCAACTTGAGTCGCTTCTGGAGTGAGAGAATTGGCTGTCTGCAAGGACATTACCCAGGGGGTGCCCAGATGTTTTTTTGATGTTTTTACCATCCTTGTGGGAGGCTTCTCTCATGTCCCCTCATGGAGCTGGAGCTGATAGAGGGAGCTCATCCGAGCTCTCCCTAGGTGGGATTCGAACCTAGCAGCTTTCAGGTCAGCAACCCAACCTTTAGTCCACTATGCCATCGGGGCTCCTAGGAGGAGGGTGAGACACGCAGTGGCTGAGAGTGCTCCAAAGGGCTCTCAGCTGCTGCATGCCTTCTGAGGCAGTCCACCCTGGACAAGGAAAATGAGGACGGCCTGAAGTAAGCGCCTAGGGGCTAGACATTCTCAAAGGCTTGTTTAAACATCAAAGTCTTCAGATGCAGGAGCTGATGAGTATTGCAGTCCAGGAGTTGAGAGTTGCAGTCCAAAGACTGATGGGAATTGAAGCCCAGGAAGTGATGAGAGTTGCAGTCCAAGGACTGATGGGAAGTAAAGCCCAGGAAGTGATGAGAGTTGTAGTCCAAGGACTGATGAGTATAGCAGCCCAAGAACGGATGGGAATTACAGCCCAGGAACAGATGGGAGTTGCATCCCAGGAACTGGTGGGAGTTGCAACCCAGGAACATGGGAATAGGGGGAAATGTAAGAGATCAGGGATGCTCAAGATCCCCTCCTCCTTCCTCCTTGCCCTCTCCTGCCTCCCCCCCCCCCAACCGCCAAATCCGCGGGCTCCCATCAGGAGCCATTCATTGATGTCACATCCGCGCTGGCTGGTTCCCTCTCTGCGGGAGGCTGGCTCGACTTTCTGTGTCCCGGGCGCCCAGCGGGCAAACTTTTCCCTGGTGATGTGTGTGTGGGGAGGGGAGGGCCAGTGACAGAGAAAGAAGGGCTGAGGGCGGCACCCCTCCCTCCCTCCCTCCCTCCCGCTGGCCTGGCTCCTTCCTTTGCCTGCTTGAATTGGGCAGCGGCACCCTCCTCCTCCTCCTCCTGCTCCTGCTCCTCCTCCTCCTCCTCCTCCCTCCTTGCCTCTTCTCTCGTTTGCTTCGCGGAGGCTGCCTGCGGAATGAATGAGCCTCCCCCGGGCAGCTGCTGCTGCTGCTCATGCTCCCAGTATTGTGGCGGCGGCAGAAAGTGGACGCGACTCGAGGGGTTCCTGCAGTGACTGGATGAAGGAGAGTCCAAGGGAGGAGAAGAAGGAGGAAGAGGAGGAGGAGGAGGAGGAAGAAGAAGAGGAGGAAGAGAGCAGCCGCGGCCGTCAAGCAGCAGCAGCAGCAGCCGCGGACCGGCAGCATGCAGCCCTCCTCCCGCATCCTCAACCTCCTGCTGCTGGCTCTCTTGAACGGGCTGGATCCTTCCAAGGTAGGAGATGATCCCAAGGGTCTCCTTTCGATTCTGACCCTTCTCCTGGTTGTTTCTGGAACTCAGGACCCCCTCCCCCCTCTTCCCTTCCCTTCCGGGCACCCTTCCGCAAGTTGAGACGGAGTGAAAGCGAGAGAGAGGCAATGCGGATCTCTCTCCCGGGGATGGAGATGTGCGCCTCGGTGCGTGCGCGTCTATGGGAAGGGAAGGCAGCCAAGGAAGGAGGCAAGGCAAGGCAGGAGCTTTCTGGGGCATCCTGTGGGTCACCCCAGCCCCAGCCTTTGCAGTTGAGGCTTTCCAAACACTGCCTGGGCTCGCTTGGGAGGGAGTCCATGAATGTGTGCGCACACTGGGCTCTCTATTCTCACCTTGCAACGTTGGGATGTCAGAAATAATGCAGGAAGGAAAGCTTGTTGTTCCCCCCCACCATCTGGAACCATGCTGTGGCTCTCCTCCCAGCCCCCTTTCTTGCTTTCCTCGAATGACAAGAACACTGTCTAACCCACCACCCAAGGGTCCCTCATGGTCCAGGGTTACTGTTGGGACTGGGTTGCTGTGAGTTTTCTAAGGTGTATAGCCACGTTCCAGGAGCATTCTCTCCTGACGTTTCGCCCACATCTATAGCAGGCATCCTCAGAGCTTCTGAGGTCTGTTGGAAACTAAAACAGTGGGGTTTATATATCTGTGGAATAATGTCCAGGGTGGGAGAAAGAACTCTTGTCTGTCTGAGACAAGTGTCAATGTTGCAATTGGCCACTTCCATTAGCATTGAATAGCCTTGCAGCTTCAAAGCCTGGCTGCTTCTTGGCTGGTGGAATTCTTTGTTGGCCTTGATTGTTTCCTGTCTGGAATCCCCTGTTTTCTGAATATTATTCTTTATTTGACATCCTGATTTTAGAGTTTTTAATACTGGTAGACAGATTTTGTTCCTTTTCATGGTTTCCTCCTTTCTGTTGAAATTGTCCACATGCTTGTGGATTTCAGTGGCTTCTCTGTGTAGTCTGACATGGTAGTTGTTAGAGTTGTTGGGATTTCTTCTCTTTCCTTCCCTGCCACCTCCATGTTATTGTACAAGTTTTAGCAACATAGAAATGAGGGTTGGGATTTGGATGCCAAAATGCTATGGGATCCCTCGATGGGAACCAACCATCCTTTTTCTAGAACTGAAGAGGCTCCTCATTTTGAATAGTAGTTTGATGCAAAACTGGGCTATCTATCTACCCCAGAGCAGATATATTTACTCTGGACTCTGGAGGAGTTTGACTGAGCCTTGGTGAGATCTAGTGAAAAAGACTAGACCTTGCTGGAATGGGATTTGGAAAGAGAGCTCAGCAATGATAAAGAAAAAAGGGTGTTAAGAGTGTGTAAAAATGCATCACATTCTGAGTTCTTTGGAGCATGGGTATAGAAGCCATGTCTTGCTGTGAGTTTTCCGGGCTGTAAAACTCACATTCTCTCCTGATGTTTCGCCTGCATCTATGGCAGGCATCCTCAGAGGTTGTGATGTTTGCTGGAAACTAGGCAAGTAGGGTTTTTATATCTGTGGAATAATGTCCAGGGTGGGAGAAAGAACTCTTATCTGAGGCAAGTGTGAATGTTACAATTGATCACCTTGATTAGCATTGAATAGCCTTGCAGCTTCAAAGCTTGGTTGCTTCCTGCTTGGGGGACTCCTTTGTTGGGAGGTGATTAGCTGGCCCTGATTATTTCTTGTCTATAATTCATTTGTTTTTGAGTGTTGTTCTTTATTTACTGAATAGAAGCATCTTTCTGAAACCAAACTGAGAGGGGGAGAGAAGAGACATGTGCCATCTGCCCCCCCCCCCTCCATCTATCTATCTCACGGGGAAGAGAAGGCTGGGCTTTGCTTCCTGCCTTGTGGCCATGTGTAAATGTAATTGCCCTCAGGTTGCACAAGGGTTCTCCCATCCCCTGGCCATTTGTGCGATCAAGTAAGATTTGCTCCAAGAGCTGAATGACAGCCCTGCAAATCAAAACAAGATAAATACAAGGAGTTTTTGTGCAATGGTGCCCAGCATTTGAAAACCCTTCCATCAGACCTTGGAAACAAGACTTGTCTAAAGCTATTAGTGAGGAAGGGCTGAAGTGCAAGCAGGGCCTGGAGATAGATGTGTGCGGTGTGCGTACTCCTCAGCGTCAATGTGAAGCTCGCTCTCTCTGGATGATTTTGCATCGTGGGCAAGCTCTGTGTAGCTTGATGCACGGCTCTCTTTGAGAGAACCACTAGCCATTACAGCTCCTCCACATTGTGTGTGGATTGCCGGTGTCTGCTTTAGAGAGGCATTTGAAGTGCCAGACAAAGAGCATGGACTATTTTCAGTTCTTGTAAACAGCGCTTTGTGTCTCGATAGATGTCAGAATTGCTCACATCAAAAACACATAATGGAGGGGGTTTGGAATATAAATATAGGAGCAGACTTCAAACTGGCAATTGCGCTCAACTTCAAAGCAGTTTGCAGGGAATCGTAATTTTGATATTGGGGAGCGAGGGACACCAAGAGAGAGAAGGAGAGATTGAGAAGGAAAGAAAGGACATCTAGTACAAAACCTTTATTAAGGTAGATGTGTAGTTGCTGTAGTGCTCATTTCAAGCGTCGTCTTCTGTGTTGGCTAATAATTTGCCAAAATGATTTTGATGGAAGATGGAAATCGTAACTGTAGTTGCATGAGATACTTCAGATTGAAAAGACAGGAATTTGGGATTTTGTTTTGGGGATATATATATATTTACTTAACACTTTCCTACATGTAACTTAGTTAAACGAAGTACCTTTTGTGAATTGTCTTAGCTCCTGTTGTTAAGATTTACTCTACAATTTAAAGTTGTATAGACACATCTAGTGAATGCCTTCCCTAGCTTACATTGGTAGTTTTCTTTTTTTTTATTCCTCCCCATTTTGAATGAGAGTTAGATGCAATACTATGTTTAATTGCCTGTGTGTCTGTGTCTGTATGTTGTATTTCTAATGACATTGAATGTTTGCCATGTATATGTACATTGTGATCTGCCCTGAGTCCCCTTCGGGGTGAGAAGGGTGGAATATAAATATCATAAATAAGTAATAAATACTGGATTATGCACCCAACTCCACTTCATATGAGATAAATCCTCATATGGCAACACACATCTTTACTCTGGACTCTGGAGGAGTTTGGTTGAGCCTTGGCTGAAAACTACCTTAATTTTTCTCACCTATAAGATAGCAAAGTGATATTTTCTATATATTCCCTCTCTCTATCAGTTTTCAAGAAGTTGCTGTTGTAAGTAGTGAAGAATAACGTCAAGGATAGGGTTATGCTTGGGTAAGAGTTCTTACTATTGCAAGAGTATGAACTGATCTGAAGTTAATTGTGATTAACTTTTTCCAATTTGGCCATACCAAAATCTAAAACCAGACAATCCAACCCAAAGATATCTGTCAAACCTTATTGTGGAACCTTATGTTATCATAGAATAGAGTCTATTTCCTTAAATTAACAAAGTGGTCTAAAAATTTTTTTCCTTCCTCCTTTCCTCTCACATGTATTGTATATAAAATGTGTGTGTGTGTGTGTGTGTGTGCATAAGGAAAAATGTAAAAACAGAGATCGAACTAGGAAGATATGATAGTAAGAAGTAGGTGTGTCCCTATCTCTAGTGATCACCAAAGGAATCAAGATCCAGGTCGATAAACTCAAGGTCAGTCTACACATTATAAGGCAGGTGTGTGGATCGCTCTGCCATAAAAAAAGGAAATTAAAATCAGCCTGAGAGGGGGATATGAATGTAGTAGCTTTAACCAGTGTCTGCTGTCTGATCAATATTTTCTCCACATTTCATTTCTTTTTCATGGACATTCCACGAGTTTTTCACATACCCATTTTCTACAAGACCATGAATAGAAAATAGAACAGCAATTAAAAAAATACATACAGGGAGATAAAACAACTCATGCCCATGTATATGCATAATGATAGCCTACCAGAGCTGCTTGTCATTAAAAAACAACACCAAGGAAACAGTTACTTGCATTAGCAACTAGTAGCTCCCAAGTCAATGAGGCAATGATCCCAGCCTGAATTATTTGGGAGACAGGTTTAGAACTTTAAATAGCTTAAACAGCTCCATTAAATTTTAAATTAAGACCCAGAGTGAGTTTACTGTAGCCCTGCCAGAGGAGCTACCACCTACTGCAGGTTACATGCATCTGCTTTGTTATATATCTTTGACCCTAAAGTGTCAGTGATATCTAAACCTCCATCCCCAGCCCAAGATACCCAGAGACTGAAAAATCTCCACATTGGTAAGTCACCATTGCAGAAGATAAAGATATCAAATCAGAATATAATAAAGGGGGGGGGGGGAAGTATTTTCTTTCTCGTCACTTCAAACATACTTCCTGTTTGTCTCATAGGTATTACAGCAGTGAGCTTGTATTTTGCACTACTTGGATATCAAAAGGTTGTGTAAAGGCTATTGTAACACAGCACAAGTTAAAGTCATGTCCCTGGGTTATGGTTGAGCATTTTAGAAATCTGCCTTGGAGATCCTTATGAGTGGGTAGAAAGGAAATAAAAAAATAAGAATTCCCAGGCTGAAAAAATGTCAGCATTAAAAAATGCTCTTGGAATTTTGTATACCTAAGGAGAGAACTTAGGAGCCCCCAATGGTGCAGCGGGTTAAACCACTGAGCTGCTGAACTTGCTGACCAAAAGGTCGGCGGTTTGAATCCGGGGAGTGGGATAAGCTCCCACTGTTAGCCCCAACTTCTGCCAACCTAGCAGTTCAAAAACATATGAAAGTGAGTAGATTAATAGGTATTGCTTTAGCAGGAAGGTAACAGCGCTCCATGCAATCATGCTGGCCATGTGACTTTGGTGGTGTCTATGGACAACACCAGCTCTTCAGCTTAGAAATGGAAATGAACATCAACCTTCAAAATCAGACACTACTAGACTTAATGTCAGGGGAAAACCTTTGCCTTTACCTTTTAAGCAGAGGAAAAGAACAGTAACAAAATTAGACACTTCTTCAAGGAAAATGCCATTAATGTTTCACTTTTAAACTGTGTGTATCTAGCTTGCATGTTTGTGGGTACATACACATCTTTCTCTGTGTGTGTTACCTGAAAAAATACATTAAATTGGAGGGTTCAGACTTTGCTGATGCTTCAGATTTTTTGTTTTCTTTTATTTTATATCATTTGGAATATTCCTAAAACCAATAATTAGGATCCCATCAAATAATCAATATTTTTAGAATCAAAGACAGTCCTTCTTCTCCTGTTAGGGTTGTTATGCTTTGTTGTAACATGGAAAACAACAAGATGGGGTGATAATGACACAAAAATTCTCAAAAGATTGTCAGATAAAGTTGTGCTTCTCTGCATGCATATATTATATACCCTATCTGTACTCAACTGTTGCTTGTTGGATAATGTGACCTTTTCAGATGCATCATTTAGATCAGCAGTTCTCAACCTTCCTAATGCCACAACCCCTTAATACACCTCATGTTGTGGTGACCCCCAACCATAATTTTTTTTCCTACTTCATAACTGTAATTTTGCTACTGTTATGTGTCATAATGTAGATATCTGATATGCAAGAAGAATGTATTTTTATTCACTGGACCAAATTTGGCACAAATACCTGATACGCCCAAATTTGAATACTGGTGGGGTTAGGGGGGATGGATTTTGTCATTTGGGAATTGTAATTGCAGGGATTTATAGTTCATCTACAATCAAAGAGCATTCTGAATTCTACCAATGATAGAACTGAACCAAACCTGGCACACAGAACTCCCATGACCAACAGAAAATACTGGAAGGGTTTAGTGGGCTTTGACTTAGAGTTTTGTAGTTGTAGTTCACCTACATCCACCCTTCTCTGCCAAAGGGGTTCCCAAGACCATCAGAAATATTTGTTTTCAGATGATCTTTGATGACCCCTCTGACAGCCCCCTCGTGACCCGCCCAGGAGTCCCGACGCTGATTTAGATACACAAACATTGCTCAAAATCTGTCATTTTAGAAATATAAGTGTTTCATAGTGTCTAAGGATTAAGAAATCAAGATGTCTAAGTATGTGTTGGGACAGCACTAGATCCTTTAAGGTTGGCATTGCCCAAATGTTTATGTATCACCATATCATGGTGATTTGTGTTACTGTGGTGAGGGAGACGAGACTTGTTTAAGATTTCTGCAGGGGTATAATTTGAGGGTTACATTCCTGGCTTTCAATAGGACAGACTATTGACTCCACTCAGATGGGAATGAAACCGAGACACTGAGTAATGCTGCTCAATGCTAATGAAGGCATGCTGGTTGTATTTCCATATCCCTGCTGAAATGTCTTGTATGTTAATTATCCTCTGATTAGAATTTCCATTTTTAGACTAATATATATATAAAGAATATTTTTCCTCCTCTCTAATTTTAATAATGTACTACGGAGAGAGTCTTTCTCTGGGCATGTTGTTCGTCTTTTAGGTATAAAGCCAAGCTAAAGCCAAAGGTTTTGCAGTGAGATACATTAAAAAAACAACACAGTGGCCATTACATTATGCCCATTTTTTAATGCCTCAAAAGAGTGAAATGTTTCAGATCTGGAAATTCCTAAGTGCTGCTGCTAGATGGCATCTCTGTGCTATTTTTCCCACCAAGAAATGCAGTGCTTCTGCTGACCTTGGTACTCTGTGTGCAGCAGGTAGGCTTATGCCACGAAGATCACTCAAGGCAAGCTGTCTTTCAATCTTCGCTGCGGGAGAACAGAAAAGGAACCATTTTGAAGTTGAGTGACATAAAGCCAGCATCTAAAGGAAAGGTACACCTTGTGAAAGGTTTAGCAGAGTCGTCTCAAGCCAGAAATCCCACACAGTGCTTCCCCTGCTTGCAAGGGCTTTCCTATCTATTTCAGTATAACACTTTTTCCTGTCTGGTTCAAGAAACAGAGTTTCCTGTACTTTAGCAAAAGGTTCTGGCATGTACAGAGATACTATCTCAGTGGAAAAGAAAGTGGGAAGACTGCATTCACCCAGTCTGTCCATGAAACATCCCAATCACCTCTGGGTGTGTCAGACTACAATTCCCATCATGTTTACTGGCAGAAGATTATTAGAGATTATAGTTTAATTCATCTGGAAAGTGTAAAGTTAGTTAAGGCTGGAGTCCTACCACAACATTTGGGTTTCCAAACTTTTTCAAAATTATAAGCAAGACTCAAGCAGCTGGGAGCTAAAGAGACACAGGAATGAAAAGACCAAATGTATTCCTTTCTGTTAAGAACAAACATTTACAAAGAAAACAGCTCTGGTTCAGTCCCATGGTGTATGTGTATGCTGAGAATAGTGTGTAAATAGTCATAGGATTGTTGTGCATAAAATTGGCTCACATTCCTACATGTCTTCCAAGGTATACATCAGAATTTGGAGCTCTCATTCAAAACTCTCAGCCCATCCCAGGAAAGCTTAAAAAGAAGCACCAACTCTCTCTACTACACTGTAACACCACTTCTGGATTTGTGAATGCCTGGCTGGGGAAATGTCAGTATAACCCTCCATTTATCATCATTTTGGCCAATAATCTGTGCTTGATTTATACACGAGGTCAACTTATACATGAGCATATATAGTAACTAAGATAAGAACTTTGTTAATATTTAATTTTACTTTGTAGTAATCCTGGCTTGTTGTTACATATAAACCAGATGTTATGATTTAAACAAACCAGTGAAATTAATTTCATAATCCATGGTTTGAAGGTCGCTTTTTTACAAAATGATCAGAGTTTGTTATTATTTAATTGTTGTAGTAGTTAGTTAAATGTAGTTATTCTGATTCAAATATTTTACATCTTTGTCTAGATGGTTAGCTACTGAGCAATTTGTGCAGTGCTGTGGGAATGCCTGTCTTGAGAGGCATGAGATAATGTCTGGTTATATTGTCATTGCATGACATATGTGGCCTTCCTTTATAGAACATCAGTTTATTCTGGGATAAAATAGGCTTACAGTGTTGTACTGGACAATTTTTCAGAGCAGGTATGTTTCTCTTGTCAGCGAACTACACCCACATCAACCACATCATAAGTTCACCATGACAAATACAGTCGTACAAGACTCTTTTAGTGTTTACAAAAGCCTGAGAACATCTGTCTCCCCACCCCAGGAAGTCTAGAATATGGCTTTTAAAATTCTTGCTTGAAGCTTTTTCTCAGTGGCTTCATTTATCAAGATATGATTTCAAGTGTCTCATGATATTTGAGCCTACATCATATGTTAGAGTGTTTAAAAATCATTGCTACAGTTGCTGAAGGTCCTTTAGCACTATTTCTCATGGGTTTCCAGCAGTTCCTAGTTGTTGGAAGACAACAACAACAACAACAACAACAACAACAACAATTTATTTAGCCAGAAGACAAAACTATGTCGTATAGCCTCTTAACAGTCTTGAACTTGTCTTCATATTCAGGTGTGGTGAAGGATGCTATTCTGTTAGCAGTATAGAAGAGAAATCATCTTCTAGCCCAGTGGTTCTCAACCTGTGGGTTCCCAGATGTTTTGGCCTACAACTCCCAGAAATCCCAGCCAGTTTACCAGCTGTTAGGATTTCTGGGAGTTGAAGGCCAAAACATCTGGGGACCCAGAGGTTGAGAACCACTGTTGTAGCCTAATGAGTTTGCCTGAAACAGGGAAAAGCTGGTATCTTCTTGTCCTTTGTTTCAAGCAGCAAATGTCTTGGAACAACCCTGCCCTTAACTGCTTTGCAACACTTTCTGGGAGCCACATGTTGCTGTTAAGAACTTTTACTTTGTCAACTCACAGAGCTGGATAATCTTGTACCCGTTTTTTTTCTGGTTTATCTCCCATCTCCAAAGTGGTTTCTAAAGAGTTGAACTGAGCAAGTGTGGGAAAAGGCAGTGCCTTAGTTTCGGTCCCTCGCTGATATGAAGAAGGCTTTCTGAATTCATCTACCGTGAAGCAGAGCCCTATCCACCTTGAGACATGTTGGGATGATTTCTTCAGTCTCCATAAAACTAGTGTCCATTCACAATGCCATGACTACATCCTGTAGAATCCAGCACTTGTACAGTATGACTGCGGTATATGCAGGGATATATTCCTGTTCATGCTGTGGAAACTGGAAATAGTGAACACTAGTAAAACTTACTGAAATGAATGTCCACCATGGGGGCAGAGCACCACCATGACCTTAACCTCAGGCTAGCCTGGACTTCAGGACTTGGTCACTTGTTCCAGCTAGCAGCTTTTTCGTTCTGTATTTGATAGGAGAATGAAAGAGCTCCTTACTTTTCTATAGCTGGGTAAAATTGAGCATGGAGAAAAATCAGCTTGTTATCTCTTAGATCCCTATTTGAATTCACCTCACTCTTGTCAAAGCCTTTGCTTTGATGTACTGCACTTTGAAACATCTAAATAAAGAGAGTTGAAACTTAGAGGAGGAATTCTACAGTTAAATCCTAATTTTGAGCCCCAGGATTCCTTCCCTCCACCTCATAGAATGTAAAATTGTTGCCCTCCTTATTTCATTGTACCCCTATAGTGTGGTTACAATATTATTTTAGATAATAATCCAAAGGTCCCTTGACTCGCAATGGGATGGAGAAGCAGACCATAAGGAAAACAGTGGGTTGTGGCAGATTCAGCCATACAACCAACATGATATTATAATGGTCAGAGATCTCAAAAATGATGATTGCTAGAGGAATCAATGTTTGGTACAATATTTCTGGCAGGGAATTCACTTTGATAGTGAACCAAGGTTTTGAGCAAGGGAGAACCATAGAAGTTTAGGTTGAATATAGGGAGCTTGCTTTATACTGTGTCTGAGCAGTGATTGTCTGTTTCAGTATTGGCTGTTATCTACCCTGAGTTCCCATGAGGAGAAAGGCAGGGTAAAATTGAAGCTAATTAATTAATTAATATTGTCAAGACTGACTTGCAGTAGTCCCATAGGGTTTTGAGTAGGAAATTTTACAGCCCTATCTGTAGATGCTATGAACTGAACATGCAACCATGAGAAATTACTACCACTGAATTATAGTCCCTCCTTCGGGTTTTTCATGTAATAATTTTATCATGCAATTGCCATGCCTAATCCACAGAATTTAACGTAGAGTCTAGATGTTATATCCCTTCCTCGCTTTCCCCTTGTTTCTTCCAATTCTTCATACAAAAGCAAATCTATTAGACAGAATAACTGGATGGGGTCTTTTGCTTGGTAGTGGTAGAAGCTATTTGTGGGGGAGCACGCCTTATTCTGAATTTCACCTTGGGTGCAATCAAGGTCCACTCTGGAGATCTTCAAGGCGACATACAACATACTGCTACGATTGCAAATGCCAGGAAATCCCAAACAATAAGTTTTAAAAAATCAACGTCTGGTATCATATTGCTGGCAATAAAGGGCTTGATGCCAGTAAGTACAGAGAACTTAAATTGACTTACCACCTCACCACATGAGGGGTTGGGTTGGCCACAAATCCTGACATATCCCATCAGATGATGCAGGCTGCAGCCTCGCCCCCTTGATGGGTAAAGTGGTGAGGAATTGTTGCAAGAAGCTTCCTCGCCACTATGGTGAGAGACCCTTTTTTGGGGTAGCTCTGATGGAGCTACAGTTTTTAGACTTTTCCCCTGTCTGATGGGGAAAACAGCAACGCAGCAATGCTCCTTGCTCCAGTTCTGACAGGCTGTCCCCTGTCTGATGAGGGAAGTAACAGGACACTTTGTTCTGATCTGATACCCTTTCCCCATGTGACAGGGGAAGGAGGGAGGGTGTGCAGCCACCGTGAGATGCCTGCCACACATACCTTCCATTGATTGCTGGTGAAATGGGACAGAAGGGAGGGCTCATCAGTATGATGAGATTCTAGTCAGGTAGTTCTGAGAGGAACGTTGCATGAAACTTATAGATTTTGGATGGATGGGGCACTTTCTTTTAGTTCTGTCATGACTGATTCCCTGCCACAACAATTTTGAAGGCCCAAAATACCAAGGGAAGATTCCTTTCATTCTAGAAACCAATATCGATATCACCAGTTACCAGCTGAGACCTGAAGACAGGGAAATCTAGCCTGGGAATCTTGGTTCTTCTCTTTGATACAGAGAAAAGAGCATGGGATAACTCTGACAAATGGAGCTTTGGAAGGAAGTGGGTACAAACAGAGCGTGCATTCCAAATAGAGAAGCTTTGCAGGCTGAATTTCATCCTGGTCTCCACAGCCCTAGTTTAAACAATATTGTACTAAGATAGATAGACCAGTCAGTTGGACTATTTTCTGACACAGAATACAGCAGTGTCCTATGTTCCCAATGGTAATGAAATGGACCATGTCAATAAATCCAGGCACCAGTTATTTTTTTAGTACAATACGAATAGATCTCATGATAGGACAACAATAGGATTAAAATATAATAAAATAGTAATTTTGGGGCAGAAATCATAGGAAGTGACTATCTCGCACTTGTTATATATGAATTGGCTCATGGAGACTTCTCTCTGTTTATTCACAACACTTATTCATTGAGAGAAATGGTGTTTCGACAAATTGCCTTGCTGACTTTGAAGGTTCACTGGAAGACATGAGAAAATAATTCAGTCTCTGTGTCCATTTGCTATCTGCTGAAACAGCCAGCTTTAGTGCCAAAAATAGTGGCACTGATTCTGTGACACTGACACACATCTGGAGAAGCATCAGCACTTTATCATCAGCATTTAATTAAATCAATTTGTATGTGATTGCTATTAGTAACAAGGCTGAACTTGGAACATTTGCATCAGATCTTATAATAAAGCTACTGATGTCATTGTTCTTTTTCATCATTTCCATATTTTAACAACTTGGGGAAATAACTAATTTCAAACTAGACATGACTAGCTAAATTTTGTTCACACTCTAGTATTTGGTGATCCAAAGTGTTGTGAAATAATTATTCTGTTCAGAATACATATTTGGCGTGGGGGGGGGGCATGGTTTTGAGCAGAAAATGATCTTCTTGTGATCTTCGAGAGTTCTTGGAGAACGGGAGAAGTCCCAGCAGATTGGAGGAGGGCGAATGTGGTCCCTATCTTCAAGAAGGGAAAAAAGAACGACCCAAACAATTACTGTCCAGTCTGCCTCACATCAATACCAGGCAAAATTCTGGAAAAGATCATTAAGGAAGTGGTCTGCGAACACTTAGAAACAAATGCGGTCATTGCTAATAGTCAACACGGATTTACCAAAAAAAAAGTCCTGCCAGACTAATCTGATCTCTTTTTTCGATAGAGTTACGAGTTGGGTCGATACAGGGAATGCTGTGGATGTAGCGTACCCGGATTTCAGTAAGGCCTTCGACAAAGTCCCCCACGATCTTCTGGCAAACAAACTAGTAAAATGTGGGCTAGACAAAACTACGGTTAGGTGGATCTGTAATTGGCTAAGCGAACGAACCCAAAGGGTGCTCACCAATGCGTCGTCTTCATCATGGAAAGAAGTGACAAGTGGAGTGCCGCAGGGCTTCGTCCTGGGCCCGGTTCTGTTCAACATCTTTATTAATGACTTAGACGAAGGGTTAGAAGGCACGATCATCAAGTTTGCAGACGACACAAAACTGGGAGGGATAGCTAACACTCCAGAAGACAGGAGCAGAATTCAAAACGATCTTGACAGACTAGAGAGATGGGCCAAAACTAACAAAATGAAGTTCAACAGGGACAAATGCAAGATACTTCACTTCGGCAGAAAAAATGGAAATCAAAGATACAGAATGGGGGACGCCTGGCTTGACAGCAGTGTGTGCGAAAAAGACCTTGGAGTCCTCGTGGACAACAAGTTAAACATGAGCCAACAATGTGATGCGGCTGCTAAAAAAGCCAATGGGATTCTGGCCTGCATCAATAGGGGTATAGCGTCTAGATCCAGGGAAGTTATGCTCCCCCTCTATTCTGCCTTGGTCAGACCACACCTGGAATACTGTGTCCAATTTTGGGCACCACAGTTGAAGGGAGATGTTGACAAGCTGGAAAGCGTCCAGAGGAGGGCGACTAAAATGATTAAGGGTCTGGAGAACAAGCCCTATGAGGAGCGGCTTAAAGAGCTGGGCATGTTTAGCCTGCAGAAGAGAAGGCTGAGAGGAGACATGATAGCCATGTACAAATACGTGAAGGGAAGTCATAGGGAGGAGGGAGCAAGCTTGTTTTCTGCTGCCCTGCAGACTAGGACACGGAACAATGGCTTCAAACTACAGGAAAGGAGATTCCACCTGAACATCAGGAAGAACTTCCTCACTGTGAGAGCTGTTCGACAGTGGAACTCTCTCCCCGGGGCCGTGGTGGAGGCTCCTTCTTTGGAGGCTTTTAAGCAGAGGCTGGATGGCCATCTGTCGGGGGTGCTTTGAATGCGATTTCCTGCTTCTTAGCAGGGGGTTGGACTGGATGGCCCATGTGGTCTCTTCCAACTCTACTATTCTATGATTCTATGATTCTATGATTCTAAACACTTTTCTACAAAGAAACCTGTTCTCCATGCTCAAAGTGGTGCTGATAGTGGTTTTGCATACTAAACCAAGGTCTTTTTCCAAAGAAGCATTTGTTTACACTAAGTCCACTCAAGAACATTTGAATATGAGAAAAATTCTACTGAAAAATATTCATTTCCTCTTACAGCATAAATTATTTTAATTTTTGTCTTCATGTGCATGGATATGATAGTCAAGGAGGTTCATCACAACCACCATTAACTTAGGCTGGTACTGAAAAAGAACAAGCATTTTCATGTTGCTTCAGAAAACTGGGTTTCCCAGTTGCTGGAAAATAGCTTCCATCATCCAACCACTTCTATGCTGTTTGTGGATGATGGAAGTTAGAAGCTTAAAAGGAACACAAGGAACATGAATAGGCACCATTATCCTTCAGATTTCTATCTCTTCACCTGTGGACATCTTGGAAAGGATAGATCATCTCTATGGCTTCTTCCTGAGATGGCTCAGAAAGAGGCTTATCTCAACCCCCATACTTTGAGGAGTTTTTGCTGAACAATTATTATTCCAGCATGGAGTGTTGGACTATGATTGTGGAGACTAAGATTCAAGTCTTGGCTCAGCCATGAAAACCCACTGGGTAACAACCTGGGCCAAGTCACAAACACCCAGCCTCAGAAAAACCCATGATAAGTTTGTCTCAGGGTTTGCAAAAAGTCAGAAATAACTTGAAGGCACACAACAACAGCAGGAGCAGCAATAGTTAAAATGACTTCTTTATTTTATAAAGAAACTAATTTAGGTAACCGGGCTGTGGCGCAGCTGTTGAGCAGCAGCTGCCTTAAATCACTCTGACCATGAGGTCATGAGTTCGAGGCCAGCCCGTGGCGGGGTGAGCACCCGTCAATTAAAAATAAAAAATAGCCCCTGCTCGTTGCTGACCTAGCAACCCGAAAGATAGTTGCATCTATCAAGTAGGAGATAAGGTACCACTTATAAAGTGGGGAGGCAAGATTAACTAATTTACGACCTGGTATGAGGAAGTGCCGTCAGTGTGGATGATGAAGCAGCTGCTCCCCCCTCTGGCCAGAATCGAACATCCCCTCAGAAGAAGGTTAACTTGCCTCTACGTGTGTCTCTCAGTCTCTGTTTGATGTGTTTATGGGCATTGAATGTTTGCCCTATGTGTGTTATAATGTGATCCGCCCTGAGTCCCCTTCGGGGTGAGAAGGGCGGAATATAAATACTGTAAATAAATAAATAAATAAATAACCGGCAATGCCCAGGTTTGGTCATTTTAACACTATTTATTAGAAAAAGGTATTATTTGTTTTTGGATTTTATGAATGGTCCTATTAGAAAATGCATAAGGATATGAGTAAATTACCACTCCCATCATTTCATGTCCACACCCACCCCCACGCCACCAACACTTAAAGTTGTCAATGGGAGTAAGTGTGCCAAGTATGTTCTAGATCCATCAATGTTGGCGTTCACAGTGCTCCCTGGATGTGGGGTGAAATGCAATTTCCATAATTTCAGGTTTCAGTCCTCTCCCCTCAAATCCCTTCTGTATTTTAAATACAGGTGTGCTGAATTTGGTCACAGGACTCTCTGGAAGTGGGAGCCATCTCGGTAAATACATACATACCTACATATATATTTTCACATATATGAAACAGCTTCACAGGAATAAAGAAGTGAAAGAATGGGTTTTTAATAGTGCTTGAAAGAAGGTCCTTTGCATTTAGGTCCAAAGCTGTTCAGGACAGCTCTTCCAATGTGTACTTGCTCTTGGCACGTCTTCAAGTGCTGTCCTCCATAATGACTTCTCCTTGAATCATGGCTGTCTGGACTCATTTGAGGGCATTTAGTATAGTTATTTTACAACCAATGTTTTAATTTCAAAAGGCTTTTATTGGGCATTAGGGAATTCATTTTTTTTAAATGCACTCCTTTTTTCCATTGGCATAAATAATAAAGAAGATTTAATAGTAAATGTTTATTTAATATTGCATCAATGGCCGTGGGGCATTTGTTTTAGTCTGCATCCACAAGTCTTTTAAAAATAGTTTACTCATATTACAGTTACTTATATGAATGCTTGTTCATGCGTACAGCATAATACACTATTCAGATGAGCTCCTCTGTTATCTTCAGACTACCATATGGGGGATTTTTTTTCCACATGGCTCATGAAAGGTCACAAATGCTTTCAATTCTTTTTCAATTGACTTTGTTCTCATAAGGTGATAGAAAGAAACTTTCTATAAAAGTATACAAATATCCACAGGTCTATCAAGTGACAAGAATGTGTATAAAAATATGGCCATAGAGCTGAGATGTTTAGCTGATTTTCCTAACATCTTCCTTTCCCCACCTTTTCTCTTCTTTCCCTTGGTATTAGCTTTCATTGCAGCAATCTGGTCCCCACAACTGGCTCTCGTGATATTGGATTTCCAGTTCACAAAAGCTTCAACCAGCAAGCCAATGATGGCAGTGCTAGTCCAACAACCTCTAGAAACCCACAGCTTAGGAACCATGATCCAGAAGATTGAGACTTCTGTGATCTCTAGCAGTGCTGCCTAAAAGGATGAAACCATTTTGGTCAATGGACATAAATATTGTGCCAGTTCCTCGTAAACTAGGAAAAGAGGGAGAAGCCCCCAACTCAGAGAGCTGTAGTCTCCAAGCTGGTCACATAAGAGTTCAGAGAGTTCAGATGTTCAAACTCTGCTCTGTCAGAGTTCTAGTGTTATACTCAAACCACTAAACCAGGTGGGGTCTCAGATAGATAGATAGATAGACAGATAGATAGATAGATAGATAGATAGATAGATAGATAGATAGATAGATAGATAGATATTCCCCCTTCTTAACATATATATTTTAATATATTTTTCCAACCCTTATGAAAATCTTTGAATATTTTAAGTTTTTCTGCTTTGAAGACTGGCATTGATTGGTAGTGATATGGGTACTCCTCATGCATATTAGAATAAAATCTCATGTTATGTGAACAGACTCTCTTGTTCAACAATGCTATTTTGTTCATATCTCTTCTCACCCTTCAGAACCTGTGTGACCCCTGTTTGCAAGGGACTTTTGCAATCCTCCAGAGCAGGTTTTAAAGGTCTGGGGATATTTATATTGAAAGACGATCACCCTATTCAGCTGATAAATAAGGGCAGTTCTCCACTGACACAACAACCCAGTGTGGAACCAATTTGGGAGGAATTGGTTTCACTGCAGAGTGATCAGACTGACAGGTCTAGAACTCACTTGAAGCCAGGAAGTTGAATACATTTAACACGGAACCTGGCCTCAAACTGATTTACAGAGTTGTTGTTGTTTTTTCCCCCATTTCCCAAAGAGATTTGCATCAGTGCACCAGAAGCATATGGGATGTTTTGGCAACCTCTGTCATACTTCAACAGAGAAAGGTGTGTCTACACTACACTCTGCATTTTGTAGAGCTGCTTTCACCCTGGATCTGGGATATAATACTGCCATCTGCAGCAGTACATTATTTGGCTGAACGATTACTTCCTTGGAACTTTTATTTACTGTTTGCATTGGAGGTGTGGAATTTGTGATCATCACAGTCAACTTCAAACTGCAATATGGTCAGTGTAAAGCGTCCAAAGGTTTTGTTGGCAGGAAGAGTTAAATGGATGCCATCAGTTATTGTCACTTTCAGAATTAATTGTATGTGTAATGTTTATATTTCTAGTATATAGCAGATCCTGAAATAAGCAATGTTTGCTGTTGATATATAAGATAAAGGTAAAGGATTTCCCCTGACATTAAGTCTAGTCGTGTCCGACTCTAAGCCAAAGAGCCGTTGTTGTCCATAGACACCTCGAAGGTCATGTGGCCAGCATGACTGCATAGAGCACTGTTACCTTTCCGCCAGAGCGGTACCTATTTATCTGCTCACATTTGCATGCTTTTGAACTGCTAGGTTGGCAGAGGTTGGAGCTGACAGTGGGAGCTCACCCCGCTCCCCAGATTCGAACCGCTGAACTTTCGGTCAGCAAGTTCAGCAGCTCAGCGGTTTAATCCCCTGCGCCACCGGGGGCTCCTGTTGATTTATAGTAAATTATTATTTAATTTGTAGGAGTAAATAAACATTAAATCATGTCAGAATGACTCCCTTCAATATATAATATTAAAAGATAATTTGTTTGGTGCTTAAGAAATTGTGAGTTACTTTGTTTATATTTACATTTCACTTTGTATTTTGATTTAAAAAAAGAAAGACTAAGCATACATAACAATAAGTAATAAGGATGAAGGAGAGGACATTGCAAATTAGAATATTTCACTGGCAATGTACCATTATATCACAGCAATAGTTTTGAACTGGATTATTACTAATTTAAAAAATGAAACTTAAGGTAACATTAGTGTCTCTGTTGTTGTTGCTGTTGTTTAGCACCATCAAATGTATGTGGTGCTTTACTGTAAAAGAACCAAAACCAATGGAGTCTGCCAAAGACATGCAAACTGAAATATATGTGTACACCCATACAACACTGAGAGAAGAATAACAAAACAAAACACTGTACAATGCAATTTCAAAACAAATAATCCAGGTAAAATTTAAAAAAACCCAACAATAATGTAATACAAATGAAACTGACCAATACATGTAATGAAAATAAACAGGACTTCAAAACAATGTCAAACCAATATGTCAAACGCTTTGGAAAACAGAAAAAGTTCTGCCTACTCTTTGTACTGCTCTATTATGCGGAGCTCCTCTTCCCACCCTCCCCTTATAAACATTTCACTAGTGGCAATAAATGGGTAATTAACATCCGCTAAAAATAACTAACACACATTAATATATCTTGGCTATGCCCCATTGAGATTTTAGTATGATTGCGGCAAGCCACTGCATGGATTAATACTGCTACTCTGTACAAAATGAATGAGAAATCAGAACAAATACTCTTGGAAAGCAGGTACAAAATTACAGCTTAAGGTGCCTTAAAATTTACTATTTTGGTGAGATCAAATAGTGCTAGTGGCATCAAGACATTTGAGTGCTTGTGCTCTCTCTTGAAGATGCAATTATTCTTGATTACTAATCAAGTATGCCAAGGATGGTGAGCAGTATATTTTTAAATAAATAGATGCACCAAAATGTAGTGGAAGGAACTCCTATCTTTGCTAAGCCATGGCTGAATTTCAAACTATCTGTGGCACATATTACTCTTAAACCCTCTTATATTAAAAGCTTTGCCTACTTTCTTAATTGCCTGGCCCTAAACAAGTGCTAACAGCGCAATCCACAACACAGTCGAGATGAAGTACTTTGGTTTATGATTATTGAGCTCAACAACCTTCATCTTAAATCAGCATAAACTAAAGCATTCAATTTTAACAGTGTTATGTACTAAGCTGAATTATTCTGTCATCAAACGATATAATCAACCAGCTCTTCAGCCAGACTTCGAGTACTGATGCTATGTTCTATTTTTGTTGCAAGTTGTCTTTCTGCTCTTGTCCCAGTTCCTTAATTGTTTTTCTGCAGCAGTAGCTAGCTTGACATTTTCTGGATGTTTTACTATTCCATGAGGCCCTTTAACTAGTAACATCCAGAGGTCTGTTTGTGGTGCTGACTTGCATGCTATCATGTGACTTTATCTTCTTCTTTTTTTAACCTTTGATGTCTTTCTCTTCTGTGGACTTTTCAATGTAATGTCATTCTTCCTTGTTTGAGAAACAGGGATTGTATTAATAAACCAGTGGTGCTACTCAGGATTTCATCCCATGAGTGGGAAAAAGTGGGAAGAATTGTATTCTTTCTCATAGCATTTTGTTCCAGTCCATTCATAAGATAAATGGATAATATATTCACCACCATCACATGTGATTCTACAATAATCCTTTGCATTCTGAGCTATTACATGGGTGAGTGTGGTCCCCGCCCACACAACTTTATTTCTTTTTAAAAATAAAAAAAACTACCCCACTGGCTGCCAGTTCCTTTCCGGGCCTGATTCAAGGTGCAGATTTTGACCTTTAAAGCCCTACTTACCTATCTGACCACATCTCCTCATACCAACCTGTCCGAACGTTAAGATTTTCTAGCGAGGCCCTTCTCTCGTTGCCTCCACAATCACAAATGCAGTTGGCAGCGACAAAAGAGAGAGCCTAAATTCCCCACTAAATTCTGCCGCTTGTCCTCAACCAGCCGGTCACCCCTTCCCGCAGCTGCACAACATTGCCAAAACGCTGTGTTGCCAGCCACACCCCCATTGTTGGAAACAAGTGGTTGAGGAAGCAAGTGGCAGAATTTAGTGGGGAAGGAGTTGCAAAGCTCCTTCATCCCTATGGTAAGTGTCTAGATTTGAATGGCGACTACGTGAGATGTGGTATTTGGGTGTGGCTTTCAACTGCATATGGTAAATGTTTTCTCCTATACTTTGTTCATTTTTAATTCCAAAACGTAATGTACTTTCTGGATAACCCTCATATTATAAAAAGGGGGGGACCTCAGAATTGCAGAAGTCTTAAATCTAGGTCTAAAAAGGGGGGAAATATATCTACAGTGAACTGGTAATATATTGAAATTGTGCAATTCCTGAAGAATAAATTATTTTAAAATAATTACTGTAAATGTTTAATGCAAGAAGATTAATGGTGCGAAAAAGAGCATCGTGCGACAATTAGAGACTGCCCAGAAGAATGCCCACACTTTGACATCACTACAATGACCTAGCATGAGGGAATCAGATAATTCCTATCCCACATGTAAATAAGCATCCTTTTCTTCAATCAGGAGCTTTGAAGACAATTACTCCCCAACTCCAAAACATCAGTTCCTACACAATTTAAAAACAGTTTAGAGATAGATTCCCATGGGGAACCACTGTTTTTTAGCATGTCAGATGTGACTTGAGAACATACTGCAAGTTGCTTCTGGTGTGAGAGAATTGGCTGTCTACAGAGACGTTGCCCAGGGGATGCCCAGATGTGTTACCATCCTGCGGGGAGGCTTCTCTCATGTTCCCGCTAAACCAATGTAAGTAGTCTTGCTTCATATAATGGGCTCCATGGAACTCAATCTTTAAACTGCAAAGTGTGTAGAGATGGGGAGGGGGGGGGCTGCATCTGATGATGTCATAATAATGAATCCTTAGCATTAGAAATAAATCTTCATTGACTTGCTATCTTGAGGCTGATCCAGCATGCTATACTCCCAGCAGTTGCAGAGATGTCAGAGTCCCAACTGCCCAGCATTGCTGAACATGGTTTGGCACCACTGGACTACATCCTTACAGCCTTCCCCATCCTCCATGTCATGGTGGTCCCCAGCTGCAATATGGGTTCTATGGATCATCCGTCATCTGCAATGATGTTGGCCAGGGCAAAGGGGGAACAATGGGGAGAGAGGAGGAATTTTCCCTCCTCTCCCCCCCCCCCTTCCGCAATCACCCTGGAGAGTGTCTGACTAATATTTTTATCTGTTTTATTATACATCACTCTGGTACTCTTGGTGGATGATAATATGAATAGCCCACTGGATACAGTTTGGTATTTTTGTGATCTGGATAGGTGCTGGATGCAAAATGACACAAAACTAGAATCAGTCTCAGAGACAACTGCTCCAATTGTATCAATTAGGTAAGATGCAATTTATTTATTCAAATCTGGAGTTATCACATTAATGCCACGTCTGTTCCAAACCATAAGGAGGCTATTTAAAATAAAATGCTGTATTATGTCTTTGAACCTGGAAAAATATATTTTACCATCCTAGTGTTATGTGGAAGCTGTATTTAGTATCTATTCCAGGCATTTCAAAACAGTTTTAAAAAAAATTACAAAAGTAGCCAGCCAGGTAAAGAGGCATAGTATTCACAGAATAATCTAGAGGTGCATCTCCACTGCAGAATTAATATAGCAAGACTGTGGGGAAGATGCATTCGCTGCTTATGCTGAATAGATAAGCAATTCTTGATGTCCCAATCAGCCATCCCACTCCACCCACTTGAAAATGGTTTGGTCTCCTAGCAGTCTAGCATTGGCTTTGTTCTATGAATCAATGACCTGCATACCTAGTAATTTAATAACATTTTTGCTTCATCATCCTCATATTATGAAAGATCCAAGCCCTGAGGCAGGCTTTCAAAAGTGGTCCCTCTAACTGGTATATATTCAGGGGATGAGGGAATCAATAGATTGCTCCAGGCTTACTTTATTAAAATCATGGGGCTCTAAATCCAAACAATGCACACCAAAACAAAATCTGGCTCTGACTATTCTAGCTGCTGTGTTTGGTGGTTGTCACAGCAGCAGCAGGTTGCTGTCATGCTGCTGTGATGGTCTTGAGCATTAGCAAGTCAGTTGCCTCATTGGCTGTGAGAGATTTTAATGTGTGTGGCTTTGCCTGGAAGAAATCTGTGTGTAGTCCAGAGGGAATTGCAGAAAAGATGGAAAGTGTAGAGCCTACTTTCACAAGTGGCAACAGATTATCCAAACTGTGAAATACTTGACTCTACTGCTCATAGTGACAGCCACAAATACAACAAGACAGTGTGATTCTGTATCGAGTGTAACTTCTGGCCACCATTTACTATACAGCTACCAGTTCTTGCAATGCATGTGTCCCTGTTGGGTGGTTAGGTTGAACCTGGAAGCAAGCAAGCAAGCAATAAGGAAAGGACAAGCAGGATGAGAATCCTGTCTTTATTGGCTGTATATACTCATGTATAGATCTAGAATTTTAGTCAAAATGTTGGGTTAACTTGTGCACAGATCAGTCTAAATAGGGCACCTGAATTCTTATTGAAAAAGGAACTATGCCCTTCTGTGAATATAGAGGTGAAAGGTGACAGGTTGGTCTATCCAAATAGAACCTCAAAGATGTGCCAACTCCCTCTAATGCCTCAGTGTCTCCTTGAGGAGAAATGCCAAAGAGTCATCACTACTGTGTTTTCCACCTAGGCATTCAAAAATGGCTGAAGTGGTGCCATGGTCGAGAAAGTAGAGACAGCCAGTTTTTTTTAGGCCATCCCAGAATGAACTAGGTTCTTGTTTATCACCAATTATCAAGGAGAGAATTTTTTTAAGATACTGTCCATTAACTTTAAAGGACACCATCCTCTTTTCTGAGTAGTGTGGCGAAAGTCCTTTTTCAATACCTAGGGTGGGGAAATGATGGTGACAAAGGCCAGGGGAGCTGTCCCCCTGAGGCTGTGTTGGAATGACACTCAATTTATCCATGAGTCATATCAAAATCCATAATCATGCCTGAAAAATCTGTCCTCGACTTATACATGAGATGAACTTATACATGAGCATATATGATAAATTATGAGTGGTTCAGACTGAGGTACTTGGGTAGTTTCAGGAACTTTGCAGAAGAAGGTTGGATGTTATTGACCTATTGTGTCCCTGACTTCCCTCTAGAACTGATAGGTACAATAATATATTTTAGTCATTCACATTTAAAGATGCTAAAGCCAGCTAGGAAGATATCCATGCACATTATCAGATGTTTCCAGAGCTCCTGGGTTAAGAGTGACAATATCACGAAGCACCAATCTCTTGGAATGACATCCACTTCTATATATGTGGCATTCATTATTACATGATTATCTATTTTTGTTCTCCCATTCTGTGAAAAAAGTCATAAACAGAGCTTTAATTAATATATTTGTTCAAATTGGAAGAGCATTTCCTAACTATATCAATGCAGTCTCAAGTTGACCTAAATGCACTGCAACAGAGACTTGATTAATGAAATGAAAAATCAAATAAAATAAGTTATTTTTAACAGGAAACATAAAAACCTTGCTTTTTTTGCTGGCAAATGATAAATAAATTGGATGTATTTTTCTTCTAATGTGCTGCATCAGAGCATCATTTGAGATATCTTTATCCTATATTTTAATTATACACACACACTTTGCAAGAGAACAGGCATAAACAAGCTAAAATTAATAACATTCATATAGGGTTAAAGTCCTTCTAATCAAATGCAACTTATACAATTTGAGCTCAAGATATGAATACTTAATTAAGTGGAGAACCTTTGATTATCCATATTTTATAGGGTGCTGTTCTCATCACCCTTGCCATTGGCTATGCAATCTGGGACTTCTGGGAACTATGGTCCAAAACAGGTAAGACCTTTGAATAAGGTGCAGTGGTAGAAATATAATGAACACTTCCCATGAATGCAGTGTCAAAGTTAAGTAGGTTGTAATAACTATAACAAATATAATTTTTTTTCTCCCATACAAACCAAAAACAAAAAATCAAAAGTTATGCAGTCCAGTAATGACAGAATGCTTGCCGGGTTTAGAACATCACTTAGCTTTGTTTTTATCTTTCTTTCAGATCCACATTAAAGATTCCGAGACAATAGGCAGTTGACTGTTGAATGAAGAAGTGCTGTGAGCTTTTCAATATGGAAATGTTAGCACTTTAAGTCGTTTTCTGAATTTTCAACATGTCTGTGCAGTGCCACGCTATTGTGAATAACGGCAGACAGCTGAAACTCAGGAGACATCATCCTAATTTCTGTTTCATTATCAGAAGCTTGAAGTGCTGATATTGATTTTTCTACATCAGAAATTTGTATCCCATAGCCATTAGTAGATTAATTTGTATTACCTAATTTACTCTGTGCTGCTGAGTTGCTAATCATAAAGTATAACATCAAGTAGCCCAAGGTTGTTGATTTTCTTTTCATAAGTTGCATATTATAGCAGAATTGATAATAGGGGAGTAAGATTGAATCCATTCTCAAGGGTTTGGCTGAAGTCCTATATTTGCTTCCCTGTGAGTGAGCACCATTGGAAATAGGGGTGTGCAATTTTTTCGTTAGTCTTTGTAAGTTGTATGAAATTTGTTACATTTGTACTTTTGAGGTGATATCTGACATGTGGGTGTGGCCCACACCATGAACTTAAGAATCAAAACTTATCCAATACATTTTTGCTTGCATTTTGTAAATTTCAGATGCCTGCCAAAGTCAGTGTATTTGTATGAAAGCAAAGCAAAGCCAAAAAGTTTGCCTTTCCTCTTTAAAGTAATAGTAGTTTGGGAAGGCAAGGAGCCCTATGCCAGAGACTTCAAAAGGCCTTGCCCTAAACTACATTTCCCAGAATTCTGCTCGCTTCAGAAGGCCCCAATCATAATAGGGGAGAGATGTAGCAGCAGGCAGCTAGAGCTCCAATAAATGGTTGAATCTGCAAAAAGGAGGGCTGACTGAAACTTCTAGTAAATAAATCACTATGCTGAGTTGGGAAGAAATCTCTAAATGGATGGCCCTTGGGGGTCCCTTCCAACTCAATAGGGGAAGCATATCAATTAGTTTAGAGGCTGGATGGCCATCTGTCAGGAGATTTTTGATGGTTCCCTTCTGCCTGAAAAAAGGGGGTTGGACTTGATGGCTCTTGGGGTTCCTCTTCAACTCTAGGATACTATGAAAATGTAGAATTGGTTAATATTGGTTTATATTTGTTAATATATGAGAGGCATTCAATGATAGCTTGTTGTGGCTTTTAAAAAATGTTTTTGTCAAAACTTTTTAAACATTCTCTAAAATCAGTAGATGTATGAATATTTCTTTAAGTTGGGGGGAATGATCTCCTGTTATCTTGTTGTCGTTGTATAGAAAATTCAAGAAGATAGGTCTTGTATTTTTTAAATGTTGTTTTTTAAAACTTTGAAAATTTTGGGGATAAGTGAAGTGTTCTAAAACTGGATGGGCTACATTGGTAAATATCTTATACCATTGTAACGAGTTTCATCCCAATAGCTGTAAAAATGAGGGAGAAAGAAGCCCCTGGGGTTTCCCCAATTATAGTAATTATGCGCAATTACTACAATGATAAAGTAACAAAATTGTATTACTCTCGTTATAGTAATGAAATTTTCACTAACTACACTTTAGAAACCTTTTAGAAATGAAACATCAGCACCCCCTAATTTTGTAATGATTATTGAAACTTTTTTAAAAATTGATCGCACATGCCTAATTGGAAACAATGGGACTTATTTGTGAATGTGGACCTTGATCTGGTGATCCCAAAGAGAGCTTGATGATTCAGTCTCAACAAGCTTCCACCTCATCACACAGAGTTTATTTTTCTCCTTAACATGTTGGGGCTCCTCTTCAGCCAAGGATCCAGACACACTGCAAACTGAGGCCCCACTTCATCAGTGGGGGAAGCTGCGAGGAAGTGTTGAACAAAGCTTCCTTGCCACCACGGTGAGTCTCCCATCTTTTTGGTTAGCTCTAACAAAGCTATGCACATTTTTTACACTTTCCCCCGTCTAATGGGGGAAGCGCCAACACACCTTGCCATGATACTGCCTCTCTTCCCCGTGTGGTAGGGGAAGGAGGGAGGGCACGTGGCTCTTCGCAAGTACCCACACGCACACCTTTTGTTTTGCTGATGATTACTGACAAAATGGGACAGAAGAGAAGGAGGGGGCTCATCAGTGTGATAAGGTCCTTTGAAAACCATAAAATACAGTTTGGACCCAAATCAGACCCTTACTTCAGAAATGAATTACTTTCTCACTCTTCACCATCATCACATAAAAATAAATGGCCATTTGCTTTGTGACAAAAGCAAATGAAATTTATATAATAGTAGCTTGCAAAAGGAACCCCGGTGGTGAAGTGTGTTAAAGCACTGAGCTGCTGAACTTGCAGACCGAAAGGTCACAGGTTCAAATCCCAGGAGCAGAGTGAGTGCCCACTGTTAGCTCTAGCTTCTGCCAACCTAGCAGTTCGAAAACATGCCAATGTGAGTAGATCAATAGATACCGCTCCGGCAGGAAGGTAACGACGCTCCATGCAGTCATGCCAGCCACATGACCTTGGAGATGTCTACGGACAATCCCGGCTCTTCGGCTTAGAAATGGAGATGAGCACCAACCCCCAGAGTCAGACATGACTGGACGTAACATCAGGGGAAACCTTTACCTTTTTAGCTTGCAACCGGGAACGTCTAACAGACTGCAACCTGTTCATTTTTGGACAAATAAATGTAAGTCTAGAATTGATAGGTGCCTTTAAAATTGATGTTTTTGTTTTAAAAGAGGGAGTGCCAGTACATGTATTTGTTGGTCTAATTGGATGGGATCTACATTCATAGTTGACCTGTGAATGGGATAAATCTTGTCAATTTATGGCCTAAAAAGGGTATGTGCAAGGAAAGCATTTTGAGTCTGTAATTTTTCTAAGAATGGTATCTAACTTTGCCTGCATCCCTTCTAAGGTTCTTTCTCAGACAGTCAATATGAAAATGAAACACTGCATGGAGACCTGAAATGAATAAGCATCTACAATTTGTGAGGATAAGACTATCTGGGCTGAGATGTGGACTCAATGGCTCTAATAAAATTTGATTGGCCCTTATCTGGGACTAAAAGTATTTTGGATTTCAGGGTTTTTTTCTTCAGATTTTGGAATACCTCAGTTTACATAGACATAGGACCTCTTCACATGTGCCACCAGAATCTCCCAGTATCACCGCGGGTTATGGTGGAAGTGCCTGACTGGGAGAAATGGAAAGCTGTTGCCCTGTGCCCCAAACCATCACAGCTTCCTTCCACCTCATCACATGGGAGAAGCCTCTTTAAGCCATCTCAAGCTATCTTTCCTTATGAAAAGGTGGGGAGCCTCCCCTTGTGCACTGCCAGCAATTTTTTGGTGGTGACAAGGGGGTGGGGTTGACCAGTTTTGCCCCAGAGCCACTTCAGAATACTTCTCTGGGATGTGATGGTAGCTGCCAGGCTCCATGGCAAAAGTACAAAGAACCTGCTGCCACCACCGCCAAATTTGGGCTCGTGTGAAGAGGTCCATATACAATTAAATATCTTGGAGATGGGACCCAGGCCTAAACAAAAAAAATCATTTATGCCCCATGAATAACTCATAATATAGCATTAATAGTCCCCTCGGGTGAGAAGGGCGGGGTATAAATGTTCTAAATAAATAATAAGGATAAGGAATGCTCAACCTGTATTCATTTTTCTCCATAGTAGTCTTGACTTTTATGATTGAAGTTTTCCCTAATTTAAAAAAAGGAATATGGAGAGGAAGGAGAAAAGGATTTTCCATGTGATAGTTCAAAGGCAACAACAACAGGGGAAAACAGGGAGAAAACTGAAGAGGGGAAACGTGTGATGCGAAGACAGAATTTGAAACAGATGATTAGGGATTGAAAAGTACTATTCCCTTCACTAGGCAGACAGTCCACCATGCTTCTCAAGGTCCATTTGATGAGGTCCTAAGGCCCGAATCTCTGCTTAACCATGAAACTCTAGTGGACAAGTCAAACTCTCGCATTGAAAGAAAATCTGGAATCACTCATAAATACCACCTTAAATCAATGATGAAAAATAGTAGGGAAAATAAATATTTTTAATAACATACTGGTTTTCCTCTTTCTAGTTACCTTGGAGTCTTCATTTCTGAAGAAAGAAAGGATACTAATATGATTATAAATACATTACCCATAGACTTGATAGTCATGATTTCAGTAATCTGCACTTCAAAAAATATTCCCTTCCAGAAGGTTTGTGGGATTCTCTAGGTCCTCCAGGGATATTCTATGGTATGATTCCAGTCTAGGTATAGTAAAAAAAGAAAAAAGAAAAAAAGAAAGAATTTGCTATTATTTGTGGTTTCAGGAATCCATGGAAAATCTTGGAAATTATCTCCTATAGATACAGGATTTATATTAAAATGAATGAATAAGAATAATAATAGTTTCTGATGAAATGAATACTGAAAATCATCTTTCAATTCTTCCTGCCTGCATTGTACACAGGGTTCACGTTTATGTGCATCAGACTTAATTCCTTAGTAAACTATGTCTTCTTGGCAGGCTTATTTTTCTTATTAAGCAATGTATGTATCCGACATGTACCGATAGCACATTTGAAGATTTTAAATGCAAAAAATGCAACTGGAGAGCTTCCAATTACCAGAGTTATATTCCACTATGGCACCCCAGTGGCCTTTCAACACTTGCCATCTCCTCCTTCTTCAAGGAATGATAGATACTGCTGCAATTCTCAAAGCTCTCTTTAGAGGCGTTCTTCAGATTTTAAATAGCCTCTCAAGGTTCATGAGCTGTACACATGCAAGTTAATGTGTGCATGCTTCTCAGTTCGAAGCAACCTTCAGTAATCACTCTACACAAGTACTGTAGAGTAGATATATTTTTAAAAACCAAATGAGTCTCAGTTTGACTTTTGCAGAATTCTACAGACTGATCAGAAGAGAAAACAAGGATTAGTCCTGAAGGACTCCCTTCATGTGATTTCTGAGCTTCCAGATAGAAGTGTGATGCTACAAGATGATGTTGTAGACAAATGACATTCATACCAAAATGGAATGGATAAAACACAGTTCTTGGATGTGTTTCCCTTTAGTCATGTTTGTATCTTGTTTCCCCTGTAATATCTACTACTCACTTAATTGGCTTGCTGGTAAATTTTGGTAGTGTAATATTGTCATTGAAAGGAAGCTACACTTTTTAGCTAAAATAAAGTGTGCAAAAGAGTTGTTCATAAGAGCCAGGATGATGTAGTGGATTCACTGCTGGACTAGGACTTGGAGTCCAGAATTTGAATCCCCACTTGATTGTGGACTCACTCTGCATAAATCTTGGCAAGTAGCTTTAGGATTTCCATAAATTGGAAATGGCTTGAGGGCCGACAATAAGAAGGTTCATTCGTGATTTGCTTTAGAAAACAATTGTGCCCAGAGAAGTGAAGCTTTCTTTTTTTTAAAGTATATAACTAACTTTCACTTAACTGAGTTTCTATTCAAATGCATTGTGAGCAAGTGATTATTTTATATTCCTTGCTGCTGCCATGTTGCCTAATCCCAGTGTCACATAATAAACTACAATCCACAATGGAAGCTAGAGGATAATATTTCTCTTCTCTGGTTCATTTTTCTTTTTACAATTGACCAGTGAGAGTTCATCACTTTGATCTCCCCTAACTGCAAATGGCTATTTATGTAAGTGTAGCTTGCTTAATAAACTTGATTTCTCCATACCTGTTCCATTTTTTAAACCTCTCCATTATGTCAAAATAGGCAGGTACTTCAGCAGCCATAAATGCCTGAACATTGCCAAAATGCTGATAATCAGGATCAGTCTTTTTTTTTTAAAAATAAATAAATAACAGATTTCTTTTTATTTTTTTTCTGTGTGTGAATCAATTTTTCTACTTCATTGTAAAATAGATGCAATTACAATTAGAGATGAAAAATAACTGATTGCAGCCATTATTTTTTTCTTTTCACCAAGAAACAGGGTACATTAATATATCTTCAATTGGGCACATGGATAATTTTCTGGACTTTGTTGTTCTTGAACAGCTTCCTAAGTGTCTGGCCATTTTATATTTCATAAGAAGATTTTACTATTCTTTCTCAGTCTCCACTTCTATTTTCCCCCTTTTTTTCTTCTTTATGCTGGAGGATTTGCAGTCAGGAAGGTGCCAGAAAATCTTTCCTTTCTATCTTACTTTAGGTTTGATATGTATACTATTAGGACTTAGTAATTTGTCAGCTTTAATGGTCTGTAGCATTTTAAAAACAAAAAGATGTTATCTATTCCTTCCTGATTACTGAGCTTCTGTCCCATGAGACAGTAGCTAATTCGTTTCCCACCTTTCCCATTTTAAGGCAGATATGGGTAATCTTGTTTTTAAGATTTAAACTGCAGTACTTAAAATGTGAAATTATTTATTTGATCTATGCATGTGTTCAAATAATTCAAACTATTATATTTTATTATATGGCGTGCTGTCTATAAATGATCATGCCAACTCAATTTACTGCCAGGTTTCTTCCTTCCTTGTATTTTCTTCCAATATTGTTGATATTAGACTTGTGCACAGATTTGGATTTGTCGGTTCCCTTCGGCCAGTCCAGCTTGTTTGGCTTGTTCGGATGACCATAATCACTCAGCTGCCAGATTTCATTCACCCAAAATGGCCTATGTGGCTGACGGGTGTGACGGGAAGAAAGGAACGGGTCCCAGTAAGGGTACTTCTTTAACCTCATTGCTCAAACCCAGACTCCCTTGAAAGGAAGAAAGGATCCCCAGAATGGAAAGGGGAGCCTTGTAAGTTCCCCATTTCCGCCAATTGGCTGGAGCTTCCCAGACCTTTCGGCTGTGAAGCTGAAAACAGATATTTCCATTAGCTGATTTTCAGGAGGCTCCCAAAAACAAATCTGGGTGCCCAACGAAATTTGGATACCAAAAACAGATCACCCTCCAGCAGAAATGTACAAGCCTAGTTGATATCTCCCATCTCTAGAATTGTTACCTGCCTATTTCAGTTCAGATTCAACCAAACAGCAAATGTGGCCCTATCATTTGGCAAGGTGAAGCAATTTGCTCCAGCCATCCCATTTGGGATTTCATGAAAGGGCAAGAAATTTAAATGTTTATAAACTTGCATCTTGTTATAATGATTGTTAGAAATACAAATATATCCTTGTAGAATGTTCTACTCTGTTTGAGTGTTGTAGTGTGACTCTGAAGACAAGAGTTTAAATTTGTGCTTGGCCATGAAACCCGTAGGCTGGCCACAGGCGAATCACACACTCACAGCTGCAGTTTCTCATGTCACTCCTGACATGAAAAAAAAGCCTCGGTGGAAGGCAGTGGTAAACCTCTTCTGAGCAAATCTTGCCAAGAAACTCCTGTAATAGGTTTGCCTTAGGGTCACCATAGATCAGAAACAACTTGAACACACAATAGTAATGTCAAAATAAACGTGACACAGGTTCCTTCACCCACCCTTGACATTCCATATATATATATATATATATATATATATATATATATATATATATATACGCACCCCACTTGCCACAGTTGCAGGCAAAACTTCAGTAGAGAATGCTACTATTACATGGTCATACAGCCCAAAACATTCACAGCAACTCAGTGATCCAGCCATGAAAGCCTTTGGCAACATGATATCAAAATAGCTTTCCTAATTATGTACCCTGATCTGCATGTGGATTGCTGTACCACAATGGGAAGCAAATGTGTTGGACTAATTGTGTGCCATTGGAATTGAAATGGAGGAGAAGATTGAATGTGCAGTCAAGTGAAAAGCACCCACCATATTGGCTCCAGTGATTTAATTCACATGCACACACAGGATCATGGATGGATGGTGTGAAGGCACGCTGGGGGAAATGGCTATCTCTAGGTCTGGCTACCCAAGCGGCGTTTGGTTTACCCTTTAAATATACCTCAAACCCCAAAGTAAACACTCTTTGAAGCTAGTTAAAAATAACCAAACATATGTTTATTGAACACAGGAAGCAATCCTTTTACTATATTAGAAATAATGAGATAAAATTGCTGAAATTATAAACAAATTAAAACTATATTGCTAGAGAATGAAGGTTATAAAGACTATAAAGGATAAGCAGACAAGCTATGAGGAAACTATAAGGCAAGGACTATAGGGTACGTACAAGGCTATGATAAGCACTATCTATAATGACTCTGAGGTAAACTATGAGGTAAGTACAAGGCTATGATAAGTGCTATCTATGCTATAGGGAACTACTAGCTATGAAATAACTATAAGGTGATAAGCTATAAGGTAAGTACATAAGCTATGAGGAAAACTATGAGGTATAATAACTATATGGTAAGTACGAGGCTATGAGGTAAGTACGTGATTTATGTTGCCTGTTTGAATTTGCCAGGTCAAAGAACCCAGACCAAATTCTAAGAGCTATTTCTAAGAGGTTTTTCTCTGGAATGCCAAATGGAGGGGGGAAAGCTTCTAGAGCCTAGCTCACAGGCTGAACCATCTCATCCAAACCTACAGGGGAGTCCCAAGCTCCACCCCCAAAATGAGAGCCAATGGAACATTCCACCCAAGAACCGCAAAGCAGGAAATAAGCAGGGGATAGGAACCCAGTAAGACATCACAGAAGGAGCATGATGAACCACTTCCTGTGTAATCCTCTGAATATGAATGGATCTTTTCCTCTTGAGGCACTGACTTTCTCCTTTAATGTATACATGAATAATATTTTGGAAGCAAGCACTCCCCCTCCCCTTATGAAAGTTGATATTTAGCCAACTGGTACACTAACATTCACAATAGTATTTTTTCTGTGTATATATAATTCCCAAGTTACGAACAAGATAGGTTCTGTAGGTTTGCTCTTAAGTTAAACCCTTTGGTTTTTGTTTTGCTATCTCTGCCTCACTTTCTGTCACTGTGAGAATTGGATTTTGAAAAAAAATGGCTTGTTGTGGCACTCTGATGCATTCTTTTGTGAGACTGTTGCAAATTTTATCTTTGAGATTTAGTAACTTCTAGGTATGTTTTCTTTTTATCTGACTTCCTCTTGTTGTATATACCTATGTTGTGATTTTGTTGTTGTATGCCAATAAAGGCTGTGTTTGTGGCTTGTTGTGGAAACAAGGATTGGTGTGAAAGCTTCAGTGGAGACACCTTTTCCCCATGATAACTCCTTCAGGGATGAATTTCCCTTCCTAGGAGTAGATTTCTCTCACTTTCTGTTTTCTCACCCCTGTTCTTAACTATGTAAGTTTGTAAGTCAGATGACTACCTATAATTCTTTAATAAGTAAATGTAAAACATTCTAGACACAGAAATAATACATCAGAAAAGACAAGCCTATGACATTCTTCCTGACGTTTGGACCGTCTTGTGATAAACTAGTTATAATTGTGAGTTTCATGTGGGGAAGAATTCATATAACAGGCCTGAGTTTGTCATCTCCACATTATAGAATTTCAAGTAGGCTATGTGTTTTTGGCTCAAGTAAGGGATTCCCAATCCAAAAAAGGCCAAATCTGGCAGTGCAAGAGGTACAAAGTCATGCTTTGTATGAGGAAGGGCAAACTCCATCTAATTTGGCAAGGCAAAGCAAAATTACATGGTAAGCTTTAGGTTGAAACTTCTCAAAGCATCTTTGTTACTTCACTTCTCTCTCCCATTCCAACAATTTATCTGACTCCATAGTACATAGTATTAAAAATGCATTTCTCAAATGTTGAGAAGTTGTAAGGAAAGCAATACTGGACTGACAAGAATAGTCACAATTTGGGACTTATGACACGTGAAATTTGCATGTGATTGGTTTATGCAGAAAATGTTTTATATATAGAACAACCCTGCATGAATTCTGTGCAAAATAAATCTCCAATTGCAGCATTTTCTGAACAAAAAATAAAGTTTCTGAGTAAAAGCATTCTTTTTGGCATTATACATGCAATTTCCTCTGAGAAAAATACCACTGCATGCTAGTATTGCACAAAATAAGGCTCTAGGCTGAGAATAGTCTTTTAAAAACTGCACAGCTATCTCCCTCAATTTTGTAGAAACATTCTCATTCTCAATATATGTAGATGGGTCAGGAGTTCCTATTCAGCACAGAGCAGCTTCGTATTTCAATAATCTCTATGGAGAATGAAATGGTATAAAACACAATTAAATTCATCAGGTGGAACTTAATCCCCTAAATCCAAGGCATAGCCAGCCATGGCACCCTCCTCTGAAGTTTTCACAAGCTCCTGATTGACTAGATGCTATTTTAATTCATAGTAACTTATCTGTATTCTTTCACCTACCTACAGAACACATCAGAGCAGACAAGGGATGGATGTGCTCCTTTAGGCATAAATTAGAAAGTAGGATGTGAAATGTCCAATGCATCTTCACCAAGAATTTTCTCTATAGATTTCAATGTCCGGAAGTAGTGGGAGAGTTTGAGAGACCGAGATAGATTTTTTGTCACCAAGTGTACCTGACAGGAGTTAAAATAAGCCCTTGTGCCGCTTTGCTTAATTTGAAATTATAACCATTTGCAAACCATTACTGTTCCCTACAGGGCTGCCATTCAGTCAGTCTTTGGGGCACAAGAATTAACAAATAAGCTGCTTCAACTGTTTTCCCAGCAACACTTCTGGACGCTGTGCATGATTGCTACTTATATGTTACACTTCCAATCCATTATTCAATCAGTGACTTTGGTATGGTGCTGGTTTATGTCAATCTACCTTTAAAAATAAATGTAGCATGCTATCAGAGTCTGGAATTACTTGAGTTATTGCAGCATATTTTAAAGGTCTTGTGGGCTCTCAAAGGCTCCTTTGAGTGTAAGAGGAAAGTCTTATTTCTCAGCCTCAAAACTAAAGAAGGGGCGGTTCCAGACAGCCCTTTAACTTGGTAGCAATCACATTTCTTTGACACCACTTTAAGTGTCACAACTCAATGCTAGAGAATCCTGGGAGCTGTAAATTGGTGAGCTACCAGGACTATTTGGCAGAGAAGGCTAAACCATGATTTCATAGTATTGAGCAATGACAGTTAAAGAATAAACAGCATTTATTCTACAGTTTAGATATATCCTTAATTTTCCATCTCCTCTTTTCTTTCTCCTCACTACTTAGACTTGAACAAGAAAGCTGCATTTGAAATGAAGATGACAAGGACACTTCTAGAATTATGTCTTTTCTTTAAAACTACTGCTACTAGTCTTCTTTGTTGTAAATGCTAGCTTAGACAGTATGGTGTCCAAATACCTGAAAGGGATCGGGATCAAGGAAGCAAATCTAAAGAAGTTTTGAGTTATCTTGATTTCTGAGAGAGAGAGAGAGAGAGAGAGAGAGAGAGAGAGAGAGAGAGAGAAGCATTCCCTAATTCATAATCCTATAGAATAAGTGTATCATATCTACCAGCTGTAGTTTCCCTGCTGAGAGACCTAAGGCCAGTGCTAGTTGCCTGACACTGATAACATGGCGGGATTAAGCTGCTACATGAATAATGTTAAGGGGAGGCAGGAAATTGCAGAAAGAATAAGAATAGGCATAATGTTCTCAATGGACAAGATAGCATTTGTAAACTGAGACGAAACAGAAGTTCAGAGCATGCTCCCATGAATGCAAAATGCCCTCTGAATTAACCTACATGTATTGCTGGTTAAAAAGCATGTGTCTCATGACATTTTCTGGCTGCCCCTCGAAGTCTTTCTCAAAACTGCCTTGGTACTTCATCAACCATAATAAATAAAATATAATAATAGCCTCTATAGTTCCCAACATTTTACTTCTCCCATCTTTAGGAGATAACACTTCAGCCATGAAAAATGTCATGCATTGCCCTATGTTCGAGTCAACAAGTGACCAGATGGTTGGAATGCAGGCATTGTCAATGAATTAATTCAGTCAAGGTCAGTCATGATATCCAGTAGGATGAAGGAAGAAGTAATAGAGTGGTCACCAGCTGATCCAGACATTGTTCAGCAAATCAATAGAACATATAAACTAAGTCAGTAAGGAGTGAAAACAGAGCTGGCCAAAGGTCAAGAAAACATGCCCTCTTTTTTAATTATAATAAAGAAGGTTGAATGCAACTGAGCTGCCAGGGAGTGGTGGGAGATTTATATCCAGGTAATTAGACACCAGCTGCCTAATTAGTTCAGTGACTCTAACTTAATAACCACTGGGAGCTAAGTCATCTCTCTGTATCCTCATTGTGCAAGAATGATGGCAATGGGTCTTCAGCCTTCTGCTAGACAGTGATGGTTCTCTCAACTGCTGGCTCAGAAAGGCCATTGTTAACATGAGCTATAGATTCCTGGCAGTCTGCTCCTTCCTTCCATCTGAATGATCCAACTCTAGATGTTGAGTCATGGCATGCATCATCACCTAAGAGGACAAAAATAGACACAGATTTGCATAAAATTTCATTTTCTAATTTAGAGTTACATATGAAAAATTAGAAATAATTGTCCATATTCTATATTGTCCATAATTGTCCATATTCTATATCAGCTATTTAGTTACATCTTCTGGCAGACTGACTCCCCAAGCCTACCTGAATAGCCAACAGCCAAGGAGCCCCCGGTGGCGTAATAGAGTGAGAAAGACTGTGACCAGGTGAACGGTGGGCTCTAGGGTCTGCTATCCAGATATTATAATTGGATAGTTTCAGAATTATTGCTCTTCCTCCTTATGGACTAAATATTCCTTCAATGAGATCATATCATTCCCCTTCTGCCAGGGACAGGGAGAACAGATGGCTGCAATCCAGCACAGCTGGGGGGTATCTGGTTGGGGAAGCCTATTGTAGTGTGACCAAAACTATAAGTAGATGGAGAATGTATTGATAGAAACTATTTTACATTCAATGGATAGGTTCAACCCTGCTCTGAGAATGTATATGCATCTAACTGGACTGTTCCACATCTGGCAAGTTAGTTATTGTCATTCACATGGAATGCAATTTCTCTTTCCGTGGCAGAAACTTAGGAACAAATATCAGGACCAAAACAGTTATAATTAAACTGCCAAACTGGAATTAAAATGGTTAGATTTTTAAAGAAGCTGATAGATGTATGTCTGCATCAAAATTCTTCTACTTTTTGTGCAATTTCTGATGACACACCCTGCCCTTCTATTTACACCTGGATGAAAGTTAATGGAAACTTCCTTTCTGCATTGACATTTTAATCATATCAGTACCTCATTGGAGCCCCCGATGGCGTAGTGGACTAAAGCCTCGTGACTTGAAGGTTGGGTTGCTGACCTGAAAGCTGCCAAGTTCGAATCCCACCCAGGGAGAGTGCGGATGAGCTCCCTCTATCAGCTCCAGCTCCATGCGGGGACATGAGAGAAGCCTCCCACAAGGATGGTAAAAACATTTTTAAAAAACATCCGGGCGTCCACTGGGCAACATCCTTGCAGACAGCCAATTCTCTCACTCCAGAAGCGACTCAAGTTGCTCCTGACACGGAAAAAAGTACCTCATTACATAATGAATGCTGGTTTGTCAAAATATATTTTCCCAACATCTTTACAGCATCCAGAATTTCAGAAACAAAGTAATTTCTATAGCACATCATAGTTAGGGTTTTTTGGACTAGAGCTCCCTGATGTTTCCAGCCAGCAAGTCCAGTAGGCATTCTGACTGTTAGAGTCTGGGAGCAACAATTCAAAAACTTACCTGACTGGGCTCTGCAAATGTCTCTCTTCACATGCATACAAAGCAACTTTTCCAGCATTTGATCTGCTGTCTGGGAAAGGATTTTCTTTTTCAGCACTTTTTCCTTTTAGTCTTCTGCAAGAAGGAAGGCCTCACCCGCTCCAATCATTTGCTTTTGATTCCCCTTTTGAGACATATATTTCATTGAAGACTCACCTCAGATAAAATATATACCAGTCCCAACACGCTCTGATTTTTAGGACACAACCCCCATCTTTGACACATGGCAAAGGGATGGTGTGTGCTGAAGTTAGATGAAACAAGCATTATTTTGCAATCTAAAATGTCTAGATTTCCTCTTTGCTCAATGAAGTTATCACTCCATTATATTCAACACTGCAGCCGAGATGGAGCAAGGCATCCAGCAGGTAGCACTGTGATCAATGTGTTATCATAAATGAAAGTGTTCTTAAAAGACAAATCAGCTGAATTGGAGTAACAACCCCCTTTTACCCTTTTTCATTTATTCATACTACAAAGTTGCAAGGCCATATTTGTGTTCTATCTAGGAAAGTATTCTTCACTAAACTTTCCAGAAACTCCCAAAGAAACTGCAACAATTTGTTTTAAATGCATGCATTTTAAAAGCTAACCAAAAGGTCTAGCTTGGTGTGCACAATAGGCTTGTGCATTTTGGCTGAACCTCCATCCATTTCTGCTGGCCGGATACTGGTAGACCCCTGTATCCATTTTTGCACACCTCCCGAAAATGGGGAGGGGAGGGTAGCCGGATAGCTGTTTTCAGTCCATAGCCTTGTACCCTTTCCTTTTTCCCTTCAAGGGAGTCTGAGTGTCAGCAATGGGGTTAAGAAAGCACCCTTCCTGGGACCCTTTCCTTTTTTCCTTCAAGAGAGCCTGGGTGTGAGCAACGGCAACTCTAAAGGAGAGGTGCTGCGGGCAGGTGCATGCTTTCTCTCCCTGCAGCACACCATGCAGCTTTCCAAGGCATTTTAAGGAGGCTCAGGGAAGGAAGAGCAAAGCTATCCTCCCTGGGCTTCCTTTTTAAAGCCCTCTTTTTTCTCTACTACAGGCCCTGTCTGAAGTGGGCACACTTCAATCTCCTTTCTACTTTCTGCTTTGGGTTTAATGCTTCCCTAAAGCTGTTTCTACTTTCTACTCTAGAGGAGAGGTAACTGGTAGTAGTTTTCTGAGAATGAGGGTTTTCTTTTTGTTTGCTGGGTTTAATTATTATTATCTTTTAGAAGTATTTGAAGCAGAGGAAGGGAAGGAGAAAAAAAGGTGACTCTCTCAAGTCCCCAAATGCACATACACACACACTCACCTGTCCCACACACCCCCAACTCCCAGTCAGTCCCACTAAATAAAAAGAATCAAGAAAATAAAGGAAAATAAAGAAAAATTCAAAATATTAAACTATGATGCCAAATAGAGGAGGAGGAGGCAAGATCAGTTGCCATGTGGTCCTGTTATGGACGGGAATCCGTGAGGACTGGGCCCTTGCTGTTATGGGCACCCGAACAAACGGAAGAAGCTGGATTGGCCAAAGGAAATGGCTAAAAACAGATTTGCATTCAAGCCTAGTACACATATGGATAGGTTACATTCCTGCTAACACTGAATGTGTGCCTGCCAGCTTGTGTTTTGGCGAAGCCTGAGAGACATGATGTGCCGTCCGCCGGACAATAAAAAACTATAAAACTGAAACGTGCTGTCCTTTATCCGGGCGAACTGCAAATCCCTATAAGCTGGCCTATAGATATTGAACGACTGAGTCTGGATAACTTCAAAAAAGGATGTTTATTCATACAAGGTTGTAAACCTGGCACAGATCTTAAAGTTGCAGAAAATGAAACAAATTTCTATAGGTTTTAGTTGCAGAATTATCCCTGATTCCAGAAGGCAAAAGTGATTATAAAACCACTATACCCTAATCACGCTGCCTATATTAGAAGGAGAAACTCTTTCCTTCCCTATCTTTACAGCAAAGATTAGTTCTAGAAGCGATGGAATAACTCTGCTCCTCTAACTAGATTTCTTATTCCAGATCAATATAATTCAATACTTATCTAATTTGGATAGGCTTAGATTGGCCTGGTTTTGAGGATGATTTGTCCCAGTTAGCCTTGCACAGCTCCAGCACGTTGGAAGACTATAGCCAGAATGAAACTCTAAAATGGAGACTAGACCCTGGTAAAAAGGGCGGTCCTAAGATGTTGTACTCTTTGACCAATCATTGCAAAGAAAACTGCAGCCAGCTCTTGCAGACTTCAAGCCACCTTTCCTGGGCTATTGCAGCCAGAGGCTGAAACAGAATGCAAAGGAGGGAAAACAAACAAACGACCAATAAGTAAGGCAAACCATCGTCCTGGGGGACGGAACACTCCCCGCTAAATTCCCAGGATGTGGGAATTTACCAATCAAAAACATACAAACACCTTTGTATACACAACAATAAAACACTAGAACTTTAAACATCTCCAATAAGCAACACGAGATTGCTGGTTGGTCTGTCCAGGACAGACATTTTGTCCTTACTATGAGCCTTTACCTGAACTTTTCTAACCTTACCATCAGGGAAAGGAAAGGTCTTTAGTATAATGCCCATAGGCCGGGCATAGCGGGGCAAGTCTTTGTCCTTTAGCAACACAAGGTTTCCCACCTTGACATTGTCCTTTGGGGTTTGCCAGAGTCTTCTGGTTGGAAGCTGGCTTAAGTATTCGGCCTTCCACGTCTTCCAGAAGTGGTTGGCTAAGGTCTGCACATGCAAAATTGGTGCCACAGTCCGACCAAATTAACTTAATTGGCCCTCTGAGGGCTATGAACCTTTTCAATGCGTTTATGAATGATGAAGTGTCCATTCCCTCTGCAACCTCTATATAGACAGCTCGTACTGACAAACAAGTAAACAAAACCGCACATCTTTTGTTATTTACAACACCACCCCTGGTTTTCCTAGTGACAACCTCCCAAGGACCAAACACATCGATTCCCACATGGGAAAGGGGTGGGTCTGTCAAAGTCCTATCCTGAGGTAGTTCTGCCATTAACTGACTTTGACAGTTACGTCTGAGTCGCCGACATTTGACACACTTAAAAATAACACTGCTGACCAAACTTTTAGCATTTACCACCCACAGGCCTTCATTTCTAAGGGTCGCCTCAGTCAGAGTTCTACCCTGATGATGGATCCTTTCATGGTGATGCCGAACGAGCAGCAATGCAGTGTGACTATTAGGGGGTATGATGATGGGGTTTTTTATGCACGCCTTGAGTTTAGCTTTGGCTAACCTTCCTCCAACTCTCAAAATACCCTCCTTGCCTAGAAATGGGTTTAACTCATGCAAGAAACTCCGACTGGGGGTGTCAAGCCCTTGTTCTAACCTGGCTATTTCTAGACTAAACTCATGCCTCTGAACTGACCTGAATATTACTCCCTTAGCCTTCAACATGTCCTGAACTTGCAAAGGCTGACTATCTTTGCAGACTAAGCGATGTATAAGCCTAGCAACTGCTCTAAGAAGACTGTGCCACTCCGAAAAACGTTCAAAACGGTGTGGTTCCAGGCAAGATCTTTGGCCCATCTTGATTTCTGTGGTTGATTTGCAGGCTTTCACCTCTGCACTTCGTGAGACTTGAGCATTCATAATGTCCGAAAACCTTTGCTCATCTTTCGAGAGCGCTGTGGCTTCGTCTCTCTCAGAGACTTTGAAGATGGAGGAATACTCTGGAGTTATTGCTTGGCAGTAGACCGAGATATGACTTAGGCAACTGCGCACAAGTGTAGGACGTCCACCTTTAAGCACCTGTGCTTGATTGGAGTCCAACGACGATGGTGGGTGCATCTTGTTTATGCACACTGGGCCTATGACTGTCCAGCCTAATGGCAATTGTTGTGCGATAGGTGCACCTGGAGGTCCTTTAACTTGGTCGTTCACACAGAACAAGCTCGGGCAGTCCGAGCCAAGCAAAAGGGCAATGTCCACATCTGGCCGAAAGGCTGGTATAGCATTCTTTAACCGTCGCAAATGTGGATGAGCCTCCACAACTTCTCTAGTTACAATTTGTTTTCTGTTCCGAGGGATGGAGGAACACTCAATCAGGTCTGGCAACTTGAACTGTCTCTTCTGGTCGCAAGAGGAGACAACAAAGCCAGATGCTATGCGACCCTGCAACTTCTTTTTTCCTGCACACGTAGTCATAGTGTAGTCGACCATCTTGGTTTTAAGGTCAAACATGCGGAAGAACTCTGGAGTAGCCAGGGAGGCATCGCTCTGTGAATCTAGGGCCACATAGAGTCTCTTTTTAAGCCAAGGGCTCTTGGATGGATATACATCCGCTAGGCAGATAGGATGACAGACTCTGAACTGGTGCACGTTAGAGCATAGTTCAGTGCAGGCGACCGATGGAGCATCCTCCTGCATCCGTGACGCGGCCTGCATGTTGGTGGCTTCAGTAGATGACCCTTCTTTGGAAAACGTGTCCCCTTTGGCGTGGGAGACAGCGTCAGAGTTGTGCATCGCGGTGCAATGCTTAAGGCTGTTACACCTTGCGCATTTGACATCCTCTTTGCAGTTGGATGCAAAGTGAAGAGTTGCTCCACAGCACCTAAAACATATGCCCAGCTTCTGTACAATCTGTTGTCTTTCTTTATAAGGCTTCTTGCCAAATTCCCGGCAGTTGGCCAAACTGTGAGGCTTTTGGTGAATGGGGCAGAGCACCTCCTTCACCTCTGACTTGGATTCGTTGGCCCTGTGCTGAGTTTCAACAGCCCTAACACTAACCGGTCTTTTGGCCTCTCTGGATGGTTTCTTGTCCACTTCAGGTGCCTTCTCTGGCTGGGTCCCTTGGTATAAGGTGGGGAGGCCCGTCTGCGGATCATTCCTTTCTCTGGCCGCCCTGGTGATGAACTGGACCAAATGAGAAAATGGAGGGTATGCCTGGGAGTGGGCCTCCTTGTAGTTGAAGACCTCCTGTCCCCAGCGTTCTTGCAAAGTGAAGGGCAGCTTGGTCAAGATCTGCCTCTGGGACAGGTGCTGATCGAGGCACTTCAAACCGGGCAGTTCTGGATTCTCCTTGGCCGACTCTAATTCCGCAAGGAGATCGCTGAGGTCCCACAAGAGTTTGAAGTCTTTGAGTTTTAAAGCTGGGAACCTTTGGAGCTTGTCCATAAGAGATGCTTCAATCTCTGTGCTGGCCCCATACCTCTGCTGCAACCTGGCCCAGGCCTTTTCCAGGGCTTTGTCGGGATCGGCTACGTGGGCTGCGTAGATCTTCTTAACTTGTGAGGATGAGGCTGGGCCCAACCATGCAGCCAGAAGAGTCAGTTCTTCCTCCGGCAATAACTTTAAGTCTCTGATAGCTCTCTGGAAGGTGGCCTTCCAGAGAAGAAATTCCTCAGGCTTGTCCGAAAACTTTTCGACACCCTTGTCCTTAAGATCTCTTCTGGGACTTCTGATGATGGAGACAAGCTGGGACTCCGGCGTCGAAGGGAACAATTGAGGAGTTTGCTGTTGTGGAGTGGACTCCCACCGTGTACCTTGCGTCAACCTTTGGCCTCTTGGAGGGATGACATCGACCACTGACGAATCGATGGTTCCCTGTGCAGCTGTCTGTAGGGGCCAACTAGCGCTCGGCCTTGAGGCCCTGATTGACTGACCTAGGGTTTTAGCAGGAGGCACAGGTAGCTCGAGCAAGGGTGAGCTCCCCGCTATGACGCTCTGCTCTGCAGGAAACTCAAAAGTGACTTTGGGGCCCTGCTCTGGGTAAGGAGAGAAGTCTCCCTGTTCCTCATCCGAAAACTGGCTGTACATGCTGCCAAGGTGCGCAAACACTTTGGCAGAAGGGTCCTGTATTGGTAACTGGCTTACATTTTCTTCTGTGAGTGGCTCAATTAGGGCCTTGGCCAAAGTCTCAGCCCTTACCCTTTTGGCTGCGGCATCCATCTTTATTCTAAGCATCTCTATACGAGCCTGTTCTATTTGCATTTCGCTTTGTCTACGGGCCTGTTCTATTTGCAGTCGTTGCTCTTCTTCTTTAAAGGGAAGGGTGAGATCAGCTGCCTTAGCATCAGCCTCCGCCCCCGCTACCTTGCTCTTTAGCTCCAGACGTGCAGCCTCCTTAATGTGCAAGGCAGCTAGGGAAGAGATGGCACTCCCAGCAGCAGAAGACTTGCTAGAGTGGCTATGTTTAGATGATGCACACTCCCTTAGTTTAGATACCTGGCTAGAGCGGTTGGACTTAAGACTAAGTGCCACAGCAGGTGATTTTAAAAGATTGGTCTCATGGCTGCATAAGGAAGACTGATTTCCTTTTGGCTCAGACCTTAGATTAACAGGTGGAGAACTAAATTCCAAGGCATCTAGAATTGCCCTCACCTTATTTTCTTTCTCATTAGTGTCAGCTAAGACACTCACTATTTCTAACTCTGAATCCTTGGCGTTAATGCACTCGAGGACCTGGACTATCTTAGACACCAAACCCCTCCAAATACCGAAGGTCTCTTCAAGGTCTGTCTGTAATATGGATGGCACCCTTGTAATACCCAAGCTCTCAATTCTGTCCATCAATGTTACAATTCGCTCCCATGCCGAACCTAACCTCACATGGAGGAGCTCCTTTTCATCTATTAGATGGGCTAGCATCTTGGCTGAAGGGTGCTTTATCCTTTGGGGCCTTTCATTCCTACTTTCAGCCTCAGAAGGAGGTATACCATCTGTATCGTCTTGAAATTGCATAGACATTATGTATTCTTAATAGCAAGTAAATTTACAACAAAAGCAAATACAACATACCAGCAAGTAAATTTACAATAAAAGCAAATGCAATATATAATACAATGCACAACACTTAACCATAGCAATATATATCACTAAGTAACTATACTTTACAAAGATTGTGACCTTTGGCGCCAGATTTTGGTGGGCAAGTTGCAAAATGCCAACTGACAGCAACTTGCCACTTGATACCTCCCTTGCCCGAGTGACGTAAACTGCCAAAATGGCGACTTCGCCAAATTTTCAAGCACCTCGTGCTCTGCGGCTCGAGGCCTGCCGCCGAAGGAGCACCGAGGCTGGCTTTGGAAAGGAGGAGAGAAGAGACGCCTCCTCCCCGCTGTGAAGGGAGGTCACCACCGCAGGTCGATGAAACAGGTCACCACCGCAGGACGATGAAGCAGGTCACCACCGCAGGACGATGAGGCAGGTCACCACCGCAGGACGATGAGGCAGGTCACCACCGCAGGACGATGAGGCAGGTCACCACCGCAGGACGATGAGGCAGGTCACCACCGCAGGACGATGAGGCAGGTCACCACCGCAGGACGATGAGGCAGGTCACCACCGCAGGACGATGAGGCAGGTCACCACCGCAGGACGATGAGGCAGGTCACCACCGCCAGGCGACTGTCCCGGCCGAGTGCTTCTGGACTCACCACCTCCAGGACCTACTGCTGGGTTTTGCACAGCCGTGCAATTGCCGAAACAGCCGCAGGGCTACGCGCACACACGCGAGCTGAAGAGCAGGATACTGCAGAGGCTGAAGGAATGGAGCCCCACTCTCTCACTTGCCTTTCGGCCTGGCAGCAAGCTTTCACTGCAACAGACCAACAAAATCAAAGTCTCTATGGCCGTGCAAGCTAGCTGAAGCGGAAAAACCGCTGATCTACCTCAAAACTGTGCCGTCCGCCGGACAATAAAAAACTATAAAACTGAAACGTGCTGTCCTTTATCCGGGCGAACTGCAAATCCCTATAAGCTGGCCTATAGATATTGAACGACTGAGTCTGGATAACTTCAAAAAAGGATGTTTATTCATACAAGGTTGTAAACCTGGCACAGATCTTAAAGTTGCAGAAAATGAAACAAATTTCTATAGGTTTTAGTTGCAGAATTATCCCTGATTCCAGAAGGCAAAAGTGATTATAAAACCACTATACCCTAATCACGCTGCCTATATTAGAAGGAGAAACTCTTTCCTTCCCTATCTTTACAGCAAAGATTAGTTCTAGAAGCGATGGAATAACTCTGCTCCTCTAACTAGATTTCTTATTCCAGATCAATATAATTCAATACTTATCTAATTTGGATAGGCTTAGATTGGCCTGGTTTTGAGGATGATTTGTCCCAGTTAGCCTTGCACAGCTCCAGCACGTTGGAAGACTATAGCCAGAATGAAACTCTAAAATGGAGACTAGACCCTGGTAAAAAGGGCGGTCCTAAGATGTTGTACTCTTTGACCAATCATTGCAAAGAAAACTGCAGCCAGCTCTTGCAGACTTCAAGCCACCTTTCCTGGGCTATTGCAGCCAGAGGCTGAAACAGAATGCAAAGGAGGGAAAACAAACAAACGACCAATAAGTAAGGCAAACCATCGTCCTGGGGGACGGAACACATGAGCCTACTCTTCCCCTGTGCATTTCCATAGATATGGAAGGAAATGTCTCAAGACATCATAAATTGTTGGATTTTATACATTAATACTATTTTTTTCACTTGGAAGTATGTCTAGATTAATTCAGTAGGTAATGTCTTTAAGCCTCAGTGAGAGAGGCATGCTGAAGCCAATTTTATAATTGTTTCATTTTCCTGTGTATGTTAATACGAAAATGAGCTTCTGGATTTCACTGAGTCCAGATTAGAAAAGGTCTGAATCAATCCAAACTGGACTGTGACAAGATTGACATAACTAGGTTATGCCCTGAAATGAATCATGGGATCCCTTCCATGTCCCAGTCTGATGGACTGAAATCACCAGGCAAACCTGAATTATCACTTGGTGACTTTGCATATTGAGCTATTCTTTATGGAATGGCTATGTGAACATAGGTTATGCTTCTATGTGAACATTGACACACAAACACAATATTAAAGTATTTGTTAACTTATTAACACTCCTAAGAGATGACAATAATTTACATTTCTAAAAGATATTAATTAGAAGCGTTCTCCTAAAATTGCTACAGCATGTGTACTGACATCCTAATTTTATGAGTTGGTAGAGTTAATTTTCTTTTAAAGAAAATATGGCAGGATGTCATAAAACTCTTTATCTTTCTATCCAGGCTTCCTTGTGCTATATAAAGCAATGCTGGCATTTTCATGCCATTTGAGTAGGAGTCAGTGTTTAGTCATCCAATTTTATAATGTAACAATCATTGTATAATGTATATTTTCATAGTATATCCTGTAGTGCCCTGGAAACCCTTGTGAATGATGGGTAGTTTATTAAATTCAAAACTACATATAGCATGCCTACCATTTGAGATGGCCTAGTACTAACTGGCAGCAGGGGGAGTTATTTGCTATCGAGTTTGTTTCTAGCAAAGCTGGCAGCAAAGCCACAGTTATTTTATTAGCTCCATTTATATCTCACATTTCCCCACTGAGCAGAAGGTGGTATGCATGACCCTTCATCTCAATGCTATCATACCAACCTCCCTGTTAAGTAGGTCAGGTCAGGAGATTGACTGCCCCAAGATCAAGCAGTGAACTTATATCTCGGTGCACCCTTGAAATGGATCTTCCAAGTCACACTTTTGTCATTATACCACACTGGCTTTCTGCCAGCTGTCTCTCTCACACATACATACACACACTCCTCCTAAATCTTATTCCTCTGTTCACCTCTTTTTCTAGATTCAGAGGGCTCCACCCCAAGACTCTGCCCAGGTACTAGTGTTTTTGTTGTTGTTCCAAAAGTTGGCATTGCTATCTTCAAAGGACTGCTGGTGTGACCATTAACACCGCACAGAAAAATCAAAGCCTCACACTGCTTTTCTGCCTGAGAGGTTTTAAAGAATGGAACCATGTCTCTATTTATGTGCCATTCATTATTAGTGAAATAAAAATGCCACGTAAATATTTCATTACAGTGAGTCCTTCATAATGGAATAAAATCAACATACTCTGATAAATGCTGCTTTGTTATTATGGTTTGCTGGGAGGTGACCAAGCTCGTAACATGTTTTTCTTTCCCCAGACAATAACTACAGCTGTTGCCCCTTGATTCCATGCAGTCATATTTTATCTGTCTAGCAACCCAATGAACTGTCTATTGTTAAAATGACAAGCTGGCTCTATAGCTTCACATTAAGGGAACCTGTGAACAGAATAACACCTTGTGCCTCTAATGATATCATTGGGATAAGTATTTTCAGGTAGTATTTGGGTAGTGGCTTAAAAAGGACAGCTGTACTCCTCTAATTTTAAAATAGTGTTAGAAGTCACCAAAAATTGTGCAGGTCGTATCCTACCTAGAGATGTATGGAAAGCAGGCCTGTAGCGAGGTTCAACCCCCCCCCCCCCGAAATTTTTCAGGTTATAAAAAAAACTTGGTTTACTCATGAATTTTAACTGGTTAACCAAATCCCCATGCTAAGTCTATGAGACACAAAACATTAAGAGTCCCTCCAGGCACTATTTCAAGCAGATATTGACAGGTTTGTAGCGGGGAGAGGTGTGTGCTAGGGGTTCAACCCCCCCCCCCCCCCCCGAAATTTTCAAAACCCCTCCCGAAATTTTTTTCTGGCTACGGCCCTGATGGAAAGTATACCCATAGTTTTAACTTGCTTGACAAGAAAGCATAATTTGATATAATGAGACACTGGGCACATCTACACTGATCATTTAGGTCTGTGTGGGGCCAGATCAGTTCTCTGGTTGTCAAATACTGCACAGAATTGATTTAGGGTAATGCAGGGCCACATCAAAGCACCTTTGTCCCACATTAACAAAACACATTAATGGTGTTAATTGACTTCAGGTGCCTCTGAATAGTTGTGTTGGTTTCAGAACAGAACCAGCCACAGCTGTTCCCATTGCCATTCCATGTATCCCAGGCTCAGGAATCCCAGGGACATGGGTTGACAGTCACTGTCTCACATGCAAAAATGAAACAAGGAATTGTTTACATCTCAAGTATTTCCCATCTTTTTGAATGTGATTCAGAAGTATTGCAAGAACACACATTGTCCAAGCATGTGATGCAGAAGTATAGGGGTACTTTCTTGGGACATCTTCTGTCCAATCTAATGCATGTGGTCACTCAGATAGCCACATATCCAGCATGGTGCAGAAAACATACAACCTCATCACACTCACCAAATTCAGCATCCTAGAATGCTTCCAGATTGTTTTGGGGACGGAGCTCCATACTGGCCATTACATGATGTTGTGTAACTTCTGTCAGAGGCCCACCCCCAACCTGGGTGGAAGCGTTCTTGGATACTTCCCTCACAACATGGAAAGCTCCAATGGAGCCAGAACAGATCTTTCTCAGAAAAGTGATGCTTTGCACATGTCATGGAAGAAGCTTCACCAAGAAGGAGCTGTGCATGAGGCAACGGATTCACTCCACTGGCCCTCTCTTTCCTCCGCAAAGGCAAGCAAAGATCATAATCTGCTAGGGCCCTTACTCACATGGAGGAGATGTTCATGCATATGTCTTCAGATGCACAGGAGCAAAATTTGGAAGATATGTAGAGTGCAGATGCAGTAAGATGGGTTTGTTTCACAGGCACAAACCTTCACTGCTCTTTCATTAATTATGCTGAACATTTCCGTTACTGCAATGAAAGAGGAAATGCAAGGACCTTGGGTATCATCATGGACTTCAGATAATGATACTGGGACAGAGTCAAGTGATCTACTGGAGAATTATATGTACTTGCTGCCTTCAGAATCCTCTTCAGAAAGTGGAATCAAGCTGTGAAACATCAAGCCATATGATTTTTGTCAGACAGTATGAACACTGTAAATTAGACAGCTCTCCTAAAAATATCAGGTTATAAATAATCTTCTGCTAGTTGCTTTATACACACAGAGTCATACACATCCTAGTTACAAGGAAGAACTACAATAATTCTAAAATTGGAGAACGCATCATACAAGTTTGAATTTCAGTAAGGTGCCTGTCTCTGACAGGAATTGTGTTCATGTTCAGGGAAGTAGCTGTAAAATAACATGAAATTCTCATTACTTGCTGAGACTTTATGATTTGAAACTTTCAGCAAATACCGAAATACTATGTTGACAGAAATATATCTCAATTGAAGAACACAAAAATAAGAAAAGAGAAATGATAGATGTGCCCTACACCCCAATCTCTTGTTTCTTGGCCTTGGCATGTAATGTATTTCATATTGGCATTTCAAGCTATTTCCCAAGATCTTATAGAAGTTTGATTTAGCATGCCCTGATCTCTGCATGGAGTATTTTAGATATGATTTTTGTGTTGAACTTGCAATGCTTTAGTGTATTATTTCTAATTCATGTGAATTACCTCAATCTCAGAGCTCCATTAACTTGCACTTTACCATTCACAGGCTGGCAACATACCAATTCTCACATCTTAGTACTAGAAGAGAAGAAAAGACAGGGAAGGCAGGTGTGGAAAATAGGCAAACATTGAAGACCATTCACCAAATATCAGGCTCATTGTAGCCCTGTTAGATCTTAGCTACCAGAAGAGGGAACACTGAGATGTCAAAGTTCTGGTGATCAGTTTTCTTACTGCATTTACATGATGAGAATGGAGCTCTGTTGTGGGAATTTTGCCAGTGATGGTTCATTGTGTGACTGTGAACTCTATTTGAAAATCATTTTCAAATCCAGAAGACAGGAGCAGAATTCAAAACGATCCTGACAGATTAGAGAGATGGGTCGAAACTAACAAAATGAAGTTCAACAGGGACAAATGCAAGATACTTCACTTAAGCAGAAAAAAACGAAATGCAAAGATACAGAATGGGGGACGTCTGGTTCGACAGCAGTACATATGAAAAAGATCTTGGAGTCCTTGTGGACAACAAGTTAAGCATGAGCTACAGGAAAGGAGATTTCAAACTACAGGAAAGGAGATTCCACCTGAACATCAGGAAGAACTTCCTCACTGTGAGGGCTGTTCGGCAGTGGAACTCTCTCCCCCAGACTGTGGTGGAGGCTCCTTCTTTGGAAGCTTTTAAGCAGAGGCTGGATGGCCATCTGTCGGGGGTGCTTTGAATGCGATTTCCTGCTTCTTAGCGGGGGGTTGGACTAGATGGCCCATGAGGTCTCTTCCAACTCTACTATTCTATGATTCTATGTGATGCAGCAGCTAAAAAAGCCAATGGGATTTTGGCCTAAATAAATAGGACTATAGTGTCTAGATCCAGGGAAGTCATGCTACCCCTCTATTCTGCCTTGGTCAGACCACACCTGGAATACTGTGTCCAATTCTGGGCACCGCAATTGAAGGGAGATGTTGACAAGCTGGAAAGCGTCCAGAGGAGGGCGACTAAAATGATCAAGGGTCTGAAGAACAAGCCCTATGAGGAGCGGCTTAAAGAACTGGGCATGTTTAGCCTGCAGAAGAGAAGGCTGAGTGGAGACATGATAGCGATATACAAATATGTGAGGGGAAGTCATAGGGACTCATGTCCTATTTATATACAGTGGTGCAGTAAAATATCATGCTTTATATAAAGTGACAAAATCAAGGTTTGTGTTTTGGGGGCAGTGCAGTATTTTCATAATGTGGATGGTTGAATCCATCAGTGTAGAACCTTTGGCCAGAGAGGGCCACACGTTCTCCAGCACAAAAGCTCTACCACAGAAGCTGTCAACAGATGCTCCACCATAAAAGCTATCAATAGCTTGTGGTTAAGGAAGCATACCCCCTGCCCCCAATACAGAGATAAGTAGCTTTTTTCTTAGATTTTTTTAGAGCAGCATTTCTCCAAAGCTTAACTATGCCACTTTGTATTCATTTCTAGAACAGCCTCATAGAATCATAGGGTTAAAAGAAACCCAGTCGAACCCCCTGCCATCCAGGAATACACCATCAAAGCATTCCCATCAGATGGCCATACAGCTTCTATTTAAAAACAGAGAAAGAGGTTTTAAAACATAACTACCTAATCGCACTTGCCCACTAATAGGCATGTGGTTCTTCTTTCTGGTTCCCCCACCCCCAAATCTGCTAAAAGCAATGGCCCTTATTGGCCAAATGTAACTATGTAGTCCCTTAAGTATGGCTTCCACAATGAGAGAAATATGTAAATACAAAGAGGCAAATGGTAGGGGAGATGTGAAGATGCTGAACCCCAACCCCATCGATCTCACTTCTACCTGGGGGATGGAGTACATGAACAACCCCACACAAACAGAAATAAAGAAAGAATAAATAAAAATCCAAGTCATTTTTAATGCTCAGATGAAAACTCGGTTACTTTGTTCCTTAAAGTTATAGTCCTTGGGCAATTAAAAGTTCTGACACCGCTCTAGGAGAAAGTGAGTCTTGTAGTCCATAAGAAAGTTAGAATTGGGGCTCAGGTATATTTTTAGCCCTTTGGTCATGGCGGGGATCTATGTTGTGAGATTCCTATTGGTCAATGCTAGGATTGTAGTAATCATTTGAGCATGGGTCCCTCACTCTCAGATTCAGTCTTCTCCATTTGGAAAGGACTAACTGTAGCTAGATCAATATCCCATTTCCAGTACTGGTCATCCAGATGCTTCCTGGAAGGTAGCAAACATTTGCCTCTTCTGTTCTCATTTCTTTTATGCTAGAAACTGGTATTCAGTGCTGTGTGGATTATTTGCATAGAGTTCACAGTTTGTTTCATGCTATTTAGTAGTATGGAAAATATACCTTCTTGGAGTATGACTTTCCAGATTTCTGAGCTAGTACAGGCACTAGACCATATAGTACAGTGGCTCCCAAACTTATTTAGCCTGCCTCCCCCTTTCCAGAAAAAATATGACTCAGTGCCTCCTGGAAAGGGGGGCATGGCTTAGAAGGGTGGGCATGGCTCCTGTTCAAGCGGGCAGGGCTGAGCCTCTCCCCTAGTCCAAGATGCAGCGCTGCAAGGGGAGGTGAGCGGGGCCACAAATGGGCAGCCAGGACTGGGATGGGCGGAGTTACGAGCTCTGAGTCAGGGCTGAGCTTCTATCCCTCTCCTGCGGTGCCTGCCAGAACAGAGGAGGCGGGGCTAAAGGAGGGGAAGGGCCTCTTCCCAAGTGCCTGATGGGGCTGAACCTCTATACCCCACCCCTGTGTTCTAACAAGTGCCTCAGGGGATGTATCAGCCCTGTCTCGTGGTCTTGGGAAGAGGCCCTGCCCCCAACCCCTAGCCCCGTCCTTTAGTCCTAAAAGGCCTCTCAGGAGAGGTATAGAGGCTCAGCCCTGTCTCGGGCTCTTGGAAGGAGGCTCCACCTCGCCCCCTTCCCTAGTTTTGCCCTCTGTCTCCCAACAAGCGCCTCAGGAGAGGTATAGATTCTCAGCCCTGTCTCGGGCTCTTGGGAAGAAGCCATGCCCACTCCTCTAGCTCCACCCCCTTTGTGTCCTAACAGGCGCCTCAGGTGCTCAGCCCTGTCTCCGGCACTTGGGAAGAGGCCCCGCCCCTTCTCTCCTCTGGCCCCACTCCCGTGTCCTAATAGGTGCCATCACCGCCCCCTGGGTCGCTCCAGCACCCACCAGGGGGCGGTAGCACCCACTTTGGGAATCACTGATATAGAATGATAGTTCAGCCAGCCATACTTCTGTTTAATCCCCTCTTTTAATCTTCAAAGCCCAGAAGCCATCACAATATCTTATCTCAAAATTCCATTATAACAAATAAATGAAATGGTAGAGCTAGGAATGCAAAGAAAGCTCAAAAATAGATCATCCCTCTTGCCAAATGGGCCCACTATGACAGATGAGTCACTTGACTCCATAACACTAATAAATAGATTCTAGAACCTTTCAAGTCTAAACACTCTCAAAATAGCCAGACTGAGACTTTTGCACTTTGACCATATTATGAGAAAACATGACTCAGTTAAAAAATCAACAATGTTTGTTAAGGTAGGAGATGGTAGGAAAAGAGCAATACCATGTTCCATACCCATGGCCCTGAGTATGCAAGAGATGAACATGACTATTGATGATAGGATGACTTGGAGGTCTCTCAGTCCAGATGCCATGGGCTGCAATTTCCATCATTCATCACAATTGGCTCTCCTGGTTGAAGCTGTTGACAGCTATAATCTAACAATTCCCAGCCATAATCTACGTGCTTCTCTCTTCCCTAGTCATGAAGATCCATTATTAGGTAGCACTTACAGCAATGCTCAGCGGCTTTTGGAGTTGGTGGTCAGCTGCTGATTAAATCATCTATGTAGTAAACTATGTGGTAAACGCTTTACACATTTAAACCCTAAGTCGCCTGAAGACTGCTATTTGTTACTACTAATACAGTGCCATTAATGTACAATGCATTTATATTCATGTTGTATAAGGTTGCATTAACGACTGTCAGAAACTATCTATGATACAATGCACTAAAATGGCACCAGAAGCATTATAAATTATACCAAGTATGTTTGCTGTAATGTTTCCATAGATAATATCTTAGTCATAAAAACAATACTCTCTGTATTACCAAGGACAAGCTGTAATTGAGGACAGATTGTTATGGACATAGACATTATTCTGATGCCTGTCTGGGGGAAAGAATTAGCATTTGAAAAGACTACAGTCTTGATCAATCAGCTAAAATGTGGAATAGACCATTTTTAGAAGGGTCAGATTGTTGCATGTGGACTCTTTGCCACACCTAAACTTCACATATTATCTTTTCTGTGCAGTACATATACATGTAGTTACTGAATGCACATAAGCTCTCTAGAGAAACTCAGTGAACCTGCAATTTCCACAGATCTGATTTCACATGGATAGCTTACCTGTACACAATTTGTACACGCATGGGCTTTGTGTAGGATAGCTGAGTTACCATGTAAACATAAAGCAAAGCCAGTGTGCTACTGTCAGGCAGATGCTTCAGTTGGCACTTACTGGGAAACAGCAGCAGTAGCCCACAAGCTATTGGCAAATAGAGATAAATATGTGACATGGCTTGTCCTTCAGCCCATAAACCAAGGGTGGGACCCCCTGCAGATATCCAGTGTTGTTCTAAACTAGCTGATTGTCATCAGATACAGTTTGGGTTGCCATTCAGCAACACATTATTCCATGAAACCCAGAGCTAAGGACCGGGCAAAGGAGGGAGAACAAAAAGTGGCAAAATTATGCCTGGGGCCACTGAATGAAAATAGGCCAAGAATATATGTAAAATCCAGTTAACTGCAAGGCAGGAAGAAAATGAAATATTTTTTTACATTAGCTGAGCAGATGACACAAAACAACAAGTAGCTGTTTTGTTACATTCACTGCTAGGGCTCATTTCTCACATGGCTCTACTACTGCATACATGGCATGTGGCACGTTTGTCCAGAACCTACAGCTAAGGCTTGGGGAAGCCTTGTTGTTTATAGCCTTTAGGGCAGTGGTTCTCAACCTGTGTGTGCCCAGATGTTTTGTCCTTCAACTCCCAGAAATCCTAACAGCTGGTAAACTGTCTGGGATTTCTTGGAGTTGTAGGCCAAAGCATCTGAGGACCTACAGGTTGAGAACCACTGCTTTAGGAATATTTTTCCTACGGGCCCACTATTGCTACTGCCAGAGTTTCTAAAATAAGTATGGCAATAACTCCTAATGCTGGCAGCCTACCAAAGGGCACAAGGAGCTCATACATGTGCTCAGTCTTTGTATTCTAATTTTCACCTTTTTCTTTTGCAAATTATGTTGTGCACATGAGATGCACTTTGTTTTGACTCCGAGAACCCAGCACTATCTGGGAACTAGTGAAGATGAGTGCCCGGGGTTGAAAGCACAGAAACTAAAATAAAAATCTCTCCTGTCACATGTCTTTCTCAGTGTGGCAACCCAGAGAAATATACCATTTCCCAGAAATATTGGCAAGCACCTTAAGATGTTCCAGTGAAAATCAGTGTCCGACTGTGAGTTTTGAACAAAACTCCATGACCAATTTGATTTATTTGTAGAAAAGAACACTATCTTCTCCTTTGCCTCAGATCAAAAGAAAAATCTTTGTCCCCTATCATGAAGCATGTTAAGTGTCTTGCCACTAGGTAGCAGTCAGAGAAATAACCAATGAACAAGACAAAGAGGAATAAACCAGATTGCTAAAGTAGCCAAAGGACTCTAGGAATCAGGAATTCAGAAGCACTGAAAACAGAATAGCCAGGAATGGAAGATACTGAATCTAAGAATTCCAAGTTTCAGACATGGTTATACTCAATTGGCTGTGATAATGCCCCTGATGCTGGTTAGGATTCTTCCATTTCAAGATCTGCTTGAGGTTTGTATTTTGTTTTGTTTTTGTTTTTTTTTCAAATGTCTTTTTTGCTGGTGTCTCTTCAGAAGCTGGAGAAGCCCAATGTTTCAATTCCCCTCCTGAATGGGAACTGGATTTCTGTTGGAAGGCCCAGGCTTTGCCTCACCTTCCTGCTCTGATTCCTCATGCTGGGGCCCATCCACCTGGATATCCTTCTTGGTAAGGCATGGCAGGTTCCCACATATTATTATTATTTATTAATTTATATCCCACTTTTCTTCCCCATCAGGGATTCAAAGCAGCTAACAACAAGGTATAAAACATACAAGGTGCATTTGGATAAAAGGAGTATGCATAATTTAAAAATAACAATTGAAACATAATAAAGCCGTTAGACCATCATAGAACACATTGCAGATTAAAATACATTCAACACTTTATATATAGTTAAAACTAAATAAACATAATCTGAAACCATTATCTGTCCACATAATTTAGCCCCTGATCCAACATATTTCCCAAGTGCATGAGGAGCCTGTACATTTGGTGTGAGCACACAGACCTTGAGGCTAGACATACTCTCATCCTCTTCTGCTCATTCAGTGTTGAATAATTAATTTAATAATAAAAGATTATATTCACATTTGTAGAGACTGGGGAACATTGTAATCAGGTGATTTGTTTGTCTGCTTAGTCTTCAGTCTGGATGTTAAGGACCTCATCACATGGAGGTCCGGAAACCCGGGAGCAGTGGGGGATAGCAGGGGAAACCATGAGGTAGCACCCAGCTTCGCCCCCTTACTGTTGTTGGTCGTGGGCTGCCATTCCACAGCGTGTCCTTGCTGTCCCCAGCTTCATCCCATGTTGTCCCCAGCTTCTTTAGTGATGATACAGGTAGTCGCTATATCCTCGGGGCTCCCTCTTAGTGCACTGCTGACATGCTGCCAGGAAGTAGTCCTGCATCAGTGCACTAATATGAGGAAAAAGCCCCTCTGATGAGGTCACAAGAGTCAGTGGGAAGTTTCAAAGCCTCTACTCTCCTACTGTCATTCAGTTTTGTATCTGTAGGTTTAGAGAAGACAGTCACTCAAACAAAGAATACTTTCAAACTATTTTCTGATCATCTAAAGAGTACATCTAGTGTGCAGAATTAATGCAATTTGAAGACACTTTAACTATCACGGCTCAATGCTATGGAATCATGGCTTTCTTTAGCCTTCTCAACCAAAGAGTGTTGGTGCTTCACCACATTACAAACACTAGGATTCTATAGCATTGAGACATGGCAGTTAATGTGATGTCAAACTGTGCATTAATTCAACAGTAGATCATACATGTAAAATGCAAGGCCTGAGGGAAGAATCCATCCCACCATGTCATTTTCTGCTACTTACAAGACTGTGCCAGGGCAACATCACTACATTTATACAGTCTTACAGCTGTAAACAGCTGAGTCCCTTCGGGTGAGAAGGGCGGGATATAAATGTTGTAAATAAACAACCCTTTGACTGTTTTTATTGATATAATACTGTTTTGTCCCAGTGTAAACTTGCCCTGAGTCCTTCGGGAGATGGAGCGGGGTATAAATATATTATTATTATTATTATTATTATTATTATTATTATTATTATTATTATTTAACCATAATGACAATGTGGCCCTCAGTAAAAATGAATTTGACACCCCTGGTATAGATGCATCCTTAGGCAGAGTATTCTTGGTAAAGAGGATCCCATGTACATCCCAAAACCATAACTGTACCACAATGATTTATTGAACTATACAAATGTTGAGTAGCTTGTGGGGATTAAAGTTCAGAACAGTAAAATTGTTTTCAATACACCTGTATCTCATTTTCTACAATGCATCCATTCTTTCCTTTTCTTTCATATCTTTTTTTTTCTTGAAGAAAGAGGAAGCTCTCTCTGGCACAAAGATATTGATTAAATCACAGGCTTTGCTCAGAAAACAAGAATGATAAAATAAGATCAAAGAGACCATCACTGGACTTGCAACTGTGATACAGATACCTGGAGGTCACAAAAAGTTACCATATGTGTTTTGACCACCAAAACTACATTTGGGTCTTGAAAACCTATACCTTGCAGCTGAATATTATACCTTTGATTCCTCTTTAGATTTTAAACTCTGAAATTTGAAGCTTTTTCCTGATTGATAAGGAAGTGTAAGAAACATTACTTTTTGGGCTACAGCTTCCAGAATTCTTCAGCCAGCCTGGCCAAAATATAACTTTCCGATAATCTATGAGTAAATACACTGAAAGTGAAAATAATCTCTGCGTATGTGAATTAATATTCATTTTAGATAATAAGGTACTTGTGTAGGTGTTTCACAGTAAGCCATTATCAATGTAAATTTAGGAATCTCCTTTTAGGAAGCCTGAGCAAAGCTTTGGAATATATTCATGTGGGTTGTGAGATGCATGATTCTCACCCCTGTGATAGATGATGAGGGACAGGGACTATCCCTCAAAAAAATGACATAATATATACCTTTCAAACAAGAAGTTTTGCTCCTGAGGAACCAATGAGAAGATACAGAGGCAATCAGACTAAAATACATGGGAGCTAACTTAATTTCACATATCGATTTGAAATAATGACGGAATTCTGGTGGTAAACCCAGTTAAAGAATCACTATTAGTGTCACAATTTCCTGGAAATTTACCTTCTTAAAGTGAACAAACAGAAAGATGCAGTGTCAAATTTGCATTCTTTTATGTATCTATTTCTGCCTACATCTTACAACGTGGTAAAGAAAGATGTTGTAAATAAGACACCTTGAAGCTTGAAATTAAAATATTACTTATTAACATCAACCATAGTGACATTCGCATCACACACAGGAAGTTTAGATAATGAAGATAATATTAAAATAAAAATTATTAATAGTATTAAACATAATCCTAAATGAACCTAGTATGCTGCTATCAGTTTATTGCTGTTCAGCTCTATTTTTGTCAGCAAAATTAAAATGCTAAATACTTATAGCACTTGCAGTATTGTTAACTGCCTGTCATACAATTCAGAAATAATAAAATTAGATTCCATACATATCTTTTATTTTTAGTATCATCTTGTAAACAAGGTATTACATGCACATATTCCTTCTGATGCATGTTGGACTTCACAACAATGAGTGGCACACTTACCTACCAACACTTGCGTCTTAAGACCTATTGGTGGACTTCACCATTGCTCGGTTATAACTTCCAATTTTTTGTTCATTTAGAAAGTTAAGTGATCACTATTCCTTTAACTCTATGTTACACAACAGATGAAACTTTTTTTCTGATTTTCTTCTCTTTCTTCTTTCTTTCTTCATGTTTTCTCTGCCCCCTAATTTTTATTCAATTGTAACTCAAGCTACTACCTGCCCCTAGATCATTCTAGAGCCCCCCAGGGGGCAATGCCCCCCACTTTGGGAGAAACTTTTCTAATTGGTTGCTGCCACACAACCAATATGTATGTTTGAGAGCCAGTGCCATGTAAAACATTGGACTTGGGTTCACATCTGTATTGAAGTTCTATAGCGATACTAGCTGTGCCCGGCCACGTGTTGCTGTGGCGAAGTATGGTGGTATGAGAAATAAAGTATTGAGGAATTGGTGGTAGTTAAGGTAAAGGTTTTCTCCTGACATAGTCGTGTCTGACTCTGGGGGTTGTTGCTCATCTCCATTTCTAAGCCGAAGAGCCGGCATTGTCCGTAGACTCCTCCAAGGTCATGTGGCCGGCATGACTGCATGGAGCGCCATTACCTTCTCACTGGAGCAATACCTATTCATCTACTCTCATTTGCATGTTTTTGAACTTCTGGGTTGGCAGAAGCTGGGGCTAACAGTGGGGGCTCTCTCCGCACCCCCAATTCAAACCTGTGGCCTTTCAGTCCAGAAATTCAGTAGCTCAGCGCTTTAACATGCTGCGCAATCAGGATATTATTTCCTAAAGGTTGTGAATATACAATATTTCTGATTTTTTTTTTGTCTGATGGAGGCAAGTATGAATGCTGCAATTAGGGAAAATGATTAGCATGTAATGGCCTTGCAGCTTTAAAGCCTAGCTGTTTCCTCCCTGAGTGAATTTTTTGTTGGGAGGTGTTAGCTGGCCCTGATTGTTTCCTGTGTGGAATCCCCCTGTTTTCAAAGTGTTGTTCTTTATTTAGTGTTCTGATTTTAGAGATTGTATTGTTCTGTTTTATTATACCACAGTAATTTTATATATATTCAGATTTTAGTGTTTTTGAATACTTGGAGCCAGATTGTATTCATTTTCACAGTTCACAGCAACACAATAATAATAATAATAATAATAATAATAATAATAATAATAATAATAATAATAGTACAGTAGAGTCTCACTTATCCAAGCTAAACGGGCCGGCAGAAGCTTGGATAAGCGAATATCTTGGATAATAAGGAGGGATTAAGGAAAAGGCTATTAAACATCAAATTATGTTATGATTTTACAAATTAAGCACCAAAACATCATGTTATACAACAAATTTGACAGAAAAAGTAGTTCAATGCGCAGGAATGTTATGTTGAAATTACTGTATTTACAAATTTAGCACCAAAATATCACGATATATTGAAAACATTGACTACAAAAATGGCTTGGATAATCCAGAAGCTTGGATAAGCGAGGCTTGGATAAGTGAGACTCTACTGTAATAATGACTTTGGTAATACACACTGGTTCACTCCCTTCTCAGCTTCTTTTCTGGAAGAATCGTTTCTTGGGAGATGTTAGCTGGCCCTGATTGTTTCCTTTGTGGAATTTCCAATTTCCTGCTTTCAGAGTGTTGCTCTTTATTTACTGTCCTGGTTTTAGAGATTATATTGTTCTGTATTATTCTATCACAGTAATTATTTCATATTACAGTAGAATCTCACTTATCCAACATTCGCTTATCCAATGTTCTGGATTATCCAACGCAGTCTGCCTTTTAGTAGTCAATGTTTTGTAGTCAGTGTTTTAAATTCATTGTGATATTTGGTGGTAAATTTGTAAATACAGTAGTTACTACATAGCATTACTGTGCATGTAACTACTTTTTCTGTCAAATTTGTTGTATAACATGATGTTTTGGTGCTTAATTTGTATAATGATGACCTAATTTGATGTTTAATTGGCTTTTCCTGAATCTCTTCTTATTATCCAACATATTCACTTATCCAACGTTCTGCTGGCCTGTTTATGTTGGATAAGTGAGACTCTACTGTATATTTAAAATCTTATATTATCTGCTTAGAACTGGATTATATGAGGCCCCTTCTACACAGCTGTATACAATGCACACTGGAGTGGATTATATGGCAGTGTGGAGTCAAGATAATCCAGTTCAAAGCAGATAATATAAGATTCTAAATGGGTTATATAGCTGTGTGGAAGGGCCTTGAGTCTACACTGCCATATAATCTAGTTAAAATCTGATAATCTGTGGAAAAGGCCTAAGTGAGGCCTAAGTGTGCCTGTCCCCTGGGCTGAGTAGGTTGCTAGGAGACCAAGTGGGCAGAGCTTAGCTTTCAAACTGGCAACAATTGGATAAAAACTATTATTCCTCTCCCTGTAATTAAGACTTTATTTTTCTTTTCTTTTTGTTGTATCAACCTAGAGCCGTGATGGGTTGTGTTGTCAAATTTCGAGGTTGGGGGGCCTGTAGTTTTGTTGTTTTGTCCGCTGCCCTGATGCCATCACTCTTTTATATATAGAGATGGAGCCAATCAGAATCTCTGAAGCATTTCATAACTTAATCTTACATATGGTTTTTTTTCACTCCTCACTTTTAACCCTCATCCCCAATGCCTCTTGAAAGGGTATAAATATAATGTGTAGTTAGTTGGAAGAAGCTTGGTCTACAGCAGGGGTGGGAGTTCCTTTTGAGCCAATGTAGCAGACTTTTGGAAGTTGCAGCCCAACATTTGGAAATCTGCATGAGCCCCACACCTGCCCCTTCTTAGCATTAGGGCTTCCAATAAGAAGGTATGAAAATAAATAATTTCACCATCCCACCCAACGTGTCTCATATACTTTCCCAGTTCTCTTCCAGGTCCCAAATTTATATAGTAGTACAGTGATCCCTCTTGAGTCTATTCTAGAGCATTGGAAATTTACTTTGTCAACTAGCACTCCCAAACCTACCCAGCCAGGATAGCCAGTGACCATGCTGATTTGGGGGTTGTAGTTCAAAATATAATATTTCCAAATTGATTTGTTCCTGCTGTAGTGGTGAGATAGTAAAGGTAAAGGTTTCCCCTTGACACTGAGTCTAGTCATGTCCGACTCGGGGTGGTGCTAATCTCCATTTCTAAGTCAAAGAGCTGGTGTTGTCTGTAGACGCCTCCTAGATTATGTGACCAGCATGACTGCATGGAGCACTGTTACCTTCCCGCTGAAGTGGTACCTATTGATCTACTCACATTTGCATGTTTTCGAACTGCTAGGTTGGCAGAAGCTGGGGCTAACAACAGGAACTCACCCCGTCTTGTGGATCTGAACCACCAACCTTCCAGTCAGCAAATTCTGCAGCTTAGCTGTTTAACCCATGTGACACCATGACCCCTAGTGGTGAGATAGGAGAGGACAAAAAAAAAACCAAAAAGGGGGGCATGTGATTTCAACATGGAACCATATTGGGGATCACCCTTCTCTCTCTCTCTCTCTCTCTCTCTCCCTCTCCCTCTCTCTCTCTCATTTGCTTATTTGCCATATCCTTCCCTCTTCCTTCCTTTCTCTTGCTATGCTATGACCAACCCATTTGATTCTATTGTGCACAGAATTAGTTGAACTCATGCCTGGTCCTCAGGAGGCACTGATGAGATTGAAAGGTCTGACACACTGGGAGGTAAAAAGGGCATATCTATAAATCTTTCAGTAGTACTTGAAAGAGTAGCTAAAAAGAGTAGCCAATCCTTCTTTTTTTATCTTTCCTTGTCAAAATATTGAACATATCACTGAACATATACTTTAGTATGTCCTAGGAGTATAGAAACATGACAGTTTAAAAGAGCATGGTTGAATGCCAAGAATGATTTGTTGCCCTTATGATTAATTTGTGTCTTGGTGTCTGTGTGTGCATGTGTAATTTAGTATGATTTAGTGGTCAGTTTTTAAAAGAAAAGTCATTGCTCATTTGTTTACATTCATTAATCTTACTTAAGTTGAAATCTGTCCTGAGTCATTTGTGGGTCTGCTCTGATACTATAAAACATGACTTATTTAATCCTTGCTTGAGCCCTCTGCATTCATCTGCATTTCTTGACTCCCTGGTGTCACTGAAATAATGTACCATGTGGAGCAGTTTAATTTGTAAACATCAAGGAATCTGTGGCAAGTGTTGCATATGGAGCCAACAACTTTAGTAATTGGGAAGAAATGCCACTGAGAACACAGCAGAAAGTAGATACAACTAGTGGATCTTTCTCTACAGGAAGTATTTTGCTAGGGCATCCTCCAGCATTTCCTAGATGAGAACTGAGAACTCAGTTTGCATATATATACTACAGAAGTATTACAGTTTGACATCACATAAACTATCATGGTTTCGTGCTATAGGATTTTGGAATTTGTAGTTTTGTGAGATATTCACTCTTCTCTGTCAGAGAGTTCTGGTGCCACAACAATCTGCAAATACCAAGATTCAATAGGATGGAGCCATAGTGGGAAACTGCTATTATTCTACAGTGTAGATCAGGCATGGGCAAACTTTGGCCTTCCAGGTGTTTTGGACTTCAGCTCCCACAACTCAAACAATTCCTAACAGCTGGTATCTCAGTTTGCACCAATAGGGGTAATCTGAGGAGGAATGGTGAAAAGAAGAAGTAGGTGAGAGAAATTGAAAACAGCTGAAACAATGAGACAGTTGAGGATTAAACTGGACTATCCCTGGAAGGTAAGTTAGGTCCTTCTTGAAGTGGTAATTACAAAAATATACAATAAATGTGTTTGCTATGTAAGGCTTTGTTGGTCTAAAGAAGGCACGCACCTGCCTGAACATATGCCACTCCTGTTCAAAGTAGACTTTTCGACACAGATTCATGTTCCCTTTGCGCAATTACCAAGTAACTCCCATACTCCCGTTGTCCTTTCTTACTACTGCATGTTGAGATAAAAAGACATATGTTCAGGCCTATAGCATTATCTTTTGACCTAGAGTGGAAAGAAAGAAGAATGGCTCTTTGCTAACAGGTTCAGATCTATGTAACCTCCCATGTTCTGCCTCTGAAGACTCTCGCATAACAATTATCAAACTGCAGCCTCAAGACTAACTCCACCTACCCATAGGATCATAGGAAGCTGCCTTATACAAAATCAGTCCTCAGTCCACATAGCCAAGTAATATCATCTTTGACAATGATCCTTATCTTTGGAGTTTCCATACAAGATTTTCCCTAAAGTTCTATAGTATGACTTGAAGTCGCCTACCCAAGTGAAAAGTCAGACCAAACCTCAATTAACTTAAAAAATCAGATGAGCTTGGGTATGTTCAAGATTATTCATATTGGGCATGCACACTATCAGGGTGAGAAGGAATATAATTTTTTTTTCCTTTTGATGCTGGCCCTTGCTCCTCCAGAAAAAAATATGCCTTGGTTTTTCTGAGTGTCATGCACAAGAATAATTCTTTAGATTTAGCAATCCTTCACCTCATTGAAATCTCCAGCGGTGCAGAAGTTACTTAGTGCCCAGTGTCTTCTGGAATCCTAATTAGGATCAAGAATTGATCCAGCATGTATGCAACAGTTTCAGAACCTTTCACCAATCCACTAATTTTTTGGAATTTTTTTTTTTTTACCATAACATTTTTTAATTTAAAAAACTGCAAGAGGGGTTCTGGGAACTGAAGTCCCAAGTGGAATGGAAACAGTCAACCAGGCCTCTGATTGGCTTAGAAAGAAAGTTAAAAACACACAGAGAGAAAAATCACAACTCTCATCATGCTCCGAGAGGGAGCACGGGGCTCCTCAATGCTTGCACCACACAAAGCGAGTTCCCATTTGCCGCAACCGGGGAGGGGCTTCAGGAAGGGATGGAGGAGTCTGCCGAGGAAGAAAGTAAAGGAGAAGGAGCAGCTTTCCTGATTTGCAAGGCTGCTCTACCCACACGCCACCACCTCGAGTAGAGTGCCACTCAGCCTCATTGATCCCCAATTAGCAAAAAAGATCCAGTTGCTGTGATCTGTACCGGCTAATGCTTCAGCTGCCCCACTCCAGGCTTGATTTCATGGATTTGGCAACTGAATCCACCGAGCCACCCGAATCCGGTACACAAAAACAAAATCATGCACACCCCTATTAAAAACTGCACAGACCTTGAGCGGGACATGTTATGTCAATGGCAGTCAGCTGAGATACTGAAGTTCTGATAGAATACATAAGATTTGAATGGATTTATACAATTTTATTGAATAGTTACAATGAATTTTGATTGACAAGTTGAAATGAGAAACGATAGCTGGCTGTTCAAAAGCCCAGCTTTCTTTCCTATTTCTATTCATGTCTTACCTATATTTTTGATATCCATGAATTAGACAATAGGGTTTTCACAAGCTTTCTTCCTTCACCTTATGCTTTTTTCATATGGGATGAGATAGATACAATTTTTCCCTATACAAAACAAAGAAGCCATTCTGTTAGTGACATGAGACTAGAAGATGTTTTCCCCCTCATTAAGAGAAACTGTTTATGCTCTTAAGGGCTCAGAAAATCTCAATTATGCTTAATTTCCCCACTAAAGTGTGTGTTAGAGAGAGGGAAAAAAATCTAAAGCTGTCCCCAAAGTTTGATCAAACAATGCACATTCTTTGGGGGCATTTAAAAAGTATTTTTCAAAAAGCCTTATCCATTTCCCTAGAAAACCTAATTGCACAACATCAACACAAATGTATACATTTTCTTTTTCAGTGTTAGCACCAGCCAATATGCATGTCCTAGCAAAATGGAAGATATATTATTTCTGACCATAATAATAATAATAATAATAATAATAATAATAATAATAATAATAATAATAATAATAAAAACTTTATTTATACCCCGCCACCATCTCCCCGCGGGGACTCGGGGCGGCTTACATGGGGCAGAGGCCCAAACAACATAGGACAAAACATAGGCGACATAATACAAATCACACAATAAATCAGTTAAAACAAAAATACAGGATAAAAAATTGCATTTAAAACACATTTAAAATGGTAAAATCGTAATAAATACAGGATAATTAAAAACCCTCTGGGGCTGATTAATTAATGACTGTATCGCCAAAGGCCTGTCGAAACATCCAAGTCTTCAGTTGTTTCCTGAAGAAAGGTAGAGAGGGAGCCAACCTAATCTCCCTGGGGAGGGAGTTCCACAGTTGGGGAGCCACAGCCGAGAAGGCCCTCTCTCGTCCCCACCAAACGCAGTTGTGAGGCGGGTGGAAGTGAGAGAAGGGCCTCCCCGGAGGATCTCAGCGATCGGGTGGGTTCATAGGGGACGACGCGGTCACGAAGATAGGTCACCATCAGCTCTTAGCTTTCCTCTTCCAACACAAGATAACTAGATGGATTGAGACCCCTTTTTCTGATCCTTGTTTCCCTTCCTTCAATAAAAAAATGTCCTTTATCTTTCCTGTAGTCAAGTTTAGTCTAAATTAAAATTGGTTGTTAATTAAAGGTGAAGATTCAGATGCCTTCTTTGCCATTCCATTCAACTGGTTTAACTGCGTACAGATATAATAATGTTTAAAACTGTTCCAACATTACAGTGCTCTACATATCTCCTCTGACATACGTGAGCAGGCACAGGATTCAATTTTAGATTTCTAAGCCTGCAAACATAACAAGTATTTCAGAATTCTTACTGTAAACTGTGAATAATATTATCTTTCTCTTTTGGTTTGATAAATATTCTGTTTGATACATGGTCTCGCAGTCTGCCTTCATTTTCCTTGTTTTGTGTGTTATTTTCAAACTTATATTTGCTACCTTGGAGGGGCCCATTGGGGTTGAAAAATAGAATATTAATATTTGAAATATTTTAACTCAGTTGTAAAGGATTGCCCCCTGTCTAACCTAACTTTGGTAGAAAGCGGAATTGTACAAGACTGAATACTGGCTAGACCCAGGAGACAGATCGATATCTTTTGACCAAAATGAGAATGAAAATATATAGGAGAGAAAATAATCTTACTTGTCATCAATGTTAAAAGGTGGAAGAAATGCAGAAATAGCTCTTAATTGATTGTCAATACCACTCAGGAAAAATCAAATTGCTTTAATAGCCGAGAGCAGGATAGTCTCTGAATGAATTACATTTCCCACACAAGCATTAAAAAACCCATGCATTTAAGAGAAACTGGCATTACTTTCAATCTACCATGCTTGACACAGAGTAATCTTTAGGATGTGCACTTTTGACAAACATTTGAGGAGATTTTCAACAGTTTAGAGCCAGAAACCACACAAAATGTGCGTATAATTCAACCTGTACATAGATGATGACAAAATTTCCCAAAGCAAAAGAAAGCAAAATAAATCTTTGGCTGGTAGGTAATTTTTAAGAAGTATGACTATAGTCAGCCATAAAGTAAGTCATATTAGGATGATGTTGCAGGAGCCAGAGTATTGTCCTACCATTTCTCACTCTTTGGATGGCGTTGGCATCTAATTTTGGCCATTCTTCATAAAAGTAGCCTCCAAAGCACTGAGTTAAATCAGCCAATATTAGAGCATCACATCACAGGCAGAAAGGAGCAAACAAAATATGCTCTGATGACTATACATACATACTATACATACAGGCCCACAACCAGCAGGTGGTGATAAACTGTTCTTTTATCTCTGATATCTTTTGGTCTGCTATGTGTGCTTTCAGTTCAGAGAAGTACACTTTGGAGCAGGAAGTGCCTTGCTGACATACAGTGATTTCTTTATTTTAGAAAGCATTTACAGTAGAGTGCTCCAAGTGTTCACAGGGAAGGGGTGGGAATAAGGCAGGTTTCCACAAAATTGCTGAACTGCAACTCCCAGAATTTCTCAGAATACTCTTTATAGGTTAGTCCTCCTGAGGGCTACAATCCAACAACATTTGGAGGACTTCCCATCTAATTGCACCACATGACAAAGAACGAAGACAACAGATTTCCTCCAGAGATGAGGGACCCATTGGGACAGCTCATCTAGCCTGGGCATGTTGAGGTGAGGCCCCTCTCCTCATCCAAAAGTCTCCTCCCTCCAAGATGTTAGGGAGTAGCACAATGTGTCACGTTCTTGAGAAACGACACTGAAATTGATCCCTCCTCTCCTTCCCCATCCAAGAAGTCTGCTTTGCCCTTTCCTTTTATTCTAAACAAAGAACTCCCTATACGTATCTTGTCATGATAGAAGGCAAGATGGCAAATTGTTGGCAGATAAATTTCGGAACACAGTGGTCCATAAATCGAGCCTCAGACAGGCGTTTGTCAGTCAATGCCACTCATTACCTTTTTCCCTAACAGGGTGAGATGTGGTGAGTGAAGCCATCTGGGCAGTCAGTTGACTTTGTTCCTTCCTTCACATTTCTAATCAGATAAAGTTGAGGGAGGGGCAAAATGGATTCAGCTAGCACCTTGTGAGTCCATTTTTCTCCTTTCTCAACTTCCATGACTGGAAAATGTGAGGAAGGAGCAAAGCCAGCCACCTGAGTGTCCAGATAGTTTCATAATCCTGATGTGAAATTATTGAAAAATAAGAGTTGATTGGCACTAACTGAAAAAAACCTGACTGAGGCTCCATTTGTGTTCCCAAATTAACATGCCAATAACCTGCCATCTGGCCTTCTACCCTGACAAATTAAGTACAGAGAATCTTCTAGGGCTGGGTTGGGAAGATGGGACTGCCAGTATTTGAAGGCAATGCTGTCATCTTACCTTTAAGGGTCCAGCAATATAATATCATAGAATCATCGAGTCAGAAGAGCCTCATGGGCCATCCAGTCCAACCCCCTGCCAAGAAGCAGGAAAATTGCATTCAAAGCACCCCCGACAGATGGCCATCCAGCCTCTGCTTAAAAGCCTCCAAAGAAGGAGCCTCCACCACACTCTGAGGCAGAAAGTTCCACAGCTGAACAGCCCTCACAGTGAGGAAGTTCTTCCTTATGTTCAGGTGGAATCTCTTTTCCTGTAGTTTGAAGCCGTTATTCCGCATTCAAGTCTCCAAGGCAGCAGAAAACAAGCTTGCTCCCTCCTCCCTATGACTTCCCCTCACATATTTATACATGGTCATCATGTCTCCTCTCAGCCTTCTCTTCTGCAGGCTAAACATGCCCAGTTCTTTAAGCCACTCCTCAAAGGCCTTGTTCTCCAGACCCTTGATCATTTTAGTCGACCTCCTCTGGATACATTCCAGCTTGTCGACAACTCCCTTCAATTGTGGTGCCCAGAATTGGACACAGTATTCCAGGTGTGGTCTGACCAAGGCGGAATAGAGAGGTAGCAGGACTTCTCTGGATCTAGACACTAGACTCCTATTTATGCAGGCCAAAATCCCATTGGCTTTTTTAGCCACTGCATCACATTGCATCACTCCCCCCCCCCCCCCCGTTATCTGCTCTCAGACTGCCTCCCTCCCTTCCAGTCCTCCCACCTGCTCCATCCTGTAGCCCACACCAAAAAAGGTGCCCATGATTGCTCTATCCTGTATGGTATGAATGCTGTATCCTAGCACCATTAACATATTCCCCTTGTTGGCATGCATCTCCCTTCATACAAAAATTTTCAGCTATTGATTGTAGCAGAGGATTGTCTTAAGTAAGCTAGCATTTCCTTCGTGCAAAGTGGCAGCGAGACAGTTCCTTGCTTTCATCCTACCCCTGAAAGGACTGCCATCACTGGTGACCCCTCCCCCCCCCTATTGTCCTATTTATTATCCTGACCCCAAGATGCTAACCCAATACTTGGGAAATCTGTTTAGATTCTGCTGGTCAATCCTCAGACTTACAATGTGGCAATTCATTGTGCTGCAAATGAGTCCCAGTATAAAGAGGTGACCTATGGGATAAGCAGTCCTCCCTCTCTCTCTATCCAGGAATGCTGACAGCTTATACTTTCATTCATACAACTAGGCTGTTCAATGGTCAGTCACTAGAGGCCTGCACCCTGCAAGGCAACTATGAATGAGATGGGATATGAAGGATATTTGTGCACCTAAAAAGAGAGGCAATGTATAAAGCAATTGAAAATCAAAAATCATGAATAATGGTTAATGAGTCCCAAAAGCTGCACTGGGTACAATAGGCTGATTCTACCATGAATAAAACAAATGTAGTAAATACTGAAAAAGATACCTTGAAGTTACTGGTGAGGGATCTGCAGGGTTATTTTGCAAAAAGTCCATTTCTATAAACCCGGTGGCTTTTTAAGCTGCTCCTTACATTTGAAGGAGGCTTTGGTCTTTTTTCATCACTCAGCAGCTAGCCAATTTTGAAAGCACTTTACAGTTGGAAAGAATCTGAGGGATTTACATGCTTGAACACATTCTATTAATTCTAATGTATTCCTGAATTTGTAAAAGCTGGCGGGGGATGGAGAAGGGGAGAGGGAGCCACATCAAGAGAAAGTGGCATCATAATAGGTGACTCCATATGGTGCACGAAATGTTTTTTCCTGTCCTAATTTGATTAATGAAATGCAGTTGAATCGCAGCAGGATTTCCTTGACAGTTGTTGATTGCACAGAAAACTGTTTTTTGCTGTCATTCATATTTAAATTGTATTGTGCCTCTGTGATACTAACCCTGTACCAGGATATGCATAGGGTACCTAATTTAATTCACACTTAAAAGGAGCCTTTCAAAAAGTATCAGCGGATACAAGCACCGTTCTTGGCAACTCCTGTATCATGCAAGTTGAGGAAGAGAAAAATATCAGAATTATCAGATGAGTAATTCGATTCCCCAGATCATTTAGAAAAAGAAGAAGAAGCTTTCAGCAGGCACAGCAAGCGCGGACCAATTGCCCATTGGACAAGAAAACAAAATAGTGTTTTAATGGGGGTGTGAAACAACTGGGAACCATTGGAATGGTGTAGAGATGAAGATGTAAATTATGATATATTCCACAAGCCAGCTGCATGATGCTGCTGGGTTTGTCATGCTTTATTTAGTTAGTGTATTTATGAACTAGTTCTAAGGGAACAGGAGCACCATTCGAAGCACAATAACAAAGCAACTGAAAAACAGGATAATATAAAACCACAGGAAGAATATACCCAGACAAAATACAAAATTGAAACAATCCTCATGAGCTAAAACCAATCCCAGAAGCTTAAGTAATAAATTTAAAATACTGTACATATTTAAAATGGGAATGCAAAAACAATTTAAAAAGTCTTGATCAGACCCTTAAAAATAACTATGTGGGAACCATGCAACTTTTTCTGGGGAGACCTTTCTGAAGTTGTATACCAACTTGAATCTGATTCTAGGAGAAACATGTTGTATATAATATAAATTAATTAAATAAGATGACAGGCCACCTCTGAGAGAGCCATTGATAAAAATTAGACTATGGAAACATAACAACCTTTAAGCAGAAGAACCCAGATGGGTCGTAATATCTTAGCTGGGCCTATTCATAATGATGACTGAAAGCCACTAATTTATATATCCCCAAATGCCTAAAACAGGAAGTAGGCACAAAAAGAGATTTTTCAAACAGAACATATTTTCTGTCCTCACGGGAAGAAGACCACTGGTTTCCAAGTGGAGAGTTTCATAATAACTTGCTACATTACCATGACTACCAACTGGTCTGACCCTTGAGATCGATCATAATACACAATTATAGAACTATGTTACACTTTAACTACGATAACTATACCCATTCTAATCCTGAGGTTTGTTGTTTTATGAGGCACTAGAGCTTCCTGGCATAGAATTCTAAATAGCCTTGAATGAACTGCAAATCCTATGACAGTTAAAGTGGAATCATAGTGCTTTGAAAGTGTAGTATAAACGAGGCCCCTGCCATGTGATCCAGCATAAGTGTAAATAAATTCTCTGTTGTATTGTACTTTGCTTTGGTTAGCCCTCCTGGACACCTGGATATCAATAAACAGGAAGATGTCTAGATATTGTCTAGGGCAACCAAGACAGTAAAGGGTGTTGAATGTATTTAGCCTGAAGACTAGAACGGCAATATGAAAGCCATCTTAAGATATGTGAGGGTATAATAAGCTTTTTCCCTCTATTCCAGAGAATAGGACCCAAACCAATGAGTTGAAATTATAAGAAAATATAAGAAAGGAGCTCCTGATCGAACAAAAAAAATTGTCTGTTAACCAAAGGACAACAAAAGGTAGAGTCAAGCCTAGGACTTCATCAGAAGAGTGTAGGGCTCCATTTCCATGCACTGCAGAAACTGAGCCCAATGGGAGTTCCATGGGAGCCATCCAGTGAGGCTCCCTAGGGCTCTGTTTCCACAGTGCATGGAAATGAAGCCCTACACCCATCTTCAGGAGTCTGATGTTACCTGATTCTGAATGTCCGTAAGACAGGCGAAAGCAGGGAAAAGACGGGTAAGGATGTGGGATGGCTGGCTATCCCCAAGATAAGGAAAGACCAGAGAGAACGGAGTAAGATAGTCCCTCTGCTTTCCACCGCTTTCTCCCGCTCCATCTGATGAAATTCTTAGTCTCCTTTGGAAGGGTGTTCCAGATCTTAGAAGCAGCTGCCAAAAAGCTCTCTTCTCTCAATAACCCTCTTTGAGGTTATAAACACTCATGAATTGTTCTAAAGTGAGCAGATTAAAATATACATACCTAGACTTGGTATGTGTTTTAGTATAAGAGTGAGACCAATTACAGAAATGGTGAGTTTGGAAGGGAAATTTGCAGGGAAAGTCCGGCGCCATCTTTGAGGTAACTGAGGACACTCTCATGAAATGTGCACTGACTACTAGAAACAGCCTCCAGCTGTCTCAGTCTCCCATTTAAGGGAAAGGCACACATTCTAGTTAGCTTGGCAGCCTGCTTTACTGCTCTCTGAAATAAATACAGAGATATATGAAGCTATTCTGAAGGTAGTTTTAGGACTTCGTCACAATAATAATAGATTACATCAATTGTCTTCATTTGATTTTGGAAGCAATCTGTTACTGTTACTGATTTGTGTTTTGATTTATCTTATTTTTAATTTGGATCTGCAAGGGAGAAGAGGAAGGGAGGAAGAGAGAGCAAAAGAAAAAATAAATGTGTGTGCATGGATGTGCACTCACACACACACACACTTTCTTACTAAAGAACAGCCTTGAGGAAGCGATATGAAATTTGTCACCTGCTCATCAGCATTTGATGTGAGATGTTTTGCCACGGGGGTATTTGTTGTCTTCCAATACTGTATACTGGCTTGCCAGAAAGCAGTTTTTTCTTGCCTCATCTCCCTTTAAGCAAATTGTAATGCCTAAGAAAATAAATATTTTCTTAGTGGCACAGCAGATTAAACTACTGAGCTGCTGTACTTGCTGACTGAAAGGTCAGTGGTTCGAATCCAGGAAACAGGGTTAGCTCCTGCCAGGGCCGTAGCTAGAAAAAAATCTTGCAAGGGGGGGGGGGGGTTGAAAATTTCGGGGAGGGGGGTTGAACCCCTCCCCCCCCCTACATGCCTATCAATATCTGCTTGAGATAGTGCCTGCAAGGATTTTAATTTTTTGCGTCTCATAGACGTAGCATGGGGATTTGGTTAACGAGTTAAAATTCATGAGTAAACCAGGTTTTTTTAAAAATCTGAAAAATTTCGGAGGGGGGGGGGGTTCTCAACCTGTGGGTCCCCAGATGTTTTGGCCTTCAACTCCCAGAAATCCTAACAGCTGGTAAACTGGCTGGGATTACTGGGAGTGGTAGGCCAAAATACCTGGGGGCCCATAGGTTGAGAACACTGCTCTAGACCTAGGGTTTCTGTAAAGCCGAAGAATGATGGCATTCTCAGAATGCAGGAGCTTTCTGTGGTTTCACTATTATGGATTGAGCTTTTCTTGATCAGATTTAGATTTTTGGGGGCTTCAGAACCTCTTGTAGGAGAGAGGGACTCATTAAGATGATCTGCTGCAGAGGAACTATGGAACGGGTTGCATACTTGATGGTTCTTGGAAAGTTTCCTGCTGCCTCAGAAGGTGATCCTGTCAAAGCTCTAGTTCATGTCTGGAGTGGAGAAAGGATTGTAGTGGACACAATTATTCCTAAATTGCTTCTTAGAAAACTACCCTACTAGGCTTTCTAAGAAGCTGGTAGCAAAGAAACAAATGAGATAGATGCTAGAATGACAGTGGCAGAAAATCAGAGTGAGTTCAACTGAAAACAAGTTCAAATTTATCTGAAGGCCTATAGTAGTGCAAAAAAGCTCACTTTTCTAGTTGTTGCAGCTACACAGAAGGATTCAAGAGAGCTGTTTCAAGTAGTCTGTGTTACAATTTGGCCCAAAAGAGAATTTTATCCATTCAGCAACCTTCTGTGAGAATGCATCTACAACTTCACAGGTGAAACCACTTAGATTAACTTTGTCTTGAATTCCAGAGTTGATATGGGTCCAGTGGGTTTAACCTTGGTCTTTGTTCAGTCAGTGTTGATTGACACTTTTCAATTATGCATCTCAAGAATGTGAAAAGGATGCTTTGAAAATTGAGCGTTTTCACTTGTATACCAGACCCTTGCTCATTCTAGCCAGAGGGGAACTGGTTAAGTAAGTAAAGAAACAAAGCAGGATACCAAACTGTCTTTAACAAAGCAGGATCCCAAACTGTCTCATGGAGGTAGTGGTAAGGCTGCTTTTGAAAACAAATACTACCCTGGATCCTGCTTTATTGGATAACTGCAAGCCAGTTTCAAACAATCCATTTTTGGGTGTGGATTTCAAGAATTGTGTAGCAGGTTAAGAACTGGTTGACTTTTTTTCTCCTCCCATTAGCAAGTCAAAACATAGTTATGTTCTCAGGATTTTAAAAATGGACTGTGATAGGGTTTTAATACTGTGTAGTTCTGTTTGACAGTTTGTATAAAGATTTTAATGACTTTGAATGTTTTTTTTTAATAATGACTTTGAATGTTTTGAACATTCAGTGTTTTAATGTTATAAATTGTGTGGTGGGTTTTTAAATAACTTTTGTTAATGACAGTTTTGATCTGCATTTTTTTCTAAAATATGTTGTTAGCCACCCTGCGCCCCATTATTGGGAGAAAAGTGGGAATGGAAAGAATAAAATAAATAAATTATAAATTAGATAGTTTAGAACTTACTTGGAGACATTGCTTTTTGTCTTCGTTTAGTCATTCATTTTGCTTGCCCCATCCTCCTTCTGGGAGAAAAACGAGACATGTGATGACTGCTCTGATCCTACTCCCCCAATCTTTGGGCTGGCCTCTCAGCATTATGCCAGGAGGAGGGCAAGACAGGCGATGGCCAAGAGCTCTCCGGAGGGCTCTCAGCCGCTCCGTGCCTTCCTCCGACCGTCCTCTTGGCATAAGGACACAGCCGTACCATTCTTATGCAAGGAGGAAGGTGAGACATGAGGTGGCTGAGAGTGCTCCAGAGGTCTCTCAACTGCTGCATGGCTTCCTCCCCCATCCTTTCTGCATAAGGATGAGGCGAGCCACCGTTTCTTTATGCTGAGAGGACAGGGAAAATGAGAAGGGCCTGAGGTAATCATCCAATAGGTTGCGTCTGGCCTCTGGGCCTTAGTTTGCCCATGCCTGATGTAGGGGGTGTTTTGAATGGATTGGGAGGAGCCAGCCTTCTGTGGTGTGATGAGTCAAAGCACAGCATTTTCAAATCATAAGAATCCTAATAATCAGGTATGATGAGGAGAGTATGCATCTTGTTTCAAGACAGTATGCATCTAGTCCTCTATATGGGATGCATACTGATATAAATGGATTACGTATATCCTAATGTGATAAGATCCTTTGAGCCAAATGCCATCCCTCCACCAAACCTACCTCTAAAGTTGTCATGAAGATATAATGGGAAGGGCGAAGAGAACTCTAAGCTCCTTAGAGGAAGGATAAAAATGTAATGTAATCTAATAAAAGTGCTTCTAATTTACCTGTTTGACTGTGACTTTTATTGGCTATACACCAAGATCCTAAATCAGTTTGCTATTGACTCCTGTCTTATTTCAAAGCCTGGAAACATCCACAAGTCAGCAGATTGGTTAGCAATTAAGTAAGCTTGTTTCAAGTCATTAAAAAGTTCTCCACAAACAATTAAGATGTCTGGGTGGGGAACACAGTATTTATCCTAAAATCATTGCATGAAGAATCAGTTCTGCAGTCCAAAAGATCTATTCTGATTTTTGCCATGCTCTGACTCACTACCTTTCTGCAAAATCAAAAGCTTTTTGCCATCCTTAGGGCTCACCTCTTTCAAAAGTACATTAACAATGAAAAGTATTTTCCCCTCAAAATGTCTTTTTCTATATGAAATGAGCCCGACAATAAATTTAGTAATAGACTTCAGTTCCTATTTTATGTAATCAAAATCCATGTTCAGAATTTGCCATGGGCAATGTGCTGTTTGATCTTGGTAGGATTCAGTCATCATCAGAGCTAGTACTTGTTCTCTTATTGGAAAGGTAATTGAGTTGGCCTGTATAATATTGAACACTTCCACATCTGCATTACTGCCATTTGCAATGTACTCCTTTCCAACACTTTTGAGAATTGTTTTTTGGAGGGATGTTGCTTCTGTAATAGAAACTCCAGTTATAGAGTTATTTTGGTATCCTTGACAAAGCTAGATGCCTATACTCTGTCATATCTCTTGATTGATAAGAAGGAATGTGTGTATACATACAGATTGAGCATCTCTTATCAGGAATTCCAAAATCCCAAACTATCCACATGAGTGGCTAAATAAGTGACATCTTTGCTTTCTGATGGTTCAGTATGCACACAAGGTAACTATTTTTCATAATTTTAATTCACCACAAAAATATTGTAAATATCGTATAAAATTATATTCAGGATATGTATATAAGGTGGGTATAAAACATGAATGAATGTTGTGTTTAGATCTGGGTCTCCTCTCCAATATATCTACATCTGCAAATACAGGGATTCCAAAATCCTAAAGAACCCAAAATATAAGACAATTCCAATCTCAGGCATTTCAGATAAAGCATACTCAACCTCAATGTATTTTCACATGTCTCTTTATTTCACAATTCATCTTCATCACTGAAGTGTATGTCGCATTTTGACTTGGCTTGATTTGAAAACACTCATCATCATCATCATCATCATTATCATCATCATCATTGGATATATTCAAAACCAAAGTCTGAAGTTAAGTGATTAACATAAAAGAAAAGCCCTGCTTGAAATAATAACATTAAAAACAAACCATCTATTAAAATGCACTATAGCTCCAAGATCATGAAACCTCAGTATCTGAAACTTGGTGTATATATTAAAGAGTTCCTGACTGCATACTATAGGGCCATATTAAGGACATTGCCATGCAAATAAAACTTCCGTCCTCCCCCAAGACATTGTCTTTCAGTCCCCACATTTCTAGCATTCCAGAGAAATCCTTGAAATCCTTGAAAATCATTAGTGGCCCAGACACTTATATTTGCTGTGTTCACATCCACACAGTAACTCTGTCTGTTTATTTTGTTTGGATGCCTAAATGCCGAATGTTTGGATGCCTAAATGCCAAAACTTTCATTTGGGGGAACCAGAATTTTAATTGGGAGTCAATACCTTGATTTTTTTTCCCTTCTGCAGCTACACCCTGCAGATGTACAATTATATGTATTGCTTTTTTATGGGTTGATTAATTTTAATTGTATAAAATCTACCTGTAGTCTGCACTACTATATTGAGTCACTGGATGGCAGACACTAGACTCCTCAGGGATGAGAGGTTTTTTCAGGAACATAAAAGCTTAAGGCTTGATCCAAATGCTTACCACTGGTTACAGGCAGGACTGAGATTGGACTTACATTTTGTTTTGTTTTTCCAGACCTGAAATGACACAGATTGTATTTTTGTGTAGTTCAGCAGCCTTGAGGACCTTTCCTTTTCCCCATTCCAATAGTATGTGCATATGTATGTGTGTATGTATGAGTATATACAAAGAAAGGAGGGAAGGAGAATATCCAATGCTGGCAGGAGAAGAAAAAAATGCTGTATGAGGACAGATGATGAAGTAGGGTAAAGTATGAGACTACAGAACTAGAAAGTACACCGACTATACTGTACCACTGACTTTTTACCTTGATTCCAGCAATTAGCTGGCCTAGAATCCCAACTTCTTTTGTCTAGAACACTGGTTTCTTAACCAGTGAGTCCCCAGGTGTTTTGGCCTACAACTCCCAGAAATCCCAGCCAGTTGATTAGCTGTTAGGATTTCTGGGAGCTGAAGGCCAAAACATCTGGGGCCCCACAAATTGAGAACCACTAGTCTAGAAATACCTAAAAGGTAAATATTTTCCCCTGACATTAAGTCTAGTCATTTCTGACTCTGGAGGTTGGTGCTCATCTCCATTTCTAAGCTGAAGAGCCGGTGTTGTCCGTAGACACCTTCAAGGCCTGCATGACTGCATGGAGTGCTGTTACCTTCCCTCCAAAGCGATACTTATTGATCTGCTCACATTTATACCTAGCCCTAAAGAAATTAAGGGTACATCTACACTATGGATTTAATGCAGTTTGATACCACTTTAACTGCCATGACTCAAAGTTATGGAATCATGGAAATTGTAGTTCTTTGGTAGAGGATCTTTAGAATTCTCTACCAAAGAGTGCTGATGCCTCACCAAATAACAACTTCCAGGATTCTATAGCATCAACCAATACAGTTTAAGTGGTGTCAAACTGCGTTAATTCTACAGTGTATATGCACCCTTTCTCCAACATTCAAGCCACTGTAGTCCATTATACAGTGTTTCAAAAAGACGGACCTGTGGATTAGAGGAAATTTTATGCACATATTGAAATGTACTATACATCCCTTTAAAATGGAATCATGTGTAAGTGTGTAAGTATTCATCTATATGAATTAACATACCCAAATTTTATAGAAACTAGCTACTCAGCAGGACATGGACAATGAAATCTTAAGGAGAGTGGGTCTTCATAGATGGAGAACTTCATGTCTCATGGCATATGATATAGTTTGTTTGAAACTGTCACTGCCCATTCTAAACATACAGAGTTGTCTGTCCTTCATATTTAACTCAATGGTTTTGGTTTTGTGTATAAATATAAATGAAGGTTTCTGTAGTCCATAGTGAGGGATCTTTCATCAGTGGAATGGGGGGGAAGTAGTAAATTAAACTGAAAGAATATAAAATCTAATTTCTCCTCGCATCTGCAAATCACCCCTTCCATATTAATAGAATCTGATTATTTAAACAGAAATAATCAGATTTCTCCTGAAATGATTCCCAAACGTTAATGGCTGCTCAAAGGGATTTGCATCACAGATGCATTTGATCCATTAGCTTAAAATTCAGGCAACATCTCTTAGGAAAGAAAGAAACAATGCACAGATGTGTCAGTCTGAGCTTTGTTGAAGCCTTCTGCAATAAGAGATGTACCATCTGCAAGAGAGAGGGGGGAAATTGCTTTGTGTGGGTGTACGAGCAAAGGGATCTCCCAATGGGAAAAGTTTGAACAGCCCTCCTTCAAAAGAAAAGTTTGTCCGCATTAAAACTTAACTGCTCTAACTTGGCAGTTCAGCTGTTATGCTGCCAGTTTCCTATTAGTTTTTCCACTTGTCAAGTTTAAAAATCTTCAAGGCTTATGAAAAATCCATAACCACAGGAAAAGCAAGGCACCAATGTATGCAATCTAATTTAGCTCTCTGCTTGTGGAATACTGAAGAATAGGTGACAGTACTTTTGAAATATTTTAAAAGCTGAGGACGTTATTTCTTTTTTGTGATTCTCTTTTAGTGTATCTTCCACCCTGACTACAAACTAGAGGTGATGGTAATTGTATCTTTCCATTTAATATGCAGGCTTTTAAAAAACCAAACAAATGCAATCACTTGCAGGCTGAATTACAGCCATTGCAACTGGTGGGGAGAGAATATGCTAACCTTTTTTTCACCTGCTCTGGTCTTAAGAACAAATTGTCCCTGGGGCCAAAAAACAAGTTTGATCGAGATTTACAGCAGAAGAACTAGAATGAACCAAATTAAAATGGAAAAGAATGTAATAATTTCAGTTATGAGTACTTTGTCTTTGGCTTCATCTATACCAGATATGGGCAAACTTTCTAACTTGGGTAGGCCAGGCCAAGGTGGACTGGGAGGGAGGGAGTTCTCCCCAAGCCCCCTCCCCTCCCTTTCCTCCCCTTCCTCTTCGCTTTTGGAGGCAGAAAGTGAAGGAAGGACAGGAAACATTTGGATCCCAAAAGGGCTGGTGTACAGGAGAGAAAACGTGTGTTCATTAGACCCCATATTGCCAATCCCTGATACAGAATCCTAGAGCTGGAAGAGACCTCCGAGGGCCATCCAGTCCAACCCCCTACCATGCAAGAAAGCACAATCAAAGCACTCCCAATAGATAGCCTCTGGAGAAAAGCCTCCAGAGAAGGAGACTCCACTACACTCCCAGGCAGCCTATGCCACTCTCCAACAGCTCTTACTCTCACAAAGTTCTTCCTAATCTTGTCAGTCACATCACTTTTCCTGCCATTGCTCCCTTGTGCCCTGGTCTCTAGAGCAGCAGAAAGTCAGTTTTCCCCCTCTTTCCTCCTCAACGGGAACCCTCTGAAATCTTGAAATACGGTTCTCATGTTCCCTCTCAACCATCTCTTCTCTCAGGTAAACATCCCCTAGGAGGAAGGAAAAAGAGAAGAAAGGGAGGGGAGGGAGGTAGGAATAGAAGGATGGATGGAAGGAAGGGGGGAAGATAATGGAGGGAGGGAAGAGAAAGGGAAGGAAAGTCAAAAGGGAGGGAGGGAGGGAGGGAGGGAAGGAAGGAGAAAGGGAGAGAGGGAAGGAGGGAGGAAATAGGGAAGGAATGAAGGATGAAAGGGTGGAAGGTGGAGGGAAGGAGGGAAGAATTAAGAGGGAGGTAAGGAAGAAAGGAAAGGATGGAAAAAGGAAGGAAAAAGAGAAGGAAGGAAGGAAGGTTAGGATGGTGAGATTAAGGAGGGCCTGAGAAAAGAGCCCAAGGGTTTGCCCATACCTGATCTATACTGTAGAATTAATGCAGTTTGACACCACTTTAACTGCCATGCTCAGTGCCATACAATCATGGGAGCTATAGTTTTACAAAAACTTTAGCCTTCTCTGCCCAGAAGTGTTGGACCATCACTAGGGACCTCATCCCATGAGCGGTGGGAAAGCAGGGGGGAAAAGGAGGGAACTGCCACCCCATGTTTTTACTGTATCAATGCCTGTCTTCCCCTTGCTTTTTCTAACTTTCTGCTATTTGGAGTCAAAAGACAGAGGAGCCAAATAGGAAGCAGGGAAAAATGGGGAAACATGGGAAAGAAAACTACGGACACTGATAGAAGGTAACAGAGCCTGACAGCTTCCTCCGGTGCCCCACAATTGCCTCAAGATTGCCCCCTCTTTCCCCCGCCTTACCTCTGCTCATATGATAAGGTCCTGAGCCTCTCATGTATGTATATGTATGTGTGTATATATGTACGTGCACACACACACACACACACATTCCTTCATTCATTCTTTGGTTACTTTTTTTTTTTGCAGGCCTGTATCTTTGGGGGGGGGGGGGTTGGTAAGTGTTCAACCCCTCTGAAATGTTTCAGGTTTTCAAAAAACCTGATTTACTCATAGTTTTTTTTTACTGGTTGACCAATTCATGAGTAAACCACGTTTTTTAAAACCTGAAACATTTCAGGGGAGGTTTGAACACTTAACAGCACACCCCCCCCCCCCCCCGGATACAGGCCTGCTTTTTTGTTCCCCCCCCCCAAGTTGTTTTCTCAAGTTCTATATTGAAATGAAATTTTGTAATATCACAGTGAAGCAAGATTCTAATTATGTTTGACTGTTGATAGACAATATAGAAAAGAAAAGCAGGCAAGCAAATGCCACAGAAATGTAATTTATTGGGTAAGAAAAATATTTATAAGCTCTTTTTATTTGAAATCACTTGTTTTGAATGAGGCCCTTTCACCACTTCATCTGCATACATGTGTTTCAAACTGATGTACATTCTTAATAAAGATTATCAGATTTATTGTTTTAAATGACCTGTTAATGGCCATAAAAATCTTCAACACATTGACAATTTAGCTGAGAACAATTTTTTTCTCTCTGAACAGTAAACTCATGAACAGTAAACATAACTGACTATGCTCTCAAAAACTTTGTTGGCAAATTGTGTCTTTGTTCATCACCACCATTGATTGTCCACAGATTGGAGTATTTTCTGCATCCAAAGAGAAGATGACCTGTTTGTAACACATAGGCATTAATCAAGGGCCCGGTTACCGTTTCAGCAATTAAATTTGTGTTTCTGTACTGTTTTGTACATTCAGGATGTAGGAAACTTTACATCCCCCTCCGGCATGGAAACATCAGTGAAATGAAAGTTAAGTAGAGATGGTAACCATTTGTTTGTCTGATTTTTGGCTTTCTGCTGCAGGCCTGGCAGGGCCTACAGCCGGGTACTGTGTGAGAGGCAATAGGCGCGTTCGGATTTAGGCCTGGAAGGTCCTGGCAGGGCCTAAATCTGAGTGCACTGACTGCCTATCACCTCTCGCTCGGCTGTAGGCCCTGCCAGGGCCTAAGATTGTGGCCCTTGGCACACTGGGATTTAGGCCCTGGCAGGGCCTACAACCGAGCACTGAGTGAGAGGTGATCAGTGCTTTGCGTGCTCGAATTTAGGCCCTGGCAGGTCCTACAGCCAAGCACCAAGTGCCAAGCACTGATAGGTGATCGGCACACCTGTATTTAAGCCCTGTCAGGGGCTCTCGATGCACACCTGTAGGCTGTAGGGTCTGCCAGGGCTTAAATCCGAACATGATGATCACCTCTCACTCAGTGTTCGACTGTATGCCCTGCCAGGACTTAAATCCCAGTGCACCGAGGGCCACAGATTTAGGCCCTGGCAGGTCCTGGCGCTTTTCCATCCAAAGTCCGAAAATATTTGGGGGGGTTGGACCTTGGATGGAAAAGCTCATTCAGAAATGCACCCATTTTCAGGAGAGGTGATTGAAAATGAAAATGGGGCCTTAAGAATGAAACAAATAGTGATTCCATACAAATGCACAAGACTATTAGGCACATATAGTATGCAACCTCCAAAAAAATTGTCTATGCTATAAAGATGGAAAAGCTGTGTAATGATATACAGTCAGTCCCTGAGTTACAAACATATGACTTACAAATGACTCCTAGTTAAGAACAGGAGGTGAGATAAATCTACCACTAGGAAGGGAAATTCACCCCTGAAAGAGTTATCATGGGGAAAAACTGCAAATCCCAGGATTGCACAGTATTGAGCCATGACAATGAAATTAGAAATGTCACATGCACGCACATACACACGCACATATATATGGCTGTAGTTACACTTAAAAATGTACTTGTTCTGACTTACATCAAATTCAACTTAAGAACAAACCTATAGAACCTATCTTGTTCGTAACTTGGGGCCTGCCTGTATAAACATAATTCACATGCTCAACACATGCCAGTATGGCACATATTTACCTTTTCCTTTGCATTTGTGCACACTTTGTTTTTATCCTTAGTGGCAAATTCATTGTTATGTAGAAGTTTACAAATGGTGGAAGGAAACTTTCAGAACTTAAAAATACTATCTGTTGGGTTGGTTGGCCATTGTGGTCTGCTCCAACTCTATGATTCTATGTTAGAAACATTGATTTACCATTGGTAGGAATGTTATTTCCCAGGAGGTGGGAAAATGGGTAACTTTGATCAGGGTTTTGGCACCTACCCAGTATTTACTCAAGCCTAATAGAATCTAATGCACACCTCAAGTTTCAAAACCCTGAAACCAAAAAAAGCATTTGCTGCCTAATGTAGTGTGCAGCAGCAAAAGGTGCACTTTTTGAAATTTGTCCATTACAGTTGCTGCCTGTTTAGAATTCGTTCTTTAAAAACAAAAGTGTTAAAACAACAAAGCTTTCAGCAATGGAAAATAAACCTTGGGGTATATGATATTTCCCCTTTCCTTTGCTTCCTGGGGGAGAACTTTGGACGGAACAAAAACACCCCATGAGGGATATGATTGTTTATCACTACATTTTGCCATTTGCAGAGACTTTTCCCTTAAAAGACAGCATTCTAGCACCACCCTCTTCTTCGTAAGGAATGTTGTTTGCTTAGAGACCCAGCAAGAACTGGTTGGGAGAAGTTACTGTGTTTTGTACAGGAAATCCCAGCGGTTGCCTTCCTTTTGGTTGTTTCTTTTGTTTCTTATTGGTTCTAGCCACTTTTGATAGTTATTTGTATTTCTATGCCTTCCTACATTTCAGAAAAGAAGATGAATTTCTGAAAGAGAGTGAGGGGAAAAAGTCTGGTGTAAAGCAAAAAAAATCCAACAAGCAGGCAATATGACAACACACATTCCAGTGCTAAGTGAAAATATTGGCATATGAATGGACTATTCCTGTATCATGTTGTCCATCCCAATCAAACCCAAGTGGTGCACTCTAGTCTTTAATTTTCTTGAAATAGAAATAGTGTGAGGATATACACAAAAAGTAAACAACACACTTGGTCTTTACATCATCCTAGTAATAATAGTAACAATTCCTAAGCATGAACACATTCAGATTCATGTGTACTTCAGGGAGTAGAAGAGATGTAGCTTGGTTTTGGATATTGTGGACCATTATGGCTTGCCATAAGACAATGTTCATTGTTTCAGAACTGGGAAAGTTTGGTTCTTTTTACTTTGCAGAAAGGAGAGCTGACTAATGGGGTAGCACAATATTGACTACTAATTTCATTAGCCCTGTTGAATCTGTGAATAAACTTTGGGGGTGGGGTGGGGGTGGAGATAAGAATACAAACCATTCAGCTGTGTTGCTGCACTCCAGAAGTAGAGAAGTTAACTGGACTAGCATTGAAATTTTTTTAATCACTGATAGCAAAATAGGGGTCCTCCACATCATCTGAGGGCACGATGCCAGTATAGAGGATTCGGGGCAGACTATGTGGCATTCACAGTGCTGATATGAACACCATCCAAAAGGCTTGAAAGGAATAACTGAAATAAGTACCACTGCTGTGCCCAGCACGTGCCATTTAATGTGGTTGCTTCATCTGCTTAATAGAAAGGACCAAATATATTGTGTGTGCCTTCAAGTCACCCGTTGATTTATGGTGACCCCTTAAATTTCATGGAGTTTCTTAGGCAAGGAAGGGTCAGAAGCAGTTGACTGAAATATAGTACATTTACCCACCAGTGTTATAGGATGGAGGCTATCATCTGCCAATCGTAGAAGTTGCTCCTGTAGAATTCTGGGAAATGTAGTTCAGTGTGGAGGCTTTGGAATTCTCAGCTAAAGAGGTCCTCAGCTTCTCTAAACTACATTTCCCAGAATTCTGCAGGAGCCTCCATTCTATTACGCTCCATAGCCTGCAGCACCCGGTATTCACTGGTAGTCTCCCATCCAACTACTAACCAGAGCTGACCTTGTTCAGCTGTGCCTTTAGGGCATTTAGGCTCTCCCTAGGATAACACAAATGAATACTGTACATTCTTGATTTCTTCAGTCATAAATTTTAAACAAACAGTCAAAATATCCCAATAGCCATACAGCCCGAAAAACTCACAGCAACCCCATCTAAACATCTTTCAAAGCCTAGAATGGTATTTTAATTGGGTAGTTTCACCTTCTTTTTATCTCTGAAGTTTAATGGGAACTTAGGGAGATTCTTCCTAACAGATATCTAAAACGGCATCTGGCAGTCCCTATGAGATGTTCTTTTTTCCTACGCCACTGGATTAGATGAGATGCCAAAATAAGATATGCAGGATTTGGGGGCTGATACATTTCTGTCTGCACGTTTTAATAGTGTCATGGCACATTGTTATTGTAAAACCTGAACTCGTGCTTGGATGCCCCATAAAAAGAGGTTTTGCTCTAGTAAACGACTTTAGTGCTTATCATATAACAATAATGGCTTTAACATTAAAGCTAAAAGCACACATTACAGATTGACTATAGCAAGCTGTGAACTCCATTATTTTCAATCAAATAAGGTTACAATCCATTTAAAGGCTCACTGCCTTTTGTGGTGAACTATCTGGAAAAAATGTAAGTTGTCCATAGATAATAATAGGACAAAGTTACCCTCATTTCAGTGGCCACATTCAGTTTAGTTCAAGTATAATATTTAGGCTGGCCCATGTTATTGTACTGACTGAGGGAGAGCATTTGTGATTCCATATTAACTCACCATTAAACAACTGATTGAATTTGGGCTAACCAATTGGACACCAGCCATAATCATGTATGGTAAGGGAGCTCAATACCAAAAAGACCAATCCAATGTGTTTTATTTTGGCACCTTTACCAGAAAAACCACATCAACTGTGGGTACAAAATGGCCAATGATATAGCTAGATAAAGGCAATCATAAAAGCCAAAACCCAAAACCAAAACCTCATACAGGTTGAACACCCATTTATCTGGAATTCCAAAATACCTTTTCCAGAAATTCCTTATCTGGAATTCCAAATGCAAAATATTTCAAATGTTGTTCAGGCACTTCTGTGGACAATTCCAGATTTTGAAGTATTTCAGATTTCAGAATTCCTGCTAAAGTATACCCAACCTGTATAATGTCTCATGAGAAGATATTTTTGCATAATAACTTTGTAACCCTTTAAAAAAAACAGAGAAAAGATTTGTTCTTCAAACTGTAGGATGACCTCAACAAATCATGCCTCCACAGAAAAAGAAAAACTTTGAAGAGCCCTAAGAGATCTAAGACATTTCTAAAAACTGCCCCCAGAAAAGCATGAAACACGTGGACACAGAGGCAATAGCAAACAGCCAATATAATGAGAATTCATGCTTCTTTAGACCAGTCAGGAAGACGTTAAAGCATTTTTTGGGGTGCCAAAAATCAAAGGATCATTACTTTAATGCGGTGCTGGGGCTTGAGTGCCTCGATGATGCCATGAGCTAAACCATGCAGGGCCACCCAAGACGGGAAGGTCATGGCAGAGAGGTCAGATTAAATACGATCCTTAGGGAAGGTAACGGCAACCCACCCCATATTCTTGCCATGAAAACTACATGGATCAGTACAACCAGAGAAATGTTGGTATACCATCGGAAGATAGGACTCCCAGGTCGGAAGATGGTCAAAATGCTACTGGGGAGGAACAGAGGACTGGTTCAACTAGCTCCAGATGTGATGATGCAGTTATCTCAAAGCTGGAAGGAAGGCTAACAGCCGACGGTGCTGGAGTTGAACGACGAATCCGATGTTCTAAAGATCAACACACTATAGGAACCTGGAATGTAAGATCTATGAGCCAGAGCAAACTGGACATGGTTACTGGTGAGATGTCAAGATTAAAGATAGACATTCTCGAAGTCAGTAAACTGAAATGGGCCATTTCACAAAAGATGACCACCAGATCTACTATTATGGACAAGAGGAACACCGAAGAAATTGAGTAGCCTTCATAGTTAATAATAAAGTTGGTAAAGCAGTGTTTGGATACAACCCAAAAAATGATAGAATGATCTCAATTTGAGTTCAAGGTAAGCTGTTTAACATCACAGTGATCCAAATATACGCCCCAACCACAGCTGCTAAAAAAGCAGAATTAGATCAGTTCTATGAGGGTCTGCAGCACCTACTGGATAACACACAAAAAGGGGACATTATTTTCATTACAGGAGATTGGAATGCTAAAGTGGGCAGTCAAATGATAACCGGGATCACAGGCAAGCATGGTCTGGGACAACAAAATGAAGCAGGACATAGGCTGATAGCATTTTGCCAGGAAAACTCACTGTGCATAACAAACACTCTCTTCCAACAACCTAAAAGACGGCTTAACACATGGACTTCACTGAAATTAGATTGACTACATCCTCTGCAGCCAAAGGTGGCGGACATCCATCCAGTCGGTGAAAACAAGACCTGGAGCTGACCGTAGTTCAGATCACGAACTTCTTATTGCACAATTTAGAATAAAACTAAAGAGAATGGGGAAAATACACAGACCAATTAGATATGACCTAACAAATATCCCTAGTGAATATGCAGTGGAGGTGAAGAATAGATTTCAGGGACTAGATTTAATAAGTAGAGTCCCAGAACTATGGACAGAAGTTCACAACATTGTTCAGGAGGTGGCAACAAAGTACATCCCAAAGAAAAAGAAAACCAGGAAGGCAAGATGGTTGTCTGCTGAGACACTGGAAGTAGCCCAAGAAAGAAGGAAGGTGAAAGGAAACAGTGATAGGGGGAGATATGCCCAATTAAATGCACAATTCCAGAGGTTAGCCAGAAGAGACAAGGAACTATTTTTAAACAAGCAATGCACGGAAGTGGAAGAAGACAACAGAATAGGAAGGACAAGAGACCTCTTCCAGAAAATCAGAAACATTGGAGGTAAATTTCAGGCAAAAATGGGCATGATCAAAAACAAAGACGGCAAGGACCTAACAGAAGCTGAAGAGATCAAGAATAGGTGGCAAGAATATACAGAAGATTTGTATAGGAAGAATAGTAATTTAGAGGATAGCTTTGATGGTGTGGTGAGTGAATTAGAACCAGACAGCCTGAGGAGTGAGGTTGAATGGGCCTTAAGAAGCATTTATTTATTTATTTATTTATTTATTACATCATTTCTACCCCGCCCTTCTCACCCCTCAGGGGACTCAGGGTGGCTTACAACATGAACATATACATCAAAACAATTTATATCACGTTTAAAAATCCATTTAAATTAAAAATTACATTAAGATTGAGAGCTTACATTTAAAAAACCCTACATAGTTATACATATAAATATACATTCAGGCGCATTTCAAGTGGGGGCAATCAGTGAGTCGCATTGCAAACAACAAGGCAGCAGGAGATGACGGGATCCCAGCTGAGCTGTTTAAAATCTTGGAAGATGATGATGTCAAGGTGATGCATGCCATATGCCAGCAAATATGGAAAACACAAGAATGGCCATCAGATTGTAAAAAATCAATTTACATCCCCATACCAAAAAAGGGAAATGCTAAAGAATGCTCAAACTTCCGTACAGCGGCACTTATTTCCCATGCCAGTAAGGTAATGCTCAAGATCCTGCAAGGCAGACTCCAGCAATACATGGAGCGAGAGTTGTCAGATGTACAAGCTGGGTTTAGAAAAGGCAGAGGAACAAGAGACCAAATTGCCAATATCCGCTGGATAATGGAGGAAGCCCGGGAGTTTCAGAAAAACATCTACTTCTGCTTTATTGACTATTCTAAAGCCTTCGACTGTGTGGATCATAATAAACTATGGCATGTTCTTGGTGGTATGGGGATACCAAGTCACCTTGTCTGTCTTCTGAGAAATCTGTATAAAGACCAAGTAGCCACAGTATAAACAGACCATGGAACAACAGACTGGTTCAAGATTGGGAAAGGAGTACAACAGGGCTGTGTACTTTCACCCTAACTATTCATCTTGTACTCAGAACACATCATGCGACCCGCAGAGCTTGACAATTCCAAGGCCAGAGTTCAAATTGCTGGAAGAAACATTAACAACCTTAGATATGCAGATGATACCACTCTGATGGCTGAAAGTGAGGAGGAGTTGAGGAGCCTTATCACCAAGGTGAAAGAAGAAAGTGCAAAAGCCGGGCTGTAGTTAAACATCAAGAAAACCAAGATTATGGAAACCAGACTGACTGATAACTGGCAAATAAAGGGAGAAAGCGTGGAGGCAGTTACAGACTTTATATTTCTAGGCATGAAGATCACTGCAGATGCAGACTGCAGCCAGGAAATCAGAAGATATTTACTTCTTGGGAAGAGAGCAATGGCCAACCTCGACAAAATACTGAAAAGCAGAGACATCACACTGGCAACGAAGGTTCGCATAGTGAAAGCAATGGTATTCCCCATAGTGACCTATGGATGCGAGAGCTGGACCATAAGGAAGGCTGAGCAAAAGAAGATAGAACCTTGGTGCTGGAGGAAAATCCTGAGAGTGCCTTGGACCTCAAGAAGATCCAACCAGTCCATCCTCCAGAAAATAATGCCCGGCTGCTCACTGGAGGGAAGGATATTAGAGGCAAAGATGAAGTATTTTGGCCACATCATGAGAAGACAGGAAAGTTTGGAAAAGATCATGATGCTGGGGAAAGGAAGGAAAAAGGAAGAGAGGCCGACCAAGGGCAAGATGGATGGACGGTATCCTTGAAGTGACTGGCATGAACTTGAAGGAACTGGGGGCGGCGATGGCCGACAGGGAGTTCTGGTGCAGACTGGTCCATGAGGTCACAAAGAGTCGGACTGACCGAATGAAAAAGAAGAAGAAAAATCAGCTGCTTGAGATAGCTACTTCTTCCTAATTGTAGGACTCACTCTTCTGGGGTTGGTACTCCCTGTTATGAAAGACTGTCGCATAAGGCTCCCTGGGTCTACATGTCACACTGCATGAAATTATAAAGTTCCTGTTAGCTTGTCTCACATTTATTCCAGACACCTAGCCTCTCTCTATGAGGGAAATAACCTGTTTTCTTCCCTATATAAAATGTTACTTTGGATGAATGGTTCTAATATGACATATTAGGCACTGTGGTTCCTAGATTCGTTTGCATTTGAAAGCAGTGAGCCCTTTGTGTGGAAGGGGAAAATGATCCATCAATTTGGTGTCAGAACTATTTACTGCGATAGGAAGAAAAGGCTGTCTCTGCTCCACAACAATAGCATGGAATATTGAAGGCCTAGCTATGAATCAGATGAGCAGCATAAAGCATAATTGCATCATTTCTGTCTGGCTGTACATCACCGGCAGTTACCTGCATTTCAGTGATCATTGAAGAATCATTTATTATCTATTGGAGGGCCAAAGTTGCAACCAAAAGGATATTATCTCCTACAGATAAAGAAGTTATACTGCACTATGTAATGAAAAAGCCACAATCATCAGGATGATTAATATCGCCTGAGAACATTTTTTATTTTTAATGAAGAGCTGTCTCAAAAATGACTGCTTTGTCTTGAGCAGCCCATCTCATAAGATGTCCATTTCTGAAATAGAGAATTTAAAATAATGGATGGAGTTGACGTTTCACTCAGAAAGGTCATAAGAACCAACATAGTTCCCTCAGCAGCACAGTTTCCAAACGCTTGCTGTTTTTCATTCTGCACAATATTAGGCATCCAGATTATTTCTAAACCAATTAACTATTTAGAGACTTCCTAAAACGCTCAGTGCCTTCAGTGATATGAATGCCCTATTAGAAGTGGCATTTTGCATTTTCACCATGATGTCTGCTATTCCCCTACCAAATAATGCTTGGTTGATTTTGGTTGAGAGATAAATGCAGGCACATCGAGCCAAAACTCTCTCACTGGCAATGACAGAAGTAGTCCTTGGCACACTGCTTGGAGAAGTTAATTTCTCAATGAAAAAGAATGACCACCTAGCCCCCAGTGACCAGCTGAATGTATTGCACAGGACACTTCCAAGGAAGGCTCCAGTCATACACATTTCATAGATATAGGTAAAGTAAAGGTAAAGGTTTTCCCCTGACATTAAGTCTAGTTGTTTCTGACTCTGGGTGTTGATGCTCATCTCTATTTCTAAGCCAAAGAGCCGGCACTGTCTGTAGACACCTCCAAGGTCATGTGGCCAGCATGACTGCATGGAGTGCCATTACCTTCCTCTCAGAGTGATACCTATTGATCCACTCACATTTGCATGTTTTCGAACTGCTAGGTTGGCAGAAGCTGGGTCTAGCAGCTCAACCTGCTCCCTGGATTTGAACCACTGACCTTTTGGTCAGCAAGTTCAGCAGCTCAGCAATTTAACCCTCTGCGTCACCGGGGGCAATAGATATACACAGCAATAAAGTCAGTGACACTTCCTTCCTAGTAGCCTAATCCAGAAAGCATATACATATTCTTCTGAACCTGTTGATTATACACATCAGTAGATTAGCCTAGGTGGTTTACTCCACATTGGAACCATATCCTGCTGTCCTTTCAGCTAGGTAGTAAGCAATTCCTAGGAAAACATACTTGGAATATTTGGTTGATGCCTTCAGCATGCCCAAACTATGTCTCAGCTAGTGAGACTTTCCAGGAGAGAAATGTGTTTTCAGAAGCTGATTCCCCTTGCCCCATGAGACCACTGGCCCTCAATTCTATGCACCATGAAAACTCCGTAGATGCTTCATCCCAATGCCCATTTCAGCTAGTCCAGCAGTAAAACTACCTGCTGTGCCTAATTCACAAGTTCTCGTTGCTTTATGACATACGTGTGAAACCAAATCCAGTCCACCACATCATTTTATGTGGCCTGCAAGGCTTTCAGTAGCAAGGCAATGCAGTTACATTTATACAGACTTACAATTACAGCTAGCCCTTTGAGAACAACCATAAGGCTGATGTGGACCTTGGTGAAAATGAGTTTGACACCCCAGCTTTCTGGTGTTATTTTTGTGTAATTGATTTTAAATGCTAAGGAAAATAATCAGAGTGTTATCAGTATGAATGTTAGTAAAATAGCACTAATCACTAGAGATTAAGACAAAATTCAAAAATATTTAAAAGGGTCAAAATTTGTTTCTAGAGTGTTGGGGTACTCTGAAGAAGAGAATGCTGAATAGTGAATCTTTACAGTTTCAGACTGTAAATAAATGCATAAAAATGGTAAAACAAACAGGATTTTCTTTGCAAGAAATGAGATTTTGTGTTGTTCACAACAAGGGGTGGATTTTATGCAGAAGTTTTCAACTATAGTTTATCCTACACAGAAAACAGCATTCTGTACACAGAAATATTATTTACTGGACAGAAACTGCTGTTTTCTCTAAAACAAATATAAGCAAATTTTACAAATAGAATAAAGCCCAAATTAGAAATGCTGTTTGAAAAATGCATAGTGTTTAAGGAATTTATCACAGCAGGAAGAAAATTGGTAAAATTGCATGCTGCTTCCTTCAAGAAGGAAATTAGCAGAGAATTACATTCCTGCTCATCACACAGGTTAGGCTGACTGTAAATTTTGTGGAAGCAATGATAGAATCCTCAGTGGTAGAAAAGATAAGTCTACTAAATGAATTTCTCCAATTAGGAGGATTAGTAGGTCATTTTATGCATTGATTTAGCAGATGTGCCAGAAGAGGAAATAAAGTTCGGAAGTTCATTGAGACTCTGATGTAGCATGTAATGAGAAAGGGAAGCTGCAGGACCTAATTGAAAACAAAAGCTTTTCACTTTGGACATCCACAGCGCCACTTCCCCTTTGAATTATGTTTCCATTAGCTGTGAGCAATTTCTGAGGTGGCAAAGCCCTCGGCTCTGTTTCTATGATGTGTGCCAGTTCATTCATAAGCAGATCCATTGTAGATCTAATGGTTAGGAAGAGCCTGATATTTGCTGCTGCTGCAGGCTTGATAAAAGAGTGTCTTGGGAGACTAAAGTGAGGAACAAGCAAACCCGTTGCAATGTTTTTACTCCAATTGCTGTTCTCAAAATGGTAGCTACTTCAGTGATATTACTTAAGTGTCTTTGGCTTCTTCTGAGGCTGTGAGAGTATGATTTGCCTACGAAAGGTACCTGACATATTTTTTAATTCATGGGACACCAAAGGGATATCTGAAAATGAAATTCAATTTTCATTTTGCTGTTCTGCCCTGGACAGCAAAAGCATTGTGGGTTGGACATTACCATTACCTCCCTGTGATCAACCTGTCCCCTGCTGTTGATGGGTAAAATCCATCGATTGCCCCTGATCATGCCACGGGACAACAGACCATTGATGCTTTTCAGTTGTACAAATCACCATGGGCATCAGGACGGTAAGCTGACGCTATCCTTGATCATGCAAACAGCACAGGATAGCAGCATCATACAATGAGGTCCTGTATCTCTTCAAGTTTCATGAGCTTACCTTATCCTGTGGGATATTCTGCAACCATAAATACTGGTTTAAAGCTGTCAGAGTACTGAGGGCCCTTGGTGGGTTTTGATTCCAGCACCAAAATCTGTGGATGCTCAAGTCATATACGAAGGCATAGTAATATGGTGTCTCTTTTATACAATATCAAAACCAAGGTTTGCTTTTGGAATTTTTTTTTTAAAAAACTAAAAAACCGAATACTGCACTGTGTGCATGTGCGGAGGAGCTGCCCCCGTCCGACTGAAAAAAAAAAAAAACAGAGGCTGAGACAGCTGCACGTGAGGCCAAACCCAAATTTAGTCACCCTTTCCCAGGAAGGCACAAAGAGGGTGCCAAATCAGACCAGAGACTTGAAAAAACACAGAGAGGGATAGAGAAGGCAGGAAGGAAGGAAGGAAGGAAGGAAGGAAGGAAGGAAGGAAGGAAGGAAGGAAGGAAGGAAGGAAAGAAGGGGAGAAAACGTCGAGCAAGCCTTCTTTCCCTCAGAGAGAGACTAAAGGAGAGGCAGGAAGAAAGGCGCCGCAGCCATCTTCTCCCCCCCCCCCCTCGGAAAAATGGAGCACCACCACCCTCAATTCAAATAGGTGAACAGGGACCCGGCCGTGGGTGTTTTGGAATGGCCGTGGGTCACTTTGTGTGAGGGAAACGAGGAGGGAGTGGCCGCCATTGTTCTGGGGGGCAGTTTTCTAGGCATCCCATTTGGAGGCATAGCATGTGGGCCCGAGCCAGCCCTTGAGTCGTGCCAAGGATTGTGCTTATGGCACTCTTCTCCCTGTTTGGGGTACATAGGGCACCCCATAAGTTGCAGGGGGAGTTGCAAGCATAGGCCCCTCCCACAGATCTGTATAAAATCCACATTAAACTGGGTAATATGACAGTGTGGAGTCAGACAACCCAGCTCAGATATTGTGGACTATCTGCCTTATATTCAGGGTAGTATGGCTATGTGGAAGGGCTCTTAATGTGCCATTAAACAGGGTTATAGGGCTGTGTGGAAGGGCCCTTAATGAGCATTTGAACTGGATTATATGGCAGTGGGAACTCAAGGCCCTTCCACACAGCTATATTACCCATTTATAATCTTATATTATCTGCTTTCAACTGGATTATCTTGAGTGCACACTGCCATATAATCCACTTCAGTGTGCATTTTATACAGCTGTGTATAAGGAGCCTCATATAATCCAGTTCTAACCAGATAATATAAGATTATAAATATACAGTAGAGTCTCCAACATAAACACTCCGGCAGAACGTTGGATCAGTGAATATGTTGGATAATAAGAAGGGATTAAGGACAAGTCTAAACCAGGACAGTAAATAAAGAGCAACACCCGGAAAGCAGGGAAATTGGGAAATTGGGAATTCAGGGCCAGCTAACACTTCCCAACAAAGGATTCTCCCAAGCCGGAAGAATCCTCGCTCCCACTATTACAACAGTCTTATTTACCCTGGAAAAATAATACAAAACAATATCATTTATAACATCAGGACAACAGGAACCAACAGAAAGCAAACGGAATTCCAGAAATACAACAATCAGGGCCAGCTAACACCTCCATACAAAGGATTCCCCCAGGGAGGAAGCAGCCAGGCTTTGAGTTTGCAAGACCATTACATGCTAATCAAGGTGACTAATAACAGCATGCATACCTGCCGCACCGAGAGTATTAATTGTATTTCAGTTCGCCAAACTAGGATTCCCTTAGGAAGAAAATGGCCAGGCTTTGAGGCTGCAAGGCTATTCACTGCTATTCCACAGCAATGTGTGGCCAGGCACAGCTAGTGGAATACATGGGTGCAGAATATGTGGATATGGAAGATCAACTATATTTCCTCTTTTTATGTGTGGTTCCAGGGTAGAGTACAACAAGTCAGATCTACTTATATCTTTAAAGCAAAGAGGACTAAGTGTTTTATCAGGGTTTCCTATCAGAAAAGTCTTCTGCAGAGCTTTATGGTCAGCATACAAAGAACTCTATTGGATAGTGGGGATGTGTGTGGTGGGAGGGGTTACATTCATGCCCATTACATCCCCATCCATTTAGCCCTCTAAATGTTCATGTTTTAGCCAGATTTCCACAACTCAAAAAGATTCTGCTCTCAGGTTCTCACTCTGCATAGATACAGATTGTTTGGCAGTGTGAAAAGCTTTGTTCCTTTGGGACAAATAGATGGAAATATAGAAGTAAAACTGAAAAGCTGATACAGGTTTTCGTCCATTGTACACTGACAGAGAAAGGGGGAGAGAGAAAGAGAGAGGAGGACGAGGAGAGAAAGACTACAATTAAACCAGCACTTAAGCCAGGTGCACCCATGGGACTAAACTACACCAAGCAAATATCAAGAGGGGAAATGGGCTGTTCGCTTACAAGCTTCTTTAAAATGCATTCAATGTAATGCTACTGTAGTATATTTTGGATTTCCATGCCACTGTCTTCAAATGAAAATGTAGAAGGAAAATACAAATCATGCGCACATTGTAGATATAGGGCCATTTTGTCTTCTGATGATAGAGTGTCAGGCCTTGTCCAATGTGAACTCAAAAGGATGTTAAGCAATTGAGGCATATAAGAGGAGAAGAAAGAGAATCCATGTAAGACCATCCCTGAAAACAAACTAAACTAAGCTCTGTATCAGGACTCTCTCACTTTGATTCTTATCTCTTTCATAATTCTGCAAGATGGCTGAAGGAAAAGTGCTTCCACTTAGCTTTGTCCACACTCTAGCACAGGAGATATAATAATAATCACAGAGTTACAATGTAACAAGGGTTAAAGTGAAAAGGTTGCAATGTAACAAAATTATGTATAGAAAACATTGATTAATCATCATCATAATTACAGGACCATTACAGTTAGTGTCCTAGTCAGTCAACCATGATGTCTTCCAGCATACTTTAGTACATTATTTCTACAACCGTGTAGCCACACTCTGTTATCACCAACAATTGGCAAGTCTATGACTCCTGAGCATGCTCAGGCTCCATTGGGCCCATTCAAACTCTTCTCCCAAATGACATTTTAGTGCTTTTTCAAATGTTGAGGTTCTGCTGAAACCTCCCTCTTGGATTTTAGTGGTCCTAAGCAACATAAGCACCATGTGGCTACATAAGCACCATCACTCATCATATCTAAAAATCAAAAACAGAAGAAATTATTATTGCCTTTTCTTCTCTCCTTTTTAACTTAATACACATGTTTTTATTTTGTTTCAAATGTCAAGCTTGTATAAGAACACAATTGACACAGATGGTAGTTTGCAAACCACTGACTTTGTTTTCAAATAAATGCTGTCAGTTTGGTGATAGACATGCCCTTTTTTGTTATCAATTTTGGCAACGTTTCTGTCATTCAAGATTTGAAAGATCGGCCTTCATGGGGAGTCTTATGAAATCCTTAAGGTCTCTGTGCTTTCTTTTCTCACACCTCTGCATTCCCTGATCACTTTTACATCAGGAATTTTTTCAAAAAACAAAAAAATAAAAATAGGAGACCTACCACCCCCATCATGGCCAATTCTCTCACACTAGAAGTGGCTTGCAATTTCTGAAGTTGCTCCTGACATCTTTTCCGTGGCTAGGCCTCAGAGCCTCGGCTTCACCTAGCTGTCCCTTGCAGCCCTGCACACGCAGGTTGCTAAAGGGTGGAGGCTGCTTGGCTGTTGCTTGCGCCATTGCCGGGCTGTGGTGCAGGCTGGTGAGCAGCTGCTGCAATAAATCACTCTGACCATGAGGTCATGAGTTCGAGGCCAGCCTGTGGCGGGGTGAGCACCTGTCAATTAAAAATAAAATATAGCCCCTGCTTGTTGCTGACCTAGCAACCCGAAAGATAGTTGCATCTATCAAGTAGGAAATAAGGTACCACTTATAAAAGTGGGGAGGCAAGTTTAACTAATTTACAACATTGGAATGAGGAAATGAGGAAGTGCCATCAGAGTGGATGATGATGCAGCTGCTCCCCCCTGTGGCCAGAATCGAACATCCCCTCAGGAGAAGGTTAACTTGCCCCTGCATCTGTCCGCCTGTCTGTCTCTGTCTCGGTTTGATGTGTTTATGGGCATTGAATGTTTGCCCTGTATGTGTATAACTAGCTGTGCCCGGCCACCCGTTGCTGTGGCGAAGTATGGTGGTATGGGAAATAAAGTATTGAGGAATTGGTGGTAGTTAAGGTAAAGGGTAAACGTTTTCCCCTGACTCTGGGGGTTGGTGCTCATCTCCATTTCTAAGCTGAAGAGCCGGCGTTGTCCGTAGACTCCTCCAAGGTCATGTGGGATGACTACATGGAGCGGCGTTTCCTTCCCACCGGAGCAGTACCTATTGATGCACTCACATTTGTATGTTTTTGAACTTCTGGGTTGGCAGAAGCTGGGGCTAACAGTGGGGGCTCTCTCCACTCCCCCAATTCATACCTTTCAGTCCAGAAGTTCAGCAGCTCAGCACTTTAACACACTGCGCCATCAGGGGATATTATTTCCTAAAGGTTGTGAATATACAATATTTCTGATTGTTTTGTTGTTTTTTTTGTCTCTTGGAGGCAAGTATGAATGCTCCAATTAGGAAAAATGATTAGGATGTAATGGCCTTGCAGCTTTAAAGCCTGGCTGTTTCCTCCCTGAGTGAATTTTTTGTTGGGAGGTGTTAGCTGGCCCTGATTGTTTCCTGTCTGGAATTCCTTTGTTTTCAGAGTGGTGTTCTTTGCGATATTTTATGTGTTTCTACTGTCTGTGGCCCTGAGAAAACAGAGGATTTGCCAGACTTTGATGATGGGAATACTTTGTTGGGAGGTGTTAGCTGGCCCTGATTGTTTCCTGTGTGGAATTCCCCTGTTTTCAGAGTGTTGTTCTTTATTTAGTGTTCTGATTTTAGAGATTGTATTGTTCTGTTTTATTATACCACATTAATTTTTATATATTCTGATTTTAGTGTTTTTGAATACTTGGAGCCAGATTGTATTCATTTTCATGGTTGACCGCAACACAATAATAATAATAATAATAATAATAATAATAATAATAATAATAGTAATAGTAATAATAATGACTTTGGTAATACACAGTGCTTCACTCCCTTCTCAGCTTCCTTTCTGGAAGAATCCTTTCTTGGGAGGTGTTAGCTGGCCCTGATTGTTTCTTTTGTGGAATTTCCAATTTCCCTGCTTGCAGACTGTTGGTCTTTATGTACTGTCCTGGTTTTAGAGATTATATTGTTCTGCATTATTCTATCCTAGTAATTATTTCATATTAAAGTAGAATCTCACTTATCCAACATTCGCTTATACAATGTTCTGGATTATCCAACACAGTCTGCCTTTTCATAATTAATGTTTTTGTAGTCAGTGTTTTAAATTCATTGTGATATTTTAGTGGTAAATTTGTAAATACAGTACAGCAGAGTCTCACTTATCCAACATAAACGGGTCGGCAGAATGTTGGATAAGCGAATATGTTGGATAATAAGGAGGCATTAAGGAAAAGCCTATTAAACATCAAATTAGGTTATGATTTTACAAATGAAGCACCAAAACATCATGCTAGACAACAAATTTGGCAGAAAAAGTAGTTCAATACGCAGTAATGCTATGTAGTAATTACTGTTTTTATGAATTTATGAAATGCGTTGGATAATCCAGAACGTTGAATAAGCGAGTGTTGGATAAGTGAGACTCTACTGTAATTACTACATAGCATTACTGTGCATGGAACTACTTTTTCTGTCAAATTTGTTGTATAATATGATGTTTTGGTGCTTAATTTTATAATCATGACCTAATTTGATGTTTAATTGGCTTTTCCTGAATCCCTTCTTATTATCCAACATATTCACTTATCCTGCCAGCCTGTTTATGCTGGATAAGTGAGACTTTGCTGTATATTGACAATCTTATATTATCTGCTTAGAACTGGATTATATGAGGCCCCTTCTTCACAGCTATATAAAATGCACACTGAAGTGGATTATATGGCAGTGTGGAATCAAGATAATCCAGTTCAAAGCAGATAATATAAGATTATAAATGGGTTATATAGCTGTGTGGAAGGGCCTTGAGTCTACACTGCCATATAATCCAGTGCAAATGAGATAATCTGTGAAAGAAGTCTAAGTGAGGCCTAAGTCTGCCTGTCCCCTAACTGAACCCTGGCTGTCCCTTGGTTGGTAGGAGACCAAGTGGGCAGAGATTAGCCCTCTAAACTGGCAGCAATGGATAAAAAAATTATTGCTCTCCCTCTAATTAGGACTTTATTTTTCTTTTCTTTTTGTTGTATCAACCTAGTGGCGTGGATGATGGGTTGTGTTGTCAAATTTCGAGGTTGGGGGGCCTGTAGTTTTGCTGTTTTGTCCGGTGCCCTGATTCCATCACTCTTTTATATATATAGATGTAATCCGTCCTGAGTCCCCTTCGGGTTGAGAAGGGCAGAATATAAATAATGTAAATAAATAAATAATAACTGTTAAGGGAAGGAGCCATCTGTTACAATGGTTGCTAAGGGAGGCGGGGAGTGCTTGGGCATTGCTAAGAGAGAAGCTGTCTGTTAGGACATTAGCTAGGGGGGGAGGAGCCTGATTGGCCGTTGCTTAGGGGATTGTTTTTACTTTTCTCAGGTGGGTCAGGTTTGTGATTGTAGGCTTGAAACACGCATTAGTTCAATTGCTATGTTGTGTCCAAATTTCATAGCATTCGGTGGAATAGTTTGGGAGATATGAGGTCCTAAAAAACTGACATTACATTTTTATTTATATAGATTTTCTAGAAATTTTCACATGCAATTCTCTGTGTTTGTGTTTGTGTGTGTATATACACATAAACTAAGAAAACCCATACTGAGAATGAAATTGCTGTTACTTTTTACTATATACTGATATCAGATTATTTAATATATACAGTACTTTTTATAAAGTGTGTAAAATTATTTTTCTATACTAGAGGGCTGACTGTAAAGTGCTATATGTGGGCTACAATTATTACTGTGTTCATAAACTGCAGCTAATGTGAAAAATAGCACCTAGTGAACAAGATATCAAATTACTACATTTTTATTAAAAGAATGCTACTTTTTTTCTCTGATAGCTATTAAGCTATGTTCACACTTTTTGTTGTGACCACGTAAAGACCTAAACAACTCTGGACCAAGACATTATGAAACCCACATATAAACCCAAGCAGAGAAAGTCATATTGGTTGTTTAGTGACCAATGTTTGTGGGTCATCATGTAATATCATTAAGGATGTTATGTTAAGGATATTATGTCCAACCTAATTTGGAGTGTTAGGTTGAAAATCATGTTTTAAAAAATTAAACAATAGTCACTTCTAAAATAATTTATTATCACAAGTACTAGTAATTGAAACTGTTTAACTGGATAAGTTGTAGCTAAATAACTTATTGTTTGAAATAGTGTTGGGTCATATTAGTGCTTCCCAAAATGGGTGATATTATCCTGTGGGGGAACTGAAACATGTATGAAATCTGATTTGGATTTTTTTTTCTGAATTGTATGATAGTCAGTTAATAATGGTGCAAGTACAATAAGTAGTTAAAATGTTTAATTCATGCTGAAATCAATAAATTGATAGCAGCACACCAGATTCATGCTTCTCATTTAGGATTGTTTTTAATGTGATTCATAATTTTTATTTTAATATATCTTTTATTATCTTAATTTTCTGTGGGGAATGAAAAATTTACTATGGTTGATTTTAATAAATAATTTTATAAGGCCAAGCTTCAAGGTGTATTATTTATAACAACATGTTGTAGAGTGTGGGTAGAAATATAGATACATAAAACAATGCTTAAGGTAGATTTCCAGGGCTGCATTGAGTTTTTTTCCTGAAAAAAAGGGTGTTAAGCCAAATAAGTTTGGGAACCTCTGGTTCAGACAATAGCAAGGAAGGTGCCACCCTTCACCCCCCATTTTTAGTGGTCAAACTTCTATGTTTTGGCAGGCTCATTTTATGCTCACGAGAGGCTTTCTTTAAACAGGAATCATAGAATCATAGAATCATAGAATAGTAGAGTTGGAAGAGACCACATGGGCCATCTAGTCCAACCCCCTGCTAAGAAGCAGGAAATCGCATTCAAAGCACCCCCGACAGATGGCCATCCAGCCTCTGCTTAAAAGCCTCCAAGGAAGGAGCCTCCACCACAGCCCCGGGGAGAGAGTTCCACTGTCGAACAGCTCTCACAGTGAGGAAGTTCTTCCTGATGTTCAGGTGGAATCTCCTTTCCTGTAGTTTGAAGCCATTGTTCCGTGTCCTAGTCTGCAGGGCAGCAGAAAACAAGCTTGCTCCCTCTTCCCTATGACTTCCCTTCACATATTTGTACATTGCTATCATGTCTCCTCTCAGCCTTCTCTTCTGCAGGCTAAACATGCCCAGCTCTTTAAGCCGCTCCTCATAGGGTTTGTTCTCCAGACCCTTAATCATTTTAGTCGCCCTCCTCTGGACGCTTTCCAGCTTGTCAACATCTCCCTTCAACTGTGGTGCCAAAAATTGGACACAGTATTCCAGGTGTGGTCTGACCAAGGCAGAATAGAGGGGGAGCATAACTTCCCTGGATCTAGACGCTATTCCCCTATTGATGCAGGCCAGAATCCCATTGGCTTTTTTAGCAGCCGCATCACATTGTTGGCTCATGTTTAACTTGTTGTCCACGAGGACTCCAAGGTCTTTTTCGCACACACTGCTGTCAAGCCAGGCGTCCCCCATTCTGTATCTTTGATTTCCATTTTTTCTGCCGAAGTGAAGTATCTTGCATTTGTCCCTGTTGAACTTCATTTTGTTAGTTTTGGCCCATCTCTCTAGTCTGTCAAGATCGTTTTGAATTCTGCTCCTGTCTTCTGGAGTGTTAGCTATCCCTCCCAGTTTTGTGTCGTCTGCAAACTTGATGATCGTGCCTTCTAACCCTTCGTCTAAGTCGTTAATAAAGATGTTGAACAGAACCGGGCCCAGGACGGAGCCCTGCGGCACTCCACTTGTCACTTCTTTCCATGATGAAGACGACGCATTGGTGAGCACCCTTTGGGTTTGTTCGCTTAGCCAATTACAGATCCACCTAACCGTAGTTTTGTCTAGCCCACATTTTACTAGTTTGTTTGCCAGAAGGTCGTGGGGGACCTTGTCGAAGGCCTTACTGAAATCCAGGTACGCTACATCCACAGCATTCCCTGTATCGACCCAACTCGTAACTCTATCGAAAAAAGAGATCAGATTAGTCTGGCATGACTTGTTTTTGGTAAATCCGTGTTGACTATTAGCAATGACCGCATTTGTTTCTAAGTGTTCGCAGACCACTTCCTTAATGATCTTTTCCAGAATTTTGCCTGGTATTGATGTGAGGCTGACCGGACGGTAATTGTTTGGGTCGTTCTTTTTTCCCTTCTTGAAGATAGGGACCACATTCGCCCTCCTCCAATCTGCTGGGACTTCTCCCGTTCTCCAAGAACTCTCGAAGATAATTGCCAGTGGTTCTGAAATAACTTCTGCTAGTTCCTTCAGTACTCTTGGGTGTAGCTGATCTGGCCCTGGGGACTTGAATTCGTTTAGAGAGGCTAAGTGTTCCTGGACAACTTGTTTCCCTATTTGGGGTTGGATTTCCCCCAATCCTTCGTCCATTCCGTGTTGCTGAGGTTGAAGATGGCTTTCTTTTTCTGAGAAGGAAATGGCTAGGAGATTGATTTCTGGGTACTTCCTGTTGGAAAAAAAGCCTTATTCGGCCCTTAGAACAATTCAGGGGGGAAACAGGGCAAATGCCTTATACACATTCCAGGAGTGTTGGGGGCTGGTGGTGGAATAAATTATTTTCTTTTTAAAAAGCCTTGGATGCTGCAAGATCCTGGGTTCCAATAATTTAAAGGAACACTATTGCAATAGTAAATTATTTCCCATTACCAATGTTGTCTCAAAGGCCCCTTCCACACTGCCATATAAAATCCACATTATCTGCTTTGAGCTAGGTTATATGGCAATGTAGAAGGGGTCAAAGTGAGTTACAAGAACAACAAAAATGGAATGCTGTTGAAAACTACTTTTCTCAATGTTAAATCCAAAGAGTAGCTAGTAGACCTGTGCATAGATTCATTTTGGCTGTTTCCCTTTGGCTTATTCAGCTTCTTTGGATGTCCATAATGGCAAGGGCTCTGTTGCCATGGTTTGTTTTTTTTTTACTGAGCCAGACCACGTGGCTGCTGGTTACGGTGTGTGGAGATTTTATTTATTTATTTATTTATTTCAATTATTTGTACCTCGCCCTTCTCACCCGAGGGGACTCAGGGCGGCTTACAAGTGGCAATTAATGCCGTTACACTGTTATACAATGAACTAAAACGTTAAAAAAGTTAAAACAGTCATAAAATACAATATACAAAGTTTAAAACAATGCAAAGTGCTTATGCCATTCATCCACCAGACCTTATACAAGAGCCGTAATTCAGATCGTGTCGAAGCCAACACATGCTTATTCTTCAAATGCCTGCGTACATAGGCAGATGGTGCCATGTGCTCTCATGGCATTTCCCTGTGAGTCCTGCTTGTTGGGCCAATCAGAATAGAAGAAATCTGTGATGTGTCTTATGCAAGGTGTGTCTATTTAATGGGGAAAGCACCTCCATTGCTCAGTTACATCCTGGCTCTAGAACAGTGGTTCCCAACCTTTTTTTGACTAGGGACCACTCTCCAACTTTAGTACCAAAAGGGTTAGAAATCCATTTTTGGGCAACTTTAGATTTGGTTTGGTTATTTGGGGTGCTTATTCAGAAAATTGTATTGGATAGACCACATCAGCTCTAGTTTCTGATACATAACATATGCCATCCAGTAGTTGCCATCTGCTTTCCCACAGAAAAACATATTTAATAATCTAGAGTTGATTTGGTCTATCCAATGCAATTCTCTGAATCAAGACACCCAAAAAAAAAACCAGGAACAAGCCTGGTCAGCTCTGCAGAAATAAAATAAAATAAAATAAATAAAGAAGAAAGTTTGCAGACCAAATTTTCCTTGTTGTGGCCCACTGCTGAGCTACGGCCCAAAGGTTAGGAACCACTGCTCTGGAGGGAGGTGCTTCAGTCTGATTGCCGCTGGCTGTCAGCATTAGCTTTTGACTTGCCTTGACCTCTCTCTTGTATTTAATCTTTTTTATTTTCCTTTATTTGCCTTTATTTTTTATTCTTTATTTAGTGGGACTGGGAGTTAGAAAGGGTGGGTGGGTGGGTGGGTAGGTGCCTGTCATTTGGGGACGTGTAAGTGGGTGTGCTTTTCTTTTAGGGTGTCTCTGAGCTTTGAGTCACTTGCTAAAGCCTTTAGCTTCTTCTCTCCCTCCTCCCTTTCAGAAAGTACTTTTAAAATATTATTGTTAATAATTATAGGAATTCCAGTAAACAGCAAAGTCTCATTCTCAGAATAACTACCTACTTACTTATCTAAACTTACCACCAATACCTAACAAATTCTTTCCTTTCCAATCTCATCACAAGTTCTCTCTATGCTCTGTGACCTCTTAATTTCATTTAATAATAATAATTTGGATGTTGCCACCTAATAATAAAAAATGAGCTTTTGTGGAAGCTTTCCCAAGCCGACAGAACCCGTCATCTCTCTCTAACTCCAATTTCCATCAGCACACCGGGAATTCTTAAAGAAAATTTTATTTACTGAAAGAAAATAAATTCCTAAAAATCAGGGGATGACCCAAATGTTATGAAACTTGGCGGGCCAGCAGTTGTAGATGTGTCCTCCAAGTGTGGCCATTTTCATCGCAATAGCCCTAAAAATGACTGTAAAGAGAACCTTTTAAGGCCCCCATTGTCACCAACGGGCCGGGTGTAGCTGCATTTTCTGGCTGTGAACCGAAAACATCCATTTTCGGGAGCCGCACAAAAATGGATCTGTGGGCCCCCCAAAATCCAGATAGCAGAAACATCTTGAGGTTCAGCCAAAATGCACACACCTGGTAACTAGTAACAACAAATATCTTTGCCTGCATTGCCTACAGCATTGTTGCTATTCTTAATATTTATTTTCATTTATTTACTAACTTTTTATTCCACCTTTCTCTCAATATTGGGACTCATAGAATAGACAGTACTTGGCTAAATGAATATGGCTTAACACATAATGGGATTGCTGGCATAAGGGACATGGTTTGCAGAGTAAGAAGTAATATTTGTAAATCAAACAATAGAAGTCTGATTTCCTTGAGCATATTTAACTATATGAAGAAACTTCCAGAAGGACATTTCATGTGGTTGTATCTGAAACAGAAAATAAATATCAGACCTTGCAATGTCATGTTTGTAGTTGAGTTTTCAATAAGATTTAATCAGAATCTAAAGAAGGATGTGTAATACTTTGACACTTGTAAAGAAGAGAAGAAAAACACATTTAAATGTGGCTTCCCCACCCTTGCTTTCCTTAGATGGTTGTGTACTTTGGCTAATGAAGGTCAGCAGTTTTACAGGAAACTTTTAAGTTGAAACATATATTTGCAGAAAATTGTTAGATTAATGTGTTTTTTAAAAAAACCACTGAAATGTCAAACCATGTGTTTCTGTAAGAAAATGGAAAAGAAAGTGAAGAGAGAAGTAATAAAGGATGCAAAGGGCACACACAGGGAGAAGGTAGGACAAAGATCCCTTCTGTCTTAAATCAGTTGTTCACCTACTTACACATGTTATAGCATCACGCACTTAATTTTTGTCATTGTGCCACTTACTATGCTACTTCAAACAGCATTTCCTTCTGCTTTATTTATATCCTGCCCATCTCCCAAAGGGACTTGGAGCGGCTTACAGCAAAGCAATAGCATAAATAATAATAAAACACATAAAAAGTCAAACAATGTAAATCACCAAAAATAAAAACATTATCCTTAGGAATGGACAGAAGTGAAACTAGAGTGTTTCATATCCTTACTGCTTCATAAGTAGGGTTATAAATAATGTATAACATTTATCCCGTCTTTCACTGGATTAGGGAGGGGAACTTTGGCCTTCAACTCCAAAAACCAAACAATGTAGTCAATGGTATGGAATTGTGGGACTTGTAACCAAGACCATCTGGTAGCCTAAGGACGTTATCCCATGGGGGGGGGGGGGGAGTGACATATCACCATGGCATTTAATCCTGTAGCATTACAAAGCACATAGTTCCATTTGTCATTCCTTTTCACATGTTGTTCTTTTTTGCCTTTTCTCCCAAAATAATCCATTTTCAGATTTATCATACCAGCAAGGACAGTTCCCATGCACTTTATTTTTTTAAAAAAGGGGGGACTTTGAGGATATTGGGCTTTCCCCTCTAATCCTGCTGCTCTGGAGTAGACCCCAGGCACAGATTTTAAAGAGACACAACTTTGGGAATACTGGGCTTTCCCCTCCAATCCTGCTGCTCTGGAGTAGACCCCAGGCACAGATTTTAAAGAGACACAACTTCGGGAATACTGGGCTTTCCCCTCCAATCCTGCTGCTCTGGAGTAGACCCCAGGCACGGATTTTAAAGCGACACAACTCTGGGAATACTGGTCTTTCCCCTCCAATCCTGCTGTTCTGGAGTAGACCCCAGGTACTAATTTGAAAGAAACTCCATTCTGGGAAACTGGGCCCAATCTCAGTACTCTCCAATGCAAAAATCCCAAACTTTAAAAGCTAACAGTACAGACTGGAAAAATAAAGATATTTTGAAATTTCAGTATTTTGAATTATTAAATTAATTAAAAAATTATTATGCTATGCTCATGAAGCAGGATTTTGGGACAGAAATGTTAATGATTGGTAGGGGACTGTCCCTTACTCCATATCACTGAAGCAAATTTGACAGCTCCCAGCCTATGTGGGTTTTTTTCCCTATTTTCTCCAATTCCTGAGCTCAGAAGACAATCTCTGATTTCCCTCCCCCCCCCCCCCCCATTTTCAAGGACTTCTGAGACACTTTCCTAATGATTTATGACGTGCACTAGCAGGATTTCCCCCTGCATTGTGAGAAGGGCTTTGTTATACATTGTTATCTCTCTGTTTTCAAAGTGTCTAGAAATGGAGAAGGGGGGGGGCATGAGATAACATCCTAAATGTTCTCCATCCTTACATTAAGTAGTAAAGCCCTTCTTAGTCTAGTCCCCATTGCAACCAACATGTTGTCTTACATGTGAATCCATAGTCACATACTTTATTTTTATTTGTTTCAATGATATCCTTGGTATATCTTTCAATTTTCTATTTTCCAAATTATATTATCTCCCAAAATCAAAAACATGAAAAAGAAAGTGGGAAGACTGTTGAGGAATGGAGTGAAGATACTATTCATTCTTCACTAAAACTTGTGCGCCAGCTGCAACCTTACTTTGTGAAGTTTGACTTGGCCACGGTGGTCCATGCCTTAGTTACTTCCAGGATGGATTATTGCAATGCACTCTACGTGGGGCTGCCCTTAAAGATGGCCCAGAAACTACAATTAGTCCAACGATCGGCAGCCAGATTGCTAACCGGAGCAACTTACAGGGAATGGTCAACCCCCCCCCCCCCCCCCCGGTTTAAGGAGCTCCATTGGCTGCCGTTCACTTTCCAGTCCTAGTTCAAGGTGCAGGTAATCACCTACAAAGCCCTGTACAGTTCGGGACCTGCCTACCTTCATGACCGCCATTCCCCCTACGAGCCTGCACGATCTCTCCAATCCTCAGGGGAGCCCTCTTCTCGTTCCCACCATTATCACAGGCTCGGCTTGTTGAAATGAGGGAGAGGGCCTTCTCTGTAGTGGCCCCTTGGCTTTGGAATTCCCCATGTTAGCTGCCCCGAGTCCCTTTGGGGAGATGGTGGTGGGATAGAAAAATAAGGTGTTGTTGTTGTTAATGTTGGCTCAAAGTCCAGTGGAGAAACTGGGTCAAAGATTCTAACACTTCAGACCATTGCATGCCTTTGCTTTGATTTGCCTTCAGAGTTGGTTGTATGAATCTATATTCAGGCTCTCCCAGTCTCTTTGCCATGACCTCAAACTTACCCCTGTCAGGGGATCTGTAAATCTGCTCTGGGATTTATCTATACATAATGGAGCTACAGTATCTCTAGAGGCCTATTCATCTGTTCTCCCCATGGAACCTAGCAGATGCTAAGTGGAGAAGGGTCTGAACAAATCTATAGAACAGACCTAGTCAACAGGCAACTTGAAGTCACACCCACACACATTATGTAGTGACTCATCTCACCAAGCCAAACATAGCCCCCAGAACTTGATGAACCTTCTTTTTGATGTCTTTGAAGCACTATAAAAAAAGAGAGATTGTAATTTTATTTATTCTACTTCTTTATTAGTTATTATATCTTCCTATTTCCTCTAGTAGGATTGTGGTAGCCTGCATTATTTTCCTCCTCTCTACCTTAACCTTACAATAACTTTATGAGATAGAGAGGCCAGACCAAAGTCAGCCAATGGGTTTCTTATCTCAATATCAAGGGGGAGGAGAACATAGTCTGAATGTCCCAATTCTCAGTCTAGAAGTCCAATCGTTATTACTCTAGATTGGCTCTCAACTTGCCTAACAAGTTATTGTGTGTAGTTAATGCCTGAACTCAGTTTGATGAATCACAAGTTGTGATAGGTTGTCAAAGGCTTTCATGGCCGGGATCACAGGTTTATTGTGCTCACAACCTCACAACCTCTGATGATGCCTGCCATAGATGTGGGCGAAACGTCAGGAAAGAATGCTTCTGGAACATGGCCTGGAAAACACACAACAACCCCAATTGTGATAGGTGTTCTGGTTGAATGTGTAGATATTCACATTTATGAGTCTATGACTAGATGGTTGAAGGCTTCCTTATCTGAAGACCAGTAAATTTTATCTGCAGCTTACTTACTTATTGAAGTTATCCAACATCCCGAATCCTATACCATGACACAGAAGTTTCTAGACACATGCTGAACTAATACCGTATTTCCAGCTTAGAGTTCACAAGAATGACATAGAATCCTTCCTAAACTACTTACCTCTGGTGGCCTGGTTCTTGGCATTCCTTCTAGTAATCCAATGAGCACTTTTTCCTCAGTCATGCTGAACAGCAAGATAAGCAAAAGACAAAGTAATTAAATTGCTGGATGTAACTCTGGCCAATATCCACTTGAAGTGGGCTATATTTTTTTCCATCCTTTTCCAATTTTCAAACCCTCCACTTTTCAGGGGAACCCTCCACAGTCCACCCCACAGGTTCTTCAAAACTCAAGTCTTGTATCGGGGGATTTCTCCATTGTTGTCAGCATGGGTAATTTGTGGTCTGACTGAGGGAATAATAATTTAAACCATGAGTTGTAATGCCTCCTTATGTTCAGATCTCACCTACCCCCCCCCCCCAAATGATTAGCTTTTTTCTCTTCTTATAACCTCATCACATTGAGATGGGAAAGCATGGGTGACTGTTCTTTTTGCGTAGAGAATCATCCTCTTATATCGTCAGCAGTCCCGTTTTGAGTTCTGCCTCCACATCACACTCACACATGGAAACCTAAGAACTGGCAATACATTTGTCTTACATTCATCACACAGTCAGTATTACTTTTTTTTAAATCGGGAGAAACAGCAATATCCGAAAGCCAAGAGATCCTTTGCCCTGCCCAAAGCCCCTTACATTAAAAGAGACTGACACCAGACTAGAACTACTTCTTCCCATGGGATAAAATTGTTCTGTCACAAACTCCATATGGTACAAGAGACAGTGCTCCAGGTTAAAACCATTTCTTTCCATGGGATAATATTGTTCTGCACCAAACCATATATGATACAAGGGACTGCAGTTGGGCAATGAAACAGGATGGGAAATTTTGATGGTTCCCATCCCACCTATTTTTCAGTTGGAACCATGGAAGTAAAGTGCAATAGGGGGTAGCAGATTTGAAAAAGATTGCTGGCCCGTGTTCAGAGTTCCCTCTTTTCAGGGCATTTCTGTCTTTTTTCAATCCCAGTACATGTGATAAGCTCTGTGCCTCTCCATGCTTGAAAAGAGACTCAAGTGTCCTATGAGGGTGAAATGTCTCAATGTAATGAGGTCGATTTCCAGAGTTCCTTCCTTTCAGGACACTTCTGCCTCTTTTCAACCAAGGGGTGCTATACATGACAGCCTGAAGTACTTTAACTCATGTGATGAGTTCAGTGATAAGTTCAGTGCCTCTCCATGCTTGAAAACAGGCTGAAATGTCATACAACAGGGAAATTTCCTGTTTCATACAGTGGTGAACCAGCTTGAAGGATATAAAAATCAGAAGCAGGACCCCATTGCAAGTTCCTTTCATACTCTCACCCAGCAGGAAGGAATATTATCCTTTTTGCATCGCATCATGAAGCAGAACAAACCTCATTCACCCAATCCAGCTACCGGTTGTCAAAGTGGACTGGAAATGGGAGATGTTATTTAGTTTCTTATCTATAACTTAATGGCAAATATAGAAGGTCAGTGAAGGAAAGATAAAAAAGAAGAGATCGAAGTTGCCACTCAGCACCTGGAGAACAGTCCAGCAAACAGGTCAATTAGGCATTGGCTTTCCCCATTATTATATCTATTGCATGTCTGCTTGAAATTGTAGACACATTTGTCTATACAGTATTTCTTTTTATTGTATTTCTCTCTATATATAAAGCAATGCATGCACATTGTTTAAATAAGTACCCTCTGTTAGGGTTAATGTATTTCATCCTGGAGCAATCTTCAAACATCCACCTTAATTTGAGCTCACCATAGCAAGCAGGGCAGACAGCTTCAAGCCCTCCTTGAAATCTCACGCCTGTCTGTGTCCTAAAATATAGTACACTTGGAGATAGAAAATGACAAGTGTTGTCTCTATTAGCCACAAATGACTGAAACAACTGTGGACTGTCCAATAGCAACAGTTTAAACAAGTATTCTTCCCATGTTATGAGACCAACCAAGTCTTTTTAGATTTATCATTGTAGTCAGATATGGAGCACTTAAGAAATTAATCTCATTAGAATGCAGATTCCATTCACTTCAGATAAATATGTTCATTTGGACATGTTCTCAGACAGATGGAAGGAAACACTTTATAGCTAGATGTAAATACTCATAGAAAATGGCATGAAACTGTGTATGGTAGCATTTAATGAAATATGATTGCAGTGCTCTTTTTGAAATGTGAACTGAAATAGATAGCCTTGGAAGAGACTATCCCTGGAACTAAGGACACAACTGGTAGTGATCCTACCAGTTGTGTAAGCCGCCCTGAGTCCCCTCGGGGAGAAGGGCGGGGTAGAAATATTGGAAATAAATAAATAAATAAATAAATAAATAAATAAATAAAATAGTGGCCCAATTCATCCTCATATGCAAGAATGAAGAGTTACACAAGTTTTCTTCTCATTTGGTGAGACTGTGGGATGGCTCTTTTGGACATTTGGCAACATTTTTTCCACATTGGAGGGCATCTTCATAGGAATGTCATTTCCACAAGGCCTGCTTGTTTTTGCATAAATAGCAGCACAACTGCACAAAACCAATAAATATTTTCTGGAAAACCATTTTCCTGCTCAAATGACTGAATTTTTGAATCTATGCAAAGAGTTTTGCCCAGTTTTTTTAAATTAAATATTTCAAGGTTTTTGAAGATGGGAAAATGTGTGATTTTCCACACACACATCCAAGAGCTCACATTTAGACTAATAATAAGGCCAGCAACGTTGGGCCTCTCTAACTTGCCTGATATGATGAGCAGGCATTTGCAGCTGTTTGTATTGCTTAACTCCATGCTATGAAAACAAAACCTCCTGACACTGCTGTTATGGGTTCAAGATGAGGTACGGAATGGGTGACCATTTGGCAACTGATGTAGTCTTCACCCATATAAAATTCCTATGGAGATCTTCCAAGATAAAATTCTAGACATGTTTAAAATGCTTGCTGACACCTTTAGTTGATGATAAAGAATTTCCTTAATCATTGGCTCATTAATTTTAAAAATATGTACATCCCATTCTTCAAATACATTATCAGAATAGCTGACAATAAAAATAAACATAACATAAGTAATGGGAAATGTCTGCCAAGAGCAGCAAAATTACAAGAGCAGCATAAAAAAGTGCTTAGAAAAGTTATTATTTTGGTCTATGCTTCCTAATAGTCTCCAGCTAACATGATTACAGAACTACAGCTCCCAGAATTTTCTGTCCAGCACAGGGTACAATTCTCAGAATCTCCTGGCCAGTATCGAAAGCAATGCTCATAAATGGTGGCAGAGCTTAAGGGGTGGTGAATGAAGCTCCTGAGACTGGATCTGCACTGCCATATAATCCAGTTTCTAAATCCAGATTGTCTGCTTTGAACTGGATTATATAATGTAGTTCAAAGCAGATAATCTGGAATTAGAAACTGGATTATATGGCAGTATAGATGGGGTCTGAGGAAGTTTAAGATAGGAAAGCTATAGCTTCAGAACTGCCTCATCCAAGAACCACCTAGCCCAGGTTGCTAGGGTAGGGTATTGGCACCAGCCACTTTCCTGATGTGGAAAACCCGAAGTAGAGAAAAATCCAAATGTCCTCCTTTAAATAGTTCTCAGAACAAGGTATATAATGGGAGTTCAACTTTACTGAGTTTCTTTCCTCAAAGACAGCCCTGCGAAGTTCTCAGATACCTCTGGTTCAGTGGTTCTCAACCTGTAGTTCCCCAGGTGTTTTGGCCCACAACTCCCAGAAATCCCAGCCAGATTACCAGCTATTAGGATTTCTGGGAGTTGAAGGCCTTAACATGTGGGACCCACAGGTTGAGAACCACTGCTCTGGTTGGTCAAACTGGGAAGCAGGATGCTCCATTGAATACACCATATTTATTTGATTCCAATGCACCGTCAAATCTAATGCACATCTCAATTTTCAAAACCCTGAAACCAAAAAAACATTTACCATACTACACAAATCTAATATGCACCCTAATTTTGGGAAAGCAATTCAGTCAAAAATGTGAACATTAAAATTGAAGATAGAGCAGGCTTGTTTTCTGCTGCTCTAGTCACTAGAAACAAAGCAATGGATTCAAACCACAGGAAAAGAGATTCCACCTGAGGACATGTGTAATGCTTTCCTTTCCTTCAGTCATTGTTCAAGTAGCTTTGGTCATAACTATGACATAAACATTTATTTATAGGGATATGTATGATCCTCTAGTCAAGTCCTGGGCATTCCTAGATCAGCTTTATGTAACGTATAATAATCTTAAAATAATTAATAATCATGAGTCTCTGCAGCAGCAGAAAACAAGCTTGCACCCTCCTCAGTGTGACATCTTTTCTAATAGAGTAGAGCCCCAGTTATCCGAGATAAAGGGGCGGGCCCCATCTTGGATAACTGAACAGCTCGGATAGGGCGAAGTCTCGCCGAGGGACATCCTCGCCCCTTGGGAAGCGCCTCACCATCACTGCTATCGTGGGGCGCCTCCTCCCCCCTCTCCATCTCCTTCTCTCGAACTCAAGAGAAGGAGAGGGAGAGGGAGGAGCACCTCTGGCGGTGCCTCAAATAATACAGAGCCTCGGTTAACCGGAGCTCGGTTAACCAGGGCTCTACTGTATTTGAATATGGCTATCATGTCCCCCTCTTAAGCTTCTCTTCTCTAGCCTAAACATATTCGGTTGTCCTAATCACTACTCATAGGGCTTGGCTTCTGCGCCTCTTACCATTTTGGCCACTTTTTCTGGACAAGTTATAGCTTGTCAATATTATTCTTGAAGTGTGATGCCCAGGACTGGACACAGTATTCCAAATGAAGTCTAACCAAATAGAATAGAATGGTACTATTACTTCTGTCAATCTAGCCAGTTACTTCCTTCAATGTAGACTCTCATTGATAGACATGAATCTGGAGAAGTGATTTCATGTTAGACCCTGGCTACTGTGAACTGAATATGATCAGAATGTTTGATCATGCAAACTTGTGTTTTTTATGTTACCTATTTTGGACCTTCTTTGACTGTTTCCTACTAATTCTAAAACTTTCTCTTGTTTTGATGTAAGTTATGGGTGAGGGGAAAACCTAATATTATGTTTCACCATGGCTAGTGCTTTATATGGTGGGTGCCATTGTTGTTATCTACCATTACGTTAACTTTGACTTGTGACAACCGTTTGCATGAGAGACCTCTACTCAGTTCTTGTGAACTTAGGAAAGTGCTTTCATTTATTAAATCAATTCATCGGTATTACAGACTTCCCTTCTTCCTCATCAGACTCAAGATTCCCACCACCATCACCATTTCTACACACTTTAAAAACAGTTTAAAGATGGAGTCCCAAGGAACCCTTCATATGACTCAAACTACTTCTGGATGTTTTCCTTAAGACTCTGTTTTAGAAATATGTTTAAAGTGTGTAGAAGCAGAGGTTTTAGGAGTTGGTTAGCAATTGTCTTCAGAGCTCCCAATTCACACAGAAACAGGTAACAATGCTTATTTACCTCTGGGATGGGAACTGTCAAATTCCCTATGTTAGATTGTTTGGTGATATTAAAAATGGGTGTTCCTGTGGGTGGTCTCAAATTGAGCCTCAATGCTCATTTTCTTACCAGTAATCCACTTGCATGAAACTTTTATGGTATTTTATTTTAATAATGCATTCTTCAGGAATTGCACAATTTTTATATATCACCACTTTGCTGCAGCTATATTTCCCCCCTCCATTTTTTAGACCTAGATTTCAGACATATACAATTGCGAAGTTTCCCTTTTTTAAAAAAAGAAAAAGAATGCGGAATGGGCGCGGAGTACACTTACCCATGTAATAACTAAGAATGCAGAGGATTACAATAGAAAGGGACAAAAGTGTTGGGAAATCATCCTGGACTACTCAAGTCCAAATGTAGTTAGATAGATGATAGAGTTAGATTGAGGGAATCCTTTCCCTGTTTCCAAAGCATGCCTAGACAGGCTTTACTGTGTTTCACTCTATCCTGTTTACGTCACATCCCTTACTTTGAAGTTAGTAGAAATGTGAATCTTTAGGGACACTAACTTCCCATTGGTCAGAATGTTTTTTATGGCCCCAATAAACTGGACCATGCGGTTGGAACCATTTTGGTTCTCTCTTCTCCTTTTGTTCTTCAAACTAACAAGCAGCATCCTGCCATCTCTCCTGGCAAGATGTAACTATGTAGATGTTTGTTATTTTTCCTTTCTTATTTTTCCTTAGAAACCAGTCTATACTAATCTAGACAGCTCCCAAGCCTTTCTATCTACAATGGAGTTCTTTTTACCTAAATAAATACTTTTTGAACTTTTATTGAGACTCTGCAGTCCATTGCAATCCTAAAGGCTTCTCTTGCTCGCCAGTGTAAGTAACTGTTGCATTTGAAAGCTTTGCTTTTGCTACTCTGCTGATTTTGGTGGAATCTCCCCCAGAGAGGGTTAAATTGAGTCTAACTGCTCAGAGATTACCACAACAAAAAGCACATGGTGTGTGATCGGGGTGAACATATTATCTGTTTTCCTTATAAACGGACCAAAACAAAAGGCTATAGTAAAAAGACGATTCCCGCCATTTTCCTCCACCTATAGGATGAGGTCCAAAGTTTTTCAATTTAACTAAGCATTGGCATCTTTATACACAATGAGTGCAGGACATGTGAAACTGAAATGTATTTCCCTCATCAATCAGAGTAGGGAATCTATGGTCCTCCAGATATTGTTGAGATGTCAGTCCCATCATCTTCCCACTGTGGCTTATACTGTTTCAGATTGTAACAAGTTGCAGCCCAAGAACACATTTTTCTTTTCTGGAGTAACAAACACACATTTATATACACTGCCATAATCCTAGATTAGGCATGCACAAATATATTGTTTTATCTGGATCTTTTAGTGAACTGGAATCCCTTTTACTTATCAGATTGTCAGTATAATTTTGCAATACTGTGCATGGTTCAGGTAACAAATTTCATATGAAACTGGACATTTTAAAATGCACACTAAATTTCTGCATATATCAAGGGATGATCTAGAATAAAAGATCTGCACAGATAGTTATTATGGACATGCTTTTTCCAAAAGCATGAGAGCTTTTATCAATTCATCTATTCAAACAAATAAATAAATATGCATTTGAATATAGACGTTGGCAGAATAAATTTATGAATGGACATCTGTGAAACTGACACAGGACAGTGACACACCAATTTCTGTGTCTCTAACAAAGAGATTTTTCCCCAACAATTTTCTGGTGAAATTCACAAATACAGGAATAATTCAAAATCAACCTGAGTGGCCTTTAAAATCAAAATTAAGATCAAGTGTTACTTGGAAAAGAAGGAGGGGGCTTGGCAATTATCAGTGAAGAAAAAAATGTTAGAAAAATCAATTTGAAGTTAAACTCATGGTAGCAAAGGACACAGAACAATATATTTTAAGGTGGGTAACACATTTCAGAAAAGTTAAAGGGGTAACAACATGTATTGGTTATTACCAGCATATTTTAGTGTAATTGAAGATGGAAAGAAAGGTAAAAATATCATTTTATCATCTCCTGAAACATATCAGATTACTTTACAGCTCCTTTCCTTGAACTATCACATGCATTACTTTGAGGCCTTCAAGTTCAATAAAGTAATTGTTTTTGAACAGATTTAAAATATCCAGTACCTTCGGCTCCTTAAAAAACATTTCTAGGAATACTGTTTCTACTTTTGTTTCCACCAAAGGAATAAAATATATAGTTTCCTGCCTTCAAAAACCTTGACCTGTCATCCTAAAAGCTGGTGTGAAGTGGCCTCAACAGCTTCTTCAAGCATTTTTCAGCATTTATCTTGTGCTTAATGTCATGGCCAGGCTCCCTAATTGATACAAACTTGTCAACATGTTGGAAAAGCTGTTATGAAACAGAAGGAGCTACATATGAAACACAACTACATTTCTTGTTGAAAATGGAAAGGATATTGGACAATATACAATCATGGTCCAAAAACATATTCCTCTAGAATCGAGAAATAGTGAAAACAAAAATCCTGGACTGATGATAATTTTCGCATTCCAGGACTTATTCAACCCAAAATTCATGCAGTCTTTAGGGTACATCTACACTATAGAAATAATGCAGTTTAGTACTCTTTAACTGCCATGGCTATTGAGCCATGTAATCATGGGAGTTGCAGTATGGTCAAGCACTAGCACTCTTTGGCAGAGAAGGCTGAAGACCTTGCAAAACTAAAACTCTCATGACTTCATAGTATTGAACTATGTGATTAAAGTGAAGTCAAACTGCATTAATATTATTTCCTTGGATAGTTCTATACTGTCACATACTATGCATTCACACACTCTGATGATAAGGTGATCTCACCTTTCTCTCAAAATTGAGACTCAAGATACATTACAATCTAAAACCAAAATAAAAATGGATGTTGCAATGAGATCAAACTATTGGCAATATTAAAATGATTTAAAACTACACTTAAAAGATAAAATACAATTAAAAGTTCAACACAGCATTGAAACTTGGCATGAAGATAAAAGAATAAAATGCAATGGAAGAAGGCAAAAGCTATTTAAAAAACAATTCCGTCAAAAGCATTATAGCATCCTCAGCATTTCCTTAAAGCATTATCTTTCAAAAGGCTACAAGAATCAAAAATGTATTTTCTTTTTGACAGATGGACAGCAGGGTAGGGGGACAATCCTGGCCTTCCAAGGAGGCAATTAAACTGTCAGAAAGAAGTCAACAAGAAGGTCCTCTCTGGTTCAGGACTGAGAGAAGGGCATCTCCTGATTATCTCAGAGTTAAGACAGCATCATATAGAAATATACAGTCTGCCAGATGATCTGGACCTAAATCATATACATTTAATAATTTGTAGTCTACTTTGTTATGGAAAGGGTAGATATGACAAGTATCTCTGAATTCTAGGGATATGAAGATTGGGGACTTTCACTTTTGTTGTGTTTTTCAGTATTCTTCATTCTGTTCAAGTTCTGCATAAGGGGTTGTTGTTAATATTCCTGTACAGAAATCCCGAGCGTTTTGTTAAGTTTACCTCATGATGTACCCAACATTATAGACATTCTTTCTGAAAGACTAAACCATTTTTAGTTGTGCAGTAATACATATAGGCAGTCCCCAAGTTCTGCAGGTTTGTTTCTAAGTTGAATTTGTCTGTAAATAGAAACATGCACATTTTTAAGTATAATTTCAGCCAAATGGTTTTTGAATAACATAGGGAAGGGTTAAGACCCCTATGGTGTTTGTTTTGCTGTCTGTGCTCCTGTTCAGAAGATTTCACTTCATTTTCTGTCCCTGTGATAATTGGATTTTGAAAATTGTGGCTTGTTGTGGAAACAAGAATTAGTGATAAAGTTTCAATGGAAACACTTTTTCCCCATTATAATTCTTTCAGGAGCGAATTTCCCTTACTAGAGGTAGATTTCTCTCCATCCTGTTGTCTCATCCCTGGGACCAGCAGCTGCTGCCTTCTGGGAAGTATCTATGCATTTCTCTAGCCTGGAAAAGGTGGACTCTGTTGTTTCATATTTTATTTGATGATGAGTTGGATAAAACTGCTAAGACTTTGACTGTATGACAATATATCCTTTGATCCCCAGTAATTCTTTATGAAACTTAATCTCCTTAGTTTTATCAGCCCCAATTTACATCACAAATCCAAGATCACAACCCCAATGTAAACTGAGACCCTGCTGTACAGGACTACTCCTATCAACATGAGAACTGGATGGTGCTTACTGATTCTCTCTGTCTCTCTCTCCCTTTCTTTTCCATTACCATGTATACTCATGGATAAGTAGAAGTCATAAATTAATCAAGGGCAGGCTGTGGGGCCAAAATTATGGACTTAGATATGGCCAATTGATAAAGTAAGGGTTATTTTACAGATAAGCAAAACCACTAGTGCCACTTCAGGGAGCCATTTGTCCCTAGTACTACTGCTATTTTCCAATCCAAGCATTCAAAAAGACCAGAAGCAGTAGAGAGAGTAGAATGGGTCAGTGCTTCTTTAAGGGCCCTTCTATTCATGTTGTAAAACCCAGAAGTAACCAGGTTAAAAGGGTGATTGGCTACCAGGGATCGGGTTAAGAGCTAAAAAGCACATGTTGAAAAGATTCACTTAAAACCCAATTCAACCTGAAAATAGTGCCCCTTTGCATGACTGTATATCCCTGCAGTCATGCAGAACACATGCTTTCCTTCCTTCCCCCCGGTTAGACTGCTCCATCATGCTTTTAAAAAGCCCAAAACAGCTGATTAGCTGATTGGACTGTCAAACCAATACACAGGTGATTCAAAGGAAGCACAAATGGAGACGAATTAGAACTCTCTGAAACTCTTTATTTTACACTTTATAACATGAAACAGAGTTGAATTAAGACTGGGGAAAGAGAGAGCTCTGACAGATTTTTTAAAAAATTCCCTCCATTATACACTGGACCCTATATGTGCACATGCGAATATGATTGTATTTATATTAAGATATTCACATGTTTGCATATCCGGTATAGTGCATAACAGAAGGGATTTTAAAAACGTTTTCTGGATGTCCAGCATCTTCCCTCCATCTTGATCCATTTCAAAAGAAATCTGTGAGGATGGTGGGGGATCATATCCCGGAACTGATAGGTTCTTGTATGGATCTGCTGTAAGGTCATGGGATTTTTTTTTTGTCTTAGATTTAAAACATGGATTTTGGCACTGTCTGGAAGTGCCCTGAGATTCTTCCAGAATGTGCTAAGCTCTTGCCTTTTGCCTCTCTATTCAGAGAAGGGGGTGGTTCCTTTTTAATAAGAGTTAATGTACAGTACTTACATTAACAAGTGGATAAATCAACCCCAATATTTTGATGAAAATTTCTAGAATTATACATTAGTATATAAGGTAATTATTGGAATTGTTTCTAGATCTGCCATTAAGGATGTGTGAGGAATCTGACTTCATTCAGAGCCTAGATGTTTATCTTGTCCATAATTTCTCCAGTATCTGTGGGATGTTTGCACTTTGTACCCTCCAGTCCTCATGCTGATAGACAGATGTGAACATTAATTTTTAAAAGTGCACTCTGAAATGCGTGTACAGATGCACCCATTTCAAATATATGAAAAAAATCTTTTGTTAATAAGTGAATACAATAATGCATACAACTGAAAATAAAGAAAAGATGCCTCTTCTCCTGAGACAAGATCATAGAAATTGTGCATAAATAAAGCAGGGATGTGGGAAAATATTCCATTTTTTATTTTATAAATGTGGGCATCTGTCTATATCAGTAGTATTTCAGAGCTCTTTGTTTCCTTTTATTTAAATACAATTCACACAACAGTAGAAATGCACCAGGCAGTAAAATCTTAAATGACTGTTTGAATAAATTAGAAGAAAATAAATCCTCCTAATGCATATGCATTCACACTCCTACTTTTCTGGCTATTCCTACAGCATATCATTATGGTTTCCATCCAGCATTTAATGGCAATATTCAGAAGTCTTTGCTCAATTTCAATGAAAGTATGTATGAAGCTTTTTTAACTTATAAGTCCATAGCTGAAGTCAGATTCTTATTTCTAGGCATACTGTTTCTGTTGAAGTGCTCTCTAGTGGTAGAATATTAATGTAGCCACATAATGAATGCATGCATTAAGTGAGTTCAGTACATAAGTGCAGCATAGGCTCCTTAAGAAAAGTTCACAAGGATGTTTCATTTCTCAGTGAAAGGCACAAATTATAATTTGCCCCTTGAATCATTTAAATGATAATGTATATCTGAAATGTACATAACCCAGATAATTTCCTAATGGAACTGCAGCAATGAGCAAATTGCACCGAGTGTTTGCAGAATGAATTATGTAGTTTATTGAAATGCTCAAAAGAATGGTTTCTTGCCAGCGACACAAATCCTCTATTCACAGAAGCTCTGAAACATCCGCTTGCTTCTTGCACAGTGTCATATTTCTCCCTACTCCCAAGATGATCAAATTCAGGACATCCAGAAAGGTAATTTTCAAAATGATAACATAGCTGCTATAATGAATGAAAAAAGCTGCTTAAATTTTTGTAAGATTCTGCTTAGCTTTAAAATAAATGTAACCATTTAAAACTCTTTTCATCCTACAAACCTGCTTAAGTAAACACATATTTTCCAGTTGGCAGGACAATAGGTAGACAAAAGCTGATTAATGGGATAACCTATCTGAAATCTGAGAAAGGTGAGAAAGGCAGGGTAAAAATGCTGTAAATAAATAAATACGGTACCTTACACATAATGTAGTTATTGTAATTTGTTACCACTTTAACTGCTCTGGTAATGTATTGTGGCATCCAGAGATTTGTAGTTCCATGAATTATTCAAATTCTTTTTCAGAAAATTTCAGTGCCTCATTCAACTATTCACCCCAAAATTATCTTGCAACTGGTATAGAAATAATAGCAGATGTAATGTTCAGTGAAGTATTTATATAGTAGGGTTGTTGTATTCCACTTTGTCAAATTCCAATTGTGCAATTAGTCTAATATGCATTTTAATTATGCAAATTCAGCAGACTTCACACACTTGCATGTTACCCTCCATTGCTCCTTACACTGTGTTGCTAACATCAATCATTCTCCTTTTCCTCCTATTTCTTCTCATCTCACACTGCCTTCCCTTGTTTCTTGCACTCTGTCTCTTACGCTTCTTGCTTTTTTATCCAGATTGTGCAAGAGGAGAAGTGATTATCCTGGTGTGTCGCACCAGGAATTTGCAATGCCAAACATGCTTTTAGGACCTCATGCAATAATGTCATTTGAGGCTCTCCATCAAACTGCAGCAGAGGGAGGTGCTGAAACATTGTGCTGAAATATCAGCTCTGGTTACCCCCCTACCTCAAATGTTTCCATTGTACCTAGTCACTAGAAGGCTTACTACTTCACCCTTGGCCCTGGTGTCACCTCTGTGCATTCCTTTTTGCCCCTTTGTGGCATGTTAGATGGTGCCAACTGAGGACCCACATGTTCCTCTTAGAGCAGAGCTGGCACTCTTCAGCCATGGTGCTTGTTGGTGTCTTGCTCTGAAGGCTCCTCTATGGAGAGCAATGGGACTAAAAAGCAGGGCTTTCTAGAGAGACCAGGTCAATCATAGATCAAGTTTTTCAGCTGGTAGGTGCTACCCACTTTCTGACTGCAGCATTTATGTCTGTAGAAGTTCCAGGAAGATGGGGATGACTGAGAGTCAGTCTGCTGTCTGGGACAGGGTATTCACCTCTCTGTGTGTCAAACCTGATCTTATCCCTAAGGACTTCTTCACACTGGCTGCTAGAATTGCCATGCATTGTGGTCACCCCACATTGCCCAGCTTACTCTCAGGACAGTCCCATAGGGGGAAACATTGACTGACTTCCCCTATTGCTCCAAAGCAACATGGGAAGCCTCCTATGTTGCCACCATGGTAGTATGCTCAACTTCACTGCTCCTTTAAGCAGAGCCCCTCCAGAAGTAGTAGTATGTCATGTAATGGGAGCCATGCTTACAGGGACAGTGAAGTGGAGCATGTCGCTGATTCTTCCTCCATCTGATAAGGTTGTAAGTATCTTTGCCAATGGATAGCTAAATAAAAATACTTTAACATTCTTACAGCTATGGCTCCTCCACACAAAGATAATAATAATCTTATGAACTTCTGAAGTGATCACATGGAGACTACTTTCTCTCTCACACCCTCACACACACATACATCTTCTTTATCCATTTGCCAGTCTTTGGGAGGGATTTATGTTTAGAAATTCTACTATTTTTATTTCAATACCCAACAAATTTATTTAGTAGTAAATCCCATTGATTTCCGCCTTAAGTCTCCAAAATACAGAGCTAGTCTCCAAATGAGTTTGCCTTCTGGTGAAATTTCAAAAAGCAAATAAAGTCTGGAAGGAAATGGAGAAGGTTGTACGGGTTTATTGATGAGATTCCCATATAGTGTACTGTTTAATATTGGTAGTGTAGGTAATTTACGATCTTGTTTGCTTTTTACGTTTTTTCCTAATAGTAGCCAGAGGATTAGTGGTTTTCTATAGCTAAACATTTTGAAAAGGTATATTATGATCACCAAGAGTTATCACCAATATATAAAAAAGCCAAGCTAAAGTTTTGTGAAGGTCTTTCAGTTCAACAAATTGAGGTTGCACATAATCCTCACTTACTCGATGTAAATTCCCAGTATACATATCCAGGATTGTAATGCAAACAAACATAATGAGATAAAGAGAGAACGGTTTTGTGATTTCTTTTTTTTTACTTGTTTTTCATTGCAAAGCAGCTTTGTTTTTTAAAATGACTTTTTGATATTTGTTCAAAAAATCATTTACTCTCACAAGTTTCTCCTTTATTAATTTATTAGTATACTCTTGATGTCTTAGACTAAAACTACCATAATCCTTATTCAACATGACCATGCATTCCAACATATTTGAAGGGCATCTGGTGGTAAATTATTCATAACTCAGAATGGTTCTACTCAGACTCCATAATACAGTTTAAAGTTTGCTCAAGGGCAGGGTGTCCACAAAATGGACACTCCCAATTTGCACTGCTGCATGCATCAAGCCAAGAACAACATGTTTAAAAAAACTCACCAGAAACTCCAGTACAAGCCAGATAATATGAACTCTTAGTGTTCATAACATAGCCTTCCAAAAATGTTTAGCTACAAAAGAAAACCATTAATGATCTGGCTACTATTAGGAATAAAGTAGAAAAAGCAAACAAGGTCAGAATATGGACATTATCACACACAGTGCTGTCATTCACCCCCACCCTACCTCCCATTTCTTAACACTTCTGAAACAGTTCCCCATCGAAGCATCATGGAGTCCATCAAATGACACAGACAGAATTCCACCTCTCAGTCTGTGATGCTTTATCAGGGAACTGTTTTAAAAGTGTTAAGGAACATGGGGATGGAAGATGGGGAGAAATTGTCTTCTGAGCTAATTATTCGAGTGGAAACAAGAGAAAGCATGGGGTAGGATCTGTCAAATTTGTCTGTGTTGAATTGCTTCAGTTATGTGGAGTAATGGGCAGGGACTGTGGGCAGTCTCGTACCAAGCATTGACATTTCTCTCCCAAAATCCTGCTTCATGAACCTGGTATGGTAATTAAAAAAAATAATTTAATCATTGGAAATACCAAAATTTCAAAGTATCACTATTTATTTTTCCTGTCATTTCTCCTTCATAGTAATCTTGGCTTTTAAAATTGCGCTATCATTAGCTTTTTAAGTTTCCAACTTCTGTGAATGAGAGTAATAGGATTGGGAGGAAAGGAGAGGAGCCCAGAGAAGGGCATCTGCCTTAAGAATGATGCCTCCTGTCTCGCTGAGAGTAAGCAGATTGGGAGGAAGAGCAGAGGAGCCCATGGAGAGAAATGATGTCTGGCTTAAGAACAATGCCTCCTGTTTCCTTGAGAGTAAGAGGATTGGAGGTGAAAGTCAAGTATCACAGAGATGGTGTTTGTCTTAAGAATGATGCCTCAGATCTCCTCTTGAGTAATGGGATTGAAGGAGAAGTCAGGTATTCCAAAAATGGTGTCTCACTTAAGAACGGTGCCTTGGGTTTCCTCTAAGCTGATGGTTGAGGTGGGATGAGGCAATCCAGTGTGATTTCATCTTCTTTAAAGATTGAATCCCATGTAAGGAAGATTATTCTACATGCAAAAAGGCATTTCCCCCTGCTTTCCCCAGCTCCGACTGATGAAGTCCTATATCTCATACAGGTTTTGAAACTAGGATATACTCTAATCATCTGTGTATCGGTGCATCTCAGAGGACTGGATAAGAAAAAAAAATGCATTTTCTGGAGGCTGTGGTTCTTTGGTTCAATTCTGATCTGCAATTAGCATCATCCCAGCCTCAAACTGGTTCCTGGGAGGTTTGTGTATGTGCTGCATAGTGAAACCAGTTCATTTTAATTCACTTCCAAACTGGATTATAATGTCTGTTTAGAACTACTGTACATTAAATTATGATTTTATTTTTCCAAAGAATCAGAAGCCGCTAAATTTAGGCATTCAAGACTAGACTTTCTGAACTGCAGGTCCCATCATACACCCCGGTCGGTAGTCATACAGGAAAGGTAAATGTGCCATCTGGAGAAGAGGAATCTATGTCTGCATGGGAATCCACCAGGCCAAGACTGGGTCTTTTAATTCTTTTTATTTGGTGCGACAAATTATTTCTGCATGGAAATTTTCATCTATATTGTTGAGGGGAAACATTGACAGATTTTTAAAAAAATAGAAGCATGTCAGCAACACTATCAAGTTATTAAACCTTTCTTTGTGTATAGAAGCAATGGCTCAAAGTTATTTATTTGGGCTCAGCTACAAGTGAGAGGGAAAGAATGAGAGAAATGTAATATACTTTTCCATGCCGAGACATTTTTCCTCATTCTACTGCTGTCTGTTTTCCATCTCTCCGCGGAAAGAGGCAAGGACTCACTATCAATCCTTTTTCAGAAGGCTCAAAGGAGCTAATATTTTCCCCATTTCTTTCAAAAATAAGTTACAGCAACTTTTTAAACCTGCCTGACTCAAGCAAATACACCACAAAAAAGCCCAGATTCTAATTTGGTTTCACACCACTCATATAGCCCCAGGTTAGTGGAGAAATATATGGATCTTTTCATCTTCAGTAGTCTTTACAAACACTGACTAATTAATCCTCTTGGCATTCAAACAGAATTGCATGTGCTGATACTCCCACATTTTATGAGGTTTCGCTATTCTGTAGAGATCATTGAGAAAGTCAGTGGCAGGATAAAACGAAGAAGGTTCCTGCTGCTAGTCAAGTCAAAGTGGTGCTGTGGAAATGGGACTCACACAACATATCCTGGGGTAATGTATGCTGACATAAGTAATCACTCCAGAGCCCTCTTGCCAAACTCATCGTACAAAGAATATACCTCTCCCTTCAAGGCTCCTTACATTTCAGATTAGGTTTCAATTCTTTCTCCCTCAGAGAATTATCCTCCCACAGTCATTTCCAGATTGTAATAATCGTATTCCTAACTGCTACTTATCAGGCAAGAAAGATGTTTCCAGTATTGAGGGTTTCACTGGCTTCTAGATTGCTTTTTATTGCAGCATAAGATATATATATTATGAGTTAGGCTATGGAGACAGGGCCTTTTTAGTCCCATCACTTTGCTTGTTGCATAGACTTGCCAGAGATATTGTCATAGTACAGGCTGAGCATCCATTATGTGACATTCTGAAATGTAAAATATTCCAAAATTAAAAATTGTTCAAGTGGGTGGCCGAAATAGTGACACCTTTGCTTTCTGATGGTATAGTGCACACTAACTTTGTTTAATGTACACAATTATTTAAAATATTGAATAGAATTACTTTCAAACCAAGTGTATATGTTACCACCCCCCAGAGTCAGACACGACTAGACTTAATGTCAGGGAAAAACCTTTACCTTTACCTACACATGCATGCATGCATGCACGCATGTTATATTTAGACTTGGGACCCATCACCAATATAATCTAATTAGATACTCATATGCAAATACAGATATACCAAAATCTGGTGGGTAGGGGGGAATCCAACATCCAAATGCTGTTCCCAAGCATTTGGATAATGGATACTCAACCTGTTTTGCTTTTCCAATGTCAAAAGAAACCAGTGATGTCAAACTAAAACTCATACTGTCAGATGGGAAGAGAAATTCCAAGATTAAATGAGGATAAGAGGGAGACATTTTATAGCCTTATCCTTTCCCCACTCAGCCAACGCATGGGTTTCTGCAATGCCCAGGAACAGGTTCGCAATGCATTGCTAAAGCTAATGTGCCAGCTGTGCTCATGTTTTGTTGTATCCAATTTGGCTATGGTGATATATGTTGTGGTTATATCTTGTTTATTTGACTAGGTCAGGAAATCCTGAGATATTTGGGGGCAGTGATTGGTGATAACCAGGGCTGGCCCAAGGAAATTTTCAAGTGTAAGCGGACAGAATTTTGGCGTCCCCCCCCAAAAAAAAACCAATTGGGCATTGAACTGTTGCCAGTTGTGAGGCCACCCTGAGTCCTCTTCAGGGTGAGAAGAGCGGGGCACAAGTATGGGAAATAAATAAATAAATAAAATCAGGACAGTAAAAAAAGAACACTCAAAAACAGGGGAATTCCAGATATGAAACAATCAGGGCCAGCTAACACCTCCCAACAAAGGATCACCCCAGGCAGGAAGCAGCCAGGCTTTGAAGCTGCAAGGTCATTCAAAGCTAATCGAGATGGCCAACTGCAACATCCACACTTGCCTCAGACAGACAAAAGTTCTTTGAGTTCTTTCTCCCAACCTTTACATTCCATAGATATACAAACCGCACTTATCTAGTTTCCAACAGACCTCTTGCCTAGTTTCCAATGGTCCACGATGGCGGCGGCAGCGGGAGGAAGAGTGGAGCCGCTGGAACAAAACGGTGCTGGCGTTGGCGACCAGGATATTGCAGGAATGGCGGGTCTTCCGTCTCCACAGCAATGGCACGTAGTGGCCTACCCAGGCGGGACCCGTGCTCCCGGCTAGGTAGGCCGCTCCGCGCCATTGCCGTGGAGACAGAAGGCCCGCCATTCCCGCACCACCCCAGCCACCAGCGCTAGCACCATTTTCGCCGGAACAAAATCGGTGCTGGCACTGGTGGCCAGGGTGGTGTGGGAACGGCGGGCCTACGCAGCCAGGCCCAGGCCAAAGTCGGGCCCAGGCCAGGCCGAAGGCCCCAAGGAGGAGGAGGCGGGGGGTGCGTGCACACAGGCTAGTGCCTAAACGTCCTCGCAGTTGAACTGCCCCTGGTGATAACAAGTAAATCTTTCCCAGTATCCACTTCACATGCACACAAAATAGTTCAGCATATGGTGTGGTAAAATGGGATTCATAATACAAGAAATGAAACTTTCCCGAGCTTTGTGTAGCCTAAGATATTGCAAGTGTGGAGTAATTGCTTCTCCTCCACATCTGGATTCCATCTTTCACTGCTAATGTTTGATTCACAGAAGCACATAATATGGATGGAACATGTAGCAAATCCACATCTAAGCTCCAGTGATTTATGGAATTCTATATTTTAATCATTACTGATATGATTTAGGATCTGCGACAGAAGCAGCAAACACACAGCATGCATTCATAATCATTTGAGGGAAAATATTATGTTTAAAGAGTCCCAATGACATAGTATAGCAATATCATTTTTAAAACCTCATTATTATATTGACATAATTATATAAAGTGGAAACAGCTTGACTCATACAAAGAAAATAAGCCTCCATGGCATGTATCCATCCATACCTCTGCCAAGCATGGAGGACTGTGAACTACTTTTCCGTTCCATCTTGGTCTCCCTGCATTTTGCTTCAAAATTTACAAATCCCTGTGAAAAGTGCATCTCTATCCTCACATATGCATAGGGACTGACTTAGAAGCAAGTTTATACTGGTTGTCTGTTATAAAAAGGGTTGTGCAAATGGCAAAGATTGAGTCACTAGTCTCTCTCCAATAATAGAAATCACAGCTTTTCAATAGTAGTGTCTTTAGCTTTCTAGGATTGCATCTACACTGTAACAACAATGTAGTTTGACACCATATAACTGAATGACTCAATGCTATGGAATCCTGGGAGTTGTCTTTTAACAAGATCTTCAGTCTTCTCTACCAAAAAAAGTGCTGGTGCTTCACCAAACTACAAATCCTGAGATTCCAAAACATTGAGCCATGGCAGTTAAAATGGTGTCAAACTGCGTTCATTCTACAGTTTAGTTGTACCCTAAGGCCCCTTCCACACAGCCAAATAAAATCCCACATTATCCGCTTTGAACTGGGATATATGGTAATGTGGACTCAGATAACCCAGTTCAAAGCAGATATTGTGGGATTTTCTGCTTTGACATTCTGGGTTATATGGCTGTGTGAAAGGGCCCTAAGTCTCCTTCTTAGTGTATGGAGGAATTTACTCTTAAATGTATTCCTTTTATTTGATATTATGACGGCTCTTTATTGCTTTTTAACTATTTTTCAGAACTGTGTTTCCCTATTTTTTTTTAACCTACTCATAGTTTATATATCACTAGCTTTGCCCGGCCACGCGTTGCTGTGGCTTATGGGAATCCTTATGGAATAGCAGTGAATAGCTTTGCAGTCTCAAAGCCTGGCCATTTTCTGGAGTAGCTGGAGCTTTTTGTTGTATGAATGCAGAGGCATGAATGAGGGGTTGTGCTGCCAAGTTTAGTGTTTCTGGGATGTGTAGTTTTGTTGTTTTGTCCTAGGCCGAAATTTCATTACCCTTATATATATATACTAGCTGTGCCCGGCCACGCGTTGCTGTGGCGAAGTCTGGTGGTATGGGAAATAAAGTATTGAGGAATTGGTGGTAGTTAAGGTCAAGGGTCAAGGTTTTCCCCTGACATTAAGTCAAGTCGTGTCTGACTCTGGGGGTTGGTGCTCATCTCCATTTCTAAGCCGAAGAGCCGGCGTTGTCCGTAGACTCCTCCAAGGTCATGTGGGATGACTACATGGAGCGGCGTTACCTTCCTGCCGGAGCAGTACCTATTGATGCACTCACATTTGCATGTTTTTGAACTTCTGGGTTGGCAGAAGCTGGGGCTAACAGTGGGGGCTCTCTCCGCTCCCCCAATTCAAACCTCTGGCCTTTCGGTCCAGAAGTTCAGCAGCTCAGCGCTTTAACACGCTGCGCCATCAGGGGATATTATTTCCTAAAGGTTGTGAATATACAATATTTCTGATTGGTTTTTGTTTGTTTGTTGGAGGCAAGTATGAATGCTGCAATTAGGAAAAATGATTAGGATGTAATGGCCTTGCAGCTTTAAAGCCTGGCTGTTTCCTCCCTGAGTGAGGTGTTAGCTGGCCCTGATTGTTTCCTGTCTGGAATTCCCTTGTTTTCAGAGTGGTGTTGTTTGCGATATTTTATGTGCTTCTACTGTCTGTGGCCCTGAGAAAACAGGATTTGCCAGACTTTGATGATGGGAATACTTTGTTGGGAGGTGTTAGCTGGCCCCGATTGTTTCCTGTGTGGAATTCCCCTGTTTATTTACTGTCCTGGTTTTAGAGATTATATTGTTCTGCATTATTCTATCCCAGTATTATTTCATATTAAAGAAGAATCTCACTTATCCAACATTCGCTTATACAATGTTCTGGATTATCCAACGCAGTCTGCCTTTTCATAATCCAGTGCAAATTAGATAATCTGTGGAAGAAGTCTAAGTGAGGCCTAAATCTGCCTGTCCCCTAACTGAAACCTGGCTGTCCCTTGGTTGCTAGGCAACCAAGTGGGCAGAGATTAGCCCTCTAAACTGGCAGCAATTGGATAAAAAAAATTATTGCTCTCCCTCTAATTAGAACTTTATTTTTCTTTTCTTTTTGTTGTATCAACCTTGAGGCGTGGATGATGGGTTGTGTTGTCAAATTTTGAGGTTGGGGGGCCTGTACTTTTGTTGTTTTGTGAATTGCCGTGATGCCATCACTCTTTTATATATATAGATATATAGATTTAAAAACTGACTAATGCTTATATCCTTTCTTCTCTCCAATGATTTCCAAGGGGTGTACATAAGACCACTCTTCTTCCTTTTAGCTTTGCAACACTGATGAGGTACTGATGAGAATAAATGGCTTAAAGTCACTCAGTGAGTTTTATAGCTCAGAGGGGACATCGATCCAGATCTCCTGGGTACCAAAACTTCACTCTAACCACAACTAACCACTTTTTTTGCTTTACTTTGACATGAAAATGGAATTCATTTTTTAAAAAAAAACCTCAAGATTTTACGTGAGGGGCAGCCAAGGATTCTTACCAGCAATGTTCTAATATATTATGCTTGACAATACAGGCAGCCTCTAGGACCTCATAGAAATACTCCAGAGATGTTGAAGGATGCTGTCACCATCATGCCTCAGCTATTGTTGGACAAGGCAATAAAGGTGAATCTTAGTGAGGAGATATTCTCCCCTCTATGAGAACCTCATCAAAAACTGCTCAATTTTCACAGATTTCTCTTCAACAGGAAAAAAGTATTTTATTCTTACCAATGGGAATGAATCATTGCAGTAAGCATATTGTTACCACACAAACATATCTGAGACAAGTGTGGTACATAGGGGCACCTAAAGCTGAAATACAGTTGTTATTCAGTCATGTAATATTCCTGTGAGATCTGCCATGAGCTAATTTTGGCCTAGTATGGCTTTTCTCCATCCATGTGAGTGGTTTTAGCTTTGAATATGCATCAAATATGTTTGAATGGTTTTAACTGTGACTCTTTTAATACTGTTTATATTTAATTCTGTTTTAATATTTGCATATTTTTATATTTTAAATGCTGTGCTAATGTTTTGTGTTAAGCCGCTTTGAGTCCCCTTCGGGGGAGATAAAGCGGGGTATAAATAAATATAATAATAATAATAATAATAATAATAACAACAACAACAACAACAACAACAACAACAACAACAGTTTTTTACCATTTCCAGAATGGCACCGCCATTGCAACAGAGTAAATGGAGTAAATGGAATGTGGTGGAGGAAGAATAAGTAGGCTAGTACAATTTACACTAGTGGTAGGAGTTGGCTGAAAGTTTGTGGATTTGAGATTCCAAAGAGGGATTTTTCTTTTCATCTCAAGAGTGGCTTCAGAAACTGCAAGTCACTTCTGGTGTGAGAGAATAGTCTGTCTTCAAGGACATTTACCAGGGGACACCTGGATGTTTTACCATCCTGTGGGAGGCTTCTCTCATGTCCCTGCATGGGAAGCCGGAGCTGACGGACAGGAGCTCACCCCACTCTCCGGATTCAAACCACTGATTTTTCAGTCAGCAGTCCTGCAGGCACAAGGGTTCAAATTGGTTCTAAAATAAGCAAAGTTATGGGGGAAATGGGCCCCTGGTGGCGTAGTGTGTTAAAGCACTGAGCTGCTGAACTTGCGGACCAAAAGTTCCCAGGTTCAAATCCCGGGAGTGGAATGAGCGCCCGCTGTTAGCCCCAGCTCCTGCCAACCTAGCAATTCGAAGACATGCAAATGTGAGTAGATCAATAGATACCACTCCGGCAGGAAGGTAACGGCGCTCCATGCAGTCATGCCGGCCACATGACCTTGGAGGTGTCTACGGACAATGCCGGCTCTTTGGCTTAGAAATGGAGATGAGCACCAACCCCCAGAGTCGGTCACGACTGGACTTAACGTCAGGGGAAACCTTTACCTTTACTTATGGGGGAAATAACTTGGTATATTTACAAATCACTCTGATGCAACACAGGAGTATCTCACTCATTGCTGGTTTTATATACCGAGCATTTGATAGCCAATGTTTGTCACCGCTGCTGTTCACCTCCTTTGCCTTTATTGCTTGTCTATTTATTGAGCTTTTGTTTTCTAAGGCGGATCTTGGATTCAGATTTTAATTGCTTGTGCTGCCTCAGCTAAAGATTCACTTGGCAGTTTTACATGTTTTAAAACAAGTGTGCAGCAGCAGCAATTATAATAATAATAGCATCAACAACAAAAGCAAACATTTAACAGTATGTAGTTTGTGAAATAGTTTACTTCCATCCTAAAATATCTCATTATTGTTCATGTTCTTTTATCTGACTTTATTGGAAATGCAAGAAGGGGCTTAAATCTAGTTATTTTTCATTATTCTGCATAGTTTTGTTTAAACCTATGACCTCATCAAATGAGCAAAATTCGGCAGCATAGACTGGTTCCTTTTCAATTTTGCCACAGAGCCCACTGGCTCCTACCCACTGGCCCCTACCCTAACCACATCTACTCCCAGCAGGGTTCCATGGCAAAACTGAAGTGGAACCGGTGTACGCCGCCTCTGCAGCTACACTGAATTCTTCCCATGTTGCATAGGAATCAATGAGGGGAAGCCAGGGGGTGGATGCTTCTTCCCATGGGATGAGGTAAGGAGGAAGCCAGGTGATATGAGGCATGGGGTTATAGGTTCTCCATGGTCCCTGCCGGGCACTGCCAGATTTGCCATGATCCATGGCAATTCTGGTGGCTAATGTGAAAAGGTCCCTATACTTTGGGTAGGTTCCTGGGAGTCTGCAGGCCTTTTTTTTTTACCCCCAGGGACCTGTAAGTGGCATTTTATATCATGGAGAAGTGAAACTTAATAGTCAATTTTATTCCAAAAGGAAGCAGTGAAAGATTTAAATAATTTCCTTTACACTACAAGAAATAATAATAATAATAATAATAATAATAATAATAATAATAATAATAAATCTTTTTATTTTGATTCCGTAGCCCACTTGTCGATGGATGTCCAGAATCAGCAGCATCCACCGCGGTCCTTTTTATCCTGGGCGATGACCGAGCTAGTATAGACTTTGTTTTGGTTTGATTCTCCATAATGCTAATGGGTTAGGTGCTCTTAGTTCCACTCCTCAGCTGAGACCTCTCTGGCTTGGTTGGACCTGCTGGTAGTTACACTACTGCCAGCACAGCTCTCAGCATCCTTGGAGCAGTTAAGCCCCCCCACCACCACCACAACAAGGTGGCACCTACGGGGGTGGGGTCCTGGTGGTGATCGGCACATTGGGTGCTGTGCCAAAAAATCTCAGCCAGCATTTGGAAACAATAGACATTGACAAAATTACAGTCTGCCAGCTACAAAAGGCCACCCTACTGGGTTCTGTGCGCATCATCCGAAAATACATCACACAGTCCTAGACACTTGGGAAGTGTTTGATTTGTGATTTTGTGATACAAAATCCAGCATATCTATCTTGTTAGCTATGTCATACAATAATAATAATAAATCTTTATTTATATCTCGCTTTTCTCACACAAAGGGACCCAAACCAGCTTCCAACATATTAAATACAGTACAAAACAACATCAATTAAAACACATAGAAAAACACATAAAACAATCAATAAACATAAATATGCATTTTAAAAACAATATACGTTAATGTAGAGTCTTGTCAGATCATATTGCACTTTGCTCCAGTCAATAAAAATTATCCTTCCTGACACATCAGTGAAGGTTTCTTCGCTGAAAGCTTCCCTAAACAGAAAGGTTTTCAGCTGTTATTTTGAAGGAAGAAAGAGAGGGTTCTGTTTTAATTTCCTTGGGGAGGGTATTCCAAAGGCTCGAGGCAGCCACTGAGAAGGCACTCTCTCTTGTCACCACCAACCACATTTGGGATGGTGGTGGAAGCGAGAGTAGGGCTCCCCTGATGATTTTAGGGATCAGGCAGGTTGGTATGAGGAGATACGGCCGGATAAGAAAGTCTTCTAAAATCAAAGTGCTTTTAATACCTCTTTGTAATTCAGGACTAATTCTGTGCAAAATTCAGACATGGTTTTTTCATAAAGAAAATAGCATTTTCTGCACAGGAAAAAGCTTTTCCTGCATGGAAATAATATCTGTGCCACAAAAGTATTAATAAATGTTATTTTTTTACATGTAATATGCAGTTTGTGATACAGAAAATACAGTTTTCTGCACAAACCAACCATGGACAAATTTTGCTCAAGATACATCCCACATTCATAATATCTCCAGGAGTCTTTTCATCAAAGTTTCTTGACACTAAAATGTTTTGAACATTTTTTGAATATTGTCAATGTTTTCCCATTCTTTTGTGGAAAACTATAGCCAGACCTGCAAGATCTACCAGAAGAGAGAACAAACGTTCACACTTCTGTAACGTAGTTGTCATTACCTTCCTTTTATCATTTGAAAATATGAGAAGAGATAGCCCACTTGCTGAGTAATTTCATCCCCTGCCACAGTTGCTGAAATGCCATAGAAACTGCAGTGACTGTTTGACAGGAGAGGACAAATATGGAATATCTTGCTAGATAATTTTACCAACATTTGCACTACAAGTCAGACAAACATCCCTTGACCTTTTGTTGGATATTGCAGGAGCTTAATTTGCATTGTAATTTATGTTTTAACCATTATTTCTTAAATTAAGTAAATAATGAATTAACTAATTTAGTTTTCATAATAGTTAAACTGGCTTTCCTCAGCCTATTTTCCTCAAGGTGAATTCTGATCTACAATGCTAATGATCCTAAGCCAGGCCAGACATTTGCTTTGAATGATCTGAGCAGTAGCTTTTTGTATCTGCAAAGTATCAAGTTTAGGAAAGTCAAATTAAGCTATTCCCAGAGTCTCTCCCAATTTGACATCCCATGGATTATATCTCTCATCTCCATCAGATAGTAGGGATTATGGGTTTTGCAGTCAAACACTTCTGGAGGATCTTAGATTGGACACTGCTGGTTTAGAGAAGTTTTAAAACAGTGTTTCTCAACCTGAGGGTCAAGACCCGGTGGGTCATAGAATCATAGAATAGTAGAGTTGGAAGAGACCTCACGGGCAATCTAGTCCAACTCCCTGCCAAGAAGCAGGAAATCGCATTCAAAGCACCCCCAACAGATGGCCATCCAGCCTCTGCTTAAAAGCCTCCAAGGAAGGAGCCTCCACCACAGCCCGGGGGAGAGAGTTCCACTGTCGAACAGCCCTCACAGTGAGGAAGTTCTTCCTGATGTTCAGGTGGAATCTCCTTTCCTGTAGTTTGAAGCCATTGTTCCACGTCCTAGTCTGCAGGGCAGCAGAAAACAAGCTTGCTCCCTCCTCCCTATGACTTCCCCTCACATATTTGTACATGGCTATCATGTCTCCTCTTAGCCTTCTCTTCTGCAGGCTAAACATACCCAGTTCTTTAAGCCGCTCCTCATAGGGCTTGTTCTCCAGACCTTTAATCATTTTAGTTGCCCCCCTCTGGACGTTTTCCAGCTTGTCAACATCTCCCTTCAACTGTGGTGCCCAGAACTGGACACGGTATTCCAGGTGTGGTCTGACCAAGGCAGAATAGAGAGGGAGCAGGACTTCCCTGGATCTAGACGCTATACCCCTATTGATGCAGGCCAAAATCCCATTGGCTTTCTTAGCAGCTGCATCACATTGCTGGCTCATGTTTAACTTGTTGTCCACAAGGACTCCAAGATTTTTTTCACATGTACTACTGTCTAGCCAGGCGTCCCCCATTCTGTATCTTTGCATTCCATTTTTTCTGGCGAAGTGAAGTATCTTGCATTTGTCCCTGTTGAACTTCATTTTGTTAGTTTCGGCCCGAGGGAGGTGTCAAGGGGTCGCCAAAGACCATCAGAAAACACATATTTCTGATGGTTTTAGGAACCCCTCTGGCAGAGAAGGCTGAAGATCTCTCTGCCTGTCCTTCTCTTCCTTTTTGAAACAGACAACAAACTATAAATCCCAGCAACTACAACTCCGAAATAGCAAAATAAACCCCTCCCAACACCACTAGTATTCAAATTTGGACGTATCAGGTATTTGTGCCAAATTTGGTCCAGATCCATAGTCATTTGGGTTCACAGTGCTCTCCAGAGGTAGGTGAACTACATCTCCCCTAAATCACTGTCAGTTACTCCCAAATACGTCAAGTATTTTCTATTGGTCATGGGGGTTCTGTGTGGGAAGTTTGGCCCAATTTTATTGTTGGTGGGATTCAAGGGGCTCTTTGATTGTAGGTGAACTATAAATCCCAGCATTACAACTCCCAAGGTCTATTTTCCCCAAACTCCACCAGTGTTCACATTTGGGCATATTAAGTATTCGTGCCAAGTTTGGCCCAGATCCATCATTGTTTGAGTCCACAGTGCTGTCTGGATGTAGGTGAATTACCACTCCAAAACTCAAGGTCAATGCCCACCAAATCCTTCCAGTATTTTCTGTTGGGCATGGGAGTTCAGTGTGCCAAGATTGGTTCAGTTCCATCATTGGTGGAGTTCAGAATGCTATTTGATTGTAGATTAACTCTAAATCCCAGCAACTACAACTCCCAAATGACAAAATCAATCCCCCCCCCAACCCCACCAGTATTCAAATTTGGGTGTATCAGGTATTCATGCCAAATTTGGTCCAATGAATGAAAATACATCCTGTATATCAGATATTTACATTATGATTCATAACAGTAGCAAAATGACAGTTATGAAGTAGCAACAAAAATAATTTTATGGTTGGGGGTCACCACAACATGAGTAACTGTATTAAGGGGTCACGGCATTAGGAAGGTTGAGAACCACTGCTTTAAAATGTACTGAATTATTTAGTGTTATAATTCCTTCACTGCCACTTTGAACTGTCAGTGCAGTTCAGGAACCATTTTCATGAGGTGTTTGCATCAACTAGATAAAACAGGCATCTTAGAAAGTAGTTACATGGACACTGTGATAAATTACCCTTTTGGAGACTGATATCTCCAATTATCTATAATTAACTAGAGGTGGCAGTCTCCTGCTAGCTCTGAGATTTGAGAAGCTGTAGTCCCAAACAGTTTTTCCAAGCTCTTATCAAAATTTTATTCCATGGCCATTATTTATACTGTCCCCTTGTAGCTGATATCCCATAGAGCTGTATACAATTTAACTTGAATTTGGGTTTCCTGTTTGATGATGGACTGTAACTTCAAGTTTTTCAAGGACATCAAAGGAATTGCATCTTTTCAGCAAATAATGTTCAATTGCTCTTGGCATTTCCAAGAAAGGTTTGTAAGCAAAGCATCTCTTTGGCCAATATATTGGCAAGTTCAGAGTCCCTTGTAAAATTATGTTATATAGCAGATCACAATGTCTTTTCAAGCAAGCATTGATTAACAGACATCTTGCTTAAATTGGATGGACTAAAATAGGGGAAGTTTTTTAGCAATACTTTATTGATTTTCACAAAGAAAGAAAAGAAAAAACATACAACACCATAAGATACAAAGCAGCAAAGACAAACACAAACAAGCAAACATGACATAATCCAATTAAACAATACATACAAAGGTAGATGTTCTTCCTAAGTCTTTTTGCATTCCATCGACTGAAATATTTTAAATGGATTGAAGGAAAGAGACTTCTAGTTTGTAGTTGTAAGAGAAACTTGAAAACCTTGCCAAATACTCTCGCAAATGTTTTAACATAGGTGGTGCTGTACTCTGAAAATGACACATTGCACATGCACATGTATGCATTGCATATACGTCCCCTGATCCTAGAAATTTTAGTACCAGCAAGCTCTGTGCTAGCCACTTCTTCTGAAGAGAATCTCTTGTGGTGTCCCTGTGATTGGAAACCCAAGGTCCAAAAATGGATAGGTATAGAATGGGGATATTTCGTTCAGTAATACTACACGTGAAAAGGACCCTTTACTGCTGCAACATGATACTGCAGGAAAGAAGGCAAATGCTATCTTATCCAGGTTTAATAGAAGTGTAGCTTCCAAGTTGAGGGAAACACCATAGTAGTCCTTTTTTCTTTTCAGAAGGATAAGGAAAATACAAAAAAAAGTTATTTAAACTTCCAATCCATGACTCAAATGGAACTTGTCTCTAATTAAGGGTGCCTGGGAGCCAAGCCTCAAGGCCAATACACACTGGTGGCTAATCATCCCTTTCTGGTAGATATTATCTAATGCTTTCATGTGACAACAGTCCTTTGGGATAGGCAGAGCAAGACAAGGAAGACTAGAAGGCCCAACAAACTTAAGACATAAAGAGCTCTAATTGTCTCACAACCAACCCCATTTCATTTAGGAGAACCATAGGCTTCAATTTCTTTGCCAGAGCTTTCATTCCAGGACAGGGTAAGGAAAAATCCATCCCAGTATAAATAACTGGTAGGAATACTCAATCTTGTATCACTTGATTCTGCTGAACATCTACGCCAGTTCTTGGCTTGGGAAAGACCTCTCTGTTATATCATAAAGATATTATACTGATTATAATGGTCCCTGTATTTGTGCAACACCAGTGTATAACATTTTACAAGGTAGTGTATTGAAAGGTAAGATCTTTATCCCAAGGACACTACCATGTAGTTTATAGTTCAGTGAGGCACCAGCACTCTTTGGCAGAGAAGTGAAAAAAATTCTGACTTTGGTATTCAGTTAAATATCTATTTCAGGATCTCTGAGTTTCTTCATAACTTCCCTTTCAAGCCCATGTCTTCTGCTTTCTTTACTGCTATCCTCAGTTCATTGAGTACTTTCTAACCTGGGAGTTTCAACTTTTGGCACTATTACGTCTTTTGGATTGCTTCTTGATAAGGCTCTCAGGGCAAAAGAGTCCTAATCTCTTTTGTACTATAGTGTGAGCATTAGCTATAGCACCTCTGTCATTGTCTTTGAGAGGTCTTCTGCCAGTGTCACATTACTGCTGCTGCCCAGTAGCTGTTTGGTACATTTTGTCTGATTCCCCAGCAGAAGCCTGTCTCACATGTGAGACCTTACTAGCAGCACTCCTGCCATCAACATAGTTTCTTGTCTCTTAGGAGCACTCAATCCCACAACTTTAGAAGACTAGGGTTAAGTCATAATGGAAAAATATACTTATCATATATTAAAGTATCATATGTGTGCTATATTACATTGCATTTTGCTATATAATTTTATAAGCATTTTAAACCTGCTCTTCTTTTAAAAAGTCTTCTAGTAGAGTTTCTGCCAGTGTTATCCTATACTATTGCTATATGTATTCTGTGTGTATATATAGAGGTGGGAGGTTGGGATAGATAGATGATAGATAAATAGGAATAGGTAGACATGTATAGGACTGTGTGAAGCTAAGTTCAGATATTCTGAGCCCATTACATTAATATAAGCCACACAGAATGTTGTGGGACATCTGAGAACACATGAAGATGAGAATGCTTAATTCTATCATATCAGAAGTAGTCATGTGCAGTTCATTTTGTCCCTACTAGATATTATCACATACATTTCCATCCTGTCTTTAAAAGCAGTGCAGCCAGCAACATGGCTTGCTAGTTATCCGCCTTCCAAAGAGCGTATGATTCACTGTGGATAGATAGATTATATAGAGAGACAGATAGACTAATGACTTTGAATGACCCATCACATTCTTCCTCTCATCTTCATTTTGCACAGCAGATTCAATCTGTAAATATTGCCAAAGGCAATGGGGAAAGCTCATATTTACTCAGAAGTAAATTTCACAGCATTCTGTGAAAACTACTTTGAAATGTGCGCAGTGCTATGATTATGCATTACCAGCTTATAGTTGTGTTTGAGGGAGCTTTATAGCAATTTTGACTTCACCATCTCTGCTATGGCCCAGGTATTGTCTGTATATTAGGAGAGGCTCTATTGTATACCTGCCAGTCGACATAGTGTGGAACGTTAGCTCTGCAATGCCTGTCCTCAGGGGTGATGCTTCATTAACCATCAGGTTGTTTCCCACTGGTTGAGCTAACTAGATTTTTAGCCGATGCCTTAGAACCTTCCACTCTCCTTCTCCCCTCCCTTTTCCTCCACAGGAAAAGCGGTAATAATTATAGGCATATAAAAGGACAGTGCATGTCTGCAGCCGAGCTGCTTTAGTTTGTGGTGATATGAGAGACTAGAAGCTGCATGGGGTGACGGGGAAATGGGGGGAGGGAGGGAGAGAAATGGAGGCTGCCTGGCTGTGTGTTTTAGTGGATGATTAAATCTGGAGAGGCTGATCCCCTTTCATGCTGTGGATGTTGTGAGCTGCAGGCACGCCTCTTTCTCTCTCCCTGCCAGTCTTGCACTAGGATGGTAATCAGTGACTATGAAAACTCATTAGCTGCCACAGCAATGAGTCCTCCACTGCTCAAGCTTGGTGCTGTCCTGAGTACCATGGCAATGATCTCTAACTGGATGTCCCAAACGCTCCCATCATTGGTAGGACTAAATACCACCAGGCTGTCCACTTCTAATACTCTTGTAAGTAACTTTTCTCTCTTTCTCTTTTTTCAAAGCCTTGATGGGGTAAGGGAAGGGAAGGAGGAAGGAAGGGAAGAAGGAAGGGAGAGAGGGAAAGATGCTTCCCAACATGAATTCTGTCACTTTAAATTGATCTTCTAGATCATCTTAAAATTATTAACTTGCTTTTTATTAATATAAAGCACAAACAAGACTCTACAGCTATAGAATTTTTGGAAAGCATCCATTTTTATGTCGGCTTTGGGATACTTGCTTTACAGCACTGGTATTGCATACAAGTATTACAATGATTCAGATTTCTTACTTATTTTGTAAAGCTCCTACCCCTATTCCCATTTCACTTGTTGGATGATGATTCCAAACAATTTTTGCTGTATTTACTGAAAGCAAAATAGATTACACAGGATCATTGTTTCTGTTGTTTGTTTTCCCTTATTCTAAAAAAAAAAACCCACGACATAATCAACAGTGCACAAGAACTGTCTCCTTCTTGTCTCTTTTAAATACTGTATATAAATATCACAGCATACAAATTCCAAGTGAGAGTTTGAGGAAAGAGAGGGAAGTTGAAGGCAAAACTTGCAAACAGTCCGAGTAGTAAAGAATGTCAATTATTATTCCCAGGTTCTTAGCTAGAGGAGTATTCTGCTACTTTTCCTAGTGGATTTCATCTTCCGTTACGACTCTTTGCTGCTCATATATGATTCATGGCCATATATCTCATTCTACAGAAGAGCAGCCAAATTGCTCTTATCAAAATTGCGCTTATCTCATTATGTGGTCTGAGTATTGCCTTAATAGTTCAGTGGAATGGCCGGGTTCTGGGTTGTTTGCCATATCATTTGATGAAAGAGAGCTAATCAAAGTTGGAAAAGAAGGGCACTTAACTTGATCTCTGTGAGGATTCCTCCTTCCATGCCTGTGTTTGATGTGATTGCCATCAATCTGAGTGCAGCAGGAAGAGCTGAGTGCTAAATTTCACTTAAAAACTAAGCATGTAGTTTAATTTGCTGGTTAGCATCAAATTTGCTGTTAGCCTCTGGACAGGAAAAAGGAAGATAGTAGTATTTTATTTCTTCATGTTGCTTATTTAGGCCATTTGCTTTGTTATTTTTAGGGACTTTCTAACACAACCTATCAATATATGAGGGTGATATTAGGGGATAAGGAGGAAGATAACCAATAATATTTCTCCAAAATACAATTGCTTATCACCCAACTTTTACACTGACTGTAATTTCAGCACGATAAGAATTTATATGAACTCTGACTTAGTACACATGAAGGAACAATTTGTCACCTAGGATGAACTAGACTTCAGTGGATCTATCTCCAATGATGGATTAGAACCATATCTCTACCCTGCAGCTTTCTTTTTAAATATATATTTGATAGTTTCTTTCACACAAGTTAAGATTAAAAAGCTAATTGAGCTTAGTTACGATAGATAAGAAGCAGCAGAAATAAAGCCGTATTGTGAAAGAATGTAGGATTCTTATTTCAATATTTCAGAAGCATGCATAGTGTTGTGGATACACAAATTGGCTGAGGAGATCTAGCTCTCTGATGTTTTCTGAGTCCCCAAATTCTTATCTGATCTTGTGACAGTCACTCACTCTCCTAGCTTACGCTACCTCAGGGAGTTGCTGTCCTTGTACACATAGAAAGGAAAATAATACACAACTGTAATAGATAAGTTCAGTAATAAATTCAGCCAACTTACCTAGATTCTCTAAATAAAAATAACTGGTTCTCCTGGAAAACATAATACAGCTGATCCATCCATGACTTGAAAATATTGAAAAGTAATTTCAAAAAACAAACCTTGAATTTGCCATTTTATGCAATTGACACCATTTTACAGTGCCATTGTGTTTAACAGGACTTGAGTATCTGTGGATTTTGGTATCCACAGTAGATACCAAGATCCCACTGTAAGTCAGCTGTGCAAGCATGTTGGGATAAGAAGAGACAGAGGGGAAAGACAGCAGCTGTATCTTTGTAAAGTGCTGCAAAAGTCATGGATAGTATTTAAGGGTATCAAAAGAATATGCTTGTACTTCAGCCCACCTGTGTTCCTTCCCCCAAAGTACCTGTATGTCGAGTTATTATGTAAGTGTGTGTTATATAAAGTAGGAAGTGTAACAAATTAACCGTAATAAGTGCTAAGTGCTTCTAACATCCACTGGCAGATAGGGGAAGACTGAAATATTAATCAAAGGGCAGGCCTTTGGGCTAAGGTGGAAAACATGCCCCACATATCCCACACCAAAGCCCTAAAGCAGCTTCTCTGACAAAGGAAAGGAATCATGATGAATGTAGAAATGAAAGCCAGGATGGCTTGAGTAAAAGGGGAGCCAAATATACTTCAGGGTTGGCGAGTGGATTTCCATTCTCCAGGGAGAAACCACAGTTTATTTTCTGTTATTTTTCAAAAAAAAGTTGTTTGTAAAATAATAATAATAATAATAATAATAATAATAATAATAATAATAATAATACACTTTATTTAATAAAGTGGTGGGTGCTTCTTCTTTTGAGGCTTTTAAGCAGAGACTGGATGGCCATCTTTTGGGGGGGCTTTGAATGCGGTTTTCCTGCTTGGCCCATGAGGTTTTTTCAACTCTGTGATTCTATGTTCACTTTGTCCATCCTTTCTTGCTTCTCTCCTGATAACCTCGCTTTAGGGAAAAAAGGATGTCTGCAATGAGTTAACGCATGAACTATATCTCTAGGGATGTTTATGTCTGTAGCTAAATAGACACAGACCATATGTGTAGATATAAGATAGACCAGGGGTCCTCAAACTTTTTAAGCCGAGGGCCGGTCCACAATCCTTCAGACTGTTGAGGGGCCGGATTATCATTTGGAAAAAAAATACAAACAAATTCCGATGCATACTGCACATGGCTTATTTGTAGTGCAAAAACAACAACAACAACAAGAACAATGAAAGAACGATACAATATTTAAAAATAAAAACAATTTTAACCAACATACATTTATCAGGATTTCAATGGGAAGTGTGGGCCTGCTTCTGGCCAATGAGATAGTCAAGTTAATTAGGATTGTTGTTGTTGTTGTTGTTGTTGTTGTGTGCCTTCAAGTCATTTCAGACTTTGGGCGAGCCTAAGTATAAAATTTATTTATTTATTTACTGCATTTATTTACTACATTTGTATCACACCCTTCTCACCCCAAAGGGGACTCAGAGTGGCTTACAAATTATATGTACATACAATATATTACATTATTAGCATAGCACAATATTAGCATTATATATTACTATATTGAACTATACCACTATACTGTAATATTATTAGTAATATTAGATGTAATATAGAATATATAATTAAAATTATTATATGGTATCATTATTAGTGTTATATTGTATTACATTATAATATTATTATCAATATTATATGTATATACAATATATTACATTATAAAACTGAGGGCGGGGGCCAGGTAAACGACATCGGAGGGCCGCATCCGGCCCCCGGGCCTTAGTTTGGGGACCCCTGAGATAGACCCTCATGTTCCAGTATTTATTGCACAGAATGTTTTAGATGATGTTCAGCCTCAGAAGTACAGAACAGTAGTGGAACACTTTGACCCTAGAAATAAACTGTATGGACACTCTTGTATGCAAGAGCTTCTAAAGCTTTCCTCAGCATTGTCTCTGTGATTCCTGGGCCAATATTATGATCCCCATATTAAAGACTGAAATTAAGATATCAGTGGTTTGTTTCTGTTTACAGTGGACAATTGACACTCATGTACTTCATATGCACAAATGTTATTACAAATTATCTTTGGCCAAGCCTCTATAACAAGATCCATCCAATTACATAGGTCAATGTCCTATCAACTAGGGCATCCAGGCACCAGATCCTGTTTAATTTTGGAAGCTAAACAGGATCATCCCTAGTTAGTACTGGGGTTGGAGACCTCCATCTAATACCAGGTGCTGTAAACTATATTTTTAGAGGAAAGAACTGGGAAATTCCTTGCCTGGGAAACCTTAGGAAATTCACGGCATCGTCATAAGTTGATAGACAACTTGAAAACACATACCTGAACACTCCCTTTCAACTTCTTTGCATCACAAAACAGGTCAGAAAGCCAACTTTTCTTCACCTCCCATTCAGCCTGAGAAAAATTATTCCCAACCTATCAACCCACTTGCTACTTGAATGGAAGTTAGAAGTATTTTATGCCTTGGGAAGGAAGAAAAGGTTTTCCTGTAGGCAATTAGTGCATGTGCCTTGAAATTAATGGGGTTGTTGTATTCTTGCCAAACCTGATTGCCTTCCATGAACATAGCCCAGAGAACTGAGGCTCAGAGAGGTGTAAATGGAAGAGAAACTAAAATGATGTTATCTCAGTTAGAATAGAATGATATGCTGCTACCAAGTTTCTCTGTTGCCAGCTGCAATTAAAACAAAGACAAAGCAGGCATAGCTCCCTCCATTCTCTCCTTCATGTTAAGTTACTTCAGTTTTGTCAGTCCTTCTTCTCCTTTTACTGTTTCCTCCTTGCTTAGTTTTACCTGATTTCTTTTCCTTATCTCCCTCTTGTGCAACATTCCTCAACCTACACTTAGCCTACATTTTCCTGAATATGAACTTTGCCTCTGGAAAATACTAAAGCAGGTGTGAGTAACACATGATGCTCTAGATCAGTGGTTCTCAACCTGCGGGTCCCCAGATGTTTTGGCCTTCAACTCCCAGAAATCCCAACAGCTGGTAAACTGGCTGGGATTTCTGGGAGTTGTAGGCCAAAACACCTGGGGGCCCACAGGTTGAGAACCACTGCTCTAGATGCTCTTGTACTACAACTTCCATCATTCCTCACCCGTGGCTGTACTGTTTTGGGTAAATGGGAACTGGAGTCCATTAGGATCTGAACATCTACATGTTCACCATCTTTGCACTAAGGGCTATCAAAGCGCCTCCAGAATGAGGAGAAGGAGAATAGTATCCACATATGAAAATTATGATATTAATATGAAAATCGGAGGTGAACAGAGTGTAGCCCTGAAGCCAAGAGTGTTCCCCTGCACTTTTTTTTGTGTGTGATTCCAGATTTCTATAGATTGCTTTTTTCATTCCTGGGGAAAATTACAGTGTGAACTACCACCCCTGTAAGCTTCTAGGAGGAACAGTTCATCTTTCATCTGAGTCCCTCTGGGGAGATAGGGCGATCTACAAATAAAGTTTGTTTATTTATTTTAAAGACAATTCAGTGTGTCATGCACTGTTTAACATAAAAAGGAGTTTTCAAGCCCAAAAGAACCGAGAGAACAAAACCTATTTTCCAATTGAAGTTGACATTCAGGCTCCCCTGCCCTTCAATGTTGACTCAGATCAGAATATAAACTGAATTAGTTCCAATCTTTTGGTAATATCTGTTCTCATTTCCAAGTTAATCCAGAAAGAGTTGGGACTAGAGCAAGATTTTACCCCACTCTATCCAAACCTCCACTCAGTTCCATTTGTTCCCACTCAGCTCTTTGACTCTCTTTCCTTTGTGATCTATTTTAGCTTGTAGCCTCCATGGGAGATGAGAACAGTGTTTCATAACTTGGTTTCCTTCTCTATTTCACACAGTAAGTGTTGATTCCTGAATATATTTATGTCTTGAAAACATGCTTTTCTGACTGCAGAGAGTATTTTCCATGACTCACTCTGCCAGCAGTAAGCCTGCCTCTATTAGAATCATGTCAGCACCTCTTTTTCATACTTTTTGCAGTCTTTCCCAAGGAGAAGCATGATGTACGGGCAAAATAGCTTTGCTCGAGTTTAGGATTAGAAGGGGGAAATGGAACATTGCAGGCATCATTTCAGTCCAAGTCTACATACACCTCTCTTTATAGTCCATTTTAACTGTTAGGTAAAGGTAAAGGTTTCCCCTGACGTTAAGTCCAGTCATTGTCTGACTCTGGGGGTTGGTGCTCATCTCCATTTCTAAGCCAAAGAGCTGGCATTGTCCGTAGACACCTCCAAGGTCATGTGGCCAGCATGACTGCATGGAGTGCTGTTACCTTCAAACTGCTAGGTTGGCAGGAGCTGGAGCTAACAGCGGCCGCTCATGCCGCTCCCGGGTTTTGAACCTGGGACCTTTCGGTCTCCAGCTCAGTGCTTTAACGAACTTCACCACCGGGGCTCCATTTTAACTGTTACTGTGTCCTTTTCCTAGCAACATAATCCCTTCCAAGATTGTAATGATTCTAGAAATCATAGGAAAACAAAAAAGCATACACACACACACAGAAAAACCCAGAAGGCACTGAAGCACCAAGGCCTAAATATAGCTTAATATCATCAATCATTTAAGCCTGGGTAGCCAATCACAATACCCTTCCACTATGCCTAAGGAATGTCTTTGTGCTAAATATGCTCAGATGAATGGGAGGAAGGTTACTGAAAACATCTTGTAGTAATAACTTCGGAAACGCCATAAATTCAGCATGCATGATACAAAGGTTTCTTCTAGCATGACAATGTATCACATGCAAGCATTTTATCTTCCAAGTTTCCTGAATATTCATTCCCTTCGTTCCTTCCTTCCTTCATTTCTTTTTCATTTTCTTTCCCGATTCATTGATACTTTAAGTCCTTCAGGGTAGAACTGATCCTCATTTTGCATTCTGTGGATCCTTAGTATACGTTGGGGTTTGATTCCAGGACACTCTGTGGATACCAAAATCTGTGGATCCTGAAATCCCATTATATGACATTGTAATAAAATGGCATTCCTTATAGTGCTGTTTGTTACTGGATTTTTTTTGGGGGGGGGGGTGTTTACAAGTTGCTCTTGGCTGAATCCATGGATAGGGAAACTGTATATAGAAGGCCAATTGTGTTATACTCTGGTGACTGCCATCTCCATAAATGGTTCTATAGCAGAAGTGGATTATTTGTAGACCTTAAAGGTTGATACATTTCTATTACAACGATCCTTCACTATTAGATGGTGGGAACTAGAATCCAACATGTAAAGACCACTGGCTTCCCTCCCCTGTCTATAAAAAAGTGATTAATTCATGTAAGCTTTCTAGTGAATGGGCATCTTTGTGATAGTAACACATTTGTGACCAGCTCAGTCTCTCAGTGTGAGTACCTTCAGTTCTCAATCTCATTCATCTTTTCAGCCATGGAAGTAACTGTTACATCCTTGCTTCCACAAGTGACAAATTTGAAATGGAATGCATTAATTGCAGAAAGAGTTGGGGCTTAATGTTAGCCAATCCAGCTTAATTTTTAAGTCTAAAGCTGACTTAATATTTGTACCAATAATGTTGGCATTCCATATGTATAGATTCTGCATCCACCAATTCACCCAAGGCTTGACAATAATATTAAAAATAATAAAATTGTTGTTGTTATTGTTATTGTTATTGTTTTTTGTTGTTGTTGTTGTTGTTGCTGCTGCTGCTGCTAGACTCTTTCCTTTGTGACTATTATAATCAGGGTGGCTTACGAATAAAGATCCCAAAAGTAAATCTTGACTTCCCATTTCATACAGGAAACACTATTTTATTATGTCATTGTATATAATGGGACTTGAGCATCCACAGATTTTTGGTCCTCGAGTCAAATCCCGTCAAGGGTCCTCTAAACTTTGATAGCTTGGAAACAGTGAAATCGCTAAAGGATACCACCAATTTTGATTTCTACAGGGGCCATGCTGGGAAGATGGAATCAATCTGAAGCAGATACCAAGAGCCTACAGTACTTCCAAATAATCTAATTGTCTTATTATTTAGCAGTAAGAATCATAATCTTTTTTATCCTTCTGCTTTAAGGTAGCAGAATGTCTTTGTATCTACAATATAGTTATTATTGCCAAATTATTTATTTATTCACCCTGTGGATTCCCTCCACAGGAACCTCTTGCCACCATCCTTTCCTGTTTTGTGCTTTGGACTTGGCCACCACCCCAGCAAGTGCATAATCCATTACTGAACCACTGTTGTAAAATTTGAAGTGACTTTAAGTGCTACATAAATGTCATAAATGAGGTGGTATATGAATGGCATCAATAAAGAAACCGCCAGAATGCATTGTAATAGCTGTACAGCACTGCCAGAGTGGAGTAAATGTTAAAGAGAGATAAATGGGAGACAAGCAGATCATAGGCCTGGGTCAGACATGTTTGGACATCACTTGATTTACCATTATTTGAATTACTGGGGAAGCACTTGGCTCAATGATAGAACAGCAGCTTGACATATGGAAGGTCCTCAGTTCACTATGTTGTATTTTCAAATGAATGGGTGTCAGCTGAACTAGCCTTTTCAATTGCTGCTATCAGAGTTGAATGGGTGTACTGTTTACTTCTTTCTATCTCAAAATGTTTCATACATTCCTTGGCAGAAAATCCAGGTTTGCCTCAATATTTGCCCTCGAGAGGAATAGCAGCCATTAAGTTTGCCTACATGCAACATTTACAATTACATATTAATTTTTTGCATGGACAGTCTGTGGATTGTAAGAATTTCATCCCAAAACAGAGGGGGGGGGGAGTATTACTCCTTCACAGGTGCAGCTACATTGTAGAATTAGTGCAGTTTGACACTACTAACTACTATGGTTCAGTGCTATAGAATTATAGGAGTTGTAGTTTGGGGAGGCACCAGCATTCTTGGACAGAGAAGGATAAAGACCTTGTAAAATGACAACACTCTTGGTTCCATAGCATTGAACCATGACAGTTCAAGTAGTGTTAAACTGCATCAGTTCTACAGTGGAAATTCATCCTAAGTCCACAAGCTGTTTGTGAATTTTTGGTGGCATTGTAGACATGAGCCTGCTTTCAAGAATGATTGAGAAATGGCAACTGGTTCAAAACAAGGCTACGATTTCTAGCTACAAATGAAGAAAATTAACCGTCTTGTGCCATTATATTGTACTCTTATCAAAGCATTGGCTCTCACTTCAATTCCATATTTAAAGTGCTAGATTTTACCTTTAAAATACGAAGTGGTGATGGACTGGGGTATGATAAAAGCTGTCTTTTGCCCAGTGTTTCTGCTTGAGCTTTCAAATCTTTTTAGAGATCATGCTCTGAAAGCCTCAGCCAAGTTAAGTGAGACAAGCATTCATTAAGAAGAGAGCTTTTGTCATCATCTATGGAATAATCCTTTCTAAAGATTTACCTGTCTCTCTCTTTTGGATGCTAAATGTCTTTCTGTATACCATGTGTGCCATCTAGGCCCTTCTGACTTAGTGTTGTGTTTCCTAGGTATGCTTCAGTTGGTCCAACGAGCAGCAGCCAGGTTGCTCACCAGAGCAGCATACAGGGAGCATACAACTCCCCTGTTGCGTCATCTCCATTGGCTGCCAGTCTGCTACCAAGCACAATTCAAAGTGCTGGCTTTAGCGTATAAAGCCCTAAATAGTTCCGGCCTAATCTACCTGTCCAAACATATCTCCCTGATGTACCACCTCGGAGTTTAAGATCGTCTGGGGAGGCCCTGCTCTCGATCCCACCTCCTTCACAAGCGTGACTGGTGGGGATGAGAGACAGGGCTTTCTCAGTGGTGGCCCCCCAGCTGAGGAAATTCCCTTCCTAGTGATATTAGATCATCCCCCTCCCTCCTAACCTTTAGGAAAAGAGTAAAAAATTGGCTTTGGGAGCAGGCCTTTGATAAACAGCGCAGTGAACTTTTTTTTTTACTTGGAAATTGTGCAATGGGTTTTGGAATGGCTTTAGACATTGCCTTTGGATGATGTTTCTCATATTGGAATGTATTTTAATTATGTTTTATGTCTGTTTTAATTTTTATAATTCTATTTTATGTCTGTGTTTTATGCCTAAGGCACTGTAAGCCGCCTTGAGTCCCCCTCGGGGTAGAGAAAGGCGGGATATAAATATGGTAAATAATAATAATAATTTTATATTTTTATATCATTTTGTATTTATTTTGTATTTATAATATTTTTGTTTGTATATGCTGTCATCACAAACTTGTGTTAGTAAGTATCATGTCAAAGTCAAAAATGAATGAATGAATGAATGAATGAATGGGCAACATAATCTGCATACCTCTTAAATGTAATATCTGTGAAGTGAACCCCCACCCCATTCTTCTATTTTCTCTGTGTCCTGATATCCAAAATAGCACTGGTTTGGAATCTGATTACCTCATCATATTGATGAGGGCACGTGGCAATTCGCCAGCCTCTTTGGTGAATTGGTGGGGCAGTGGGGCAATCCCAGTGCCCTGTGCCCCGCCTCACCTGCAGTAACACTCTCATGCTGTATGGCTTCCCTCCACATGGGCCCCGTTGTTCCCAATAGAATATGGGAAGCCTCCCATGTTCTGGGCACAACGTCTGTAGGATTGACAGAGCACCACCAGAAGTCAGCGTGCATCACATCATGTGATAGGCATTGTGGGGCTCCACGGATCAACTGGGGAACCAGAATCCTATGACAGTTACAGCCCCCTGTGTGATGAAGTCTTCAAAAACATTCAGATCTTTACACATCATTTAATCTATGAAGTTGGAAAGATAGGATTTCTACTGGAGTCATAAAAACCAGAAAGGAGCTGAGAAATATTTCCATTTTCCAATGCTAAAGTGTGAGAGAACATTCTCTGTAACTTCCTCTTTCTAGATCTAGCAGATGAATATTTATTTCTGCAGAATTAATAAATAATCATAATGATAGTCATAATATATTCCAATTCCAAATGGGCAGACAAAACATCTGAATGAAATCACAATATATAAATGTGACACTATATAAAACATGCTTCATTACCAAAAAGTACTTCCCATATTCCTGGCTTCATAGATAGAATTTGAATCAGTCATGATAAAAAACTCCAGTAAATAGCACCTTTACAGGTAGGAATCAAAATAATGACAATCACCACAGGATGTGTGAATGGTATGACTATTCTCCCAAAATCAAGATAAATTATCTCAGGATTTCAAACATTAGAGCATGAGCTCCTTAACTGGATCACATGTCTATGCCTTTAATATGAATACAACTCTAAAATATTAATATATCTTTTGCATACATTGTGCCACTGGTTAGGAGTTGGAGTCTTGAAAACTAGTTTTTGCCAACTGTGCTTGTAACTATAGAATGAACACAGCTTATTGTCCCAGTATGGTGGCCAACCATTACTGTGTTCAATCTTGTTTTTACCATTTGCTTTGGACTGTGAATGTGGGGTTGTTAAACAAAAGAAGGCTACCAGTCTGCATTTGGATTTCTCAGTTGCAATAATGTTTCAAGTATTGTGTGACATCAGTTTTATGGAACATGAAAAAAGAAAACATGGGGATAGCTGACCTTTATTTTACTTACAGTGCAAGCTGTCATACTGGCTGGATTTGTTCTAGTTTCCAGTGTTTCCAGCTGTTTGATATTAAGCAAAGCTGGTCCTTCCAACTCTGTTTTGTTTCCCTTTCATGGTGAAATCCACTGTCACCTTAACAATAATAAACATAACTTATGGCAGACCATTGTGGGCCTCATATAATGCAACACCATAATTCAGCTGTGTGACTCAGCCCTAAGGCAAATCATTCTATGCATCTTTCCAAATAATGGATGCAACTTTCTTGCTTCTTTCTGGAGAAGATTGCAACATCTTCCTTTCTATAAATATATGGATCATTTTATTAAATAAAATCTACATAAAGTAAACATTGAATAAAACATTCAACAAACAGAAAATACCAGAAAATTACCATATACCATATATACAATTACCAAATAAATGCAGAATAAAAGCAAAAAGGGAGGGGGGATAAAAATAAAACATATAACATTCTAGACATGTGTGTGAAATTCGTTTCTCCTATTTATTTTGTCTTTTTATTCCTTTTGTTTCATGACAGATCATGAAACTGGAACACCCCCCCCCCAATGAAAATTAGCTCAAAACAAAAGGAAGCAGGAGCGGGTGCTGTTTCCTTGCCTGCTTTTCATTAGCACAGTTTAATCTTTTTTATTAATCCCCCCAGCAAACAAAAAGTAAATACGCATTTACTCCTCTTCTAGGAAGTCATCACCCTTCCTTATCTGGAAGTGGGAAGCCTCCTTAAAATGCCTTGGAAAGTGTGCGCGCAGTAGTGTTGTGCTTTTGTATGGAATTGCTGTTCATTTTGTGTAGTTTCATGCATGCCGTCTCATTTTCATATTAGGTTCCCGGTAATGAAAATGGGCTGCCTATAAGACACAATTTTTTGTCTGGCTAACGAAAAATACGAACATTTTTGTGCCATTGACAGCAATGGGAGGGCTTCCGAGGCTCACACCCACCCCTCCTCAGTTTTTGGGCTAGAGGGGTGAAAATTGCCACACATGGAGGGCATTTCAACCCCTTTTAGCCTACCAACTTTTGAAACATTTGGATCTTCCCCAGAGTACTATTGTTGTTCATATTATTATTATTATTAACACCCATTGGCACACATCAGCTGTCATGGGGAGGCACTCCTCCCCAGACTCAGCTTAGAGTCCCAGAGAAGCTATCATTATTAATATATATGTTAATATTATTATCTAGACCCATTGGCTCATATCAGCTGTCATGGGGAGGCACTTCTCTCCCAGACTCAGCTTAGGGTCCAAGAGTAGCTATTGTTATTTATATTGATATTATTATTAACATTTATTGGTACACATCAGCTGCAATGGGAAAGCAGCCCTCTGTCAGTACTGTCCTGATTTGTCTCTCAAGAACAGCCTTAATATCACTTTGTAAGTAAATGAAAACTACTTCACTTCAGCAAAACAAAAGAACAGCACACAGTTGTATAATGCAAAAGAAAGCAAAGAAGTCTTAATGCAGACACAATTATTATGTCTCTGATAAAATCCCAAAAGAAAGCAGTAGTCTTACATCAGATGAAGAAACAGCAATAAATCCTTAGGAGCAGTTTCCCAAATGCAGACTCAAGAGCAGGCACAAAGGGGAGTGAAGGCTTAAGCAGCAGAGTTGTTTGTTACCAGCAAAAGCTGCCTCCACCTGCTTCTGATTTATAGCCCTGAGTTCCCCCCACTCAGCAGCTGCTAGGGTGGTTCCCAATTACTTTAGCATTCCTGGCAGCTGTTCTAGCTGAACGGTGTCTCTGCTCTGTTTCCTTTCGCCTTTCCTGAAATGTGGGTACTTGCAAAACCTCCTCCTCTGATTCCAACTCCCCCTCTAATTCCTGAACACTTTCATGCTCCCCTTCCTCTTCTGATAATGAAGAATCCCTAACAAGTACCTGCTTATTGTTACGGGGCCGAAACAAAAGGAAAACGAAAGCAAGCACTATGACTGTGCTGCTTTCATTTTGTCTCACCTCTCATTTCCTATGCAAATGTCATAATTCATTTTGTGTAGACAGTCTAAATGAAACAATAGCACGAAGGAAATGAAGGAAAAAAAATTTGCGCACATCTCTAGTATGTGGCTCCTCCTCTCTCTTCCTTGACTCTTAGAGCTGCTGCCTATGGGTAGTTTGCTGCTGCTGCTGCTGCCGCCGCCTCCATCTCTCATGCAAGGGAGGCACCTCCAGCTCCCCCTTCCTCCTTTGCACCTCTAATTCTAAAGCAAGCCAAGCAGCAGCAGAAGAAAGGCCCCAAGGCAGCAGTTCCAAGACCCAAGGAGGAGGGAGGAGGAGAGGGCCTAAAGCCCACTCATAGTGGCCAATAGGTCAAAATGTTCATAATTTCAGATGTAGAACAAAAATGCCCATTTAGAAAGGTGCCCCTTTTCAGAAGGCACTCGAAAACAAAAACGGGCTTTACAAATGAAACAAACAGAAATGAATAGCGGGTCTATACCAGTGCACAAGCCTAGAAATCTGAACTACCTAAATACAAAAATTACAATTAACAAATTTACTATTAACAAAATAGAAAATGATTACTTCTGTCTATCTTTTCTGTTATTATATTTAACTCTATTCTACTCTCTACTTTGCCTATGAGTTATATGGCATCTATGGCATTTAACTCATACTGATTAAATAAATCAGCAGACATCAAACCACTTTTTTTTTCAAATAGAGGCCTTCAATATTTCAAAAACACTGTCAATGATCAAAATCATTGTAGATAACCTGTCATCATTATTCAACAACATTGGTCTGAAGTGGGGGGGGGGGGGGAGTCATATCCTGGTCTCTCTTTTTTTGGCGATCACAGCTATATTACCCACTTTCCAACTCTCAGGAATCTTCCCAGTTTGTAGAATTGAATTCATTGTCTACTGCAATGGTATTAGGAGGTCTTCTTCAAAGCATTTGTAAAATGTCACAGGTAATCCATATCATCCTAGTTTCTTCCCTGCAGCAGTCTTGTTTGCACATTTCTTTTACTGTCATAGGTGCATTTACAGCTTTTTTTCTGTTCTTCTATGATATTGGGTAAATTCTGCTTAGCTATATAGCCTTATGCCTGATAATTTCTTGTCATTTATAGAGATAAGAAAAAAAAACTGCTGAAATGCCCTCTGTATTTTCTCATTTTCTCATTATCTGTGGTGACAGTGCGATCTTCTTGTATTTTCATTTTCTTCTTTGCTTTTAGTTTATATGCTAGTAGTTTGTTTGAAAATTCAAAATCTTTTATTTTGCATATTTCTTTTTTTCACCACCTCATCAACTACTAACAGTGAAAACAGTTGTGAAATTCAATATCTCTATCAATTATAATTTTGAAGGAACTTTTAAAAAATCATTCTCCTTTTTTATTTCATCCAAAACCAATTGAATCTTCCCCTTTTGGTCACTACTACACTGAATAAAACATCCTTTCATAAATGCATTACCTTCATTTCAAACCACTCAAATTTCAATTCCTTTATCCAAACAGGCTAAAAATTAATTTCTTATTCTTTTCTTACGTTTTCCCCAAACTCTTTCATTTTACAAAATGTACTCTTTTAATCTTCATCTGAAACTTCTCTTTGATCTTCTTAACATCAAAAGCTCAGGATTATGACCTGAAAAAGTCTTTGGTGGTATCTCAATCATTTTTGCTCTGATAGCCAAAGATTTTGAAACCTAGATCACACCAACTACTCCACAATTGAACTATTTCCAGATAATCCAAAAAGCAAAAAAAATAAAAAATACATTGACAGTCGAATATGCTGCCATGAAGTGTGGCAGAGTTTCCTTCTCTTTTAAGCAGAGCCTGGGTGGCTATCTGTCAAAAGTACTTCTATTGGATGCTCCTGCCTAGCTGGGGGGTCAGACTGAATAGCCCTTGTGGTCTCTCCTCTCCTCTCGACCTCTCACTGAACATCGAGAAAACCAAAGTCCTCTTCCAACAGGCACCAGCTACTCCCTCTGCAAAGCCAGGAATACAACTTAATGGTGTAACATTAGAAAATGTTGACCATTTCCGCTACCTTGGCAGCCACCTCTCCACAAAAGTCAACATCGACACTGAAATACAACACCGCCTGAGCTCTGTGAGTGCAGCATATTTCAGAATGAAGCAAAGAGTGTTTGATGACTGGGACATCCATAGAGATACCAAGGTGCTTGCTTATAAAGCCATTGTCCTCCCAACCCTGCTCTACACCTGCGAAACGTGGACGGTCTACAGACGTCACACTCAACTCCTACAGCGTTTCCTCAGAAAAATCCTGCAAATCTCCTGGAAAGACAGGCAGACAAATGTCAGCATGCTTGAGGAAGCAAAAACCACCAGCATCAAAGCGATGCTCCTATGCCATCAACTCCGCTGGACTGGCCACGTTGTCCGAATGCCTAATCACCGTCTCCCAAAGCAGTCACTTTACTCCGAACTCAAGAACGGGAAACATAATGTTGGTGGGCAGGAAAAGAGATTTAAAGATGGGCTTAAAGCCAGTCTTAAAAACTGTGGCATAGACACTGAGAAATGGAAAGCCCTGGCCCTTGAGCGCTCTAATTGGAGGTCAGCTGTGACCAGTAGTGCTGCGGAGTTCGAAGAGGCACGAATGGAGGGCTTAAGGGAGAAATGTGCCAAGAGGAAGGCCCGTCAAGCCAACCCTGACCAGGACCGCCTTCCACCTGGAAACCGATGCCCTCACTGCAGGAGAACATGCAGATCAAGAATAGGTCTCTTCAGCCACCTAAGAACCCATCCTCAAGACTCCACAACTGGAAGACCATCATCCTCGAACTACGAGGGATCGCCTAAGAAGAGAAGAGAGTGTGGTCTCTCCCAACTCTATGATACTATGATCTTTGGTAATTCACCTTGAAAAATCTTTATCTCTTTGTTAGAAGCCCTACCTTTCTCAAGGGACATTATATCATTCCAATCACCCAACAAATAAAAATATTTATAAGGTGGTTCCAATAAATTGTCACAGAGATTTGTCTTCACTCCCTGCCTTCACTTGGAGCACATACCTTGAAACAAACTCTCACCAGTTGAAACAAACTTTTATCTTAATGTTGTATGTGTCAAATGTTTGATATTCTTCTTTCTAATGTGCATTTCTTGTAAGCAAAATACATCTAAATAAAGTATTCTCAAATAATGAAAAAAATCTTTTCTGTGAAGCATTAGCTCTATTAATGTTCTAGGAAATAATTTGTGATCCCTCATTGTCTTTTATTCAGATGAAAACCCAGTAGTCACACCCAGTGTCCCCAAATCCACTTCTCTATTCAGTCATCATTGTTGACTTGTTCCTCATGTAAAAACATCTGCTCCCGTTGGTCTTTTCTTCGTGTCTGTTCTTGAACTGTTGAATCTTCCTTCTTATATTGCTTTTGATCTCCATTAAAATTTCCTGTGATCTCTCATAAAATACCTTTCTTTCTGCAGTGAGTCCACTCAGAATCTTTGACATTTGAAAATAAAACAGTCGTTCCACATTTTCACATCTAAATGGAGGTTGAAGCATATCAAGCAAAGCCCAAAATAAGCCCCTAAACGTGCTGCAGCACAGCCATGATGTAAACCACATCACACTGCAAAATCAGCTTCACAGAATGCGAAGTGCATTGTAGACATCTGTCACACTGATGTGTATTATAAAATTCAGAATAGTGGGGACTAATAAAAAAAACAAGGGCATGGCTGAGAAGCAGAAGGCCAATTGAGCCCCTGGGATAGGTAACTCCACTGAATACCTCCACTGCTAACTGTCACTTTTTGATTCTTTTTTCCACCTGGTATGCCTCCGGAGCACCCATGCTCATCTTGCCTAGAAATGGCAAGGTTACTGCATTTCCCCACAGCTGTCAAGCCACAGATACTATGGGTTTTGGATATGGTTCAAGGCCACTTTCCATGGTTAATGTAATCACCCTCCTGGCCTCAAACCTGTTCCAGAAATGGCAATCTATTCACACAGTGACATTGTTTTCTGCCAAACCAGTTCCAAACCGACCTAAATGGTCAGTGTAGATGAGCCCCTCGAGACTCTGGTCAGATTAGCCATGATGAGGGATATTGGCAACTGCTGTCCAATGTCAACAGGAAGACTATAACTTGGCTATTTTGATTTAGGATTTTGGATGGTTGTAGGTGCTGATTGCATTTATTCATTATATTTCTATCACATCTTCCATCCAAGGGCTTTATAATTTTAACCACTACCACATTTTTGGTGATCCCTTTTTAGAGATTCTTGACTACCAATGGAGTTGAATACATATTTCCTCAGTCCTAGTCTGTACCAGTAGGGTGAATTCTGCATTTACTAAATCTACAAAGCCCATTTATTTTGAAGCAGGGAGATTTTACTCAAAGTGCTTTGGGAATAGAACATTTTTCTCCCATCTGCTGTAGTCATTGTTATCCAGCACACCTTTGGCAGTTGTTTTGATAACCCTTATCATTTTCAGTTATTGGACAGATAATGCCTGTGGCCAGATTTTTTTTCTTTCTCCTTCGTTTAAAAGGCAGAACCCCAGACAGAAGTCTGAAAGAATCTGGTTCTGCTGCATTGCTCAAGCAAGCAAGAGGCAATTCTAAATGTATGCCTGTCTAGGAGCCTCATATATAAAATGATCAGTTATTCCAAAATAAGGTGTAAACTGTAGGGAAGTGTGAATTCTAGAGACACAGAGTGCATATACACTGTAAAATTAATGCAGTTTTATACCACTTTAACTGCCATGGCTTAATACTATGGAATCCAGTGATTTGTGGTTTGCTGAGGATCCAGTTCTCTTTAGCAGAAAAGGCTAAAAGACTTTGTAAAATTACAGCCCCCATGATTCTATGACATTAAGCCATGGCAGTTAAAGCACCCAAACTGCATTAATTCTACAGTGTAGATGCCCCCAGAGTCGATGTCAGTGTTATCTGTGGCTGGAATGAAGGAGATGGTTTGCTCACTGTATTCTATTGTCCTTTTTATAACATCCCTAAGTAACCATTTCTACAAGGCATTTTTGATAGGCTTTTATTATAGACATGTGGTAGCAATGTGCAAATCACATATATGTTATCTAAGGGGAAGATCTATTTAACATGCCACAAGGGTTGTAGTAATAGTAGTACAGGTTGGATATCCCTTAGCTGAAATATTAGGGATGTTAGGGACCAGAAGTGTTTTGGGTTTGGGATGTTTGTTCATTTGGGTTTTGGAATATAAGTATTTGCATATACATACACAATGAGATATCTTGGCGATAGGACCCAAATCTAAACATGAAATTCATGTTTCATATACACCTAATACACATAGCCTGAAGGTAATTTTAGGACAAGGGATGTTGAACCTGTTTTAGTAGTAGTCGTCGCATTTAAAGTATTGCCTCACGGTTCATAAGGACTCCTGAGAGGACGAACAAATTAAAACAACACAGATATAAAAACATTTTTAAACACACTAAAATACTTTTTTAAAAATTCATAAAACAATCCTAGAATTTAGTTTCAAACAGCAATTTAAAAAATTGAATACCATGCAGAACTACACTGCCTGGTGAAAGCTTAAAGGAGATGGAACCAGCTTAACTTCCCTTGGTAGACATTCCACAGTCAAGACACAACCGCAAAGAAAGCCTTATTATGTGTATCTACATGACCTAAAGAAAACAGACACAAACGTATTTTGCAGTTGTGGTATATAGTATTTGGATTCACTACATAAAATGTTTTCCTCTCATGTTTGTGAGAACTGATCAGCTTTCACAGAATATTCAGCTTGCCTTGTTAATGACTATTAAAACCAATTCCTAGAGGTCCCATCTTATCATGAAATGCAAATCCACATGAAAATGAAGAAGTGGGATTATGCAAATAGAATATCACTCAGTTTTCACTGCCTTCACTTTGGTGCCATGGGCTGAGGTAAAAATGGTAGTCTGGAACATTGTTAAATAAGGGGTGAAAAGACTGCATTTTTTTTTCCACAATGGGTGGGAAAGCTTGGTCAGAAATTTGACAAGGAAAGGGAAGGGAAAGGGATAAGACTCTGGTTCTGCTGTTTAACTTACATCAATCTCTTATAAAAAGAGGGGAAAGTTCAAATGCATCTAGCTATCATGAGTCCAGAGCGTGTTGCAAAGCTCCAGCTGCCTGACCAATCCACACTGTGTTTTCCAACTGGGTGGGGTAGATACCCTAGAAATGGAGCACAAATGTAGTCTGGATTAGTTGGGCAGCTGAAGATTTTCAACATTCACAAGCCCAAAGCAACCAGATGCATTTGGACTTTTCCCTCCCCTGATACCTCGTTTTTACAGGGTTTTCTGTAAGTCTAGCAGCAGAACCCTGAGTCTTCCCCATTTCCATTTTCTTTCTCTAATTTCTGATTTTGGTGAAGCAACAGCTTTTGAGAAAAACTCAGTGGAGCTAGATGTGTGACTAGCCTCCTTTCCCTCTTATGTCTTACTGTGTATATGCAAATACAAGTATTCAAAGAAACTAACATTCAAAACACCTTGGTTTCCTTGCATTTCAGACAAGGGAGATTAAACCTGTATTTTATTTTGAGGCGGCAAAGCAGAGGAAGTTGAGTAGACTTTCCTGTCTTTCCTCTTGTTAGAATCCAGCTGCTGGCAATGGGCTTTTGCAAGCCTGTGGCTGTAAAGGCAACAGCTACATGCCAACTACATTTCTGGTCTAAAGACAGAGGTAAACCTAAAGGCACATACATTTGAAAACTAGGGCAGGGGAAACACTTACAGGGAAGAATCTCCGTGTGATGGGTTACTTAACACACACTCCCTCCCCCAATATACTAACTATACCCAGCACTTGTCCCCAGGTTGTATTTAATTTTCCTTTCTTGCTGTGAATTCTGAGAGGAAAACTTAATGGAGGAGATTGACTGGAGAAACATTTACTCAGGGAAATCAATGGATATAGGAACAGTTTTTGAATAATGAGTCAAAAGCTTCATCCCTGTACCCCCTTCTTCAGCAAAGTTAAACTCCTGTTCAAAAAGGAGATATTGAAAATATTACATTTTGAACTGAGCTTGTTAGCATCAGTATTATGTTGGCCTTCTTTCATTTAATAACATTCGTTTGCTTTATTTAAAATTCATTATTTGCTCTGCTTCATATACCTATAGCTCTCTGATATTTTAGGTATATACAGTAGGGTTGATCCAGATTTAATCTTAAAAATGGATTTCCCACCTTCTCCCTCTCTTCATAGCAGACCCTCCAGTACTATTTCAGACTGAAAAATCTCAAGTTTGTTTATGGCATTTTGTAAAAACTCAATTCTAGTATATTACTAACTCATCCGGAGAAAACTGTGCACAAGTTGTGTTTTGTGTTTAATGAGAAAGAGCCTGCAAAGCTGTGGTTCACATTACACTCTGAAGTGGCATCAAGGACAACCTTAGGCAGGGTGACTTGGTAGCCTTAGGCTGTTGGCTTTGTCATGAAAGGGCATCAAATTGTTAGTCACGCCATAAATGTATGTTGTATTATTTTTATGACTTCTTAGACGATATATTAATGCCAAATCATTTGAGCCAGCTTCAAGCATTATGCTCATTGACAGGGAGAGAGGGTAGCATTTGTCGTTCCACTTCAGACACCAAAAAGTCTTTGGCAGCCCTAAATGGTACCATCCAGCCAGGGTTTCTTTGCCACCAATCTTCTGCCTATTTCAACCTTAGTAAACTATTTGAATGTGACACAAATGACCTTCTTTAAAAAAAAAAAAAGTCCACAGTGTTTCCTGAATCAATTTTTATCTCAGCTAATGACAAGTTAGTTTTCCAGTACCTGTTCTCTGTTTCTCAAAGTCTTCTGAGGCCTATGCAGTCCTGAAACAATCCTTTGCAGTGTTATTTCTTTATATTTTCTGTGATGGATTTTGTCTCTCTCTCCTACATGTTCAAAGCTTTTTCTGCCTTGTTTCAGAGAAGAATTGTGCAAGTTGATCTCTTATAGAAAATACAGCCTGTCTGCAAGCTGGTGACTTTAGATGCAGACACTGCCCTCCACTTGTAACCTCTCTTCTTCCTTATTTTGAAAGGAATGAAAAGCTATGCCTGGTTAACATCAGAAGCCCACACTGCCTCTTTTTTAAAATATAAAAATGGATAAAACACCTGTGCTGGGAAAAAAGAGTTCTGTGACACATAAAGGCTCACTGCTGTCTGACAAGTGCTTTTGTGTGTTGTGGTTTGGATGAAATCAGATGTACATCGGGTTTGACTGCAACTTCCATCTGCCTAAAATAGTCTGTTTAATACCTAGGAGTTAGTACAGGGTGCCCAAAAAGACTGACCCTGAAGTAGTTGGTTTATATTTGCTGTTATATTCATTACTTTCTTTATTTGTTATCTACATATTTGTCCCATTCTTCCTCCAATGAGGTCATGGTGGACCTTCTCCTCACTTTTGACCTCATCGTATGGGCCAATTTGCCCACTATATACCAGTTCCTCTCCCCTTTTGCCATGGGGCTCATTACACGACAGCTCTGTGATGAAGAGGAAAGGAAGTGGTGTATGATGATGCCGCAGTAACACAGGAAGCTTCCCATATTGCATTTATAACAATGGGGTGGCAGATGCTTCCCCCCATGGGATGGGGCCAGTGGTAAGTCAGGCGATGCGGGGCATGAGGCAGCAGGTTCTCCACACACCCCAGTGGGACCGTACAGATTTGCCACGCATTGTGGCCAATCAATATGCAAATGTGATATCCTCACAGGAACATGGCGAACTAGGTTAGGTTGAGAGAGATGTTGTATCTGTGACTGGTCCAAGATTATCCAAATTCCAAAGTACACTTCATAGTTCAATGAGGAACTGGAACCCTTCTACACTACAATTATAGTACTATGATTTCATGTAACCTGTCATGGCTGTGTCCTATGAAATGCTAAGGTTTGTAATTTGTTAAGGCACTGGAGCTCTCTGGCTAGGGATTCTAAAGACCTCTCCCTAAACTGCACATTCCAAGGGTCCATAGGAGAGAAGCATGACAGTTAAAGTGGAACATTAGCGCTGTTATGTTTCAGTGTGAAAGCACCTCTGGATTTTCCAAGTTCAAGCCCAGCACTCCCTACAACCACACCACAGTGTCTCTGACCATTGAATAGCCTAGATATCTGGCAACATTCATCCTGTATGATTTATTTTGGATATACGTAGTTATGTGGAGGGAGGCTGTTAGTTTTGTAGGCTTCAACACTGAAGTCCTTAATCCCTAATTATTTTGTTTGCAGACTCAAATTAGTCCTAAAGAAGGATGGCAAGTCTATAGTTCAGCCCAAGATCCAGATGGGCGATGCATTTGCACTGTTGTGGCACCAGAACAAAACCTCTGCTCCAGAGATGCCAAAAGCAGGCAGCTTAGACAACTGCTAGAGAAGGTAAGGGCACAGATTTGCTTCTTCTGTTTTACTTTCTATAAGATACTCATGTATACTTACTCCCCGTTATCTTTCTGTCCCAGTTTTTGTTTTATCGATTTCTCTCACTCATCAAATAATATTTTTGTTTTTCCATTAAAATGTATTATTAAATCACTTTCTCTTTGTAACATTGTGCTTTCATTAATTATAAGTGGTAAATGTTTTGTGGACAAGGTTTGTCTGTAATTTTGCTGAAAGACAGAATTTCTATTTCCATAGGAACAGTGAATAGCTATACTTCCTATCTCCCAAATACATGGGGATGGCCATCTGTCGGAGGTGCCATCAATGCAATTTTCTTGCTTCTTGGTAGGGGGTTGGACTGGATGGTCCATGAGGTCTCTTCCAACTCTATGATTCTATGATTCTATGTTTATGAAAAACATTTATTGTAGGTAGTATGAAACAACCTTTTAAATAGTGAATCTGTTATGTAGGTGTGTGATTTATTTTGTTATTTTATGCACCCATAGAAACAGAGATTATTGTGTGAAAATAAAAATGCCTGCGTTATCTTAAAAAAACCAGTTATTTTATTTAGTGCAACATTATTGTACTGTGAATCATGGAAGAACTAGTATGGTGTAAGAAATGAATCTATCCAGTTATTATAAGCCCATTCTGCCCCAATTACCCACCCATATAGAAGTCTATTTACTGCATCACTGGGTGATTTGTTGGTCTAACCTTTTTTGCTTCTGTCTCTGCCCTAAGTGTGTTTTGGGTCATTTCATCACTGTTGATGCAGTCTGCTTCTAACTCCTGTCTTACTACTCTGCCCAGGAGGTCAGGAACCAAGATTTTCAAGTGAAGGAGGAAGCTGCCCAGTTAAGGTCAAATTTCCTTGAACTCCACAGGTAGCAGGGCAACCAAAGCTGGCTCATTCTAAGCTGATCTTGTCAGAAGAAAATGTTTGAACATGGTAGAGGTGTAACAGGAAAAAAATCATTTATTTTCAGAAACAGCTTTGTGTTGAAACTCTTCAAAACTCCATGCTCTAAGATTGCCTCCCTCTCAGGATGCATACAGATAGAACAAAGACCCAAACAACTGTATAGGGAATATGTGTCCCTCTGCAGTTGGGAAATGTAGATATCTGAGTACCCCTCTCTAATGAAACCATCTAGTTGTCCAGAAAAAAATCACTGATGTCCATCCTCATTGTTTCACTGAGAGAGCCTGGTAAAATGACAGAATGCCCTACAATGAGAATATATAATTATCTCACAATTTTTATTCTCACAATAACTATGTGAGGTTGGTTAGGATGTTAGGTAAGGACCACAGAATGCTCCATTTCCCAAAATGCCAACACTGTCACATAGCCACTCTGAGTCCCTCGACAAGGGAGAGAGGGCAGGATATAAAACAAAGTAAAAAAATAAATAGTTTTTTTCTCCAGAAGGTTGTTTCCTAGAAGATAGCTCTTTTTTCATTGGACCACCACCCAAGAGTCCTTTTGATGTGTGGAACTACAACTCATATTGTTTTCAATGAGAGAAATACAATTTTCGAGCTGTGGATGGTTGAAATCATAGATGTAAAATCTGTGGGTATGGAGGGCCAATTGTATTTAAAAACATAGTTTATTCAGAAAATTATCACAAATTGAATTTCCCTTTTTAAATGTTAAGTTTTCCTTACATGTGGAATTCCAGGATGTTGAGGAACATCTGAACTGTAAGGAACATTTATTGGCCATGCAGATGAGAATCTAATAACTATAGTAAGAATAGTTTTTCCAAAAAAATATAAATAAACATTCAAAAGTTTGTGTTGTCGAAGGCTTTCATGGCCGGGATCACAGGGTTGTTTGTATGTTTTTCGCGCTGTATGGCCATGTTCCAGAGAGAAATGTCAGGAGATAATACTTCTGGGACATGGCCATACAGCCCGAAAAACATGCAACAACCATTCAAAAGTTTTCCAGGGCTGTACATCTCTCCAAGCACCATGACAATAGCTGGGGTGATGGGAGTCGTAGTGTTGTCCAAACAACCCTGGAGGAATCCTACTCTCAGAGAAATCCAGGAGGTACAACTCTGTAGTCAGTTTAGCTGGTGAAATGAAGATCGGTTTTCTCCCAATTTGCTGAAGATCAAGAAGCTTAAGACCACAGAGCCTCACTAAGAGCCTTCAAAAAAGATGAAGTAATGTGTGCCTGGGATTGTGTGGGCTGCATATCAATTCTTTTTTTTCCATTTTTTTGTATCTCCTTAATTTAACAGACATGTTTCCGGCTGCTTGGAGGGCTTCTTTCCCCTGCATCAAATTAGTAAGATATTGTTTCTTTCCTAGGGAGAAGGAAAAAATGGAATAAAAATGCAGGAATATAACAAAGCAATGTTTGTTTAGCAACTGTAGCATCAACAACTCAGCTATAGTTGCCATATAATAGTTCTTGGTTCTTACCCACAGAGCATGTGAAAATTGGAATATTAAAGGGAGTTGTTCGTCTCAAGGCATTCAGCTGCAAATATAGACTTGCCAGCGGGGTGAGGGCTGTTTTGTTTTGCTTTGCTTTTGGATTTGATTAGTTTGCTTTTTACATATTCCACGGAAATACTGTATGATAATAAAGAAGGGGGGAAACGCATATGTGAATCTGGATCCCTAACAGGTACTAGCTCCATTAATCTCAGAGTTTAGAGAAAATATTTTGTTTGGATGACAGCTAACTGCATCTTCCAACCAGCACAGCCAGGAGCGCTGCTGCCCAAGGGATTCAGGGAATTGTTGTCCCAAAAGTTACTTTTCCAAGCTCTGAGTTATTTAGACTTTGGCTTTATTTTAATCTGCTGGCAGCCAAGGCTCCCAGTGCCCACAAATTTGACAACAGTAATAAGGAGGCAACTTTGCAAGGCTAAATAGTGGTCCAAGAGAAAGCCCTCTGTCTCTTTTAAGTGGCCTTCTTTCAAATTTTGTTGCTGCAGGTATTGCTCATTTGCATCCTCTACTTGTTTCTGAGTTGAGAATTTGGCCTGGCATTATTCCTGCATTTGGACTAATACCTCCCAATGAGCCTATAGCATATTTATTTTATTTATGCTAGGATATACTTTTGTTTGTTTCACTTGATTTGATTTCTTTTATATCCCACCTTTTCTTTGCCAAAATCAAGGGAGAATATATAGTTCTCTCATCATTTTTATCCTCACTACATTGCATTGCCCCCTCCCTGATACCTTGGAAAGCTGTAGTTCCCCAATTCTAACCTCACACCCAAACAAAAATTGACCCAAAATGGCCAATAATGCCTCTTGCATAATTTCTAGGGGTCCTTTCTGTATACATCACCTGTTCCATGTTGTTACAAAATAGTTAAAAAGGGTAAGGAGATCCCTAAAAGGCCCTTCCACAGTTATGAGAGAATTGTGTGCAAAATGCCTATCTGTGGATTGCAGGTTGCTGCCATTCACTTCATCTCAGCTGCTTATCCTAGATTTGTGTAAATTAGGTATGTCTCCAACCTGTCAGGAAATGCTGTAAAACATGATGGGCCATTATTCTCTAATGCCACCAAGTTGACGATGCCTCAATCTAATGCTTGGTAATAAGGGTACAAATCAGGGTACTGACTGAATGTACAAATCAGTCAGTTTCACATGTATCCAGTCACAAGTTTTTTCTATCCGATTTGAACTTTATTCTGTGAAATATTTTAAAATAGCAACATTATATTTATTTTTATGAACCACTTTTTCAAAAGTACACATAGAGACAGGCCCCAAGTTAAGAACAAAATATTTTCTTAAGCTGAATTTGTAAGTCAAGTGTACAAGTGTAACTCCAGCCAAAAAAATATATATTTGAGCTTTGGATAGCATAGGAAAGGGTGAACACCCCTGTAGTATTTGTTTTGCCATCTATGCCCCTATTTAGAAGATTTCAGCTTATTTTCTGTCCCTGTGATAATTGAATTTTGAAAAATTTGGCTTGTTGTGGAAACAAGGAGTGGTGAAACTTCAGTTGAAACAACTTTTCCTCATGATAACTCTTTCAGGAGTGAATTTCCCTTCCTAATATTTCTCTCACTTCCTGCTATTTCATCCCCATTCTTAACTAGGAGTCATTTGTAAGTTGGCTGTTTGTATCTTGGGGACTGCCTGTATTTGTATGCAGAGTAGGGTGTCATCTGTATATAGATGGCACCAAACTCCAAAATTCCAGATGACCTCTCCCACCAGTTTCATGTATATGTAAAACAGCATGGAAGACAGCACAGAACCCTAAGGAACCCCACTGGTCAATGGCGGGGGATTCGAACAGGACTCCTCCAGCACCACCTTCTGGGTACAGCCCTCCAGGAAGGGTCAGTAAAACAGTGCCTCCCAGTTCCATCCCAGCAATACGACAAAGAAGGATGCCATGGTCAATGGTATTGAAAGCCGCTCAGAGATTCAGGAGAACCAACAAGAACACACTTCCCCTGTCTAGCTCTCTGGGTAGATCATCTACCAAGGCGATCAAAGCTTTCTCTGTTCCTCAGCCAGGCCTGAAACCAGATTGAAATGAATCTAGATAATCTGTTTCAACCAGAAATTCCTGAGTTGGGAGGCCACTACATGCTCCAAGACCTTCTTGAGAGGTTGGATTCTGGCTGATAGTTGTTCATTATAGAGGGGGGGGGGGGGTTTAATGTAGGTCTCACAGCTGCCTCCTTTAGGCAAGCTGGAACTTCATCTGGGAAGTATCCAGCAATTCAGTTTGTTTGAAAGTAGGGAAACAAACAATATTCTCCAGCATTTTCAAGGTCAGGGTAGTAGTAATTTTAAATGAAATCACCCAGAATAAAGAGATTTGGACTATATTGAACTCACCTTTTTTTGATGCCATCTATCACAGTGTGGAATCCTCCCTTTCACATGTCTGGTGACCGCCCCCCCCCCCCCCAAAAAAAAAGATGAAATTTGTACCATCATCAAAGCAGAGGAATAAAAGCAAGGGCCAAAGAAGCCTGAATCAATGTTAGGAAATCACAATGAGAGAGAAAAGCACGATAAATTAAATTCAGAATCTGACTGGATGATTTTCAGTGCGCAACATAATAGGCATTCGCAGCCGCAAGCCTTTTCTCAACAGCTCGGTTTGTGTGTTGCTGTTCCTAGAAGTTTCACAACTTTCTCTGGCTAAACTATTAGAGCTGCCATTTAGAAATAGAAGCAATCTGTCTTTCGGAATAAAGGAATCCATGAGCCATGGCAGGAGGGAGGGGAGATGCTTCATCCTCAAGATAATACAGAATATGTGCGCAGTTATTTCCTTTCTGCATATGTTTGTTTACAGACAAAATGACTCTTCAGTTTAAACTTCTGCTCTGAAATGCTGCACTAAAGGGTTTGGAGCAGTTTCATAGCATTAATTCTGGCTGTAACTGCAGTTAATCCATATACCACATACTCAAGAACAACCCCTAGAATGCAAAATACACTAGAAATTAACCCCAGAATTCTAGATGCACAAGAAGAGGCTTGCAAGATCGCAATCATTCTGTACTTTATTTTTAAGAGTGGCCAAGTAAATGCCTCTTGAAAACCTTACATTAAATAGACAGCTCTTCTGATGTTATTGAAGTTCAGCTTTCATCAGCATGGTCTAGGGCAGTGGTTCTCAGCCTTCCTAATGCTGCGACCCCTTAATACAGTTCCTCATGTTGTGATGACCCCCAACCATAACATTATTTTCATTGCTACTTCGTTACTGCAATTTTGCTATTGTTATTAATTCTAATGTAAATATCTGATATACAGGATGTATTTTCATTCACTGGACCAAATTTGGCACAAATACCCTATAAGCCCCAATTTGAATACTGGTGGAGTTGGAGGGGGAAAATTGATTTTGTCATTTCGGAGTTATAGTTCACCTACAATCAAAGAGCATTCTGAACTCCACCAGTGATAGAATTGAACTAAACCGGGCACACAGAAGTCCGATGGCCAACAGAAAATACTGGAAGGGTTTGGTGGGCATTGACCTTGAGTTTTGGAGTTGTAGTTCACCCACATCCAGAGAGCACTGTGGACTCAAACAATGATGGATCTGGACCAAACTTGGCATGAATACTCAATATGCCCAAATGTGAACACTGGTGGAGTTTGGGGAAAATAGACCTTGACATTTGGGATTTGTAGTTGCTAGGAGTTATAATTCATCTGCAAACAAAGAGCCCCTTGAACCCCACCAATGATAGAACTGGGCTTTTTGTAGGAGGATTCATCGTCTGTTTCCAAAGACCGGCAAAGAGACCTTCAGCCTTTTCTACCAAAGGGGTTCCTTAGACCATCAGAAATATGTGTTTTCTGATGGTCTTTGGCGACCCCTCTGACACCCCCTTGTAACCCCCCCCCCCGGGGTTTAAGATAAAGGGAGTTATACTCCAATCATGTTTTGCAGTTCCCCACCTTGGGTTGGATGGAGAATCCTGAAAACTGTATTCCATCCTTTTTTATCTTCTAGAAGTTAGCATTCACCGATACATAGCCTTTGAACTTGTATTCCCTCTAGTCACCTTAAAAATATTGCTGCTGGTTAGTTATTTAGTCTGCTAGTTTAAAATCTGATAGACTTGTCATCTTGTAATGTCTCCTGTTCAAACCTTGAACAATTTTATAAATCAGTAAATGTTTATAAACCTAGTTTCAATTCCTCCTTGCCACAGAACTTAAAGAGAATATTTGTGTATGTTAATACACTCATGAATAAATTCACTAGTGGCAAAATCACCTCTCTTTTCTACTAGTATAGGATTTTTTTGGTTTTGTCTTGTCTTTCCTTCCCAAAATATTTAAATTGCCCTCTTATGCTTTTCCTCTGAGTTGGCTTTGCTTGGGACTATGACATTTTCCTATCAACACATCATACTAATTGCATGGCTCTGTATCATTGTCTTTATTAACTGTCTAATTTTAGTATGGGAGAAATCATACCTAAAATTAATTTAGGACAAGGGTGGGCAAAGTATGGTCCTCCAGATGTTGTTGGAGTGGAATGTCTAGCATTCTTTCCCATAGCACAGGGCTTCTGGGAGCTGTAGTTTAACAATATCTGGAGGACTGCACAATTGACACCTCTGACCAAGGAAATAGCAAGAGGGATCAAGCCAAAAAAGAAAGTAGGAACAGCAGTGATGAGAAACAATATGGGTGTCTACCACTTTCCAGGATGAAGAGGAAGCACTGCTGAGCACCTTTTGGATTCGAGGAAGAATTGGGGAGAATTACCCTTTGGATTTGGTCACTTAACCAATTACAGATCCACCTAACTATAGTTTTGCCTAGCCCACATTTGACAAACAAACTAGTCAAATGTGGGCTAGGCAAAACTACAGTTAGGTGGATGTGTAATAGGTTAAGTGAACAACCCAAAGGGTAATTCTCCCCAATTCTTCCTCTTCATCCTGGAAAAAAGTGATGAGTGGAGTGCTGCAGGGTTTCGTCCTGGGCCTGATTCTGTTCAACATCTTTATTAATGACTTAGATGAAGGGTTAGAAGCAGGGCTGGTTCTTAATGGAGACCCATGAAGCCGCCGCTTCGGGCGCAGCCCTTGATGGGCGCTCTCGAAGCGGCAGTGGTGGCAGCGGCAGTGGTGGCGGCGGTGGTGACCACTGGGTCGCTCGCCGGGGAACAAGGAAGTACTTGCTATTCTCGCAAGATTTTGCGAGATCTCGTGAAATATCGTGAGATTTTGGCGAGATCTCATGAGGTTTTGGCAAGATGTCATGAGATCTCGCAGAAATCTCACAAAATCTCACAAGAATAGCAAGTACTTCCTTGTTCCGTGGCAAGCAACCCAATGGTCGTCGCTGCCGCTGCCACCGGTAGGTTTGGGGGGCGTATTTTCGGGGGGGGGCTAGGTTTGCGTACATACTGAAAAACCTAGGGCCGCTCCTGGTTAGAAGGCACGATCATCAAGTTTGTGGATGACACAAAATTGGGGAGGATAGCTAATACTCCAGAAAACAGAAACAAAATTCAAAACAATCTTAACAGATTAGAGAGATGGGCCAAAACTAATAAAATGAAGCTCAACAGGGACAAATGCAAGATACTCCACTTAGGCAGCAAAAATACAGAATGAGGGATGTCTGGCTTGACAGCAGTATGTGTGAAAAAGATCTTGGAGTCCTCATGGACAACAAGTTAAACATGAGCTTACAATGTGATGCGGTGGCAAAAAAAAAAAAAAGCCAGTGGGATTCTGGCCTGCATAAATACCCCTCTATTCTATCTTGGTCAGACCACACCTGGAATACTGTGTCCATTTCTGGGCACCACAATTGAAGGGAGATGTTGACAAGCTGGAAAGTGTCCAGAGGAGGGCGAATAAAATGATTAAGGGTCCAGAGAACAAGCCCTATGAGGAGCATTTTAAGAGCTGGGCATGTTTAGCCTTCAGAAGAGAAGGCTGAGATATACATGATAGCCATGTATAAATATGTGAGGGGAAGTCATAGGGAGGAGAGAGCAAACTTGTTTTCTGCTGCCCTGAAGACTAGGACGCGGAACAATGGCTTCAAACTACATGAAGGGAGATTCCACCTGAACATTAGGAAGAACTTCCTAACTGTGAGAGCTGTTCAGCGGTGGAACTCTCTGCCCCAGCATGTGTTGGGGGCTCCTTCTTTGGAGGCTTTTATGCAGTGGCTGGATAGCCATCTGTCAGGGGGGCTTAATACGATTTTTCTGCTTCTTGGCAGAGGGTTGGACTGGATGGCCCATGAGGTCTCTTCCAACTCTATGGTTCTATGATTCTGTAATTCTATGATTACAGCAGTTTGATTCCATTTTAATGCCACAAATCAGTCCTAATGACTCTTTGAATGGGTAGTTTGTTCTGGGAATTAAAATTCTGTCCTGAACTACTACACCAGAGCTCTCTGGCTGAGAATTCTAAGTCCCTCTCTAAATCAGGAAAAGTTGCCATTCGCAAAGACTGTATTTCTTCCCTGTTTAGACAACATTCAAAATCAACCCATGATAATATTCAAATAAGACACAGTAAAATTATTTTAATTTAATCAGATCAAGTATACAAGGAAATTCTCTGAGTATGTGTGCGTTTCTGCTTCTACAAATCCACATTCTTATAGAGATTAATTGCAATGCTGGCAAAACAGCCCTACTTTTGTCATACTTCCCAGGGTATTTTATCTGCTTGTCTTCCATAGTGACAAGCATAATAAAAAATGTGAATTTGCTATTATTATAAGTACTTTCTCAAAAAATATTAAGAGCTGCATAAGAAGCACATCTGCATTTAGGCACAAGTTTTATTACTCTTTTTAAAACTTGGAATTGGATTATAAAATATTAAATGACCACAAATCCAAAGCATTGTTTCTTTGCAATTCTAAAGACTGCTATCTTATACCACCTCTTAGGTCTACATTGCTTCGTGGATATCAGAATTTAAAAATCTTTATTTTCTAAATCAAACCAGGGATAACCCTTTGTGGCACACACTCATGCATCAAAATATTTGTTTCCCTCCTTTTCTTTTTTAACATGCAACTAGAAGTGACATTGATCTACTTCCTTTTGCCACTTTGGAAGAAAAAGAGTAATAACAACTGCATTGCAGAGCCTGTGGGTTCTGGGATGCTTTTTCAGGGGTTTAAGAGCTTTTTGTGTATTTGAATGCATTTTGGGGGGCTTTATTCAGGCAAAACTCCTTTCTTTTAGAATTTTCTACTCCCAACCCCACACACAGAGAAAAATGACATTGGGGGCAGAGGGTTTGGAAGACTATAAGGGTCAGGTGATGCACTTTAGGGGTTATAGGTATGGGCCAAAGGCTGCATGTTCTGGGACCACATTTTCTCCATTTCTGATCTATCATTCATTTGTGACAGTAACTAACCAGATGCTAAGGTAGTATTCTCTGTCCAAACGCATCTCCCTCTATGAACCATTTCAGAGATTAAGATCTTCGGGTGAGGCCCTGCTCTCAGTCCCACCTCCTTCACAAGTGTGGTTGGTGGGGACGAGAGACAGGGCCTTCTCAGTGGTGGCCTCTCAGCTTTGGAATTCCCTCCCCAGTGAAATTAGACCACCACCCTCTCTCCTGCCTTTCAGAAAGAAAGCAAAGACATGGCTATGGGACCAAAGGTTTGGTTAGTGAGCAGTGCAAGAAATGAATAGGGAATATGTGCAATTAATAATTGGAATGGCTTTGGATAATGATTCTGGATTTTGTGATTCTAATGTTTATACTAATATGTTTTAATTCCATGTTTTAATGTCTAAATGTTGCCTATGTTTTATGGTTTATTTGGTTTTAATAGTTTTAATTTATAGTTACTTGTTATTGTTTTATTTTTTGTTCTGGTTTTCACATGTATGTTCGGCATTGAATTTTGCCGTGCTTATGTTGGAAACTGTTTTGAGTTCCCTCCCGGGGTGAGAAAGGCAGTATATAAATACAGTTAATGAATAAATAAATAGGCAAAATAGATGGGGGAATGGGCAAAAGTACCGATAAACAAATTTTAGTTTTCTGTAATTCATGTTCCCCAAAACTTAGCAAGTTGGTTTTAAAAATCCATAATAAAATGTAACTATCACATATCAAATAAATTCTTACACTTACATCTTCAGAAAATGATTGTGAGGTTATGCATAATTATCTGGGAGTAATCTCTAATGAAGTCAGTGGCCAAATTTCAAGATATAGTCCAGATTGGAGCAGACTCATTAACTCAAATGGATATATGCAAATACTGGGTTCATCTACACTGGGTAAAGTACTTTGACGTAAACTTTCCTTTGGAGAAGTCTCAGTTTCAACATTTATGTGCTGAATCCAGGGCCATTGTCCAGATGTCATGAATACTTTTTAAACGTTAAAAAGGTTCTAATATTCCATTTTCAGTGAGACAGGTTGCATTAGGCACTTTACAGAAAAAGGAAATAGACACACAGATTATATAGTATAGTAAGTATAGTTTGACTTACAAAATTTAAAGAGTTATTATCTTTGATTATGTAAACATGTTGTTTTCAACCACAGTTTAACAGGCTTGCAGTTCTCATCAGGAACTTTTTAATCTAAATTCAGCAGTTCATGACTTCTTTACATCCTTTTGCAGTTTTCCATGCTTTTTTCTCAGAATGGTGTCTTTAGCTTTATATAGGCCTCAACCATACTCCAAATCATACATTTTAATTCAATCCACACATCACACAGATGGCCTGAAAACACACCCACCTCACTTAGCTGTCGCCTCCTCCATATTGCTGGCCCTTCTAGACAGAGGTCTAGGGTTTTCTAGGAGTGGCAGCAGTAAAATGGATACAATCCATCCCCATTCCCTGTGCTAATCAACACAGGTGGTGTATCTAGTCTACCCTGTAGAATAAATAGTTTGACACCACTATAACTGCCATAGCTCTAAACTGTGGAATCCTGGGAGTTGTAGTTGTGGGTTTTTAGCTGCCAAAGCATGCTGATGACTCACTAAACTACAATTCCCATGATTCCATAGCATTTGGGATTTTAAAAAAATTCTGCTTCAGGAGGAGTCCGTCTTTTTTTTAAAAGCAACATACAGAATCACTTTGAGAGATTTTTTTAAATGCCAGCTTATAGCTGGTGCTGACCTCCAGCGCTGTTTTGAATTAAACCAAAGACAATATATCTGATCATCCACCACCCCTCCCCAACCGGACACTGCCATAGCATTTCAAGTATATGTGCAAAAAAGGATCCCTGCCTCTGAAGCACAGTTGCTCTTGAAGCATTTTTCTGAGTTATAACAATGCATATCTTTTGTAAGTTATCATTTGATGGAATAAAGGGTCAGATTCTACGCTGTCACATTCTCATTAATTTTAGAAAGGTTGCGTCTGTACAAGAACAAGAGCAGAATCTCGAATGTGATTTCCATTCTTCTGCTTTTAAGAGCTCAGCATTTTGCTGAATTTTTTAAATGGCTAACAATTCAAGTGCATATCACTCAGCATTTGATTTAACAGCATTTATATATCAGAAAGAAACTCTTGCAAAAAAAATGAATGCATATGGTCTATTTCTTGAATAGGTTCAGAACATGTCCCAGTCCATTGAAGTTTTAAACCTACGGACGCAGAGGGATTTCCAATATGTTTTAAGGATGGAAACACAAATGAAAGGGCTGAAGGCCAAGTTCCGGCAAATTGAAGATGATCGGAAGACCTTAATGACTAAGCATTTCCAAGTAGGTTCTTATTTGTCTTTATCCCTTCTTCTTTTCCTTAATGATCACTTTGAATGATTGCCAGAAGTGATTTGCTTGTGAGAAACAATGTGCAGCTATCCAAAGCTGTTGACTTGAAATGCTCATCAATATGTGCATAATGAACCTTGTTGGGTTTTTTTTGTTTTTTTACTATGATCATATTTCTCACGCCACAGTTTCCTTGGAATGGAAAGTGATCACCAATTACTGGGATGATAGAAAAATGTCTTGCAAAACAGGCTGTTATTTTTGCTCCATCTATGATGGTGTTTCCATTAGGAGATTACTACAAAGCCAAGCTTTGGACTTTGGATAAATGAAGCACCCAGGAGAATTAATAATCAAAAGTACAAGACAGGATGTCCTTTTAAACTCTAATAACATTTTGTATTATCCATGACAAGGTTTACAACATAGGTAGTCAAAGTGTAACCTGCCGAGCTATACGTGATTCAGTTAGTGACCCTATAAGCCTCTCAAATGTGCCCCAAAACTGGCCAACTCTACCATTTTAAAAACAAGTTTGGCATGGTTTTTGGGCCACTTCCTTCCTAAATTTGGGTTAAAAAGCCACAACACATGAAAGCATACAGGAATACCCACACTTCACTACACAGGCACCACAGAACTATCTACAAACTCTCAAATTGTTCTCTTCACTCCCTTTTAAAATAATGACAGAGGGTGACATGATGTCACTTCCACTTTGTTTTGTGAGAGAAAATGTGGAGGGAAATGCAAGTTTTTCAGCTTCGTAGAGGCAGTCCATAGAAGGGGAAATTGTCACCCATAGAGTTTCCAACCCTGGTTTATATAAAAAGAGGTTCAATCTACTTTAATTCGTAGCATTGAGGTAATAGGTTCAATACATCATAGCTTCTCTGTTTCTCAGCTCACAATGTTCTGCTTGAACCGAAGAATAATTCACACTTCCCAATTCTTTCTGTAACATTTAGACTGAGCAATGCCCTGCCTCCTGTCACAACAACTAAAGTATTGTCTGTCTTGGTTGTAACATAAAGACGTTACCTTTCCTGCTTCCTATGCCAAAGTGCAATCAGACACATAGCCTTTCCCACTCAGACTTCTGATATAATGTTTTAATTCTTGCATGAGTTTCTCAGGGCACTTCCAGACAGGCTCAAAACACGGGAACTGTCTCAGGCTTACCTGAGGCATCCAAATGATGCCTTAGGTAAACTTGATTTAAACTGAAGTAAACTGGGATTTCCCAGTTTACTCTGGATTAATTTGACACCTGGGAAAATCCAGACCTTCATGTAAGGTTCAGGTGTGGAGATTGTCTGCCGAGAAGCTTCCATGATGCCAGGGGTCAATCTCCACGGCGAGCCCAGTTTCTCTCAAGATTTAGCCATGTCTGGTAGGGACCTCAAGGAATCAAAGACTCAAAATATGACTTCAGTTAGGACATTAGTAACTTTCTGTTCCACCCATAGTTTATATAAGATTACAGCCTTTTTTTTCTCATGTCAGGAGCGACTTGAGAAACTGCAAGTCACTTCTGGTGTGAGAGAATTGGTCATCTGTAAAGACGTTGTCCAGGGTACACCCAAATGTTTTGATGTTTTACCATCCTTTTGGGATAGAGGGAGCTCATCCGCGCTCTCCCCAGGTTAGATTTGAACCAGCAATCTTCAGGTCAGCAACCCAACCTTCAAGTCATCAGTTCTGCCAGCACAAGGGTTTAACCCACTGCACCACTGGTGACAGCCTAAATGATAACAGGGACTTTGAAATATTTCTACAATTATTTTCATGTGTTGGCATTCTTTCCAGATGTTGGTGTTCTGAACTATCTGATTTTCTTTCTGAAATAACATGAAATGGTTTAAAAGTGAACAAACCTATTCATGCACGATACTATCAGTGCTACTGGTCCTGATGGCTTTGTATTCTCCCCAGAGGCAGCACATTCCCTAGCATCTAACATGAGGACCAGAGCAATTCGCAAATAAAGCAAGCTGTCTGGATAGGATAAACTGTCTTTTAAAGATTGTCCAAGAAAGATTCTATATGGTGGATACTCCTGCATACGATTGGTAATTGGACTAGATTCCGATTTTGCTCTGGTTTTTATAATCTTTGGGCATAATAACAAAACTTGTTTTGTGCCATTTATGCCTTGCCATTACATTTTTCATTGGCTCAGTAGAATGTCAGCATCCAATAGTTCAATATGAGCTGTCAAAGGAAACAATGTGTTCTTAATGCTGTAACCTTTAAAAATTCTTAATATTTTGATTGGTTGGACCTTACGGATTTGATGTGATCATTCGACCAGCAATTGAAATGAATTGCAAGACAATAATATGCCTCAGCAGTTAAAAAGGTAAAAAGTATACTATGCTGCCTTCTTTCATAACAGTGTTTCAAATGTTTTTCATGCATAGAGACAAAAGATCAAAAGGGTATATTAGTCAATTGAATAACATAGGTTTGCCTGCCTAAGAGCCTAGATTTAATTCAGCATCTTTATATCTACGGATTCTGTTAGAAAGTTAGAAATAGATTTCTGATCTATACCATATTTATTTGACTTTTAAAATCAGGGCTGGGAAATTGGTAATCCCCAGTTGTTGCAGAACTTCTACCTACATCATGCTGAGGCTGGCAATAGCTGATGTGAACCAGGGTCCAATAACAACTGTAGAGCCACAGATTCCCCATTTGTCTTGGAAACTATTGGAATTAGAGTCGATGAGAGCCACCATAGTTTGAGTGTTAGACTAGGAGTCTAGGAGGCCAGTGTTCAAATCCCCACTCATCCATTGAAAAACACTGGATTACTTTGGGTAAGTCATACTCTTGGAACCTTAGAGGAAGACCATGGCAAACTCATCTGAATAAGTTTTCCACCACCAACCCTCTGATAGGATCACTAGGCGTTGAAACTTGAAGGTTGTACTTGAAGGTACAAAACCACAAGTTAGGGGCATAAGTTCTAGGAGTATCCCAGTATAGTATTAATGATTTAGCCTTCTTTAACTGATCTGTGCTCAGTTAGGCAACTGAAGTAATTAAACAGGCTTTGTCAATTGGAAATTAAGATGTGATGGGTTTTCCTCCATTTACCCTATGTCATAGCATTTGTGTCAGAATCCCATTTCAAAATAACAATATAAATAATTTCAGGGTCCGGTTATAGCCTCAACCACTTATATGTGGGCACTGAATGTTTTGCTGTGTGTAGAAAAGTCCCTAGACACTCTGAAAGCACCAGATATCATCTGATCTTGGGAGCTATGCAAGATAAGACCTAGCTAATGTTTTAATGGGGAACTGGCAAGGAATACTAAGATTGTCATAGATTTTTTAAAAAAAGATAATGGCAAGCCATCTCTGTGTAATTCTTGACTAAGAAAATCCAATGAAATTTACTGAGTCGCCATAATTCAACAGGCAATTGACGGCACATGCATATGTGTGTATTCCATCCCTACAGGTTTGTTGTAGAAAAATAACTTGGAAAACATTTGTCTAAGGCTGGTTTTTCACAGCCATATAGTGCAAGTTGAACTGCATGATATAGTTAGTGTAGGATGATATAATGCAGTTCAGTGCAGTTCAAACTGCATTACATGGCAGTGTAGATCCAGCCTAAGAAAGTGTAGAAATGCCCAACATTTACTGTATATACTCAAGTATAAGTCTAGTTTTTCTGCCCTTTTTTAGGGCTGAAAAAGCTCCCCTCGGCTTATACTCGAATGAGGATCCTGGCTGGCTTATGTTCAGGTTGGCTTATACTCAAGTATGTAGGTAATCAGACTTAGACAGCTTTATCTTATTAAAGTCTTATTATTACTATCATAAATTATAATTTTATGTAAACATTCAAAAAACATTTAACCTATTGATGCATCAAATAATGTAATTTTATTCGTATCTATATTTATATGTATTTTTGAAATTTGCCAGTAGCTGCTGCATTTCCCACCCTCGTCTTATACTTGAGTCAATAGGTTTTCCCAGTTTTGTGATAAAATTAGGTGCCTCGACTTATATTCAGGTCGGTTTATACTTGAGTATATACGGTATATAAGAAAATAGAATCTGAGAGCTTCGCTTAATAATCTATCATTCTTTCCTGTTCTCTATATGAAGGCCATAAAAGCATATTGAAACCAACACTGACTAAAATCCCACTGACTTATGCAGTCATGGCACTGCATTCATAAATTAAGATCTCTGGAATACAAAGAGGATTTAGTATCCATTTGCAAAGGTCTGTGTGAGCTTATGATACTCTGTCTCATAAAAAAAAACCCTCTCTCAACTCATTCTTTCCAAGCCACTCTTCTTCCAAGACTTCTGGGCATCTGCAATAAATGGAAGTTTTTGCACAATTATAATATTAAATATGAGAACCGCAAAGGGAATTCTCATTACTCTAATGCATTTATGGTAATAACATTTCCACATGTAATTTAACAATACAATTTTCAATCTATTTAAATTAGTTATATGAAATACATGCTTTTCAACACCACCTATGGATTTTTTCCATCTGTAGAGTTAATATTTTCCAAATGATTGTTTTTAAAACTAGTATTTCATTAAGATAAAGCAGTAAATACAATTCATTGAAAGCACCTTTACACTGCCGCCACTTTCGTTGTTATTACAAAATATAGAGGAACAATAACACAAAAAACCTGTCAGAGGATAAATCTCTGCAATGAGCCTAAATCTAATTCCATAATATCTTCTCATTTGTCTCATCATTAAGACAGTCTTTACTAGCTAGGCATTGTTGCTAAAGCTCCAGTCATGTATAATGAGGCATAGGGAAAGTATTTATTATAAATGAACATACTGTAGATACCAAAGCCATCTTATAGCCAATCCATGCAGATGTCATATTTAATCCTGGTAAAGTCACAGGAAGTAACTGAGCTTAAATTCTCTAAATTACCTGCTTCATGGTTTGGAGAAAGATGTTTCTGCCACTTCTTACCTTCTCATGCAACATTTTCTTTTGCTTAGAACCATATCTTACTTTTTTCCCTTCCTACTATCTGTATTGGAGAAGAGGAATGTCAGCCCACAGGCCAAGTGTGGCTCCCCAAGCAAACTCACCTAACCACACAGAGCCTTGAATGAGGTCCCTTCTGGTCTTGTTTAAAGGAGTGGGAGTTTAGGAGCAAATGAGCTGTTGCAGTCATATGGCCACAGCTCAATCACCTTCACTTGCCCCACTTCCTTGAGAAGGAGTGCATACACCTTCCAGGAAAGAGTAGATCAGAGTGAGCTTGGAATTCAGCCATGACCTCAATGAGTGTCCCTTCCCTGGTTAATAAAGGCACAAAAGGAGTTGAGCTTGGGTACTTCCATTGTAAGAGATCCAAAGGGCCACTCCTGAAAGATACATACCCTATGTCTGTTTCAAGATCCATACAAGAATACATAAAGAACTCCCAACATCAAAGGGCCCATCTACATAGGCTCTAAAATGTGGAAGAAACTGGGTTAAAAGAGGGGAGGCTAAATGATGTATGCAAAAATTAACAGCCCAAAAACACACGTTAAAAAGGTTTCAGTTGAAACTGTATAATTGTATATCCCTGCACTCAAGGAAAACATGCGACTTCTTTCCTAAATGCTGCTGTGAACTGGTCCAGCTCATGTGTACCTTTTTAAATCCTGAAACAGCTGAAGGGGGGTGTAAACAAATGGAGCCATGGACATATAGTTGGCAAAATGGAAGCACAATTGGAAAGCAATTACAATCAGAACTCTTTTGTTCTGATGTTTATGAAATTAAACAGAGTTTGAATTTATACAGTGGACACCAGCATGGGAGGCAAGTGACCCCAAAGGGATATGGGGTTCATGAGGGAAAACATAAAAGAAGCAGAGTGTGAGGAGAGATAATGACAAAAACTTGCTTGTGTGCACATTCAGATATCCACATCAGCACTTATGAGGTCCAACGCATCTTGGAGAGTAAATTTTAAAAAATTAAAGTAAATTTCTGCCTGAAGTCCTCTGTCCATCATGCAGATTTCTAAAATCCTCTACAAATGAACATGTCAGGACGGTGGGGGAGCATTTACCAGAACTGACAGCTTGTGTTTGGACTTGCTGTCGGGTACAGTGATTTTTTGCCCCACTTATTTATCCCGGAGTTTGAGGCTTTCTGGAAGTACCCAAAATCTCTTCACTTGCTGCCTGCCATCCTGATCAGGACAAAAAGTAGTTGGTAAAGCTAGCACATGACTTGACTAGAGACTGGTGGAGCAATTCCTATAAATGCCAGACAGTACTTTGGCTTACTATTTGTTTTCCCAAATAGAACAAACTAGAGAGAAAGCCATTTCTCTTAGTATCTGGAAGAACCACTCCTCCAAATCACAGGTAAGTTGTTTTTTCCATGCAGAGAGAGGTGCCATGCTCACTGCTTCTCTTTGCATGGAGGGAGTGGGGTGCACCAGATATGATGATTTCAGTGAGGAGCGGCTTTGAGAGCAACTCCTACCATCCATCTCTCTAGATTTGTGCATTAGATCAGCAAGGAAACTAAGCACATATTGAGGCACTAATTGAATTCCCCACTTCTCGAGTGGCCTTAAACTTCCCATGGCCACCTTAGCTTTTCTAGGACTGACCTATAGAGGCTAACCTCCTATTCTGGGAACAATTATAAAACCTTCAACATTGGTCTCCTGCCTCTGATGGCACAAGGCTAGCTTTGAGAGTGAAAGGCAAAGGCTCAAAGAAATGTACAGTCCTGTTCTTGAGCACTACCCTGCTATTTCCAGCTACCCAGTATCTGACCCCTGAAGCAGCCATCTCACTTTTTCTACCGATAACCCAGGTTTTGTCATCAGTCAAAATGGGATTTGTGGACTTTTGATGCTTTTAAAAATCTACCTCATTTCCCTCTTATACAACTGATTTGCTCATGCCCACCTTTACCTGAAGTATTTGAATACTAAGATCTCTTCTTAATGTAGTAGAGATACAAGGCGCTTCCCACTGAGAAACGTAGTTATCTCAAACCTCTTATTTTTAGGTCCCTTCAAGTCCTACATTTTCTCCTCTGCAGGAACCTCATCACTTACTTCACTTTTTTGCTTTAGGTGAAAGCAATTAAGAGTGAAGTTAGGGATGGGTTGGCTAAGAAAAGCTACTTGTCTTATCCCAGTTTCTTTTTTGCATCCTTTGAAATTCCTGAAGTGTTTCCAGTAAGTGGAAATCCTCAATTTCTCTTTCAGTGACAATTCTGTACAAGTCATTCTCATTCTTCTTTGCTTTCCTGCTGCAGCACAAACATCCTAATGTTAAAAAAAACTCCACCAGGAAGCACAGTATTATCCCTGTATCCCTGGACGAGATGTTCCAAGATAACCCTTCCCCTCTTGCCCTGATGGATACCCAAAACTTTGAATAATACCAAACCTTATATTTTGACTATACTTGGGCCAGAAGTATACTATATAATTGCAGTGAAGGACCTAGAGAGGCTCACAAACACTTCCTGTGAGGGAATATTGTGGTAGGTGGGTAGTAAGTGAAATAATGGATATTAAATCCATACTGGGAAGGAGGCATACTGTATAGCTATGGTTCCTTTTTCTCCGGGTTTTTTCTGCAGAGGGATATTGATTATGTTAAATACACTTTGCTTCCTAGGGCATGTTACAACAAGTAAAAAGGCCCCTCTTTTATTTTTTAGCATCTAATCTATAGATAACTGTGCCTGGCCACGCGTTGCTGTGGCATCGTCCCAAGTGGGTTTTTGTTTATGGAGGCAAGTATTAATGTTCTAATTAGTCGCCTTGATTAGCACTGAATGGCCTTGCAGTTTCAAAGCCTGGTTGTTTCCTCCCTGAGGGAATCCTTTGTTGGGAGATGTTAGCTGGCTCTGGTTGTTTCCTGTCTGGAATATCCTTATTTTCAGAGTGTTGTTCTTTATTTACTGTCCAGATTGTAGAGTTTTTTAATGCTGGCTGTCAGGTTTTGTTCATTTTGATGGTTCCCAGGAACCCAATCTATGCCTTGCTGTCAGTGCGCAGTGGCCGTTGAAGCCCCACCCACCTGGCTAACGTCACCAAGTTTCCCAGGGGGCCTCTGTGCATGCGTGGTTAGTAATTTTTGTTTTTAGGGGTGTTCTGTATTTTGGACCTAATTTTATAGGGTTTTTTGGTGGAAAGACATAGATTGGATGACTATGTCTTTTGTGGCCAAATTTGGTGTGATTTGGTCCAGTGGTTTTGTTGTTTATTCCATGGGAATTACACACATTGTTTTTTATATATATATATATATATATATATATATATATATACACATACATACACACACACACACACACTTATCCAATATAAATGGGCTGGCAGAATGTTGGATAAGTGAATATGTTGGATAATAAGGAGAGATTAAGGAGAAGCCTATTAAACATCAAATTAGGTTATGATTTTACAAATTAAGCACCAAAACATCATGTTATACAACAAATTTGACAGAAAAGGTAGTGGAATATGCAGTATTGCTAGGTAGTAATTACTGTATTTATGAATTTTGCACCAAAATATCACGATGTATTGAAAACATTGACTACAAAAATGCGTTGAATAATCCAGAACGTTGAATAAGCAAATGTTGGATAAGTAAGACTCTACTGTATATATATGTGTGTGTGTTTCATTAGTTATCAGATCATACAGCTGAAATTAATAAAATGGTTGAAATTGGTTGAAAGTAATGACTGGAAATGTGAATTGAATTACAGATCTGTAATTGCTCCATATTCAGTAAGCCTGTATTCTTCCTCCAAGCCCACATTAATAGCAACATCAGACAAAGGCAGTCTGCTCAGCTGCAGTAGCAAAACCCCTGTTGCAATTTCTTGTGGTAGACTTGTTCGCTGATAAGAGGGGACTGGAAACATTGGGATTGTACCCCAATTAGCAGGTAAAGAAACCTCCTTCATCCACTGCCGCTGCTGCCTTAATTAGCAACAGCTAATACACACACACACACACACACACACATATATACATATATATACAGACTTTTAATAAAGAACATTGCTAGCAGGAGGGGAGGCAAATAACCTTTTCAGCTTTCAGTATACATTTCTCATGTTTTAAATCTCTATGGCAATTTACAGAAATGAAATCCACACACATTTTTCCAGTTTTCAGTAGGTCTTTCTGCAAATGAAGCAACCTTTCAGGTCATGTATCTTTTAGTTGCTTCCATAAAAAAAAGTTTCTCCACATCTGAGATTTTCAATTTCTTTAGAAAAAGATCAAAATATATTTTCTCATCCCAGCATACAAGTCACATAAAAAGAGATAATATGTTAAATCCTATAGAATTTGTTTCCAGCAAGCAAATATTTTTCTTAGACTGGTATACCATAAGATCCGCTGAATACTATTGTAGAAACCATTTTTTGAAGTACAGTTGTGTGAAAGCACATTGTCATATGGAATAAGGACCAAATACATTTTTCTCCTGCATACACAAAGATACCCTAAGAAAAGACTTTTCTCAAATCTTAAAGAATAGAGAATCCAGGGGAAAGAATCACAGTAATAATAATAAAAATAATAAAAATAACAATAATAAACTTTATTTTTATATCCTGCCCCATCTCCCCGAAGGGACTTGGGGCGGCTCACAACAGGAACAAGCCTGAAACAACAACACAACATATTTGACAAAAACTTAAAACATTCCAACAATACACAAAATAAAATAATGGACAATACATTAAAATCCAAGCAGATAAAATCAGAGTAATTAAAAGCAAACCAGCGGGGACAGGTTTCATAAAGTGCTGTATCATGGAAATAAGTAACAGTGATAAGTAACAGTTGTCATATCCAGGAATAAAATAAGAAAAAAAAACATTTAAAATTACAAACAAGAATAACAAATTATTTGTCAGATGAGGCAGATATAGAAAAGGGAGAATACTCCTGAAGCATCTTTCAAAACCAGATAATTGACTGGCAAAATGATTGATGAAACTCATTAAATGCAAGGTTATAATCCTGGCAAAAGTAATATAAAGCACTTGGGGAATGATTACCAAATTGCTTTATGGATAAGGGAGGCTACACTAAATTATTATGCAGAGAAAATAGGAAAACGGCTCAGAAAAAAATCTAAATATTTTAGTATGAAACTCAACGCACCCATTTTGACAGAAAGCTTTATTCTTAAAGAAACAGCCTTGTGAGCACATAGCGAATCAAATTACACTCATTATATTTGTCTCATATTGGCAGAATGGTGTGTGTGTGTGTGTGTGTGTGAAAGAGAGAGAGAGAGAGAGAGGGAGGGAGGGAGAGAGAGAGGAAGGGAGGTAGAGGGAGGGAGGGAGGGAGGGAGAGATTAAAATACTGAGAAAAGTAGCCATTTGTTCAGGAAAACTAATTGGATCATCTATGGACCTAAAATATATTATTCCTCACTAAATCTTTGACCACACTGACCAATTGTTGAAGACAAGGGTGTATCCTTAGGGGATCAGATAAAACTGTGTATTTCAATCAATCAGCTCTCTAAACAGAAAGATACGAAACATTAGCATTCCAATAAAGTGCAACTAAGACAATAAAAACATTGGATAAGGTAAATATACAGCTAAAAGTACATTTCTGATTTTTAAAAACTTCAAAACTTAAAAAAAATACATTGCAAATCCCATATTCATAGATATATTCCAGGGCATTGCAAGTACAGTATACACTAAACTTTGGGTAATAGCGAACCCTATTGATTCATTTCGGGTTGTGTCAGTTTCCAGCATAAGCATACTATAGAGTCGTGATGGAAGACCTAGAAAATGGCTAGAGAGGACACCTCTCCAAGCTTCGCTGTGTTTTCCAGTGCAACTCTATGGTCAACTTCCATGGGAAGCATACTATATTATAACCTGGAGGATCTAGAAAATACCTAGAGAGGGCATATTTTGTCAGATGTGGGTAGCTGAAACAATTTTTTCATGTCCGGAGCAACTTGAGAAACTGCAAGTCGCTTCTGGAGTAAGAGAATTGACTGTCTGCAAGGACATTCACCAGGGGACGCTCCGTTGTTTGATGTTTTACCATCCTGTGGGAGGCTTCTCTCATGTCGCCGCAGCTAGAGCTAGAGCTGACAGACAGAAGCTCACCCCACTTCCTGGATTCAAACCGCTGACCTTTCAGTCAGCAATTCAGCCAGCACAAAGGTTTAACACATTGCATTACCAGGAGCTCCAAGTTGAAACCATGGGTTCTGTGGATACAAGAAATGTATTGCACTGGTAAAGATTAGTTCAAAAGAAAATCAGTTATTTTAAAGAAAAAATGCTTCATATGATTTAATGCAAAGCCTCATTGAGTTTTCCGAATCTCTCCTGGGACACCAGTCATAGTTTTTGATACTCAGATCAATGAGAATTTTAGGAGTAGATTTGATAAGATGTCTAAAAGAACTTATGAAAGAATTTAGAGGACATAATACATTTAGACTTCCCTAATGCACATTTCCTCTGCTACCTTCCTTCTCTCTCTTTCTCCCCCAGGAATTGAAAGAAAAGATGGATGAGCTCCTGCCACTGATTCCAGTTCTGGAACAGTACAAAACTGATGCCAAGTTAATCACCCAGTTCAAAGAGGAAATTAGAAATCTATCTTCGGTTCTTACGGGGATCCAAGAGGAAATTGGTGCCTATGATTATGAGGAACTACATCAGCGGGTGCTGAGTTTAGAAACCAGGCTCAGGGACTGCATGAAGAAACTGAGTAAGTTCACAGTTGTGTGCCACACTTCTTTACTTATACACACCTGGGGCAGTTCCAACTGTTTGGAATTCTTACAATCAACCTCAGTTTGCACAGTATTGACTGAGGGAAACAGAATCAGGCATTAATGTTTCACCCCCTGAGTAGACCTTTGTTGTTGTTTGTCTCCAAGTCATTTTCAACTTATAGTGAACTTCAGGTGAATTTCTAGAATTGACTACTTGGCAAAATCAGTTTAACAGCCTCAAAAAGGATCCCCTGCTCACCCCATAGTAAAGGTAAAGGTTTTCCCCTGACATTAAGTCTAGTCGTGTCCGACGCTGGGGGTTGGTGCTTATCTCCATTTCTAAGCCGAAGAGCCGGCGTTGTCCACAGACACCTCCAAGGTCACGTGACTGGCATGACTGCATGGAGTGCCATTATCTTCCTGCTGGAGCAGTACCTATTGATCTACTCACATTTACATGTTTTTAAACAGCTAGGTTGGCAGAAGCTGGGGCTAACAGTGGGAGCTCACCCTGCTCCCCAGATTTGAACTGCCAACCGTTCAGGCAGCAAGTTCAGCAGCTGCACTTATCCCCAGAGTTTTTCATGCTGGCTGGGCTGTTTGGGAGCTGTAGTCAATGAGAGATAATACTGTTGAGTCAGGCTGATCCAGTGGCTCCTGTTTCTCCTGTATAATCTAGAACCTGCAAGCAGCAGATTAATTGCAATAAAAAGACAGATTACATATTTATATTGAAGACACTGAGAAGTGATTCTTCTAAAATGGTACGGGCGTTTTGCATTCCTGTAGCTTTCATCAATGCAGTGTCATATGATTGTGCATTTATAGTGACAGAAAGAGCCCCAAAAAGATTTCACATCCATCCAGTCTTTCTTTCCTTTCCTCTATTTTGCCTACTATCCCTGTGCTGTTCCTGGTATCAAAGGGAGATGCTGAGAATCAATTATTTAGAAGATAACTGAATTTCAGTGTCATCTTTTACCTCTGACTCAGTGTGCAGCCTCGAGGAGAAGCTGGCACACGTGATACTAAAAAAAATATTATCTACTCTTTAAAGTTGTTCAGTTACCACCCACATTTTAATACTGTTACCGTCTTTTAATATCATTGGAATATGAATGCAGGCGAAGCCACACTCCTTTTTGGCCATGTGATAACTCTGTGGATATAATGAACTTCCAAAATGGCCAAAAAGTGAGTGCCAGGACAAATCAAGTCTGAGTTCTGAGGGGTGAAATACTGATAGACACAAGTGGGTGATAAAGGTGGAATCAGCACGGTTACGATTACTAAGAAAATAACATTTTATATGTATATTGAAATGGTGATGGATTTTGATATTATTCTACCTGTGTTTAGAATAAAAACATATTGAAAAAAGTCAGTTCTCCCTAATCAAAGTGAGGCTATCATACTTGGCTGATATCATGAGATGGCATGCCTCATGAGAAAAGTCATAAAGTTTGGTAAAGTGAGAAGCAATAGGAAAAGAAGAAAATTGTGTTACAGGGTGATAGACTAGGTTGCATCTAAAGAATTCACACAGCGTTATACCACTTTAACTGCCATCACTCAACGCTATGGAATCATTGGAGTTGTAATTTTACAAGGTCTTCAGCCTAATGATGTCAAACTGTATTAAATCAACAGTGTAGATGTATCATGTTTCAAGGAAGCCATGTGACTTGATTTGCAGTATCTGATCAGGGTGGTTGATGACAGAGTATCTTGGAGTTCTCTCATTTATAGGGTCACCATACAACTAAGTCACCTTGACAGTAAATAACAAGAAATGAATTGGTCCAGTCTCTTTTTAAAGCTCTTGTGGAAGAGAATTTCACATTTAATGACAAGCTGTGCAATGTGTACAACGTGTCTAAGGAACTGAAAAGGGAAACATCAAGCAGGAACTTCAACATGACCTCCCTGCCTGAGCTTATATTAAACATTATGTGTTAAATCTCAGCTCTCCTATTGTTCCTCTTGAAAAAAAAAAAAGGATGTAGCCACGTGAAAACAGTTGAATCCTGTAGCAACAGAGGAACACAATGTATAGAAGAGCACTGTATAGAGTATTTCTATTCTGCATTCTGCCAGCGTCTGGGGGAAATACTCACAAGATCTGTTCTCTCTTTGTAGGAGAATAAAATACAAATGAATTCATTGCCCGACACTGCCTGCTTTGAGAGTGAGCTGGCATTTAATCTGGTTCTGAAGCTCACCCTCAGTTCAATAGAATGCCTGCTGTCTCCACTGTTGTAGAAAATATATTTGGCAGATTGTTTTTATGGCCTGCACTGATCTTCCTCTAAGCATAGCAGCACATTGAAATCATATCCCTAATAGACACAGGTAGTGGAGACATTTCTCTTACTGACAATCCCTTGCTATCGGGAAGTTGATAAGAGGTGCTTATTAGCAACATTAAGGTGGCATTTTCAGTAAGCACCAGAGTCAGGGAAAGCAATGTACACCTAATGCAATCATAGGTAGTAATCTTTACCATTCATTTCAGAGGTGACAGAAGGGCATAACAGGACAGGATGCCTTCACCTCCTCTATCACTTTCACTCCTGCCAGCATGGCAGCTTTCTACAACCTTTAAATCCTTCTCTTTCTGATTGTTTCCATGAGGAATTGAGACATCATCCTTATTAGTCATACTTAGCCCTTATGGGCATTATCTCAATAGCTCTGAAAGGCAAAATAGCAGTTTGCCAAAGAACTAGGTTCAACTCCAGGACATAAAATATTACTTTTACAGTAACTGCCTTTGCTAGTTGAGATAATTTTGCCAATCTTGGGTGGTCTTCATATTCAAAGGGGCACTGATCAATGTATCCCATTCCATACCATAAGGCCAAGGTGGACTCACCTATCTATGATAACTAATGGGTCCAGCCATATTTTAAATGTCCCATCATGACCAAAAAAGACGCCACATCAGGGTTGAGGTAAGATCCAGCACCCATACACTAGACACAGTAGATGTGAGAGCATCCCTGTGGATGAGTTTGTGTGCAAATATGGTTAATGTGTTGTCTTATGATTCCCAGAATCCCAAAGCATAATAGACGGGGGGATTCTGGGAGCTGTAGTTCAACAAAATAGCACTTCCAAGCCATTGCTTAGGACAAGTGCCTAGAGCAGGTACTGCCAGTGTTATGTTAGCTGCCTACAAAAGCCAGGGGCTGACACTAAGACTGTAAGGGGCCATTTAGTACATTCCTGGCTACAACATTTTGGAAGTCACCTTTGGCCATTCTGATACTAATTCTTAGGGAAGCACTATACTTAGAATAATTCTAAAATTCAATTGTCTTGCCATTTCTACCAGGAAAACCTGACATTTTTTTTAGCTCGATTGCATTTTGAAGTCAGCTCAAATCTCATGTAAGCTGTCAGCTTAACAAAAGATAGTTGGTTCCAATTCAGCCAACATCAGTTGAGAGCTGCTCCTATTCAAAGCAATAGCAATTAACTAAGTTGTTCCACTGGCTTCTCTTCTTTCTTTGTTCTAATATTTGTGATATTTTTTTTAAAGCCTGAACAAATAGAACCAGCTGTTATACAAAGTGAAGAGCTACAGTTTGTCAGAAACAAGTCCATCACTCATGACAAGGGTGACATTGGGAAAACAAGTAAAATGAGGTGGAGGACAAGCCTGGAGAAGTTTTCTTTTACTCTTGTTCCTTTTATCCCCTTAGCAGCTGCTGGATTCTTGGAATTATAGTCCAAAAAGTATTAACTGAAACCCATGCAGAAGACCCTTATCTGCTGTTTGTTTTTCAATTGCCCTTTGGCCTCTATGTTGCCTGCTGCCTTCCTACAGCAACCTCTGAGTTGCATTGACACTAGGCCATCTTTCAGTCTCATCATTTGCAAAGTATGATAGCATCCATCCTTCACCTTTCTTCACTCCATAGAATAGCAAGAGGTATGCCCCCTTCCTAAGAGAGAAGAGCCACTGGCTTGGAAGTAATGACAGTAACATTGCCATTTCTCAGTATCTATCTTTTGAGGCAGTTGCCTCATTCTGTGTAGGAATACTGGGAAATGAAAGATGATTATTGGATTGTCCTAACCAGCCAAGGCCGGTATTCACATACTTTGCAGTGTGACCTCAACATTACCATCACTATCTCAACAAAATGGAAGTGTTGTTTCAGTTATGCCTGAAAGTTGGTCCCCTTGGTGTTCTCAGTAGCTCTCCCCATGAAGGGTTCTCTCAATAGAGAGGGATAAACTTTAATTATAATACATCTTGAGGCTATTCTTCATTTTTCAAAAAGAATGTCCAGTAATGACAACATTATCAAAATAGTAAATCACAATAATTGGAATTATAACTTTGTAGATACTGGGTTAAGTTTCTATTGTAATGTTATTGATTTTCAGAATTGTTTGGGGGGTGGCTCTTAAATCGTGTTGTCTGTTATGAAAACCTAGAGAAGACAGTGCTAACATCAAGATAAAAGAGATTTTAAAACACAACCATTTTATGTTGTTCATTATATTATTACAAAGCCATCTTCTCAATTTCGCTCAGGGCCTGGGGGAACATAAATGTGATTTCTCACTCAGCAAGGTGTTTTAATTCAATGATGGAGGGACAGTGCCTTTCCATCTTCACCTTGTTGAGCTGCAAAAATAAGGAAGTACTTCCTCAATTTTTTAAGGTGGGCTATCCAAATGTTTCATGGTCAGGAGACTTTATTGTTAGTATTTGTATTATTATTTCTTCCTACCTTTCCTCCAAAATTGGGACTTAGGTAGCTTACTTTAAAAAAAAAAGCAACAGTACATTTAGAGTGGGATATAACTTTCCTTTTTCGCACAAATACATGCTGCATTAAGGTGCATTTTAATAAAAGGAGACAGCAATGTGCATCCACCGTTTTATTTATACCCTACCTTTCCCCCCAAACTGGAACTAAAGGCAGCTTACCAAATAGGCAGGCAATTTAAAAAACACATATGGCTAAAACCATACACAAAGCTGAAATTAAAATAGTATGAAATGAACAAAAGAATTAAAACCATTTAGAACAGCATTTTTAAGAGAACAAATAAAAGAAGTACAGCTCCATAAAAATCCATTTTCTATTAACAACAATCAGTTCTCAAAACATGCTGAAATAAACTATTCTGCACCTGCCACAGGAAAAGAAGCAAGTACAGATCCATCCTGGCCTCCCTAGGAAGGATGTTCTGGGGTTGGGAGCAGCCACTGAGAAGGCTGTCTTTTGCATTCCCACCAAATGTCCCCGTGAAGGTTGTGGGATGAAAGGAAATGCCTCCTTTGAAGATCTCATAGCCTGGGCAGGTTCAGATGGGAAGGCACAGTCCTTCGGAATGCATACTGTATAAGCTTTTATAGATCATTGTCAGCACTTTGGATTGTGCCCAGAAACAAATTGGCAACCAGTTTTCAACAAAAGAGATGTGTATTTTTTGTAGCCAGTTAGAAATCTGACTACAACTTGGATCAGCCGGAGTTTCTGAATGTTCTTCAAAAGCAGCCCCTCACAGAGTGCAATACAGTAATCCGGATGGCATGTGTCAACATGGCATATGTCAACATGGTCAGATCCAGCATCTCTAGAAATTGTTACATCCGTGTGCGCCGGTGTGCGCTCTCTCCAGGGGGCCGCCACAGCCACATGTATTTTTCAACAATTTGTTTAGGGGGGGTGCCAAAATTCTGGTTGCCTACTCCCGAAAATTGCCTCGGAACGACTCTGTTGAGTACAAAGATTCTTCCAGGCAAGAAGAAGCCAGGCCTTGAAGCCACAGGGCCATTAAATGCTAATCAAGGTGATTAATTACAACATTCACAACTGCTTCAAAGAAAAGTTCTTTCTCCCACCCTGGACCTTCTACAGATATATAAACCCCACATACCTAGCTTCCAAGTTCCTACAGACCTCACAATCTCTGAAGGCCCCAAAGGTGGGCTTGCGTGGTGCGAAGGTGGGTCTGCGCTGGCCGGAAGGCCCAGCGCGGGCAGTGGGAGGCCCGAAAGAGAAGGAGGTGGAGAGTGGTGCCCTCCTCCCAGGACGATGGTGCCCCCGGGACGATGGCGCCACAGGCAAATGCCTATTTCGCCTTATGGTTGGACCGCCTCTGACTACCACCACTGCTATTTTCCTGCCCAGGCATTTAAAAAAGGCCAGAAGTAGTGCCACAGCACTTAGAGGTATCACATTGACCTTTGCATAACTCAACTCAAGTTTTTTTGGGTCATTTTGGGGCATATTTATTTTCAACGTATACATGAGTAGATATGTAATACTTCCTTGATGTAGTTGTTTCTGTTCTGTTCTGCATATTGTCATTTTGGATTTTTAAAAATTCCAGGAATATATCTTCTTCATTAACTGAAGTATTATGATTGTAACTCCCACATTTCTCAAATTTCTATAAATATTGTTAGCCCACAGATTTCTTCACTTCACCCTTTCAAATGTTCTGAAAAAGTTATTTTTGTAACTTTAAGCACAGACCTACTTTTCAGCCACATTGATCAACAAGAATGCAGTAATGGCCAAAGAAAGCAATTGATGTGGATTAATGGTTGTGTGAGCACTGTAGGAAGCAATCAATCAATCAGGAAGGGTTCCATGATAAGTAGACAAGGGCCTGTATTTTCTTCCAATACTTTTCTACCTTGATCTTACAATTCCTGTCTGATCCATCCATCAATGCAAGAATCTCACTCTGTGTGTTCCCAAGGTCAGTACTTAGTGGGCCAGTTAGTAAGTGTTCTAGGAGTAATTTTCTCTACAACAGTTTTCCAGTGGGGCTTTAAGTTCCTTAAAATAGTATAGTCTGATCCATCATGTTCAACATTCATGGCTGAGACATGCTTCAGGGCCTACCTCTTCATGCTGAGCTGTTTCCTGCATGCAAATGTTGAGGGGTGTAGCTGTCAGAGCTTGACTGCTACAAAGACTCATTAATCATGTTACTTTCTTTTCTGATTCCTGCTCCACCCCTCCCCATAATATAAAATAAAGCACCTGATAAGAAAGAATGGCACCCCCCCCCCCCCATTTTAAAAAAAGATGTGGTTTTCTAACACTTGTTATTGGAGAATAATACTAGTAGTATTTTTCAAGGAGTCGGTTTCCCAATCATGTGGTTCATCAGCTGAAAAATTCAAGAAATGTGTCTATGGATCCAGGCATTCTCTTTTGTGAATTGAAGGGACTGGGATTAAGAAAAGGATCATACTCAGTTAATGTTAGCACTGCTTGCTAACCATTTTTGAAGACTCAAAATTTAATATGCAACTCTGTATTTATTGATATGGCAGAGGATAGATTAGCTCAAGTCCTACTCAGAAGACTATCAGAAACCACCTAATAGGTAAACCTACAAGGGGGGGAGGATAGGTAAGGGGTGATAGATTACACTTTATTATGACAAGTAGTAATGCAGCAATGGTAAAGCTTTGATGGCAGCCTTAGGTCTCATTCACACTGTTATATAAAATCCAGATTATCTGATCAGGACTGGATTATATGGCAGTGCAGATCCAGCCTTAAAAGCAGGGTCAGTACTAGTATGGTTAAAAACTAGTCCATCTGTGGTAAATGCAGACCATATTGGGGTTAGGGACATAGGACCCCAGTGAAATTGGAAAAACTATTAATTAAAAAAAAACCTTCTCTAGGAACTCTTAAGAGAACACCTCTCTAGAAATCTATTCCAAATCCATTTAATTTCACTAAAGAACCTACACATTATTAGATAATGTTCTTTCTGGGAATCTCTGGATCCTCCAGTGAAATCTCTGGTGAGGGTGGATAATATTATTGTGCTGGAGGGTCTGGAAATTTATAGATAGAACATATTAATCAAACCCATGAATAATCAAATCCATAGAAGGCAAACCCACAAATATGGAAGGCTGACTGTAGTCTCCCTTTGGAGAAGCTTGATGTATGTCATGGTTTCTGGTTAGATGTGGGGTTGGGGGATCCACACTGTGTGGAAGAATCCTTATATTTACCTATCAATGGGACAAGTTGTGCATGCATTGCTTCTGGGAGATTTCTTTTGTTCATGGGCACATAACGTGAAAATGATTCCCCATATACCTTAGTCCCAGGCTAATTGACTTCCCTACAACTGTAATTGGGAAAGTAAACCAGTTCAATGCAGACATTTACGACATTATCCCATGCTGTTTCCCACATTTCTAAACAGTTTAAAGACAGAAAGATGACTAGGTATGACAAAGCCCATCCCATGATGCAGAGGGACTTCCTGTCAGCACCCGTCATGCCCCTCAGAAAAGGGTCTCAGAAGCCTCAGGAAATTAGGGAGGGGACAACACAGTTGAAAATCATCTTCTAATCTCAGGAATAGCTATGAAATTGGAGAAAGTGGGGGGGGGGGGGGTATGTGGAATGGGAGCAGTCAAATTTGCCCATGATTAATCACTTCAGCAACGTGAAGTAAGGGGTATTCCTTTGGGTGGTCTGCTACCAAGCATTGACATTTCCCTCCCAAAATCATGCTTCAGGAACTTGGCATAGTAATTTTTTAAGTCAAGCTTCCCCTCAAGTGATGTCTGGTGTAAGAATAGCTGCTTGTGTCAACTCTAGAGCAGCTGGATTGGAGGGGGAGGTCAAGTCCCCCTCCCCAAAGTAGTGTAATATTTAAGATCAGCTGCTTTGGTGTACTGCGGAGTAGAGCGATCTGAGGGCACAGTCAAGGATCCTATAAGCTTGTTTCCCAAGGCTTTTTCTTTTAAAAATTGAGTGGGCGGGGACTACACTCACTCATGGGATAAATCTGAAAACTGATAATTCTGATAAAACTGTTAAGAAAAGACAATATGTGAAGAGGAATGGGAAATGGATGGATGTCCTTCATAATGCTATGGATCATAAAGCCACGGTAATATGACACTCAGTCATATTATGCAACCCCAGTGGGGTAACATCCTTCATCTAATGATCTAATGTGGATTTGGCCCAGTATAATTATCTGTGCAGGAGCCCCAGTGGCAAAGTGTGTTAAAGCACTGAGCTGCTGAACTTGCAGACCGAAAGGTCCCAGGTTCAAACCCCGGGAGCGGATTGAGCGCCCACTGTTAACTCCAGCTTCTGCCAACCTAGCAGTTCGAAAACATGCCAATGTGAATAGATCAATAGGTACCACTCCGACGGGAAGGTAACGGTGCTCCATGCAGTCATGCCGGCCACATGACCTTGGAGGTCTACACACAATGCCGGCTCTTTGGCTTAGAAATGGAGATGAGCACCAACCCCCAGAGTCAGACATGACTGGACTTAACGTCAGGGAAAACCTTTACCTTTACCTAATTATCTGTGCAGTATAGTTGGAATTGGCTCTGGATTGGTGAATATGATTATCGGATTATCTAGCTTTGGATCTATGCATAATAGTCATCTAATGTTTACTTATGTTGTTTTAATGTTGTTTTAAATTTCTGTTTTTTGCTTTTAATTGTTGTTGTTCAGGCATGGAATAATGCCACTCATGTAAGCTGCTCTGAGTCCCCTTCAGGGTGAGAGGGGCGGGATATAAATGTCATAAATAAATAAACTGATCAACTGAAACTGTTCCAGATCCATCCACTCATTGTAATTGCTGTTGTGTGCCTTCAAGTCATTTCTGACTTATGGCAACCCTAAAGTGAATGTACCATGGACTTCATTTGGCAGAATCTATGCAGTGGGAGTTTGTACCTGTTTCCCTCTAAGGCAGAGAAAGTGTGAATTGCCCAAGATCTCACAGTATCCTAGTCCAATATCCAAACCACTACACCCAATTGGCTTACCTATCCATCAATTTATTTATATCCCAGTGTCTCCTAGGGAAATTTCCCAAAAAACATAAAATACAATAAAAACATCTGGTGGTGGTGCAGTGTGTTAAAGCACTGAGCTGCTGAACTTGCAGACCAAAAGGTCCCAGGTTCAAATCCCAGGAGCGGAATGAGCACCCGTTGTTAGCCCCAGCTCCTGCCAACCTAGCAGTTCGAAAACATGCCAATGTGAGTAGATCAATAGGTACCGTTCCGGTGGGAAGGTAACAGCGCTCCATGCAGTCATGCCGGCCACATGACCTTGGAGGTGTCTACGGACAACGCCGGCTCTTCGGCTTAGAAATGGAGATGAGCACCAACCCCCAGTGTCGGTCATGACTGGACTTAACGTCAGGGGAAAACCTTTACCTTTACTATAGTTAAAACACGCACAAAAGATAAACCAGTGCTAAACTGAAAAAGAATTAAAACTTTTTAAAATACTACTTTTAAAAGACTGCAAACAAGAAAACACAAGGCTGTTGGTAATAATAAATTTGCAATGATTTGTTGGAAAAGAAAGATCTTAACCTGCCCCCCCCCCCCCAAAAAAAAGTGCCTTCCTAAGTTCCCTATGGAAGAAATTCCAAAATGTAGGATTGGACACAGAGAAGGCTTTCTCCCATGTCACCACCAGCTATAGCTGTGAATATTTCAAGTTTCAAAGCAGAAGACCAGAATTACTAACTATATCAACATTTCAGATGAGCATGTTCTTAGCCATTTCAGTTGTTCAACTAATATCCAAATAAATGTCCAGCCTGCCCTCTTAATAAATTATTCAGTCTGTGGCTAGAGCAAGGTTTTATGAGAACTGCATGGCTGCCACAAAAACAACTGTAAGTCCTATCCTCTGTCTTCCTACCTACATCACATTGAGTATAGTGGACCCCTCGTATCTGTCAGAGTTTGGTTCCATGACCTCCCATGAATACCAAAATTCATGGATGTTCAAGTTCCATTATATAAAATGACATAGTAAAATGGTGCCCCAGTGATACAATCAAGCTTTGCCTTTTGATGTTTTGAAGATATTCTCAAGCCGTGGAAGGTTGACTCTGTGGATACCGAATCCATGGACGTAGAGTGCCAACTATATTACAACACTCACGACACATTACCAATACTGTGGATTGGCCTTTTCCTCTTCCCTTTCATTGACTGCTACTAGAAAGATGGGAAATAGCCCTGTTACATTACATCACATATTTTATAGTAATGATGTTTCTGGGAAAGGAAGGAGGGGAAATGTACAGCTCTCGTGACACTTAGTTCCAGTCTGTGTCATTCATAGGCTTTAATGTCTATTCAGTTTGTACGTATTTGCATTAAATCCATTTTCCCTGGCAATGGATTGAATGCCTTAAGGCAGCTTATCAGAGCATTTGTCCCATTCTGACTGAATGTAATAGGCTCAGATGATACAGTGCTTTCATTACCAGGAACTTAAGAGTAGGAAATGAAATCACAGCTTGGCCAATGCAGTCAAATCATGCTGTCCTGCTTGTCTCTAAACTGACCTATTTAGTTGCATGTTGAATTTCTAAAGCTAATGTATACTGCTGGGATTTTTCAACATGTATTTGTTTATTTTTATTAGTTATTTACATATGCTGCCTTTGGTCTAATGAGTTGAAAGTGCAATAGATGGCTCCCTTCTTCCTCATTTTATTTTAGGGGTGTCATTCTTATGTTGTTGTTTTTTCTCAAAGGAAGTTATGAGTAATTGGCAATTTCCTTCTCACTGGGAAACAATTTTCAAAAACCATACTGTTTATAATGCTATTTGCAATTTGGGACTTATTCCTTGAAAACTTTTCATGTGGCTGTTTTGCAAAGAAAGAGGCATTTTCTTTGCAAGAAACACAATCACATAGAAATATTCACTCCTGTGCAAAATAAAAGCTGGTTCCTGTGAAGAAAATTCTATTTTCTATGCAAATCCCCCATGAGCACATTTTGCATAGAATAAGTCTCCAAATCCAGCATTTTTTGCAAAGGAAGCAGAACTTTCCATGCAAAAAAAGTACAATTTTACATAAAAATATCACTTTCTGAGCAGAAAATACTTCTTTCATGAATGAAAAATTTCCTACATGTGCATTTTGTGCGGGATAAATCACAAATTCAGAAAATCATACCAGTTAAGGGTTGTTTTTGTCATAGTTTCTCAGAACTTTAAATAGATCCTTTTGGCTGGTGAATATATTAGAATATTCTTTCTATTCTTATTCATTCTACACCTACCTTTTGAAATAAATCAGGTTGAAGAGGAAAATGACTGACAAGATCACTCCATAATTTTCATTGATCATCTTGAACTAACACAACTCATCATAGCAGAAATGGGGAATTATCCTTCTAGATGTTGATAGACTGCTAGTCCCATAATCTCCCATCATCTCTATTATGCTGAATAGAGTTGATGGGAATTAAAATAGAAAATCCCATGCCCTTTAAAGAGTCACAGAGTTCCATACTGCTACTTTATACTGTAGACTCACAGCAGCTTTAAAGAAAGGAAAGGCTGTCTTAGTGATAGTGTTGTTGTTTTGTGTGAAGCTTTATAATGTCTCCTGAGAAAGATAGTGAATAAATGTTGAGTAAGATTATTTTTCAAAGCCTTATGTTTGAGACACTCTGGGAGAAGGCAAAAGGACAGATGATCAAATATAAGCCTCTATTCATGCAGCCCGGTCTAATGGTGTTCTACACTGAGGTCATGGGGTGAAGGTCCTTTCCAAATGACTATTTTGTAATCACACACACTCCTACACAAAAAGAGAGGCTTTCTTAGTGCTCAAAAATGTCAAAAGGTTTTTTTCCCAAAGGAAACACAATTTTCTGCACAAGTGACTTGCTTTCTTCCTGTGTAGAAAAAAAATCACATTATCTGTGCAGGAAAGTTTTGTGTTCAAAAACTCCTGGCCAAGATGTTGCTGCAATGTCATAGGTATAATCCATCTTCTTATCCATCCCCAACAATCACTTTGGCACCCAGACAGCTACACCAGCTAAAACATATCTGAGTTCTGAAGAATGGCATTCCCAGCTCCCTCATGCCAGCAAACTGTGGTGTGATGAACAGTGGCAGGAACCTCTGCCACAACTGCTCATTGAGCCATGGTACACCACAAAATGTCACCGTTCAGTGCCCCACTCATCATTGGTGTAGAAATCTTTCAGTTAGTGCAGCTGTATGGTTTTCCAATGGAGCTTGTTAAAGATTAACATGATTTCTGCAATTAGAAGCATCTGCACAACCTATGTAATTACATAATTTTGAACCCCAGGATGTTTGTTTCAGCAGCTGAACTAAATAAAGCACACAGTGCTTCTGTATAGAAATTCACTCCTAGTTACCCCCTCTTTTTTCATTCACGTGAGTGTATGGGGGGACATTTTGTAGATTATATCATCAAATGGCAGTCAAATTTTTGCTGTTCTACTTCAGCAGCTACAGATCCACCTTTTTTCTCATCCCCATTTTAAATGTATTGTTTCTAAAATGTATACAGTACCTTTAAAATTAAATTCTCATACAATATCTATTTGTAGTACTGTTTCTCAGAGGTCACAGCTTAAACGTGTTTTGACATGTTTTGGGGGCCAAACATGCCTATGAAAGGTCAAAGCCAGTGGATAAGAAAGTTCCAACAGATACATCCATGCAAGATCAGGTCAGCTTGTGTCAGAATTTGCAAAGCAAGGATTTAACAAGCATCTCTAAATAGCTGTGCTCAGAATTCAGTTCTTGATCCCAGTTGAATGTACTTTGGCATCCATCAGATTCATTACTCTGTTTGAGGCACCAATATTTTATGGAACTGAGTGAGATTAATGACCTCTTCACATGGGCTGCTGGAATCGCCATGCCTTGTGGCAAATCCGGTAACCACCATCAGAGGGCATGGGGAACTCTAACCCTAACCCATGCCCTGCATCACCCAGCTTAGCTTCATGTCAATTCCACAGGGGGAAGCACTGACCACACAGCCTCCCCCCATTCCTCTGGTGCAACACGGGAAGCCTTCCATGTTGCCACAGCAGTGGCATATGCTGGTTCTGTGCTAGTTGACCCACCGGAAGTTCCTTTGCATCATGAGATGGGAGCCAGTAGGCTCAGTGGGTCAACCAGGGCTGAACCGGCATATGCCGCCAAAGTAAGCCCCATCTGATGAGGTTGTAACATTCCTCAAATTCATAGTATGGGCTGCTAGCGGCATGAGACAGATCGAGATGTCCTAGGGCATCTCTGCAAGTGAGGACTTTATGAGTCTGCACACATAGAAGAGTGGAATTTTAAAAGAATGAGTCATTGCTTTAAAAGAGAACTCAATACTGCTGAAACATGATATGTTTGGGAATCCAGGATGGATCCACAAACAAAAATGCTCTGCTCAATAAAGGTGACTTACCATCACTTTTGGAAAATCATCCCATATGCTCAGCATGGTCCCCTGATCCTCTCTGTCATATTTTAAGAAGGTTATAAAGGTGATGAGAAAGAGGCAGAGATATTTCCTTTCACCAGTCCTGTCATACATCCTAAGTCTTGACTGAAATAATTTTGTTATCCATACAGAGCCCCTCTCAAGTAGATAGACTCCATAAAAGCTGTATAGCTGAAGTGGTCACAATACATTTTCACAGGCTACTTGCTGTGGAATGAGGTGCTTTTTTGCAGCTTCTGTCATGTTACCCCACTTATTTATTTATTTTTAAAAAGTCATTTTGTGTGTTGCTAAACACTTAAAACCAGACTGCCAAATGTTCTATCACTGTTGTTACATGCCTTCAGGTTAGCTCCAACTTATGACAACCCTATCATAACATTTTCTTGGCAAGACATTTTTCAAAAGAGGTTTGTCGTTGTCCTGCTTTTGGGCTGAGAAAGAATGATTTCCCCAAAGTCATCCCATGGGTTTCCAGCAACTAGCAGATATCTCAACTGTAGTCTCCCAGAGTTCTAAAGGGGAAAGAAATTTAAAATGAGTGTCATCAGTAGGACAATCAACACAATTATCCTTTTCATAGGCAATATGCTAGGCAATTTTGTTCCTCTTCGTTCTGTATTAATAGTCGACACTATAGTCAATTCCACATTAATTAAAGTAAATTTGCATTTAAATTTCAGCTTTTTATATATATTTCAAGTATTAATGGGTTTATTTGAATGAATTTAATACTTAATGGAGAATTGATTTTAATTAAGTTCAACTAATGTTAGCCAATTTTACATATAGCACCTATCTTTTAAAAACCTGAAAAGTGCTTCCCCATCTTGCAACAGTTGAACACTGATGCAGTAGCTTCCCAGTTATGGAGTTATAGAATCCTCTAATAAAACTTCAAACTCTCATTTTAGAAATCTTACATACCCACATATTGTTGTCAATGTGTGCCTTCAAGTCATTTATGATTTATAGTGACCCCAAGGCGATCCTATTACAGAGTTTTCTTGGCAGGATTTCTTCAAAGGAGGTTTGCCTTTGCCTTTCTCTGAGGCTGGGAGAGTGTAACTTGCCCAGTAGATTTCCATGGACAGCATGGTAGCGCTATACCAGAATGTACATCTCCTTTTTCTTTCTTTATTTGAGATAGCTATATTCTAATTTTTTGAGCCATAAAGATGTATATGGTGGGAAGCAGCATGATAAAATCATAATGCATAATTAATCAACATTTTAAAACCACATTAAATGTTATAGTACAGGAGAAAAACTGACAATATTATGCTGCAAAATATCTTCTGACTGGTTTCTCAAATTCTCACTGTTGTTGTTTTTCCTACTGCATGCATGCTACATAACTCATTCAGAGTGAACCATCTACTATAAATAGAGGAATACCTCTCTTTCCCTCACCCCAGACATATTGGGTTTAGAACCTTACAGCGGCTCAAATGACATTTGTGTGTGTTTGTTTGTGTGTGTGTGTGTGTGTGTGTGTGTGTACGTGTACACATACCTTCCAATTACCTGTTGATTTGTAACAATTCCATGAATGTCATGGAATAAGAGAGGGAATAAGATATGGTTTGTTGTTCCCCTCCTCTTAAATAGCAGTCTACAGCTCCTAGTATTCCTTGGTGTTTTCCCGTCAAAGTCCCAACAAGGTCTGACTCTGCTTAGCTTCCAAGGCCGATGAGATTGGGTGCCTTCACAGTTTTTAGGCATCTAGATAACCTACTATTTTGTTTAACTTAGCAAATTAGTCTTTCTTTTGGATGAGACAAAAAGCAAAAGGACAAGACTGCCATTTTCTGAAGGATTTCTTGGCCTATTTTCACATCTAGAAAAACACTGCTGTCAGCATACATTATGGGTTGTCAATTAATTCCCTTTGTTTTTCTAATTTCAGCATGTGGGAAGCTGATGAAAATCACTGGTCCTGTTACTGTCAAGACATCTGGAACCCGGTTTGGTGCTTGGATGACAGATCCATTAGCATCGGAGAAAAACAACCGAGTATGTGATGTTTATCATTTCTTGCTGGGAGCCAAGTAGGAATTCTCCCCGTTGGTTGATGAAGATTGCAATGCTAAACAGAATAAAGAACAGTGTTGTAGAAACTGCTTTAAATTACTGAACAAATGTGAGCATAATTGATATCAGTATGCAGGAAAGACAGATTTTTGGACTAATTCCTCAGAATCTCCCAGATGTAATCACCACTATTAAGAGAATTCTGGGAACTGTCATCTAAAAAGTAATGTATTTGTTTTTGGCAAATGGAGTCAGAGCGTTCATCAGACTTACAGCTTTATTTACATCAACTAGCCACTTTCCATCTCTCTGCTATCTGAGATCCTTTCATATGAAATGAATTGGGTTTTCTGCAAGCCACACCTGTAAAATTCAACTATTGCTGCCCTTGACTACTAGCTTAAAATAATGAGATCTTTTGCCATGCCTGGTTGGGCAGATTAGTTAGGTTCTGTATGCCTAGGATATCATATTTGATTTAAAAATCAAAGAGGAAATCAAAATGATTGGGCAAAATGAACAAAGGAGAGCAGAGCCCAGTTTCATCCCCTTACCCCGGGTGGTCATAGGCTGCCATCCCACAACATTTCCCAGCTGCTCCCCAGCTTCATCCCATACTGTCTTGTCAACTGTATCCTCAGGGCTCCCTCTTACTATGCTGCAGGCACGATGCCGGCACAATGCTGAGATGGAACCCAACAGAGCCCTACCAGAAGTAGCCCTGCATCATATGATGGGCTATGGTGAATTCCGTCCTGATAGCATGCCGGCAGCATACTAGGATGGAAAAAAAATCCCATCTGATGAGGTCGTAAGACTATAGCCCTGAACTGCATACATCACCTTTTTGGCTGTGGAATGAGAAAGCCTTCTATATAGATTGCTATCTTCCTGTCTTCCATATTCAGCAGCAAGCAAAAGCTCTTACCATTTGATTTTCTTCTGCTGGATTCCAGTCATTTTTGGATAATTGAGGTGGCATCCATCTCCTGTTTCCGAGAGGAAGTGGAAATTTGCTTAAAACAGTACATTGATTTGCAAATTACACTTCTTCAGATGTTCACAATCTATTTTTTCCTCTTTGCTTTCAGGTCTGGTACATGGACAGTTACACCAACAACAAAATAGTCCGTGAATACAAATCAATGGCAGACTTTGTCAGTGGTGCAGAATCAAGGACATACAATCTGCCTTTCAAATGGGCAGGAACCAACCATGTTGTCTACAATGGTTCTCTCTACTTCAACAAATATCAGAGCAACATCATCATCAAGTATAGCTTTGATACTGGACGGGTGCTTGCTCAACGTAGCCTGGAATATGCAGGCTTTCACAATGTTTACCCATATACGTGGGGCGGCTTTTCAGATATTGACCTGATGGCGGATGAAATTGGCTTGTGGGCTGTCTACGCAACTAACCAGAATGCTGGAAACATTGTCATCAGTCAACTGAACCAAGACACATTGGAAGTGATGAAAAGCTGGAGTACAGGATATCCAAAGAGAAGTGCTGGGGAGTCCTTTATGATATGCGGCACCTTGTATGTCACCAATTCTCACTTAACTGGAGCCAAGGTCTACTACTCATATTCCACAAAAACTTCCACATATGAATACACAGACATACCCTTTCATAATCAATACTTTCATATATCCATGCTCGACTACAATGCCAGAGATAGAGCTCTCTACGCCTGGAATAATGGACACCAAGTCCTCTTCAACGTCACTCTTTTCCACATAATTAAAACAGAAGATGATACATAAACTATGATCTAATGCTAATTCTGGCCACCCAAAAGCAGTGTCATTTGTGCTGAACTCAAAAGCATCCTGCTGGGTTCCTTTTCAGTTCTTTTTCCAGTATGAATTAAGAAAGAAAGTTTTTTCTACAGTATAATGTATTCCAAATATGGTGGAACCTTTCTTTAAAATGACCTGGTTGGAATTACAGGTATCTTTCTTAACTCTACACAAAGCCTGCCATGACTGGTACAGAAAGCACTACAGTTGATTTCAGTGGCTAAAGACATTGTTTAACAAAAAAATAAAAGTTTAATGATCTGCCTTATATTAGAGTCAGAGACTAATGGTGGCTTAACTGCATGAATGTCTTTTTCTACCATACATCATTTTTTAAGAAAAGAAAAACCTGTCTAATAGTTCAACATCAAAATGTATTTGGACAGTAATTTATCAGAATGCACATCCATACTCTTTTGTTTGTGTTTTTCAAAAACACTGTTCCAAAATCAAATTATTAAACATTTGATTGCTCTCAGCGTTAGGAGAAAAAAAGTAAAATTCCATTGGCTATTGCACAATTTCAGATGCGGTGCTGTACAGTCTGTTTTTAAACCTCTTGCAAGCAATTTCTCAATGATATGTATTTATACCATTGTGTCCACCATTGTGCAATTGTATCTCTTCACTTCTGTGAAAGTCAACTATTTTTTATAAAATACAATTGAAGTTTCAATACAGGTCTGGTGATGGGTTCATTCTGGAATGGTGTGGATAGGAAAATTTCACAGTCATTAAGAATTTCACTTTCAGGATGACAGTCTAATTGATAGCCTTCAACTTCTTCTGATGCCAAGGCTATCTGTAATAATGAATGGTGAGCACTACCTGCTGAGTGTGAACACTGTATTCTTGCCACAACATGACATGAAAGCCGAAAGGAAGGCTATTCTAAAATGCAATGTTAGGTTTCAGGACTTTTCTGTGAGTAATAGAAGTGTTTCTTTGAGCATTCGAAGTGTTCAGATATTATCTAATTTCCATAATCTTTACTACAAATCCCTTCAAAGTATGTTGACTCCTTGTTCGTGTCACATTGGAAAGGTTCCCAGTACTTGGTCCAAACTAAAATTGTTGATATGAAAACCATGTACAGGGAACTCTGTACATGGTTTTAAAATTGGACTCTGTATGGCAAGGGCATTGATATGCAGTTTAGCATATACCAATGGATGGATATGGAGTGAGGAAGGAGTGGCTGACAAATTTTCAGCTATGTGAAACCCAGACTGACCAGCAATTCCAACACTACCCTCTGCTCCAGAGCTGGCCCTAGGTAATTTTCAAGTGTAAGCAAGCAGTATTTTTGGTGCCCAAAATCGAGTCCTCAGCCTCCTCCCTTGCGGCAAGAAAGGAGTCCAGGGCTTTGGTGAGGAGAGAAGCGGCATTTTCCTCGCCAAGGCCCCAGCTTCCTCCCTTGCAGCAAGGAAGGAGTCCAGGACTTTGGCGAGGAGAGAATTGGTGTTTCCCTTGCCAAAGCCCAGGCTTCCTCCCTTGCAGCAAGGAAGGAGGCCGGGGCTTTGGCGAGGGAACACCGTTTTTCTCCTTGTTGAGCCCCTGGCCTTCTCCCTTGCAGCAACAGAGGAGACCGGGGCTTTGGCGAGGGAAGGAACATTTCCCTCGCCAAGCCCCCGGCCTCCTTCATTGCCAAGCCAGTGTACAGGCCCTGCTTGAAGCTCCAGGAAGCCCTGGAAGCGGTGTGGTGAGAGGCAGCAGTGGGTTCAATCCCAACCATTGCCCTTTCCCTCCTCCTTGCAGCAGAGAACCCTCTTTCGCTTCCTCTCTTTTTTTGCAGCTAGAGTCTGGGCGCCTGGATACACCTCAACTGTGCCTCCTAGAGAATTGCGCCTTCTGCAAATGCGTAGTTTGCTTACCACTTGAGCCACCCCTACTCTGCTCTTTCTCTCAGTTCTTCCTATTATGTGATTTTTCTCTTCGATATATTGTTTTATGTTCCAGCCTAAACGAGGGCAAATTATGTCTCATGCACCCTGAAGGTCATTTTTGCAGCTCACACCTCTCCATGCCTCCCTTGTCCACTTCCCTTACTACATCAATTATTATACTTTTCTCTTCTTAGTGGTCTCCAGAAATGGTACTTGCCTCCTCGAATAAGGTACAGAGTCCCCTCCAATCTCTCCCTGTCCAAAAACAGAATGAAAAATCTCTGGGTTTTGAGCAGTCCATGTTGGATTAACAAGGCCAAAAATTGGTCTCCAGAGTGTCAAAACTTACTAATTTTACTTGACGAAGCCTAACAAAATTTAAACTTCACTGTATTAAGGCAGACATTAGGGTATGGTAGCACCAAAATGAAAACCTTATAGACACACATCTCCAGGGTGGGAAAGTAGGTTTGCAACTACCTGAACACTGTGGAAGAACCACAAAAATACAAAATAGAAAGCACAGAGACAGAAAAATGAAGAGAAATATTGGGTTCTTCTGTCATCTCTCTCTCTCTTTATCTCTCTCTCATCTGTCTGTCTACTCATAAACTATCTTCTATACAAATATGGGAACCAGTAGGATATTGTGGTTGAGCATTGTGCCAAGGCTTTGAGAGACCAGGGTCCATCTCCCTGCTCTGCCTTGGGTGCTCTTCAGCAAGACATAGGCCCTTTCTACACTGCCATATAAAATTCAGGTTGTCTTCTTTGAAATGGATTGTATGGCTGTGTAGACTCATATAATCCAGTTCAAAGCAGATAATGTGTATTATCTGCTTTGATTATCTGGATTATATGGCACTATCCTTGGCCCCTTCTACACTGCCAAATAAAACCCAGAATAACCGGAGTATCTGGTAATGTAGGCTCATATAATCCAGTTCAAAGCAGATAATGTGGATTATCTGATTTGATAATCTGGATTATATGGCAGTGTAGAAGAGTCTCTGATATCCCAAGATCTGATCCCAGGTTATCTGCTTTGAACTGGATTATATGCATCTCCACTGTCAGATAATCTGGGATAAATGGATAATCTAGGTTTTGATCCTGGAATATAGGACAGTGTAAAAGGGGCCATCTTCTCTCAATGTTAGAGGAAACCTTATCTGGATAAACCTTTCCAAAATGCTATGATAGGGTCACCTTAAATTGTAATCAGTTTGAAGGTACATAACAGCAACACCAAATATCTATGAGATATTTCATAGAGTGGGGAAGCAGTTAACAAAAGATGAGTAGACCCTACATATCCCAGAAAGATGCTTTGGGTAAACTTAATTTAGGCCCCTTCTACACTGCCATATAATCCAGATTATCAAAGAAGATAATCCACATTATCTGTTTTAGATTATATGGCAGTGTAAATTTGTATTGTATAATAATGTGTATTATCTTCTTTGATAATCTGGATTATATGGCAGTGTAGAAGGGGCCTTGCACTGGAAACAAGAGATACATCTGAAGGAGATCAAAAGATGCTTTGGTTACTAGTAAAAGCAGACAATTTTGAGCACCTTGAAATTTATCTCTTGGAGTATTTTTGGAGGAATTCACTGGATGCTTCTTGGCTTTTGCTTCTTTAATTTATCTTTGGCCTAACATGGAATTAAAGTTTACCTGTAACTTTCCTGAAATTAATCCTTGCACTCACTACATATTTTCGACAGAGGTAGGATTTAGAGCCATCAGCATCAAATCTGAATGATTTCTGTAGTTTTGCAGTGAACAATGACTTGACAAGAGGTTCAACAATTCCTAAGCATTCAAAGCCCAGTACACTCAATCCTCTGTATCCACAGATTCTGCATCTATGGATTCAACCATCTACAGTTTGAAAACATTATTTAATTCCAAAAAGCAAACTTAAGACACACAATTTTACTACATCGTCTATATATATAAAAGGGTAATGGAATCACGGCACCGGACAAAACAACTAAACTAAACACCCCACAACCTCGAAAATTGACAGCACAACCTCTCATCCATGCCTCTACATTCATACAACAAAAAGAAAAGAAAAATAAAGTCCTAGCCACAGCAACGCGTGGCCGGGCACAGCTAGTCTATATATATAAAAGAGTGATGGCATCACGGCAATTCACAAAACAACAAAAGTACAGGCCCCCCAACCTCAAAATTTGACAACACAACCCATCATCCACGCCTCAAGGTTGATACAACAAAAAGAAAAGAAAAATAAAGTCCTAATTAGAGGGAGAGCAATATTTTTTTATCCAATTGCTGCCAGTTTAGAGGGCTAATCTCTGCCCACTTGGTTGCCTAGCAACTAGCCAAGGGACAGCCAGGTTTCAGTTAGGGGACAGGCAGATTTAGGCCTCACTGAGTCTTCTTCCACAGATTATCTAATTTGCACTGGATTATATGGCAGTGTAGACTCAAGGCCCTTCCACACAGCTATAGAACCCATTTATAATCTTATGTTATCTGCTTTGCACTGGATTATCTTGACTCCGCACTGCCATATAATCCACTTCAGTGTGCATTTTATACAGCTGTGAAGAAGGGGCCTCAGATAATCCAGTTCTGAGCAGATAATATAAGATTAGAAATATACAGTAGAGTCTCACTTATCCAACGTAAACAGGCCGGCAGGATAAGTGAATATGTTGGATAATAAGAAGGGATTCAGGAAAAGCCAATTAAACATCAAATTAGGTAATCGTTATACAAATTAAGCACCAAAATATCATATTATACAACAAATTTGACAGAAAAAGTAGTTCCATGCGCAGTAATGCTATGTAGTATTTACAGTAGAGTCTCACTTATCCAACACTCGCTTATCCAACGTTCTGGATTATCCAACGCATTTTTGTAGTCAATGCTTTCAATATATCGTGATATTTTGGTGCTAAATTCATAAATCCAGTAATTTCTACATAGAATTACTGCGTATTGAACTACTTTTTCTTCCAAATTTGTTGTCTAACATGATGTTTTGGTCCTTAATTTGTGAAATCATAACTTAATTTGATGTTTAATAGGCTTATCCTTAATCCCTCCTTATTATCCAACATATTCGCTTATCCAACATTCTGCCGGCCTGTTTATGTTGGATAAGTGAGACTCTACTGTACTGTATTTACAAATTTACCACTAAAATATCACAAGGAATTTAAAACACTGACTACAAAAACACTGATTATGAAAAGGCAGGCTGCGTTGGATAATCCAGAACATTGTATAAGCGAATGTTGGATAAGTGAGATTCTTCTTTAATATGAAATAATTACTGGGATAGAATAATGCAGAACAATATAATCTCTAAAACCAGGACAGTAAATAAACAGGGGAATTCCACACAGGAAACAATCAGGGCCAGCTAACACCTCCCAACAAAGTATTCCCATCATCAAAGTCTGGCAAATCCTCTGTTTTCTCAGGGCCACAGACAGTAGAAGCACATAAAATATCGCAAACAACACCACTCTGAAAACAAGGGAATTCCAGACAGGAAACAATCAGGGCCAGCTAACACCTCCCAACAAAAAATTCACTCAGGGAGGAAACAGCCAGGCTTTAAAGCTGCAAGGCCATTACATCCTAACCATTTTTCCTAATTGCAGCATTCATACTTGCCTCCAACAAACAAAAAAAACCAATCAGAAATATTGTATATTCACAACCTTTAGGAAATAATATCCCCTGATGGCGCAGCGTGTTAAAGCGCTGAGCTGCTGAACTTCTGGACCGAAAGGCCGCAGGTTTGAATTGGGGGAGCGGAGAGAGCCCCCACTGTTAGCTCCAGCTTCTGTCAACCCAGAAGTTCGAAAACATGCAAATGTGAGTGCATCAATAGGTACTGCTCCGGCGGGAAGGTAACGCCGCTCCATGTAGTCATCCCACATGACCTTGGAGGAGTCTACGGACAACGTCGGCTCTTCGGCTTAGAAATGGAGATGAGCACCAACCTCCAGAGTCAGACATGACTGGACTTAATGTCTGGGGAAAACGTTTACCCTTGACCTTAACTACCACCAATTCCTCAATACTTTATTTCCCATACCACCAGACTTCGCCACAGCAACGCGTGGCCGGGCACAGCTAGTATTATATAATAGGTCTTGAGCAGCCATTAAATTTGATATCAGCAGGGCTCCTGGAACCAAATTCCAGCAGATAATAAAGGCCCACTGCATCCCTAACAAGCAATCTTATTTGTGTATTGTATTTATGTACTGGGGATGCTTTCCTTGTTCCAGGCTTTAGTAGAAATTCTATTGCAGATCTTGCTAGAGCACTTCACATTATGATTGTTGTTTCACAGATGTCATCTGTCACAGCTTCCTAGTGAACCATGGGAAAAACAACTTCATTTGCAACAAAAGTTGCTTCATGCTGAAGAGGATAATCAGTTCCTTTCAAAGCTGAGTGCAGAAGGATAACACAATGCCTTAATCCTTGACTGCTCTTCTCTCAAAGAATATTTGTTTCCAGTCCAGTTTGGTGGCCAAATTCCATTCTACTTGGTAGGTTAAATCCGTAAGGATCATAAAGTTCATATCACAAATCACTATTTCAGATTTTTTTTTTTAAAAAAGTTAATAATGACTATAAATTCACAAGGATCAGGGAATAGGCAAACAGTTCATTGGATATTTGGATTCAAATTATATTAATATCATACGGTTCCATAATGATTGTGCCAGGAGGTGTACCTTTCAGGATGTTACACAAAATGGTATGAACAAGCAATCTGGGCTGCACTATTCTTTCACCAATGGCCGCAGTGGATAGAATGTTGCACAATAATGGTCTCCTGCACAAAAAAAGCAATTCACAACTACACACAAGCCCTATAAGTTCCTACTAGTGCTGGTTAACACTGTAATGCAACATACATCCTGTTGTAATGTTATGCTATGCAACTGATGAATAGGATTTAGTACTGGTTGTCCTCAAGATGACAGGGCTCCTTAATGTCAAAGAATTTTATGAAGCCGGTAGTGAATCTGAGAGAGTAACAGACTCAGGGTTAAACTATTTTCAGGGAAGCAGACTTCTACATGCACAACATTGCAGGATTGATGCATCATTTAACACTGATAAGGATATACAACGAATGCGGAGGAACCCCTTTGAGCATGAAGGCCAAATTCAATTTCAGATAAATTACTTTGTGCCACATTCCAATTGTGGTTATTTTAAAAGGCAAACGAATAGGGCCAAAAACACTGCCGCATTTTGATGTAAAGTTATCACAGCCAATAAGGTATATGGAGCCATCAGCTTTGTAGAAGAAAGAAGACCATGCAAAAGCTTGGGATCCACCAGTAGATGGATTATGATGTAATTCTGTTTCTTGAAGCTTTTGCTTCTTGTATTCAGGGCCGGTTTAAACTATGAGGCCCGTTACGCTGCCGCCTCGGGCGCACACCGTTAGGGGCGCCCCGTAGCGCCGCTGCCGCCCCGCCGCCGCCGCCGCTGCCGCCCCGCCGCCCCGCCGCCGCGCCGCCGCTGCCGCCGCGCCGCCGCTGCCGCTGCCACCCGCAAAGTGCGAAAGTTGCTGGGCGCACGTGCAGATCGGCCGAGTCAAGGCCATGAGCCGCGGAGGCAGCACTCGTGTTTCTCTCGCTCCCTCCTGCGCCTGAAGTGAGGGGGTGCCTGGGCCGGCTCGGAGGCTGCTGAGGGAAAAGGAGGCCACAGGAAAGACATGCGGCGGTGTGGAGGCCTGGAGGGGAGCCTGAGGCGGAGGAAGGCCCCGACCGACTGCAGCCACTGGGCCATGAGCCGCACGTGGGGCCGCCTCTGAAGCCGCTGCTCCAAACAAAGAGCATGCTCTGGACCCAGCCCGGCTTTCTCCAGGTAAGGCCTCCCCGCGGCCCCCGTCCCTTCGGGCCCGGGCTCTGCGGCATTCGCCCTCCTCGGCCTGCTTCCTGAGGAGTCATGAACTTGCTCGAGCCCCGTCACACAGAGGCCCATTCCCTTCTCTTCGCGCGCGCACCTTTCCCCTCAGCCCCATTGGCACAGGACGGGAAGGATGCGGCAGCGCGAGGTGGAAGGGGGGGGGTTGGATGGATAGATGGATGGAGAGAGGAGGGAGAGAAGGATGCCTCTCTGCCTTTGCTCCACAGCATTTCCATCTGCCTCTTCTGCAGGGAAAACCTATTGACGGAAGGAAGGAAGGAAGGGGGGGGGGGGGAAGCGATATGCGTGTTTTCGCCTCCGTTTTGACGCCTCCAAAGAGCACCAACCAAAACAAGACAGAAAGGAAATGCAGCCCTGTGCAATGGCTTGCTTGCCCTTCATACCAATTTGCCAGCATTGCTGCAATCCCGTGCTGGATGTTTGTTGCCTAAATGGTACTGTATGGGCTCTTCCACACAGCCATATAACCCATAATATCAAGGCAGGAAATCCCACAATATCTGTTTTGAACTGGAATATATGGCAGTGTGGACTCAGATAACCCAGTTCAAAGCAGATATTATGGGATTTTCTGCCTTGATATTCTGGGATTTAGGGCTGTGTGGAAGGGCCCTGGGATAAACCTGGGATAAACAGATAACCTGGGATCAGATCCTGAGGTACAGTGTGGAAGGGCCCTCTCTTTGGATCATGTTACAGTAGAGTCTCACTTATCCAACGTAAACGGGCCGGCAGAACGTTGGATAAGCGAATATGTTGGATAATAAGGAGAGATTAAGGAAAAGCCTATTAAACATTAAATTAGGTTATGATTTTACAAATTAAGCACCAAAACATCATGTTATACAACAAATTTGACAGAAAAAGTAGTTAAATACACAGTAATGCTATGTAGTAATTACTGTATTTACGAATTTAGCACCAAAATATCACAATGTATTGAAAACATTGACTACAAAAATGCGTTAGATAATCCACAACGTTGGATAAGCGAATGTTGGATAAGTGAGACTACTGTAGTAAAAAAAAAAACCCTACTTCTCGTTTTTAATGAGATGTGTGAGATTGATGGAATGAACAAAGTTTTTGAATATTTGGTGGTATATTAGATAAAGACACACGTATTTCTTCATCAGGCATTTTCAAGCTTCTGCATTTTAGTGATATTGCTTATTTTACTTGTACATAGACTCAAAGGTTTCTTGTTATATTTTCATGACACACCTACACACTGCAGCCAACTCACCGATGTGTCACAATACACAGCTTGGAAAGCTCTGCACAAGCTGGCCCTCTTGAAAATAGGTTAACTGATAAAAATTTACTATTTTGACTTTTTAAAAATCTTCAAAACAAATTCCCTTTTTGGCTGGTTCTCTCTTTTGTGTAATTCTCTTACGTATGGTATTTTACTAAGTATCTTACCATATTAGGGATGTTAACCATTAACTGCTTTTTAACAACTATATTTAACATCTCTATATTTAGAGAACAAAAAGTGCCAGATACCCATAATTGTCACTGGAAATTTAATCTATAGCCAATAGTCTGGACTGTAGGAAGAGAAACAATACCAAATACCAATATCTATGTAATGATTTGCAAACCACAAACAGTTTAAAAATCTAGAAGACTAAAAACCGATAAAAACATCTTCTCTGTTGCTAAAAAATATCCTGGCACCAGGCAAGTCAACTGTGAAAGATGTTCTACAAATGGGGTACCATAACTGGAAAGCACCTCTTTTCTAAGATTCACCTCACCTTATTCCAAAGGAGCACCCAGGTAGGTCCTCAGAAGGGCTACTTGTTCAAGTAAACTGATCTCTCAAGCCATTTATGGATCTATTCCCATTTTTGCTTCCTTTTCCTTTAAATGGCTCTAGGAGTCTCACAGATTAAAAATCAATAAATACAGTATAAAATGTAACCCATCATAACAATTTGCAAAGATAATCAAGTGGACTGAGACCACTATTTAATAATTGTCCGGTTACATCCCATACAATATCTGGAGGCAGAGGTGCACCAGTATGAGGTTGTACTAGAGGTGGCTATGTTTTACACACTATATCGTACTTTGGTATTAGATCACATCATTATGCAAATGTCTTGCATTCTACAAGATTCTAGGACATGTCCTTCGGGAAGGCATTAGTGCTCTCTGACAGTCAGAAAAGGAAGTGGAAAAAGGAGACCAGAAGAAGGAAGTAGGAGGAGGGGAAAGAAGAAGAGAGGAGGAGGAAGAGGAGGAGGAGAAAGAATAAGAAAGAGGAGGAGAAAGAAAAGTTAATTATGTTGTTATTAAGCTATTTATCCCTCTCCCAAATTAATCTGGACCTGTGGAAGACTGTACTTGAATTTATATGATTTTTAAAAATGTCGTCTTTTATGCTTCACTGAAGCTTCATGGAGAAGTCAGAAGCTCCGGAAGGACCCAGCAGCAACTGTATCCTATGCTTTATCAGGTCAAATCCTTAAATAAATGTATTAAATAATATTTTGTGTATGCTGTATTAATTGGAATTGTATAAAGTCAAATTAAATGTATTTTGAAGGCACCCTTTTACCCAGCCCCTCTGTTAACATAAACCCCCTGAGAACGAAGATCGCTGCATCATTAATAAATATTCCTCCAGCGATCTCCCAAGCTTAAAGATGGAATGGGGTTGTTGTATTTCTTTCGGGCTGTGTGGCCATGTTCCAGAAGTATTCCCTCCTGACGTTTCGCCCACATCTATGACAGGCATCCTCAGAGGTTGTGAGGTATGGACAACATCTGAGGATGCCTGCCATAGATGTGCGTGAAAAGTCAGGAGAGAATACTTCTGGAACATGGCCACACAGCCCGAAAGACATACAACAACCCTAAAGGGTAAACGTTTTCCCCTAACATTAAGTCCAGTCATGTCTGATTCTGGGGTTTGGTGCTCATCTCCATTTCTAAGCCAAAGAGCCGGCGTTGTCCGTAGACTCCTCCAAGGTCATGTGGGATGACTGCATGGAGCGGCATTACCTTCCCGCTGGAGCAGTACCTATTGATGCACTCAAATTTGCATGTTTTTGAACTTCTGGGTTGGCAGAAGCTGGGGCTAACAGTGGGGGCTCACTCTGGTCTCCCAATTCAAACCTGCTGCGGCCTTTCGGTCCAGAATTTCAGCAGCTCAGCGCTTTCATATGCTGTGCCATCAGGGGATATTATTTCTTAAAGGTTGTGAATATACAATATTTCTGATTGTTTGTTTTTTTTGTCTGTTAGAGGCAAGTATGAATGCTGCAATTAGGAAAAATGATAAGGATGTAATGGCCTTGCAGATTTACAGCCTGGCTGTTTCCTCTCTGAGTGAATTTTTTGTTGGGAGGTGTTAGCTGGCCCTGATTGTTTCCTGTCTGGAATTCCCCTGTTTTCAGAGTGGTGTTCTTTGTGATATGGTATGTGCTTCTACCGTTTGTGGCCGTGAGAAAACAGAGGATTTACCAGACTTTGATGATGGGAATACTTTGTTGGGAGGTGTTAGCTGGCCCCCATTGTTTCCTGTCTGGAATTCCCCTGTTTTCAGAGTGGTGTTCTTTGCGATATGGTATATGCTTCTACCGTCTGTGGCCATGAGAAAACAGAGGATTTACCAGACTTTGATGATGGGAATACTTTGTTGGGAGGTGTTAGCTGGCCCTGATTGTTTCCTGTCTGGAATTCCCCTGTTTTCAGAGTGGTGTTCTTTGTGATATGGTATGTGCCTCTACCATCTGTGGCCGTGAGAAAACAAAGGATTTACCAGACTTTGATGATGGGAATACTTTGTTGGGAGGTGTTAGCTGGCCCTGATTGATTCATGACTGGATTTTCCCTGCTTTGTTACACCCATTACAATGGTCCACGCTGGTGTGGCACTTCTGAAGGACAAGAGTTCACTTCCTGAGAAAGGAAGTGTCTATTCTCCTGGGGCTGCATTCTCCCAAACAAAACTGATCTGAAGCTAGTCCGAAGTCTGAAAAATCTTCTGAAGAGATATCATGACCAGGAAACCTTTGTGTAGTGCTTGTAGACTAGAAATAACAAAAAAAAAATTGTTGCAAAGTTTATTAAAATATTTATTTATTAAAATGCAAGATTGGTGTTAATTCTATGTAATGTTACTATATGAACATAATATTGTTAATAAACTTCTGGTTGTAAGGTAAACTCTTTTATCCATTCTATTCACCTCTACCTTCTACCTTTTATTTCTCGGTGATTGGGGTTTTTTTTGGGGGGGGGGGCACCAAAATCCTGTTTCGCTTACACTTGAAAATTTCCTTGGGCCGGCCCTGCTTGTATTTATATATTTGTTTAAATATTCAAGATGGCTAACAACAACACTGCATTCAATTTATACTAACAATTGTTTAAAATGGGGCAAAACAAGTAAAGGAACACATGATTGCAGACGGCAAGCATGAGTCAGACTTCATTTTCCAGGAGATTATTGATATGTTCATATTGTTCGGCTCATTAAGGTGAAAGTGACCTGGAAAAATAACAAAGAGATGTAGTAACATAAGAAATTCTAGACTCTACATGTCTTACTTAAGTGCTGCCTACTCTTACCTGTAATGTTATCTGAAATGAGCTAAAACTATATAGAAGAATATAGATAGAAGATCTAGGCTGAAACTAAACTGTATATAGCAGTGTTGATTTAAACAATACTTTAAAAACATAATAACTTTTTCCATGTAAGGGACCAAGTCCAAATTAAACCTTGGCATGGACATAACGATCTTTTACTTCCTCTTGTACTGTTTATTGCTCCAAAAGTGACCTGCTCAAGCAAAGTGATGCTTTGGGGCAACATAGCTGCTAGTTAAATATTGAAAGTATTTTTAATTTGTCCCTGAGTAACATAAAGAAGAAGACAGAGTCTAAGGACCTCATCACATGGATGAGGTCCAGCTTTGCAATTCACCAGCCAACATGGCAATCGCAGCACCTCGACTGGCAGCTGATACTTTCCCATCATATGTGGGGAAGCGTTGCCATGCAGCTTAATCTTGCAGTAACCCCGTTGTTCCTAATGGAACACAGGGAGGCTACTGTGTTGGTGGCACAGCATCCTACCATGCTGCCACCCTGGTCTATCCATGGAGTCCTGCCAGAAATTACCCTACATCATCTGATAGATGGCGTGGGGCTCCATGAGTGAACTGGGGCAGAAGCATCCTAGGACACTAATGGTATTTTTTTCACATGTGATGAGGTCAAAAGAAAGCTATTATTATTATTATTATTATTATTATTATTATTATTATTATTATCAACAACAACACCACTTTATTTAGATTCTGCCCTATCTCCTCAAGGGGACTCAGGGCGGATCACAGTACACATACACAGCAAACATTCAATGCCATTTGGAGACAGGACAGAACAGAATAAGACAAACAGAAAGAGATATGTTGTCTTGAAGTCCAGTTTTTTGGTGCCTTGGAGGTTGATGTTGTGCTCAGATTCAGTCACAGGGGGTGCTGTTCCTTCATTCTCTATGACGAAGAGCCATCGCAACTTCCTCCTTCCACCTCCCTTTCGATCACCGCATTTATGGTGTTGTAAAATACCTCCCCCGCAATTTGCGGTAACTAATTTCTCTACTTACAGCTTATAAACTGTTTTCAAACTGCTTAAGTAAACAGTGAGCTGGACTTGAGGTTGAGCACTCACCCCCCGACTGGGCTTCGAACTGCCCACCTTTCGGTTGGTAGATCTTACTACTGCTGGCAATTTATCAGCTGTGATACAGCCCAGCTGTAAGAAGTGACTCAGCAGTACAATCAGGAGGGAGAATGAAGAGTTGGAAGAATACTTAGGTAAAGAATTTCATATTCTAAAAACTCCTGCCTGATTGATTCTTCATTCATTGACAACTGTACTTGAAGTATCAACTACTGAAAAGAAATGAAAAAGTTGCACCTTAATAAGCCATGCCCTTGATATGGCATTTGCATTTTGATGACATGTAGAACCTCTACACTCAGCACATTAATACTACAAAAGACAGATCTGTGTTATTACTCTTCTCTCAGTTTTATAACAATTTTAATGTAAGCAAGCATAAACTAGAAGCCTAGCTGAGTAGTGGTTCAGGAAGAGAGCTTGAAAGCCAAACAATCACTTTAGCCTAAATCCAATTATTAGTCCCAGCATGAACCAATGATGAAATAGGAATTACCTGGGGGAAGTCTCTGGTTGGATTCAAGCATCCAGGTTTAAATATCTTTTTCAGGGGAAAGAATAAGTACGTTTCCTTCAATATATGAGAGGTTTCCACACAAATTTATTGATGTTTTCTGCCATCAAGCTAACTTTGTCTTATGGAGAACCTATGAATGAAAGATTCGTAAGATTCTCAGTCAACCCAGCTCAGGTCTTGCAAATTTAAGGCTATGGCTTCCTTGATTAAATCAATCCACCTTAAGTGTGGTCTCCCTCTTTTCTTAGTACTTTTCATTTTTCCAAGCCTTATCATTTTTTCCAAAGAGTCCTATTATCTCATAGTAAGTTATAAGTATATCATCTCCAGTTTACTTCTAATGAGAGTTCAGGGTTTACATGCTATAAGAGATATTCATTAGTTTTTGGGGGTTTTTAGCAGTTCTTGGTATTTGTACATCTCTTCTCCAGCACTGCATTTCAAATGAAATGCACTGTTTCTCTTCGTTTACTGAGTTATCATCAGTGTTGCGGTGGTGCAAAAATGCACCAGTGACATTTTTTCTTCACTGATTCTACATGCTCTGGACACCAATGTTTGCTGTGAGCACTTTCAATATTTCACCTTACCACAGCAATTTGGATGTAAATTCTTGTGCATTGACCTTCTTCATCTCTGCCTCATTTAAATATTTCTTTTCTAGAAAAATTGCACAAATCTGAAAGTTCACTTGATCCCACAAGACTTTGGCATCATCTCTGGGCAAGTTTGCAGTTACACAATTAAATAATTCATTTCTGGCTTTGGAGGTGGTGCTCATCTCTGACTCTCAGGGAGGTGCTCTTCTCCATTTCCAAGTCCAGGAGCATGCATTGTCTGTAGACACCATTTGGTTGTGTGGCCAGCAAGACTGCTTGGAGAGTCTCTCTTTTTTCTCTCTTCCTTTTCCTGCTGAAGCAGTACCTATTTATCTACTCACATTTGCAAGTTTTCAAACTGCTAGGTTTGTAGGAGCTAGGGCTAACAGTGGGAACTCACCTGGTCCTGCAGATTTGAGCTGCTAACCTTTAGGTCAGCAATTCAGCAGCACAAGGGTTTAACCCATTATGCCACCGCAGCCCAAATTACTCCTGCATTTTTACAGTACACAAGAATTGTCCCTACAAACACTTAAAATATTAATTAAAATAATTTTACCATTCCCAGTCTTTTCCTATTTTATGTTTTCTGCAAGAGAATGTGCACTTATAATTCCCATCTCTTGTTTTGGGCTGCAGGGTCATGTACAAGCAGGAACTTTTGCAAAACAGACACCAGAAGTCTTGCAAATGGCAAGGAGATAGTTAATCAATAAGGGAAATCCGTAACAGTGCATGGAATTACCGGAAAAACTGGTACTTGAGTTAAAAACAAATAAAAGGAAATGTACAGTGTGAAAGTGGAAATCATGGCTTTGCAGCCAGAGGTCTTCTCCGGCTATTTGCCAGAAGTAGAATAGCCAGCTGCTTGGGGTGGGAAAGTGAAATGGAGGAAAGTGGTGCTCCCAACATGCCCACAACAACACATATGTGTCCTAAACTCATTACAGCAGTACTTTCGGTAGAGGCCATGGTGGTGCAATGAATTAAACCCTTGAGCTGCTGAACTGCTGATCTGAAGATTGGCAGTTTGAATCTTCGGGATAGGGTGAGCTCCCATTGTTAGTCCTAGCTCCTGCCAACCAAGCAATTCGCAAACATGCATAATGTGATTAGATCAATAGGTATCATTTCAGCAGGAAAGTTTAAAAAGACGCTCCGTGCAGTCATGTTGGCCACATGACCAGGAGGTGTCTACAGCTTGGAAATGGAGATGAGCACCACCTTCAGAGCTGGAGATTAAAGGAGAAGCCTTTGCCTTTGTGCATTTGTGTTTCATTGTATTTCATCGTAACAAGGCATTGAATGTTTGTCCATGTCTGTTTATTATATGCTGTAATCTGCTCTGAATCCCTTCAGGGAGAAGGATGGAATATAAATAAAGTGTTATTATATTATTAATTCACCTATTGCACCATCTCAACACACCTGGAAAGTGCTTTCTTCGGCCTAAAAAAACAGGAGTCCCCTGTCTATTGAAAAGGAGACTGGTTTGAGTTGGGCGTAGAATGACATCACACAATCATGAGCATTTCCATTCATGACTAGGGAACTTCTAATGTGTGTTACAAGCTTCATGAGATAATCTCCTAAATGAATTCCTAGCTGTATATTAGGCATACCTTGACAGTGATAATTATCCAATGAACAACCTTAATTCAATTAAATGGTTTATTAGCACTTTAAATTCATGAACTGAATTTTTTCAACATTTTAAATGGTTTTAAACCGCTGAATTGAATCAACTCCCAATTAATGTTTAATTAGGTGTTTCTCTGCAGGAATTGGGGCCTCCTTCACTATTTGTGATAAAATCATGGATTTATTTGAATTAGTCTATTAATTTATATCAGATTGGGATTTTTAATTTTTTTTCTATAACAATTTAACTCCTGACAGTTTTAGAATGCTTTGTTTAGGAATTAAGTTGTTCCTACAAAAGTAGGGTGACAGGTTTATGAAGTGATTTGTGATAAAATCATGTATTTACTTAAGCAATTCTATTAATTTATAGCATCAGTAAATTTTTGTAAAAAATTATTTCTCTAATTAAGTCATGCCAGATTTACAAGTATTCCTTTAGGTATTAAGTTGTTTGTATAAAGGAAGGAAGACAAGTTACCGAAGTGAGAGAAAAAGAGAGAAAAGGCTGAAGAATAGGAAAGGTTGGCCCATTCCTAAATCCAAGATACAAGTTAAATAACTCTTATAATAATACACTTTATTTATATCCTGCTCTATTTCCCCGAAGGGACTCAGAATAGAATACAGAATACATATGAGGCAAACATTCAATGCCTTTTACATAATAACACAGTAACACAAACAAAGATAAAGGTCTTCCCCCTTTTTCCATCTCTGGCATCTGGAGGCGATGCTCAACTTCTGGCCATGGGGAGGTGCTCTTGCTCCGTCCTTCCATGCCTAAGAGCCTGTTATCCGTAGATATCCCCAATCTGTTGCCGGCATGTTTTTGCATATCTGCACAGGGTGAACTTTTACCTTTCTGCCGAGGTGGTACCTATTGATCTACTTGCATTGCATGCTTTCGAACTGCTAGATTGGCAGAAGCTAGGGCTGACAGTCAGGAATTCACCCCGGCTTGTGGCGTTGAACTCCCAAGGAGCCCCCATGGCCTAGTGGACTAAAGCCTCGTGACTTGAAGGTTGGGTTGCTGACCTGAAAGCTGCTGGGTTCGAATCCCACCCGAGGAGAGTGCAGATGAGCTCCCTCTATCAGCTCCAGTTCCATGCGGGGACATGAGAGAAGCTTCCCACAAGGATGGTAAAAACATCAAAAAAATCTGGGCGTCCCCTGGGCAACGTCCTTGCAGACGGCCAATTCTCTCACTCCAGAAGCGACTCAAGTTGCTCCTGACACAAAAAAAAAACTGCCAACCCTCTGGTTGACAAATTCCATCATTTTTTAAGGGAAAATTCCAGTGATTAGGGTTGGTTCTGACTGAATACACTGCAGGTCACAGCCTTAGGATGAATATTAAAATTTATTCTTGTCCATACATGGAGCACCGGTGGCGAAGTGCGTTAAAGCACTGAGCTGGAGAGCGAAAGGTCCCAGGTTCAAACCCCGGGAGCAGCGTGAGCGGCCGCTGTTAGCTCCAGCTCCTGCCAACCTAGCAGTTCAAAAACATGCCAATGTCAATAGGTACCGCTCCGGTGGGAAGGTAACGGCTCTCCATGGAGTCATGCCAGCCACATGACCTTGGAGGTGTCTACAGACAACGCCAGCTCTTCAGCTTAGAAATGGAGATGAGCACCAACCCCCAGAGTCAGACATGACTGGACTTAACGTCAGGGGGAAACCTTTACCTTTACCTATACAAAAATCACATTTGCTAACTCTCTCTACAATTTGAGAAATGCTCCCTTGTGACTAGCCATCACTCTACCCAATATAAAAAAGCCTATTATTGCAGAAGATCTCATTTAGAACAGCACTGAGCAAAATAAAATAAAAAAACACACACACAGTCCCATTCTTTAGTTGCATCATTGAAAAGGAGCAGAACAAGCAAGTGGTGGAGGAATAAGTAGGTACCCATGTAAGGTTCATGTCTTGATAATAAATTCTGTAATACAGCCAAATTCTTCAGGGGATTCATTTCAATGTATTTCCTCAATTCTTTGTTGTTCAGTCGCTTCTGACTATTTGTGACCTAATGGACCAGCCCACGCCAGAGCTTCCTGTCAGCTGTCACCACCCCCAGCTCCTTCAAGGTCAAGCCAGTCACTTCAATGATAACATCCATCCATCTTGCTCTTGGTCGGCCCCTCTTCCTTTTTCCTTCTATTTTCCCCAGCATCATTCTCTTCTCCAAGCTTTCCTGTCTTTTCATTATGTGGCCAGAGTGTCTCAATTTTAAGAGACACTTTATCCCCAAATAAATATTTCTAAGAATGGGGTGTGCCTTAGGTGACTTCTTATTTTTATGTATTTATTTATTTAGTATATTTATATGCCACCTTTCTCACCCCTGGGGGGATTCAAGGGGGTTTACAACATATTAATGGCAAGAATTCAATGCCAACACACATATAATAAAAATCATAGTAACTGAACACTGACATATAACTATACATCAAAATAATTAAAACCATTACATATAATCATGTACAACATTTAAACATGAAGGCTACGCATTAAAAACATCCTGATATAAATATTAAAATCACATGATCCAAAAATCGTACACCATAGCCATTCCCATTGTCATTTCACATATTTTCTAATTTTTCATTGCACTGCATTACTGGCCAAAAGTCTGGCCTCAAAACCATGTCTTTGTTTTCTTTCTAAAGGCCAGGAGGGAGGGCGTTGATCTAATCTCACTGGGGAGAATTCCAGAGCCGAGGAGCCACCACTGTCTCTTGTCCCCACCAACCGCACAGGCGGGACCAAGAGCAGGGACCCAGAAGATCTCAACTTCCATGATGGTTCATAGAGGGAGATAAGTTCGGACAGGCAAGCTGAGCCAGAACCATTTAGAGCTTTATAAGCTAAAGCCAGCACTTTGAATTGTGCTCGGTAGCATACTGGCAGCCAATGGAGCTGACATAACTGGGGAGTTGTTTATATATTCTGTATATATCTAACACTTTTTTCTGTTGGCGGGACTGAAATTAGTGTGTGTCTTACAATTGATGGAGTCTTCAAATCAATGAAATACGGTATATGAGCATAGGTTTACATTTTACATCGATAACATTGGATCTTGGCCTGGGAATTATAGTTTGGCAAATTGCTAAGAATTCAAAGTGAGAGATCTCTCCAAAGAATTATAATTTCTAGAGTTGATGACAAAAAAAATCTCACTAAATCTATTTCTAATTCTGTAATATGAGTATGACCTCATTGTTTTACTGAAGAGGAATGTACTGAAGTGACCTGAAGTCAAAAGGCACCCTGCTGTACAATCAGCACTTTTGTAACTCCTTCCAATTCACTTAACACTTTAAATAAATCATGGTAGTAGTGTCTCTCACACTGTGTCTCCTCCAAACAGGTACCAAGCCTTCCATCTGAATTTCATTAGTTTTCTTTCTCTTTTCTGTATTAATCTTTGTGATCACCGCTTACACCTGCTCTTGCCTCGGCTTATCTTGCCAAATGAATTTTAATGTGGGGTTTCTCGGGATAGAATTTGAAACCACAAATGAGATTTATAACACGAGGGAGCGTCACTTGGAGAAGGGCTTAATTTATTTTCCCAGTTATGTAAAATTTCACTCTGGCATGCCTGTAAAACTGCCTGGAAGCAACAATGAATGTATTTCACTGGCTGCTCCATAAGAATGATTTAAGAAATATTTGAGGGGACTCCCCGCCCCCTCCACTACTTACTTTAATTTTTTAAAAGAAATATTGTGTTCCCCTGGAAGCACAAAATTAGATTAGAATCATCTTTCACCTGAGCTGGTGGCCATTAATCTTCAGAAGAGGCAAGTGCTTCCTCCATATCTATGTCACAGGAGGGTCTATGGCAGTTTCCTTCTCAGGAACCTCAGGAACAGTCATAATATGGCATAGTGGCTGGTGAACAGTGTCAGTGAAGTACGTAATCCAGTATGAGTGTTAGTTTGAACAATTTTTTTTCAAGTGACAAAGGTCAAAAGTCAGCACACACCAGCTTTTTTGCTGTTAACTGCCTTCATGTTGACTTTGACTTATCCCAGCTCCATGAATGAGAGACCTCCAAGTCATCCCACCTTCAACAGTACTGCTCAGGTCTTGCAGAATTATTTGATTGAATCTACCCATCTGAAATATGGTCTTCTTCTTTTCCTATTGTCCTTCACTTTACCAAGCATTATCATCTTTAAAAGTGAGCCATCTTCTCATGTTTAAGTATGATAGCATTGGTTTTGTCACTTTGACTCTTAGGGAGATTTCAGGCCTAATTTAAGGAGATATCTACTTGTCTTGTTAGCAGTTCACAATACTCACAAAACTCTTCTCCTGTATTATTGCACTTTTTTCATTATCCAACTGAATCAGATGCTTTATTCAAAAATGAAAAGATAAGAAAAAATGTGGTAGCATGTGAGATCACATTTTTAATTCCATTCTGAGAGAAAAGTGGAAATGAACACACAAAGAAACAAAATTGAGACAAAGGACTTTGTTGTATGAAACTGCTATTCTATGGCAGTTGTGAAATCATGGACAGTGGGAATATACTGGGATGTTCTCTTTTGCTATTGCACTTCTCAGCATTGGCTGTTCTGCTTCAGTTTGATTCTTAAATGCAATTGCGCCCGGGCTTTCCAGCAGGTCACCTAGGCACAAAACAACTCTCCCCAGAAAAGCCTTAAAATAGAAAATAACTTACCTGTCCACCATTCCTCCTTCTCCGGAGCTCTCTTGGTGTGCAGAATTGATAAACCAGGAGTGGGGACAGGAACAATTTTCCTCCTCCTCCCCCTTCTCCTGGTGCATCATATCTATGTGCCAGGAGAGCTCTGGAGAAGGGGGAATGGTGGCCAAATAAGTTATTTTCTTTTAAAGGCTTTTCTCAGGGGGTTGGGGGGCAGTCGGGTTTGTTGGGTTCCAGCAGCCCAAGAATCCTGGGACAGCTGTGTGGGTGGACACCAGAAGTCACACAGCATGATCCCCGGTCCCCATCTACACAGCGCTCGTAGCTGGAAAAATCCGGGTCTTCTGAAAGACCCCTGGTCTTTCCAGCTGTCAAATTAGCAGGGTTTTCTTTGTGCCAAAGGAATTTGGTTTTACCTGAGGAATTGTTTGGATGCCCTAGAGAAAAATGTGGGAGGGTGTGCACTTTAGGTCCTGTCTGGATGTGCCCTGGGTTATAGGAGCAGTGTGAAAAGGGCCACAGAGTGGATTCAATACTACTCTGACATGAAAGCCACCATTGGTTGTATAGGATCCAGTCTAACAAAATTGCTTGTACCTGCCATAGGATTCAGTGGGTTTACTTCTTTTTGAATAAACACAGTCTCAAAGTAAATCTGTCATTGTAAGCTTTGGAAAACATTAATTGTATGAAACTGAATTTCCATGCAATAGCATTACATTTTCCCATTTTTTCATGTACCTATCCATGTAAACATTTCCTTTGTTAGACAGCAATCTTCACGATATGCAAATTAGGCCACCAGGGTTGGAAGTGGAATATGGCATCCTTTGCATTCAATGGGATGAGCTATATGAAGGTAGAATTCAAAGAAAAAACCATGTTTTCTGGAACCATAGTTCTCAACCTGTGGGTCCCCAGGTGTTATGGCCTCCCAGAAATCCCAGTCAGTTTACCAGCCGTTAGGATTTCTGGGAGTTGAAGGTCAAAACATCTGGGGATCCACAGGTTGAGAACCACTGTTCTGGAATATTATTATGCACAGGGATTTTGTAGCACCCTTGAGACGGAGAGAAAGAAGTTAAAGCATACATCTTCATAGACCTACATCTGCGGAAGTAGATTACTGCATATATATATATATATATATATATATATATTTTACACACACACACACACAAATGTATAAATGGAGAAATTAGTACTGTAAATAGACTCCTCTTTAAAAGAAAAAGAAATTTCTCTGAATAGAATGGCAGAAACCAAAAACAGTCCACTCTGGGATAACATACGTAAAAGAAACACCAACTGCCTCTATTATTTCAGCCAAAAAGGTCTCTTTTGACCTTTTTTGCCTGGCAGAAAAATGGTGGTGGTGGCAACTCTTTAGTGCTTCTTCTCAAAGGAGTGCCAAGACAATTAAGGGAATCGGTGCTTCGTCTATTTTTTTGTTCTTCCAGGTGGGAACAAGCTTTCCGCTTTTGCCACTCAGAGAAGGGTGGTTCCTTTTTTTGAAAAGAGTTGATACTGTAGCTTTAATCAGGAACATTCCCCTTCTCAGAGTAATGGCAAAGAGATTTTTTGAATATCTGGCCAAGATAATAACAGTACCGGTAGCCAGGAATAGTTGGCCTACTGAGGTGCCACTGGCACTTTTCCTTCTCCATGGAATGATTTCCAACTTATCCATGGGTTATATCAAAATATATAATTTTGGCTCCCAAACCTGCCCTCAGCTTAGACATAAGGTTGACATATATGAATAGATATGGTAAATCTGAAAAAGCATGTGTTGCTACCTTTTTCTCTCAAGTTGGTCTCAAATGTGCTACGAGATCCTTTGTATAGAGAAAGATGAAGAATTTCATTGTTAGTCATTCATTCACTGGGCACAACTAACTTTAGCTGGAGCTGGAGTGTTCTGTCAGAGTGTATGTGTGCTCCCTCTCTCTTTTTTTTTCTCTCACTCTCTCTTCCCTTCCCTTCCCTTGTTAAGTCACAGCTCTGTGTCATGCCATGCAGACAAGCCAATTATTCCAACGTGCTTCATCCAAATCAACTGGCCTTATTGTAACCTTGGAGAGCATTATTGATTAATGGTTGCTTAGAAGCATCACTGTCACAGTCCCACTTGAAAGGACAAGAGACATTTTGGAGAAAACAAGCATTAATTCAAGCTCTCTTGTTGCGAGAAAAGGGAACAACCACAAATATGCTTCTGGGCAGAGTCTGCCATCTCTGGATATCCAATTGTTTTAGCAGTCCTTTTGTACTGAGTCTTTTTATGAAATTTATGTCATTTTTATGCAGCATTTTTTCTATACAAGAGGATAAATGTTCTGCATCTGGTCCACTGCTTATGATTTTATTTGTATTGCAACATATCAAACCAAAGTTTAACAATAAGTTTCATATAACAAATGGATTACATTTGTGGTCTCACCACATGTAAATGCATATATTCAAGCAAATAGTGTAGTTCAATGCTTTGTTTTGTTAGTTTCATTTTGGCTTCACAAAAACATATTTTTAAAAACCCAAGGTAAAAGTAAAGGTAAAGGTTTTCCCTGACATTAATTCTAGTCATGTCTGGTGCTCATCTCCATTTCTAAGTCGAAGAGCCGGTGTTGTCCATAGACACCTCCAAATTGATGTGGCCAGCATGACTGCATGGAGTGCCATTACCTTCTCGCCAGAGCAATACCTATTGATCTACTCACATTTGCATGTTTTCGAACTACTGGGCCTAACAGCCAGAGCTCACCCCTCTCCCTGGATTCAAACTGCCGACTTTTTGGTCAGCGTGTTCAGCAGCTCAGCAGTTTAACCTACTGCACCACTGTGGGCTCCAAAAAAAAAACAAAAACAAAAACTCCAAAAATCTCCAAACAAATCCCAAAATTTACCAAGCAGCCATAAACTATAGATGCTTTTTTAAAAAAATCTATGTAAGCAATCCAAATTACAATCAAGCTAGTCAAAAAATAAAGAAAGAGAAAGAAGAGAGAGAAGAAGAACAGAAAAAAGATATATGACAAGTACAAAAAAAAAACATTAAAAAGACATATGACTCCCCTCCCCCAATCTTGACTGTAATGAAAAGTTTTCAAAGACACCAAAATTACTCTATAATTACCATAAGTAACACTACAGAATTACTAATAAACATTACCATGGAATATTAGATTGCTAGATTTCCTATCTTTCAAAAAAAAAATCAATAACAATTTCCAATCTTTCAAAAAAATCTTTAGAATTCAAGTTGATTTAGCTATTTAGATAACTCAGTAACCTTAACAATCTGTTCTTCGACACTGGAAGAATAATCTATTTACAGGTTTCAGCAAACAATATTCTTGCCCTTGTTATTACATATTGAAGAAATAGTCCACATTTACTCTATCGTTCCTTATCCATGAAGCCCAATTGAAACATTGCTGGTGACATTAACAAACAAAACTTCTTTGCCTTGCAACCAACTCCTAGGTCTTGATGCTAGATGATAGCCAAAATCCTGTGTGGTTCAGCATAGTGTGGTAAGTCTGTATGCAGACCTCTATTAGACTGAGCCATGTAAGAGAACCCCTGGTAGTACAGTGGGTTAAACTGCTGAGCTGCTGAACTTGCTGACCGAAAGATTGGCAGTTCGAACCTGGGAAGCAGGGTGAGCTCCCGCTGTTAGCCCCGATTTCTGCCAACCTAATAGTTCAAAAACATGCAAATGTGAGTAGATAACTAGGTGCTGCTCCAGCAGGAAGGTAACGGTGCTCCATGCAGTTATGCTGGCCACATGACCTTGAAGGTGTCTACAGACAACGGTGGCTCCTCAGCTTAGAAATGGAGATGAGGACCAACCCCCAGAGTCGGACATAACTAGACTTAACATCAGGAAAACCTTTTCCTTTACCTATGTACCACCATGACTTATCCCACCCCATATGGCCATTCATGAACAGACAATTGCAGATGCATTTAGCTACATCCGCATAGCCAGACACAAAAGGATTACATCAGTATTGAGATCTTCAGATGGCACCAGCACTATCATTTCACATCTGGCTATAGGTAGATGCCCCTGTGATTCTGTCTGTTTCCAGGATAGCATGAAATAACCATGCAGATAGCTTCAAAAAATGTTCACTAAGTAATTTGGGGTGGAGTTTTGATCACTGTGAAGGGAGAGAGGGAATGCTAACCCCTACAGTGCATATGTGGAAGAGAAACTCATAAATGTGTCAAACCCTAACAGGATAGCAGCCTATGCATGATTTCACCTATTGGAATAGTCATATTGGCTTACTATTCTGAACTGGACTGGTTAGTTCCTGGACTTTTACTTAACTTTGATTTTAGATGCTCCTCACAACATCCCTAACCACCAAGGGCATGGTTCTTCATCCTGGCATAAAGAGGGCAATGTGATGTTATTCCAGAATTCAGAATTCTGTCTGAATTCTAAGATAGAGTGTTCCTCTTCTCTCCTTTTTTACAATTCTGCTATCTTCCAGTTGCAATATTAATAAATTTGTGTGTCCCAAATGATGATATGCATGGATTTCACTGTAAACATATTAAATGGGACATATCCTCTAGTATGGAGCCCGCGGTGGGTTAAACCACTGAGCTGCTTTTTTTTTTTTTTTCGTGTCAGGAGCAACCGGAGTTGCTTCTGGAGTGAGAGAATTGGCCATCTGCAAGGACGTTGCCCAGGGGACGCCCAGATGTTTTGATGTTTTACCATCCTTGTGGGAGCTGCTGAATTTGCTGACTGAAAGATTGGCAGTTTGAATCTGGGAAGCGGAGTGAGCTCCTGCTATTAGCCCCAGGTTCTGCCAACCTAGCAGTTCGAAAATATGCAAAAGTGAGTAGATCAATAGGTACCACTTCTGCAGGAAGGTAAAAGCGCTCCATGCAGTCATGCTGGCCACATGACCTAGGAAGTGTCTATGGACAACATTGGCTCTTGGGCTATAAATGGAGATATGCACCAACCCCCAGAGTCAGACACAACTAGACTTAATGTCAGGGGGAAACCTTTACCTTTCCTATCCTCTAGTATGCATGTTCAAGACTGCAACATAAGTTGCACATTCAGTATCCTATTTGATTTGTCCATCAGACATGATGTATTGCACTCTTGGCATTTGATGAAGGAAAGAAAACTATTACAGGAAACTTTTTAAAATGTTGCAATTAGGAAATATTTTGCGAAACAGTCAGATGTGATGACACAGTGATGCTCATTAAGTATAGCTAAACTAGTTAAAGAATTCTCTCTACTCATTAATGGCTTGTTCTGCAGCCCACATTAACTGGCATTCTGAACATTAAAGAGGACAGAAGATTGCATGCAGTCATTGGACGCACTGCCACTGCCATTTGCCACTAGCAAACAGGGTAAACAAGGAGGTGCAGGTTGTAGCATTCTTCTCCTCTCCAATTATACCAAGAAACATTATGTTTTACACTCACACCTACATTTCTCCTTCTCTGTCCTCAACTGAAAGCAGTGCTGCTGTAGACTGAAGAAATAAGGGTGAGTCCCTTCTCCAATGTTTTTCCTGTTAATTGGTTTCTAGTAGAGAATAATTCTGCTCAATTGATTCGGTTTGGAGAACAATGAAGCAGCATTGCCAATGAGCTGCTTAATTAGCAGTTGGTCTCTGGCCCAATGTAATGTTTCAGATGGTTTTCATCCCTGATGTCATCTTTACTATAGAAACTTACAGCCAGTTCATAGCTATGAACAGGGCTAGGTTTGATGAATCCTCGTTGTGGCACGAGTGCCATTGCACACCTTGGTGCTGAAAAAATATGTAGCAGGTGAAGTGAATGCAAGTTATCACCTTTATATGGACCCATCTCTGGTTTCAGGTGATAAGGAGAGCAAGTATGGCTGCAAATGTTGGCAAGTCATAAAATCCTTTCTTTCTTAATTAAATCATTGGATGGGGAAAACATCTGAACCTCCTAATTCAGACCCAGTAGGCTATCATACTAATGCACAAATACAGGTGAGAGCCCACGTGGTTTAGTGTTCTGAGTGTTCAACCAGAATACTGTGAAACCAGAGTTTGAAACCTTGGGAAAATCATACTCTCGCAGCTTCAGAAGAAGCCAATGGGAAAATCTCTTCCAAATAAATTTCGGTAATAAAACACTATGGTAGGGTTGTTATGTCAGAGTTGACTTGACAGCACATCACCACAAAGCAACAAATCTCAAAATCAAAGTGTATTGGACTAAGAAACGGTCAAAATATTTTGGCCCATGAAGTAGAAAATTCCATAAGCACCTCTTCTTCTCATGAGAGAAAAATGGAAGATTAACAATGTAAATAAGTCGCAATTCTTAGCACGTTGTGGTAGGAAGGTAAATCTTTGCTGACTTCATTCTTGTCTGCAAGGTTTATAGCAGTATCTTAACACATGAGACATGAAAGACATCAAAGATCCTCTATCTGTAAGCTGACATGTGTTTTTGCATGTCTATTGAATGCTTTTCAAATTTATGCAATGTGGGAGGAGACAATGTTTTCTATGCAAAATGCTTGGTTTCATTGTTTTCGATGGGGTTGCACAAAAGAAGGTTCTTTTTCCCTTTAAACATTTTTTTTTTAAAAAAACTAAAGTCCTAAAATGTAAAACAAATATTTCAAAATGGTTGATTTTTTTCTCAACTGGATATGTCAATATATGAAGAATTTTTTCTTGTCTAGAGGTGAGCATGTGTACATATTCGTAACAATCATAATCTATTGAAAACTATAGTATATAGTCAACTATCTACTGAACTCTTATAGAATGCATCCTGTACACATAACTCCAGGGTTCATTACTATGTGATTTTATTACTGTGTTATTTCAAACATCATAGCCTCACGAATACCCATGAAACTCATTTAGATTGCTCTATGGCTTCACCATAGAGCCTTATGTAAAAAAAAAACCATCACATTTATTTCAGCATGAGCAATTTGTTTTGCAGTGAAGACTTCTGCTACTGCCTTCAGAATGAAGGGCTTTGCAAAAATCAATGTGGAACACCTGCCATTTCTGCACTGTCAATGCGGCACTAGGAAAATCCATATCTAGCATAACTTAGATGGAGGGGTCTTTTGGATCAATAACAAGGTTAAACATAAATGCTATCTAGAATCTAAGAATGATTCGTTTGATAGCTGAGGGAAAGAACAGATACTCATTATACCTTGAGAAAATAGATCATGCCAAAAAGAATAGTTAATGTGTCACCAATATTTTAAACAAACAAAGCTGTATTCTTCCATAGTTAGCATTCACCTACGTACCTGTTTTATGAAATCTCATGAGAAAGGCTGAAGAAATTTGACATGTGTGCCAAGCATTAATTCTGTATATACAATAATAAGAGAGGTTGTTGTTGATAGTTCTATATCCTGTCAAGTTGGCTTTGACTTATGACAATGTTATGAATAAGAGACTGTCAAGAATCCATCTCTGCTCAGACCTTGCAAATACAGGACCATGGATTTTTTTAAGTGGGTCAGTCCACAGTTTTCTAACCATAATTGTTTCATATTCACAGTTTTTACATAGTCTCAATTTTGACCTTATTGCTATGATTATAACTCGGTCACAACCTATTTTATCTGTCACGGGGAAAAGGAAAGGCATTCTGTAAATGACTGAATAATATTTTCACTAGATTTTTGTGGATTAGACCAGGAGAAGTTATTTAGTTAAGTATAAGCTGTTACAGGATTCCAGCCTGTATGTTTTCAGGGACCTTTCAATATACAGTGTTCCCTTGCTACTTCGCGGTTTGGTTTTCGCGGACTCGCTGTTTCGCGATTTCAGGGGAGGAGACAGGCAGGAAAGACGGGGGCTTACCGGGTGCAGTGGGTGTGACTCAGGAGGAAGAGGCGAGGAATGGAGAGCCAGCTGCACCTCGCCTTGGCCCCTCACCTGGGAATCGCTGCCACCACTGCCACTGCAGCCCGGAGCACCCCAGCTGCCATTTATTGTGTGCCTTCTGTGGGGAGCCAAGGCATGGAGGGACACCAGTCGGGCTCGCGAGTTCCCTCCTTCCCCGGCTCTCAGTGGGGCCGCATCCCCCAATCGCTGGGCGGCTGGCCACTCCCTCTCCACTCTGGCGATGGCGGGCACATCCCAATCGCCGCTGCCGCCCCTCACTATAGTCGTGCCTCTGGGCTCCCGGATGGTGGTCAAGACCCACGTGTGTCCTCCTGCAACTACTAAACTATTAACTACTAAAATAATGTATAAATATTAAAATAAATATAGCGTCCCTACTTCGCGGATTATCACTTTTCATGGGTGGTCCTGGAACGTAACACCCATGTTAAATGAGGGAACACTGTATATAATCATTACCGTTTTACAAAGATGTTTGTGTTCTGTATTTTAGTGGCTTCTATGCTACTATTTATTTTTTGTTACATTTTCCCCAAAAGAGAGCCAGCTGTCACTCAAAATCTTTGGGGTTGTTTGGAACTATTATAAACTATATGTATGTGCTGGCATTTTCTTCTTAGCCATTGGATTGTGCTTCCCTTCTAGTCTGACAAACACATGCCTTGGGGGAGTAAAGCTGCTTTGTATTGGCCAGAATGTAGCACACTGAGAGAACTATAGTCATGCCATTTGGATAGCTAGTTGATTAATTCACTAGTACACACATGCTACAGAGTCAGAGATTTATTATGGGAAATGACCAGAAACCTTCAGAGTTGGATGAAACATCCCAGATTTGGCTTGGACACACAGAGCTGTGGGGAAATGTCTGCATTTCTGTTTTATAATGAATCCAGAAGACCAAATCTGAAGGATACTTATATAAGGTGCCAATACCTACCAGATGTAAGGATATTCAGCTATTCAGCCTGTGCCCATGCATGGTTATGGAGATAAAACTTTACTTATTTTATTCTTACCTGCAAAAAGGGAAATTTTTTTTTAAAAAAAACAAGCTAGGCAAGCTGACAAGAACTTTGCACATTTCTGGATTTTTCTTACAAGAGAACTTTGGGAACAAATATTTCATAAGTGTCACTATCTAAAGAGCTATTCCTTGTCCAAAATAGGTTCAATGTCATGGATAGTTCCTTAAAGGTTTGGATTAAAACCTTTATTGCCTTCCTTGCCACTATGACATGAAAGCCACCAATGACACTTGGAGGGAGTGGAGCCAATTCTCCCTTCATGTGGTAGTAATTGTGCACTGACAGAATATCTGAACTGCAGAGACGGCATATATCCAGATGATACCCAGAAAAGATTTATGAAGATCATCTTGGCTGGCTCGATAACTACAAATCCGGCTCTTGTTGGGAAGTAGGCACTTTTGAATGAATGCACAGAAGGCAGTCATAAGTAAACGAGTGTGAACTCACTGTTTCTTCTGTTGTGCTTCTACCACCCAACTGATCCTTATGGTTCTAAAAGAACAGCAATTCTCATAAGTCTTGACTAATATGGCCATTGGGGAAATCATAGGAGTTGTGGTCCAAAGATCTAAAGGAGTGATTTTCAGAAATCCTAACTACTGGTAAACTGGCTGGGCTGGGAGTTGTAGGCCAAAAACATCTGGGGACCCCAAGCTGAGAACCACTGATCCAAAGGATGGAATGTTGGAGACATCTGATGAAAATGTATGCTATTGATTACACTCTGAGACTCAAAAAAGCTAGATATATAGATAAACTTTGTATTACATATTGTTCTTTAAGGGATGCTTCTTCACCTTGGAAGACTTAATATTTGAATGAAAAGTCCCGTGATCATGTTGGCAAGGGGATACTGGAAGCTGCCATCCCCCCAAAATTAACTTTTGAATATTCTGGGTTGGAGCTGAAATCCAGTTTGGTATAGACTGGTAAGAATACAAACACATGAACCCCAGAACAGAGAAGTAGAAAACACTGGCCCACAAGACTATAAGCTACAAGGGCTATATTCCCCTTAAACAGCCTGGAGAATTTAAACTAACAAAGTTCCAGTATAGTCGAGTCTCCTCAGGAATTATCAATCAATGGTGTACTAAATGATCAAGCTCTGAAGAAATATTAAGACAGAGATGGTCATTGATCTAAGCTAAGCAATAGATCCTCTGTGCACTACCTAGGGAATAAGCTACACATGAAGAGAACTCCTAAGTACTTGTGATTGTCTGCCTATTTAAGGATGTTTGGATTCTAATGGATGGGGAAAATAACGTTTCCTTTCTCTGCAAGTTCCTATACAGAGACAAGAATAATAACAACCTGCCTGCCAGCATGACTATTTCCCCACTTACACACCCACCTTAAAACATTTATGCCATCCCTTCAGGGTATGATGAGCTGGGAAAAAATTGGGCAGAGTGGATCGATCCATGCAAGGTATGATAAAGTAATTCACAGCCAAACTGATAACTAAAAATAACTGGTGCCTACTATGTGCCAAAGTTGCAATGTACTTTCTCTTTTCTTACAGTGCTTCTGTTACAGTCGTGACTAACACTGCAACTGTTTGTCATCTGACAAGCCAGTAGATTAGGAGGATGGGAAGTGAGGCCATGAATCACATTGCCAATTCTGATAAACAAGCAAGTGGCCATATCCTATAAAAATGAGAAATTAAAGCAGGCTGTTGCATAATTCCATTCTCGTTTGTATTCTCTGGAGATCCCTTGCTCATTTGCTGCTAAACTGGTACTCCTGTGGCCTGCCAAATAACTCATTTCAATTAGCATACATTTACATATATTCACACAAATTGGACACACTCATGCTCCTGCATATGATCTGCTCTAGTGAGCTGCCAGATCAGTTCATTCGAGTCTTCCTTGCTGGTGGTGGGATTGAGGGCTTCACTCACCGAAACTGTTCCACATCCAAACAAAACAAATGTCTGATTCTAATGAGGCCACCATGAATAAACTAAGCTAAAAGCAATAAAAATAATCACTGCATTTCGTGAATGAATTCCCTCTGATACTTTTTAATGGGCTCCTGTGCCTTGAACAAAACATTTCCTGCTATCAGGTTCAGCCCACATCATTACTTTGGTTCTATTGTCCCAGTAGGCCTCTTAGTAGGTGATTCATTACCTCTGTTTACAAGACCAATATTGGTAGTTTCTAATTTCCTTCTTTCTTTTTTTCTAAAGCAAAAATGCTGTTGTACTATAAAAACAGAAAATATAAATAGCAATTAAAGCCCCTCCAAGAGAAAAAAGAGCAGGCAAGAGACAGACTAAGGTTATATTTATCCCACATCCTCAATACACTTAACAAAGAGCAATGACCTTACTAATAGGAAAGTTTTAACTTACATTGCACTGGACTGATATATTGGCCTGACAGTAGCCACTACAGAAGGGCGTTGGCCATGTAGAAAGAAAGACATACCATATATCAATGATTGTGCTAGATCCAGCCTAAGAACCTCATCATACACACCTTGGAAAATGCATTTCAAAGTAGGCAGAATATTATTTTAGAATGCTAGACAAAGACTAGATACCTGCTCATCCCATCTCATGTGCTTCTCTCCTTTCCATACCTAATAAAATGTGTGTTTGGCTTATCACACAGAAGAAGAATGACTCCTCCCAATCCAGCTGATGTTCCCTCACATCGCTTCCTTTTGGGGGGGGGGGGCAAATCTTGCACAACCATGCAAATTCCGGACCTTCGTCCCAATGGAGAAATGCAAAAACATACTTTTGCTCTTAGAGTTGTGACACCCAACAATGTTCAGTGGTTTGACCATTTGTACCATAGTGACATTGATCTGGGTATTCCACTCTAGAACAATATCACCATTTGTGGCCCATTTAGAAGCCCCCATACTTTATTTAGTAGCTTGCATAAATAATTCCCAAAGTGTAACCCATGAGGTGAAATTTTATATTGAACAGAGATGGGGAAAATTCATAAGATTTCACAGTTTCAACAGATATAGCCATTCTCCACCATCTAAGGGTAGATCATATCGACCGGTTATCACAAGGCCAATCTGATGTTGTGTAAGCCAGGTCGGTCCCAGAATGGGCTAGAGCCACTAGACAGACACATACCCCAGGCCCTGCAGAGGCCGGATGGAATCCCAACTGCCCAACAGCACTGAACATGGCGGCTGGACAACCACCCTTACTTTCCACTCCCATTCTCCCTGTCATTGATTTTTTCAGCTATGATATAACATGTGTCCTACTGGTCAGTCACTGCCTGCAGCAACATCAGATGGGGTGACCGGGAGGGGGGATCATACTGATCAGAATGTCCCCCCGAATGACATACTAAGGCAACCAACTGGTAGGACCAATGTCACAGCCAGAGACTACCATAACACAGAGATTTGGGTGGGGGATAAGTGTCATCCTGTGTCACCAGGCTTGGGTGGCCTGGAGACACAGGATGACAGTGAAAACATTGGTGGCTAGTCCTATCTCAGAACTAGCCTAATTGTTTACATGGTCCCAAATCAGGGGATGCTTCAAAGTCTGGGCAGAATTTGGGCTTTCTTGCAACTTTGGTTAATGCAGGGCAAGGCCACCGACCAGCTTTGTGTAGCTTTTGGCCACCACGTGATAAGTGATTTCAGTTAACCACAGAATTCAGATCTGGAGCCTGGTGCACTCTGTTACTTCCAATAGGAAAGATTCGAGACACTAACTGGGTTTGAAAGCATTGAACACAAGTTTAATCTATCTGCTCAGATAAGATGTCAGCACAGAGTCTAAGCTCAAAAAAACCAACATAAGGCTTACAGAAAAACGCAGCACATTTGTTGGCTATTCAAAATATCCAAGCCTTTTCCTGATTCATGGAAAACCAGCTTTGATCCATGTTCCTTTTGGCTTGGGAACTTTCCTGATGTCACTTGCTGAAAGAGGCTTCCCTCGGGGTGAGAAAGAGAAATAGCTGTGGTTGGTACATTTAAAGTCCAAGTCAGTTTAAAGATCCACCCTCATGAAGGGTGTGAGTCCAGGAATGTGTTGACAAAAATGCAAATAGTCCCATAATTGATGTAATGTCCAATCCAGCTAAACTCAAAGAGATAGTCCGGAAAACACAAAAAGAGTGATTGTGATTACTTGATAAAATAAAGGGCAGTTTCACCTGCAGCAGGTCTACTCTAATCCCATCAATGGAAGCCAGGAAGTTTCTCAGCACACGTAAAAAGATTTATGAATGGGGAAAGGTTTTTACAATGGACAGGAGTTGTGGTTTATATGCACACAATAGAAATCTCATCAATGAGGCTCAGGCTCCAGGCTTGCATACATTAGCCATTTTAGCACGTTTCCTGTCCCAAGGCATGAGATTAAGCAAGACAATTTTATACATTTGTAGTTCCAATTACACTTCAGGGATTAAATTTCGTTTGATATAAGATATACAATTTCATAAAAGTGAATTTCATAGTCAGGAGGAGATATAGCTGACCTGACTTTTCCATAGTTGAAGAAGAGTGACAATTCAGAATTGCAGAATTGGGGGGGGGGGGGGGAAAGAAAAAGAAAAGAAAATCATATTTAATTCATCTCTGTTTAATCAAGAGGAGGATCCATTTTTTGATACGACATGGAGCAGATCAACAGCCCTTTTGCATTGGTCAGTATAAATGTACACTATGGTGTATTGGGAAAAAAACACCCTAAGAATGCAGATATTTGGGAGTTTTACAGAGGATTTCAAAGAAATAAAGTGTTCTGAGCTCTACTTAAAATTTTTGAACATCTAAAATGTGTGCAATTGACCAAATCCTTCAAGGCAATTTTAATCAATTGGAGAGAGAGAAAAACAGGGTATATGGATAAATAAATTGAATATGTTAAAAGTGCATACAAATGTCCATGTGACCATTTAAAACAGAGCAATTGAGGTAAATGGCAAGCAGAAAAATACAGCAACAAAAACAAAAATATGTTTAATACCCATGCTCTTGAAAAAGTAATTTGCTATATTTGGCATCTCTCAGATCAAATGAGACTAAAGGTGCATCTACATTGTAGGATTAATGCAGTTTAATAATAATAATAATAATAATAATAATAATAATAATAATAATAACTTTATTTTTATACCCCGCCCCATCTCCTCGAAGGGACTCGGGGCAGCTTACATGGGGCCTTGCCCGATAAAACAATCAAATATCAAAACACAGCAATAAAACAGTTATCCAATAAAAACATCAATTACAGTAAAAACAATCGTTAAAATCAACATAAAACATACAACATACACCACTTTAACTGCCATGGCTTAATGCTATGGAATCGTGGGAGTTATAGTTTGGTGGGACAACACTTTTGGGCAGAGAAAGCTAAAGATCTTGTAAAACTCCAACTCCCATGATTAGATAGCACTAGCTGTGCCCGGCCACGCGTTGCTGTGGCAAAATGGTGGTGGTATTGGTTAAAAATTGTTGTGGAATTTTTATTTGATGCTATTTGTATTTTTAATTAATTTTATTGTAACTTATCTTTTTATTATATTTTATTATTTTCTTGTGTCATTTTTAGTTATTTTCTGTTATTGTATTTTATTGTATTAATTTTTTAGTGTTTTTAATTATTTTAGTGTTTTTTATTATTTTTATTGTATTATTTCTATTTATTTTATTTTTGATTATGTTATTATTATTTGTGTTTTTATTATTTTATTTTATTATTTGTATGTATTATATTTTATTATTTGATTATATTATTTTTATTTATGTTTTTTAATTGAACTATTTTATTTTATTTTATTTTTGTATTTATTTATTATTTTTGTTTCTCTTTGTATTGGGTTGCTCTGAGTTCTATGGTCTGCCTGGTCATGTTCCAAATGTATTCTCTCCTGATGTTTCGCCTGCGTGTATGGCAGGCATCCTCAGAGGTTGTGAAATGTAACGAAAGGAAGTAGGGTTTATATATCTGTGGAATGGCCAGGGTGGAAGAAAGAACTGTTGTCTGCTTTAGGCAAGTGTGAATGTTGGAATTGGCACTGGATAGCCTTGTAGCTTCAAAGCCTGGATGGTTCCTGCCTGCCTGGAATGAACAAAATGTGGCTCCCAGTATTAAAAAAAATATGTGAAATCAGGACAGTTAACTAAAGAACAGCACTGAGCAATCAGGGAATTCCAGACATGATGTACTGAGGGCCATCTAACATCTCCCAAGAAAGGATTCCCCCAATGAAGCAGGAAGTAGGCAGGCCTTCAAGGTGCAAGGACATTCTATGGTAATCAAGGTGGCCAAGTGGAACATTCACAGTTGCATGAGACAGATCAGAGTTGTCCCATCCTGGATATCATTGGTGAGATAGAAATAAATATCCCACTTGTCTGTTTTCAAACAGATCTCATAATCTGAGGATGCCTGGCATAGACATGGATGGCAGTTTGGCAGGAGATAGGGTTGTGAGGGAATGGGATGTTTAATAGGCTTTTCCTGAATCCCTTCTTATTATCCAACATATTCTGTTATCCAATGATCTGCCAGGGTGTTTATGTTGGATAAGTGAGACTCTACTGTATATTTATAATCTTATATTATCTGCTTAGAACTGGATTATATGAGGCCCCTTCTACACAGCTGAATAAAATGCACACTGAAGTGGATTATATGGCAGTGTGGACTCAAGATAATCCAGTTCAAAGCAGATAAGATTATAAATGGGTTATATAGCTGTGTGGAAGGGCCTTGAGTCTACACTGCCATCTAATCCAGTTAAAATCAGATAATCTGTATTTTATAGGCAGCGTGGAAGAGTCCTAAGTGAGGCCTAATTTTGCCTGTCCCCTGGGCTGAGAGGGTTGCTAGGAGACCAAGTGGGTGGAGCTTAGCCTTTTAACTGGCAGCAATTGGCTAAAAACAATTATTCCTTTCCCTCTAATTAGGACTTTATTTTTCTTTTCTTTTTGTTGTCGGAATCTAGGGGCAAGGATGGTGGATTGTGCTGCCAAATTTCTAGGTTCTGGGGCTTGTACTTTTGTTGTTTAGTGGGAGGGGAGGACACAATTACTCATTTATATATATATAGATTGTGCCATGGCAATTAAAGTGATGTCAACCCATGTTAATTTTACAGTGTAGATATGCTCCAAGACAGAAACCTACCACTGAAAAAGAATAATGAAATATCAAAGAGAGCATCTCATCTAGTCAAGAGCATTGCCTGAAAGTGCAAGACACCCATCCACCACCCACTCCAAAAGTGTCTGGAATCCGCAAAACCGCAAAGAGTGTCATGTGAATCAGCCATTTGATTTTGCCCATCTCCTCTAATGGTTCCATACAACCTTGAAAAGAGAAATGAAAAGGAGCCCTGCACATTAAAACCTTGAATTGACTGACCTCTTCTCCAATTAGTGCATAGCCATACTCTCTGAAAGTCGGCTGTGTTTTGTTTGCAGGACTTTTATGGAAAGAGCCATTCATTTTTGCTTTGCGTTTTTTCAAAGGCCAGATGCTCCCAATTCAAAGCAAATGGTTATTTTACGGCCTGCTTTTTTATTTTATTATGAGGGCAAGATTTCAATAGTTAATCACTTTCTCAACATTTGGCCTTTTCACATAAGTCATTAGCGATTAAGCTTTTGAAATTTCCCAGCCAGAGAGCCCACTTGGGATAATTAAAGGGAGACTTCCCTTCTGTCAGTAACTCTTATTTACAAGCAAGGCATGTATCATGATTACAAACACTTAGTGCTGCAAACAAGTCATTTGTCTTTTAAGCAGAAAGATATATTATATTCTGGTTAGTAAGAAGGCTGGGCAAAGCTGTAAAACTTCAAGATTTAAATACCAGCAGAAAGTTTAGCGAAATGCATACTGTGCTGTGAAGAATGGAGCTATAATTCTCTAAATTTCCCCATCAGCATGGCCAGAAAGGGGATTCTGGATGATGTGACTCCCCTTCCCCCAAAAATGAGTTCCATAGTTCTTCTGTATGGTTCAACGGAGGAATTTGTACTATTGACCATGAAATTTGGACTCCTTGATTTGGACTCAAGGTCACCAAATGTCTTCTTTACCCATTGCAGATCTTAAAGCCTGTGAAGCATTTCCCAGTATGGAAAATCTAGTGATGTGGGAAGTTATGGAAGAAGACCAGGCTGTGGTCTGGCCAGGATGTGGCGCAGCTGGTTAGTAGCCAGCTGCAATAAATCACTACTGACCGAGAGGTCATGAGTTCAAAGCCTGGGTCGGATTGAGTGCCCAACTGTTAAATAGCCCCAGTTCATTGTTTACCTAAGCAACCTGAAAGACAGTTGCATCTGTCAAGTAGGAAATTTAGGGACCGCTTATGCAGGGAGGCTAATTTAACTAATTTACGTCACCATAAAAATGTTCAGCAGCATGCCGGAAGATGAGGAAGTACTCCATCAAGGACTCGGTGTCACAGTGGATGATGATGAAGCAGCAGCTCCCCCTGTGGCCGAAATCAAGCATACCCTCATGAAAGCCGGAAGCTGGAATGTTAAATAGCCTCTGTGTCTCTGTCTGTATGTTGTATGTCTAATGACATTGAATGTTTGCCATGTATATGTACATTGTGATCCGCCCTGAGTCCCCTTCGGGGTTAGAAGGGCGGAATATAAATACTGTAAATAAATAAATAAGAGTAGTTCTCATAAAATAAGTATGTTAGCATATGCTAACAGCCTATAGCTAAGTAGTGAATTTACATTAGCTCTAATGTGTGTAGAATTACCATTCTTCAGATATGTCATTGGAGGGGATTGAAGAATCCCACTGAATTCTGGTGTTTTCTGTTCTATGTCAATATTTTGTTTTACAAGGAAATTGCAGTTCCATCTGTAGCTCTACTGTGACCAGCATTTGTGAGGCTTAAACTCTGTGCTACTGCGCTTTTATTTAGACCAGTGGTTCTCAACCTGTGGATCCTCAGATGTTTTGGCCTTCGACTCCCAGAAATCCTAACAGCTGGTAAACTGGCTGGAATTTCTGGGAGTTGTGGGCCAAAACACCTGGGGAGAACCACTGAATTAGAAACTTATTCCAATAAAGCTTCTCTCCTTCTATTGTTCCCATTTCAGCAAAGTGAAAGAATTGCTTATGAAAGATCAAGGATGGGAAAGAAAACATTGGCCTCAAGTTCATTTAAGACCAGGGATGGAAATGAAAATATCTGACCTCAAGCTTCCAGAGTCTCCACCTACAAATTTTTCTGTTGTTTTTGTTGTTGTTTTCTTATGTGCCATTTCCTATGGTCACAGGCAAGGAACAATAACATTAAAACACAACAAATTGAACCCATAACATCAATTAAAGGAGTTTATAGAAACAATACATACTAAAACAATCAATTAATACTTTAAAATCAACAATTTAACAACAATCTGGATAGGCCTGCTGAAAGAGTATTTTGAACTCAGGCTAAATTAATTACCTCCAGCAGTTCATTCCACCATCTGGGAGCAGCTGAAGAAAGTGTCCTCTAAGTTACAGTTGTTTAGGGACTTCCAGCACATGCAAACCCATTCCACCACCCACTCTGATTTCTAAACACTTCTAAAACAGTTCCCAACAAAGCAGCATGGAGTCCATCAAATGACACAAACGGACTTCTGCTTGTCAACCATGTTGCGTCATTAGGAAACTGTTTTAGAAGTGCTTAGAAATAGAGGGGGGCCCAGGAGACGGGGAAAATAATCTGAGCTCATGTGGAACAGGAGAAGGAGGGGAAAACAGGTGAGATGGGATCTGTTAAATCTGCCCATGTTGAATCGCTTCAGTGATGTGAAGTCATGGCCATTCCTATGGGTGGTCTTCTACCAAGCATCAACATTTCTCTCACATGAGCCTGGCATAGTAATTGTTTAAAAATTAATTTAAACATTAGGCATGCCGCAATTTCAAGATATCACCACTTTGTTTTTTCTATCTACTTCTCCTTCATAGTAATCTTAGCTTTCAAATTTTTTAAACTTTGGTTTTTCATTTAAAAAAAAACTACAGTACGTTCTAGTGCCTTGTAAGGAGAGTAGAGTTTAGATCCTCTTTAAATCTACTTTAGGAAGGGCCTTTAAATAGCTCAGCCAGACAGGTCCTGGACTTGACCAAACTACAAACCCCAGAATTCTGCAGAAGGCAGAAACCAGATTGTGGATAAATGCTCAAGTGTGGTGAGGCCCATAGTTTCTGATTTCAGCAATTGAAAGTAAGGAGCTTGGGAGGGAAAGGAAAGGGATTCACATAAAGAACTGATGTCTGCCTTAAGAACGATGCCTTCTATCTCCTTGAGAGTAAGGAGATTGGGAATAAAGGAGAGGAGCCCAGAGAAGGAGTGTCTGCCTTACAAACAATGCCTTTTTTCCCTCTAAAGATGGTTGAGCTAGAGGTGGGAGAAGATGATCCTATGTCATGGCGTTAAGTAAATTCTCAATTTTTTTAAAGATGGAATCCCATGCAAAGAAGATGATTATACACACAAAGACGGCAATTTCTCCCTGCTTTCCCCTGCCCCCCCCCCCTCATTTTCCCCAAGTCCTAGGTTAGTTTTGGCCTACTGAAATAGATGCCATCTAGAGCACCTGAGTGCATGGGGAAGATTATATACATGGATTGAATGAAAAGTAATGCCTCCACCTTCGTAACTCCTCAACATATGGCAGTACTGGTATGCGGCAGGTACTGGCTTATTCAGTAGACTCTCCTCTACGATTCCATTTGGCGGGAAGCCTTAGCATTAAACGGTTGTGTTGTTAAAGTGTGAAGTATGGAACCCTGCGCTGACGATCGTTCAATGCGTTCACGCAGTCATTGAATTCTTGACAGCAGAAGGTGTCATCCCAAAGGAGATTCAGCAGAGAATGCAAGCTGTTTATGGTGATTGTGTTGATGTGAGTACTGTGCGTCATTGGGTGAGTAAGTTTAAAGATGTTGAGGTGGGAACATCTGACTTGCTTGACAAAGAGTTGGACATTCTGTGACAGCAACCACCAAGTTTCACAAGCAAAAGGTTGACAGATTGATTCAGGATGATCATTGTATCACTCAGAGAGAAATTTCAAGCACAATCAACATTTCACAAGAACGTGTGGGTCACATTATTACTTTGCTTGGCTATTGGAAGATCTGTGCACAATGGGTACAGAACTGTGAGACGCTGGTTGCAGAAACAGTGTCGACCTCTTCCGTAACGACTTCAGAAAACTTGTTCATTGTTGGCAGAAATGTATCCAATTGTCTAGTGATTATGTGGAAAAGTGAATAGTGGTAGTTAAAGAGCACATTCTAAGGATTATTTCTGCATTTGATTTATTAAATATTCCCATCCAAACTCAAGTAACGAAGGTGGAGGCATTACTTTTCATTCAACCCTCGTAGAAGCAGGTGATCCCTGAGTAACTGGAACCTAGACAATGTAGAGCTTTAAAGTTAGCAACCAACTCTTTGTAACTTACTCTTTCCTCCATTGTTTTCTAACTTCCAAAAAAATTAACCATCCTTCCCCAAACTGGTGCTCTATGAGTGTGTTGGTCCACAGCTTCCACAATTATCCAGCCCATTATTTTGATTGCTAGAATATGGATTCATAATCCAACATATCTGGAGGGAATCAGATTGGAGAAGACTGTTTTCGGGAAAATCCAAATACAGTACCTCCAGTTGCACCTGATGTACATAGATTGCAAAGATCTCAGGAAGCCTGGTCCATTGGGACTAACTGATATCCTACACATGAGAGTTCTTTTATCTTTCTTGACAACTGTCCTCAGTAGTAGTTAATTATTCTCTGCTTTGCCAGTCCTTTCAAGCACAAGCTCATGGAATATATTTTTAAAAGTCAATAATGAGAGAGAGAAAGAGAGAAAGCTTCAAAGGGTAAATTCTCCTAAAAACACCCTTGCTCACTCTGTATTCATAACCTTGCTCCCTTGCAAAGATATACATAGCAATTAATTTGGGGGATACATTTCTAGATTTTGTTTTCTCAGCCTGGAATCAGGCCTTTCTCCATTTCTTTGGTGCCAGATATTTCGTGTGTAAATGCTTGCTGGAAATGTCTTTGAGAAAGATATTCCCACTAGACTTCGTGCATTAAGTTCAAACCTTTTATTGAAAGTGTCACTAAATCCTGTTAAATCCTATTTTCACTCAGTCATCAGTAGCTCTGTGCATATATAGACAGAAATAATGCTATAAGGGATTAAGCCTGGGGAAAGAACCCTAAAGCAATCCTCACTTCATCCGTTACTAGCAAAATAACTTGCTGATTCTTTAAAAAGTTCACTTTAAGCTTCCCAAGTCAAGAGAATATTGACAAAGCTGCTTTCCATAAAAGAGTTCATGTTAATGCCTCACAGAAAAACTTGAGCACGATCAAATTGAGTTTAAAAGTTTGGAAGATGAATGTGCAAATACACAACTTGACATTCAATCTTATGCATATTTCTTCTGAAGAAAGCCACATTTCTTTCTTTGTAAATTGTTTAGGTTTGTCATATAAATGTGTACACACAGAGAGAGCTACAATCATATGGGAATGGCTTGTCCATAGTCCCAAATGACTTGAATGATGTCACAAAGCAATAGTGATACTTCCTGCCCTTGCTCTGGATGGGATCATTTCTTCCTATATTGTCAATGAAACAGAAGTAAGGTTTTGCATAAAAAAAAATCTTTTACAAAAGGTACCTTATCCCCACATTAATTCAATTTTTTTAAAGACCAACAGTGACTGAGATATTATGCAAAGAAACCCAGAAACATAATGCGGTGTCAACAAAATAGTGTGTAGCAAATAAATTAAAGAATAAAGACTAAAACTGCTGATTCCAAATCTTACTAAGGATTTTACAAAATGTAAAGACAGTAGTTCTGATTGCCTTATATATACCATTAGTATAATGAGCTAGCTTTGTTGGTAGTAAAGGTAAAGGTTTTCCCTGACGTTAAGTCCAGTTGTGTCCGACTCTGGGGTTTGGTGCTCATCTCCATTTCTAAGCTGAAGAGCCAGCATTGTCCGTAGACATCTCCAAGGTCATGTGGCCGGCATGACTGCATGGAACGCTGTTAACTTCCCACCAGAGCGGTAACTATTGATCTACTCACATTGGCATATTTTCGAACTGCTAGGTTGGCAGAAGCTGGAGCTAACAGCAGGCGCTCACTCCGCTCTCCGGGTTTGAACCTGGGACCTTTCGGTCTGAAAGTTCAGCAGCTCAGCGCTTTAACACACTGCACCATCTTTGTTGTGATTCTTTTAATTGCTGTCTAGAAATGTAGCATAAAACTTTAATTAACAAGAGGGGAAATATGTGACTGATTGGATTCCGCTCTTCACAAAACTGCATTCAGAGAGATAGACAGACAGAGAGATTGATGAGGTGTTAAATTTGTCTGTGTTTGTGTATAATATTTCTTCCTATAAATCACTTCCCTGTTGGATATTCTTATAAAATATTCACAAGCAAAAGTGCACATAGATTTTCCCAAGGGGGAATCATATGAGAAGGAGTAAATTTTAATTTCTTAAAAATATGGTGGAATGGGAGTTCATTTCCATTTCGATCTCTTTCACCTGAAAGATGTCGGCCTTGATTGAAAAGTTATGGGAAATTGTTTGAAGCAGGAGAAATGTCAGAGACCATTATCTGACATATCCAATCAGCAGAATGAAAGATGTATCCAGGCTGGGGATACAAGAGAAATGTTAGCCTTTCTTCGGTTTCCAAACGTTATATTGGAACATTTCTGCAGTTCTGTAGTCAGTAAACAATCAAATCCAAAACTTTAGTTTGTCAACAAAACAGAGTGAGAGAGATTGTGATGGATGCTTTGGAAACAATAAAATCCTGCTTCCTTCACTGCTTTATCTAGAGCAGTGGTTCCCAACCTGTGGTCCGTGGACCAACAGTGGTCCCCAAGAACTAAAATATGGTCTCACCATTACTACACCATTGCAATGAGAGTGACTGGTCTCACAAAACCCTCTTATATTGCCAAGGCAACTGGGATGTCAGGAGGGGAGAGGCTATCTATGAAAGCCTCCTGACTGCGGCTTTTCCTCCTCTTCCCTCCCCCTGAGCGGAGCCATTCCATGGGGCACTTGAAAGCAGGGGCGTCTTGGTGTCACCACCTGTTCGTGGTGTTGTTTGGGGTGCTGATTCAGAAAATTGCATTGAATAAACCACATAAGCTCTAGAATATTTCTGTGGGTGAGCAGATGGTGACTACTGGATGGTATATGTTCTGTATCAGAAACTAGAGCTGATGTGGTCTATCCAATGTAACTTTCTGAATCAGCACCCCAAATAACCAAACTGAATCTATAATTGACCAAAAAAACTGATTCATAACCCTTTTGGTACTAATGTTGGAGTGGGGTCAATGTGGTCCCTGGTCAAAAAAAAAAAAGGTTGAGATTCACTGATCTAGAGAAAATCCATTTGTAATTAAATTGATTTCCCTGAAAATCTGATCTACCATTGCCAGTTTGGTTTCCATAGCATAAAGACATTGTGCATCAATCCTTATTCAAATGATGTGGAATTTTTTTCATAATGGGTTAGAGCAGTGGTTCTCAACTTGTGGGTCTCTGGGTGTTTTGGCCTACAACTCCCAGAAATCCCAGCCAGTTTACCAGCTGTTAGGATTTCTGGGAGTTGAAGGCCAAAACATCTGGGGACCCACAGGTTGGGAACCACTGGGTTTGAGATAAAAAGTGTCTGTTCTTTAAAAAAAAAAGTGTTTTGATCAATGAAAGCATATAGATATGGTTGCAAGTATGCCACAAAAGCAAATGCCAAAACTTCCTGAAGATCTCAACTTTTTAAATCTAACACATCAGTTCTCATCATTAAGAACATGATATGCTTTAAAATGTGAGATTTGCGGTCAGTGAAACCTCAGAAACCACAAACATGGTTAAATAAGATACCCTTTGACTGAGTGATCATGTTATAGTGCCTTGCCTATTTCTTTGCTGCTCCTGTTCAGAAGATTTCACCTCGCTTTCTGGCCCTTTTATAATTGGATTTTTTAAAAATTGACTCACTGAGGAAACAAGGACTAATGAGAAAGCTTCAATGGAGATACCTTGTCCCCATGATAACTCTTTGTGGAGTGAATTTCCCTTCCCAGCAGTAGAGTTATCTCACTTTCTGTTGTCATTTTTAAGTTGGATGTTTGTAACCCGGGGACTACTTATATTAATGTTTCTCATATGATGAAGCATGCGAACTATAAAATTTCTAACAGATGCTATGAAAATAGAAAAATAATTCTAACACTAAAGAGCTATGCTAACAAAGGGAAGAAGTTTGTGTGTGATTTGAAATGCTTTAGATTTGCATAATAAGCATCTTAATACAGAGGTGAGGAAAATGTGGCCTACAAGCTCTATGGAGTTCCCGAAACCCCCTCATGCAAAAGATCCCTTTAGTCCCAGACACTGCAACCAAAAGTTGCTTCAAAACACAAAGGAAAAGCCCTATTCCTAATCCGCATGTTCTTTTGCAGTGGTTTCCAAATGGAAGGCAGTCCTAACAAGAGTTGGCTTCCTCTGATACATTTCTGCTTTTTGCCCTTCATTTGTGCCTCTTTAAATTCCACAGCACTGTTGGTCACAGCAGACCTCCAGTTAGAGTGCTTAAGGGCCAGGGCTTCCCAGTTCTCGGTGTCTATGCCACAGTTTTAAGGCTGGCTTTAAGCCCATCTTTAAATCTCTTTTCTTGTCCACCAACATTCTGTTTTCCATTCTTGAGTTGATCATATAATAACTGCTTTGGGAGATGGTGATCGGGCATTCGGGCAACGTGGCCAGTCCAGCAGAGATGATGGTGAAGGATCATCACTTCAGTGCTGGTGGTCTTTGCCTCTTTTAGCACACTGACATTTGTCCATCTATCTTCCTAAGAAATTTGCAAGATTTTTCAGAGGCAATGCTAGTGGAATCATTCCAAAAGTATAGAGTGACTTTTCTAGATAGGCCACGTTTTTCAGGCATATAATAGGGTTGGGAGAATAGCAGCTTTATAAACAAGCACCTTGGTGTCCTTACGGATGTCCCGATCCTCAAACACTTCATTTGGAAGAATGCTGCACTCACAGAGCTGAGGCGGTGTTGTATTTCATTGTCATGTTGACTTTTGTGGAGAGGTGCCTACCAAGGTAGCAAAAATGGTCAACATTTTCTAATGTTACGCCATTAAGCTGTATTTTTGGCATTACAGAGGGATTGGTTGATGCCTGCTGAAAGACCACTTTGGTTTTCTCAGTGTTCGGTGAGAGGACAAGCTTTTCATATGCTTTTGCAAAGGTGTTTAGAGTGGCTTGTAGGTCTTCTTCTGAATGATCATAGACTACATTATCATCAGCATATTGGAGTTCTATAACAGAAGTGTTGTGACCTTGGTTTTGGCATTCAGTTTGCTAAGGTTAAATAACTTGCCATCAGTCTGATAGCTGATTTCCCACTTCCCATCAACAAGTTGCGGTATCATAGCAATGAAGATGGAAAATAAGGTTGTGGCAATACACATCTCTGTTTGACACTTGATTCCACCTTAAATGGGTGGGAGGCATTGCTGTCCAAGACTGTTGCTATCATGTCATCATGAGTATAAGCCACGGTGGTCCAATGGGTAAAACCTTGTACTGGCTGAACTGCTGACCTGAGGGTTGGAGATTCGAATCCACGAGATGGGGTGAACTCCCGTCTGTCAGCTCTTGCTTCTGATGCAAGGACATGAGAGAAGTTCCCCACAGGATGATAACACATCTGGGCGTCCTCTGAGCAACATCTTTGAAGATTGCTAATTTTCTCACACCAGAAGCGACTTGCTTCAATTCACTTCTGATTATTTAAAAAATCATGAGTATGCCACTCATACAAATAGTAGACACATACCATTTGAGGGCAAAGAAAAGAGTAGGGGAAGAACCTAGTGAATTCTCAGACAGCCCTGTAGTTCAAAACTATATACTATTCATCTCTATCCTTCCCTCAGTAAATGTTATGCTTCAAGAAAACATTTCGTCAGACTCACTTTAACCGAAGCTGCACATTTTTATTACCTGTTGATTTAAATAGGAGATATTTCAATGTGTTTTCCATTTTACTATTCCTTGCAAAATGTTTGGACTTTAAAATGTGAATGTTTGAGTAGCCACACATCACCAACAAAATCTATTTTGCTCTAGGAATTTTCCTCTTGTTGCTATATTTTTGGGGGCTCTGCCTATCAGACCCAAATCCTTTTATGTTATTTCTAAGACAAAATTTTAAAATGGATAAGATATCTCTTCCATCAGCCAGTCAGCCACAACACTGAAGTATGCTGAAGTATACATGAAACCAAATGGTAATTCCCATAGATGCACCACAGACAGGGAGAAGATAGCCAGCAACTGATTTCCAAGCCCAGTTCAACATGTTGGCTTTAACCTTTAAAGCCTTAAGTGGCTCGGGGACTGCATATCTATGGGGCCACCTGTCTCAATTTGAATCTGTCCAGTTGTTAGGATTTTCAGAAAAAGACCTCATGAGAATATTATCATTTATGGAAGCCTGCTTGATGGGATGATTTTCTCTTGTGTTGCTTCCAGACCACTAAATCTTCTCTTAAAGATGTGATCATTTCCTACACTAACTGCTTTTAGGAAAAATAGAAATGGATGTCTCTTCAAACTGACCTTATAAACTGATTTGGCATTTGATAGCTGATTGCAATGATTTATTTACTTGATGCTGTCAGATATCTTGTGCACTGTTAATTTTCTACTGGAAATTAAAGTGGGAAAGAACAAATATAATGAGCCCTCTGTATCCACAAGTTCTGCAACTATGGATTCAACCAACCACATTTTGAAATATTCAGGGGAAAAATACCAAAAGCAAACTTTTACTTTACTACAGTAATGTGTAGGCTTGAGCACAGATCCGTTTTTAGCTGTTTCCTTTGGCCAATCCAGCTTCTTTGGTTTGTTTGGGTGCCCGTAATAGCAAGAACCCAGTCGTCACGGATTTCCATCCAAAACGGGATCACGTGACAGCCAATCTTGGCTCCTCCTCCCCTATTTAGCACCACAGTTTAATCTTTTTTATTTTCCTTTACTTTCTTGATTCTTATTATTTAGTGGGACTGATTGGGAGTTGGGGATGTGTAGTGATGGGTGGGTGGAATGCATGTGCACATTTGGGGGCTTGGGAGAGTCACCCTTTTACCTTTTTTCTCTCCTTCCCTTCCTCTCCTTCAAATACAGTAGAGTCTCACTTATCCAACATTCGCTTATCCAACGTTCTGGATTATCCAACACATTTTTGTAATCAATGTTTTCAATACATCGTGATATTTTGGTGCTAAAATCGTAAATACAGTAATTACTATGTAGCATTACTGCCTATTGAACTACTTTTTCTGTCAAATTTGTTGTATAACATGATGTTTTGGTGCTTAATTTGTAAAATCATAACCTAATTTGATGTTTAATAAGCTTCTCCTTAATCTCTCCTTATTATCCAACATATTCGCTTATCCAACATTCTGCCGGCCCGTTTATGTTGGATAAGTGAGACTCTACTGTACTTCTAAAAGATAATAATAATCCCAGCATACAAAAAGAAAACTCTCATTCTCTGAAAACTACTACCACCTAGTTACCTCTCCTCTAGAGTAGAAAATAGAAACAGCTTTAAGCAAGCATTAAACCAGAAGCAGAAAGGGGATTGAAGTGTGACCACTCCCGACAGGAGCTACAATAGAGAAAAAAGAGGGGATTTTTTAAAGGAAGCCTAGGGAGGATAGCTCCAGGTCGTTGCTCTTTCTTCCCTGCGCCTCCTTAAAATGCCTTGGAAAGCTACATGATGGTCTTCAGGGAGAGAAAGTGTGTGCCTGCCTGCAGCACCTGTTGTAGCCCATCCTCCATCTGAGCTGTCAGGTGAGCCTGAGGTTGGCCCCATTCAGCCTGTTATTGTCCCTGCACCCGCCTTGTCAAAGGCGCAGCCAGAGTTTGTCCCTCCACCTACTTTGCCAGAGAACTCTGGGTTTGGGCCTGAGATGCAGCCAGAGTTTGTCTCAGTGGATTCTGGGACCAGAGACAGAGTGGTTGCAAGTAGGCAGTTTGAACCACATTCCTCAAAGGAGTCAAGGTCAGATCTCCAGGTGCCAGATGGACATTCTAGTTCAGATGCTGGAACTGATAAGGTGGAGAGGGATAATGAGTTTGACAGGAGGAGAGTGATAACTCAGTTGAGAAAAGAAAAGGAGTGTGTTAGGAGGAGTAGGCATTTGCTTTTGAAAGGAAATAATGAGCAACCTTCTCACAGAAAGGGACCTTGAATTTCCCATAAGAAGGGTTGCTTTCTCTGACACAGTCAGAGGTGGTAACTTTGCAAATCCAAGAAGGAAGATCTTTGCTTCATCTGTATTTTTGCAGCCTTGTGTCTTGATTCAAGTTCCAGTCTTGCTTGATCCTGTGTTTCCAGTTGAATGTTTCAGTATTTTGCAGTTTGGATTTTGGTTCCAACCAAGACCCTTGCCTTGTGTTCCAGCTTTGTCTCCGTACCTTGAACTAAACGTGGAGTTTTGTTCCTATATTCCAGTTTTGCTTCTTGCGTTCCCAGCTTGATTCATGCCTTGGATTAATCCTTGAAATCTTTTTCGGACTACTCATGATACTTTCCTTGGAACTGACTTTGATATCCGGCTTGGACTATGTTCTTTGAGTGATTTTTATAGATTCTTGCTTCCAGGTTTTCAAGTACTTTGTTCCTGTAGATTCAAACCCATTTTATTGACTTTGAACTTTGATTTTGCTATTGCTTGCATAAACAATAAACAACTCTTCAATAAACAGCTTGCTTGCTTATATTCTGGGGCTTTAGTGTGGTTTTGAGGTGCCTATGCAGCCTAGGGGTGCAACAGCACCACTCCTATAGAGTTGAAACAACTTTAACAAAGCATTAAACCCGGTCTCCTCTACAGACAGAAAAGAAACGATCCTGGAAAGAGTAGTATCTTAACTCTGATGCTTTTAATCCAGGTCTTAATGAAGGATATGGAAGGGGAACATGTGGGAAGTGCTTTCTTAACCTCGTTGATGACACCCAGGCTCCTTTGAAGGAAAAAAGGAAAGACTCCCAGGAACAGAAAGGGGAGCCTCGTAAGTTCCCCACTGCCACCAATGGGCCAGATTCAGCTATATTGTTTGGCTACAGACAAAAAACAGCTATCTGGCTACCCGCCCATTTACAGGAGGCACGCGAAAACAGATCTGGCCAGCAGAAATGGATCGAGGTTCCGCCAAAATGCACAATGTGTAGGAATACCCTATTGCAAACTCATGCCATTTCACAGATCTTTAAGGTCTCTCCAGCGCTCTTTTGAATTGTTCATCATTGTATATAAGGGGTACCTTTTTACTATGGCATTGGATTTGATTGAGGGTGCTACTCCATCTAATCCAGAAAATGGCCAAGCTTTGAGGCTGCAAGGCTATTCACTGCTATTCCACCTGGCCAACAAATAATTCCCATAAGCTACAGCAACGCATGGCTGGGCAAAGCTAGTATTCATATAATAGTTATATTTATATCTTAGCAATGAGCCGGAGCCATCCTATTATCACAAAATGATACCTGTACTTAACTTGGCTAAACAGATTATATTCGCTACTAGCTTGGGTCCCTGGTATTGCCCGGGTTATTTGAAAAAAGTCAGTGTTTTAATTGTACAAAATGCATAAGGTTGTGAGTGAACTACAGCTCACATCATGCCAGGTTAACCTCGGGAAAGTCCATCAGTACTTAAAGTTATGTTGGGAAAGTTTACTCTGGATGAATCATCGGTGGGGTTCAGTTTGTTCTCTGGCTGTAGGGTACTACAACTCCCACTATGGTGAGTCAGTTCTCTCAAACCCCTCCAGTAGATTGTGTTAGTCATTGTGATGACTTATGGGCCATGTAGTCCCGTTCCTAGTACTGTTGTGACAGATGAAGAGGAAAACTTGGGCTTCCCACCGTTTTTGCCAGAATTGGAGCCCTTGCAGCTGCAGGATGTTTGCCCACAAGAAGTCACACAAACAAGCCTTGAGGAGAAATCTCCCCCATTTTCTCGCCGCCTTTATTATAATCAAGATAGACACGCGCGGGAGGCGACTCGCTGAAGCGCCCGAATAGCTGCCAGACAATTAGATGATTAAGTCTGGTTCCCTTGGGAAAGTTTAAGGAGTCCTGCATCTGGACAGTTTAGGTTTCGGTTCTTGTTCCCCAGAGAAAGTCTGCTTTGGCGGGAAAACAAGATCATATATAGATGCTTGGCCACAAGGATTCCTTGCGGAGTCAATTCGTCAGCTTCGGGAGTAGATTGTGTGTGGACTACGCTACTCCAGTTTCCAGGACCTTGCTCTCGTTTCCAGCCCTGCCTTGTTCCCCGGACCTCGCCAAAGATTTCGCCACGGACCCTGTTCTTGCTCCTCGCCTCTTGCTGCCTTGAATCAAGCCTTGTTTACCAAGAATCTAGTTTGCTTCCTAGCCTTGCATTAAGCTCCATGGACTAAAGGACCTTGTCATCTCCCCTCACTTTGCTTGGCAAAGTGAGTGTTTCGGTTATTGGATTACAACTTTGGACCTTAATATTTCATATTGGACATTGTTTCCTTGGACTAATTTTGACCTTTCCTGAAAGGTCTACTTTTGAACTATTTCCTACACTTGCTTTTATTAACTTTATATATTTCCTCAATAAAGATATTAGATAGATTCTGGCCTCTGTGTATGGTTATTGGTGCTCTGCAGCCTGGGTCCTGACAGTCATGGGGGTTTTATGTGCCAAGCCTGGTCCAGGTCCATCATTGGTGGAGGTCTGGTTGTGGGTGAACTACTACAACTCCCAGAAAGGAAGGTCAGTTGCCCCCAAACCCCTCCAGTAATCAAATTTCAGCATATCAGGTATGTGTGCCAAGTTTCGTCCAGCTCCATTGATGTTTGGGTTCACAGTGCTCTCTGGATGTAGGCGAACTACAACTCTGCCAAATCAAGATGAATTTTCCACAAAGACCTCCAATATTTGTTGCTGGTCATGGGGGCTCTGTGTGCCAAGTTTGGTTAAATTCCCTCTTTGGTGGAGTTCAGAGTTCCCAGTGATTGCAGGTAAACTATACATCCCAGTACCTACAACTCCAAAATGTCCAGGTCAATTCCCCTCAAAACCCACCAGTATTTGGGCACATTGGGTATGCATGCCAAGTTTGGTCCAGATCCATTATAGTTTGGGTTTATAGTGCACTCTGGATGTAGGTGAACTACAATTCCTATAAATCCCCTCAAATACCTTTTTGTTGGTCATGGGAATTTTGTGTGCCAAGTGAGTTCCAGGTCCATAATTGATGGAGTTCAGAGTACAGAGTGTGAAGCCTGGCTACTTCCTTAGTAGGAGAATCCTTGTTTGGCCAGCTTGAACTGCACTGAATAGTCTTGCAGCTTAAAAGCCTGTCCGCTTTCTACATAGGGCATCCTTGCTAGGCCAGGTTGAAGTGGAATGGAGTAGCCTTGTGGCTTTAGAGCTTGGGGGTTTTCTAGGGGAAATCTTGATTGGCCAGGTTGAATAGCACTGAATAGCCTTGCTGCTTGCAAGCCTGGCCGCTTTCTACCTTGTGGAATCCTTAGTTGGCCAGTTTGAATAGCAAGTAATAGTCTCAGTGTGGCAGTTATGAATGCCGCAATTAGCCACCTTGATTAGCATTTAATGGCCTTGCAGCTCCGAAGCATGTTTGCTTCCTGCCTGGGAGAATCCTTTGTTGGGAAGTGTTAGCTGACCCTGATTGTTTCCTTTCTGGAATTCCCAATTTCCCTGCTTTCAGAGTGTTGCTCTTTATTTACTGTCCTGGTTTTAGAGATTATATTGTTCTGTATTATTATACCACAGTAATTATTTCACATTACAGTAGAGTCTCACTTATCCAACATTCACTTATCCAATGTTCAGGATTATCCAACGCAGTCGGCCTTTTAGTAGTCAATGTTTTTGTAGTCAGTGTTTTCAATACATTGTTATGTTTTGGTGCTAAATTTGTAAATACAATAATTACTATATAGCATCACCGTGCATTGAACTACTTTTTCTGTCAAATTGGTTGTATAACATGTTTTGGTGCTTAATTTGTAAAATCATAATGTAATTTGACATTTAATAGACTTTTCCTTAATCCCTTCTTATTATCCATCATATTCGCTTAGCCAACATTCTGCTGGGGTGTTTATGTTGGATAAGTGAGACTCTATTGTATATTTATAATCTTATATTATCTGATTAGAACTGGATTACATGGGGCTCCTTCTTCACAGCTGTATAAAATGCACACTGAAGTGGATTATATGGCAGTGTGGACTCAAGATAAACCAGTTCAAAGCAGATAATATAAGATTATAAATAAGTAATATAGCTGTGTGGAAGGGCCTTGAGTCTACACTGCCATATAATCCAGTTCAAATCAGATAATCTGTATTTTATAGGCAGTGTGGAAGAAGCCTTATTGAAGCGGCCCTGGGCGCCATTAAATGGCTGTGGGTTGCTAGGAGACAAAGTGGGTGGAGCCAGAGCCGGCCCTAGGTATTTTTCAAGTATAGGCGAACAGTATTTTGGCGCCCCCCCCCCCCCAAACCAATCACTGAAAAATAAAAGCGTTGGATAAGCGAAAATGCTTGATAAGAAGGGATTAAGGAAAAGCCTATTAAACATCAAATTACATTAAGATTTTACAAATTAAGCACTAAAATATCATGTTTTACAACAAATCAACAGAAAAAGCAGTTCAATACCTTGCGGGGCAGGCCGCAGGAGACAGGAGTTGCCTCGATGGTGCCCCCAACAAGATGGCGCCACAGGCAAATGCCTAGTTGGCCTGGTGGTTGAACCGCCTCTGGGCGGAGCTTAGCCTTGTAGCTGGCAGCAATGGGAAAAAACAATTATTCCTCTCCCTCTTGTTTTTTTGATGTCTAAACACAGCGGGGATGACCATATCTTTTGTGGCCAAATTTCGTGAATTTTGGGTGTTTAGTTTTGCTGTTTACTTTAAGGCAGAAATTGTCAGAACATATATATATATATATATATATATAGAGAGAGAGAGAGAGAGAGAGAGAGAGAGAGAGAGAGAGAGAGAGAGAGAGAGAGAGATGTGTATAATCCAGAGAAGGTTATGGTCATAGTTGCTTCTGTTTCATTGAGATAAATCCTTGTCCCTTAAGACAAAATAAAAAAGAGAAAAAGAAATCTGATCTGCAAAACTGTGCTATAAATATTTCTCGATCTCTTCATTTAACAGCATCCAATTAACTCAAAAGTCCTTCAGAGCATTTAACAAACAATAGTTCAACAATCTGAATATAATTATTTCTTCAATACTGGGAAGCCTGCCAAGACTTTTCCCCCTCAAAAGGTGATGTAAAATGTAAAACTTCCAAATTACACTATAGGTTCATTCATTTGGATCTATCATTTGTCTGTTCTTCAGAGGTTTCTTTTTTATTAAAAAAAAATTTTCACTGTAAGACTACAACAATTGTTGTTTTTAAAGGATTAGAAGTATTCATAGCCCCAGTTTAAAAATACACACACACAACAAGAGAACAAATTCTCTAGTTGCTAGCTTCTCATTTCTTTCAATTTGCATCTTTCCTATAAATTCACAGCTGCCGACAATAATTATAGGAAAGTTTTATGCCTCCTACATGCCTAATATGATAATGCAAAATTTCTTTTGCATTCATAGGCAATGTTTATTCATTCCTTCTTAGTTTGCATAACTGAATGAAATCTTAGATGTTTGTATAATGAGAATACCTGCACACTTTAGTATAAATGTGTTCCCTGAAGGAAAGCCAGGTGAAGGGAACAGAATCTTTATCAGCCTGTTGCAGTGATACACCCATGTCTTACATGAGCTACAGGTAAATGGCTTGTAAAGCCAACTTGTAACATCTGATTATACCCATTTCTTACTTTGGCCCGGGCAAAATGAAATGAAAAACTAGAGATGGACAATTCATTCAATTTTCAGCCTATATCACTTTCATATGCACTCTCTCATTCATCTATGGAGCTCCATTATAGTTTTAATGTAGCATATATTTTTTAAAAAAATATGCAGAAACACTTGCATCTAGATCCACAATTTTGAAAGGGAATTATGTAGGCATAAACACAACCTAATTTGGCATTGCAACGTTTGTAGTATGGTCTACAACATGCAGATCAGATCAGTTTATGTTAGAGTCCACAAAGATCAAATTTCCAAAGCATTTACACTAAACTACTGTTTTGTGGTATATGAATAAGCCAGGATGAGCATTTGAATCTTTGTTTATGCTTTTGCTCTTCTAGACTATCTCTGAGAGACAAACTGGAAGGATTCACTTCAAGGTATAACCCAATGATAGTCCATTACCAAGATCTGGCCAAAATAAACTATTATTAGTTTCAGCTTTATTCAAAATCAAGCCAAGACAAAGTCATGTTTACTGTGTTGTCGAAGGCTTTCATGGCCAGGATCACAGGGTTGTTGTATGTCTTCCGGGCTGTGTGGCCATGTTCCAGAAGTATTCTCTCCTGACGTTTTGCCCACATCTATGGCAAGCATCCTCAGAGGCTGTGAGGCATGGATAAACTAGGCAAGGAAAGGAAAAAATATATATTTGTAGAGAGTCCAGGGTGTGGCAAGAGTCCTTTGTCACTGGGAAGCCAGCATTAATGTTTCAGTTAATTCAGTTAGTCATGTTTCATGATCATTTGTCTGTTCTTCCAAGTTCATGCATCATCACAAAGTTTGGTTAGTTCAAATCAACAAGCAGATGCTTCAGATAATTCATTTTGTTATATGCCAAAGAAGAAAGGGAAGATGGCTTGTTCGTGCATGTTGAATGACAAAGTGACCAAATGGGTAAGAACTGCACCAAGTATACTTGCAAGGGATACAGGTAATCCAATGAAATGGTAAAGTTGTACATAGTTGCCTATGAGAAATGAAACAAATTGGGTTTTTTTAAGAAACAATCTAATCTCTGTTTTAAAAGGCCCATTTCACACATATTTTCCTAATTCTCAGTGAACCCCTGGGAATATTGAACAATAATTACAAGGTATTTGTGGTGTTCTCAGTCCCTTCCCTTCCTGTCCCCATCCCCCCCCCACTCCATCACATTTAAGAAAGATATACAGGGAGCAGGGGTAAATAAAGACTGTCAAAAATTATGCTTTAGAGTGCACAATCTAAATCAGTCTAGACATAGGACTTCATCAGACAGACCCAGAACTTGCCAGATCCCATCACATGATGTCGATCTACTTCAGGCAGGGCTCCATGCCTGAAGAGAAGTCCAAACCTCGCAGGGGGTAGTATTGGCAACATGGGAGGCTTCCCGCGTTGCATAGAAAACAATTGAGGGAAGTTAGTCAGCAACCATCCCCTTGTGGGATGAGGTGAGAGGCAAGGCAGACTAGGCAGGGCTCCAGTATTGCCCGGCTGCCCTGTCGATTAGCCACAGAGGCTAATCATCAATGTGGTGAGGTCCATAGAGCAAAGCAGTCTTGCATGCTAAAGTCATATTTTTTTCCTAGTGGACAAAAATATGACTTTAGCATGCAAGACTGCTTTGCTCTATCTTTATCTAACTATATCTAACTGCGTGTTCATATGTGATATACACTCTGCAAAACATCACCAATAACTAAGCATCCACTAGGATTTGGTGATAAGACAGGCCATGACTTTATTTAGTTACATATGTAGACAAAGGTTAGCTCATATTTCTGAATCCAGATATTACCCTATTGATCAACAAGCCTGCAGATCTAGACAGTACCAGATTCCCCAGGGATAGCATGAGAGTAAGTCTGCAGTGACATTCCTGCAATGGTTCCTTAGCCACCAGAGTGTGTGTCGGACATGTCTGCCCCCACTGGGTAAGATTACTCTTTTCATATCCCATCAAATTTATTTATTTATTTATTTACAGTATTTATATTCCGCCCTTCTCACCCCGAAGGGGACTCAGGGCGGATTACAATGAACACATATATGGCAAACATTCAATGCCAACAGACAAACAACATATATAGACAGACAGAGGCATTTAACATTTTTTTCCAGCTCCACGATTCCGGCCACAGGGGGAGCTGTTGCTTCACTGTCCACTAGTGGCTGTACTTCCTCATTCCTTTCCTCGTGTTTTGCTGGCAGTTTTTTATGATGTTGTAAATTAGTTAAATTAGCCTCCCGCATAAAGCATACCTAAATTTTCCTACTTGACAGATGCAACTGTCTTTCGGGGCTGCATAGGTCAACAGCAAGCCAGGCTATTTAATGGTCGGAGGCTTAACCCGACCCGGGCTCTCGGTCAGTAGTGATTTATTGCAACTGGTTACTAGCCAGCTGCGCCACAGCCCGGCTCAAAGACTCCCTATTCTATTAATCTAGGGTTCACTGGTGCACCTGGATCCATGACCCATGCCAACCACTCGAAAAAGTTGTAACAAAATAATATACAATAACCACTAGAATATGGGGGGGGGGGGGGGATAAAATTCAGAGTGAACGGAAGAGGAGCTCACACAAGGCCTACCTACACACTAAACCATCTGACTGAAGTGGAAGCAGTATTCAGGCCATTCCAGCCAGGTGAGTGGATAGTCCTCCCATCCAATGAGCCTGCAACAATCAGCTACAAACCCATTGGCTGGCACTCCAATGTCAGCCAATGTGTGGACCTTGCATGCTGACCAGCTGAAACAATATAGCCATGGGGCAAAAGCTCCACTCTTACCCCAGGCTGCAACCTGGTTGCCCAGTGAGTTGGGCTCTGTGTTTCATTATTTGACCAAATTCCACTTCTGGAAGGGAACAAAATTTGTCTCCTGTGTCTGATAGCAACAACCCATGATCTCAGACAGAGTGGTGTCTTTTCCATCACGTGCTATCTGATACTTTTAAAACTTCATACTGAGAGACAAAGTATGGGTCTGCCATTGAAAGATGCTCTCTCTCTTTCTCATCTCAATATGCCACTCCCAGAATCATTTTTAAACGATCTTCAATAGTAGACATTACTTACCAAACAATTCAGATCCTTAATATTTAAAACCATCCATGTTATTTTGGAACACGAGACAGAAAATCTCTCAAAGACTTCTTCCTTTCCCTAGAAGTTAAAAATCCACAATAAGACCAAAATTAAGAGCTGGCGATTTACTGCCCTTTAATGACACCCATGCCTGCAACCTTGAGACCTTGCTAAGGTCAGCCCTGTTAAACCAAATATGTTTCTGCATTTTAATGAAAAAAATATATATTTCCAAGAAAACATTATGATAGGTTCACCTTAGGTTCGCCATAAGTCAGAAAAAACTTGAAGGCGCTTCTCATGCTATGTCCAAAGTACTGTACTATTGTCTCAGGTTAGTCATTTTGGCCTCTAGTGACAATTCAAACTTGATTTGCTCCAGGATGCATTTATTTGTCTTTTTTGGCAGTCTATGATCTCTGTAGAACTCTCCTCCAGCATCATGTTTCAAATGATTTGATTTCTTTTCTTATAAGCTTTCTTCACTGTGTATCTTGCAAATGCAGCTGATTTGCTATCTCATGTCAATGATGCTGGCTGCAATGCGGGTGATTATCCAAGCCATATTAAGTATATTACTGCCCAGTAGACTGATAACCACTGAAGCAAGCCAAAAAAAGACTCAAATCCCATGCAGTTCAATATGTACTCCCTGAATTGGTATATTATATTCTGAGAAGCAATTTCAGTCACTACTAAAAATGCCTTTAACTCATATTGTGATAAGTTAAAGTTAATCCCTGCCATTATCATGTGGACTAAAAAAATACCCTGGCTAAATAATATGCAGCAGAAGGACACGTACTCTTTAATAGAGATACATACAGAAGTACTCTCTTTATATTCATGACAAGTGAATTTTCACCTCTGATGTTCTCAAACTCAGGAATCATTTTCTAGGTCTCATATTCTACAAAAATGAAGCCATCTCAACTGGAAGAAAAGAGGTGGGAGGCAGAGGAAAAGGAGAGCAGAGAACCAATCAAAATCAACTAAATTATTTGGTAACTACAGAAGGTCTCTCAAACATTCATATGCTGGAAGTAGTTATCAAGGCACTTAGTGAAGCATAAGCAAGAACATTTTCACTTGACCTGGCACTCGGCTGCATTCAGTTCCACCTCTAAAAATGTGTGAGAGACAGTGAGACTATTTAAGAACATTTTACCCTATTTTGGATCAAACATAAAACTGTATATAATCCTCCTGCTAAAGAAAAAAGACTCCATAACGTCCACATACAATTATCTATGTTTTTAAATTAAAAAGTCAAAGATGTTATCTATCTTAACTTATTTAACTCAGGGCCAATATAGATACTGAACTGAGCATCACAGGAAAGCCTTCTTCATCCATGTAGGAAATTAGTGAAGTCATGCACTTTCATCCATTCAAATTGTATATTGCAAGCTTCTTCAGTAGGTTATTTTAAATTAGCACATAATGTTAGGGAATGTGCACATTTAAGGGCAGGCCTTAAGCAGCCAGGTGAACCTCTGGTTGACTGCTGGGACAACAGGAGTGCAGCAATGAGAGTCCCACCCACCAAAAAGAAGGTGCAGTCTTATTTCAGAAGCTGAGTCAGGTCTAATTAATAATTGGATGGGAGACCATCTGCATATGCTGGGATAGCCAAGTCAAGCTAGAAAATAATTCTGCTTGAAAATCTGGAGATCTCCCACCAGTCAAAACGGACAGTAATGTACTCGATACAGAAGGAAATGTACCTGCTCTCAAGGCCAGACCAGAGTACTGCTACTTTGGACTGGTCCCAGATTTAATTGTGAGTATTCATTAAGCCTCAAACTACTTTGTCTTCCTGCCCTCCTTCCTCCTCTCCCTGAATGACAACGTGAGCTTCCAAAAGATGTGGAAACTGCAAGGGTGGGTGGTAGGGATTGCTAACTGAAAAGCTCTTCTTATGGATTCCCTCCTACCAGTCTCTACACCAGAAATAAGAATGAGCAGATAAAATATAGGAACTGAATGAAAAGCCATATTAGGAGAGTACAAACCTGTACATTATGTCTGGTATAGATAAAGGTTTTCTCCTGACATTAAGTCTAGGCATGTCCGACTCTGGAGGTTGGTGCACATCTCCATTTCTAAGCTGAAGACCCCACATTGTCCGTAGATGCCTCCAAGGTCACGTGGCCAGCAGGACTGCTTGGAGCGCCATTACCTTCCTGCTGGAGGGATACCTATTGATCTACTCAAATTTGCATGTTTTTGAACTGCTAGATTGGCAGAAGCTGAAACTAACAGCAGTAGCTCACCCCGCTCCCCAGATTTGAACCACCAATCTTTCAGTCAGCTAGTTCGGCAGCTCAGCGGTTTAACTTACTATGCCACCAGGTGCTTCTATATCTGATATATTATTATGCTATGTCTCCATGGTGTGCAGTCCTGGGAGTCATAGTTTTCCAAGGTCCATAACCTTCTCCTGGTGCATTTACACTATAAAATGAATGCACTTGCACCCCATTTTAAATGCCATGGCTCCATGCGATGGAGTCCTCCTGGAAGTTACAGTTTCCCAAGGTCCATACCCTTCTCTTGGTGCATTTACACTATGGAAAAAATGCTCTTGGGCCCCACATTAAATACAATAGTTCCATACTATGTGGTCCTGGTGTTATAGTTTCCCAAGATCCATACCCTTCCCTGGATGCATCTGCACTGGAGAATAAATGCAGTTGGGACCCATTTTAAATGCCGTTGTTATTGCTGCTGTTGCTGTTGCTGCTGTTGCTGTTGTTATGCCATGTCTCCATGCTGTGCAGTCCTAGAAGTCATCGTTTCCCAAGGTCCATGCAGTATTGGTGCATTTACAGTATGGAATAAATGCCCTTGCATTCCACTTTAAATGCCATGGCTCCATGCAATTGAATCCTTCTGGGAATTATAGTTTCCCAAGGTCCATATCCTTCTCTTGGTGCATTTACACTATGGAATGAATGCAGCTGGACCTTACTTTAAATACCATAGCTCCTTACTATGCAGTCCTGGGAATTATAGTTTTCTAAGGTCCACGCCCTTCTCTCTTTTGGTCCGCAAGTTCAGCAGCTCAGCGGTTTAACATGCTGCGCCACTGTGGGGCTCCAAGGCAGTGCACTGCTTGGGGCTAATACAGTAGTGGGCAATATGTGGCCTCCAAACTACAACTCCCATTGACAGTAGCAGCATATCCAGCTGGAGGGGATCACAGGAGCTACAGTCTAACAACATCCCAGCCCTAGATGATAGCAAAAGACTTTTGCTCTGCTTGGCACCCTCCATTTGGAGAAATTAAAGTTTAACGTGTTTGTTCTAATTTCCATTCATCTTTGTTTTGATCTGGTGAAAGCAGCTGAAAGATTTAATTTCTCAGCTGGGAGAGACACTGTGCTAAAGCATGGCACATGCTGGCTGAAACTCTTCAGATCATCTTTGCAATCAGGAAATAACAGGAAAGGGGGCGAGAGGCGGAAATTGTACCTGTACTGCAGATACCGACAGAGTATCTTCCCAATTGCTTTCCTTTACGTTAGATGTAGATAAACATATACAAATCCAAAGTGGATGAGCTTTGACAGCCAGACTTCCCTGGTTTTAAATGCCTTTTTGAATATAGCAGAATATGGCAAAGAAAAAAGATAGCAAGGTAGAACTGATCCCCTGTTATCTGCCTCCTGAACTTCAAAATATGATAAAATACTGACAGCAGGAAGGGAACATCAGAGATTTTTTCATTTTTTTTTTGTATAAACTTCTACAGCAGGAGTGGATGGGAGTTATAAATCTTTATAACATGCAGTCTTATTACCATTTAGACCCCTTCTACGCTGCCTTATATCCTAGGATCTGATCTCAGATTATCTGTTCATCCCAGATTATCTGCCAGTGGAGTCTCAGGCCGGTTCCACACATGACTTTAAGAAACCCGATTAGGCACAGGATAAAGTCCACATACCTCCCCCCAAACCCGTGCTTCTTGGGGGGGGGGGGGTGTCTAGATGCCCTGGAGCGATTTTCCCACTTACCCCCCCCCCCCCCCCCCCCTTATCCTAGCATGCCATTTCTACATGCCAGGAGAGCTCTAGCAGCATGGTAATGGCAGCCAGATGAGTAATTTTTAATTTTGAGACCTTTTCTGGAGGAGGGGTTAGGAAGGGGGGGGTTCTGTCTTGGGGTTTCCAGGCTCCAGTAGCCTGAAAATCCCAAGACAGCTGTGTGGATTGGGCTGGGAAATTACATGACACAATCCCTGGACCCAATCCACACAAGGCCCACACCTGGAAAGACCTGCATCTTTCCAGGTCCCAAATTAATTCACTTTTACCTGTGGCGTCATTTGTATGTCTCATGTAAAAGTTTGCAAGCTCAGGTGTTTTGGTTGCTTTGTGGACACGCTCTCATATAATCCAGTTCAAAGCAGATAATCTGGCATCAGATCCTGGGATATAAGGACAGAGTAGACTCTACCATATAAAATCAAGATTCTCTGCTTCGAATTGGACTGTATGGCAGTGTAGACTCATATAATCAATCAGAAAGCAGATAATCTGAATTATTGGATTTGAAAATCTGTTTTAAATAGCAGTGTGGAACCATGAAAGATTACAGGTATCAATAACAGAATCGTAGTCACAAACGCCAGTAGTATTTGTGCATATGGTGTTATTCTTGTGCCACTAGTGTCCATAATGCAAATCACAGGGTGAATATGACCTGGGGGCATTGCCTCTGTGACCCCTTCTGCCCTGCCATATAATCCAGATTATCAAATCATATAATACACATTATCTGATTTGAACTGAATTATTTGAGTCTACACTGCCATATAATCCAGTTCTGGCATTGAAAAAGGGCCTGTCTGCCACTATTATTTTAGAACCTGTCAGAAATGAGTTGGATCAAGAAAGACTTGTCATTAGATTTATTTATTTATAGTATTTATATTCCACCCTTCTCACCCCGAAGGGGACTCGGGGCGGATCACAATGTACATATACATGGCAAACACTCAATGCCATTAGACATACAACATACAGACAGAGACACAGAGGCTATTTAACATTCCAGCTTCCAGATTTCATGAGGGTATACTCGATTCCGGCCACAGGAGGAGCTGTTGCTTCATCATCCACTGTGACGCCGAGTCCTTGATGGAGTACTTCCTCATCTTCTGGCACACTGCTGGACATTTTTATGGTGACATAAATTAGTTAAATTAGCCTCCCCAGATAAGCGGTCCCTAAATGTCCTACTTGACAGATGCAACTGTCTTTCGGGTGCTTAGGTAAACAACGAGTTGGGGCTATTTAACCGTTGGGCATGCAATACAACCCAGACTTCGAACTCATGACCTCTCAGTGAGTAGTGATTTATTTCAGCTGGCTACTAACCAAAACTACCATGATACGTAGTTTTGAGACTGGGTGCAATGTACTAGCTGAAATAATACACAGAGCTAGAATTGCTCAGTTCTATTCTTTCCTCACTTGGAAGTTCATTTGGAAGTCTTTGAAATTGTCACAGTAGACTGTGATCACACAGCAATCACATTGTTGAATAACTGGCAACATACCAGTTCTAACAATAGCTATCATACCTGTCTGGAACTTCGCTACTGTGCCCTCATTATACTTTGCTTCTCCTCTCCTGATCCTCTCTTTTCCTGACTTTCTTCTTCTTTTCTTCCTACATGCGGCCAGTCTTTCCATAGGGTTTGCAAAATGGGTCTTTCTACTCACACACACCCATATGTTTTAAAAGCATAAAAGAAGAATTTTCTCTTTTTTCTCTGTTTCAATACTTCTCACCTTGTTGGAGGGTACAACCTTTTGGGCAGTTGGGAAAGGGGAGAAGTGCAAAATGGTCACCCCAAAAGAAAGGATATTGCATTAAGTAAATAGTGAATAATGAAATCAGAATTCACTTTGCTAAGCCTTCTCCTCTCTTCCCCAGAGCTCACTCTTCCATAGAAAAATCAAGCTCAATCTGCTTACAAATATTAAGGGAGAGGGGAAAGGATTTTAAAAAAAAAGAATCACACCTGCTCACTCAAACAGCAATGTTGGCAGCCATGTTTTTTTCTTGTCAATGAAAAGATGTGCTCTGAAATAAAGGAGCAACAAGAGGGACATGACATTGTGTGATAAGTACCACTTATAGACGCTATTATCCTGTTGTATTGGAGTTTTCCAGCCTTGTGTGATTGAAATTTACCATCTTTAGGCTGGCTACTAAGTCAAGCATGTTGTAAAGTGAAACATATGTTCACTGGTGCCAATCAGTGACTTGTGATCACATTTAAGTCTTCATGTTGTTGAAGGCTTTCATGGCCGAAATCACTGGGTTGTTGTGCATTTTCCGGGCTGTATGGCCATGGGAGAATGCTTCTGGAACAAGGCCATACAGCCCAGACAACTCACAACAACCCATTTAAATCTTCCTTGGTGAAAAACAAATTACAGAAGGCAACATATAGGTTCAATTACTCCATGTCTAAGGAGCCCCTGGAAGTGCAGCAAGTTAAACCATTGAGCAGCTGAACTTGTTGACCAAAGGGCTGGCAATTCAAATCCGTAGAGCGGGGTGAGCTCCTGCTGTTAACCCCAGCTTCTGCCAACCTAGCAGTTCAAAAACATGCCAATGTGAGTAGATCAATAGGTACTGCTCTGCTGGGAAATTAACAGCACTCCATGCAGTCATGCCAGCCACATGACCTTGGAGGTGTCTACGGACAACGCCGGTTCTTCGGCTTAGAAATGGAGATGAGCACCAACCCTCAGAGTCTGACACGACTAAACTTAATTTCAGGGGAAAACCTTTACCTTTACCTATGATTAAATGGTTTTTAACTGTGAATGTTTAATACTGCTGCAAAAGGCCACCCTACCTGGATCTGCACACATTATTCGCCAATACATCACATAGTCCTACACACTTGGGGAGTGTCCGTTATGTGACCTGATACAACAGCCAACATAGTGATCGTGTTTGCTGTGTACTAATCTTATTGTATATAATAATAATAATAATAATAATAATAATAATAATAATAATAATAATAATAATGGCATACATTGGCAAATATCAGTTCAGCTAAATTGCAGATATTAAAGAGAAGAAATCCCGATAATTATTGCATATTACCTGGAAGGCCTCATCTTGGACATTTAACTAAAAGAAACAGAACACTTCTGTCTTTAATGTGATCAGTATCACATTCTCATCAACTCAACTTGCATCCTAGTTTAGCTAGTTTTCAGAAATTATCACATTAAATGGGTAGTTTTTAGAAACTAGACATAAGGATTCATAAAATCTCTCTATCTCCTGCTGTTTTTATCGCTGGGTGTTGATGTTTTCAATATACAATTGACCATAATAAGCTCACCAAAGTTCTACCAACTTTTCAGGACGTGCATGTTATATTTTTCAGTTTACAATGCTGATAAAATCTAATTTGCATCTTTTACTGGAAACTTGAAAAGCAAACAATGTTTTCTTAACAGTATGAAGCCAATGTGTACACTCTCTACAGTGGAAATTAATGTAAATTGTAGCAGATGTGGGGGCTGTTTGTTTCTTACCCAGGGGTTTCTGTAGCACTCAAGAACAAATGGGATTAATTTGTTCTTAATCTGAAAATCACATCTGTGTTTTGAATTGCATAAAAAAGCATTTCTGTGTCATTTAATCAGTTTAAACATTGCACAAGTATTTTCAAGCAGTGTTGTTAAATACAACCTATAACTTATCTGAATATATACTTAAGCTGCCATGTGGAATGTATATGCCACATCTAGACCTACAGAGCATTAAGGCAATAAGATGCTGTAGTAGTATCATATATTCTTAGTAGTGTAAACATATTACCCAATTGTTTGGATTTTACCCAGCTTCTAGGCCAGTGGTTCCCAACCCGTGGGCTGCAGCCAACAGTGGGCAGCAAGAATGAAAATCCTGTCCACAAACCTCCTTCCTCTTTATTTATTTTATTTCTGTTCCTTTCCTCAGAGCTGACCAGCCCCAACCAAAGTGAATCTAAAGTTGACTAAAAACTTATTTGTAACCCTTTTGGTAATAATGTTAGAGAGTGGTCCCTGGTCAAAATGGTCCCCGGTCAAGTAGCCCCTGGTCAAAGTGGGCCCTGGTCAAAGTGGGCCCTGGTCAAAAAAAAGATTGGGAACCAATGTTCTAGGCAAGCAGGTATCCACTTGGACATTTATTTATTCCAAACCTTTATTTATTTATTTTTAAGAAATCTATAGTCCTCTTGGATTTTTTTCATCCCTAGTTATCGAAAAAATGAATCTTGCTATTTTTATCACCATTTAGTCAATAACTGAAGTCTACAGCTTCATAAACTTTAGACTGACCCTCTCCTAATTCCCTGCATAAGTGTTGCCATTTGTGAGAACAAGTAGTCTGTTTGTGAACAACTGAGATTTCTTTGTATAGAGTTATCTGCTACCATTGCATAGAAACCAATGGAGCCAAACTACAGAAATTAATAAGAAGGAAGCACAAAACAATAACGGCCATCCAGCAATAAAAAGTTGGGTTGTAAATGTTTTTTGAATAGCATAAATGGATAAACTGGCAATGTTGAACATAGAAAAAACACAAAAAACTTTACCAAGGACTAGGAACCATTTCTAAATTTTGTTTAAAAAAAGAGAGAAAAAGAAAGAGGATTCAAGCTTTCCAATGTGAATTTTTGCTACTGTGATAGTCAATAACATCTAGCCCAGTGTTCATGATTAAGTGCCTATCCTGCTAAAATCCAAATGCTCCAGCTTAACTGATTTGTGAAGCAGGCTTTCAACTAGAAAGTATCATATTGCCATTTTATAGGGCTGTTTTTCATATTAAAACCAGCTAATAGCCATCTCCCCCTTCTCCTTTAGTATCCACCTTACAAACAACGCAATCTTATTCCAGTTCACTTTTGTGGCCATAAAGCAATATCCTGGAAGAATATTGCTGGGAGCAGTAATTGAGTGAAATCTGCTATGAATCCCATTTCTGTCCTGGCCTAGCAAATGCATGGCATCACAGAATAATTGTCTTCCGTTTGCAGCAACAGCAACAGGAGTGCTTTATTGTTGAAAGCATAATAAGAAAGAAGAGAAGTAAAACTCTTGTATTTTTCAACACCCTTTCGATGCAATGACTTAGCTTTTTCTCTGTCAGCCAGTTACTGTGGGAGCATTTCAAATCAGTGGGGTGAACAGTGATACTTTTTTTAAAAAGCATAGAATTGTTCCCAGGATACTTTTCTTTTTTTCTTTTTTCTTTTTTTAAAAAGCATGGGATTGTTCCCAGATTTTTTTTCAAAATCCCATTGCTCTTGCTATTTCCACATTTAGAAACAAAGGAAATATGAGTACAAATCTCGTGTTGGTTTTTATAGAGATAATTTGGCATCGCGTTGTATAGTCTGATGATTCAATCAATTATTGAATTGTTGAAGTCAACATGTCGATAAAGTCCATTGATTAAACTTTAGGCAGAGCTAAAAACAGGGTGTAGACTATTGACAAATTGGGGGAGGGGGCTAACCCGCATCCCAACCCATATAACCACATACACCTACAAAGGGCCACTTCCAGATTAAATTTTATATATATATATAATTAGGACCAAGTTAACAACAAAACCACTGGGCCAAATGTTATCAAATTTGGCCATAATACACCAACACATCCCACATTGGCACAAGTTGGACCTCAAAGACATTCCACAATTGTGGTATTGCGATAAAGATGACCCTCTCCCCATGTCCTCCTTCTTTTATGTTATTGTCACTGGTGGGGCTCAGTGGAGGACCCTTTTCTTTCCAAATTCTGCTTCTTTCTCCTTTCTGCTTTTAGTCACATTGGTGATGGAAGAGTTAGGGATCACATAGAAAAGGTGACAGTATAATTATGCAACATAACCAAACAGTTTCAGCTGTTTAATGACATCTCTGAGTGAGAAATCTGAATGGCTGAAGAGATGCGTGAATTCCTTTCATGGAGGAATTGCTAAAAAGGTTGAGAAGAAGGAACAATATTTAGGAATGCTGAGAAAGTTCACAAAACAGAATTTCAGCTCAGCTTTGATATACATGCTGGAGCTTTTCACTAAGACACAGTGCATGGCAAGAGGTGACCAGCTACATTTCACCCTATTTCTCCAGTGACCTCTTCACACAGCCCTTTTGGGCCATGCCATTGCACCAGCAATTGCCAACAAAAGGGAAGGTGTGCAGGGCGGCCTCTGGTGCCCCACGTACCCTCCCTCCTTCTCCCATCTCATTGGGAGGACAGCACAGGGTGTGTTTGCACCCTGTCTCTGTCCCCTTCAGATGGGAGAAAAGGTGGCAACACACATTGCCCCGCTGGCCTTTCCTTCATCATACAGGGGAAAGGGGAGGAAAGTGTGAGTAGCTCCATTTGAACTACCCAAACTACACTTTCCTCCCCATAGTGATGGAGGCAGTATCTTTCGGCACTTCCACCCCACTTTGGGAGAATGTGAGTGGGGCCTGCCATGTGTCATGTGATGCATGGCAGCCCCATCCTTGTCACGCAACAAACAGGCAAAATGGAGCAAAAATGCCCTGTGTGAAGAGGTGGCAAGTCAAGCCATAAAAATTAGGTGTTGTCTACACTGACTCATGTCTTCTATTTTTAAGGTTTGGGCCTAATTTATTTTTCACATCCCTAGCATGAAGGACAAATTCCTTTTCCTACCCAGTGTGGAGAGAAAATACAGACCTTGAAGCATAAACATAAAGAATCATTAAGGTTCAAATTAAGATGCAAATATTGTTTACCTGATGAGAAGAGACAATAGACTCCAGGCCTGTAGCGAGGGGGCGGTTTTAGAGGTTCAACCCCCCCCCCCCCCCCGAAATTTTTCCGGTTATAAAAAAACCTGGTTTACTCATGAATTTTAACTGGTTAACCAAATCCTCATGCTAAGTCTATGAGATGCAAAACATTAAGAGTCCCTCCAGGCACTATTTCAAGCAGATATTGACAGGTTTGTAGCGGGGAGAGGTGTGTGCTAGGGGTTCAACCCCTCCCGAAATTTTCAAAACCCTTCCCGAAATTTTCAAAGCCCCTCCCGAATTTTTTTTCTGGCTACGGCCCTGATAGACTCAACCCACTAGGTATCTTCTACTGAACTGAGATATAGGGAAGCTGCACAAAGGCATGTTCACAAGATCATTTCCAGACAGGAACTATCCATGTTTATGGCTTATGGCACCCAAAGAAAAACAAAGCCATTATGTTCATAATTATGCTACTTTAAACATAGTGGTAGAACTGGAGATTCTGAAAAATGCCATGAATTGAGAGCCATAACGTTTTCATGGCCATGAACTGAGAAGCTGAACAAATGTTGGAAGGTGAGAGGTAAACAGCCAGCTGGGAACTCATCAAAGCCTGGCTAGACATCAAGAACCACACTATTTTGTTTGAAAAGGACATTGGCATTTGCTAGAAAGCCAACTGAGGGTTGTTTTTTTTACTTTGAATAACTTCCACTTGGAAGGAGTATGTGCTCTTCCACAGAAGCTAGCCTATGAGCTTTCCTCAAAGATCAAATACTTTCTATATTACCAGGACTTCAATGCTCACATGTGTAGACAGGTTGCTGCAATGTATAGTCTTTTTTCTTAATGGAGAAGGAGGCATCCAGTTCCCACCTGCCCTGTGTTTGAGGCACCAGAATATATCCTTATGAAAAGGCAGTGGCCAGGGAGTCAGGAAACTTCAGCTACAACTGTGAACCCAGGAAAAAGAAAGCACAATTTCCATACCAGATTTCTATCAACAGAACTCTTAACTCTTACACTTGTTTAGGAGGCAGGGACAGCGAGGTCAGTTGCTACTCTGACATTGGCCAGTAGGATGTCTGTGATATCCCTAAGAAAGCAAACATCAGCTTTAGGGGAGTGCAGCAGGAAAAAAAGAAAATTAATTTGAATCGTTTCAGAACTTCTCAGCTGGAAATACAAAAACAGAAGAGAAAAACATGGAAACAGTCCAACATTTTGCTATTCTGTTTCCCCATCACACAGTGGGAATTGTCTGACTGTTTATTATTCAGCTAGTGTTGTTTTCTGTATGAATATCTGTATGAATATCTTCAGGGATTCAAGGCCTTTTTTAACAGGGACTGCTGAGGGTTTTAAAAAAAAAGACAATGTCTTTCATTTGCTCAGGAGTGACCTTTCATGCCCATTAGCATGAAAGCTCTGGAAAACTAGAATGTAAATCTGCCTATCAACCCAACTAGGAAAATGCTGTTATGTGTCCCTAGCAGCAATTTTTGTGTTTCTAGACCTACCTTTCCCTAGCCATTCTTTTAATTTATAGTCCACCTTCCTGCACTGGCGAGATCCAGTGTGCCAAAGTGATCTGAGCATTGGACTACAATGGAGATTAGGGTTCAAATTCCTGCTCAGGTATAGAAACCCACTGAATGACCTTAAGCAAGTCACACACTCTCAGCCTCAGAGGAAGTCAATGCCAAGCCCTTTTATGAATAACTCTTACCATGAAAATCTTGATTGGTTCACTTGATTGGTGACTTAAAGGCACACAAGAAGTACCCCTAAGCTTGTAACAAAACATGCCATTATAATTTTAAAAACTATAATGAAATATTTTCCATGTAATATTTTTGGTTTAGTTCTTTAAAATGTTGTTGATGAAGTATAGAGTAGATATAACTGATAAAAATGGGAATAGATGAAATTAATATTCAAGCATATAGAAGTGTTGCTGATACCTGAAAACTATCCATATATCAAACAATGTCCATGATCCACCATTACTACATTTGCAGTGGATCACTTCACAGAGGGTGAAGCCATCAATAGCTACTAGTCAGGACAGCTATATTACACACATGCAGTTCTGCACCACTGTTGTCCCTCTCATTATCCACAGAGGAGGATATAAATTTGACTTGGAGAGGAGATAGATTCATTAACTTAAAAATATTTGTGTTAAGCAGATTCCGGGTTACACACGGGACTCTCAAACGTAACAACTGACTTGCCCATTTTAAGACATAAATTCCAGCTGTTACTCTGATTTCTACCACATGTTAGCAGAAGCATAGTTGTTCCTTTGCAGGCAGAGAAGAAAATGAAATAGACATGTGGCACCTTTCATCTTAATAATAGACGCCTATATGCTTGAATATTAATTTCATCTATTCCCATGGGATAGTATTGAAGGCTTTTTTTAAAGTTAATAAAAGAAACCAAATTCTTAACTATTTCTGAACAAAAGAGCCCTGTTAGATGAACACATGAGCCAGTCCAAGATTCTGTTCACAAACTGGCATACCAGTTGGTTATGGGAAGCCTGCCAATTGGACTTGAGTACAACTGCATCCTCCAAATTGCACTCCTCAGAAACTGATATATGAAGATGAACTGCCTCTTATACTAAGGTGATATATAGCCATCCTGACTAGTAGCTATTGATGGCCTCACCCTCTGTGAAGTTATTCAGTCCTCTTTGGAAACTATCAAAGTTGGCAGCCAAAACAACATCTCATGGTAATGAATGCCAGAATTTATTAATGCTATGTCCCCAGGTTCTATTATTACAAGAGATGAAGAAACGCTTCCTCATATTTAACTTATTGAATGCTATGCTACTTTGTCAGCGAACTCCATGGCCCTTGGCAACCTTTAGTATAACCTAAACCCAAATATTGTAATCATCTTATGTGATCTTTTCTGTCCATTTTCCAGTCAACAGTATCATTTTTAATGTAGGGTAAGCACAACTACCCTGTTATGAGCACATTGTGAATCTATGTGAGGACAGTATGATGGTGACAGGTTTAATTTTAATTCAGTTTCTAATTATGCCCAACATGGAATTGCCCCTCCCCCATTAAACAGCAATTGCACACTTGTACTTTGTATAGATGTGGATAAAGGAAGAAAAGAGAAAGGGCTGTGAACAATTGTAGAACATTTCCCTCCACAATAGCTGAAGCATTCATCAGAGGGCCCTGAACCTCTGTTGACATCTAAGACTTCATCACATTGAAGTTCTCAAGCTAGGGGACAGCAAGGGCATCTTTGTAGCAGTGGGGAAAATCTGACGAGCAGCAGAGAATATTGTCATGCTGGGCCCCACATTGCCCCTTTCCCCATCCCACGGGGGAAACCGTCACTGCCTGGCTTCCCCCTGCACTTTCCCCAGTTTACTTAATGAGAACATTGGGAACCTCCCATGTTCTCTGGGTTCTGTCCTATGGTGCTTCCAGGATGGAACCCTGCCATAAGTAGCCCTGTATCATGTGATGGGCTCATATGATGTAGTCTTTAGAGAAATCCCAATTCCCTAACCCAGGAGTATGCCTAGGAGTAAAATCCACTGAATTCAATATGAGACTTTCTTCTGATTAAGGATGAAAATATTACTTTGAAATATTAAAAGAAATTGCCAAGTACTGGAAAATTGACAAGAGAATCTTGGTCAGAAAATAATCTTTGCAGTTTGAGACTTATTCTTTGCAAAATTTGCATACAAGCATGTTTCCTGTACAAAAAGTACAGGAAAAACCGATTTCTGCACAGAAAATAATATATTTGCACAGAAACATTAGTTTCTTTGCAGAAAATGCTGTTTCCTGCAAAGCAGGTGTTCTTTTCTGTGTAAAAGCTCCACATGCAAATTTTGCCTTGAATGTTCCAAATTGTGATTAGTCTTCAAAAACTGCATGGTTTTTAAGCCTTTTTGCAGCAGGATAAAAACTGTCAAAATTACTTGTTCCTTATTTCAAGAACAAAATTAGTACGAACTATATCCCTTATTCTGACTAGACATCCATAAAATAGTACTATCACTCTGAGCATAGCTGAATTTCAATACTGTCCTCATTATTGTCTCCAAACACTGAAAGCAAAACTTCATCAACTAAATATGGAGTTTAAATTCAAGGTAATCAAATAGGTTGCTTCATGATTTCCATCAAAGTGAAAATTAATCTCAGAAAATATGAGGTTGATATTGTAAGCCAGCTGCGCCCGTACTTTGGGAACCCTGACTTGGCCACAGTGGTCCACACTCTGGTTACATCCTGTTTGGATTACTACTCTAAGTGGGGATGCCTTTGAGACGGTCCCGAAGCTCCAATTAGTACAACGGGTGGCAGCCAGATTGATAACTGGGGCGGCATACAGGGAGCGTACTACTCCTCTGTTACGCCAGCTCCACTGGCTACCAATATGCTACCAAGCCCAATTCAAAGTGCTGGTTCTGACCTATAAAGCCCTGAACAGTTCTGGTCCAACTTACCTGTCCGAATGTATCTCCTCCTCCCCGACTCTTCTGGGCTTTAGGAAAAACCTAAAGACATGGCTATGTGCGCAACCATTTAATGAATAAGCACTATGATCCGACATGGTCTAAACTAAGGTTTATTTGTGAGGTTTCTGGACAAATGGATTTAAGTATTTATATGTTTTTAAGCTTTGTATAATTTTTTATTAAGTATTGTTAATTGATTTAAATGTGTTGCTTGCTTTTATTGAATTTTGTTCTGGGCATTGAATTTTGCCAGTCTCTGTAAGCCGCCTTGAGTCACCTCGGGTAAGAAAGGTGGGGTAGAAGTGTTGAAAACAAATAAATAAATAATCAGGCCTCCTCTGAGCTCAAGTTGGCCAATTCCTGAAGAATAATCAAATCTACAAAGTAATCTGTGTTTTCACAGTTTGAAGGGTTCAGTGGGAAGTGAATGTTCACCTCATTACTTTCCACCCATGCCTACAACTGGATGAGGGACAAACAGAAAAAGAAAATATCCCACCCCCTCCCATGCTTTAGTCCAGGGATGGGCAAGTTCAGTGGAGCATGTTCCCATCTAGCCCTGAGACTTGCCATGGGCCTTATCGCCCTTAGGTGGCCAGACGTCCATTTCCTGTTCTCTAAAAATCATAATTTGGATGAAGGTACAGGCAGGAGGTGCAAACCTTGTTTTAAAGGAGAATCATACTACAACATGAGTCTCCTTTTTTGAAAGGAAATTAGTGACATTTTTTAGGGTTCATCAAGGCATTTTTAGGGGTCATCAAAAGTTGGCATAGGAAGAAACTACATGTTACACAATCTGGCTCTACCATTGGAAGACATCAGTCAGATTCAGCCACATTACAAGTAGGGGAGCTCTCAAGTAGAACAGGTGAGTATGTTGTCATCAAGGCTTTATGAAACTTCAGGGCTTGAGGGGGAAAACAAAAACACAAAGACAAACACTTGTGTCCGTCCCTGAGGCTTTCATGTGGACAGATCGGCTAATAAAAGGTCTTAAACTAGTTAAACATATTAAAGTAATTTAACTCATTATAACTATATAGTGAAATGATGTTTGCTTCTCCTGCTTTGCTGTGACACACAGTTCCATGGGAACAAGGGCCATTTTGTTGCAGGGAAAGAATAAAATATTTCTTAAAAATAAATTAGAAACCATATAATCCCTAACTATGTCCTTTATTTATTTATTTATTTCTTAAATAGGCCTCATCACCTATTGGAATAGTCCTGGGGCCCTGGAACATTAACCTACATAATTTCCCCACACAATTCCCTAAAAGTGTATAGTACTTCTATTTATTGACAGACTTACAATATATACTTGTGAGAATCTGTACCTCCACCTGTGTGGCATATAAGCAGTCAAAGGTATTTTCATAATAATTGCATTTTTTTTAGAAAAAAGAGGAAGCAAGTTATGAATTTAGATAGGAATTGTGGATGGAGTGAAGGTGATTGACAATTTTTTGTATATGTATGTATACCAAAGTTGTTGAATCTCCCATTCTCTGTCCTTGCCTCCAATAGAGGAAGGTTCCAACACTATCACGATGCCAAAAGAATTTGCATTTTCATAAGATTTCATTCCCTGACGGTGCTTTAGGGTTTCTGTAGCAGGAGCATTCCAAACACAACAAAAGATTTGAATTGCAGATTTGATCCTCTTGCCTTCTTGTTGGCTATGCTCATCCATTGCTCTGCTAGTATGATCCTATAAGACCAACTCATCTATATTTTTCAAGAGTTTATGCTTTCTAAAGCTCTAAAAACAATGGGACCTTGAACAGGATAAAAGAATGAGAGAACTAGACCAGCATGAACCATGCGGGACTGGGATTTCACAAAACCTCTAGTTTCAGATTTTAACAAATTAAAGATTTTTCATTCTTGTGGCAATACAATAGGACAGATCTGTTCTGTTCTCTATTTTATACATAGTTCAGACAGGAAGGTTCACACTGAGTCACAGCAAGATGGAGATTAATAATTCATACCATCCACCTAAGTGAAAATGTTACTTCAAACTGTAAGAAAGCTGAATAACGGCCACGAGAGATGATAACACTAGGAAGGTTGTAGAGAGAGGAGAGCTTCACACCAGCAAGGTTTTCATGGTGGGGAGGAAGTCATTTCTATTTCTGGAATTAGAATATGAAGAATATGAGAAATGGCTTCAGAGCTTGAGAGCTATAAAGGGTGGAAAGATGTGTCAAAGGGATTCCCATCTCCTTCCCCCATTTCTCAAAAAAAGTAAAGTACTCCTTGCTTCACAGTAATGAATTAGAACAACTAAGGTTCTTCTTCCTTAACCATTCAATAAAACATTGATCCCTAATTTAAAACTAATGATTAGAAGAAAGGTATTGATACAAAATCTGAGAAGGATGTCTATTTGAGTCTTTTTTTTTAGCCATGAGTATAGTCAATAATACAAGTTGAGTACCTCTTATTCAGAATTCCAAAATCCAAAATATTCCAGATGAGTGGCTGAGTGGGGATACTCTACAACCAGCACAAGAACACATTACCAAGTAGAAATAAAAGAAATGATGGAAATAATACACAGAAAATAAAATTAAAGGTTTACAGGTTTATTTAAGGAAAAAACATATGAAGATGAGCCTTTAATTTTAGAAAATGAAGTGTAAGTTGTATTTAGAGCACTTGAGAGAAATAAATTACCAGGAACAATGGCATACCAAGGGAGCTGTTTCAATCCACATAGCTAAAATCTACTCTAGTTCTAACTAAAATCTGTCAACTAATATGGAAAATGAAACAATGCCCCCCAGACGGGAAATACACAATATACATTTGAATTCCCAAGACAGATGACACCAGGGATTGTGAGACAAACATTGCATGACTTTTATTCTACCAAAATCCCACTAAAACGCACCCTGGGCCTTAAATGCATAGATAATATATATGGATAAGTTCTTTTTCTCCCTTGTTCAGATGATCCTTGCCTATGGCATGTTCTTTCTTTCTTATGCACCAGGAAAGAATGCTAGCACAACACCCAGAGGGAAAACGGCACTCTTGAAAACAAGAGTACATAACCTATACTATTTTGTTTTGTATTATCATGTGCATATTATATATAGTGATGCTCCATGGTGCTCAAAACAACCAAGGGAAGATGTCTAAGGAAGCTATTGCAATGAGCTATTTTATATGGTTTTCTCCGCAAACAAGATATATGCTTTGTAAAGGTCACCTCGATACCAGAATAAAACCAGTCATAACACAGTGCCTTCTCCGAATTCTCAGTAGAGGTGCTCTCAATGAAATCTTCTGGTTTGTGTCTTTAGCATCAGAGAACTAATTCCACTAACAAGGACCAGTTTTGAGTACCCTTCAGAACAATCTGGTCACACATGAGAGCTGCTGTGTTACCAGAATGTTTTTAAATCTGAATTTAAGTATCTTTCTACTTAAAAGTTCAGCATTGCAAATCAGGATCCTGTCAACATTTCACAGAACTCGTTTACATCACACTATAGCAATTTACTATGTGTAGATGGCCACAATATAAAATAGCTATCTATTCATAGTGTAGTACAAGGTATAATGGTGTATTTTCCCAGGGAATTGTTCTCCAAGCTGAAGGGCCCCTACCTCATCCCATCAAGCCCACCAGGTCTTCTCTTCCCATTTTAAAATGTAATTTAATTCAATTTATTTTAATATTTTGAAGCCAACTTTCTAGTCCAAGCCCATCTGAAGTGGTGAATAAATATATACATATACAAATAAAAACAAAAACCAAATAATGTAATAGTTTACATTCAAAATGTAAACCTGTTTACATTAACCTGTTTACTAAAAGAAAGGACATTGGGGGACATTGGGGGGGAAATTAAAAGAATGAAAACCTTTTGTTCACTTTCTGCATGAGGAAAAGAAGGACGTGCCAATTTTGAGTTTTGAAAAATAATTTGGGGGGGAGGCAGGATTCTATAATCCAGTTATATAACAATATAGGGTACTCCACCGTATTGAGAAGCAGCAGACTAGTTTAGGTTTATACTGCGGACACAAATATGATTTCAAAGAATGTGAAACAGCTAGAATTCTGCCACTGTTTTCACCTAGTGTCTTCCCTAGGAGATGATTGCCTCACTCTGCCTAACAGTAGAACGAGTTCTGCAAACTGCAATCTATTCCCTGTGTATGTCTAATGTATTAAACATGGCTTATCCTCTATGATTAAATAGATCCAAACAAAGAATAATTTCATACAGATTTCAGTATGAGAAACCTTTCACAAAATGCTTACTAACTCAACCTAAGCCAGAGGGCTGTTATAGCTGTCATGTCTTGGTTTTTTCTCCTCCTGAGAGATGCTCTGCTCAGGGTGGGGGAACACCAGAAAAAATCTGTCAGGCTGCCTTTATATTATGTAAAATGTCATGTTATTGTGTTCATACGAAACGCTGTCACATTGTTTCCAAAGTGTAGGTCCCATCACAGATATGTTCTCCCTTCCTCAACAGCTTTGGGGTGGGGATCCATATGCCAAATGTTGGCATGCAGGCCACCCGGAGGGAATAGCATTTCAGCTTCAAAAAGTTGTTAGCATAAGGCTGAGCATGTACCATGCCCCTATTATGACAGCTTGTTCAAAAATGGAAAAGACAAGGCAGAACTAAGAGAAAAGTTTAGTGCTCTTGCTTCAGCTACATATGCTTAGCCGTAGGAAGATGTCAACTCAAGAAGCTCATCAGCTTTAATGCAGGCTGTTTGCTAGACTACCGCAAAGTATTTTCCCTTTAATTTTTGCATATGGTTTCCCTAGGGCAGCTGTTCCCAGGATGAGTATTGGAGTTCTGGAAGACTAATCAGGGATTCATGAATAAGATTATAAATGAATATTATATTCCCACCACAGCTGATCATATCCAAAACTGTGCAACTGCAGGGGAGCATTGGGTATAGTCTCATTTTAACTGCCTTCTCCTTTCTGAGTTTGGATACTAAACCATTCCCAGAATCCTTTTTGACATGTGGATTCCATTGTAGTCATTCCAAGCTGATGCTGACAATGCTAGTATTGAAAACTCTCCGTTTTTGAGACCCACTAGTGAAGAGTATTTGAACTCCATTAGAATTTCTGGTTCTAGATTCCTTGCTTGGTATCATTTTAGAAACCATACAGGTTTTCCATATATTAATAAACTAGCTGTGCCCGGCCACGCGTTGCTGTGGTGTTGTCTGGTGGTGTTGGTGAGAAATTGTTGAGGAAGTGGTGGTATTGAATGTCTGTTGTATGGTTGTCTTTATGTTTAGTATGCACACTGAAGTGGATTATATGGCAGTGTGGACTCAAGATAATCCAGTGCAAAGCAGATAATATAAGATTCTAAATGGGTTATATAGCTGTGTGGAAGGGCCTTGAGTCTACACTGCCATATAATCCAGTTTAAATCTGATAATCTGTGGAAGAGGCCTAAGTGAGGCCTAACTCTGCCTGTGCCCTGGGCTGAGTGGGTTGCTAGGAGACCAAGTGGGCGGAGCTTAGCCTTCAAACTGGCAGCAATTGGATAAAAACTATTATTCCTCTCCCTGTAATTAGGACTTTATTTTTCTTTTCTTTTTGTTGTATCAACCTAGAGCCGTGAATGATGGTTTGTGTTGTCAAATTTCGAGGTTGGGGGGCCTGTAGTTTTGTTGTTTTGTCCGCTGCCCTGATGCCATCACTCTTTTATATATATAGATATTATAGATTATTCCTGTTTGGGATGATCTACTTGTAGTGCCCAAAATTGTTATTTTTGGCCCACATTTACTGTAAAAGCAGAATTATGGGTTCAAATGTCACTCAACGTTGCTTTTGCTTTGAACATACAAGCATAAGAAACTGCAATATGGAGATCACCCATTAGACCATGTACATTCCCTTTGTCTATTCTAATTGACAGCAGCTCACTAAGGATATGGACAGATTTTTTCCCTTAATGCTGATGCCTTTTTAAATGTTTCTGGAAAGGCCATGTGCATTCAGGAAAAGCAGTGAATCATTTCAAGTAAAGGGCAATGCTCTGCAAAGAAGGCCACATGAGAAGAAGGGCAGAATCTTGCACTATGGCAAAAATAAACTGCTGCAGTCTTTCCTATCTTATGTGTTCTTCTAAATTAAGAACCATTGTCATCTCAATCACTTTCTGTCCACATCTGTTCTGCTTTTCATCTGTGAAAGGTTGGAGGTTATACCAATGTGAGGTCTATAAAACAAATCCTTTTTTTAAAGGTAGTTTTGATGTCTCTCAAATTTACATTGTAGAATTTTCAACATATGTGACCAGCTAAGGGTAGCAAGAGGGGATGGTAGTGTGGGTGGTATAGAACAGCGCTTCCCAAAATAGGTGATATTGCTCCTTGGGGATGCTGAAAGGATCTGGAGGAGGCGTACCCAGGGGTGCAATTGGGGAGCATAGAATAAAAATAAAGGGGCATTGGGAAATATAAAGAAAGGAGAGAAGAACATTTTTAAAACATGTTCATACATGTTTCATCTGTTGTCAACACAGAGTTAAAGTGATTGCTTTATTTACTAAATGAACACACAAAATTATAACTGATCAGTGATCAAGTCCACCAACAGGTCTAGACAAAAAAGTGTTGGCAGCTGAGCATGTCATGCATTGTCTGGAAGTCCAGCATGCATTGGCAGGAAAATATGCATGAAAGGAGTTGTTTACAATACCATACTTTAAATAGGCCACATGTATGAAATCTCATTTAGATTTTTTTCTGAATTGAGTGAGTTATTACTAGTGCAAGTCCCCCTCGATGGATTGGCACCTTGACGTGGTGAGGGGGCTTGCGTGTTCCAATTAATCTGTGGGCACAGCCACGGGAGTCACACACTCCCAGGAGTGGCCACAGGGGAGGATCCAGACCAAGAACAATCCAAAGACCCAAAGACCTCAATGGCGGCGGAGGATAACATGGTACATGGTACATGTTACAAGGGCTGTGAAGGCGGAAGAAGGCTGCAACAGACTGAGAAGCCACTCTTGTTGTGTAATCACACCACTGCTGGGACCTCAATCTGTGAAGACTGTGTGTTGACCGGCCGTGCACCAACCTCCACACATTAAAAAAAATCATGCACAGGCGTCTTCCAAGAAATGGAGGACCATCATTCTCGAACTACGAGGGATTGCCTAAGTGAAACTAGTGCACGAGCAATGCACTTTTTTTTTTAAATTCATACTGCTGACAAAAATTGAACTGAACATTAATAAATTGATAGCAGTGTACCAACATCATCCTTCTTATTTAGAATTATTTTTAATGTTATTCATAAATTTTATGTTAATATTTTCCTTCCATCTTAATTTTTGTGTGTAATGTGAATATTAGTTTTATTTTAATAAAAAATATAATTTCAAGATTGAAAGTGTTTGTTTGAAACATCTTTCTTTGCCATGTTGTCAAATATAACAACAACAACAACAACAACAACAACAACAACAACTTTATTTGTATAACCCGCCTCCATTGCCCCAAAGGGACTCAGGGTGGCTTACATGGGGAACCAAGCCCAAACAAGTATACAAAGTATAAACAAAATACAATACATAACAACAGTAAATTGTTATATTTGTTGTTATATTTGACAACATGGCAAAGAAAGATGTTTCAAACAAACACTTTCAATCTTGAAATTATATTTTTTATTAAAATAAAACTAGAGTCCAGAAGGTCAGAGCTTCTACAACATCTTTCCTGCTGCCTGCCTTCTGGACCACAAGAACTGCAAAGACTGCTGCCAAACAGGCCTACTTACAAACTGGGCGTGGCTCCCTGCACCTGCTGTAGTTTCCACTTGGGGGCTGCTGCTTGTGGGTGTGGGTCATTGGACCCTTTAAGAGCCTCCTGACTCCAGTGGCAGAAACAGTCCAGAAGGTCAGAGCTTCTACAACATCTTTCCTGCTGCCTGCCTTCTGGACCACAAGAACTGCAAAAACTACTGCCAAACAGGCCTACTGCTTGATCCTGCTGCCTTGGCCCTGCTGCCAGAATAGAGAATCTGTCCTGGGTTGCAGCGTGTCAATCTTGTTGGTTTGGTTTTACAAACGACGCCATTCCCTGGCCGAGCGCCACTGTGTGGGACCTCTTCTAGTTTATTATCATAAACTGTGTGATGCTGCTATAGCCACTGGCACCTTAGAACTGTGAACCCTTACTGCTTCTTAAGCTTCTACTGCTTCTTAAGCTCCAAAGGAGAGCAAAGCAGGATTCAGTTTAATAACAGGGTTCTTGTGGTTCTGTTTACATCTACAGCCAGGGCTAGCCAGATGTTGGAGGAAAGGGAGAGGGGCCTTGTAAAAGGGGGATGAGAGTCCACTGGCCGGGGGGGCCCCATCGAAGTAATTCAGGGGAGGGGGAGATACGGGAAAGGGAGGCCAAAATTAATTCGGCCTAGGGAGAGAACAAGATTTCTCGTAGATCTAAAATGGCCTCCTGATATGGTAAATTTGGATACCCAGGCTAGCGGTTCCTCCGGACTAAAGGTGGTGCTGCTGAACGCCAGGTCTACAAACGGAAAAACTGCAATTATCCAAGATCTTATCTTGGAGGAGCAAGCAGACCTGGCGTGCATAATGGAGACCTGGTTGGATGAGGTGGGTGGGGTCAATCTTACCCAACTCTGTCCTCCCGGGTACTCTGTGCAGCACCAACCAAGATCCGGAGGACGGGGAGGCAGTGTTGCAGTGGTCTACAAGGATTCCATCCCCCTGACCAGGTGCCCCATCCCGCAGTCAACCTTGTTCGAATGTGTCCATCTGAGGGTGGGTGACCGGGACAGATTAGGGATTCTGTTAGTGTACCGACCACCCCGCTGCACTACAGTCTCCCTGCCTGAGCTAGCGGGGGTGGTCTCAGGCCTGGCATTGGAGTCCCAGCGGCTTTTGGTGCTGGGGGACTTCAATGTCCATGCTGAGACCATCCTGTCTGGTGCAGCTCAGGACTTCATGGCCGCCATGGCAACCATGGGGCTGTCCCAATTGGTATCTGGTCCCACCCACAGAGCGGGACACACATTAGACTTGGTTTTCTGCCAGGGATGGGAGGAAAGTGGCAGTGTGGAGGAGCTTACCATCGCCCCTTTGCCATGGACCGACCATCACCTGATCAGGTTTAGGCTGACTGCGCCACCTAACCTCCGCAGGGGTGGAGGACCTATTAAAATGGTCCGCCCCAGGAGGCTTATGGATCCAGATGGATTTCTGATGGCTCTTGGGGAGTTTCCCGCTGCCTCGGTTGGTGATCCTGTCGATGCTCTGGTCTCTCTCTGGAATGGGGAGGTGGCCAGGGCAATAGACATTATCACTCCGGAACGTCCCCTCTTGAGTACCCGAGCTAAACCATCTCCTTGGTTCACCGAGGAGTTGGCAGCGATGAAGCGAAAGAAGAGGGAACTAGAGTGTGTGTGGCGTTCGAAGCAGAACGAATCAGACCAAACACGGCTGTGTTCCTACCTAAGGACATATGCCGCGGCAATAGATGCTGCAAAGAATGCTTTCTTCGCAGCTAATATTGCGTCTGCAAAAAACCGTCCGGCGGAGCTGTTTCGGGTTGTCAGAGGTTTGTTAAATCCCATCTCTCAAGATGGGATCTCTGACATCTCAGCAGCCCGCTGTGAAGCATTTGCTCTGATCCGTTCTGGCTTTGACACCATATTAACAGCAGTCTCCGGGGATGTAACACGAGCATCTTCTTGTCCCATCTTGATGGATTCTTTTCAATTGGTTGACCTCGAGGATGTGGACAAGGTGCTTGGAGAGGTGAGGGCTACCACATGCATCCTAGACCCCTGCCCATCCTGGCTGGTGAGAGAAGCCAGAGGGGGATTGGCCGAGTGGGTGAAGGCGGTGGTGAATGCCTCCCTTCGGGATGGCATATTTCCAGTGAGCCTTAAATTGGCTGTGATCAAACCGCTGTTGAAGAAGCCATCACTGGACCCCACTCAATTGGAGAACTATCGGCCTATTTCCAATCTTCCCTTTCTGGGCAAGGTCGTGGAACGTGTGGTGGCCGCGCAACTCCAGGCATTCTTGGTTGACACTGATTTTCTAGATCCGGCACAGTCTGGTTTCAGGCCGGGGCATGGTACCAAGACAGCCTTGGTCGCCTTAGTCGATGATCTACGCCGCGAGCTGGACAGGGGGAGTGTGTCCCTGCTGGTTCTGCTGGACCTCTCAGCAGCCTTCGATACTGTCGATCACGGTATCCTTCTGGGGCGCCTTGCTGGGATGGGGCTCGGAGGTACTGTTCTGCAGTGGCTTCGGTCCTTCCTGGAGGGTCGATCCCAGATGGTGTCATTGGGAGACACCTGCTCAGCCCCACAACCATTGACTTGTGGGGTCCCGCAGGGTTCAATACTGTCCCCCATGTTGTTCAACATATACATGAAGCCGTTGGGAGAGATCATCCAGAGTTTCGGAGTGAGGTGTCATCTGTACGCAGATGATGTCCAGCTCTGTCACTCCTTTCCACCTGTCACTAAGGAGGCTGTTCAGGTCCTGAACCGGTGTCTGGCCGCTGTGTCAGACTGGATGAGGGCTAACAAATTGAAATTGAATCCAGACAAGACAGAGGTCCTCCTGGTCAGTCGTAAGGCTGAACAGGGTATAGGGTTACAGCCTGTGTTGGACGGGGTCACACTCCCCCTGAAGACACAGGTTTGCAGTCTGGGGGTGATCCTGGACTCATCGCTGAGCCTGGAACCCCAGGTCTCGGCGGTGGCCAGGAGAGCCTTCGCACAACTGAGACTTGTGCACCAGCTGCGCCCGTACCTTGGGAAGTCTGACTTGGCCATGGTGGTCCACGCTCTGGTCACATCCCGGCTGGATTACTGCAACGCGCTCTACGTGGGGCTGCCTTTGAAGACGGCCTGGAAGCTCCAATTAGTACAACGGGCGGCAGCCAGATTGTTAACTGGGGCGGCTTACAGGGAGCATACTACTCCCTTGTTAAGCCAGCTCCACTGGTTGCCGATATGCTACCAAGCCCAATTCAAAGTGCTGGTCTTGGCCTACGAAGCCCTAAATGGTTCTGGTCCAATTTACCTGTCCGAACATATCTTCCCCTATGAGCCCACAAGAACCTTAAGATCTTCTGGAGAGGCCCTGCTCTCGGTCCCACCTGCCTCACAGGCACGGCTGGTGGGGACGGGAGACAGGGCCTTCTCGGTGGTGGCTCCCCGGCTGTGGAACTCCCTCCCCAGTGACATTCGGCAGGCCCCATCCCTTTTGGGGTTCAGAAAAAAACTGAAGACCTGGCTATGTACGCAGGCATTTGAAGAATAAGCATGTGTTGGCTTCGACTCGGTCTGAATTACGGCTCTTGTATAACGTCTGGTGGATGAATGGCATAAGCACTTTGCATTGTTTTAAACTTTGTATATTGTATTTTATGACTATTTTATGACTATTTTATGATTGTTTTAACTGTTTTACTCATTTTAGTTTATTGTATATCCGTGTAACGGCATCAATTGCCACTTGTAAGCCACCCTGAGTCCCCTCGGGTGAGAAGGGCGGGGTATAAATAATTGAAATAAATAAAAATAAATAAATTAAAAACAATTAAAACCACAGAATAAAACTTCATAAAATACATCCATGAACATCAGAATCACAAAGTGGCTAAATAAGTTGTAAGGGAGAGGGGCAGGGATTGTGCAAAACGTAGGACAATAGGACCAGGGATGGGAATAAAGTGCTGGAAGCAGGACAGTAAACAATTCAGGCTGGGCAGAGATAAATTATATACTCGTAAGTAGAAATACATATACATAAAAATGCAAATTTATCTGGGCATTTTTCTGGGTTTTGCTTAAAGAAGGTAGACTTCCATGCATACGCTAAGTATTTTATTTGTCTGAAAACAGAGTGATGGGCCAAATAAGTTTGGGAGCCTCTAATATAGAAGAAGGCAAACAGAACAACTGTAAAACTGAGAAAGACATGTATCATATTTTTCCAACACAGAAATGTCATTATTAAATACACCTTTTCTTCCTCCCTAGATGCCCAGTGTGAAGTAATAAAGAGACATGAGCGAGATTCTGATCAGGGTCCTTTCAGAAAATGCAGCACGGAGCAAATTTCAGCTGAACTTCAGTCTGTGACTCATAAGCAAAATGGCCTCTTGTGCTCTTCAACCTTGCTGTAACCTTGCTATAATCTCCCCTTTTCAAAAGGTAATTTCTAGAGCACACCGCATCAGCCCTTGGGATTTATGTGCCAAAGAGAAAGAAGGACCTGTGTGCTCTTCGACAGTCATGCTTTGCAAAGTAAAAGGGGGATTTCTTTCTTATTCTTTCTTTCTTTTTTTGCACAGGACTTCTTCACAGCTATGTCTTGAGAAAGCCAGTATTAAAAAATAATATTAGAGAAATTATGCATAGATTTGTTTCTGCTGCCTGTGGAGATTATGAACACCCCAAGGCAGCTCATTTCTGCAGAGTGTTTGCTGTCAAGAAGCAATGAAGTGCAAATGGAAGCCAATTGAACTTAGCAATTTGTTTACGCAAGAAGACAACAGCTGGAGAAAATGGACGATTTTAATAATTAGCCAGTCACATTAGATAAGGGGCATACTAGTATATGATCGTGCATTATAATAAGGAGGCTGCTGCAAAGGGATTAGAAAGAATTAGTAATTAACCTCCTTCAAGATCAAAAATGTGTCTCACTGGATCTGGAGATGGCTGGGGAGCTACGCGTAGCTCAAAATAGTACTCTTTGTTAGTTTTCCAAACCCCTCTGGCAGTTTGTAGTTACAGTTCTCAATATTAATGCAGAAATGAACTCCAGCCGATACGCTTTCCCCTTCCTTCACCAAAGTGAAAATTTCATAAACAAGAAACAAATGAGTTATTGAAGATCTATCAGATAGCATCTAGAGACGTTCAAGAGAAGCTTGCCACACATGCTTTCCTTAGCGTTCATATTAATAAACTCCTAGGCTGGAGTCAGGCAATATTTTTTAAGACTGCTGGAATTCAACATCATAAAGGCTTTCCTTCCCTAGGTTCCCCTTCATTTCCCTTCACTTTGGTTCCACTTGTTATGCCTCTCCTTTATGGAGAAGAAGGAATACTACGACCCTGTTTAGTCTATTTGCCTGAAATGACAGTCAGATGTGTGTTCACACCATTAGCAAGTATTGCTCTTCCGACAAGCCTTATGATGGTCATAGGGGACCTGTGATATGTCTCCAATCTATATTCCAATGCATTTTCTTTTCACAGAATGAGAAATGCCTTCATAACATATTGACTTTAGTGTTATTCTGCAGCTTTTATATTTTGCTTTCATATCATGTCTTTTGTTTTTAGGTTGCATTTTATCTTGATTGGGACAACAACTTTTGCACAAGGTATTTGTAACCATTTCATACAATTGTTTAGCACACATAAATAAATGAATAGACCCAATTGATTGTAACAAATTCTACTTTAATTTTATAGTTTAACTCTGATTTCTTATTCTAACTGATGGATAATCAAAATGAGCAGATTTAGTCGCTTCTAACAAAATAACACCATGGCCCAGCAACCTACCAAAGAGTAAAAGGGAACATCCCACCAAAAAAATAAACCCTACAATCATATCTTAAGTGTGGTTGGAAAACTCCTAAAACAGGCAATATAAACTTGTTGAGGGTAGCTGAAATATTCTGGAAGCTTGGGGCTATCTAGAAACTAAGAAATTGAGCATGCAGCCGATAAAAAGACACTGTGGAGCTATTCTGTCTCACACTGCTATATGGATTTTCTATGCCAAAAAAAAGATGGGAAAGAAAGTTTCAAAAAAATCAAAAGGGTTTCAGATAAGAAGAGGTAGACTTCTCCATTCACGCACATCCATAAAATTGAATGCCGAAGTCTCATTTAGAGACACCTCGAAAGCACAAGGTATAAAACTCCATTTCAGTTATATATGATTCCATGCCAAATTAGATTCCATGTAATGTATTTGAGGTTTTTTTCTTTGTGGGTAGGAGTATTTCATCAGATTTCATTTTATGAAACTGTTTCCAAACAAGTGCTGTACTGTATTTTCCATTACTTGAACTGGTCATCCAAAAGAAACATCTATTTGTACCGATGTTAATAACCACCTATTTCATTCCCACAAATGAGAACAAATCATTTTTGAAAAAATTGTTGGATTTTACACACAAAAGCCTCTATCTTTCCAAACAGCCCCACACGCATGGGGGAAATTGTGTAAAATTGCTGTTTCTTAAACAAAATTTAGAAAGCTTGCACACCACAGGCACAATTTTTGTTTTGCAAGATTTGCATATAAACGCGCAATTTTGCAGAACAAACACATGGAACAGCCTAAAAATCAAGTTTTGTGGGCAAAATGCCATAATTCTCATGCAAAAATATATTACTACACAGTAAGTTCTTCTGATATGCTTCAGGATGTATGGATACTGGACAAAACGATACAAATGTTCACCAATACATTCTTTTTTCTGACTGGGTTTCTTGAGTGTGAGGGACCCAATTTTCAGTCAGGAAGTGAATAGCGGTAAATATCTTTCCATACTAATTTTCATCCTGGTTATATTGACATATCAGTCAATCAGCCCTGATTCCCCTCCAGGATGGAGAAAGGCAGGGTAGAAATGTCGTTAATAAAAAATATTTTTTTTCCTTTCCTTTCATTTTTTCCTTATTAATACCTTTATTCTACATTGTGTACATGCACTGAGAATCACCATCCAAAGTTTCATCTTCATCTGACTGGTATATATTCCAAGAATGAACCCACTTTAAAAAAATCCAAAAAAGCAGATTTTCAGCAACCTTCCCACAATCCCTTATAGATAATGTATTCATAGGCATGTTGGGTACAACATCCCCATTCAAATGGTTCCCCACATTCTTCCCTTGTTATGTTTGATTGCTTAGAGAAGAATTGATGTCACACCTTATAGTGTTTACATGTCACTCAGAGATATATGCTCTATTCATATTACACTTCAACACATTACACCAACACACCCCAGACCAAGCATATCTTTGGTGGAAATCTACCTTCTGTCTCTTTTAGCTACAGTGAGCCCTCATATTCACAGGTGCTACAGGTGCAGGACCAACACAAAAGCGGTAAAACCATTACTATCACAAGCAATCCCCCAGCATACATGTTATAGTATCCTTTTCTAACAACAGCCCCAGTCTATAGCTTCCTTTCCACTTTTGACACCACAATGCCCCAGCCACATTTTCAATCTCTTCTCCAACAATACACCTTTCACTCTATCCCTGGGAATTGTAGGTTTATCCAAATAGTGCTGGTACATCACCAAATTACTACTCCTAAGGTATCATGGAATTGAGCCAAGGCAGTTAAACTGGTGTCAAAGTGCATTCATTCTATAGTGTAGAGGCACTATAGGAATATCTTCTCTAACAGAGAATTTGGTACCAGAGGCAGACAGAACACGGAAAAGAGATTGATAGATTCTGCATCACACAAAAAAGAAAAGAAAAACATGTTTCAGCAGATTTTTATCCAATACTGAACTATACTTACATGTGATATGAAACAACCATATCAAGTAACCTTGCATAAGTGAATAAAAGCACGCTGAATCTTCTAAAGACTTTAAAAGGTTTCTTCCAAATGTATCCGGGGTTTTCTTTTTCACAAGCCTCTATTTTTCTTGTGATTTCAATTTTTGCAGTGAGATTTATCAATCAAGGGTGGTTGATGAGGCAGGCTTATCTTTTATCTCCTTGTTTTGCTAGTCATAGATACTCAGCAATTGGGAGACATTGCAGTTTACTTTGCCAGTTGTAGGCAAGCACACACAGCTGCAATATGATTGGCTGTAGTAGAATAGTAAATACTTTGCTGCTCATGTTCTATTACATTGTTTACATTTCTCCAGATCTCCACCATCCTCCCAATGCTGATGTGATTAAAAATAAACTTGTGGATGGCAGATAAAAATGGAAACATTGGGCTGGGAGTTCTTTAAAAATACATTTGCTGTCAGAAACTCTGTTAACTGAGGCATGCCTGTATCAATTTCCATAAGTTTGCTACAACAAGAGTGAAATTAGAAATCATCTTATGAATACCAGCATCCTTCATCTGCCACACATTAGATCTGATTCAGAGAGGAAACTAGTAAGCGAAACAAAATCCTAACCTGCATTGCAGAAAAGAGAGAGAGAAAAGGAACAATTCAGAGCAAAAAACAAAACAAAACAAAAAAAAACACAACCAGCAGGAGGTAATGTCCATTGGAAAGTTTGGCTTTCTGAAGCCCAGCAAGATAGCTGGAGAATGACAGTTGCTGGCATGATTCACTTCAGTTCATCATCTCAACACCTGTTCCTCCAACAGCAAACCATAACTCCCAAGCATGTCAGATACACACGCTTACACTTTACTTTTTTGATCATTTGTCTGAGGTAATTCCAGTCCTGAAAGTGCTAGCACCCCAGACAAGGACATCTATAAACATCAACACTTGCAACTGCTTTGCTTGCTTCCTTGCAAAATGGATCATAGTTGTTGCTTTGCCTTCAGCCTTATTGCTCTTCATATACCCCAGCATGCTTCAGAAGTCACCAGTTAAGTCAGCAATGCTGTACAAAATAACTGAATACAGCAGCAGGAGGAGTACCAGAAACAGGAAATTTGGTGACTGCTGCTCCTACTAGGTACATATCTCAATGGGGGAAAAAACATTGATCACTAACCATGGAACAAGAAAACCAGAGACAAAAATCTGGGATAAATAGGGTCACTATATGATCAATATTCTGTGTAACTGAGTTGAACCTGAAAGATGCAAAGGGGGGAGGAAGTCTAGGGATGTTGTCTACCCTAGACTCCCTCCTCAGTCTTCCCTTGGGTGAAACTACTAAGAGTCCCAAAAGAAGTCCAGTAATTGTGTTGCTCCACAGCTTCGCACTTACAAGAAAGTAAACCCATGGCACTTCCACCCAAGACCTAGGTACTTATAAATGAGAGGGAAAAACCCAGGTCAGCCTCAAATACAGTAGAGTCTCACTTATCCAACATAAACGGGCCAGCAGAACGTTGAATAAGCGAAAATGTTGGATAATAAGGAGGGATTAAGGAAAAGCCTATTAAATGTCAAATTACATTATGATTTTACAAATTAAGAACCAAAACATCATGTTTTACAACAAATTGACAGAAAAAGCAGTTTAATACACGGTAACGTTATGTAGTAATTACTGTATTTACAAATTTAGCACCAAAACATTGCAATGTATTGAAAACATTGACTACAAAAACATTGACTACTAAAAGGCAAACTGTTGGATATTCCAGAATGTTGGATAAGCGAATGTTGGATAAATGAGACTCTACTGTATATACTTTCTCCCCATTCTCTGAGTACCAGGACCTGAAGAAACCATTCCAGAGCCTTACCCTTCACCCAAAGTGTGCCAAAGTGTTCACCAAACTCCTAAGCCCCTTCTACACTGCCAAATAAAAATCCAGATTATCTGATTTGAACTGGATTATATGGCAATGTAGACTCATATAATCCAAAGCAGATAATGTGGGTGTGTTGATAATCTTGATTGTATGACAGTGTAGAAGGGGCTTTAAATTCTCCCCCTAATGTCATGGACCTGTCATGGAAAAGGTACAAATATCTATTTAGTCCCCCAACAAGCAAGCCAATAGGCACTCAACCCAAGTTGCAAATCTCCAAGGAAAAGTAATTTCCTTCTTCTAACACATAAGTGCCATCAGTTCTGTAGAGCTCTGGCCATGCCCCCCACAAGTTGGGGTGTGAGGGGGGGGAGGCAGCTGACACGGCTGTAGTCTGTGTGGCCAGGGCCAAGCATGGCAGGACAGTCAGCTAAGCGAGATAAACAGAATACAAAAAGTGACTTCATAAAATATTCTCTTGTTTTGCCTATCCAACTAAAATTAATTATTTTATTAGGCAATTACATTACCTTCTATAGATCCTGAATAAAATTTCAGAATTTCCATATCTTACCCAGTATTGGACCTTATTATCAATAATTTAAAAACAAGAGTTGAAGCAACAGATACCATACATGAATTATTCTCACCCATTTTGAATTTCTAGATCTTTGACAATGATCAATGTAGCTCAAAAGCAGCAAAACCTGTAAATACATATATCCTGTATACCAGAGGACTTACTGCATGAAATCCTTCACCTTAAAATTCATCACATGACAGTTTTCAACAATAAAAGAAGCCCAATTTGACTTCAGAATACATGTCATAACAAAAAAAAAACCTATAAGATATATTTGCCAATATCCACTTCACCATTAAACTGTTTTACAAAGTCATTGAAAACATAGCAAAGAACAACAACTAGTTACGAGAAACTTAATCATTTAGCAATTTTGTGTACTGAAAATTATTTAGATGTGAAAGTTGAATTTACTGAAGTTATTGAAAACAATGAGTCAACAAAAGCTAGAAAATATACCTTTTTGTTAATACTGTAAGCTTTAATTATGTAAATACACATACTCTTTAAAATAAATATAAATATTACATTTGTGTCATCATTTAAACTAACTTATTTTCAGGCACCTGTGACCATTTATATATATTCTGGTCATAGACCGTAATAAATTGCTGAACTGAACTAACTTATTTTATTTTATCCAAAACCCTGTAGAATATCAAATAACCTTAGCCAGGTTGGGGAAGGTGGGATGGGGTTCGAAAAATCCAGGGCTTGGAGCCCACTTCATGATGTGGGGGGCCATGGCTCTGGCGAATAAAAGACGATGTTAGGATGAGCAAGAAAGTGTACCAACCCTCTGCTTAAAGGATTATGTATCTCTCCATTAACTCATATTTGGGCTTTATCAAGACATCAACCTTCACCTGACCAAACTTGGCAAGGCAAAATAATCAGCCAAACTTTTGTAACCCTAGGTTACTGTTCTGAATGGTCCTGAAAAATAATAGTCCTACCCAGGCATGTAGCCGGGGGGGGGGGGGAGCTTGAGGGGCTTCACCCCCCCCCCAAATTCTCAGAATGGTCCACGAGAAGGCCTTACTGATATTATTTAAACTTATTCATATCATGATCTGATCACCATGCTCACTGTATCCCATATGCATGGGAGTATTGGGATAACGATACAAAAGGTTGGCTAGGGTAGATCCTCTCTCACTCAGACTCAGCTCCCCCTCCCCACCCCCAAATCAAAATCCTGGCTATGTGCCTGGTCCTACCCTTCAACAAGCTAACAACTTCATCATACTGGCTGCCGGAATCACCATGGATTGTAGCTAATCTGGCGATGCCCATTGGGGAGTGTGAGTAACCCATCGCCCCATGCCCCGCATCACCTGATTTACAAGAAATCCCATCCCACGGGGTAAGCTTCCACTGCCTGGCTACCCTCCATTGTTATCAATATAACATGGGAAGCCTCCCTTGTTGCCGCAGCAATGGAATGTGCCAGTTTCTCTTTACATTTACAACTGAGCCCCGCTGGAGGTTGCTGTACATCATCAGATGGGAGGTGGCAGGCTCCATTGCAAAAGTAAAGAAGAACCAGTTTATGCTGCCGAAAAGTACCCTGTCCGATGAGGGGAGAAGTCATTCCCAGGTGAATGACTAAAACATGAGGAGGAGGTCCCATGCAATTGTCAAACAAAAAAGAAAATAAACCGTTGCAACATCATGCATTCTTTTTCCATATAACATCCCAAGTTCTGGTAGTTTTTCAAGTTCTGATAAGTAATTTGGATATACAGTAGAGTCTCACTTATCCAACACTCGCTTATCCAACGTTCTGGATTATCCAACGCATTTTTGTAGTCAATGTTTTCAATACATCATGATATTTTGGTGCTAAATTCGTAAATACAGTAATTACTACATAGCATTACTGCATATTGAACTACTTTTTCTGTCAAATTTGTTGTATAACATGATGTTTTGGTGCTTAATTTGTAAAATCATAACCTAATTTGATGTTTAATAGGCTTTTCCTTAATGCCTCCTTATTATCCAACATATTCGCTTATCCAACATTCTGCCGGCCCTTTTATATTGGATAAGTGAGACTCTACTGTATTTGGTATTATTCAGCAGCAATATTGGGAGACAATACTTATTTTGGCAAATATACACTCAAGCAGTCAAATTCAGAAATAATCTGTACAATATAACAAGAAATGAAGAGATTCATGGAGTAACTTAGTGCAAAATAGTCTTGTAGAAGTTCCATAACCATGTTTGGTAATGGCTTTTTGAGTACGTAAAAACAATAACTATTTAAAAACACAGGTAAGACATTTCAGAAACAGAAAAATGGCATGATGAGAAGCTAAACTTTTTTTCCAAACAGAAACAGAAATGGCCACAAAAGACATCAGAAGGGGGGGAATTGAAATGTCAAAAATAAGGATAATGAAATATGAGACGTGACCGAGTTTGAAGTAGAAAGGACAAAACTTAAAGGAAGAATAAAAAATAGTACACAAATCAGTAAAAGATTAATTGGAAGTGACAAAATTCTGAACAGAATCACAGGAAAGAAAAATAATGCAAACCACAACTGAGAGAAAAAGCAAAAACATGAACCCCTGGAGATTTGGGGAATCATAGTATCACCATAGAACAAATAGCAGTCTTGTCAGGTAAAGAAAATACATATATACATTTAAAAGGCTGTTGCATTGTCCTGATTTGCATTGATGTTTTCAGCCAGGTGAAACAACTTTGCCTGAAAAAGAGGTTTTGTGCATATCTGGTACGAGGACAGTATCTGCTATGTTTTCTGGAAATCATGTCATTATATTTCTCAGTTCGATGCACAAAATCCTCAACTTTCTTCACTAGTGACATTATCGCTAGCTCATTTTCATGGTCTCCAGACTACAGGGTCTCCAAGTCATCTGACACAAGATGACCATAAAGACCTCACATCAAAGTAATAACTAATTTGTAAATACCACTAAAGGTTGGTAAGTCAGCTAATGACAGTAGAAAGTAACCCCGGCCTATTGGCATTAAATGGCTGTGACTTTTCAAAAATCACTTTTTTGAGAATTAGCAGCTAACAGTATTGGAGAAAAGTACTTTTTTGCTCTGATTTTTCTTTCATACTGTAGCTTCTAAGTTGTATGTTAGTTTCAAAATGACTTAACATAATATTATGGTAAAATTGGCATGAAATGTTCAAGCAAGGAAATGGATGATCATCATCCCCAAGAATTCATCTTTGCAACATCATGGACTGGGAACAATGCTCATAAACATTGCAGTTACACAGAGCACAACATTATCAGAATTTTTGAAATCAAATTTCTATGTGGCAAGGGTAACATCAGTTTGACTGGGTCTGAAATCATTCATGAACACACATGCATAATTGGCTACATGGGGCAAATGAAACGAGCTCCCAGAAAATAAGGAAACTGAAAAGCAAGGTGTCCAGGGGCACCCCATCTAAATAAAGGGTGTTGAGAAGACAATGGGCTGAGTAGCAGGCCTCTGAGATAAATATAGCACAGTAATGCTGGATTGCTGACTCTTTCAAACTAGTTAAATTTTGTAAACTCAGATAATTACTTCCCCAAGACACAGTTTAAAGCGGTATTGAAGTAAGAAATACATGCCCTTATAAAATAAAATTTTCAAACTTTGGTAGAGGGGAGAAAAAAATTACTTCCAGCTACACTTGCTAGCTGAAAGCTCTGTGGGGGTCTGCCACCAATCACTTTGCACAGCTGGATGGTGGTAGGTTGCATGAGCTAGATTCCATTGCCTCCTCATAGTTAGCTGCACAAAGTTCAATCTGACACAGCATTTCTTCCTAAAATGATCCACGTCACATCATCCCCCCCCCCCCCCATGTATATCTAGCAAATTCTCCCTCTTGAAGATTTCTCTCTGGGGAATTAACCACCAAAGATTTTTAGCAAAAGACTTTACCTTCCCAGATATTTATCTTCCCTAATTTCACTGCATACATTTCCCTGAAACTCTGTACTACTCATGGAGAAAGTCTAGAAAGTGGCTGACCACCAGTCATGACGAACACATAGAGAGTGGGCCGGCTAAAGCCTCATAGATGTAAATCCTAAATTTAGCCTGTTGTATTTACTACTTGTGTAGTCGAATTTAGGGCTAGGACCACGGATATGAAGATCCATGCCCAGCGAGCATTCAAGAGACACCGAAATAGACCAGGACAGAGAAGTCACTCACCAGCATGAAGACAAACCATAGAGGTTTATTCGATCTGGCCAGAAAGGAGCTCAAGAAGATCCATGCCCATATTTGGAAAATGTTAATGAGTTTCCGAGTGGCTTCATTGTCCAGTTCCTGGTGATGGGGAAATGCTTTGGGAAAACAAAGGTGAGGTGTCCCAGAAACAAAAGATGCTAATTTCTTTAATCAAGCCTAGGATTTGAAATAAAGGAGTCCACAAATGTACATATCCCAAGCTTCTGTTTCTGCAGTCAGCAGCCCAAGTGAGATACTTGGCTGAACAAACTTTGGTTGACTCTATCAGATCAGGCACAGAAATTGTCTATCATTCTTCATGCACACACAATGGACCTTGATTATCACCTTTGCCAGGAACATAAAGGGCTAGTGCAGGCTGGGAAATACCTGGGCAAGGTGGCTGAAATATTAAAACCTCTTAGACTTGTCTGGTTACAGTAGAGTCTCACTTATCCAAGACTCGCTTATCCAAGGTTCTGGATTATCCAATGCATTTTTGTAGTCAATGTTTTCAATATATTGTGATATTTTGGTGCTAAATTCCTAAATACAGCAATTACAACATAACATTACTGTGTATTGAACTACTTTTTCTGTCAAATTTGTTGTGTAACATGATGTTTTGGTGCTTAATTTGTAAAATCATAACCTAATTTGATGTTTAATCATTTATTTTATTTATTTATTTCCAATATTTATATCCTGCCCTTCTCACCCGAAGGGACTCAGGGCAGCTTACAACACTGGCACAATTAGATGCCTATGCAAAATCAATCAACAGTACATAAAATCAGTTAAAAACAATTAAATACAATATAAAATTACAGTATATAAGTTTTAAAATATATGTGCTCAGATCCATTCATCCGAAAACCTCGTGCCTTATCCATAGGTCAGTCTGTGTCATCTTTATCATTTATTCGTTAAAAGCCTGGGCACATAGCCATGATTTTAGGGCTCTTCTAAAGCCCAAAAGAGTTGGAACTTGTCTGATCTCCCTGGGGAGGGTGTTCCACAGCTGGGGAGCCACCACCAAGAAGGCCCCATCCCTCGTTCCCACCAGCCGCTTTTGCGAGGCAGGCGGGACCGAGAGCAGGGCCTCTCCAGATGATCTTAAGGATCTTGCTGGCTCATAGGAAGAGATACATTCGGACAAGTAGATTGGGCCAGAACCATTTAGGGCTTTATAGGTCAAAACCAGCACTTTGAATTGGGCTCAGTAGCATATCGCCAGCCAGTGGAGCTGGCTTAGCAGTGGGGTGGTGCGCTCCCTGTAAGCTGCCCCAGTTATTAATCTGGCTGCTGCCCGTTGTACTAGTTGGAGCTTCTGGGCCGTCTTCAAAGGCAACCCCACCTCAAGAGCATTGCAGTAGTCCAAATGGGATGTAACAAGAGCATGGACCACTGTGGCCAAGTCAGACCTCCCAAGGTACTGGCGCAGCTGTGCACAAGTCTGAGTTGTGCGAAGGCTCCCCTGGCCACCGCCGAAACCTGGGGTTCCAGGCTCAGTGATGAGTCCAGGAGAACCCCCAACCTGCGAACCTGTGTCTTCAAGGGGAGTGCGACCCCTTCCAACACAGGCTGTTTAATAGGCTTTTCCTTAATCCCTCCTATTATCCAAGATATTTGCTTATCCAAGTTTTATTTGCTGGTCCGTTTAGCTTGGATAAGTGAGATGCTACTGTAGTTAGACAAAAATCATATACATTTTATATACACAAAAAAAGATCGGGCGGCTTTGGCTTACCTGATTTAAGACTATATTATGAAGCCTCAGGCCTCATTTGGGTAAAAGACTGGGCAACACTAAAAGACCGGAAAATATTGACCCTGGAAGGCTTCGATTTAAGGAGAGGCTGGCACGCCTACATTTGGTATAACAAGACAAAGATAGAAAGAAATTTTTCAAATCATTTCGTAAGAGCAAAATTTGGGACCAGTATAAGACAAGATTTTATAGATATACCCCGATGTGGGTATCTTCCCTAGAAGCTCTCCAAAGAAGAGAACTTGGCTGGCAACTATGGCCCACCTACGAAGACTTATTAACAAAACAAAAAGGTCAGATAGAACTAAAAGAGGAACAAGAGATTAAAACTAACTTTCCTAATTGTTCATGGTTTCAACACAGACAAATAAGAGAAGCATTCAGAAAAGATAAAGAAATAGGCTTTGCAGAAAAAACGGGATTCTGGGATAAGATTATGGGGACAGAAAATAAGCTAATTTCTAAAGTATACAGACAATTACTAGAGTGGGCGACGGAAAAGGAACAAATAAAAGACTGTATGATTAAATGGGCCCAGAATATTGGCCACCCAATAGAACTCAAACAGTGGGAAAAGACCTGGAACCAAAGACTCAAATATACCTATTCATACGACATGAAAGAAAACTGGTTTAAAATGCAGTACAGATGGTATATTACACCTTATAAAATTTCAAAATGTTCTCAAAACGTCTCCAACAAATGTTGGAAATGTGGCGAACAAACAGGCACCTTTTTCCACACTTGGTGGTCTTGCCCAAAGGCACAACAATATTGAAGAGGAGTAAATGAAAGCATCCAGAAAATACTCAAATTGAAAATTCAGAGAAAACCAGAATACTTCTTACTAGGGATGCTAGATATAGAAAGAGACAAAAACAAGGAGATTCTATTTAACTTCCTGGCTACTGCAGCTAGAATAGTGTATGCCAGGAACTGGAGACAAACAGAAACACCGAAAAAAGAAGACTGGTTACACAAAGTGCTAGAGATTATGAACATGGACCAACTTACATATTGGTTAACGCCCAACCACGTCTTACCCAAAAAAGAAACTAACTGGGACCTTGTAAAAGACTATCTGAAACAGATGAAGGTAGACCTCATTTGTTGAAAGTATACAATCTCAAGGAATAGAAGAAGACAGTGGGGAAGTAGAACTGAAACAAGAATATATGGACTGAAATCAACTATAGGACTATCAAAGTACCGTAAGAAGGAAGTCAACAAACTTTTTTTTAACTTTTTTCTTTTCTTTTAATATATTCTTTTAATATATATATTTCTCTTTCTTTAGGAGTCACTATTGTTAGATAGTACTTCTTTTTCAAATATGTACGTGTGTGTGTGTGTGTGTGTGTGTGTGTGTATATATATATATATATATATTCTCCCCCCCCCCTTTTTTTTTCTTTTTTCTTTTTCCTTTCTTTCCCTTCCCTCTTTCTCTTAGCCTCTCTTTTTCCTTATATTCCTACTCTCTACACAACCAGAATGTTCTCACTCTTTCATTGTAATCTTATTTTATTTTATTAGATTAAAAAACCCAATAAATATATTGGGGGGAAAAAGATCTAAATTGTATTAGAAGATACAAGGTAGGCAGAAAGTTGAAGAAAAGGATATGTTTTATTAAGGGGTTAAAACAATAAAGTCTTTGTGGAGAAGCTGCTGATGCCAGTCTGCTCCATACCTCTGCTGATGTGTATCAGCAAATATCTGCAGACTTTTAAAAAGAATAACAATTCATATTTTTCTATTCTTATTCCCTTAGGAAGCTATAAATCATGGGGGGTGGTACCGTGTTTAACAACCGTTGTTGCTGAGAACTAAAAGCAGATTTTTATCCTATGGGAGAGGAGCCTAAGGTGCCAACCAATGAAAAAAACTCCAACCTGAACATGGTATAAACCAAGCAAGATGGGAAAGAAAGGGGAAACCAGTTTCCAAGCAATGGCAAATCTATCTGGGAAAACTACTGGAAAACCTTGTTAAAGGCCTTTAGAATAACTGATCATCTGTACTGAAACAATTGATGATAAACTGTCTGCTCTGGCAAGGAGAATCAATGATATTGAAGTTGCTGCCAGTGGAGCACTACAAAAGGTCAATGCTCACAGTCAGATGATCCAATGATTGAAAGAGGTTTATGACTTTTTGACAACAAAGCTGAGGATCTCAAATACAGAGGAAAGTGACTAAATATTCTTTTCACGGGGATCCCTGAAGGTATGATCAAGTTTTGTGATTCCATTATTAAATGAAGATCCCTAACTGGTACTGCAGGATTCTGATATTGAATGAATACCTAGATCTGTGACTCCCCCTAATAAACCATCCATGGGCATCCTCTTCCATTTTTCTCATTATCCTAAAAAATGGTATTTCTTTAAATAAGCTCAGTGCCATTCGAAATCTAAACAACCATGACAGTACTATTCTAATATTTCAAGACCTGTCACCAAAAAAACTCAGAAGGAGATGGGCTTTCAAGCCCTCAATAACTCTACTGCACAAAGTATTCAAATTAATAATTATTATTTGAGTTATATATTTTCATTTTCATTTTTATTTGTGTAAATGAATTAATTTAAGTAAATACAATCATTTGGAGTCAATGGGTTATATTCCGTTTCAGGCCACATTCGGGGACAAATTATTCTATAACCTAGGAATAATCTTTCTTAATGATAAAGATTTGGGGGTCAGGTCCTAAATGTGCAAAATACTGATGCAAATCAGGCCATTTCACTCCAGTAGCTTGGTTCTACAGAAAACTTATTAAAGGCTTCAAGCCTGTTTTTCCTACATCGTGATTTGTGGAACAATTTGTGGTGGGAGTGGTGGGAAAAGTCAAGAGACTTGCTGTCATCTTCCACAAAAAGACTATACTATGATACTATGATACTATGATACTATACTATGATATTTAAAAAGACAATGAGAACATTATTCTGCAAAAAAAAAAAAAGCTTATGGGCCACTCGTTAGAGTGAAAAAATGTTTCCAATAAAGACAAAAATAAATTTATGAAAAATTATCTACATACAGTAGAGTCTCACTTATCCAACATAAACGGGCCGGCAGAATGTTGGATAAGCGAATATGTTGGATAATAAGGAGGCATTAAGGAAAAGCCTATTAAACATCAAATTAGGTTAGGATTTTACAAATTAAGCACCAAAACATCATGTTATACAACAAATTTGACAGAAAAAGTAGTTCAATATGCAGTAATGCTATGTAGTAATTACTGTATTTATTAATTTAGCACCAAAATATCACGATGTATTGAAAACATTGACTACAAAAATGCGTTGGATAATCCAGAACGTTGGATAAGTGAGTGTTGGATAAGTGAGACTCTACTGTATTTTAAACCCTATGTCTAATTATTGGAAGTGACTCCAATGCTGTATCAGATCCAATGCTAAACAGATCATATCAACATAAAGGCAAGAAATTAATACAATAAAGGATTTCTTTTTGTTTGATATCTCTCTGCCAAAATTGCTGACGTAAGAACATTACAACAAGAACAAGATGAATTTTGTATAAATACCTATGAAAAGATGTCCTGAGTGAAGCCTAGCCTATATTGTTGAATTGTCTGGTCTGACACATAATGATAGATATTTTTTCCTCTGATATCTTTTTTGCTTATAGCAAGATTTATTCATGTTTGTTGTTTTGCTGTTGAACTTTGTTGTTTGCTTTTTTATAAAACTGTATATTTTAAAAATGTGATAGTTTGCCTCAAATTGACAATAATTGAACCAACCAAAAGATACTCTTTAAAAATATGGGTGGGATAAATGTATCCATGGGACTCATACAGCTTCATGGTCACAATCCTACCACTACCACCAGTATTCTCACATTGCAAAACAATTCAGAATGAAGTTCATTTGTTCTCTTGGAAGCCTCTGGGACTGAACATTTCCCCTGAACTCCTAGCTAAAGTCCACAAATCAAAGTCTTTGTAAGTAAACTTTTATTATGGTCAATGACCAGCCCATACCAAGGGTACCCAGTCCTGTACATTCATATCAAACCCGAGGGGTTATATACTTCAAACTTCAATAATAATAATAATAATAATAATAATAATAATAATAATAATAATTCATTATAAAATTGAATCATTGACAAAATGTAAAATCTAGGCTAAAGATCACATACAAGTACTAATAAGACCCAACTCGTCCCACAGGATCCTCTGGGGGGAGTCAAAAGGGAGAGAGTGGGGATGGCACTGGGAGAGGGGGGGAATACCCATAACTGTAGATAACAATCTATAACTATAACTATAAATATCAGTCTATATCTGATTTCCCATCTGTACTCTATACTTAGTTCTTTTGGCTCTCAATCATCGTCTGCCGGATTTTAATCTCTGTTGAAGATAATAAACAGCTCCCTCTGTTGAAGATAATAAACAGCTCCCTTGAGCAAGGAGTCTTTCCAAAGGGTTTAAAAGAGGCGGTGGTCTCTCCCCTGCTGAAGACACCAGATTTAGATTGTTTGGTTCCCTCCAGCTATCGCCCAGTTTCGAACCTCTCGTTCCTGGGCAAGGTGATTGAGAGGGCAGTAGCGGAGCAGTTGCAACAGTTCCTAGACAACACAGCCGGATTAGATCCCTTCCAGTCCGGCTTTCGGGCGGGGCATGGGACAGAGACTGTGCTGGTCTCCATCACGGATCATCTTCGATGCCAGCTCGATCAGGGCAGGTCAGTGCTGCTTGTGTTATTGGACCTCACTGCAGCATTTGACACAGTCGATTATAATCTTTTGACCCACCGCCTTGCCGTTGCTGGAGTCAGGGGGACAGCTTTAAATTGGCTGGCCTCCTTTCTTCACAACCGTGGACAGCGAGTGGAGAGGGGAGGCCTGGTCTCTGAAAGGTCCCCTCTACTTTGTGGGGTGCCTCAAGGGGCCATTCTCTCCCCTCTGTTGTTTAACATCTATATGCAACCACTTGCTCAGCTGGTTCGAGGTTTCAGACTCGAGTGCTACCAGTACGCTGATGACACTCAGCTTATGTTGAAGATGGAAGGCCGACCGGACTCTGTACCTGATAACTTTCATCAATGCCTCGAGGCTGTTACTGGATGGCTGCGTGCCAGCAGGCTGAAGGTGAATCCAGCAAAGACGGAGATCTTATGGCTGGGTCGACCGGGCAGTGGGGATATCCAATTGCCTACCCTGGATGGCAAGGCGCTATGCCCGTCATCATTGGTAAAGAGTCTGGGAGTCCTTTTGGACCCTCTGCTGACGATGGAAGCCCAGGTCTCCGCCATTAGTAAAACCGCCTTCTTTCACCTGCGGCAGGCTAGACGGCTAGCCCCCTATCTGTCAAGGGACGACCTAGCTACAGTGATCCAGGCCACGGTCATCTCAAGACTGGACTACTGTAATGCCCTCTACATTGGCCTTCCTTTGTCGGTGATCCGGAAGCTCAAGTTGGTACAAAATGCAGCTGCTCGACTTCTTGCGGGAGTCCCGATGAGATGTCATATAACACCAATCCTACTACAGCTGCACTGGTTACCAATTGAGCACTGGATCACTTTCAAAGTGATGGTGCTTACCTTTAAGGCCTTACATGGTCTAGGGTCAATGTACCTGAGGGACCGCCTCACCCCCTACCAACCCCAGAGATCCCTCCGTTCAGAGGACCAAGATCTTTTGGAAGTTCCCAGTTTTAAGACCTTGTGCCTAACAGCAACTAGATGTAGAGCTTTTACATCAGTGGCGCCATCACTCTGGAACACTCTGCCGCCTGAAGTTCGTGCCCTGCGGGACTTATCAGTCTTCCGCAGGGCATGTAAGACACACCTGTTTCGGCAGGCTTTTGATCTCCACTATTGCTGTTTTTAAATTGCTTAGATTTTAGCTGTTTTTGTAAGACACTCCGAGCCCTGGGGGAGTGTTTTTGAGATTTTTTAAAAGATATTTTAAGATGTTTTTAAATTGTTAGATTTTAGCCTTTCTTGTAAGCCGCCCTGAGCCCTAAGGGAGTGGTGGCATATAAGTTTAAATAATAAATAAATAAATAAATAAATAATCACAGCCAAGATGGTAAAATTGTCCAGAACGTCCTGGGTATTTAGTTGTCCATGGTGTGATGAGATGTGTTTGAATGTCTCTATAAAGCAGGCACTGAAAAAGCACATACTCCATTGTTTCTATGTCACCTGAGTCACAGGGACATAGCCTCTCAGAGTATGTGGTCTTCTAGTAACTGCAGATGGAAGCACATGACATCGTGACATGGTGAAGGCTCTCTGATGGTTGGCTACCTCCAACATGACAAATTGAAGATAATCTAATTCTGGCTTCAGTTTTTTCACATGAGGTGATCTACCCAAATTGTCCGCTCTGTCTCAAAACATAGTGCTTTGGGAGCATTATTTTGTTTTCCAAATTGCAGACCTCGCAACTTTGTTGAGAGTCTTCTCCTTCTACACTTGAATTCCCTTCCTACCTGAAACAACCTCAGAAAAAGAAACAAGGTTGACTCACTGGTTTCAGACAGGAAACTATGAGCAGAAGGAAACATTGTTCTGTTCATACTGGAATTAATGAAGCGTTTTATCATTTACTTTAGCAATTTACTAATTGTGTTGGGTCATACTACCCACAAAACATGGCTGCTTTGTTTCTATGAAATATTATATTTGCTCTTTGCTCCAATAAAATAAAATATTGTTCCCTTTTCCCACAACCAGGTTTCAAGGCATTTTTTTCTCCTTTCATCTGATTCATTGCTGACACAACCCCATGAGAGCCTCTTGATTTGGCACAAGTGTCAAGAGAAAACGGCTGCCTTTTGTCTTTTGCTATTAATAACACACCAAATCAATGGGGTATAAATGCTAATTTGTGGTCTTGACCTGTGGCAGCCATGGATTCTGGCACAATTCCTCTGATTTCAATGCTGTCATTATACCCTTACAAAAAAAGTAATCTCCTTCAGCAATGCCAGGAACAAAGCTTCTGGTGGCAAATGAGGAATTTGCCATATTACACCATCCCTCTTTATTCACTAACTCTCCCCACCCCCTTTTTAATGAGTTGGTCTAGTTAATGAAGTGTGATATCCTATTAAGCACATTGGCTGGCAACAATTAATTCCTAGGGACATGCTCTGCTTTGATTGATTATATTTATCATCCTGCCATAATTTAAGAAACACTGACTTCTTAGAGGGAAAACCAAATTGTGAATCTTTGTAAACTTTAATTAAAATGAAATTAGCACCAGCCATAGGTTAGCACTGAGACATTCCTAAGCAACATTCGCACTGCTTCAGTGATCGACAAAATGTTGTGAGGTGACCTTAGTAAAAACATAACAACTAGTTTATCAATATCCTATTTAGAGGCCCTGCTTTGCCTACCTAACATCATGCATGGGTACTTTACTCTCTACAAATTGTGATGGTTTAGGACATAATGGCACTAAAAGAAAGACTCAATCACCTACCATCTTAAGTTTTCAAATCCAGTTCACTCTTACTGCATGGGAAGAGAAACTTTGTTGTTGTTATGTAGCTTTAAGTCTACATTGACTCATGGCAACCCTATCATAGGTTTGTCTTGGCAAGATTTATTCAGAGGAGATTTGCTTTCCTCTGAGGCTGAATTTCCAAGTTCACCCACTAGGTCTCCATGGCTGAGCAGAGTTGAACCTAGGTCTACAAGAGTGCTAGGAAACTAGTCAAACCATTACACTGGTGTTTCTCAACCTAGGAGTTGGGATGCTGGGGGGGGGATCACGAGAGGATGTCAGAGGGGTCACCAAAGACCATCAGAAAACACATATTTCTGATGTTCTTAGGAACCCCTTGAATGCCTATTGTTGGTGGGGTTCATAGGCCTCTTTGATTGTAGATGAACTATAAATTCCAGCAACTACAACTCCCAAATATCAACATCTATTTCCCTCAAACTCCGCCAGTGTTCACATTTGTGCTTATTGAGTATTTATGCCAAATTTGGTCCAGATCCATCATTGTTTGAGTCCACAGTGTTCTCTGGATGTAGGTGAACTACAACTCCAAAACTCAAGGTCAATGCCCATCAAATCTTTCCCATATTTTCTGTTGGTCATGGGACTTCTCTGTGCCAAGTTTTGTTCAGTTCCATCGTTGGTGGTGTTCCGAATGCTCTTTGATTGTAGGTGAACTATAAATCCCAGCAACTACAACTCTCAAATGACAAAAGCATCCCCAATACAACCCTACTAGTATTCAAATTTGGGCATGTCAGGTATTTGTGCCAAATTTGGTCCAGTGAATGAAAACACATCTTGCATAACAGATATTTACTTTACAATTCATAATAGTGGCAAAATTACACTTACGAAGTGGCAACAATAATTTTTTTATGGTTGGGGCTCACCACAATACAAGGAACTGTATTAAGAGATCATGACATTAGGAAGGTTGAGAACCACTGCATTACACCATGTTGGAGGGAAGCTACTCAGAAGAAATTATTCTGAAGTATACACTATTTTTAAAAAAAAAACAATAATACTATTGAACAGTTCTTACAGTAAAAATGTTCTTCCTAATATTTAGGTGGAATCACTTTTCTTTAATTTAAATACACTGGCTTGTGTTCTAGCTTGCTTCATCTTTTACATGACATTTCTTTAGATATTGAGAGATGTGACCTCCCAGGGCCCTTCCAGGCATATCCGAGGATCTGATCTCAGGTTTTCTGTTTATCCCAGATTATCTGGCAGTGCTGATTTATAGCAGAAAACCTGGGATCAGATCCTGGGATATGGGGCCTGTCTGGAAGGGCCCATAGTCTTTTCTTTTCCAAGTTAAACCAGTTACATTAAACCTATTATCAGAGTATATAAAATAGAGGTTTTAAGAAATGAATTTGGATAATATGACATAAGAGATTTCTTTTAAAAATCAAATTTGGGCAACATTGTTATAAATATTATTAAAGACCAGGAAAAAAATACAAAATTGCTAAAGCTAGTTCCGGAGCATAACATTTTGTAACACTAAGAGAAATACCTGCATATTGGTCGGAAAGAAGTAAAGAGACATAAAATGCATCCAATCACCTGGCAATTCCAATGAGATGGGTTCAATGAAATTTTTGCATTTCTTGCAATAAAGAAGGCATTACATAGAATATGTGTTATGGATTTTTTTCTCTTCAGAATCAGAGTGATGCTTAGGTTTGCAATAAAGGATTAATTTTTGTTTTATATCTCTCTGCCAAAATTGCTGACAGAAGAACATTTATGATAAGAACAAGGTGAATTTTGTATAAGTACCTTTGAACAGAGGGTGTCCTGGTTTGTACAGCTGGAACGCTCTTCCAATTAAAATATAACAGATGGGTCAGATCAGAGGTCCATTCCATCAAGCATCTTGCTTCTCATTATGACCTGGCAAATATCACTAGACACTCACAATCTGAGCATGAAGTTTCAGACTGCTTGTCGACAGCATCTTCAGGCTTCCTTGGATATGCTCCAAACAACATGAATTGCTCTCATTTAAATTGTGTATTAGAGATTTTTTTTCATGTCAGGAGTGACTTGAGAAACTGCAAGTCGCTTCTGGTATGAGAGAATTGGTCATCTGCAAGGATGTTGCCCAGGGGACGCTTTGATGTTTTTGATGTTTTACCATCCTTGTGGGAGGCTTCTCTCATGTCCCTGCATGGAGCTGGAGCTGACAGATTGAGCTCATCCACGCTCTCCCTGGGTTGGATTCGAACCAGCAATCTTCAGATGAGCAACCCAACCTTCAAGTCAGCAATCCTGCCAGCACAAGGGTTTAACCCACTGGGGGCTCCTTACTACTACAGATTGGATTTGAAATGCTTGGGACTAAAGTGATTTGTATTTCATTTTTTCCAGAATTTGGCATATTTGCATATACCCTAGCTTCTGCCAACCTAGTAGTTTGAAAAAATGCAAATGTGAGTAGATCAATAGGTACCGCTCCGGTGGCAAATTCGTAAATACAGTAATTACTACATAACATTACCACGTACTGAACTGCTTTTTCTATCAATTTGTTGTCAAACATGATGTTTTGGTGCTTAATTTGTAAAATCATAATCCCTCATTATTTATTTATTTATTTATTTATTTATTACAAGCATTTATATCCCGCCCTTCTCACTCCCAAGGGGGGACTCAGGGCGGCTTTACAGTTAGCATCATTAGACGCTGAACAAACCAATATAAAACATAATATATAAAAATAATTACAGTTAAAATAGATAGCATTAGTTAAAACATCCATATAAATATACATTCAAGGGTGCATTCCAAATCGTGATCTAGGTCTGTCCATTATTCATCCTAATTTCATTTTACAGTTAGTGCTGCTACTATTGCTCAAAGACCTGGTTCCATAGCCATGTTTTGAGATGTATACGAAAGGATAGGAGCGAGAGAGCCCACGTGATCTTATTAAGGAGGGCATTCCACAGACAGGGGGGCACCACTGAGAAGGCCCTGTCTCTCACCCCCACCAATCGTGCTTGCAAAGGTGGTGGCATCGAGAGCAGAGCCTCCCCCAAAGATCTTAAATTATGAGGTGGGTTGTAGCCAGGCCCGGCCCAACACGGGAAGCTGACTACGCCCCCGCGTTGGGCGCCATGTTCCCGGGGGCACTATCGAGCCCCCAGGAGGCGGGGCCAGACCTTGGGCCAGGTCTGGCCACACCTCCTATGTCACGCGGCCACGCTTCCCACAGCGCAGGGGGGGCTCAAAAAATTTTTTTTGCCTACCCCTTATAATTACCTCGGGCCGGTTCTGGTTGTAGCGGGAGATACGTTCAGACAAGTAAGCTGGGCCGGTACCATTTAGAGCTTTATAGGCCAAAGCCAGAACCTTGTGCTTGGTAGCAAATTGGCAGCCAGTGGACCTGACGCAACAGGGGAGTGGTATGCTCCCTGTACGCCGCTCCAGTTAGCAACCTGGCTGCCGCCTGTCGGACTAATTGGAGCTTCTGAAAAGTCTTCACGTAGAGGCAGCCCCACGTAGAGTGCATTGCAGTAGTCTATTCGGGATGTAACAATCCAACATTTTCACTTATCCAATGTTCTGTTGGCCCGTTTATGTTGGATAAGCAAGACTCTACTGTAATTCCCCCTCACAACTTCACACAGAGATGAGCAATTATAATTTGAAAGTAGCATATCAAGCGCCAAAATAGAAATAGGTACAATACCAAGAAGATCAAAATAGAAATTCCAACACAAAACCAAATTAATAAAAAGGGCTAGATGTTAAAGAAACTGCCCTCCCTACTTTCAATGGGGAAGATGAACCATCCTGTCAAAAAGACAGAGGAAAATACTCTGTGCATTTTCAGGAGGACAGGCTGAGCATTCTTGCTTCTTGTCTTTTCAGAAGAGTGAAAGCAAAAATACCTGGATACTATGAAATTTGGGTCAAACAGATTTGATAAAGTATAAACATTGCTGTGACGCCTCACCATCTCTGAAATTCTATGTACCATGATCATCATTTGGGGAAAATCTGCACTTCCAGTTCTTTTCATATTTTAGCATTCTAATGCTAGTCCTGGAAATACTTTTTTTGCCCCTTTTATCCCACTTAATAGGAAAAGCAATTCAGTATGACAGAAGAGCTGGATACAAACTCATCATTTCCCAGGCATATATTTTTAGATTTGAAGTCTCTCAGGGTGACCCACTTCTATTGTCATCCATCTCTTAGTACAGACTTCTCAGATATAGAAAAGACAATCTATTTGTAGTTTACCTCAAATTAGCATCAGCCCTCAAGAACATAATGTGGAATGGCAGTCTCATCTTCTTTTCTTTTGTACATGTTTCTCATATCACAAGAATTAATTGCTTCCTGAATAATGGTTGTGTTCATCTTGAGAATTCAGTTCGACATACTCCAGCATGTTTCCTTAGAATAATAACAATACATCGTGCAATTCATAGATTCTGAAATTGTATTATCAGTAGGATGTCCCCTTAACTGATCAAAAGGTAATGTAAAACATTACATTTTTAATTGTGCTTTTTCATTTTTATTTTTTTATTTTTTTGCTTTTCTATCCATTTGGCTTGGTTTTGCTTGGCTCTTCCAAAAGAAAGACAAAACACAACAATGAAAGCTTAATATCATACATGTTAAGAGCTTGTCCTTACATGTTACCTTTTTTGCACTTCTAGTCAAAACTCACAGGAAGGAAGAAAGTAATGTAAAAATGGAAAGTTGGACATCAAATAACTTGTTATTCGTACCCATTTGCTTGAGCATGACTGCTATGTGGATACTTGGTGATATATCTGTCCTGATCTAGAAATCAGTGTGTGAAAAGTGTTGTGTCCATGTGAACTATCACAACTTGCTTTGTGAAGGAGGCACCAAAGTTTCTAACAGAGTCCTTCCTGTGGTTCTCACAGCTGCCAACCAATATGAGTTTGAACTTGCCAGACTTAGAATTACAGAATTGTAGAATAATAGGGTTGGAAGAGATCACATGGGCCATCTAGTCTAACCCCCCTGCCATGCAGGATAAACACAATCAAAGTACCTCTGACAGATGGCCAGAAAGCTTCCAAGGAAAGAGCTTCCACCACACTCCGAGGCAGAGAGTTCCACTGCTGAACAGCTCTTACAGTCAGGAAGTTCTTCCTAATGTCCTTTCCTGTAATTTGAACCCATTGTTCCGAGTCCTAGTTTCGAGGGAAGCAGAAAACAAGCCTTCTCCCTCTTTCTTATGACATCCTTATACATATTTATTTTATTTCAGGAATTTCTGTGCTGCCTTTCCCTCAGCTCACATCATTAAAATATACAAAGTAACATAAAACCATTATCTAAAACAGACCATAATGTTGGGTAATGCTCCGTCTTGTAAACAGTTAAATTAAATTACATGAAAATCCCACTAAGATTCCTACATGCCCATAAAGTGCTAGGATTCGGTTATAATTCAATTAAAGGTTGTAGCTTTCGTGGCTCCTCTCAACCTTCTCTTCTGCAAGCTAAACATACCCAGCTCTTTAAGACGCTCTTCATAGGGCATGCTCTCCAGGGATTTTAGTTGCCCTCCTCTGGACACTTTCCAGCTTGTCAATATCTCTTTTAAATTAGAATTGGACACAGTATTCCAGGTGAGGTCTAACCAAAGCAGAATAGAGAGGCAACGTGACTTCCCTCAATCTAGACACTATGCTCCTTTTGATGCAGCTCAAAGTCCCATTCGCTTTTTTAGTTGCTGCATCACACTGTTGGCTCATGTTCAACTTGTTGTCCATGAAGACTTCAAGATCTTTCTCACATGAACTGTTGCCAAACCAGGCATCACCCATTCTGTAATTTTACATTTCATTTTTTCTGCCTAAGTGTAGTATCTTCCATTTGCCCTTGTTTAAATTTATTTTGTTAGTTTTGGCCCAGCTCTTTAATCTGTTATGGTCATTTGAATTCTGATCCTGTCTTCTGAAGTATTAGCTATCCCTCCTAGTTTATTGTCTTCTGCAAACTTGATAAGCATGCCATCTAAACCTTCATCTAAGTCATTTATAAAGATGTAGAAAAGTACTGGGCCCAGGACCGAACCCTGCAGCACTCCACTCGTAACTTCTTTCCAGGAAGAAGAGGAACAATAGGTGAGCACCCTTTTGATTCAGTTACTTATACAGTTACAGATCCACTTAATAGCAGCATTGCCTAGCTCACATTTGACCAATTTGTCTGCAAGAAGGTCATGGGGGGACCTTGCCAAAGGCTTTACTAAAATCAAAATAAGTTACATCCATGGTATGACATGCATCTACTAAGCTTGTAACTCTACTGAAAAAAGATATAAGATTAGTCTGACATGACTTTTTTTTAGAAATCCATGTTGACTTTTAGTAAGCACAGCATTCCTTTCTAAGTGATTGCAGACTGACTCTTTAATTATCTGCTCCAGAATCTTTCCTTACTTATATACATTAAATCAATTTTGGTCTATAAGAAAAGCAGAAGATTTTTACTCAATTTCTCTTTTCTGTGGTTACTATGCTTATATTTTTCCTTTAAAATTCATTATTCTGACATTTTTAATACAATGCTGTTAATTTTAACCTGCATTTTATTGATATTGGTGTAGGTCTTGTGTGTATTTTGGTTTATGCATTGTAATAGTGGTGCATTTTATCCGTCTGTTTTAATCATATTGTACACTGCCTCGAACCACAAGAAGAGGTGAGCAACACATGTAACACTATGTAACAAAATTTGGAAAAAAAATATGTTCCTGATTTGAAAGTGTTATTTCCTGTTTAATTATGTGGTACTTACTTTGAAAGTAGTTATTATACTCCATAAACTTTATTTTTGTTGCTGCCATAAACTGTGTTGAATTGGTTGAGATGCTATGAGATATTAATTGAAAAACTATAGCAAAAATTTTGCAGTTTATTAAACTTTTTCCATGTTTTTATGGAACCAATTAGGCAATGATATTTATAACTCAAGAACAAAAATCATGTTACATATTGTTGCTGTTGATGTTATCATTATTGTTATTAATATTGTTATTATTATTACAGTTATTTCCTGCAGTCATTATTTCAGCCTCTAGTCCTAGCAATAACAGCTTCTAAACCAAGAGTGGGAAATTCCTGGCCTCTGTATTTCAACAGACTGGGTTGTTGTGAGTTTTGCGGGCTGTAATGCCATGTTCCAGAAGCATTCTCTCCTGATGTTTCGCCCATCCTCAGAGGTTGAGGGGTCTATTGGTAACAGTGCGGTTTATATATCTATGGAATGTCCAGGGTGGGGGAAAGAACTCATATCTGCTTGAGGTACGTGTGAATGTTGCAATTTGCCACCTTGATTAGCATTTTAATGCTAATGCTAACTTAAGGCTAAGTTTTAAGGCCTGGCTGGTAGCTGCCTAGGAGAATCCTTTATTGGGAGGTGTTAGCTGGCCCTGATTAATTCTTGCCAGGAATTCCCCTACTTTTTGAGTCTTGTTTTTTATTTATTGTTCTGATTTTAGAGTTTTTTTTAATACTGGTAGCCAGATTTTGTTCATTTTCATGGTTTCTTAAGACTTTCAACTCAGACTTTCCTCTGGTTTCAACAGACTGCAATTTCCATCAATTTTGCCACTACTTTTCTGGCTCAGGCTGATTGAAATGGTAATTGAAATACCACAAGTTGCCTTCACTGTAACCAAAAGATAGCCATTTTTAGCCAAAAGCAAAACCTACGAAAGCTGTGAATTTCATTTACAAAGGTCCCATTTTCACTGACCATTCAGTGCAGTTTGAAGCTAGCCACAAAAGCACTCAAAAGAAAACCGTGAATGCACATCCAAGCCTCAAACTGGTTCCATTATTTCCTATGTAATTATCTGCACAGTGAAACTATTTACTTCCATACCAATTTGAAACTGCATTAAATGATCAGTGTAGATGATTCCAAGAAATTGAAAAAACTAATCAGAAAAAGTGTTCAAATTAGCAATCATGGAGATTAATTTGCCTAAAGCAAGACACATGTAGGTAAAGGTAAAGGTTTTCCCCTGACATCAAGTCCAGTCGTGTCCAACTCTAGGGGTTGGTGTTCATCTCTAATTCCAAGCCAAAGAGCCGTCGTTGTCCATAGACACCTCCAAGGTCATGTGGTTGACATGACTACATGGAGCACTGTTACCTTCCCACCAGAGCGGTACCTATTGATCTACTCACATTTGCATATAAAGCCATAAAAATTCCTTTTAAATGTATATGCAGAGAAATATTTTTGCTGGTAAGAGAGAATAAGTGGGGATTGGAAAAGTTACACTTTGAACTTCAACTTCAGAATATAGTTGAAAAGAGGAAATTTCCCAATACCTGAAACAAAATAGTTCTCTAATTACAGATGCTTTTATTGTCTCAGTTATTTCAAGCAACTGTCCTTTCCCTCAAACACTGAATTGCAGGGGGTCCAGGCAATATTACAGTACAGTAGAGTCTCACTTATCCAAGTTTCTGGATTATCCAAGCCATTTTTGTAGTCAATGTTTTCAATATATCGTGATATTTTGGTGCGAAATTCGTAAATACCATAATTACAACATAACATTACTGCGTATTGAACTTGTATAACAGGATGTTTTGGTGCTTAATTTGTAAAATCATAACCTAATTTGATGTTTAATAGGCTTTTCCTTAATCCCTCCTTATTATTCAACATATTCGTTTATCCAAGCTTCTGCCGGCCCGTATTCCATATTATCTGGAATTACTCTGGTGGGCTTATGCTTTTTTAAAGAAAAAGCTTCTGCTTAGCTTGGATAAGTGAGACTCTACTGTACTTTCAATTTCTAACCATCCCACATTTCCCCCATCATTTTTCATTCCATGACAAAAAATCTATTAAGGAAGAAAATACATATGACTACACAAAGTCTTTTGTTTGATAGCACCAGGAGCTGTCTGTCTGGAAGCACCCGGAGAGAGCTGTTAAGAGCATGAATTGAATTTATTTTTTAAATTTCCATGTCTTAACAGTTGCTAAACATATTAATAAGTAATTTTACACTCCAAATAAGTTTTAAGAGGCTTTTCCAGTAAATGGCCAATCTGGCTCAGTCCTATCAAGACGCTAAGAATGTCAGCTCATAGTATTATTCCTTATGGATGAAGGAGTGTATGATTTATGGCAAAATGTGATTAATCCGGATCCAGTGACTATAATTCCAGCCCACCCTAACAAGCGCACACTGCCGGAGGATCTAAGACCATAATCATTACCTACTTCAAGTTAAGACTCTCTAAAAGGCTCTTTATGAAAATTGAGGAATGCGGCAACAAGGAAGGGATTACCGCAGCTACCTTCCGCCTTAAGTAGCTTTAAAGATTAACACTTATTTATGACACTAGATGTTACCATGGCAAACGTAACAAAACCTGCAACAGGAAATCACTTGTAAAACCTGTACATTTGTGAGCAGTTGGGGTCGTCAACTTGGTGAGTTTTATCGTTTCTTTTTCAGATGGTAAGCCTCCCCTAATCCTATTAGTAACATTTGCAGCAAAGCAACTATTCCTTGCTGTATTTTTTCCCTATATAGTTCCTTCCCTTAAGAGCTTGTCTTGTGTGAAAATAAGTTTGAGGGAAAGAAGAGGTTACATGCATGTTATGATGGATGGCGTTTTAGAGACACAAATAGAAAAAGAAATGTATTGATTTTTTATTTTCTTAGGAGCCCCCAATGGTGCAGCAGATTAAACCGCTGAGCTGCTGAACTTGCTGACTGCAAGGTCGGTGGTTCAAATCCAGGGAGTGGGGTGAGCTCCTGCTGTTAGCCACAGCTTCTGCCAACCTAGCAGTTCATGCAAATGTGAGTAGATCAATAAGTACCGCTCCGGTGGGAAGGTAATGGCACTCCATGCAGTCATGCTGGCCACATGACCTTGGAGGTGTCTACGGACAATGCCAGCTCTTCAGCTTAGAAACACCTAGAGTTGGACACTACTAGACTTAATGTCAGAGGAAACCTTTACCTTTACCTATGAGGCTATTATACCATCTGTTTCAATTTGACAAGTTATTAATCCTTCCTCATCTCACTTTCTCAGCTACTTTTATGATTTTCCAAGGCCCTTCCACACATCCCTAGATTCCAAAATATCAAAGCAGAAAATCCCACAAAACCTGCTTTGAATTGGGTTATCTGAGTCCGCACTGCCATATACTCCAGTTCAAAGCAGATAATGTGGGATTTTATGCAGTTGTGTGGAATGAGCCCCAGTTTCTTTCTTTTCCTCCTACTTTCCCCCTTGCCCTTAAGTTACTTCAGTAGCTACAAATTAAATTTAAAATGCGAACGTAATTTGCCCACAATGTTGTCAGCACGAAATTGAGGAAGCAAAGGAGAAAAGTCTTACTATTCTCCATAGTTGAGATGGAACAAACTAATACAGCTGCTCATAACCTGTGTGTTCTTACTCATTTAATAACATTATGTCATCTATGATCTAGACCACAATGTGATGTTGCCTGGCTACACCCGTCTCAAATTTCATCTGTTTTGTGCTTTCAAGTCATTTCTAGCCATCACATTGAACAACAATTTGTTACTGTTGTATGCCTTCAAGTCATTTCTGTCTTAGGCAACTCTAATAATAATAATAATAATAAAACTTTATTTATAACCCGCCACCATCTCCCTGATGGGGACTCGGGGCGGCTTACATGGGGCCATGCCCAGACACCATACAATATAACAAAATAAAACAATATATCATAACACAATATAATAGTACAAAAATAATCATATACATTACAACACAAATCAGAGCAGACAGGGCGGGCCACATGAACATTTAATTAAAAACTCGGGAGAGAGAGGCATATAAATAAAGAGAACAGGGTTATAAGATGGAACAGTCCAAACAGTCCAAAGGATAAAATCCAAGGGGAGTAATCAAAAAGGTATATAACATTTACTCCCCGAAGGCACATCGAAAAAGCCATGTTTTTAGATCTTTCTTAAAAGCCAATAAGGTGGGGGCTTGCCTGATCTCAGAGGGCAATGAATTCCACAGTCGGGAGGCCACAGCAGAAAAGGCCCTCTCTCTCGTTCCCACTAGACGGGCCTGGGATAAAGGCAGTGGCGAAAGAAGGGCCTCCCCGGATGAGCGGAGGGATCGAACAGGTTTATAATAGGACAAACCTATCATTTGGCACCGGTGTTTCCTGGCAAAATTTGTTCAGAAAGTGTGATTTTCCCATCATCACCCAGTGAGTAAGCATTGATTCAAACCCTCATTTTTCAGAGACATGGTGCAACATTCAAATCACTTTACTAGCTCTTAAACAATAACACTTCTGAAATTTTGTTTCTGAATGGATAATGCTATTATATCATTTAGCCACTAAATGGTAATGGTTTTATTTCTGTCTTAATGGCATCAAGAAGTTGCTATTGTTCAGTTCTTTTTAAAGAGATATTCACAATATAATGAAGTACTTGTCCGGCTTCTAATAGTTTTTTTTCCTCTAAGGGTTTATATGAATGCCATAACACACTATGTAATTTTCCTTTTGAAAATAATAGGTATTATTTCTTTAATTAATAAAGTCCAACCCAGTTTTCTTTATCTTATGGTAAGCTCAAAGCAGTTTTATAAGTCTTAAATCTGTTTTTTTAAAAACCAGAAAGTAGTAGCAGATATAATTAAACGGCCAAAAAGAACAGTTAAAACAGGCATAGAAAGGTACAAACAACTAGTATATACTTCCAGATTCATCTGAGCTGCCCTCAAGTCTAACATCCTGCAGACCAAAACTTTAAGGGCATTAAACCCAGACATTCTCATGTTTTGAGTAGACTCAGGGTGCATCTACACTGTAGAATTAATGCAGTTTAACACCGCTTTAACTGCTGTGGATCAATGCTATGGAATCCTGGAGTTTGAAGTTGGTGGGGCATCGTCATTCTTTGGCAAAGAAGGCTAATGACTTACACCTCCTATCATTGAACCATTGCAGTTAAAGTGGTGTCAAACTACATTAATTCTACATTAATTCTAATTCTAATTAACATAAATCTTATTAGTTTCAATGAAACATCTCACTGTGAAAAGTCACTATCGTTTTTTCCTCATCCATCATTTTTTCTTTGAGTCTTTGTCTCTGTATAAAATATTTTCTTTGATTAACATACATTCGAATACTACTTGCTTTATTGCAATTATCATATATTTAAATAATTGATCCATTCTATTAAATCAAAGAACAATTGTGCTAGAGTTCAACATCCCTCCTCCTGCTACAGGTGAAATGCAGCACTACATTTTTAGCTAAAAACCCTCTAAAACTGCAACCCAGGATATATCCACACTGCCCCAAATGTGGAACAATCTGACCTTAAAAGGAAAACCCCGCCTCATTGGCAGAGAGGCATACAGCCCCGGATCTTCCCTCTCCAAACCTCCATTGCATCATCACTGAGCGTGATAGAGCCACAGATCAGCCTCCTGCAAAAGGAAGAAGGCTTTATCTCTGTTTGGGGGCCAAAATGGGGGGCAGGAATGATGACATGGCCATCCCACCTCCCCAGATTGCCTGAGCCTGGGGAGCACAGAATGACAGGGGACACCACCTGGAATCATGAATGGTGATCCCAAGTGTCTGTATCTACTGTGTTGATGCCTGCAAAGATCAAGGAAGATCTGGACCTTTGCAAATATTTTTAAACTTAGGTGTAAACCACATTAAAAGGTTTACCTCAGGTTACTTCACATTGGCCTAGGTATGTTATTTTGATGTCCCAAGCTAATGCAACATCTACATTGCAGTTTCTAGCAGTGTAGATAGGCCCCCGAAATGTCTGAACTTCTGCGTTTTCTAGCTGCTTTTTCTCAGGATTTTGAAATTTGGATGGATGGGCTATTGATGTGGGATTAAAAAGTAAAAGACTTCTTCAGGATATATTATTTACCACAGGAGTATGGAGGGGAGATTTTTTTTTAGCAAAAAAGAATGGAATACATCATCTATGATGAAAGGGGGATGTTGCAAAATAGGACCTGGTGAACGCACTTTCTCCACCTCTGCATTAAACCAGAATCAAAGCTGTGAAAAATCTTTATACCAAGGACTTCCACACATGGGGGACTTCCCCCCATGCCATTTCGCCAGCCTCCATGGCAAAATGGCAGCAATAATGGGTGATTTTGTCACCCTGCATGCTGCTTCATCATGGCAACGCTTCCCCATCACATGGGGGAAGCATTGCTAAAGTGATGTGGATCTGTTTGGAGGGAAGCTTCCTAGAACGCTTCCACTCCAAGATTTGTATTCAAAACTTCATTTAGCTTTTGCATGTGAAACCAAGAAATTTCAAAAGTGGGTTTTTCCTGAACAAGATTATGAGAGGCATTGAACTTTTTTCTATAATGGTTCACATTTCAGAAATTTTGAACAAAAACAGTATCTTTTTTGGCACAAAAAATACAAAACAAAACCAAAAAAAACCAGCAAAGACGTAAGAGTACTCAATTTTTCACTCTTGTAAAAAAGTAGCAAATCTTGCTGCAGCAAACTGGTTTTTTCACCCGATATGCTATCTCTTTTTCTTATTGAGGATGAAAAATGTTGCAGATATTCTTTACATCCTTATTGTTAAAGTTTTTTTAGAGAAAAATAATGCTGCCCAAATCTGTTTGGATGTCATATGTCTAATGAGGTAAAGGCATGTTTTGGTCAGGTGAGTGTTCACTGTTCTATTTTATGTTTTAGGCCACTTCCAAATGTTGGCTTTATCCAAATATTACAGCACTACAATAGATGACAGATATCCACATTCTGAACTTTTATCCAGAAACTACAGTTTCAGGTAGAAATAGGAAATACCCCTTCTGATCAGTACAAATACCTCTTTTTTATTATTATCCTCTTCTGTAGCTGTCAGTGCCCAGAAAAAGGCCAGAGAGGTCCTTACGTGCACAACCAGCTCAGGAGAGCAGCCATGACAGAAGCTAAGCCCAAGGGAGTACACAGAGGTTCAAAAGCAGCTTTGAACTTTGGAGGTACAGACAAAGGAAATTGTTGGAAAGCATGCCAAGAAAATATCCAAAGGGTTGGTAATGCAAAGAGATAAATGAATAGCCTGGGAAATTTACCGGGGTCAGAGAAGTGAATGAATTTTTCTTCAAAGGAAGTGGAATGTTGAAAGCAGAAACCATAACACTAAAGGCAGATGTTGATTTCAGAAACTTGATGTCTGAGAGCATTGTTTTCTAGGCAGTTGACTGAGGGGGTCACCAACTAAGACAAAATCTGCTGAATCAAGCTCTTCTGGATTATTACGTTTCACCACAGTTGATGTCTCATACTGTCTCTTCTGATCTGAATTCTTCCCTGGGATTCAGATGACATCTTGACAGACTGGTCATTAGCTGTTGCTTTTTCTGAGGGTGACAGAGCATATTTGGTGGAAGCCTCTGAAGGTTACAGAGAACGGCTACCTGGAGCCTCCAGTTCATTTTCTGATTCCTCAGAGGAAGGGGAGGAGAAAGGAGGGGGACAGAGGAAGAACAAGAATGAGAAAAAAAAAAGAATGGGTAAGGGAGAAATTTCCACAGATAAGGCTGCAGATCTTTCAGGGAAGTAGTGATCGCCATCATGATCTATAGAGAGTCAGTGTGATGTAATAGTTTTAGCATTGGACTAGGATTCTGCTGACCAAGCCTCAAAAATCTTCACAGCCATGGACACCTTTTTAGTGACTTGGGCAAATCACATCCTCTTTACTTCAGAGGAAGGCGTCTTAAAATATATTTTCAAAAAACCCCATGAGAGGATCATCTTAGTGTTGCAGTAAATCAGAAACAACACAGAACAACAACAACGATATTATATGTAATTAAAATCACTAATATTTTTTCAGAGATTTTTTTACTATGCCATTCAAACAGCGGCTGCTGAAAGATGTAGTTCAAAACTGTCCTGTGCTAATGGTTACTGCTGGTTTTAGGGAATGGGACATGGGACATCCTAAACTGAAGGCCATCCTTATAGCAAACCCCCAGAGTCTGGAATGATCTATATGTAATAAAAGGTCTTTGCAGGCAGTTATATTGTAAAGTTAATAAGTCTTGACCACTCATAAGAAAGCCATTATTAGATACCTTGGTTTACAACAAGGATAATGTTGAATAATACATTGCTACTGGAAAATCCATTTTTCATGCAGTTATGGGAGTTGGATTGAACTCAGAGGGAGCAAGTGAGTTGGGGGGAAGTGAGGTGGCAGAGAATGTCACAGCCCTTACTTATCAAAATATGTTCTTGTCCTATGGACACTGCCTCCACTTAGGACCTTATCCCAGCCTAAATTTCCACCTTTTTCTGACCATCTTCTCATGCTGACATAACAGAGTTCCTCACAGCTCTTCCCACAATGCACAGTCACTTCCGGTGGCTGTGTGTTGAAGTCCACCTCACCAGCATGAAAAGACAGTTTCTGAAATCTGTTTTCAGGAGCCGGGTGTTCGTCTGACTCCTGATAAAAGACAGTGTGCAGAAGCGGAGGAAAGCGGGGAAGCATCGTGAGATGGCTGGCCATCCCTGAAGACAGATCTTGCCAGGGTAGATTGCATCCCCTCTATTAAGGACAATTTCCCCCACTTTCCTCCCACTCCCCACCACTCCTTCCTGCCACCTTCCTTTACGAAGGAAGAATTTTATTGCAGAGGAGAAGAAATGGTAACATGGTTCTCTCCTGGAAGTTTACTGTTTTGAGAGTTTCTCCTGCCCTGCTGAGGCAGGCTTTGCCTAGGGCTCTGGGGCAGAGGGTGACAAGTTGGTCCCCTCTCCTATTCCTCATGAAAAAGCCAATTAGAGCAACAATTGATTCTTGCTTGAACATGGACAGTGGAACAATGTCTGCCACTATAACTGAGGACAGAAACCTAGTTTTCGAGTTGTAAACTCTATCCTACAGCTCCACGTCATTGTCCCCCATCCCTCACTACCTAGCTTCTAGTATCTGCTGCACATAGTAACTGCCCTACCTTTCTCAATACTAAATATGGTTTTTCCTTGCTGTGAAAGTGGAGAAGCTTTTTCTATTTGATTTTACACTGAAGTCACAGCAACAAAACTCTCACAATCGGAAGGACCTCTCTAATGAAGCATGTTCTGTTTGTGTGCTGTTCTTCCCATGGATGCCTCTAACAATGACAGGGGAGAAGCACCATAGCAAAATCAGGTGGTTAATCATCAAGATAATTTAAGGATGCTGCTGATCTTCACAACAGAACGAAGTCTGTGACGAATGAGAAACAGCTTCCTTTTGCAGTGTAGAGCCCCTAAACAAAAGCAAGTATAATGTATCCAGAGCAACTACCACTTCTCATTGTGTCTGCTATTGTGGCTTTCCTTAAGGACAATGCGTCACTGCAATCAATTAAAAAAAATCCCTGCCGCATCTGGCTTTCTGAGAATTTTCAGTCAAATCACCATTTGCATTATAAAGTGTCCTTTGTGTGAATATTCCAGGGCATGGAACAAAGACACAGTCAAAACTAAACGAAATCAAATATTAATAAGCTGAGCAAAATAAATACATTTTTCAATGTGTAGATTTTTCTTTTTTATTACAAAAATTCAAATAGCTTTATGCATTTCTAATAACAACAGGGAATTGAGTCCCATAGCTATGGATCAGAGTAAATAAAAATGTGTTCTCCTGACACGTACATAAAATAAGTGGCAAGCAGAAAGAACAACCTGATAAACTGAACAGCCGAATATTGTCTTTATCTAAAATGTGTTCCATCATGGAACCATTAACATTCCATGAAAGGATACTGGTGATTCCTTTTCTGTTACTAATAGCTATTATATTAGAAAGGGCTAATTTGAGAGATTCATCCAGTTCAGGGATTAACAAAGTTCCACAGACAGGGTGCATGGATTGTGATCTTGCCTCATATTGGATACTTAAATAGAAACTTTACTATGATAGTTGTCCAACTTTCCCCAAACTATCTCTTCTCAGACATTTTGGAGTTTCAACTTACATGAGCCCTCAGCCTATAGGAGTTTTCAAGGAAATAGCCATATTACTTTCTTGTAATCTAATATTGGGAGGGTAGGATAGAGGAAATGAACTTCTGTGGTCATCAACCCACTTCCTTAAATGCACTGATGAAGTCATGTTGAAGTCAAAGTGTTTAAGAAACTAAACAATTGTGGGACTGAGAAAAAAATGCAATAGAATACAGAAACATGTAAGAGCTGCATATAGTGAAATAGGCCTTCCAAGTCTTTAAATTTGCTTACCAAATTCCTATGGTCAAAAATGTACTCTGAAGAGATTCCTTTTTTATACGTAAAGTTGTAGGGATTGGTGTGTTAGTATATGTAATATGGCATTAAATCGTTATCTTAGGGGAGGTCATTGATCCCAAGAGAACTGACTTTTGGTAGGCAGATGTATTTATTTACACATCAATGCTAAGTGATGACCTTAATGATTTGGAAGATTTGTACCACTTAATGCAGTTCTTTGGAGATTTATGGCGAGGATCTCAATTTGTTATCAAAGGCTTTCATGGCCGGAATCACTGGGTTGCTGTGAGATTTTTTGGACTGTATGGTCATGTTCCAGCAGCATTCTCTCCTAACATTTCCTTCATCTGTGACTGGCATCTTCAAAGGTTTGAACCTCTGAAGATGTGAGCCACAGATGCATGTGAAATATTATGAGATAATGCTGCTGGAACATGGTCATAAAGCCCGAAAAACTCACAGTAACCCCAATCACAATTTGCCTTTTCTGTATCCTATAACATTTTGACTGTTGTTGAATTCTGTCCTACTAACATAGCAGTGTAACTGCTAGATGTCCTTTTCAACAAAAAAATTTTTTGTTTTCAGCCTATAGGATTTACAGTTGAGACATCAAGACCACTGCTTCTTAAACTGTGGGTCCTGGCCCCAGATGGGGTCCCCTTAGCTCAATGATGGGATCCCAAAAATTTCTGCAACATAAAGGTTTTTTCTAAATGGCACCTAGTGCAGTGTTCACAGTAAATTTGGCAGAAGATGCTTCAGCTGTACTTCATTAAAAAAGGAAAATGAGCCTGGTTAGCAGGCCTTGCATATGCTGATTGGTTATCAATAAATATATGATTTTATAGCTATTTTATATATGCATAATATAATATATCTGGGGTAACAGAAAAAATTATCAGGCCAAAAGGGGTCCTGAGTGGAAAAATTTAAGAAGCTCTGATCTAGACTGCCTCAAGTCTGCCACCATGTTCACTGTCCTTATTTCTCCACAGAATGCTGTTCTTCTAAGGATCAATCCTTCTCTCTGCCTGCTAATAGCTCGACTGTTCTTTCAACTGTGGCCCAATTTATAGCTCATTTACTTTTTCCCACAGAGTTAAATTGAAGTCTTTGATAAATTAGCCTGACATTGCTGTCCCTACCTCTTTTATCTCCATAACACCACACAATAGGTTTTGCTTCTTGGACACACTATACAGGTTACAAGATGAAATGCCATAGAAATTTCTTAGCTTGAGACTATTTAGTCAAAATTTTCATGTTATCTGATGGGGGCCATTTCATCTGTTCCAAAATTGTACATTTGCTATATCATGAAAAACCTTTGATTAAAAATATAAATCAATTGGTTTCAATACTAATTGCTTCTGGGCAGTTCATATACAATTTGCATTAAATACCAAAGTTAGGACTATGGTCCATGCTACCATAGTTCTGAATGATTTCTATTTATGATTATGAAAGTTGGATGGTGGATAAAGCTGACAGGAAAAAGATCAGCTCATTTTATATGGTACTAGCTGTGCCCGGCCACGCGTTGCTGTGGCTTAGTCTGGTGGTGTTGGTCAGTCTACATTAGGTTGTATTTATGCTGTGACCTCCACCTTCTTTATACTCACATTAGTAGTAGTATTTGAAGTCTGTTACCTTCTTCAATTTTTGTGTTGATTGATAATTGCTTGAGATCCCTGTTGTCTTTGGTTTGTTGTTAGTTGTAATGTCTGATTCTGCTGAGTGCGGTTTATATTTTTATTGTGGTACAGTAGTCTTTTTTTTTTTTGCCTGTGTAGGTGTTTATTATTATTGTTGTTGTTGTGGTCATGAAGGTTGGATAAGTTAGATGCTACTGTATTGTTTTTTGGAGGCCCAGTGTAGCACTGACTGGCCTCTCAGCCTCAGTGCCTGGCTGTTTCTTGCCTGTGATGGTGTTGATTTTTATTGTTGTTGTTGTTGTCATTGTTATTATTGTAATTGTTTTTTTGGAGGCCAAGTGTGAATGTAGGGATTGGGGAGGTGGATGAGTTGTGTTGTCAAATTTTGTATTTGTTATAGTCACAATGCGTTGTTGTGAGTTTTGTGGGTCCGGATTGTGGTTTTGTGGTGTGGTTGTGTTGTTACAACTGAGAGGCAAGGCTTTTGTGTAGTGTTGCCAAGTTTTGTATTTCTGGGGCATTTAGTTGTGTGCCAAGTTTTGTATTTCTGGGGCGTTTAGTTGTGTTGTTATAGTCATGATGCGTTGTTGTGAGTTTTGTGGGTCCAGTGTGGTTTTGGGGTGTGGTTGTGTTGTTACAACTGGGAGGCAAGGCTTTTGCATTGTTTTGCCAAGTTTTGTATTTCAGGGGCGTTTAGTTGTGTTGTTATAGTCATGATGCGTTGTTGTGAGTTTTGTGGGTCCAGATTGTGGTTTTGTCTCTTGGTTGTGTTCTTACAACTGGGAGGCAACGCTTTTGCGTTGTGTTGTCAAATTTTGTATTTTGGGGGCATTTAGTTGTGTTATAGTCACGATGCGTGGTTGTGAGTTTTGTGGGTCCGAATTGTGGTTTTGTGGTGTGGTTGTGTTGTTACAACCGAGAGGCAAGGCTTTTGCGTTGTGTTGTCAAGTTTTATATTTCTGGGGCATTTAGTTGTGTGCCAAGTTTCGTATTTCTGGGGCATTTAGTTGTGTTGTTATAGTCACGATGCATTGTTGTGAGTTTTGTGGGTCCGGATTGTGGTTTTGTGGTGTGGTTGTGTTGTTACAACCGGGAGGCAAGGCTTTTGCATTGTGTTGTCAAGTTTTGTATTTCTGGGGTGTTTAGTTGTGTGCCAAGTTTCGTATTTCTGGGGCGTTTAGTTGTGGTGTTATAGTCACAATGCATTGTTGTGAGTTTTGTGGGTCCGGATTGTGTTTTGTGGTGTGATTGTGTTGTTACAACCGGGAGGCAAGGCTTTTGCGTTGTTTTGCCAAGTTTCGTATTTCTAGGGCGTTTAATTGTGTTGTTATAGTCATGATGCATTGTTGTGAATTTTGTGGGTCTGGATTGTGGTTTTGTGGTGTGATTGTGTTGTTACAACCAGGAGGCAAGGCTTTTGCGTTGTTTTGTCAAATTTTGTATTTCTGGGGCGTTTAGTTGTGTTGTTATAGTCACAATGCTTTGTTGTGAGTTTTGTGCATCCGGATTGTGGTTTTGTGGTGTGGTTGTGTTGTTACAACCAGGAGGCAAGGCTTTTGCATTGTGTTGTCAAGTTTTGTATTTCTGGGGCATTTAGTTGTGGGGCAAGTTTCGTATTTCTGGGGCGTTTAGTTGTGTTGTTATAGTCACGATGCATTGTTGTGAGTTTTGTGGGTCCGGATTGTGTTTTGTGGTGTGATTGTGTTGTTACAACCGGGAGGCAAGGCTTTTGCGTTGTTTTGCCAAGTTTCGTATTTCTAGGGCGTTTAATTGTGTTGTTATAGTCATGATGCATTGTTGTGAATTTTGTGGGTCTGGATTGTGGTTTTGTGGTGTGATTTTGTTGTTACAACCAGGAGGCAAGGCTTTTGCGTTGTTTTGTCAAATTTTGTATTTCTGGGGCGTTTAGTTGTGTTGTTATAGTCACAATGCTTTGTTGTGAGTTTTGTGCATCCGGATTGTGGTTTTGTGGTGTGGTTGTGTTGTTACAACCAGGAGGCAAGGCTTTTGCATTGTGTTGTCAAGTTTTGTATTTCTGGGGCATTTAGTTGTGGGGTAAGTTTCGTATTTCTGGGGCGTTTAGTTGTGTTGTTATAGTCACGATGCATTGTTGTGAGTTTTATGGGTCCGGATTGTGGTTTTGTGGTGTGGTTGTGTTGTTACAACTGGGAGGGAAGGCTTTTGCATTGTGTGGCCAAGTTTAGTATTTCTGGGGTGTTTAGTTGTGTTGTTATAGTCACGATGCATTGTTGTGAGTTTTGTGGGTCCAGTGTGGTTTTGTGGTGTGATTGTGTTATTACAACCGGGAGGCAAGGCTTTTGTGTTGTGTTGGCAAGTTTTGTATTTCTAGGGCGTTTAGTTGTGTTGTTATAGTCATGATGTGTTGTTGTGAGTTTTGTGGGTCCGGATTGTGGTTTTGTGGTGTGGTTGTGTTGTTGTAACCGGGAGGCAAGGCTTTTGCATTGTGTTGCCAAGTTTTGTATTTCTGGGATGTTTAGTTTTGTTGTTATAGTCACTGCGCCCGCAACTTTATCCTTTTATATATATAGATAGATTTAAGAATGGTTTGACAGATGCACTGGGCTTCCAAAACGGCCAATATATGTGCCCTTGGTCAAATTAAATTTGAACACTCTTTAGAAGCTAAAATAACCAGACCGAAGCTATAATATTTTGGACATATCATGAGATGACAAGATGAATTATGCTTAGTAGAGTAGAAGGAAAAGACAAAGATCGCATTCTATTTGAATAAACTCAATCAAGAAAACCACAACTTTGCAGGATGTGACTTGACTGTTCATTAGAGAGTGCTATGGAGATATCTCATTCATAGGAGCAGTATAATGATGGGCAGGAGGGAAGCAGAGGAACGTGGGGGGAAATATTGGGAAGAGTGGGGAAAAGCTCTTACCCTGTCCTCTCCCACCACCACTTTTCACTTTCTCTTGACCCCTCTCCCCCTGCTTACTGGAAGCTTGAGTCTGGTAAAACCCAACTCCTGAGAAGGGAGTCTTCTCTCCCTTGTAGCATGCTGACAAGATGGAGTTCCATAGGCAGCCACCAGAAGTGGCCATGCATCATGGGATGGCCTTTGTGGGACTCCGTTTCACCAGTGTGAGAAAACAGAAGAAACATGGGGAAAACATCCATGTAGTGAGGTCCTAAGTCAAAGCCAATTCCATGGCAATAAGCAATAACAACAAGAGTTAGCCTTACCAGTAGGAAGGGTGAGACAAATGCCTCAGGTAGCAGGTGCTTGGAGACACCAAGAGGAAGAAGTACCTTATGGATCATGGCTGGCGACCCCAAAGGTGAGGTGGCCTCTGATCTTGACTGCCTCCAGTTTTAATGGAGAATGCTCTCCAATTGTGATGAATGAAATTATATGATTGGGGTCTAGCTAAGGGCCTATTCAGGTCTGGCAAGACTGAAGATACCATCTCAAAATTAAAACCTGAAAACTGTGTTATGAAGGAGGTGAAGAATTTGATTAACTTTGGCATGAAAAGTACTGATGAGGAAAGTGCTGAACTGAAAATAACTGATCTGGAAATTTGTGATGTAAACAACACATATTTACATAGTCAGAGATAATGCCTCTTTCTGAAACAATTACGCATTACATTAAGGAAGAAAAACAACATCTTTTCCAGAACTGATGGAGCTTCAGCAAGTCTTAGCTAAATGATATGTTGTAAAAAAAATCCGTTAACAACAACAGCAAAAACTTATACATAAGGAGACTCTTTTCTCTTCAAAAAGTGTGTCAGATCTGTGAGGAACGCAGAATCGAAACACCTTCCTTCTTCCAAGATGGACTGAATGAAGAAGGATGGTAAGATGTGTATGAATGAATGTATGTGAGTGAATGCTGAGTAAATGTGATGTTTCTCCTTTGTCTGTGTAATCAATATAGTTATTATAAAACCAGTACTGAGTCTTTGTGTCTACTTTCTTCTTTGAAAGTGCCTTAGTAAAGCAGTAGAAGATACAAGATTTGAGTTATACTTTCCAAACAAATGTGTATAGGATTGCTGTTTCAATCAGTTTATTAATCAGGTGAGTAATCATCAAAACACCAGATGCTATGTAGATAAAATTACATTAATGGTGTTCTGTGCTATTTTATGGTTTGTGTACAGTCTTGATGAATATTCATGTTTTAATTTTATAAATTGCTTATTTGTCTTTGAAATAACTTTTTTATTTATAGTGTTGTTGAATTTTTGTATAGCTATCATGTGTGTTGTTTTTAATACATGACCCTCCATGCTTGGGAATCCATTCCTGAAATTACTGTAGAAACAGGAAACTATGGAAAATATTATTATTATTATTATTATTATTATTATTAGTAGTAGTAGTAGTAGTAGTAGTAGTACCCTGTCCCATCTCCCCGAAGGGACTCATTGAAATCAACAGGTTACCATAAAGTTATGCTCTATCACTGAAACCTCATTGGAAGACTTACAGACACACTTCAGTCTTTCTGGATGAAATCAGTGTGACTTAAATTGCTTTACCTAGTTGGTGCTCTGTGCTTTTGTATTGCATATGAGAAGCAGGGAAGTTTTAAAATGCACATTGTTGGCAGTTATATTTATCTAAAATGTAGTAAACAGGTGGAAGCATGCAACCTTTCACAAACCTTGGTCCTCTAACAATGAATTTCTGCATAGCTAACAGCTTCAGGGGTTAGCACATCACAGAATGGATGGCATCTGCATTGTAGAAAAATGTAAAATGAGTTCCTGCTGCCAAAACTGAGCTGCAAAAAGACAAAGAAATCCCTAGTGTAGCACTACAGAATTTTAAAGGAATCTTGCCTCAGTACTTCCTGCCAGGCAAATAACTTTTGCACTCAGCAGTTCTTATAGGCTCATAGTGAGATCAACTTTGTTTTCACTCTGAGGGAGCATGATAAAGACCAACTATGGCAAACACAATTGTTTTTATTGTGTTCCATCTTTTGATCCATGTTCTCTCTTCTCCAATTTTCAGACATATTAACTATACAATGAGGACAAAACAGGGCAAAACAGAGCACACCATCGTAAAACAAGTAATATTCTGTAAAAAAAAAAAAACTTCTAGATATATGGCAAGCATAATATAGCTCTGCACATAAGAATGACTGTAACAGGTACTTCTACTTATGTCAACTTAAAGGCCATTGTCATTGAATTGAATTGGATTTACTCCCAAGTAAATGTGCAGTATTGGGGTGCAAACTTAGGGCGGTTACAGACAACGGTAAGGTCTGCTTCAGCCCATATTTTACAAACCCGGGTTGGGGCAGACTGTAGTCCACACACCACCCCAAAAGCCAACGCTTTCCACAGGCACTGTCTACATGTTCTCCTGTTACCAACTGGGAGAACAGGGAGACGGTCCCCACCCCCTCCCAAAAACCCTTAAAAACGGGGGGAACAGTAAAAATAACTTACCGGCCTCCATTGGGCCTCACAGCACAGTCCTTGGGATGTACCATTATGCCTGGTCACTCCTGCCTCCCCCTTGGTTTTTCCCACATAATGGTACATCCCGGGACTGTACTATGAGGCCCAACGGGGGCCGATAAGTTATTTTTACTGTTTTCCCCCATTGTGAAGGGGCTTTAGGAGGGGATGGGGCAGAAAGTGTGGGATGGCTGTTTGGACAGGCTGCAGTGAAGTCCCAGGACTCTCAGTGGGCCTGTCCACACAGTGCCATAGCCCGTTAGACTCAGGCCACGTGTCTAAGCCACGTGTCTAATGGGCAATCACATTAATTCGCTACAAACATGAATTAATTCATGTTTCCCTAGGACATCATCTGGATGGCCCCCTTTTAATTGCAGACACACCCGCATTAAAGAGTCTGTCTGGAAGCACCTTTAATCTACCTTATTACTAAGGTCAGGCAAAGAGGACTTTAGCATGACAGGTATTTTGAATTTCAGTTCCCAGCATCTACAAGCCAGCATGGCACATTCAGGTCATGTAAAAGAATTGTGGGAACTGCACTCCAAAAGTCTGAAAAAAACAAGTTCCCCCCCCCCCCCCCAGTTGAAGGCACTGTACGACAATTTAGGACCCGTGTCTTTTTATGTTTTTCCAGGGCATGAATCCCACTAGTTGTAATACTTTCTTATACATTGAGAACTTCGATAGAACTTAAGACAAAGTCCTCAAAGATTACTCAGAGGCACAGAAAATCGTTGGTACTGAGCAGGCCAGTTAATTAGACAGAAAGAGTAAACATAAAGCTATGTTTATGCTGTTTGGGGGAACCCTGAGCTTTTCTTGTGACAATATCAGGAATGGCAGAAACGCTTTCCTGAATGACAACTTGTCCATCACAACCAGTATTTTTGGCAGCATACTGCTAGAAGAGAGTGTTTGACATGTTCTAGGTCACTTGAGGTGACAATGAGACCCTATGTGAACTGAGCATTCAAATTCATACACTTTAAGGATCTTCTGCCCAGCAGTTGGGGCAGAGCAGAGACTCATTTATGCAAGAAAGAGTTACCTCAAAGGTGGAGAATGTGAACAATCTTGCTTTACTTAGGGAGGGGCAACCTCCAGCCCTAATTTTCAAAGCCCTGTGCAAGCATTCATTTCAAACCTCTGGGGCAAGTAATGAATACATTCCTAAATTGCCACCATGGACTCCCATGTAATATGTTCTATTATTTTTCCTTGCATTGAGTTCAGTCTGGTTGTCCTGTAGTTTCTCAAATCTTTTTTTTTTTTTTGCCTTTTTTTAAAGAGACATATCATGTGTGCCCTTCTCCAGTCCTTTGGCACCTCACCTTTCTCAAAAAAGTGGCAAGTGCTTCAGAGAAGTACATCCATACGTTCCTTCAGTGCTTTGAAATGCAGTCATCTGGCCCTGCAGATTTTAATTCATTTGCATCAACTTGGAACCTCATCACGTCAAGGTCCTTAAGCCGGGGAACAGCGGGGGCTCCCTCAGGCAGCATCGTAAGACGGAGCTCAAGCCCTGTGTGATGAAGCAGAGTTCTGACTAATTCCTTATCAATCTTCATTTGCAACCCAGATTCCTTGCCAATATCTCTTCTGGTGCATGGAAGCACACAGTCCTCTTTTGAAGGGGTGAGGGGGTGCTGAAGTAAAATAGGTATTGAGCAGTTCTGCCTTTTCTTTGTGATTGATTACCATTTTACCATCCTTGCTAAGCAGCAGTCTCACAATTTCCTTCATTCATCTCTTTCTTCCAACACATTTGGAAAAACTTTTTGTTGCTTTTTGCTTGTCTTTCAAGTCTTGAAAGAATTTTTTCAAGGGAATGTAGCTTTTTTGGAGGGGGGGGCTCCCCTTTCCCCTGGTTTACATTGGTCACTTATGTTACAGTTATTAATATAGGCTCATCTATTTCAATGTGCAAGTTACACATTTAGATGCACCTCTTATATCATTACTGGGAATTCTGCAGCCCTATAGCTATTCAGTACTTAGCATCTCCAGACAGCATATCCAATAGTAAAGAATGCTGGGAACTGCAATTCAAGGCCCTTCACACAGTCATATAACCCAGAATATCCAGGCAGAAAATCCCACAATATGTGCTTTGAACTGGGTTATCTGAGTCCACATTGCCATATATTCCAGTTCGAAGCAGATTATGTGGGATTTTATTCAGCTGTGTGGAAGGAGCCTCAATAACCTCAGGAGGGCCACAAATACCTCATCCCTTTATTATACTAAGGGGATGCCTGCACTACACAGTTATAGCAGTTTACCCACATGGCTTCATCTAAGGAATCCTAATATTTAAGATATAGAAAAGCACTCAAAATTCTCTGCTAGAAAACCGAAGTGCAATGCAGTTTCCTATGCACTCTGAGAAGAGGGACCGACTGAAGTTTATCTTGGGAACTGTAGTTCGATGATGACCTCTGGCAGTACCTCCTTAAACAACAATTCTCAGGATTCCTTCAAATGGATCTATGACAGTTAAAGTGATATTACATTTATAGAAACGTGTGCTGCAGCTACACCAGAGACCATAAGAACTTTAAAAGGAACAACACTGGCTAACCAGTGGTTCTCAACTTGAGGTCCCCAGATGTTTTTGGACTACAACTCCCAGAAATCCCAGTCAGTTTACCAGCTGGTGGGGACCCCACATTGAGAACCACTGGAATAAGCAATTTTCCTAGTCATTCCCCAATGCAACACTTCAAAAACACTGACCTTGTACTTGATTTCATGATCATGTTTAATATAATTTATGTCTTATGTAATGTTTTTTGTTGTGTGCCTTCAAGCCATTTCTGACTTCTAGCAATCTTATCACAGGGCTTTATTGGCAAATTTTATTATTTATTTATTCAGAGGAGGTTTGCCATTGCCTTTCTCTAAGGCTTTGAGAGTGTAATTTGCCCAAGGTTACCCAATGTCTTTTCATGGTCAAGTGGAGATTCAAATCTTGGTCTCCAGTGTCCTATTTCAGTGCTCAAACCACTGTGCCACATTGGTTCCCTTATTTAATTACTATACAGTATTTTAAGATCTGCTAGACTCCAGGAAAACTTGATCCTTTGGTCTGGTTAAACTATTATGCTTCTTCCTGATTGATTTTTAAAAATTAAATGCCTATTAGCATGAGACAAGCACCAGGAAAATTACTTACTGCAGTGAACAAAAGTTGCTAAGAAACAACAACAGGAAAGAAAATAACTAAGATTTACAAAGGAAATCTTTGGGGGTAGATTTGATGAATCTATCCCCGAACATATAAACAAACCTGCGGAGACCAAGACTTTAAGTGCCATCTGTGCTGGGAAGCGCTGTGCTGACTTAGAACACAATAGAGACCGTTTGTAGTCCCAGATGTACTAAAGACTTGATTTGAATCAATTTGCTCCCCATACAAATTGTTATGGATGTTCTGGGCTTTTGTGATCTGAATGAGCAATGTTGTCAGGGCACCTGCGCCCACTTAAGTTTGCAACAAATTAAGACTGACCGCTGTAGAAGCCTCATTTAAATTGAGGATGATTTATCATTGCAGGCTTGCACAGTTTGTCTAACTGTCCTTGACATGGGTCAGAGGCCTTCCAGCACTGACGTCAGATTGCACCTTTGATATGGGAAGCAACGCGCTCTCTCGGTTGCAAAATTAATAAGATTTTGATGGGAAATTCTTCACCACACACATCTTCATTGGTCCTGTGACAAGGCTTAGGGGCAAAAAAATGTGTTTTGATTCAAGACATTTCAGTCAATTAAAGAGATACAGAACCGTATCCCACTGAAGGAGCCAAAGGAGCCATCCCGTCATGTTCAGTGCTTAAATAGTACTGTAATCAGATGTTAATAATACACTGCCCATTGCTTCCAGTCTTGAAATATAGAACATGTGTTTCCCGACATCACACATTCAATGGCTGTCTTGTCTGTTTCAGTTGGCAATGTTCTCTCGCCTCTGCCCTTTTGCTTTTTATTTCTGCTCTGCTACCAGGAGGATATGGCAACTGTGAAAGACAGAGCCAGAAGGTGAGACTGTCTATGATACACCCCCCCACCACCACCACCACCACCACACACATCATTGGGGAAACTGATGGAATGAAGACCAGTATACACAACAGGACCCATTCCAAGGAAAACAGGATGGTTTGGTTGTGCTGTATAGTACTGAAGAGTAATAATACTAATAACTTCATTCTTATATCCCGCCCCATGTCCCCAAAGGAACTCAGGGTGGCTCGCATGGGGACCAAGCCCAGCAATACACAATAAAATAGAATAACATAAATACATTTAAAACATATAAACATAAAATCATATAACATATATAATACATTAAAGCAGTGGTCCCCAAACTAAGGCCCGGGGGCCGGATGCAGCCCTCCAAGGTCATTTACCTGGCCCCTGCCCTCAGTTTTATAATATTTTATATCATTTTAAATAATATAATATATTGTATATACATATAATATTGATAATAATATAATGTTATACAATATAATATGAGTAATACCATATAATTATTATTATTATTATATGATATATATTACATATAATAATACAGTATAGTGGTATAGTTCAATATAGTAATATATAATGCTAATATTGTGCTATGTTAATAATATAATATAATGTATGTGCATACAGCTGCTCTGAGTCCCCTTTGGGGTTAGAAGGGCGGGTATAAATGTAATAAATAAATGTAGTAAATGAATAAATAAATAATTTTAGACTTAGGCTCGCCCAAAGTCTGAAATGATTTGAAGGCACACAACAACAACAACAACAACAACAACAATCATAATTAACTTGACTATCTCATTGGCCAGAAGCAGGCCCACACTTCCCATTGAAATCCTGATAGGTTTATGTTGGTTAAAATTGTTTTCATTTTTAAATATTGTATTGTACTTTCATTGTTGTTGTTGTTTTGCACTACAAATAAGACATGTGCAGTGTGCATAGGAATTTGTTCATTTTTTTTCCAAATAATAATTCGGCCCCTCCACAGTCTGAAGGATTGTGGACTGGCCCTCTGCTTCAAAAGTTTGAGGACCCCTGCATTAAAGCATACTCAAAACCAATAGATAATAGTCAGGTGCAGTGAACATATTTCACTGGGGCCAAGGCAAATGTTGTATGTGTACAATATCTTATAAACCTCTACTGAATGGACCAGAAGAAATGCCCATATTTCTGATGGATGGGCAGCAGATAAATTCCAAATGGGATCAAACAGGATACAATGGAAAGGCACAAATGTCATTGGAAAACAACTGGGAGATCCTATTGGAAACAGCAGAAGAAAGAGCTTTCATAAGCCATGGGACAAGGTCCACACTGGCCATTTTTACCAACCAAGAGAGATACAGTGACCATTTTCACCAAGCAGGGTTCCCAACTCTGAGGGCCCTGACCACATTCTCAGAGTAAAGGGGAGGGAAGAATCCCTTATAAATTGTGTGTGTGCATGTATTTTCCTCACTTGATAGACATGGGTTTTTAACAAAATTGATTTGTATGTTCTGGAGACCTGTAAGAGCAAGATACTGGAGGGTCTCGCCCAGGAATTGGAAGGAATCTGTTTCTTTAAAAACTCATGAAAGAACCAAGGACATGGAATCAAAGCTGGTACTTAAACAGTTGTGGGTTACTTGGAAGAAAGGAGTGGGGAGAGGAGGAGGGGAGATAAAGGGGAGTAGTGCATGAGAACATTGGGCTCCATTAAATTTGTCTTATCAGCGTATCTGAATAAAGATGCTGCCGGGAGTGTTTCAAACAACTGTCTGAGTCTTGTTTCCTGTAGCTGGTATTAAACAACAGGCAGAACGGATGACCAAACTTTTATGCTGTCCCACTACCTATGGATAAAGAAGGACATACTCACAGTTCCCTTGTCATGGTGATAAACTTATCTGAATTTTCTGTCTGATTCTTTTACACTTGTCACTCTACTCCCCCTGTTTTAATCCTGTAATTTAATCCCATTTTACCAAACTTATTATTTAATCAAGTTTTATTGTGTTTTAATGTATTTTAGTTAATTATTAGAGGAGTTTTAGGATAGTGATTAGTGTCTATTTGTCTGTGTATTTTTTTCTCTTTTGTCTTTTATTGTTAAAGTGATCAATGGACTAATCAATAAATAGATCTATCTATCTAAATCACACCCTTTCTCTAATTGTTGTTGAATAAAATGGAATGGGGTCCTAATTACAGATCATTATTTTCATGTAAATCATCCTGTAACACTATGTAACTCGATTTTGGTTCCTTGGTTATAATTGTCATTTCCTAATTGGTTCTAAATAAAAAAAACATGGAAAAGTTTATTAAACTGCAAAAACTTTGTTTTGTGGGATATCCTGCAGCACATTTTGTTGTAGTTTTTCAATTACTATCTCATAGAGTCTTAGCCAATTCAACATAGCAGCCACAAAAACAAAGTTTCTGGAGTATGACAACTACTTACAAAGTAAGGACCACAAAATTAAACAGGAAATAATGCTTTCAAACCGGGGGGGGGGGGGGTCATATTTTGTTACATTGTGTAATCATTGGTTTGACAAGATATTTTGGCTCCAGTTCTGTACGCATATTGTTTCAGCCCCATAGGCTTTAAGGATAGTGATGTAACTGAATGGTACACTTAGAATCAATATCTAAGAGGCTGATGGGTCGTTAATTGCTGGGGTCTTGCTTGTCACCCTTCTTGTAAATAGGAACAACTATGCTCTGTTTCCGGCCTTCTGGAATTAATCCTGAGTTGTTGATTTGTGTAAACACTTTAGCTAATATTGGGGCCCACCATTCTGAGAAGTTTTTAAATATTTCTGGGGGCATCATGTTTTCCCCTGGAGCCTTACCCAAGGCTAGAGCTGCAATCAACTTCTTTATCTCATCGATTGTCACTGGCAGCCAGAGGGGCAAACAGGTCATTTCAAAGGTAGTTGGCAGATTATTCTCTGAGGAGTTAGCTCCATAGAGCCCATTAAAGTGAGTGAACCTTTGCTCTGATGAAATATGCCCAAGTATTACCGGTCTGGCCCTATGCATTCCTCTAGACGTTATATCCCAAAACTGTTTCTCGTTCTTTTGCGTCACTGCTAAGGCTAGTTGTTTCCACTGTTCTTTGGCATATATGTCTTTTTTTCTGCTTTATAAGAGCCTTATAAGATGCCCTCATTGAAGATAGGATAACAGCTGTATTGTTGTCTTTATTTCTAAGGGCCTGTCTAGAGTAGTCCATCAGTGCCTTCCTGGTGCCTCTACATTCTGAGTCAAACCATCTATTGGTTCCCACTTTGTTGGGGTTAGATTGTATTTTACAGACCAATGAAGGTCTGAGATTCTGAATGATTGATTGGTAGGCAAGTAATATATCTGAGTTGTAGTCTAGAATGTATTGGTGAATATTTTTAAAAGGAGTACTCTCAATTATGTGGTGAAGGGAGTTATCTAAATTGACAGACCACCTTATTCTCTGCTCTCCCATGTGAATTCCATTTAGATTTTGACAGGGCCATGATGGTGGGCACAATTCAAAGTCAAATATCAGTGACAGAGGGAAATGATCACTTTTCACCCTATTTTCGACTGCAAAACTTTGGATGTCTGGGAGCAGGTTGGCAGAGGCCGCCATGTAATCTATTGTGCTAGCTCCTCTGTTAGTGACATAGGTGTAGGGTTATATAAGGTCTCCCTCTTTACCTTGGCAGCAAATAAAATCAGAGCAAGACTGATTGCGGACATTGCAGTTGACTGCGCCAGGGATGCTTTTATCTAGTTTTTAACATGACTGATATTTTATACTGGCTTTTTACCGGTGATATTTTGCAAGCTCTGTTTTATAATCCATGCATCCTGCTTGTAACTGTGGAATTTTATAGGATTTCTATAGATGCTTGGTTGATCTTTTTTCTTATGTTTTTTAAATGACTGATCTTATACATTGGCATTTTACCGGTAATTGTGCAGTTCCCAGCACATGTTGCACTTGTGCTGCTGCACCTCACAATGTATAGTTTACATGTTCTGTTTTATCCTGCTTGCATCCTACTTTTAAGTGTTGGATTTTACAGTGTTTTGTATAGATGTTTGTTTGATGTTGTCTCTGTGAATGCATATGACCATTGGTCGGAGCATTAATAAATTGATTGATTGATTGATTGATTGAATGGTACACATGATCAAAGTACTTGCAAATAAAATGCATTGGTGTCCCCCCCCCCCCCCAGTTCACTCCCAATTTTACCCAATGTTCATGGTATACGTCAAAAATAAATTTAATTAATATGTTATTTTTGAAACTTGCTTTGGCTTTTTTCACTTTTTATTACAATACAGCCAGAGTTCTATATGACTCAATGTAGCAAAGTAGTTCTGCATGGCAAATCTGGGTGCCATTTGGCAGTTCCCAGATTTACCATAGAGCTGCTGAAGCTTTAACTACCCACCCTTCCCTGGCTATGTCCTATCTCCAAACACAAAATGATTACATCACCCAATGAGGTTTGCTGTGTCTTCCCAAGTTCTCTGAGGATTATTTAGTCAATTTATGTTTGTCTATGTGTAGACTACAACAGCTAAATAGCAAGTCCAGGGGTAGGAATGTTTGGCCACTGTGCACAGAGTAATACCAATCTTCACATCTACAAAAATGATTAGAGAGCTATAGCAAAACTTAAAAGTTAATTTCAACAGAGATCAATGCAAAATACATCTAAGCAGGAAAAATGATATGCACAAATGTAGAATGAATGACACTTGATACGAAATCAATGCATATGAAAATAATATGTATTGGTCTTGGTAGTCCACAAGCTAAATATGAGTTAACAGTGTAACGTGGCAACCAAAAAAGCCAATACAATTCTGGACTACATCAATAAGACTATAGTGTTCAAATCAAGAGAAGCAATGGAGCCATTCTATTCTGCTTCATTTGGAACATTGAGTTTGGTTCTGGGCAACACAGTGCCACAAGGATATCGATGAGCTGGAATGTGTCCAGAGAAGGGCAAGTCAGATGATCAAAGGTCTGGAAACCAAGCTTTGTGAGGAACAACTTAGGTAATTGGGAACTTTTGGCCTAAAAAGAGAAAACTGAAAAGTGGCATGATAGCCATCACATAGAAAAAGAAGTACGCTTGTTTTCTTCTGGTCCATAAGCTAAACGTCAACCAATGAGTTCAAATTACAAGAAAAGAGATTCGATCTAAACATCCAGAAGAGCATTTTCACAGTAACAGCTGGTCAACAGGGGAATAAACTTGGTGCTAGATTCTGCATCTTTGAAGGGCTTAAAATGGAGGTTAAGTGAGCATTTTTTGGAGTACTATAATTCTGTATTTCTGTGTGGCAAGGAGTTGAACTACATGGTCCTTGTCTTCCCTTCCAATTCTAAGATTTTCATATGAGGCTGCCTACATATGTCACTAACGTGATGCCAGCTACTATGTTAACTGACTTCTTATTACCTTATCACTAACAATTTTGATAATGGTCAATGTTAATATAATTTCCATTTCCTATATTTTGGTTTGCTCTGGACTCATAGGTATGTTCCTGTATAAGTATAAGTGTGTGATATATACCATACATCTGAGGAACTATATCCATGCGCATCCAAACTATAATAAATCTGTTAGTCTTAAATGTTCCACATGACTCTTGTTTTTGCTGTAATGGTCTAACACAGCTACCCTTTGGAAATTACACTGTGCATGCCCGATATAATTTTGCCAGCATTAGCTGCCATAGGTTTTAATGGGGCATGAAAAAACCTATTTAGTGTTTGACCTCCTTACACAGAACATTGCCAAACCTAATCTGAATCAATGAAGGAATTCTTTTTCAATTCATCTAAATAGAATACATCAGTGGTTTTCACCAACATTGGTAATAATGTATGATTTCCCTGAAACGGAAGAAACAATAGCAAATACATCAAACGTCTGAAGTTTTACTTCTAGAATCGTTCACCAGATCATATGAATATTTGGCATTTTTGTATATTTCATTCTATAGATCACAAATGCCAAGTTTTACTTTAGTTTAAACATACATTGCTTTCAAGTCAGGTGTAATTAATCCGATATTTCTGCATTTCATTTTATTAGCTTAACAGGTATCATTTTGCAAGAAAACCAGCTTGCAGCAGTAGAAACCATTTTGTATGCCATGTATATCAATTAAAGGGCCTTTCTACCCCAGACCTTTGTTTCCACAGTAATACCTAAAACATCCCCAGATGTTTTGGCCTTCAACTTCCAGAAATCCTAACAGCTGGTAAACTGGCTGGGATTTCTGGGAGTTGTAGGCCAAAACACGTGGAGACCCACAAGTTGAGAACCCCTGACCTAAAGAAAACCAGGAGGACATGCATGCAATGGTGCCTTCTCAATCATATTCCCCAGTATGGAGGGAAAGGAACACTCTCAATTTTACTTTTGTTAACTATCACCAAGTCAAGTATGGTGACACTATGAATGAGAGACTTCACTATCATCAAGAGCCTTACCCGGGTCTAGAAAGCCCAGAGCCATTGCTTCTCTGTTTGAATTTATCCATCTGAAATGTGATCTTCCTCTTTTCCTACTGCCTTCTACCTTACCAAGTATTATTGTCTTTTCGTCTTCTCATGATATGGCCCAATATGTCTCAGTCATTTTGGCTTCTAGGGATAGTTCAGGCTTTATTTGTTGTTTAGTTGTTTCCAACTTACGGTAAACCTATCATGTAGTTTTCTAGAACTAAAGTCACCCAGTGGTTTCCATGGCCAAGCAGAATCAAATCCTGATCTCCAGTCAAAATCCAATGCTATGAACATGGAAGCTGCCTGCTACTTTGAAATTAGGTTCTATAGCCCACACCAAGGCATTTCAAGTGTGGGGACCGAAAACCTGAGCTGATTCATTTTGTCCTGACTTCCCATCTCTTTTTTATTTGTTTCATATAGTATTTGAAAGGAACTGAGGTAATAAAGCAGAAGTTATTGCTGCAGTGCAAGGGGCATTTTCTCCTGCTCATTTCATAGATCACTCAACAGCCAGAACAGCAACTTTGCAGAATTGACCGAGGTCCCCATATGCTCACACATACACCCAAAAGTTCAGAGCAAATATGTTCTCTTCTGTTATAAAATACAAAACAAGCTACTCAGGTTGGGTAGCCAATTTTGCACTTAGACTACAATAGCAAAGTTTCAATGGCTCCCATCAACAGCAGATGTCACACATAGGCTACATAGAGTGGTAACATTGTCAGAATGGTTTCCCCCATGCTGCCAAAATGGTGATAGTCTGCTATAGCTATCGGACCTTGCAAACATAACAATGCTTTGTGTGGGGAGAAAGGATAGAGTTTTATCTGGGCAGAAAGCCTGTTTAATAGACTGTTCTCTCTAGCTTGAGAGAAAGGGGAAATTGTTTCTCTACAAGATGTAAGCCAGTATGGCACAGTGGCTTAAGTGTTGGAGCAGGTCTCCGAGTACAAATCCCTATTTAGCCATGGAATCCCTCTGGGTGGCCTTGAGCAAGTCACCCTCTTTCATCCTTAGAAAAAGGCAATGGTAAACATCCTCTGAACAAACCTTGCCAAGAAGCCTTATGACAAGCTAAGTTGACCTGAGACTCAGAATAATGACAAAAATGTTATCTGGAAATACAAAAACATTCTATGATTAATTTCCTTTACCAACCTGTACTACAGAAAATTACGGATAAGTGAACATTTTGTATCCGTTTGTGTTCATGATGAGTTTAGACAAATTTACATGTTTCGTCATTTTCAGATGAAAGGGCATGGAAATTAAAAACAGAGAGAAGCCAAAACAGACAGATTTTTCCAAACAAATACAAAGCTTGAAGTGCCCAGCTATCAAAAGTTTGGATTTGAATCTTGATGTATTCACATATTAATGCTGATCTATGCACAGCCTCACTTTTGTTTCTGAATGGCTGATCATCATCATCTATATAGCACCTGTAATATATGACAGGCATCTGCATTACAGTCCTCTCCATATTGAGAAGAGCAATATTTTATTTAATTTCACATCTGTTTTGAAGAATTTTCTGCAACTCAAGAAGTCAGTGCCAGAATTCTAGCTCAGACACCTAGCTACACAACTAACTGAGGTTCCATTCAGGAAGACTATGAGTCAACTCCACGGTGTCTACATGATGCACAGGATTTTTTCACCTTAATGTGTGCTTTTTCTCCATTAAAAATGTTGTCGGATACGCTTTTGGGAGCTGCCCCGAATCCATCCAGAGAGATGGTGGTGGGGTATAAATAAAGTTATTTTATTATTATTATTATTGCTTTGAGGCATTGAGTAGTAACCATTCCCATTTTCATGCCTGGTGGTCTGTGCAAAGTCCAGAAAGATGTGGACAAAGTAACCATGGCTATGCAGATGCCAGCAAGCTAACAAGCTGGTTTAGTGGCATGCAGTATGGACACCTGCCAGCCCCATGGGCCAGATCTGCTGCTCTCTAGCAGGCTCCAGTGACAATGATCTGGAGGACCCAAGTTCAGGATTGTGGGTCATGTAGATAGCCCCTTAGTTACATTACTATTCTATCCTGGCCTACCCTTCCCCAATCTAAATTTAACAGGCAGCAGCCACTGGATGTGCCAGGAGTCTCTTTTAATGTTGATCAACTGATGTTTTCAACAGCCTGCCTCCCTCCAGCAATCTCCAGTGCACCAGTCAGATGCAGGATGCCTATTATAGTTTTCCACTAGGAAAACAAACCCCATTGCTTGCAGCTGTTGCTACCTGGTAAATATAAAATGAGGGATTTTCACAATGCCCACATTTTCCCCAGACAATTAAATACATCAGCAATTAACTTGACTATCTCATTGGCCAGAAGCAGGCCTACAATTCCCATTGAAATCCTGATAGGTTTATGTTGGTTAAAATTGTTCTTATTTTTAAATATCGTATTGTCCTTTCATTGTTGTTGTTTTTTGCACTACAAAAAAATGAAACATGTGCCGTGTTCATAGAAATTTGTTAGTATTTTTTCCAAATAATAATTTGGCCCCTCATCAGTCTGAAGAATTGTGGACCGGCCCTCTGCTTAAAAAGTGTGAGGATCCCTGATCTAGACAGTGCCACATTATGGAAGACTAATTTAGCAGAAATTATGACCCAAGAGTTATAGTTTTAGCATGCTTTAACAATATTACACTAGTTAAGAATTAGAATCATTTTATTTTATTGTTGTTACTAAGCATTCTTCTTTCCCTTTCTTGACTTCTGTTGGATCTGAGTTCTAGAAATAATTGCTGTTTCTTGCCACCTCATCATACGGGGGGGGGGGGGGGGGTGGCTCCTCTTTAGCCACAGATCCTGACAAATATGATCATATGATGCAGACCAAGGCCCTGCCCCATCGATGGCTGAAGTGGTGAGGAAACATTGCAAGAAGCTTCCTCACCAATCACGATGAGTGTTCTGTCTTTTGGGTAGCTCCAATGAGTTACCCGTGTTTTTCAGGTTTGTCCCCCCATCTGATGGGGGGAAATGCCAATGAGCCTTGACACACTTTCTCCTGTCTGATGGGGAAAGGGACAGGGTGCCAATGCGCCTTGTCTCAATGCCCCCATGTGATAAGGAAAGAAGGGAGGTTGTGTGGCTTGCCGCGAGGTGCCACACACACCTTTCATGTCACTGGTGATTACCAGTGAAATGGGACAATAGAGAGGGGAGGGGCTCATCAGTATGATGAGGTCTTTGGTAATAGCCATCTTAGCTAGTTCCATTATAACACAAGCAGACATCTATGGAGAAGTATGTGTTGGAAAATAGTGGGTTAATTCAAACTGGTCTGGGGAGTGGGAATGAAAAGTCCCTGACAATGCTAGCAATTGCCTGGTAATGCTCCAGAATGAGGAAAACATTTAAATAAAAAATAAAGCCTTATGACCAGGGTGAAAGAAGAAAGTGCAAAAGCAAGGCTGCACTTAAACATAAAAAAACCAAGATTATGGCAACTAGATCGATTGATAACTGGCAAACAGAGGGAGAAAACGTGGAGGCAGTGACAGACTTTATATTTTTAGGCGCAAAGATCACTGCAGATGCAGACTGCAGCCAGGAAATCAGAAGACATTTAATTCTTGGGAGGAGAGCAATGGCCAACCTCAATAAAATAGTGAAGAGCAGAGACATCACACTGGCAACAAAGGTCCGCATAGTGAAAGCAATGGTATTCCCCATAGTAACCTATGGTTGCGAGAGCTGGACCATAAGGAAGGCTGAGTGAAGGAAGATAGATGCTTTTGAACTTTGGTGTTGGTGGAAAATCCTGATAGTGCCTTGGACAGCAAAAAGATCCAGTCCGTCCTCCAGGAAATAATGCCCGGCTGCTCATTGGAGGGAAGGATATTAGAGGCAAAGTTGAAGTATTTTGGCCACATCATGAGAAGGTAGGAAAACTTGGAAAGGATCATGATGCTGGGGGAAATTGAAGGAAAAAGGAAGAGAGGCCGACCAAGGGCGAGATGGATGGATGGTATCCTTGAAGTGACTGGCTTGACCTTGAAGGAACTGGGGGCAGCGACGGCTGACAGGGAGCTCTGGCGTAGACTGGTCCATGAGGTCACAAAGATTCGGAAATGACTGTGCGATTGAAGAAGAAAATAAAGCTGGTTTGTTCAGGAACAAAGTATTAAATATCATTAAACAATATATTATGTACAATAAATGAATTAAATTCCAGATAAGCAGTTAGAAATTACAATCAAACTGTTACATTCACAGTATGATACAAAGTATTTGTATTCAAAATGTAGTAAATTTCCTTGTTTATTTTTTTAATTCTTCCTGAAGGATGAGTAGACTTCTGGTCCACAACTGGTTTTGACTACAAAGTAGAGTCTTCGTCTGGTGGTAGAGTCTGTGTTACGTGACATTAATACAATTGTACAAAGTGTTCTCTGACTTAGTATGATTAACTAATCCTAGTACATACTACTTACTCCTATTATTTAGTTCAAACAATTGAAGAATGCGGTCAGTTATCTGTGGATTCTTTCATAAATAGTGTGGAACCTAAAGGGAACATACAGTACTAAAGTATCCAGAGTAAACCCTTGGAAACCCATTTTTTCTTATATTGTTCAGGAACAAAAACTGGGACTTTCAGAGACTTTCTTTTTATCTGAAGAGGCTCTGAGTGGACCATTGAATTATGCTTCAAGACTGCAAACAAAAAATCATCTTCATGTATGCTCAAGGGCAGCTGCACATTGGCCACCCCAGTTTAAAAGTTAAGGAAGAAAAATTCAAAAATGACACTTCTAAAGTATGCAGGTATTTTCAAGCATCCATTCAGAAATTTCAAGAAGCCCTACTGAAATTTTGCCTTGAAAGTAACAGATTGAACACAAACATTTTTTTTTTACTTACTAGGGGACCTCTGACTAAAGGTTGTCACCAGAAAAAATGAAATAACCACATTTGCATTTGGTTGGATTCATTTAATTCAAGGGACACTACAGTGAAAAAATTGCCGGCTTCAACTGAGGATAAGAATCTCAAGCCAATGAAAATGCTCATTGTTAAAAAAAATAGCTCCCCAGCTCTTTGCAGAGACAACTTTCCTTGTAGTCTTCCTTTGGGTTATTTAGAGTGGAGCAGGTTGCCATTGCCTTCATCTTACCCATGGTCAGTTAGTGGCTTTTCATATCTGAGTGAGGATTTGAACCAGCATCCTAGCCCCTACTTCAATCATGACATCGTATGCTGGTTCTACAGGTAAAGGTAAAGGTTTTCCCCTGACATCAAGTCTAGTTGTGTCCGACTCTGCGGGTTGGTGCTCAACTCCATTTCTAAGCCAAAGAGCCAGTGTTGTCCATTGATGACTTCAAGGTCATGTGGCCGGCATGACTGCATAGAGCACCGTTACCTTCCCTCCTAAGCGGTACCTATTGATCTACTCACATTTGCATGTTTTTGAACTAGGTTGGCAGAAGTTGGGGCTAACAGCAGGAGCTCACTCCGCTCCCCGGATTCAAACCTCCAACCTTTCAGACAGCAAGTTCAGCAGCTCTACGGTTTAACTGGCTGAGCCACCGGTGACTCCTGGTTCTGTCCCCCAACAAAAAAAAAACCCCTGAAGAATTGCAAAAAGATTCCCCACTCTTGCCATAGAACATATGGAGGGGGAGATAGAATGGATAAATTAGCAACAGATTCATGAATTAAAACTCATAAAATTAATTGGCCCTCATTTTAAGATTTCAATAAGATTAAAATAATAACCCAACCAATCAAAAAGCTGTCAGGTCGAAATCCGAACAAAAAGCAAGACACAGAAAGCTTACAGGTCATTATTGTTAGAGCCTCTTGGATCAGCTCCATCTTACGTCCTCTGCAGAAGCATACTGCATAATAAGAAATCCATCAATATATACATTCATAATTCAGTTCGACTAAGTGGGGGGAAAGCGAGGGTGTAAAAGAAAAACTAACATATTTTCAAGATTACCCTTTGGAATGCCTCCTGAAAGTATCTTGACAGCCAGCCGTAATTGATGAGCCTTATTCATAAGTGTGAGAGCAGAACATATTTCACTCACACCTCACTGGATCTATGAGTTATGGGGCTTTCATTCTTTTTAAGAGTAACTTCCACAATCCACTCCTATCTGCAAAGCATCCCCTGACTTTGCAATCTTGATAAAAACAAAGGAAAAACAGGAAGGCAGAGTAATCAGGCCATCTGGGGAAAGTTGTGGCAGTTCTCTTTGAGTTTAGCTGAACACACATACACTCACACACAGAGAAAGACAGAAACACTGTGTTTTGTATTCTGTTCAGGAGATGTTGGCTCATAACAGACCTCTTCTCAAACATTCCTCTGGCAAAAAAGGGAAGGAAAAAGGAAAAGAAAGATGGCTTTAAAAACATTCCTAGACCAACAAAAGAGATCCTTGTGCAGAAAGCTCAAATTTCTCTTGGTAGACCAGGAATAACATAAGTAGAGTGCTTGCATTCAGATGAACAACCACATTGCAATATGTATAACTGACAAGATTCAAATACCTATTTAGGGTATGTTCAAGGGCTTGGGTACACCCAGCTGGACTATTTTTTCTTTTGAAAAACAGACACTCGTGAATATCACTATCATTATAATCATCCAGAGATGTTTTGGTCAAGAAGAGCCTACCTCCTAAAATGTGTTTCTGGACACTGTGGCAAGAATGCTGCATGGATGAAACCGTTCAATGACCTCCAAGAATAGAGACCAAGAGGCTTTGCAAATGGGCAGCAATGTGTCAAAATGCTACATATGAAGAGAGTGAGGATACAGGCTAGTTAAGGCTTCATTGCCCCTCCATGTGCCTTTTCAACACAAAAGGAGAAGTCTGTGGAAAAGTGAATTCTCTGCTACTTATACGCATTGCTCCTCAACCTTGCAGGCCAATGGCTCATTGGTAGTTCACCTGTTGACTGTGGGGAGGCTTGGGGGATGGATTTTGCTGTATGGAAAGGAAAATTTGGTGATCAGACCAGGCTGCTCTCAGGTCTCAGGTGATTTCGCCCAAGGGATGGTTGCAGAAGTAATCTTAAGGTAGACACCTGGCGTCAGCTGAACCTACATTTGGTTGCTCCTTTCTGCTCACTTTTTTTCAGCTCCAAACTATTAAAGTAAAACAGTGGCCCATGTTTCAACCCAGTCTTGATGTCTGGTCTCATTATTCCATGGTTGATCATCAATCCTATTAGCTGATTCCAAATACAGGAGATTGTGTGTTGTGTCTATTGTACTTAGGAATAACAAAATGATCCAGGCTTTTGGAAGTACTTTTTCCAAGCCCTGTCACGATACACTTTTTTGCCAAAGTTAACTGTCAAAATGTGGGTTTGATAAGAATAATAGTCAATAGTTATTGTTAGGAGGAAAGAGATTTGAGTGTGAATGTGAAAAGCTGGAGCTGGCTTCCCTCCCTGCAATGATATCAAGAACGGGAGTTGCTAGATGTGGGGAATCTGGGAGGGGGACACCTTCTCTCATTTTCCAACAGTCTCAACAATTGAAAGTCACTTATATAGAGATTTGGCATAGAACAATGATATGGATCCTTCAGCCTTCCAGATCTTGATAAACTACTATTCCCATTGTGTCTTTATATCCATCAGGCTAGCTGAGGCTGATGGGAATTTGAGTTCAAGAGTATCTATAGAAAAAGTCCAAATGTTATAGCATAGAATACAGCTGTCTGAAAAGCACAAGCCTGAAGTACCCAAGGTCACACAACTTATCTTTCGGTTCACAGCCACTTTTCTTTTTAAATAATTGCATGGTTGGGATGTAATTTAGAATGGAGACATGAATTTAGAATGAGGTTGTCATTCTCCTTCTCCAAATCCTTGTAAAAGACCTGCATGTAGCCCAAGGTTGGTTGGAAGATCTATTTGTCTTAAAAGGCTGTGTGCTATACACAGGCGAAGACAAACTCCTTGCTTGGATTTAGCATTCTGTTCCAGTACAATAATAAAATCATTTAAGATGGCACTACATAATTCAAAAGCAGTGAAAAGCAACTGCACTGTGGAAGGCAAATTGTATAATGTTGCAGCTTAATGTATTAGAAGTCAGCATTATCTGCTTCCGCCTAATCATAATTCCAGCCGTTAAAGCACCAGGGATACGATCGGCATAGGCGCTATTTTCTGACTCAATTACATTATGCATTAAAAAGGGGTGGTTTACAGCATCTATTAGACTGGTTATTGCCTTTGTGCCATACTCAATTGACCATAGGAAAATGGGGGGAAAACATGAGGGGACACCCAAGCTTCTCTCTGGAGGGAGGAGAAGCTGAAAAAGAATATTCATGTAATGCATTAACAGAGCAAAAGCTCTGAGTTACACTTCATTTCTCCCCAAGAGCATGTACAAAATGTATTGAAAATAAACCCCATGCTGCATTACCTAGTTCTTTGATTCATGCCACTCACGTAGAGGTGGAATGTCAAATACTGTATTGAAATGACATCTTAAACCAATTTAGAATAAGATCCTCCAAAAACTAAACTAGGTTACTTATCCGGATAAATAACTCCCTAAAAAACAAAAAACAAAAGAAATATTTAAATCTTTTAAATCTTTAAAGAATCTTTTAATCTTTTAATCCAAAGATTTAAAGATTCACAGACAGACAAATCTTGCAGGCTCAGATGAAATATTCAGGGATCACGTGTGCATGTTTGGAATATCACTTTGATGGCCATTCCTTTGGGCCCAGGTAGAGTTTATCTGGGTGGACATCGGACACAACTGGAAAAGATGAGAGTCCACCTTTATCTCATTATGGATTTCATTAGGCGGAGTGAGAGAAAAGTGGGGGAAAGTGGATGGAACAGTCTTAACCCATTCCCTCCCATTTTACCCCATTTTAAGGGATGATCAGCCTTCTCACGTACTTACCTGTCTGTTTCCCACTTTCCCCCCCCCCCCTCTTTCCCCTGCCTTCTTAATTCAGGAGTCATATAGCACACGACTCCTGAAGATGGGCTTTGGGCTCCGGTTCAATACACTTAGGAAATAGAGCTCCATGAATTCCCACCGGAAGTGGCCTCACATCATGTGATGGCCTCCATGAGACTCCCATGGAGTTCCATTTCCTCAGCACATGGAAGGAGCCCAAAGAATATCTGAGAAGCTTATATGTCTCTAATATGCTATGCAAAACAAGCATTCTGTTTGGAAGGATTGTATTATCTTTCCCATCTTTGGGAAATGCCTTCAACTCAGGTATTGACTCATGGTGACCTCATGAATTTCATGTGATTTTTCTTAGGCAAGGAATATTCTGAGGTGTTACTTGCTTCCTACAAAATATTTCAGAGAGCATTTAGTAGTCTTTGGTAATCCCTCACTGAGGCCCTAAGCTGACTTTGCTTAGATTCCAAGATCAGATGAGATCTAGTGCCCTTAGGGTATTTAGCCTTTTGTTCAAGAGGGCAAATATAAAAAACAGAAGCCCAGGCTTTTCTTGGCAATGGTTTAGTTTCCCCTTTGCTCGGTTCAGAGTTGTCTAATAAGAACTAAAAGGCACAGTAGCAACTTGTGATGAGCAGGTCCCTCTAATTCTGTCCATGCCATTTATTTCTCGGTTTTAATAAACAATTCAAATGGTATTTCAAAAACTTAAACATCGATTACCTCCAAGACTGCCCTTGTTGAGGATGGTACTGTTTTAACTACATCGAAAATGTGATATCAGAACTACAAATAGTTTGGAATAGCCAGATTTCACCAAACCTGGCAGATAGAAATATGAAAACTCTGTAAGAGAATGTAGACTTCCATTTGTCATTTTACAAAGCACTGACTTCTGCTTCTTTTTACTAAATATGCACTTCCTTGTAGAAGGTGTTGCCCATACTAAAGGAATTGGCTACTTTTGTAAAATGTCATCCATCACCCATTGCAAACTATTATGCAAATTATTAACTAGAGTTAATAATTTCTACCCTTATGCATAGCATCGTTCATTACTTGTTTCCAGCTGAACTTTTTTTGTACTGGTGAAGACTGTGGATGTATATATTTGTTTGTAATTAATTCCTTTTACAAAATGTAATGTTGCTAAGGTGGGGTAAGATTCCAACACAATGAACAATTCCACATTTTTAAAGTATAACAGCAACTTAATAATTACTTTTAGAGTTGTGTAGCATGAAATGGTGACAAATCACTGAATGGCAGAGAAGATAAAGCATTTCACACGATTCAAATGCATCTGAAGAAGGGGACTGAAATCCACAAAAGCTCATGCTAAAGTAAATGATGTTGCTAAATTTCTTCTTTTCTCCTTTCCTCTTCCTTTGTATTCTCCAATAAACTAACAGCTATCTTTTTGAAAAATTGGTGTAACACTGGCTCATGATATGCCTCATGGTGTTGAGATGATGACAAAATGGATGGGGGGAGGGCATAATTTAGTGCTCATAGCATTTGGGCATGTGATGTATTTTAAGAAATTAAAAATACCCATTTCCTGTTCTTCTGAGAAAGTGGGTTTTTTTTAAAAAAAAGTAGTAACTATAATAGTAACTATTTTTGTGCCTTCAACCTATTGCTAAAACTAATTAGTTTTTAAGCACCTTTCTGAGATCTGCTCATATGCTGGAGGCAGAACTGTGCCACCCAGAGAAAGCAGTACATTTACAATAACATAAAGCTTTGCAAATATCTTGTGGACTATAGAAAGAAAGCATAGGCTTTCCACCTTTAAAAACAGAGAGGAATGGGAGTAGGGCAAAAGTGGGATGTGATGAGTAGCAATAGGTTCCCATAGATATCAATGAAGAAGTTATGCAACTGAATGTAAGAGGGATTTTGCACGAATTGTACCACTCTGCATGTACGCAGCAATATATATATATATATATATATATATATATATATATATATATATATTTGGGAGAACTACAATTTCCAGGATCCCACCCCCTGCTTCTCCCAGGACCTCATCACATGTAAAGGCCCCCTGCGTGCATGCATGCACTCAATACTGTTTTAAAACACTTCTAAAACAGTTCCCTGATGAAACATCACGGAGCCCATCAAACAACAAAATAGACTTCCGGCTGTCGTCCATGATGCTTCATCACGGAACTGTTTTAGAAGTGTTAAGAAATGGGGGTGAGGGGTCAGGAGATAGGGAGAAATCTTCTGAGCTCATGATTCATGTGGAAATGAGAGAAAATGGGGAAAACACATGGGATGGGATCTGTCAAATTTGCCCATGTTGAATCGCTTCAGTGATGTGGAGTAATAGGAATTGCTATGGGTAGTCCTAAAAAGCATTGACAATTCTCTCTCAAAATCCTGCTTCATGAGCCTGGCACGGTAATTTTTTAAAATTAATTTAATCATTAGAAATACCAGAAATTTTCAGATATTGCCACTTTGTTTTTCATACCATTTCTCTTTTACAATAATCTTGGCTTTCAAAATTGAGCTACTGTTTGCTTTTTAACTGGAAAATGTAGTCCTCCCAAATAATTTTTTTTTCCTGTGTACACGCAGAGTGGTTTCAGACTTCCACGACTGAGACTGGGAGGAAAAGAGGGGAGCTCAGAGAAGGGGGGTCTTGGTCTTAATAACAATGCCTCCTGTCTCCTCGGGAATAAGCAGATTGGGAGAGAGAGTAGAGGAGCCCATGGAGAGAAATGGTGCCTGTCTTAAGAATAATGCCTCCTGTCTCTTTCAGAGTGAGGGGATTAGGCGGGAGAGCAGAGGAGCCCATGGAGACAAATGGTGGTGATGCCTTCTGTCTCTTCTAAGTAAATGGTTGCGCTGGGAGGAGGCCATCCTGTGTGACAGGAAAGTCAATTCTCTGTCTTCTTTAAAGATAGAATGCCATGCTAAGAAGACAATTCCACACATAAAAAGACGATATTCCCTACTTTCCCCCATTTTCTCCAGCTTCATCTGATGAAGCCCCCAGACTCCCTTGATTTGTTTATTTATTTACTCCATTTATATCCCACTCTTCTCACCCTTCAGGTGACCCAGAGCGGCGTACTTCATATATTTAGGCAGACATTCAATGCCTCAATTATACAAACTGTTAAAATACAACATAAAATCATTAAAACAGTAAACACAAGGTACAATTTGAAACCGGTGAAATATTAAGCATAATAAATCCAATATGCAATACCACATTGCATCAATCCAGACTGTAGGATCTGGCAATTTGTTGTTTCAAAAATTAAACAACTTTCTTGAGTTTTGTATTTGCAGGCACTGTCATTTCATACTAGACTGGGAGTTCCCAGCCTTTGGTCTTCCACGTATTTGTGACTTCAACTCCCAGAAGCCCCAGGCTGTGTGGGAGCTGAAATCCAAAACACATGGAGGATCAAACATTGGGAACTACATTAGGAAATAATTTGACAATTAAAGCGCCATGATACTAAGGCAACCTGGGATTTATAGTTTCATGACATGCTGGGAGGAGTTCTCAGACTTTGAAATGTCCTTTCCTACACTGTAAATCTCTAGATCCTATGTGATATAATTTTGCCAATTTAAGTGGAGTGTATAGTGTGAAAGGGCTGCATGTTGGACCAAACAATAAGGGATGGATGCTGCTACCATTTATAAATTCTTTCATCCATTTGTTCCTGCATGAATTATGTGTAGAATGAAAAGGTGGTAATGGAACATCGCTATTTTCATTTATCACTCATTTCCTTTGTACCAGCCAACGTTTTAGCAGAGAGAGTAAATGAATGCAGGGCATCTGCATGGCCACTGCTGACTTTGGGTGTAATGAATGTTTGGGGTGATCACGCAAGGCAGCTCTTATGTCCTGATGAAAGTTTTCATTTAGCACCAGCCTAAATCACCTTCTGCTAAATATTGGCTGATGAGAATAAAATGAGTGATAAATGAAAATAGTAATGTTCCATTAGTGCCTTTCCGTTTTTTGTTATACTTTATCCAGAGCCCATTTGCAAAAACCAACAAATTGTCTTGCTGGATCAAACTGAGGGGTCATCTTGTCCAGGACCCTTTTTCAAACAGCAGGCAGCCAAAGCACACTGTTAGCCCTACGAAGGCTAGGGTGCATCTGAACTGTATAGTTAATGCAGTTTGACATCATTTTAACTGCCATGGCTCATGGAAAACTGGGATTTGTATTTTGGTAGAGCAACAGCATTCTTCGGTAGAGAAGGCTAAAAACCTTGTAAAACTACAGCTCCAATTATTCCATAGCATTGAGCTATGGTATTAAACTGTATTAATACTACAATGTGGATGAACTCTTGTAAACATTATTTTGAGAACTACAGCTCCCAAAATCACTTGGCTACTGGACAATTCTGTCTTGGGGAAGTATGCAGATTATATTCCCCCCAAAATACCTTCTCCATACTCTAGTTAGCAGCGGCAAGTGTTTTTCCAGAGGAGCAGAAAGGGTTGCCATTTCTGTCAGTAAAAAAGGACAAAAGAAGACACCAATGTACTCTATGACCTCCACTTTTGTGAAGATGAGGCGTAAAGGACCCCTGAGAAAATGGGGAAAATGCAATGAAAAATACGTTTTTAATTTGAGAGAATACTCTTTTAATAATCTCCAGGTTTGCCAGTGCAACTCTATGATCAACTTTTGACAATAGAGTCATGCTGGAGGACAAAGAGTTTCCTAGTGAGAACATATTTAATCCTATAAATAATCAAATCTACAAAGTTTAACCCACAAATGTGGAGGGACAATTGTGAATACATATAATTTCTAATGTATATAAAAAAAGACAAAATGGAAAGGAGTTCGTGTACTTTAGGGGATGGCAACAAACAGGTGCATCTGCTCAGTCTGCTGTTAGGACAGTTAGCATTAATGGAGAACATCAAGACCCCTGTTCTCTTGTCTTACATGTCCTCCAAAAGGGATACAATTGGCCAAGCAATATTATAGTTAACAACACTTAAGTATGGTTTTAAACCATGGTGCAACAGTCTCCTAAAAGTATGCTGAGTCAAACTGTCAACCTACAGCAAGTTCTGGGCCCACTCCAGCAATACAAGAACACCACTAGGACAGAAGAAGGAAAGTTACTCTCCCTCCTGCTCTTTGGCTCAGAGGTTTGGGGATATGTTAACTGCTAATCTAGTGCAGTACTGGACCTATACTAGCTCTCTGTCTTGTATTTGCATCTAAACATATGAATCCAAAACCAAAAAATGTTCGAAAACAAACCTCTTGTGAATCTGAAACTTTTGATGCAAGAGCAGCACAGGTTGTCTCCCAGAAAATTACACTCATATCATTAAACAAATGCACACAGAAGCCTACAAAGAGAGGATATTACAGTAAATAGAACATTTTAGGAAAAATAATAATCTTGTTTTCATGGGGTCAGATGAAACTGCCAAAGCATCCCAGCTTCTGCATCTGTTCTGGAGTTTCATGGAGCAAAGTACAGTACTTTCATTCTGCAGTCTTCCAGAACTCTGCAGAGTAGAACATGGCTGTCTTGTCTGGCATAAAAAACAGGGCATCTATGTGCTCTGGCCCTTGTTCAAACTCTTAAAGATAGGATTCCCCTACCCCACTACCTTTCTCTCCTCAGCTTTTATAAGAAGATGACTGAGGTCAAACCTGAAAATGTACACATATAAAGCACTAAGTAGTTCTTATCCATGAGCTAATCTACAGCTTTGGAGTTAGGTTTCACTTTTAAAACCAATTTTTTCAGGTTGTTCTTTGGACAACAACTCTGGAGACCAGAATCAGATTCCCTGTTCAGCCATGAAAACCAGCTGGGTGTCTTTAGGCAAGTGACACACTCTCAGCCCCAGAAAATTCTGTGATAGGGTTGCCTTAAGGCAGTGATTCTCAACCTAGGGTACTCAGATGTTTTTGGCCAACAACTTCCAAAAATCCCATCCAGTTTACCAGCTGTTAGGATTTCTGGGAGTTGAAGGCCAAAAACATCTGGAGATCCCAGGTTGAGAATCACTGCCTTAAGGTCTCCATAAGTTGGAATCAAAGGAACATGATGTGCCTCACCTTCTTCTCAGTGCTTCTGAGGCACAGACTCAAAATTTACAGTGCCAGTAGTAGGAGTAGGCAAAAAGAAATCCAAAACCCCAGATATACCTTTAGGGAATAATAGAGTCAAAGGAAGTTTGTGTAGGTCCCAGGGCTCTTAAATAAGAGTCACAACTCTGAATAACAGCTGGCTCCTTTAAGAATGGGGTAGGAAAAAGGACAAGGAATTTAGGAAATGTAGCATCTTGGGCCAAGATGGCATAGTGTGACCCACGGACGGCATGTGGACTCCAGATCCTACTTTTGTGGTTGCTGAAGGCCCCACCAGCTTCCCAAAGAACCCAACTCTATAGCCTGTTTCTGTTCATTAAAATGTAAGCCCCACTCCCTTTCCTTCCCACACATTGTCTCAGAATACCTTTGGTGGTTCTCCTCCTCTGATCCTTGTCTTCCACCCAGAAGCATATTATATAGTATATAGAATTTTCTTTTTCCAGTTTGTTCATGAACAAATGTCTAGTTGACAAATGCCCCCTACATTTAAAAAAAGAAGAAAAAAGCTGGATGCCATTTATAAATGGCAACTACCTCTAAGCACACCAGCTTTATAATGAATTGCTTCACTGTGAATATCCATCGATCAACACCTCTGTGCACAGGCTGGACAGCTGCTTAAGTGAAAGACTGTAAAATTTCACTGGTACTCTGAAGGCTTTCAACAGAAACCCTTCAGTAAGTTCTGCACAGTTCATTTCTGGTTCGGTTACAGGTGACATATGAACATGTATCTGCATCAAAGCCTGCTCCACTGTTAAGCAAAATGAAGCAACTTGCCTCAGGCAACAGATGCAATGGTAGGAGAGAGTTGATTTTTCCTCCTGAACTTCTCAACTATTCCCTTTTATTGGAACTTGTCGTTGTTTTGTGCCTTCAAGTTGATTCCTGTTTACGGTAACCCAATGGCAGACCTATTAATTGATAATAATTGTTCAGAAAAGGTTTTGCCCTTACCTTCCTCTAAAGCTGAGCGAAAGTGACTTTCCCAAGGTCACTCAGTGGATTTCTATGGCTGAACAGGGATGCAAAACCTGGTCTCCAGAGCCACAGTCCAACACTCAAACCACCACACTAATAGTTTCCAAACTGATCATCCTGATGTTTTGGACTTCAGCCCAGTTCTGCATAACATTTTTGTCTATGTGTTATGTGCCAAGTACCAAAAAATTAAAATACTCACACAAAGAAAAAAAAAAACCACTTCTGTCCTGAGTTCTTGAAACCAGCAATTTCCCTGGCCCAGCTGACCTCTCTCCTTCAACAGCACTGCGAGCTCTTAACTTAAATAGGACATCCATCTATTAAAAATTACAGGATAGGGGGCATTTAATATTAGATGACAAATCATAAACAATGGGGATGTGAAAGGACCACATTGCCTAGAATGAAGAATGTCTTTTTATTAAACAAAAGTTTGTTCAGTATAAAATCTCCTCTGGCATCAGCATGATTACTCTCAAGCTCCCTGGGTTCCTGTGTCCCTCAGATATTCACACACAGAGGCACACAGCACACCTTTTCTATCAGACAATGGTAAGCTCCCGAGGGTCCTCTTGGCCCTTCCCAAGATGCTGACATTTTGTTAAAGTGTTGTTTTTATTTAAATCAACTTCAACATAGCAATCCTACAAATGTGAAATCCCTAATCCTCAACTCCCTTGCTCAGGTCCAGCTCAGGACCAGGGCTTCCTTAATAGTATCAATCCGCCTATAGAGTATATCCCTCTTTTCCTACTGCCTTCCACTTTTCCAATGAATCACATTGTCCTGTGATATGTCCAAAGTACTATAGCCTTAGTTTAGTCTCATTCTAATGAGAGTTCAAGCTTAATTGTTCATTTTGATGGTCGATAGTATCCGTAGTATCTCTCCTTCAGGACCACATTCCACACCACATTCCATATTCCACACCAGTTGATTTTCTTCCTGTAAACTTTTTTCAGTATCCTGCTTTCATACCCTTCAAGGCCATAGCTTGTGGGAGAGGGTTTTATGGGTTCAAACTCACCCACCCCTAAATTTTTCAAGTTAAAAAAACCTGGTTTACTCTTGATTTTTAACTGGTTAATTAACTCCCCATGTTAAGTCTATAAGGAGCAAAAATAGAGGAGACTGGAAAATCCTTTTGTAGTTTTGTCATGGCAGAACTTGATGACATATCTCCCAATGCAGTATATCAAGCTGTTTCTTTTTTTCCAGAACCAAAGGCAATTAAAAGTAAAACCCACGTACTCTCTAAAAGCAAACCTGTGGCTTGTTGTACAGGAGACTTGTCATTTTGGAGGCATCTAGGAACATCAACTTTTCTTTTATGACTGAGCATCTTTAGTGAGGGGATCTGATCTGTGGGTCCAGGTCATGAAAGGCTTACAAAACAGGCTGTTGCACCCCTAGACTGCAGAGACACTTCAAACCACACTGGAGACCCAGACTATAAGCAATGCAAGTTGTTTATTGAAGAATATATGTAAGCAATAGCAAATCAAAGTTCAAAGTCGATGAAACAAGGTTTTAGTCCACCAGGTACAAGATACTTGAGAATCTTGAAGCAAGGGTCCATGAAAATCAAACACAAGAATAAACTTCAGCAAAGTATCAAAATCAGTCCAAGGAACAGGATCAAAACTGGAACAAAGAACAGAATCTTTAACTAGAACAAGGGATTCAAACTGCAAAACTTTCGGGAACAATGATTGGATAGTCCAAAATTCCCCAAGAGCAAGAACAAGAACTGGAACAAAACTCAAGATACAAGACTACAGGAACTTGGCATGAAAATCCACAGGACCATGAAACAAGATCCCATGAAGCATGAAACAAGAGTCCATGAAACAGGAACAACACTCTCGCTGAGTATAGTTACCACCTCTGAAAATGTCTCTCTGAAGCAGTTCCTCTTAAAGCTGGAATCAAGGCATCTTTCTGTGGGAAGTTTGCTCCAAACCCTTTCTCATTAGCAACCGTCTGCTCAAAACCTCCCTTTCTTGTCTCTGTTGACATGTTGCTTTCTTTCTATCAACCTCATTACTCTTATCATAACTGGAATGCCCATCTGCCAAGGGATAATTCGACCTTGACTCTCCCAAGGAATGCGGTCCAAGCTGCCTGCTTGAAAACATTGTCTGCCTGCTCCCAGAATCCTCAGGAACAAACTCTGGCTGTCCAGGAGCAGCAGCCTCATCCAACTGTGGCTGCCTGGGAATCCTAGGCCCCAACCCAGATTCATCTGACAGGTCAGGTACAGTCACAGGCTGAACAGGCCCAGCCTCAGGCTCAGGTGCAAGCTGGAATACAACACAGGCATAGGGCCAGATATGGCCCAGAGGCTGCATTATTCCCTCCTTTGTCTTATAGTACAAATACATAACATATTTTATGAGGGTCCAAATGATCTCTTCAACCTTCCATGGACTGGATATCAGGGAGAATGATGTTACTGGCCCTAGTGAAGCTGGGTTCATGTAATCCCATACCTTTTCCAATTAGAGAAGGCATACAGCAAGTCAAGCTACCCAGACTAAGCTATCCATGGCTAACCATTCACTGTACTTGGGAGCAGTGATTTAAAAAAAGAGTTGGATTTCCCAGCATACCTTTCACCATCTCTTTAGAAAGAGCAACGGGATTCTCTCCATATTGGGGGGAAGGGAGGGGGGCAGCAGTGAGGGAAAGCCACATAGGGGTCTTCGGACAGAGACAATTATGTGCCAAATAACACAGAGAATCTGGATGTTCCCTGTCATCTATCTGTCTTTCTATCTGTGACAGCCCTTCCTTTTATACAATATACCAGCTTTTGCTCATTAAACTGTAATTTATCTTATACTTTCTATACAATTTCATAATGAAGGAAAACGTATTAAATTTAAGCTGCCATGGAACTGAGTAACCATATATATATATAACAATATGTTATATCAATTATTCATTTACAAAGCAGATTGATAATCAAGTAGCTTTATTTTTGGAGGAGGAGGAAGAATTATTTGAGTCCCCTTAAAAATTGTGCAGTTTGATGCTCTTCATTTGCCTACATACAGAAAAGATACTAAAGAAAATAGTTGCTCATTTCCAGATACTTTTAGCTCTTTTGGTATGTATTCAAACCAGGGCCGGCCCCACTATTGAGGCACCTGACGCCGCCGCCTCGGGCGCAGGCCCGGGGGGGCGCCGTCAGGCTGGGCGGGAGGCGGGGCACCGCCCTGACGGTGCCCCGCCTCCCGCCCAGTGCGCCCTGGCCCGTCTGGTCTTTTCTAGCAGGCCAGACTTCAGCGGAGGTCCCTGCAGGCCGCAATCGCGGCCTGCAGGGACCTCCGCTGCAGTCTGGCCTGCTAGAAAAGGCCAGACGGGCGAGCGGGAGTAGAGTGGGAGGCGGAGCCAGCTCTGACGCCGCCCCCCCCGGGAGGCGGGGCCAGGGCACGCTGGGCGGGGGGGGAGCGGCGTCAGAGCTGGCTCCGCCTCCCACGCTACTCCCACTCGCCCGTCTGGCCTTTTCTAGCAGGCCAGACTTCAGCGGAGGTCCCTCCAGGCCGCGATTGCGGCCTGGAGGGACCTCCGCTGAAGTCTGGCCTGTTAGAAAAGGCCAGACGGGCGAGCGGGAGTAGTGTGGGAGGCGGGGCCAGCTCTGGCCCCGCCCCCCGCCCAGCGTGCCCTGGCCCCGCCTCCCACGCTGCGTGGGAGGCGGGGCCAGGGCACGCTGGGGGGGCGGGGCCAACTCTGGCCCCGCCCCCTCACTATTCGCCCTGGCCCCGCCTCCCACGCAGCGTGGGAGGCGGGGCCAGGGCACGCTGGGCGGGGCCAGGGCGCGGGAGGCGGGGCCGGTGGCGGGGGCGCTTTTCAGCACCCCCGCTTCACATCAAAAAATATCTCCGGCCGGCCCTGATTCAAACAGATTACTATTAACATTCTGGAAGAGTAGGATGTGTTGATTAGGGCGGGTGGCCTGACTTTACATCCTTATCTGATCCTTCATTCTTAGTATGGCTTAATAAGGGCCCATTCCAGGCAATACTTGATAACTCAAGTTGAGATTAGAAGTGAACAGTGTGGGATTTCTGCTTTTACAGTCATGAAATATGGCAAAGCTATGGGTTAACTAACAGGGATATCTGGCACCAATGTATTTTGTGTTTCTGACAGCCACGTTCTTTTCTGTGACAGTTTTGCTACCCGTCTAACATAGTAATTGCACTTTGTCTGTAGCAGGAAAGACTTTTGTTAAATCCTTGATCAGCCCTTTCCCTTCCAGTCTCCCTGCAGGCAATAACTTTATCCATTCTGAATACCATCAGCATAGCCAAAAGGAACACTGCACTCCTTTCTTTTTTCTTTGTTGGCTGTCCTTGTATGCTGTAAACAAGATATATATGTCAGGTGAGAAGATAACAGTGCTTAGAGAGGCAAAGATTCAGTGGGTCCAATTTGTGATTGCTCTCATTCTGTTAAAGGGCACCACCAAAAACTAGTCAGCCACAGCAAGCAAAATCAAAACTACGGGACAATGAACTGTAGAAAATGTGTCTAAATCGCTTTCTCGTGCACCTTGTGTCAAGAAGTGGTTTTGCCACTGATCCCAATCTTCTGATCTGGATCATCAGCTCTCCATATTCATATTATAACACGTTCAAGAGAAATCAGTTTAAAAAGACACCCCTATGCTGTCGACAGCTGGATTTCCACTGACTGGAAAGCTTTGGATCTTAATCTTATCATATTGAGGAGAGAGGAGTTTGCACCAAGAAATAGAGACAGAACAATGCAGACCTGTAATGCAAAAAACTTTGTCATTTTGACTCCATCTACCATCAGGTTTGGCTCCACCCATTTTTGGTTTACATCGTCCAGTTGACTTTTCAGTTGCGGCCCTTCAAAAGAAAATGATTTTCTATATCTCCTTTGAGTGCTTAATTCCATTCCATAGTTCTTTCTCAGGCCCCTTCCACACAGCTGAATAAAATCCACATTGAACTGGATTATATGGCAGTGTGGACTCAGATAATCCTGTTCAAAGCAGATATTGTAGATTATCTGCCTTGCTATTCTGAGTTATATGGTTGTATGGAAGGGGCCCCAGTCTGTCTGTCTGTCCCTCTCTTTCTCTCTCTCTCTATCTGTCCTTTGTTGTTCCTCCTCTATTCTGTCACCCCCTCTTTGTTTTGGAGTAGCCCCACATTTGCAGACACAGGTCTTCTACCATCATGTGTAGTTCCGTAATAGCCTTTCCTTATACCTAGAAGAAGGAAAGGTGCACTTTTCCCCCCTGCACTTCATTTTTTCCCCTGCATTTCATTTACATCTTTACTAGCAGGTTTTTATCTTTTCTGGGAAACACCACCTATAAATGAATCAAAATCATGAACAAAACAATTCAAATTACAGTGCTACACTGCCTCGCCTCCCAGCCGTTTGCATAGAAACTGCTCCACCTTTGAAGAACACTGGTCTCTTCCCTGCATTATCTCCCAGCAGTTCAAAACAAAAACATTGAAAAGCTGCAGCTTTGTGGCCGTCTGTTGTGATGGAAAATAACACTCCAAGTTCTTTGTCAGAATTCTAGTGTGCATTCGGCAAATGTGAAACAACAAGTCCGACCATCTATAATGATGCCTTGAATCCCTCTCACCAACTGTGCCACATCCAGGCTGGATTTCCAGCAGGAATGTTGATTCATTTAAGAAAGGCCAAAACTACAGAGCTAACATTTCACAACAGATCAAAAGAGCTTTGGATAATTTTAAGCATTCCCCCCTTCCCCAATTTAAGGGCAAGGGTAGCTGTGAAAACAAATTATTGGATTTTGTGAGTCCGCTTACTGGAAATTCACTGAAAATTTATTGTGCTGGGAGTTGTAGTCCAAAATTACCTGGAGAGGTCCATGATTCCAAATCCTGATTTAGGCCTTACCTGGAGAGAAACCAGTTGTAAATCAGTTTAATCTTTGCACATATGTGCTGACATCTAATGAATTCCCATGGTCCTTTGATAATATCAGACGTTTGTAGATTTGGAACTCTACTATTGTCTTCTTCTTCTTCTTATTATTATTATTATTATTATTATTATTATTATTATTATTATTATTATTCTCCGCTGTTTTTCCAATCTGAGAACAGAAGGCCTATTCAGGTACTCAGAAACTGTGTACATTATACATATGAAGAGATAGAAGGGTGCTGGCACCATCTCTTTGATGATGTGCATTTTCAAATTGTTCTCAACATCCTCAAACATTTCTGTCACCGTGTTGTCGAAGACTTTCATGGCCAGAATCACTGAGTTGCTGTGAGTTTTCCAGGCTATATGGTCATGTTCCAGAAACAGTCTCTCCTGACGTTTTGCCCACGTCTATGGCAGGCATCCTCAGAGGTTGTTGAGGTCTGTTGGAAACTAAGCAAGTGAGATTTATATATCTGTGGAAGGTCCAGGGTGGGAGAAAGAATTCTTGTGTGTTCAAGGCAAGTGTGAATGTTTCAATTAATCCCCTTGATTAGCACTGAAAAACCTTGCAGCTTCAAAGCCTGGCTGCTTCCTACCTGGGGGAATCCTTTGTCGGGAGGTGTTAGATGGCCCTGATTATTTCATGTCTGGAATTCCCCTTTCTAGATGATTGGTGGCTTTCTGAAGGAAGGATCCTCTTTTTTGTATGGAGATTCCTTCACACATTTCATAATACTGATTTCTCGGTGTTCTGGATCCCTTGGAGTGTTTCCACAGAAAGACGTGCCTTCCCTCTTTAGAAAGTCATCTTATGTGTGACGAGAGTGGTGGAAACCCATCAGAACAGGGAAAATTTACCTCCTCTTGTCTTCAGATCAGGTTAGAATTTAGCCGTGATACTGAATGTGTATTCCTATGCAACCATCTTAACTTGGCCTTTAGCCTTCTCCTTCTCATTGTATGAGACTCATGAACAGCAGCCCAGGGATACTAGCCTTATCATTTAATTGCCAATTATTATCCTATAATTAACTCCAAGGGAAAAGCAAGCTGCAGATAACAAAATAGGAGTCTTTTAAAAGAAATGCTCCAAGTAACACAAACAGTTTTTCTGCAGAGAAATAAGCAAACAGCAAGCAGCTCCTATTCATTTTCTCAATTAAAGTTTTGCCCCCCTTGTCTCCCTGTGTTTTCTCCCCTGCCACAACCACCCTGCTACCTCTGTAAAAGTCGAGATATGAAGAAGGCCATATTTGTGACAGGTAATTATAGCAAACTGCATTTCAATCTGATGTTGGATAGAACATTGGCAGTAACTATGGAATTAATCTGAGAGAGGAAGGGAGGGCAAGAAAAAAGGGCTCATCTCATCTTGTCACTTTAAATACCCACCCGGAAATCCCATCCTTGGCAATCACTTATGGGAGCCACAATCCAATAAATGAGCTCTTGGACATGTCACTTGTGACAGTGTATCAGTGGACCAAAAACCGGTGCTGAGTGGCACCCATCCTACCAATCTTGACAGAATCCTTCAGACCAACAGCTGGATCAATTACACACTGCCAGCCAGCCAGACAAGAGCAGACAAGCTGGGATGGGGTGGAAGGCACAAAAAAGAGTTGATTCATAAAACATTCCCATCCGATATTCTTTCTCTTCATATAGACATATCAGCCTGTTGTACTACCCCGACTTACTCACTTGTAAATTGAACACAAAATTAACCCCTCCATAGCTCCCAGAAGTATAGTAACTTGGCAGGGAGTGGGGTGAAGAGAGAAATGAGGAGATTGCCCCCCCCCAGCAATAATCCTGCCCCCCCCCAGGATTTTTCTCCTTTAAGTCCTCACATTTCTCCTCACATTCAAAATTCAGTTGCGCATTTCGAAATACATGTCAGGCATATGAAGAAAAGAGCCAGACAAATATACCAAGGGAATGCCACTACCGCAAATGTAAGACTTCTAGGTGTGAACAATTTTCAACACTTCATTCTCTAAAATGCTAGACACAGGGGGACTGAATAAAAGTTCTATTTGTTGGGTGAAAATTCGTATCTGAGGAAACAATGCCTTCACTTTGTTTCCCCTTGATAGCTAATTCCTAAGTCCAATGTCAGTGGGACAATGAAGCCACTACATATTTTCTTCTGCCACAGATTAGTTGAGGTCCATTTGGCTTTTTGAAACATTTTTTATGTTGGGATGAGAGGAAACCATTACAATTGATAAGATCGGTGCACTAGTTTACTGGGTTGGGAGGAAAGCGCTCTCAAGCACTAAGACTCTGCAGTACCTTACAGGTTAAGGGTCTTTAAAGTTGACACTTGACCAGAGTAGCTCCAAAAATGTCAAGGAAACGCTGATTTTGAGGCAAAAACACATTAAAAAGATAGTGGTAAAAACCCAATCAAGTATTCTTAAACGGCTCCGGTCCAACTTACCTGTCCAAACATATCTCTCTCTATGAACCAGTTCCATGAAGGTCCTGCTCTTGGCCCCACCGGCCTCACAGTTGCGGCTGGTGCGGATGAGGGACAGGGCGTTCTCGGTGGTGACCCCACTGCTGTGGAACTCCCTCATGAGAGAGATCAGGTTGGCCCCCTCCCTAAAGAACTGAATGTGGAACGAGGCATTTAGCTCATCATAGGAATATATAGAAGTAAAGTGAAAGTTGAAAGTGCAGTGATCCAGGACTGTTTACGGACAATGGCTACGTTTTTGTATGATAGGTGATGTTATTTTATGTGATGTGTTTAATGATGTTTAATGTTTTATTAGGGGAGGGTCAACTTTGATGTTTTATAATTTTTTTTATCAAGGGCATTGAGTAGTTGCCAGCACTTTGAACCGCCCTGAGTCCCCTTCGGGGTTGAGAAGGGTGGTATATAAGTACCGCAAATAAATGAAAAATACAATGAATATTCTGTGTTCAGTGGAATACAAGGGGAATAAATGAATGCTAAAAACTGTACTCCTAACGAAGCTAAGAGGGCTACTGTTGTGCAGCTAAGCTTAAAGGACTACCGACTTCATACATATACATATTTCTCACCCATATGAAGAAAGATCCACATAAGCTAAATGGTTGAAGATGCAACAGCAGCACTGTCAATTGAGAAGGCAGGGAAACAGATTCTTAATAAAGGGAACAATGAAGAAGAAGGGAACAGTATAAAGAAAGTCCTCTGGAGACCCTCTCTTTTTGAGGGCCCTTTTGAGACTCACTTTATCTTTCTCTTTGGGCCCTTCTACACAGAACAGAAACCCAGGAGAAAGTGGGTTAAAATAACCCTCTTCCACCTGGGTTTCGTTCCCAAATCCTCCCACAACAATGGGCTTTACTTCAGGGGGTGACAATAAGGCAGGAATGAAGGGGTAGGAGGAAATGGCCATATAAGGAGGTACAAGCAGGCCAGGAACACAGCCGATGGGTTATCACATGATTTCCCTGAAATCATGTGTTTTGAGAGAAACGAAAGTAATGAAATGTAATACTGCACCACAAATATGCACCAATGGTTTGATATGTGGGCGGTCCTAAACCGAACCCATTGAATTGTATAAATAGACACTTGACCCTGTCGGCGGGGTTCTCCCTTTTCAGCATCTAGTTGTGCGTGGGATGAACCTCTGCAGCTGCATGAATTTTAGTAAACTGCTTTCTTTGGAAAAAACTCCAGTTGTCTGTCTCCTACTTCCACTGCGTCCGCACAAGACACACGACAAGCTGAGAAAAGGGGAAGTCTGGCTTCCGCTACAACTAGATGCCATCCTGGATTAACCAAAGGTTGGTCTAGTATCCAGCCACCCCCAGCCCCCAATTTCCACAAAAAATCTTACCCAAGTGGCCTACTGATAGTGCAGCTTCTTCTGTAGAATACTCCTGACACTTGAAAATGATGCATTAGGAGGTGATGGGAGAGAAATCCAGGAGCCCAAAGAACTGTAATGGCTGTGGGTATTGCAGTGGAAGCAGTGCCGGGAGTCAATCCCCACAAGGCCCACACCTGGAAAGATCTGGGCCTTAGCTTAAACCATCCCACACTGCTTGAATATTTTCACGGGATTCCTTTGAGACAAAGCACACAATCAGATATAGTGTTGTGGTTAGTGTGTTGAACTAGGAAATACAAGGTTTGAATGAAAAGTAATGCCTCCACCTTCATAATTCCTCAACAGATGGCAGTACTGGTATGTGGCAGGTACTGGCTTGTTCAGTAGACTTTCCTCTATGATTCCATTTGGCGGGAAGCCTTAGCATTGAATGGTTGTGTTGTTAAAGTGCGAAGTATGGAACCCTGCGCAGATGGTCAGTCAATGCAACTTAAGCAACGTGCAGTCATTGAATTCTTGACAGCAGAAAGTGTCACTCCAAAGGAGATTCATCAGAGAATGCAAGCTGTTTATGGTGATTGTGTTGATGTGAGTACTGTGCATCATTGAGTGAGTAAGTTCAAAGATGATGAGGTGGAAACATCTGACTTGCGTGACAAACAAAGAGTTGGACGTTCTGTGACAGCATTCACTGGGTTTCACAAGCAAAAGGTTGACAGATTGATTCAGGACAACCGTCGTATCACTCAGAGAGAAATTTCAAGCATAATCAGCATTTCACATGAACATGTGGGTGACATTATTGCTTTGCTTGGCTATCGGAAGATCTGTGCACGATGGGTACTGTGAGACGCTGGTTGTGGAAACAGCATGTCGACTTCTTCCGTGACGGCTTCAGAAAACGTATTCATCGTTGGCAGAAATGTATCCAATTGGCTGGTGATTATGTGGAAAAGTGAATAGTGGTAGTTAAAGAGCACATTCTAAGGATTATTTCTGCATTTAATTTCTTAAAATATTCCCATCCAATCCCAAGTAAAGAAGGTGGAGGCATTACTTTTCATTCAACCCTCGTAGAAGATGCAGGTTAAAGTATCCCACTTTGTTGCCAGACACAGGTCTATGTTCCAATCAGCCAGTCCTCTGAGTTTACCTTTAGCCCTCAGGAGAAGGAGGATTTTTACCTCAGACAGCAAGACCTCTTGCATCACCCCTATTTCAAGAATATGCTTCACAAGTGTATCTAACTGCACTTCGAACTTGGCCCAGTTCTTTGCACTCCAAGTAAAATCTGCAACTCCAACATATTCTTGAAGTTCTTTACTCTGTCTTACAATGAATGATGAATAATCTGAATAGGGCATGGTGAAGAATGAAGACTAGGGAAGCCAATTCTACTTTTTGAAATTGAAGAACTTAGTGTTTTTTAGCTTGCCTCATGCTTCCTTATTTTAAAGTATACATTATACGGTTCTAGTTGGCCTAGATTGGGCTAGTTTTGTGATGTGTGAGAAAATACGATCCTTCACCAGCAGAAAGTTAAGTGCTTTGAAAATAGCATGCTTTGAAACTCCAGTTCAATAGAGTACATGGAGAAATGTTTCAGATCAATGTTTCAGTTTATTACTAAATCTCACAATTCCCCCACATACTGATTATTGATGATGTTGCATTGTCTTCCCTAAAGAGCATTTGAAATTTAGTGACAAGGTAAAAGATTTTAAAAATTGAATCTTAATGGCAGTAGGGAACACTTTTGGCAGCAATTTGTAATATATGAGTGCAAAGCTCTAGCAAGAGCGATGGGAGAATGATTTCTTGTTCTGCGTGGGTATAAAATATTCCTCAAAGATATCAATGAAAATTTAGAATAATTACTAGGATGTATTTACATGTCACAGAAGACAAAACCAGCCAAGATACATACAGGCTTTCGAATAAGAATCAGCAGCATTAATTACTATTATGTATGCTGGAACTCAATTGACAGACCAAGTCTTTTAAACTTGAACACGCCTATCTGTATTTTATAATGCCTTTTATGAATGACTTATGTAAGTTAATTTTTAACTAATTTATAGTGTGTTGTACAGTTTTTATATGTGTGTTTTATTGTAAGCTGCCCTGAGTCCCCTGTTGGGTGAGAAGGGCGGGATATAAATATTGTAATAAATATTGTAATAAATAAATAATAATAAAATTCATTATTTCATTCATTTGTAGCCTACTCCTGGTTCATTCCAATTGTATGGCCAGATGTTATTGGACTACAATTCCTAGCATTCATCTGGATTTCCTACTTTGGAAAAAGCTGGAAAATTACAATCAGAAAATATTTATAAGGTCACTGAATCCCAACCCTCTTCTATATTGTCATCCTGTCATCCAGAGCATCATCTTACAACTGTTCAGTTATAGGTTTGAGCATCCCTTATTCAGAATTCAAAAACATTAGTTGTCCATACAGATGGCTGAGACAGTGACACCTTTGGTTTCTGATGATTCAATTACAAAAAAGTGTGTTTCAGGCACAAAATTATTTAAAATGTTGCATAAAATTACTGCCAGGTTATGTGTATAAGATGTATAGGAAAATATAAATGAATTTTATTTTTAGACTTGAATAGTATCTCTAGGATATCTCATTATGAATGTGTATGCAACAACTGGTATTCCAAAATCAAAACAGATTGTAACTTCAAGCCAATCAGAACAAAGTCCAGTATGTTTAAAGGCCATAAAATACTGATAGCCATAAACAGAAGGGATATCAGATCTGGGATCTTCTCCCCCCGGCATCCTTCCTTGAACAACAAAGCAATATAATTGACCTCTAATTCTGCCCTCATCTCTGCATGTCTTGACTGGGAAACATTGGAGCCGGCACACTGGAAACAAACCCCAGGATTTGGGACAACAAAATGTCTTGCTACGTGGATCTATTTTGTTCCTGAATCTTTCACCACAAATAAAATTTAGTCCATTCTGATTTGGTCCACAGCATTATCAAGCCTGAGAGGCAATGCCAGAATATCTTTGTCAATGTATCAATGAGACTTTCTCTATCCGTTTCTACAAATCAATAATAGTGTGATATCAGGCAAATCAAGGAGAAACACCTCCTTGTAGGTGACCCTCTGGCCCTGTGCAGCAGACAAACAAAACCTGCCGTTATCTGAATGTTGGTGACTTCAACCAGGATTCACCATTGACCAGTCTGGCTAAAGCTAGATGCCACTGAAGTTGAACAAGATCTGGGAAGCCATGGCCCTTGAGCGCGCTCATTGGAGGTCAGCTGTTACCAACAGTGCTGCAGAATTCAAAGAGGCACAAATGGAGGGCTTAAGGGAGAAACATGCCAAGAAGAAGGCATGTCAAGCCAACCCTGACAGGGACCACTTTCCGTCTGGAAACCGATGTCTTCACTGCGAAAGAACATGCAGGTCCAAAAAAGGTCTCCATAGCCACCTACGCATCCACCGCCAAGACACTACACCTGGAGGACCATCATCCTCAAACTATGAGGGATCGCCTAAGTAAGTAAGTATGAACAAGATCTGGTGAGACACAATTTCATCAATATTGATCTATGGGATCAGGATTTGGGAACCTCACCTGTGGAATATGAGTGCAGTAGCACTCTCTTCTCCGTGTTCCCCAGTATTTAGCACTGGAAGGCTTATTGGTTACTGGAAAGAGTTATGGAGGTGTCATGAAGAGCATCCCTGAATAGCCATATTCTTCAGTCATCTGTCAGAACCTCTCTTCAAAAACTATGGCTCTCAATGATCACCCCAACATCATTGGTTGTAATAGCTCTGTTACATGGCTTAATGGCCATTCTGTTCACAAATAGGGTCATTCAGAATGTTAACTGCCCTCGTGTGGAAGGTACTTGAAACAGCCTCCATATGGAGTGGTGTAACATATGGACTGCAATTCCCAGAACATCTGAACATGGGTTGGAAAAAAAATCATCAGACATAATCCATACATTAAGCTCCTTACTTTGTAACTACCTCATTAAATACACTCCATAATGAGAAATTTTAGGATAGCTAAGCTGAGACACACAGGGCAGCTTTGAAAGAAGAATTAGAAGGTGGAATCTTCTTTAAAGAAGACTATACATTCTTTTCTCTCAGGGATCTACAGACAGGGCCGGTTCAACATGGGAGTTGGGCGCACATCGACGGGGGGCGCTCTCGGGCAAAACATGTGCCTTGGCAGCTCTCCGTGCGCCCCGTACCCTCCGTGCCTTTTTCCAGCTGTTTTTGACATTTTTGTCCCTGAGTGGGATTCGAACTCGCAGCCTCCTGGTTCTGAGTGTGGTGTACTCTCTCTGGGAGCCACCAACTCCCCTGTAACAATAGCAATTCAGAACTTATTCTCTCTCTTGCAATCAGTTCATCTTTTTCCTTTATCTTCTAAGAAGAATAATAATAAAACTTTATTTATTTATTTATTTATTTATTATGATATAATACTGATAATAATACAATTTAATAATTTTAATTATATATTATATATTAAATGTAATATTACTAATAATATTACAATGTAATGATTTAGTACAATATAGTAATTTAATACTATTATTTTACTATGCTAATAATATAATGTATTGTATGTGAATGTAATTTGTAAGCTGCTCTGAGTCCCCTTTGGGGTGAGAAGGGCAGCATATAAATGTAGTAAATAAATAAATCGAGCTGTCAAGCCTTGCCTTCTCTGGCAAAACATTTCCAACTGATTTTGACATTTTTGTCCCTGAGCGGGATTCGAACTCGCAGCCTCCTGGTTCTGAGTGTGGTGTGTTCTCTCTGGGAGCTACCGACTGCCTTGTAACAATAGCAATTCGGAACTTATACTTATTCTCTCTCTTGCAATCAGTTCATCTTTTCCCTCTATCGGGGCCATCCTGGCCCCGTGCCTTCCCAAACTTGGGGACATTCCTTCCTTCATCCCTCTCTTTAGAATCCCCCAGGATTTATGTGCCAAGGAGTCTGGCTTGCTAGGGTACTTTGGGAAACTACATCTCTCATGTATATAAAATTGCCCTAAAAGCTCAGTGTTTCTGTCTATGTGTTCCTACTTGCCCATGTGTTATGTTGCCTCATTATGTTTCTGAGACCCCATCCCTTTGGCGGGAAATGGTGTTTCTGACCCCAAAGAAGTCCTGCATCCCACATAATCATATAGCCTGCGGGGACGAAATCAAGCTGGGAATTTCCTCATCATGTATAATTATGTGAGAGGCAGTCATAGGGAGGAGGGAGCAAGCTTGTTGTCTTCTGCCTTGGAGACTAGAACATGGAAGAATGGCTTCAAACAAATAACCCACATTACCTGCTTTGAACTGGGATATATGGCAGTAAGGATTCAGACAATCCAGTTCAAAGCAGGTAATGTGGGTTATCCTGCCTTGATATCCTGGGTTATAGAGCTGTGTGGAAGGGCCCAAATTCTTTCTCCTTCTCTGCCAAATAATGCTGGAAAGTGTCCAGAGGAGGGCCACATCTATGGCAGGCATCCTAAGAGGTTGTGAGGTCTGTTGGAAACTAAGCAAGTGGGGTTTGTATATCTTTGTTGAGAGGTGTTAGCTGGCCCTGATTGTTTCATGTTTGGAATTCCCCTGTTTTTGAGTATTCTTTTTTACTGTCCTTTTTTTGCTGTCCTTTTTTTACTATTTATTTATTTATTTATTTCCCATACTTCTGTCCCGCCCTTCTCACCCGAAGAGGACTCAGGGTGGCCTCACAACTGGCAACAATTCGATGGCCGACATACAAATTCCAATAATATAATGACAATTAAACTCAAACATTAAAACAAAAACTACTAAAAACAACAATTACAACCACATAAGTTCAAAATCATAGTCCAGAATCAGTCCAGTGGTCAATACTTAAAAAGTCCTCAATTATTGCACTGCTAGGAATAATGCTCAATAACCATAACCATGTCTAGCAAGGCTATTCTATGCTAATCAAGGTGATCAACTGCAGTTATTCACACTTGGCCTTCATATTATCCAACATTTTTGCTTATCCAATGCTCTGCTGGCCCGTTCATGTGGTTTGGTGTGTGGGGGGGGGGGGGGGGGCAAAATTTCTATTTGCTTACACTTGAAAATTATCTTGGGCCGGCTCTGTCTACAGAGACAGATCTTGGAGAACTTACTTTTTTAATGACAGATTCAAGACTATCCCTGGCTTCCTGGCTTGGGGATTCTGGAAGTTGTAGTCTAAAAAGAAATTAGTTCACATTCTGTTGTGGATTTGAACATTTTGCCAACAACTATGGGGGCTTTTGGAATTCTAGAAGTTGTCACCTATAAAAGGATCTTTTCTAGACTCTTGAGATGTGAATGTTACTAGATGCTTTTTAGTGTGTGAACTCATTCCTAAAATGACTTTGTAAGTGATCTAATTTATATTGATGGAAAAGGTGGAGATATTTCCAAATATGCCTTAACTTTAAATTATTGCCCTTTTATTTTCACTCCTTTGATATGTTTGTCTTCCCTACTCTTAATATTTGGTACTTCTAACATCCAAATAAATAAGAGGGGTGAAAGTGGGCACCCTTTTCTTATTCCTTTTTGTATTTTTATCCAGTTTGACAGGTGGCCATTTCTCCTTAGTTTTGCTTTTTGATTATAATTTGCACCCACCACTCTTCTAAATTGTTGGCCCATCCCATATTGAATCAATACGTTTTCCATAAATGCCCAGCAAACATTATCAAATGCTTAAAGAAATTATTATAAGAAAGCAGTATGAAACATCCATTGTGGTAGAATTAATTAAACTCCTGATGCTCAAAGAAATAACAAGCATTTTAAATCTTTTTTTCTATTCCTTTTTATTATGTTTACCTGACATCTTTTGCACCTTTTTCACTTTTTTTTTTACCTTTAATACTCCACTTTTGGAGTACGCTCAACTTTTTCCCCTTTCCCTATTTTAATATAGAAAAAACACTATCTTCTACAATAAAAATTATTTTGAAAAAGAAGAGAATTTACTCACTTAGTGGGGAAGCTAAAGAAGATAGTTGGCAGATGGCAGTTTCCACAAGGTGTGTCCTTTAAAATAAAGGAAAAAAGACATTTCATTCTGGACTTCTTAAAGGCAGAACAATTTTTGAGGAAATACAAAAAAAACATATCATTTCTCAGATCCCATCACCCATTGTTCTTTATGTTTTTAGATTTATTGCACAGGTGAGTGCAGTTTCCACCCACTCCATTAAAAAAAAAACTTGGAACACTTTTGGGACACTTGACTTTCCCCACCAATCCTGTTATTTTAGAGGAGACCTGAGGTATCATTATAATTAAAACCCTAGCAGTAGCACAGTTTTTAAAGTCAAGATTACTATTGAGAAATGACAGGAAAAACAAAATGGTGATATCTTAACATTTCTAGTGATTAAATTGATTTTTTTTTATTACCATGCCAGGCTCATGAAGCAGGAATTGGGAGAGAAATGTCAATGCTTGATAGGAAACCACCCATAGGAATGCCCATTGATCCACAGGCAAATTTGACAGATCCCATCCCATGTGTTTTCCTTGCTTTCTCTCATTTCCACTCGAATCATGCTTTCAAAATTATTTATAAAATTAGGAGTGTCCCTTTAATTTATCTTCATCTTGGTTTGGTATTTCTGAGGAAATAAGACAGCACCTGAAAATCCCATGCCGTATAGATGGAAAACTTCAAAGTTATAGGCGTCAGAAGAGAGACTGAGGCCCCTTCTACACTGCCATATAAAATCCAGATTATATGCTTTGAACTGTATTATATGGCAGTGTGGACTCATATAATCCAGTTCAAAGTAGTTCATATGGATTGGCTGCTCTAATAATCTGAATTATATGGCAGTGTAGAAGGGGCCTGAGGTGCATCTATATTGCTGAATTAATGCTATTTCAAATCATTTTAACTGCCATGGTTCAATGTGATAGAATCCTATTAGCTGTAGTTTTCCAAGACTTTTATCTTTTTCTGCCAAAGAATGCTGATGCCTCACCAAACTACAACTTCCAAGATTCCATAGCATTGTGTCATGGCATTTAAAGTAGTTTCAAACAGCATTAATTTTACAGTGTAGATGTACCCTGTCTCCACTGTAATCAAGATGAAAACAAAAATTGAAAAATGCATGTGAAATGAATGAAAATGATGAATGAGAAAATAAATAACACAAAAACAATACACGGGGCTACCAAAATGAAATTAAATTTCAATTGAACATCACTGTTTGCCTTTATCCATCTGCAAGGAAAGTTCTCTCTGTATAAGAGAGAGAGAAAGAGAGAGAGATCTCTGACCTGGAAAAATCCTATTGTAAGAAGAAAAAAGCATAATACTCTTTATAATAGCCATACTAGATCTCATATAACGAATTATTATTCATACCATTTATTATACATGCTGCAACACTCTGGAGAAGGGTGAAATAGATCCCAAACTAGAGGTGGTCACATGAGCCATTACAGGGTAGATTGATGTACAGTAGTTATAGTGTTCGATTAGGATTTAGGAAGATCAGAGTCCAAATCTCTACTCAACCATGAAGATCACTGCATGATCTTGGGCCAATACATATCTGTTAACCTAACCAACCTCATGCGGTTGTTTTAAGAATAAAAATGAAGAGAGGAGGAGAATAATGCACTCCACCTTGAGATCCTTGGACACAAGCAAAAAAGAAATTGTGGCTGGATCAACTCTGTGATATACAATCCAGATTATCTGCTTTGAATTGGATTCTGTGGCAATGTGAACTCCAGTTCAAAGCAGATCATGTGGATTAATTATTCCTTTCCAGAATAAAGGGGAAAGAAATATAAGGCATTAAATAAGATTATCCTCATGATTGAACAACTATAATAAGCACAGTAAGATTAGTAAACTGTTCCCAGGGGGAAGAGAGAGGGAAAAAGAGGGGAAATGATGTAAAACGGGATATAGGATGATGAAAAAAACAAAATGAGTACTTTTGAGAACCTCAGACAAACAGCTACGTATAAGATTAATGAGACTGAGTGACAATAGAATAGCTGGTGAAACCAAGGGAAATTTATTACATTCTTGATTATACTGAGGTATAAATATTCAATAGTATACCTGTACCTCCGTATTACGTAAAGAGAAGTCAAGGGTGGGAATGGGGAGGTGGTGAGACTGAGGAAAAATATTTGTATTTTGATTGTGGAATATCAAAGATTGTATGTTTGTATCCTTGAAGTGACTGGCTTGACTTTGAAGGAACTGGGGGCGGCGATGGCCGACAGGAAGCTCTGGCATGGACTGGTCCATGAGGTCACGAAGAGTTGGAAATGACTACGTGAATGAAGAAAAAGAATGTTTGTGTGTGTGTGTGTAACAATAAAAAAGAAAAAACTGCTTTGATAATCTAGATTATATGGCAGTGTAGATCCAGCCAAAGGAATAATTGATCCTTAGAAAAGACGCCATGCATGTGATATCTTTTCACTTGAATTCCTTGCCTAGTAAGACAAGAATGTTCAGCCAACAGCTCAATTATTTCTGAAAATCTACCAAAGGAATTCAAATATTTGGCCCTTGGCTTGCCATTGTTACATACGATATTTCCATTTTGATCTCTATCCCATCAAGACATCTTGCTGTTCCAAAGAAGTCCTCCATTTTCGTCCTCGTGAATCCAAACAGATGATGAGGAAGCAAGTTCTGTATTTTCAAGACATAATGCTAAATATCACATTTGGGAGCTAACAGTCATTTAGCTTATGTTTTATTGCAAACATTTGGAAGCTCACGGGCAGGAAAATAAGCCCTCTGCGGTTTTTTGTGTGGGAAGAAAGCATGAACATGTGTTAGTATATTATTCACATTTTCCCCCAGAACAGCTTTCACTGTTTGAAAATAAAGTATTTTCCAAGCATTATCTTTTTTTTTCTACTGTGTAATATCGCTGGGATAGAGATGCTTTAGGCTTCTTATATGTCTTTACTTTTGTGTCTCCAAGAGAAAGTTGCCACATAGAATCAATATTTCTTTGACATATGTCACCCCCTAAATCAGACTTCTAATATTCTCCAGTTGTGTTGGATTACAACCCCTCTATAGCTGTTGAAGTATCACAGGTATCTTTACCCTGAATCCTAATTGTTAATACAAATGAAAGTCTGCCCAGTGAGTCAATGGGGTTACTTTAAGTGTCAGGTTTTCTGTCTCCTGTCTGATAGTGATTTTATGCAAGATTTCCCATTTTGCCCTGGGAAGATTAAAAAACTGAATAAATTTATTGCTAATATTGAAGTTGATTGCTCTGGAGATGCTCTTATCTTACCTAATTTAATCTAATATAATTATAGAAATGTTATTTATATGTAAGTGTTTTAATTAAATTGGTTTTTTAAATGATGGCACAATGGGTTAAATTGCTGAGCTGCTAAACTTGCTGACCGAAAAGTTGGGGTTTGAATCCAGGGAGCAGAGTGGGCTCCCGCTATTAGCACCAGCTTCTGCCAACCAAGCAGTTTGAAAACATGCAAATGTGAGTAGATCAATAGATACCGCTTCTGCGGGAAGGTAACGGCACTTCATGCAGTCATGCTGGCCACATGATCTAGGAGGTGTATATGGACAACGCCAACTCTTCAGCTTAGAAATGGAGGTGAGCACCAACCCCCATAGTCAGACACAACTAGACTTAATGTCAGGGGAAACCTTTACATTACCTTATATGCCATTTATTTCATGTAGTACTTTTCTATTGTGTTTAATTTGTATGTGAATAGTCTATAGTCTAAATCATGTCTTTTTTCACATGCCACTCCTTTCCGCCCAATAAATTGTTACATGACCCTTGGTATATAAATAGTGTATACAAACCAAACATTTACTGATAATAAATCAGCATTTGCAAGGCTTGCTAAACAGGACAATTTTCCTTTTAATGAAGTACAGCTGAAGCATTTACTGCAGAGTCCACTGTAAATACTGCACATTGTGGCTAACAGTTTTGTGGAAATGACTAAAATAGCTACTATGTTGCCATTTCCAGTTACGGAGACCCCATTTGGGGTCTGAATCCACACTTTAAGAAGCAGTGGTTTAAACATTACTATACTACAGCAAAAATGGGCTTTACAAAAGTGTTGGTGCATGATTCAACAATTAACTCTAGGAACTATCAATGTGAGTCAAACCTTTGTTGTTATTTTTGAAAAACAATAGAATGGCCACAATGTTGTATGGTTCTACTGGTACCGCATGTCTTCACTGCGGAAGAACATGCGGGTCAAGAATAGGTCTCCACAGCCACCTACACATCCACTGCCAAGTCACTACACTTGGAGGACCATTGTCCTCGAGCTAAAGAGATCACCTAAGTAAGTCTACCCTTACACACCCCGAGTAAGAGTCATTAAAGAGTGACTGCACTGTTCGCACTTAGAGGGATGGTTTGCACTTAGAGGGACTTCAGAAATAGACGGGAGTGGAGATTAAACAATCCTCTTCACTGTTGTTCCCTGTGGCATTGACTGACACATAGATGAGGATGCGACAACAGTGGACTACATATAGAACCAATCATCCTTTATTGCCAACTTGGCATCCTCTTAGTTGATGCTGATTGTTTGTTTCTGAGTTCGTAGTCTTCCAGAAGCCATCCAGAAGGGAGAAACTGTGAGCAAGAATACTAAATGTAGTTTAACAGCAATTTTGTTCAAGCGAGACAGTCACGTCCACGCTTAGAAGGATGACCTGCCAGGAAATCACGGTCCCCCTGGTTCATGTTTACAGCATATTAGGTAATATAATTGTTGATTCACTGCATGAAAGTTTCTCACTCACCCAAGTGGCACATGAACTGCTGCAGTTGATTTCCACAATTACCCCCTTACCCCATTTTCCGCAATGCAATGCTGAAGCAATAAAAGACTTCTGTTTTCTCCACTCTAGTCCCTTTTGGCATCCGTGAGTACTTTCACATCTCTGTGTTCCTGAATTAACAGACCTTTGACCAAATGGACAATCCTTGCCTGTCTGTACTCCTGACAAATCTGTGCCTCCTTGGAGGGTTGGATGGTTACATTCCCATGGCGACTGATGGAGAACAGAAATGTCCTATATTATAATTATTATTATTATTATTATTATTATTATTATTATTATTATTATTATTTACAGCATTTATATTCCGCCCTTCTCACCCCAAAGGGGAGTCAGGGCGGATCACATTACACATATAGGCAAACATTCAATGCCTTTTAACATAGAACAAAGACAAGACAAACATAGGCTCCGAGCGGGCCTCCAACTCATGACCTCCTGGTCAGAGTGATTCATTGCAGCTGGTTGCAGCTGGCTTGCCCACAAGACAGTAGCTGTAAGCATTTTTTTTATCTAGCTACATGCACATAGCCAATTGCTTCTTCAATGCCTCTCACCAGATTCTGCCAGCCTCAGAATAGCCATTTGTGGAGCTATAGAGGCTCTACGGTAAGTCCAGAGGGAGGATATGGTTGTTGCAGAAAGAGGAAAAGACTACCAACTTTCACATCAACCACATAAAAATGATACATTCCAACTTATGTTACAACCAACGGTTGTGAGGCAGATTTCCAGTACTATAGGCATCACAACGATAGGCATATACAGGTACACCATGGTCCCCCCTTTGACCCTTCTTAGTTCTATACTAATGTAACAATAAATTTTCTCATAGTGCTGCATAGTTTTACACCAACTACTCTTAACAGTGACTAAAATGTTCTTACAAGGCAATCTGTTCTATGCTGTCTTTCATTTCAAAAGGACTGCAACTGGAATCAACTGAAGGATTTTGGGCAAAGACACTAGACAGGTCCTGACCTATTTTAAGCAGGGTGACTAGTTGCAAGCAATTATTTAATTGCCATTAAGTCATGTTCCTGACAACTACAGCAAAGCTACGTTATGATTATAATATGAAATGATGGAAACACACACACCCTCCCCCATTTTAAATTACCTTGTAGGGATGCAATCTCACCAAATGGGAAGGAGGAATGCCATCAGGGTCATCTTGTGACATATCTTGTGCTTTATTGAGTGATGAGTCAAACATAAAATGAACATCCCAAGAATAATAAAAAGCAGCTATTTTAGTTCTGAAAAGTAGAAACGCAAAGAGTTATCCCTTTAAGAATAATGGCAAACAACTACTTCTATGGGGATTTATAACTACAATGTTAACTCATTACATCTAAAGTAACTTTCCAACTTCCGCTTTGTCATCATATTTTGAACACGCAGCAAATTGTCCTTTTTAACAATGTGTTGCTATAGTATATTCTTTACCAGGTATGAGCAGAGGTGCTTGTGGGATTTTCTGCTTTATGGACCAAAATATTTAGTTAGCTTCAATTACTATGTACATTGACTCCAGTGGAAAGGAAAGGGGTGTTGCATTGATTAGTTCTGCCTCAGGCAGCAAAATACCTTAGGTTGGCCCCAACACTACACAATTTGCCCAATGAAGTTAGAGCCCATTCCAGGAAGTCTGGGCTGATTTACTTTGCTTGGACATTGCGTGCTCTAGGGATATAGCATGACTTAGGTTATATTGGCTAAATGTGGGTTATGGAATATCACAGTAATGCAAGATGACCCTTATGGGCCTCAAGTGCACAGCATAAAGTTCTGCGTAATATATTATACATACTCCACAGAAATGACACCCTGGGTTCAGTGTTATTTCTTCCAATTTGAAATACTGTGGCCAGATATTGAGTTTAATGTCCTGCAGTATTTTAGCTCATTAAGAAAAAATATGGACAGTTGGACCACATGGGATGCTTCCATCTTCTTGCTGGCCAAAGTGTTACAGTCTCCCAATATTGTTAATATTCCAGATACTTCCCCTCTCCCTCTCTTCACCAGCTACTGTCTTGTTGGCAATGTTTAGCACATATTTCAGCTTACAGCACCAAGAAGGAACATTTGATATTTGTATGAAGGAAAAGGAATTTGAGGCAGATGCGTCTTTGGTCACAAAAGAGATAAAGAGAAAGGTCTCACAACTGGGGCATCTGGAGAAGAAAACTAAGTAGATGCCTATAATGTGTTATCAGTTTTTGGAGGGAATAAACTTATAGCATACTATAGGTTTCTTGGAAATGTTACTTTTTTGACAACAGTTTCAAGAATCCCTAACCATTTTGATAATTTCTGGCTCCCTTAACACTAGAATCAAGTGTTCAGTCCATTTCTAAATAGGGATCAAGTCTGTTTCATTTTTCTAAATTGACCTTAAAACGTAATCTATTTCCTACACAGGAAGTCATTCTGGCTTCATAAAAGCTGTTTGGCAATTAAATATACTGCCTCAAGATGTGATGGGATCTCCTTCTCTGGAGGTTTGTAAACAGAGTTTGGACAGCCATCAGTAAGGAGTGCTTTGATTGTGTCTTTCTGAATGGCAGAATAGAGTTGGACTAGATGGGCCTTTGGGTCTCTTCCAACTCTATGATGCTAAGAAAAAGCATAGATATGGATTACGCCATCTCATCAATTCTCATTCTCGCTCTACAGAACTGGCACAGGTAGTTGAATCATTTTATTGTCTGAAGCAGAATGTCAATGGCATGCGCTCACACACACATCAACCACCAAAAGCAGACAAGTGATATTGGAACAGGAAGAAGAAAATCAACTGAGCCAGATCTCCCCGTAAGAAAACAATGACAGCAATCCACATAACTAACAATTTGCTATCCTTTCATAACACTTCAAATTTGCTGCCTTGTGCTGATGCTGGCATTGAAAAGTTAAATACTTAATCTCAGGATTATTCAACAAAGTTATCTGCAACTTTCTGGAAGAATTCTAAGCATAGGCATACAATATAAGAACCACAGATTATTTTGGTTCTGGCATATTTCTATGATGGAGAACATAACATTTGAACTGTGGTGTTGGGGGGAAATTCTGAGAGTACCTTGGACCGCAAGAAGATCAAACCAGTCCATCCTCCGGGAAATAACACCTGACTGCTCACTGGAGGGAAGGATATTAGAGACAAAGTTGAAGTACTTTGGCCACATAATGAGAAGACAGGAAAGCTTGGAGAAGACAATGATGATGGGGAAAATGGAAGGAAAAAGGAAGAGGGGCCAACCAAGGGCAAGATGGATGGATAGTATCCTTGAAGTAACTGACTTGACCTTGAAGGAGCTGGAGTGACAACAGCTAACAGGGAGCTCTGGCGTGGGCTGATCCATGACGTCACAAAGAGTTGAAAGTGACTGAATGAATAAACAACAACAGAATATGACAAAGAATATGTTAAAAGGTCAATAGTCCTCTTTACAAGGGGTAACTTGTTACACATTAAACTGTGAGTTCTCCCCTTTCATTCCATGTGACAAAAAGTGCCACAGAAACTGAAGATAAGGAAGCATGAAACCTTTTTAAATGGTTCCAGTCCATTCAGGAATGGAAAGGCATTTCATTAATCAATTACAAATGCTTTAAACGGTTCACAGCCTTACCTGGAGACTTCTCTCCATCAATCAGGAGTGGATGAGTAAGCAGCTTAGAGGGATGTAGAGAATATAAACAGCTTGAAGGAGGAAAAGAAAAGATATACTCATTCATATTACATTTGTATTTTCCTTGCACCTAAATTTGCCCCAGTCCACCAATGGATTTGACACTAACGTTATCCATACCTGTAAAAATACTATATCATGTAAGGATAGTTCATTTATGAAACTTTGCTGATATTATTCAGCTCAGCAAATTAACACCATTGTTTGTCATCAAAGCTTTCCCTCCTCCCCAACTCTATCCTGACAAATGTGAACAAGATATTTTCTGACTGCCAGCAGAAAACCCCATAGAACAACTTGGTACATAGAAGAAGTGGAAGAAAATGACCCTGTCCATGCCTCTAGGAAAGCTTGGGCAAATGTGGCCAATGGCTATGTTCTTTCCAAGCTCTATTGTCAGATCAACCAAATGTGCTCCAAAGACAATGCACACTGTGATGGCACGCCGGGGTTAAAGGGAAACTATAATGTCTGGCTATACCCGGTGGCTATCGGTATACCCTCTGATGTACTTCAGTTCTTTAAAATAAAGACTCGTGAGGCAGGATAAAGTTAACCAAATAAGTTTACTGGAAACAAAAAGCAAAGTTAACTTCAGTCAGGGTTATTGAAAGGCGAATCAAAATAATATATTACAAAGACGAAGTTTGTTGGTTGAACTTAGTTACACTGGTAATAAATACTTGACTATATTCATATGATATGAGATAAAATACTTGACTATAATGGTGGTAAGTCACTTGGTAAAATACTCAGTTATTGAAGGTAGAATACTGGACTATATTGTTGGTAAATACTTGGCTATAGATATAATACAGAACTAAGATGGTAAAGTACAAAACTATGGTGAAGTACACTAAGCTATATTGGTAAAGTACTATTTTGGTGGTAAAATACTGAACTTTGCTATGGTAAATTCTGGACGATGGTGGCTATATGGTAAGGTACAGAACTATGATGACTATGTGGTAAGGTTGTGCTGGTACAGCTGTACCAGAAACTTCAACTTCATTTTCTTGTGGCAAATGTTTGCAATCATAGGACAGGCCACCTGTCAATCACCATTAAGTTTGGTTCCGCCCCTTGTTCAGGGCTCTGGGAGGGAAGGAGCCATTTTTAAGTTAGTCTCACTTAGGAAGCTCATCTATAGGACGTAGACCAGCTCGTCCCGTAAAAAGCTTCATATTTCAAGAGCACCAGGGTTAAAGAGCACCAGGGTTAAAGAACACCAGGGATAAAGACCGTCCGGGGATACAGAACCACAGCACAGAAACATCTGCAAGCCATTGGCTGGTAGGTCCACTCAACAACCAGACACACTTGGAGTTGGCAGTGGGTCCCAGACCAGCTAGGCCCAGATAAAAGATAGCCTGGGAGGGGTTATAAGAGGGTTTTCACAGTTATTCAAAGCCAATCACCTGTCCTGTGGGACAAGACTCCTTGAAGATTTATTATTTGTTCATCAATAAAGACTTTGTTATTTCTTTAAAGACTTCAAGGCCATCTTTTCAGGGAAATTCCTCAACGACCTTTTTTTAGGCACCCTGGCTTCCCGCTGGGCGTAAAGTGTACGTCCTATATAATAGACAATCAGTCATAGGCCCAGCGTGTGACAGAACAAAGGTACTCTGAGCTATGTTGGTAAAATAACATTTGAATGGTAAAATACATGCTAAGGAAACCTGTCTGGATTGCCAAGGACAAGGAACCCAGACAATTTCTGGCCTTCTCCTCTAAAACTCTGACACAGAATAAAAAGGAGGGGAAAGCTTTTCAGGCAAGCTCTGAAGCAAAAGGGCTAAACCAACTGAGCCAGGCCTCTAGGGGGGTTTTAAGCTCCACCCCTAAAAACTAAGTACAAGTGGAAAAGTCCACACTAAAGGGAAAACTAAACAATGAAATGAAGTAGAGGAGGAAAAAAGCTAGGCCTTTTTTCATTCTGCTCAGTACACACAAGTGGGACCTCCCTATTTAGATAAGAGGTACATCCAACTGAAGATTCACCTATGTTAGGGAAGACTAATGTCAGCCCAAGATGACCACATTAGGCGCCTGTACAAATAAATGAGATAGTGTAGGAACCAAACATAAGCCAGCCTTCCCCAGCATGGTATTCTCTATGTTTTGGACTTCAACTCCCATCATTGGGATGGGAGTTTCATATGAATAGCTCCAATTTGGGAAAGACTGTGTTCTATGCTATCAATATTCTCTAGATTGCTGAACTTACTAACCAAAAGGTCAGCTGTTCGTATCCAGGGAGCGGGATGAGCTCCCGCTGTTAGCTTCTGCCAACCTAGCAATTCGAAAACAAGCCAATGTGAGTAGATCAATAGGTACCACTCCAGTGGGAAGGTAACGGCGCTCCACGCAGCCATACCAGCCACATGACCTTGGACGCGTCTACGGACAATGCCGGCTCTTCAGTTTAGAAATGAAGATTAGCACCACCCCCCAGAGTCGGACACGACTAAACTTAATGTCCGAGGGAAACCTTTACCTTACTATGACTTGAGACTTGGGTTCACTTCCTCACTCTGCCCAAGAAACCAACTGAGTGATCCTAGGAAAGTCACATAATTTCAACTCCAGAAAACCCTTTAATAGGTTTGCCTTTGGGTTGCCATAACTCAGAAATTATTTAAAGGCACACAACAATAGCAAAGTACAAAAAAAAGTAAACTTCCAAGCTCACTGACTCTAGCCCCTCTGCTTGTCTTGAAATAGTAATTTTATAGATAACTGAGTAAAATGCATGCATTTTCATATCCTGATTTTTCTCCAGAGTTGCCTAAATCACCAAGGTATTTGCATCTCTCTTTACAGAAACCAACAGCTTATTAAAGTCTACCATATGCTCTTTCTTCCATTTTATTCTTCACACCTCTGGCAATAGGATCAGCATTCATTGTCCATCCTGTAACCTTTTCCTTTATTTGTTTTCACCACCTGGGTAGTTCACAAAATGAAGTATAAATGGATAGTGCCTTCATGCCAGCCAAGGAGAGGCATCAAGCAAATAGAATGCAGCACCATTCAAACATCTGATGGCTGTAATGAATTGAATTGCACAGCCCACTTCAATTCATTACACCCTTCATGAGACAGTGTTGTATGTAAAGTGAGCAATTTTAAAACACATTCTGGTTTTTATTGATCTGGCATATCAAGTCATTTTTTACTGGACAAAGCTGATGAACTCCCATCTTTATGATGCTGAACAAAGGAAAAAATCTGTGGGTTTTCTATCCAGCTACAGATGTAAACAGGTGATGGTGAGATCAAAACAATGTCACCTTGTGAGGCTGCCGTAGAGGCCTCTAAGCTGAAAAAGAAATATGTCATTTGTTTATTTGCTTTTTCATATCTGCCACATTGATGCCACTTAGTTCCTAAACAAATACAGCATTCATGGAACACCCAGCTCTAAGTCTCCCTGCTATGTGACGTTCAGATTTCCAGCTGTTTCTCACTGCCATCTTCTGGCACCCTAGAAATGTTTATATAAAAATCATATGAATTATTCATCATCCTTGTTGCAACATATGCATTGTTTATACAAACAAAACAGCCTTTACTGTTACTGCAAGATGCAACTATTTGTGCCCAAGCATTAAGATATGCTAGGAGTCACCACCTGTATTCCAACATTGAGAGCAGCATTTGGAGACCAGAGTCTGGAAATTATACTTTTTTTGGACAACAATCCCAGAATCCTTTACTTGGCATGGCCTTTAACTCTAGTCCAGGAAAGAAACATGGTGATGATGTGGAAGAGGGTCTTCAAAGCCATGGCATCTGGTTTTATGGAAGGCCTTCCATTTGGAGGATCTACTGGTGCAAATACTGCCCTCATTTTATGGACAATTTTTTAAATGTTGTTTTAAAGTTTTATCAATTTATACATAGTACAAAAATTGCATATTTTTCAACAATATTGCAAAGAGAAAGAAGCAAAAAACTAGAGACAATACATGAAAAGAAAAATAGATAAATTAGATAGATGATAGTAGTAAGGGTGTGCAAAACTATTGTTAGTTCTTGTAAGTCATTAGTAATTCATTAGATTGGTGTAAACAAATCACTATTAAGAAACATGCAGGAAAGGAGGGAGAAAAATTAAAAACCAAAACACCAATAATTTTTAAGATTTTGTAACATTTGGAAGTCAGTTTAATTTTCAGGATGAGCATTAAACAACTTTGGTAAAGCCAAAAAGGCCATTGTTAGTGTTTAAATTAAGACCCATGCTGCTTGCAGGTCGCCATAAGGAAGGGCAGCTGGGTCAGGACTAGCTGAGCTGGGCTGGAGACTGAGAACATAGAATTATGGGAGATGTAGTTTGGGAAGGCGAGGCCCCCTGTGGCAGAGAATTCAAAAAGTTCTGCCCTAAACTACATTTCCCAGAATGCAGTGCTCAGCATCAGAAAGCCCCAGTGAGGGCTATGGCAGCCAACCATTTAGAGTCATTCTAATAATAATAAATAAAATCATTGAATATGCAAAGAGGACTTAAGTAATTAAGTAATAGTATACATCTGTGCTAGGTTGAATTTCTATTGTTAATTGTGTGTCATATAGACATACTTTTAGACAGACAAGAGGACTGCTGTTGTGGCTTTTGGGGGGATACATGTTTTTGTCTAAACTTGTAAAAATCCCCAAAAATCAGTAGATGTGTGAATCTTTCTGAAACTTGGAAGGGATTGATGCCCTGGTTATCTTGTGCATTATGGATGATTATATGAAGAAATTACACACAGATTATATTGTTCTTGCCAAGGAACAATATGATCTGAGTGCAACTTCTTCAGAGCACCATTCATCAGACTAGAACTGTTGAAGAAAAATATATGAGTCTGTTTCCCTAAATCAAGAGAAAACAACCTGTTGCCACTTTGTGAAGCCTGTTGTGTTGAGTGACATAATGTAGTTTTACATTGTGGTGGAGAGAACACTTGACAAACAAAAAGAGAGTCTTTTATCCAACAGTGAAACTTCTTCCCAAGCTGGACACCTTCTTTTAACTGTTCTGGATGCTGAATTTGTAGTAACCTTACATATTCTAGGAAAGCTTCAGTCATCATCCTTTCATCTTAGCGAAACATTACAAAGAGTAGATATTGACTTTTTCTGTAGAGAAGTAGTTCAAAAACTGCAAGTGTTCTTGTCTATTAATTGTGGCCATTTAAAATCCAACTTGAGCAAGTGCACAAAACTTTAAATGAATGCCTTCAAGATACTGACATGCTGTTAGAAGAGTTTGAACTGTGGTGTAGAAAATAGAAAAAGATTACACCTGCAGGAAAACTATCAAATGTACTAGAAACATATCTTGTCTGTGATGGACATTTTTTCTGAATGAAAGAATGTTGCAGATTTCTGCAATATTGCTAGTGTCAACAGCTACAAATGAAAAGTCATTTTCAATTCTTAAATGTTTGAAAACATACATAAGAGGCACAATGGGGCAAGAAAGATATACACACTTCTGTGTCCACCAAAGTTTATCGATGGAGCCTGATTTCTGCCAAAGTGTATTGACAAAAATTGTAATTGTTTCCAGCAGGCATTGTAGTATTCTTTTGTAACCACTAAATTACCAGTTAAGAGTCATTTTCAGGTTTTTTAGACTTTAAACTTTGTAGCTAAAATAGAAAAATGATTTAATTAAGTCTATAAAAATATACAATGAGTCATAGAATTTAAATTATTTTGTGTTATGTAGTTTTGACTCCTTAGGGAAGTGTATTAAATCATCAAGCCCTAAGAAATACGACTGGTCCTGTTTTTGAGCCCTCTCAGCTATAACAAAGACTGCCTGTTATCCATTCTATGTACAATTACTTGGGAGTAATTACTTGGAATATGCCGAACAGATGGAGGACCCTTCTAAGTACATATTATGCCTGTAAGAGTCTTCATATTTAAGGGTGTTTTAGTGATAAAAGACAGGGAAAGTAATTCCCTTCCCCCCCCCCCCCCGCAAATACATACAAAATACATGTTAATAGTAACCTGCTTGTCAGAGATGAGAACTCCATTGTCTTTTAAAAAGTTCCACAGTCCTTACTTTGGAAGTTGTCCCTGACAGCACAACTATAATTCATATGATACTATTTTTTGTCAGGGTATTGTGTATTGTGAAATGTTAAAATCAATCTGGATTCAGCAATTATGGAGTTAATGAGAGTCTGCTATGATTGATGTATCACAGGACCAATGGGGTCAAGTGTGTTTTGACCGGGACTTACTATCTAGTTCCTATGGAATGCGAGGGAGTTAGGTTTCTCTGTGTAGAGCGGAGAACAGCGATGAACAATGGCTGTGTGTGTGCATGAGTCTTTTGGAAAGGGCTCATGGAGGAAAGGACTGATTTGCTCTGTCTGTAAATAGAACATGTAAATAAAGTTGTTTGCCGTTGGACTACCAACTGAACCCTCATCTGCTGGAGTGAGTTTGTCCAGTGCTGTTTTCCACACCGGGAGACAGTCTGGAGAGAAGGAGGCAGACCGGGATGGTGAATTTTTGGATTTCACTCTGCTACCCATCATCCCCGTGACAGTGGGTTATGGGCCCAGCATGCTTCCGCTACGCAGTGGATGGAGATGCTGATGGCTGGTGAGCTTTCAGCAACTGTGCGGCCGTGAGAGGGATTCCAGAGACGGAGGGGACCCGAAAGAGAGCTCCAGTGAAGCTGCAGGAGAAGATTGTGACCGCCTGAGTCTGCACTTGAGTAAGTGGCAGTACGGCTTAATCTCGGGGACCGAGGGTCACGGAGGCAGCTGATTCACCGGGAGCTTAGGGTGTTGAATCTTGATGGCTGAGATGGCTGGAGAAAGCTTCATTTCCAGCATGGAAAAGCTATCTGACGAAAATTATGCATCGTGGTCAGTAATGATGCGGTCTTTACTCGAAGCACAGGATTTGCATAATACACTCGATGGAACAGATCAAAATGCTGAGCACAGGAGGAAAGCCAAAGCATATTTGATACTGTGCCTTCAACCAAACCAACTTGTCCATGTGAGAAACAAGGACACTCCTGAGGAGATATGGCAAGCTTTAAGAGATGTCCACCAAAGGGAGACTTGCATGTCTCAGATGATTTGGACTAAGAGGCTGTTTTCAGCAAAGCTTGTTCGGGGCCAGGATGTCAGAAAACATTTGGACAATCTAAAGCAATTATTGATTGGAGCTGAGGAAAGAGGCCTGCAATATTCTGAAGCACAGAAGTGTTATCTGGTGCTGTGCAGCTTGTCTGAGGATTGGGACTTTCTGGTACATTCTTTTCAGAATGTGAGATTCCAGGATTTAACTTTGGATTCAGTATGTGGGAGAATCCAAGAAGAAGTCGACCGGAGGGCATTTGAACATGCCCAGAAGCAGACGATGGCGCAGTGCGACCAGGAGGGGGCGCAAGTGGCCGGCTTTGGTCCAGATGGTGTTCCTGGGAATCGTGAGGAAGTTGCAGTACATCAGGTCAAAACACGCCGTTGTTTTGTCTGCAACAGGCCGGGGCATTTTGCCAGGAGTTGCCCAAACAACAAGGCTAGAAGTTCTCGTGGGAACAGAGGGGCAAGGAATTTGTCAACAACAACTAAGCCCCAAGTGTTTATGGAAGGATCACCGAAAAGAACAAATGGTATTTGGACTCAGGTTGTACACACCACGTTGTTACAAATCTTAAACTTTTGAAAAACAGAAGGGATGTGTCTGGAACAGCAGTGACTTTGGCTGATGGAACTGAGAGGAAGTTCAACAAATGTGGCACTGTGTTCATCCCTTGCTTGAATGTGGATTGGGAAAATGTACTCTACATCCCAGAATTAAGTTCTAACTTGTTAAGTGTGGCTACCTTAACAGAGAACGGATATAGAGTAATTTTTAGCGGAATCTATTGCTATATTCAAAGAGATGGACGAGTAGTAGCAAAAGGTGTAAAAAGAAACAAAATGTATATGATGTTTGACAAAAATAACTTTCCAGATGGGGCACAAGTTTATTGTGTGAAACAGAAGATTATGCATGACAGGTGTATCCATCATCTTCACAGAGCGATGGGTCATGCACGTGTAGAGGTGCTCAGAAAAACTTTAGAAATATGCACAGATTTTGAGTGTGAAAAATGTGAAAATTTATTAGACTGTGCAGTTTGTTCAGCGATGGGAATTGAATCAAAAGAGCATCCTAAAAGATCTGGAATTAAGACCCAGGAAATGTTTGAAATGGTCCATCTATATGTAACAGAATCTGATGTAAAAAGCCAGGGAGGTTCTCAATTTACTTTGCTGTTAGTAGATAGACACACGAGATTTGGTTATATTTACTTCCTTAAGGATTTGAAGGAAGCTGTTGCAAAGGTGTCTAATTGGATAGACATGGTTCAAAGGGTCTATGAACAGCATGTAGGTCAAATAGTTTTTGACAAAGGAATTAATGTGTGTAATGAAGAGATGAAGAAAATGTTGAGTGAAAGGAATATAGGATTTAAAAATGTAAAATCAAATAAGTCAAATGAAGAAGGTGTGGCTCAAAATAGGATGAAGCAAATTCTTCACATGAATGAGTGTTTAGAGATTCCAAAAGCTCAACTAAGAATTGGCTAGAGTGTTCACACACAAGTAATTATATTTTAAACAGGTTATGGGATGAGGATTTGGATGACATCCCATTTCAGAGAATGTATAAAAGATGTCCACAATTAAAACACCTGAGAATTTATGGTCAATTCGCCCAGGTACAAGTTCCAGCCAATCAGAGAAAAAAGGGAGAGCCTAAGTGGAGAAGAATGCAATTCTTAGGCTACTATCAAGACAAGCTTAAATTTCACAGTGGTCTTGGGAGGCTTATTTTCTCAAAGAGGGCGTACTTTGAGAGGGATGAAGGCTGGGACAGGTTGCATTTGAACAAAGAGATGTTGTTTCATAACAATTCCACCAAGGAAGCGGAGGTACAGAAAGCTTCAGGTGGAGGGGGTTCTGTTGTTGAAAAGGATATGCAACGAACCATTAAGGAGGAGATGGTTACTCCAGTGAAACATGGGGAAGTACAGACTCCCCAGAAGAGTCAGAAGAGAGGGGGTAAAGGGAAAAAATCACCTAAGCTTGAGAGTGAAAAGCAGGTGACAGAAAAAAGTGAAGATATATCTCTTCTTGAGACCGAGATTGAATCAGTTGATCAGTGGTCTCCAACTTGTCAATTGGCACAGGTGTTGCCAAAGCGCAAGAGATGCAAAAACATTGTGCCTGTTTATTAGTCTGAACGGAAATTGAAATATGTATATATGTTCAGAGAGAGTTAAATCGTTTTTGTGAATAATTGTGATGAAAAGTTATGATTATGTAATGAATTGGTTTTAAGAAATTGGATTTTAAGAGAAATTTGAAATCCATGGTTAAGACAGCAGTGAGTTGTAATATAGTCTGGCAGCATCAAATTAATCTATGTGGCACAATGAATTAAGTTTTCAGAGGTTGGGAAAACTATTGATTAATGAAGTGAAGCATCAGTGTATTAAGTTATGGTTCTGGCATCAATTGTGTTAATAAAGATGCAAGAAGAGAGTTGATGTATTGTGATCAAAGCAATTTACATGTGATTGAAAAAGACTGTATGAATACATGTATTATCTTGTGAAAGTTCAAGAGAGATTGATCAAATGTGTAGAGTGTTAAAGTATATGTAGAGAATTGATTTGAACATTTCGGAGGGGAATTGTCAGGGTATTGTGTATTGTGAAATGTTAAAATCAATCTGGATTCAGCAATTATGGAGTTAATGAGAGTCTGCTATGATTGATGTATCACAGGACCAATGGGGTCAAGTGTGTTTTGACCGGGACTTACTATCTAGTTCCTGTGGAATGCGAGGGAGTTAGGTTTCCCTGTGTAGAGCGGAGAACAGCGATGAGCAATGGCTGTGTGTGTGCATGAGTCTTTCGGAAAGGGCTCATGGAGGAAAGGACTGATTTGCTCTGTCTGTAAATAGAACATGTAAATAAAGTTGTTTGCCGTTGGACTACCAACTGAACCCTCATCTGCTGGAGTGAGTTTGTCCAGTGCTGTTTTCCACACCGGGAGACAGTCTGGAGAGAAGGAGGCAGACCGGGATGGTGAATTTTTGGATTTCACTCTGCTACCCATCATCCCCGCTGACATTTTTTTCCCTAAGTGTTTAGAGAAGTTTTCATATAATATCCAGATGGGAAGACAACACATCAGACCAAATATCTTACACTTCAGTTGCAAAACCACATCATTCTTTGAGCCACTCATTGATCATCTTCCATTTTTATGCAGAGTCTAGTCACACATAAAAGCCCCTTAGTAGACCTCTACCCAGAGCTGGGCCTCATCCTAGACACAAAGTGAAGATGTTCTCAACCTGACCTTAGTCACCCAATGTTCTTTGAATGTACTATCTGCAGTAAAGTAGCCAAAGAAAACACCTTTTTCAAAGATTCTGCTAGTTACTCAGGTTTACATATTCCTTTTTTTCCAACTACCAGTGATGATGTTGGCTCTACCTGAAAGTTACAGAACACATCTTAAATCTGAGACATTACCAAGTGCTGTAAGAACGGCAAATTATGTATGTAGTATGGAGACTATAAATAGTTACAGGTGGGAGGTGTAAGGAAGGAATTGACAAGATGAAGCCTTTTTTATGGTTTCAGGCTTATAATTTTTGAGACCTAGTTAATGGTAGGAAATGCTGGGATTTGCCATCGAAAAAACTCTGGAGTTTGCTCACTCCTTTTGTAAAGCAAACATGTGCACCAAAGGTAGCTGATCTCAAGGTAGCTTTCTTTGAGTAAGAGAATTTCAAAAATAGATTCCTAGGTGAAACGGCTGGAAAGGATTTTATGAGACGGGTCAGCTCTAATAAAGACTTTCTATTACATGACCAGAACATCAGTGCTGGAATATCAGTGAAATCAATGAACTTCTCTTTGTTAATGATAACCACTGAGGCAACTTTTCAAATTTCAGTTCCGTCTGAGATTAGTTATTACTACTCCAGTCCTCTTATAACAATACGCACCTTAACAATATAATAATAAACCAACTAAGGACCTTGTCACATGGCTGCTGGAGTTGCTCCATTTTGTTGGGGGACAAGGGAAACCCAGCGCCCCATGCCACGCGTTGCCTGGCTCCAGCTGAGTGCGATCACATGGAGGGAAGCGTGGCGCGTGCAACTTCCCCCCATAGATTCCAATAGTATCACTGCAGGTCTCATAAAAGCAAACTCATGCATAATAATTCTCTTCCTCGTCAATTCCTTTTGCCATCCTGCCCACATCCTAATGTTGCTATGCCACATTTGCTCTGATCTTCATCGTATGGAATAATGTGGCTAGCTCTTCCACAAACCCCGGCTCAGAAAATAGGTATTTTATCCTTGTTCTAAGTATTACAGTTGATCTCCCTCAATCTAAAGTAAAGCTAAAGGTTTTCCCCTGACATTAAGTCTAGTCATGTCCGACTCTGGAGGGTGGTACACATCTCCATTTCTAAGCCGAAGAGCCGGCGTTATCCATAGACACCTCCAAGGTCATGTGGCTGGCATGACTGCATAGAGCGCTGTTACCTTCCAGCCAGAGTGGTACCTATTGATCTACTCACATTTGCATGTTTTCAAATTGCTAGGTTGGCAGGAGCTGGAGCTAACAGTGAGAGCTCACCCTGCTCCCCGGATTCGAACTGCCGACCTTTCAGTCAGCAAGTTCAGCAGCTCAGCGATTTAATCCACTTCACCATTGGGGACTCCTCCCTCAATCTAGACTAGTGTAAATGCTAGCTCCTTTCTGCCATAGCCCCTTGCCCCACACACACAAACACACACACAAATAAATTTCCCCCAGTCACATTCACATTGGGGAGCTGAGTCATTTTAAGACTAGTAGGGGCAGTTTATACAACACAAAAAGACCTAGAAATCACTTCCTGTTTTTAAAAAAATGCCCCAGGAACACCAATAGGTAGCAAAATGCCCCATATCCTATAGAGTGTATTGGAAGGTATTTGAGATGGGGAAATGACCCCAGAGAGTGTTGGGGGGAGGCTGCAAAAATAACCATGAAGAGGCTGTACTTTTGCTATTCCTGTTCTAGACTGAAATCTCCAATTCATTTCCTATGTAATCATCTATTTTCTTTTGTTAGGAAGGCTGAAGGAAATAGCTGCCTTTCATGCTGTGCGGTGCAAGACCTCTTTTTTCCTCTAAAGGTCAATGTTTATTTAATAAAAATGTATACCCAAGAGTTTTCAAGGCTCTGTACTCATTTCCCAGCCCCTAAACATCCTTAATAACTGGCAGCAACCCATGGCCCCCTCCAGCCGGCTACCTTTCCCATTGCTATTCCTTTTTCCTTTGCAAAGTCCCCAATCAGGCTGGAGTTTCCTCAAAGTAGAAAGTGATTGGAATGCAAACTATTGCCATCACAGTAAATATACTCTAAGATGTACTTACTGCAAGTAAAGGTGATATTAACATTTAATGAAACCTTGAAGCTAATCCTAAGGTGTATTAATGGGATTTGTATCTCATTTCATGACAAGGCATCGGTTGCCACCCCCAATACATTTAAAGCACCTATTTGCATGGAAAGCACAAAAGTTCACAGCACACCAGCAATTTGTTTCCAGTGCTTTGTCTAGCCAAAATGGCTAGCAGGGGAAATGTCTGGAGGGGTGGGGAATTATCAGATAGTGTTTGGAGATGTAAATGCAGATTTGAAATTGCTAGAACCTCTTTTGCGAGGGAATGCATTAAATACAGGCACTGATACAAATACATGAGGAGGGAAAACTCTTGCCGAGGAGCTAAATGCCTGGGTAAATGAGTGCTTAGAATGGTTTAGCAGTGCTTATTTATCTTTTTTACTGCCTTTGGTATTATAAAAATGCAGTCACACATTCTTTACAGCTGGCAGTTTCTAAGCATTTGTGAGCTTGCCAAGGAAAATAGATTTACACAGTGACGGTGAGCATATGCTTAATAAACACCATTTTTAAAAAGGCACCCAACCACCTTCACCCTTCATTAAAGTAACATTAAGGATTTTATTCCATATGACAAAAGCACGGGATTCACAGTTAAAGCTGTCATTTCATTTTTAACACCCAGAACCAAAGGATTTCCAAGAAAAGAAGGGAATTCCTCATGGCAAGGAAGAAGAGCAGTTGGTGACTTCTGGTTCAGCTCCAACTCTTAGCCCAAACTTTAAAGATGGACAGATAAGCAGTGATTCTCAACCTGTGGGTCCCCAGATGTTTTGGCCTTCAACTCCCAGAAATCCTAACAGCTAGTAAAATGGCTGGGATTTCTGGGAGTTGTAGCAAAACACCTAGGGACACACAGGTTGAGAACCACTGAGATAGGGTTTGGTCCTTAGATAGCTTCTTTAAAATTGAACTCCAAAATCTGAGAAAAAAAAATAATGGGCATGTTCATACAATGTATGTAGTTTAATGCGATTTAACCTGGGATACGCTACTTAATTCGGCTGCACCCCAGGTTTTTAAAAAAAAACAGGAAAGGTCCAAATCCTGCTCCAAGGTGGGGCAGTAGAGACAGCCATCCCAGATTTTGATCCAAGGTTATGTCCCCAAAGCCATCACGCAAAGGAACCTGGGAAGAACAGGAGGGAGGCTCATTCTTCCCAGGTTCCTTTGCCCATCACATGGTTTGGAACCAGGAATAGGAGGCTGCTACCATGCAGCAGGTGCCTTTTCTTTCTTCTCAGTAGGAAAATTAGGGGTGCAGGGAGGGTAGAAACCAAGCCCATGCCCACCCCTGTCAAACTGGCTTCAGCATGGTTGGGCTGTTGGGCCAATATCCCACCACCAAGAACACCCTTGTGTAGCCTCAACATGGCCTGGAACTAGTATTTTTCATTCTGGTTCCTAGCAGCATTGTGTGCCTTTATAGAAAAGTCCTAACGACTTCACCAGTGATTGCAATGTCAAGGAGATGGTAATTTTTGGTTTTAGGTTGCGTAATTATTGGATTTGTAGTGGCAAAACTGTTTCAGAGTTTTAGGCTGAGTAGAACTATCCAAGATTTTAAACAAGTTTACTTTCCATCTTGTGATTCTGGCTTGATCACAGATAATTTCAACCATCAACAACACCAGGTAGGTACTGTAGATTATATTTCGGAAGAAGGAACTGGCAAAACATGCACATAATCTTCAGCACACTTGTAAAAGCAAAACAATACAAGAGTTTCTTCAACAAGTGATTCCTTCCAAACAAAAATCACCTTCACTGTTTGAGGATGCTCTATCTCATAATCAGATTAGTGAAAAGGTAGGAAACATTGACCTCAACAGAATAACCTGCCTAGTGATCACACAATGAATTGGATATTGCTTTGTGACTCAGATATCCTCAACACATCAGATCCTGTCTGATCTTGGAAACTAACCAGGGGCAGCCCTGTTTCATGCTTCATGTTGGAGAGTGCCAACAAAAATCAAGAGTTAAACTGCTGAGCTGCTGAACTTGCTGACCGAAAGGTTGGCGGTTTGAATCCGGGGAGCGGGATGAACTCCTGCTGTTAGGCCCAGCTTCTGGCAACCTAGCAGTTCAAAAATATGCAAATGTGAGTAGACCAATAGATACTGCTCTGGTAATGGTGCTCCATGCAGTCATGCCGGCCACGTGACCTTGGAGGTGTCTTTGGACAACGCAGACTCTTCGGCTTAGAAAAGATGATGAGCACCAACCCTCAGAGTCAGACACAACTAGACTTAATGTGAGGGGAAACCTTTTCCCCTTACCTTTAACTTTAAAAGAACTGGCAAAACCACCTCGCAGTATCCCTTGCCTTATTAAAATCGTTTGAAATGAATAGGGTCACCATACACTGGTGTGCTACTTGAAGTCACACAGGAACACATGACATTATCAAGATATGGTCAGATTGAAAACAATGACTGTTTCCTCTCAATCTGAATACACATTTGAGATGTCACATAGCCAGTTTCATTGGCTGCCTGCCATCATCAAGCAGTTTATTCGGACTGACAGTCATGCATAAACACTTTTGCACTATTTTATAAACTCTTATCAAAAAAGAAGTTCCATTTCTTGTTGTCTTTTACCTATGTTTTAGCCAACATGTTTTAAGCAGTTTTTAACTGTTGTAAACTTTACCCTTTTATGTGTTGTTAATCTCATTATTCTGCATACCATGTACATCTATGGTGCAATAAGGGTCTTTGGACCATAATAAAATGTTGATTATTATGAAGTTCCATTTTACGAAGCGGATATTAAGTGGGTGTCAAGAAGGAGGGGTGCCAACCATACTATTCGATAGAGCATGGCAGCCACCACCAGCTGTAAATACTGAGAGGAGATGGAGTGGTATTAGACGGAAAATTTGGTTCCATAAAACCCGATACAGTAGTTTGCTGCCTTCAGGTGTGAGAGAGGATCCTGTTCCATTAATAGTGTTTTAAAAGTGTAGTACCTTTTGTACTATACTTTGTACCATCAGTGTGGTACCCTTTGTGCCTGAAATGAAAGAGGACTCTATTTTGTTCTTTGCTTCAAAAAACTCTGTGTGTGTCTAAGAGAGAGATGTGCTCATGATAAGCCTAAGTCAATTCACGTCCGGTTTTTTTAATGCACTGTCTGTCTCCGATCATTGCAGACGTCTATCTAGTCCACAGGGATATGTTTTACAGGTGACTAACACAGCAGCTCTTGTTATGATGATATGCATAAATCAGCAGCCTTTGCCACTCAAAAAACAGGAGGAAGGAGAAAATGTATTAATTATATATGAGTTTTTCACACCAAGCAGCTTTGCTTTGGAGGGGTATACAAAAGAAAAAGACCATAGAAGGCACACAGTATCATGCCAAGTAAAGTGCCATTGCATTAATGCTCCGTGGCTGAGTGGGAAGCTGCTCAAAGTTCATTATTTAAAACAAAACTAAGTTAATAAATCATGAGACTCCTCCAAAACTCAGAAGCACAATGCCCAGTTTGCAGGGAACAATAATACACAATTAAGCTGTGATGATGCCAACAATACAAACCACAGGATGGCCTTTAAACCCATTATACATCTCAGAGATTAAAACAGTCCTCATTTCCGCTGGGTAATTATTTTACAGACTTTAATTAAGAGACAGAAACAACACCATTGTGCAGCTAGAGTCTATTAACCAACACCACAGATTCGAAATCTGCCAGCATTTACACTAATTTTGGCCCCCAAGAGAGAAGCATAATCCCCCATTTGCATGAAAAATCTATCTTCCCACAATCTCTCCATATCACTTTCTCAGCTTTCAGTGCTTCCTGCTCTGTTTGCCTGTTGCACAGCAGAATTAGGGTACCTTGAGGACCATTCCCAATGGAAAACCTTGCTTATTTTGTGCCTGGGTTACTTTTTGCTTAGCTGTCAACAGCAAAGTGGGTATGAGATATTTTCCCAGAAGCATAAATTTACAATAAAGTGTGGCATCACACATTCCCCCTCCTTTTTTATGGTGACATTAGGTCAGGAATTTGAGACACAGCTCCAGGGATCCCCGGCAAGCATTGACTGCAAGAGGCTCCTCAAAAGCCACAACATTTTGAATGTATCCCAAATTTACAGGGGATACATTCCTGGCCTTAACATTCCCTGCCGGGCAGATGGAACACAGTCATAACAAGGATTTGCTTGATGTGCTTTCCTTTCGCACTTGAGTTGTGCCTCTTCATAGCACTGTTGGTAACAGCTGACCATCGGTTACAACTCTCAAGTGTCAGAGCGTCCCAGTTCTAAGTGTTTATAACACGTTTTTAAAGGTTTTGGATATGGGGGTTGTATGATAATATACATAATGGTCTAAACCAGTGGTTTTCAACCTGAGGTCCCTGGATGTTTTTGGCCTTCAACTCCCAGAAATCTTAACAGCTGGTAAACTGGCTGGGATTTCTGGGAATTGTAGGCCAATAACATCCGGGGACCCCAGGTTGAGAACCACTGGTCTAAACACTGCAATACCACCACTATCAGATGTCAGAGAGCTGCACCTGCCCTATGTCACCCACCTACATTTTCTATTTCTGTAAAAGTCCTGCTTATGCTTATATACATATATAAAGGCCATGAAAGAGTCCCTGCTGGCACAGCATATTAAACCACTTAGCTGCTGAACTTATTGGCCGAAAGGTTGGTTTTATTATTGATTTATGTGCTAGATTTCTACCCTGATTATCCCCTCCCGCAAAAATGGGATTCACGAAAGCTTAAAATTATATTCAGTAGTGTTGATTGAGAGCCCCTGGTGGCTCAGCGGATTAAACCGCTGAGCTGCTGAACTTGCTGACCAAAAGGTGAGCGATTTAAATCCAGGGAGCGGGGTGAGCTCCCATTGTTAGCCTCAGCTTCTGCCAACCTAGCAGTTCAAAAACATGCAAATGTGAGTAGATCAATGGGTACTGCTCCGGCGGGCAGGTAGTGATGTTACATGCAGTCATGCCGGCCACATGTCTATAGACAACGCAGCCTCTTTGGCTTAGAAATGGACATGAGCACCAACCCCAAGAGTCGGACATAACTAGACTTAATGTCAGGGGGAAACCTTTACCAATACTAAAGGCCATGAAAGGCAGTCTCCTAGCACAACTGAAGCCAAGGAACAGCTGTTTCTTATTACAAAACCAAAAGTCAGAAATAACTCATTCCTGATTTAGAAAGGTTACTGTGAACTTTAAGCAGTGTGGGTGATGGAACACAGCAAAATGGCCCACCCATCTCCTAGATGGTAGGAGGAGGCAATTTCATTAAAAATATTTTTTTTAATGGAGTGTTCTGTATGACGAGGCTTAGGAAGAATGATAGGCCAGACCAGTTAATGACATATTGAATCAACAGGGGACACCTTGGCTAGCCCCAATTCATGGAAAAACTGGAATCGTTGCAGGCTGTCACAAATGTGTGAGCAGAGTTGGCCCTAGGTATTTTTCAAGTGTAGGCGAACAGAATTTTGGCGCCCCCCCCCCCTCAAAACCAATCACTGAAAAATAAAAGCGTTGGATAAGTGAAAATGTTTGATAATAAGGAGGGATTAAGGAAAAGCCTATTAAACATCAAATTACATTCAGATTTTACAAATTAAGCACTAAAACATCATGTTTTAACACAAATCAACAGAAAAAGCAGTTCAATACCTTGCGGAGGCAGGTTGCAGGAGACAGGAGTTGCCTCGATGGCGCCCCCCAGAGGTTGAACCGCCTCTGTGTGTGAGTCAGTGTTAAGACTCTTTGTGCAAATATCCCCAAAGACAAATCTACATAGCAGAAAATGTCCACAACCAGACTGATGTTTCTGGGAGGCAAATTTAGTTAAAGGTAAAGGTTTCCCATTGACATTAAGTCTAGTCACATCCAACTCTGGGTGGGAGGGATACTTATCTCCATTTTGAAGCCGAAGAGCTGGCGTTGTCCGTAGACACCTCCTAGGTCATGTGGCTGGCATGACTGAATGGAGAACCATTCCCTTCCCGCTGGGGCAGTACCTATTGATCTACTCACACTTGCATGTTTTCGAACTGCTAGGTTGGCATAAGCTGGGGCTAACAGTGGGAGCTCACCCCACCCTGTGGATTTGAACCGCCGACCTTCTGATCAGCAAGTTCAGCAGCTCAGCAGTTTAACCCACTGCAGCCCTGGGAGGCAAATTAGATAATCATATTATTCATGAACTTGCATAGGGTTTATGGAATTTGGGACAAGTAAGTTATTAAAGGACCTTACCACTCCAAAGCCTGCTGGGCACTGTTCAGATTCACTGTAATGTCCATAGAGGATATGTGATCATCAACTTGTACATCATCATAACTTGTGCATCATCAAACAAAAAAAGACACAATTGATAGACAGCTTTCAAATGGATAGGAAGCTGGGTCAGTAAGTTGCATTTATCACCATCTTTTGTACAAGTCTGATCAATACATTACTAAAGCAGCAGTGTTGAACACAAACACACTCAAGAAATTTCTCCCATAGTGCTGCAGAAACATATCAAATGGGTGTTAAGCCCTTTCAGATATTCATCTTGGTTTAAAGTAGTTAGGGGGCAAGAAATATATTCTGGAGCACAAGAGAGAACTGGCAGTACGTCTAATAATGGAGTGTTTGGTTTCAAAATGGCGCAGTTATCAGTCAGTCATGCTTCATGAGTAGATCCTGCATAACAAACAGCTGCTTTATTAATGTGATGGAGTGTATGGCAAATGGAAAAAGAGTGAACACAGCGACAAAAGGAAACTGACGAGTCAACACAAAATGTGGCATTGTGGGTCCGGTAATGTGTACTATGCCATTCACAACATCAACGCATGTTTTATTTCAATTCTCTATTATTTCGAAAAGGTTAGGTATTAATAAAAGTTATGCGAGATTGGCCACAGGAAAAACTGCCTGAAAGTATAGCTTTACCCTGAAGATAGACTGAAAATTGAGATGGCATTTCCCTTTACACACACACACACCCTATTGTAGTAATCAATATACTTTTCTCGGACCTGCAGGGCTTAGTAGATAAACATGAATAAATATGAAACCTCTTGCAGTTTTTCCCTCGTGATAAATTGGAGAGGATAAATTGGTGATTTGTTACCAGTGCTGCCTCCTCACAGCTCTTCATCATGTCCTTCTCTCATGTGTTGAAGTACTTCTGACACTGCCAGCCAACAGCCGTCATATTTTATGCCCACAGATGGTAGAAAGACTTACTAGGGGACTGAAGGGAGTGTAGTAGATTGAAAAACCTGACAGGAATGGGCCCACGGTGAGAAGTAAATTGTTGGTTTCACTCAATGCAAAAAGTCAAGCTACACATTAATGTTAAATGTGGCTTCCCAACCCATCCCCTTTACATCAGGGCAGGCAATTTAAGAGAGGCTGGGAGTCAATTTCCTGCCCCTGGAATCCTCCAGTAACTATACAGATTTTTTTTAAAAAAATCCCAAGAAATAAAAAAGACTGTGCTGCCTCACTAAATGTTGGAGGAAGATTATTTTCACATGGTGCAAGTTCTGGCTCATGCAGTTTGCCCCATGTTCTGCCCTGGAGGAAAAGGTTTGTTGTTGTGTGCCTTTCAAATCATTCCAGAATTATAGCAACTCTAAGGTGAACCTTAGAACCCTTGGTGGCGCAGTGGGTTAAACCGCTGAGCTGCTGAATTTACTGACCGAAAGATTGACAGCTCAAATTTGGGGAGCTCCCGTTGTTAGCCCCAGCTTCTGCCAACCTAGAAGTTCGAAAACATGAAAATATGAGTAGATCAATAGGTACCACTCCGGCGGGAAGATAATGGTGCTCTATGCAATCATGCCAGCCACATTACCTTGGAAGTGTCTACGGACAACGGCAGCTCTTCGGCTTAGAAATTGAGATGAATATCAACCCCCAGAGTCGGACACGACTAGACTTAATGTCAGGGGGAAACCTTTACCTAACGTGACCCTATCATTTGGCTAGATTTGTTCAAAGGGGTTGTTGGCCTTTGCCTTCCACTGAGGCTGAGAGAACATGACTTGCCCAAGTTCACCCAGTAGGTTTCCATGGCCAGTTGTGAATTTGAGTCATATTCTAATATTCAAACCACTACACCACAATAATTCTCAGTGACAAAGCCGCTAGAAAGAAATAATACATTCCATCACAATAACTTGTACCCATATTTTTAAAAACAATGTAATTAAAATGTTGCTATTTTAGCTAATCCTAACAAATTTGAAAGTATGCAAAATGATCATAACCCCCAGAGTTGGACATGACTAGACTTAATGTCAAGAGGAAACCTTTACCTTTATCTTAATGTGAAGTGTGCCATATTGAGAATATGGAATAAGTATACACCTAGGTTATGCCAGAAAATACTTCTGCGGGTCTCATAAGATTTTTTTTTAATAGAAAAGAAATAACAATGAAGATAAATGGTTAAAATTTGAGACTATCTGGAAAATCATCGAGAATAATTATTATATAACACAAAAGAGCAGTTATTAGTGGAAGATTATGGTTTTCACTTGTGTTCTTATTTTCAACCATCGGAATAATTTTAGATGGATACAAATGTATGGTTTTGAACTAAATTAAAAATAATGATGGCCATTATAATTCGTAAAATGTGGAGGATCAACAAGCCAAACATTATATGATAAAATGGGCTCAGAGCATTGGACATAATATTCAAATTGGAAGAATGTGGTCAAATGGTTTAAAAGTTACATTATTTTACTATCCTAAAGAGAATTTTTATAAAATGATGTGTCATTGGTATATGACACCTTTTCTGTGGCTATACACATATATCCAACATCCCTGCCTTTCTCTTAAGAAATTGGATATTACATTTGTTCTTATACTCAGCTCAAATTAATATTCAGAATCAATATTCATCATATCAACTTCTTTCTTTTTCAGCAAATCTATCAGGAGTTTGCAATCTTTCCAAAAAGTGGTTAAATGAATTTGATTGCTTTTATGAAAAACTTGGAAAAGATCTTATTTAGAGTTGGCTTCTACAAATAGAAATGACTAACTCCCACCTGAAAATGAGACTTCCCTTGGAAAGTTTCCTTTCTTTGAACCACTATGAAATATGAGCCAATCTGCCTCGTTTAACTAAGTGCATCATCCAAAATTAATCTGCAGTGTTGTTAACATAAAAATTCTTTGCTATTTCTGCTTTCAGTCTCTACCAACCAAAGACTGAAGACAGCAGTAAACAGAGCAATCTAACTACTGAATTTGATATATTCAAAAATAGTTTATTCCATTGCACTTTTAGACTCTGTGGAAACTTTATGACCACACCATCGGAGTTTATCATTCCTTCTCCTTAAATCAACACCTTAAATCAAGAAAAAGCTTCCTAAGATCCACAGAGATACTCGCAGGAACACCTCAGCAAGCGAGAATCCAAAAGTGGCAGGCTAAAACCCAGAACATCAATCAGTGGCTGATATCAGATAAGAAACTCCCTGGGCACACAGAAGACTGGGAGACTTGGAAGGCACTGAACAAACTGTGCTCTGGCACCACGAGGTGCAGAGCTAACCTTAAGAAATGGGGCCACAAAGTGGAGTCCATGACATGCGAGTGTGGAGAAGAGCAAACCACAGACCACTTTCTACAATGCAGCCTGAGCCCTGCCACATGCACAATGGAGGACCTTCTTATAGCAACACCAGAGGCACTCCAAGTGGCCAGCTTCTGGTCAAAGGAAATCTTGTATAATTCCAAGTTTTTAACTTTGTTTGTGTTTTAAATATATTATAAATGTATCCTCAATTCGCTTCTGGCACAATATATAAATTCCTTCTCCTTCCTGTCCCTCCTCATTTTGCTGTTTGCCGCATCTCGCGTGGAGAAAAGAACTTATTTCCTATGTGTCTGCAGGTCAATTCTGATTTATAGCAACCCTATCCTATGGCTTTCGTACCAAGATTTATTCAGCCGAGGTTTGCCTTTGCATCCTTTTGGGAGGAGAGAGGATGACTTTCCCACAACCAACCAGTGGATTTCCTTGTCTGAGCAGAGATATGAATCCTGTTTTTCCAGTGCCATAGTCCAAATCTCAAACCATAAACCGTGCAAAGCAGCAAATCTGAAAAGGTGCCAGGAATTTTATGCATATTTCCTTGGGGCTACTAATACCACCTCATTGTGAATTCTGGGATATTTTCTATGGAAAGATGAACATTTCAATTCATGAAAGTTGTAAGAGTTTTTTAATTTTGTTTTCCAAATACTGAGCTCTACCATGAGAATACGAGTTCTGGCTTGACTCAGCTTTTTAGTCAGTAAGAACATTTCCTTCATCCACTACACTATTTTCTACTCCATGACTTCAGGCTATAAATATGGATTGTAGCAGTGTAGCTATATTTTTCAGAGAACCATCTTCTTTAAACCCAAATGATGGGTCAGAATGGAAGCGATGTTAAATTGCATTCAGGAAACATCTCTGTTGAAGGCAAAATCATGGAACATTATCTACATCGCTTCTGAAGAAACTTTCTGTCTGCCAAGAGGAGACAGCAGGAAATTATGTGGGGCGGGGGGGGGGGGGGGAGAGAGAGAGATCTGGTCCTCACAATTCGCTGCCTTTTCCTTGTGCTTCATCAGTGTATATGAAGGAAAGATACCACGATTAAGGGAGACAAACTGCAAGGCAAAATAACTACAATTTACAACCTCTAACTACATCTCTGCTGAAACAGAGATTATCCTCTGATGCGGTTTGAAGAAATCAAACAGGATTTTTTTTTTTAAGTGGTAAAAAGAGGTACTTTTGAACAGCAGCTGCTATGATTACAAGAATGAAACAAATAACGATTGATGGTTCTTATTTTATTCCCACAAGAATAGACCAAAACAATCTTCTGTAGTTTGTTCGGTCATATTTCTCAGCACAAGGGTGTTTAGGGATGGGCTGACTGTGAGCTAGAATTCACCTAGGCTGAGTTAAAAGTTTGGCTTCATATGGAGGTGTTGCTCCCAAAACTGTCTTCTAAGGCTCACAGAAATCATCAGAAAGGTAAAGACAAAACGTATTTTGAAACATCAGAGCTGTGTTCAGTAAAAAGCCTTGACTCTCTCAGCAACATCTCCAACCCTGTTTTTTCATTTTCTGCACATAATGGCTAATTCGTGGTGGGTCAGGGGCTTTGTCTCTCCAAATATTTTGGTCTATAAAGGTAAGACATTAAGTCTAGTCATGTCCGACTCTGGGAGTTGGTGCTCATCTCCATTTCTAAGCTGAAGAGCCAGTGTTGTCCATAGACACCTCCAAGGTCATGTGGCCAGCATGACGGCATGGAGCACTGTTACCTTTCTGCTGAAGTAGTACCTATTGATCTACTCACATTTGCATGTTTTTGATCTGCTAGGTTGGCAGAAGCTGAGGCTAACAGCAGAAGCTCAGTCCACTTCTCAAATTCAAACCGCCGACCTTTTGGTCAGCAAGTTCAGCAGCTCAGCGGTTTAACCCGCTGCGCCACCAAGGACTCCATTTTGGTCTATAGCTTCCTAAATTTTTAACAGTGGACATACTGGCTGATGACTTCTGGGAGCTGAAGTCCAAAACACTTCTGTTCTGTGCATTCTATGCATCTTCCGTTCTATGCCTTTTAGATTTATAAACAAGGATGTTCAGAAGGGAGGGCTAGGCCTATATATGTTGACAATAAAACATAGTTAGGTGACAGGTTCCTCAATTTAATTCATTGTTCACGCTGTAAATATCTTCATGATGGGACATATACTGGATATAGGGATTGTGAGCTCTCTGCCACATGGGCAAAGGTTTTTGTCTTGCCAATTGAAGAAAGGAGTATGGAGAAGGCCTAGTTACTCCGAATTCCCCTCTGTGTCATTCTTATGTGCTACACTAATATTTTAAATTGAATAGAATGCAATATTTTAGGAGTTGGGAATATGTAGTAACAAATAGGCCTTAACTATAACTCTTACCATGCCTCACTATTGGCTACATAGTCTAGAAGTGATGGAAGATGATGTCCAACAACATCTAGGCTGTCAAAGGCTTTCATGGCCGGAATCACTGGGTTGCTGTGTGCTTTCCAGACTGTATGGCTATGTTCCAGAAGCATTCTTTTCTGACATTTTGCCTGCATCTATGGCAGGTATCCTCAGCAGTTGTGAGGTCTATTGGAAACTAGGCAAGTGGGGTTTATATATCTGTGGAATGTCCAGGATGACATTCTGTTTGAGGCAGGTGTGAATGTTACAATTGGCCACCTTGATTAACATTGACTATCCTTTCAGCTTCAAGGTCTGGCTGCTTCCTGCCTGGGGAATCCCTTGTTGGAAGGTGTTAGCTAGTCCTGATTGATTCATGTCTGGAATTCCTGTTTTTTGAGGGATGTACTTTATTTACTGTCCTGATTTTAGAGTTTTTTTAAACACTGTTAGCCAGATTTTATTCATTTTCATGGTTTCCTCCTTTTTGTTGAAATTATCCACATGCTTGCGTATTTCAATGGCTTCATCTAGGCTGATGACATCTCTAAAATGTTACTCTCTCTGGCATCCAAACTACTACTCTCTGGCATTCAGACTATACAGACTTTCTGTATATATTTCAGATTTCAAAATTAATGCCAAAAATACATAGTATGATTTTATATAGGATTTGTGCTACATTAGAATAGTAAAGAAAAATATCACTTATGTAAAATAAACATTAAATATTAAATAACCAAAAAATTAAAATAAGGTGTAAACACTAAACTAATCTGGGAATCTGCTATTGTGACACATCCAATGAAGTATGACCTTCAGACCTTCAGCCCATCTATATCTCCAAAAAGTTCAAAAAAGTGAATTTCACCTTGTGGAGGTGACCTGTTGAAAATGGAAAAGAGGACCACATTTGACAAAGCAATTATATGGCTACAGGATGCAACAGGGAAAACTGCTATTTCCTCTGTACTAACTACAGTAGACTCTCTGGATGGTTCTACATAAACACTATAATGCAGTTCGAAGCCGGTTCAAGGGCTGTGTGTCCACAAAATATACACCCCCAATGTGTCCCACAGCATGTATATACCACCTCATCAGATGGGTGGTATTTAATTTTTAGAATTAAAAATATAAAATAATGCAAAGAAGAAGACTGGAAGACAAAAAAAATATCTTTTTTTCCTATTATTCACACCTTCCTTTTTCACCTTTTTTCACTTTTTCCCCTACTTTCTCTTTCCCTTTCCAACCTCCTCTAAGTTTTAATTATACCTGGTTCAAAAACTTTTAATAAAGATTATTTTTTAAAAATTTATTCTTTGGTTCTACTGTAGGTGTGACTAGCAACTGGAGTTATCAGATTATGTGTCTCTAGAACCACGTTTTCATTTGGGAGTAAAGTTACAGATACACTTTTAAAATACATTCATCTACACTAACATGCAGTAGCAGTATGTTCTGATATAAACAAAATACATTTTGGCATTTGCCCTCCTCAGCATCCCACAATCAGCCCTGGACAAGCTGCAAAATTGCAACAGCTCATTTCTCCCTCAAACTCAAAAGTGTCAGTAAAAGTTTACATATCAAATGATGAATAAAAGATTTTGCCTCAGGCTCTGAGCAACACTGAGAGATCAAATGCTCCAGATGTCCTCTGGCCTCCCCTCCCCACCCATCCCACCCTGCTTAGAAAATTTTGCCTCCTTGGGTTGAATCTCAAATACTTGGGATCTGAAGCATATCTCATCCTTTAAAAATATGCAGTGCAGTTGACTTCTGTGGGGCCATTTCCGATTTGTAATGCTGCAAGAAGAGAACAGAGCTGAGCCCTGAGTCTCTGAAGATAAAATCGCATTGAGCATTCATTGAAACAGCGCTCTTTATGTTTGCAGAGATTGCTTCCTTTCCGCAACATAGGTCCAAAAGGATGTTTCTGTTATCTCTGGATATATACAAAAACTTGATAGTTTATGGATTACACTCATACTAGAGTCATTTCAAATGAAAGCAATGCTGCAAGTCTTCAGATGGAATGGATAGACACCTTTTTGCTTTAACCCAGTGCAGAGTTGCTTTTTCTTGGCCTGAAAAGAGTAGATAGTTACCCAACCTGTTTTAATCATGGGTTTTAAACTTTGCCATTTCTAAAGTGTGGGTTTTTCCCACGATTCCCAAGTTGATTGGCAAGCAACTTATTTCTCAATTTGCCACGTAGAGACATGTAAACACACCCAATTTAACATGCGATGGGAATCCCCCCTTGTCCGCTTGTGCCCACTATATTTTAATCATTGTTCTGTATATTTTAACTTATGTATTTTGTAGAAATGCCTTTTAGTAGGTGTCTTTTATATAATTATCACGTGATTTTAAATATATTGCAACCCACCTCAAGCCATAAGAAGAGGCAAGTAAAAAATGAAATTATTATTGACACAACGACGTTGTATGACACAGCAAACAAGATAGTCATGCTGGATTTCGTTTCACAAAACCACAAGTCGAACACTTCCCAAGTGTCTAGGACTGTGTGATGTATTTTCGGATGATGCGTGCAGATCCCAGCAGGGTGGCCTTTTGCAGTTGGCAGATCGTAATTTTGTCAATGTCTATTGTTTCCAAATGCCGGCTGAGATCTTTTGGCACGGCACCCAGTGTGCCCATCACCACTGGGACCACCTGCACTGGTTTCTGCCAGAGTCTTTGAAGTTCAATCTTGAGGTCCTGATAGCGGATGAGTTTTTCCTGTTGTTTTTCATCAATGCGACTGTCACCTGGGATGGCAACATCAATTATCCAAACCTTGTTCTTTTCCACAACTGTGATGTCTGGTGTGTTGTGTTCCAGAACTTTGTCAGTCTGGATTCGGAAGTCCCACAGTATCTTTGCGTGTTCATTTTCCACGACCTTTGCTGGTTTGTGATCCCACCAGTTCTTTGCTGCTGGGAGGTGGTACTTGAGGCATAAGTTCCAATGGATCATTTGGGCCACACAGTTGTGCCTCTGTTTGTAGTCTGTCTGTGCAATTTTCTTACAGCAGCTGAGGATATGATCAATGGTTTCGTCAGCTTCCTTGCACAGTCTGCATTTAATAATAAATAATTTATTTAATTAATAAATTAATAAATGCAGAAATTATTATTATTATTATTATTATTACTACTACTACTACTCAGCAGGAAGGTGGGCACTCAAGTTTGGATAACATGGAGGAATCAGGATCAGAAATAGATTACTTTCTCATTGGAGAGAGATATACAGCTTTGTGGCAATGTCCATTTTCTCACTGCTACAAGAAGGAAAATCTAAAACACATGTATAGGATTTCAATAGCTGCAGCTGGTGGCTTTTACATCTGTCAGATAGTGAATCTAGCCTGGATTATAGTCTGAAATTTAAAGGTGTTATATCTAAGACATTGCACTTATTTATTTATTTGGTTGGTTGGTTGGTTGGTTGGTTAATAAGTAGGTAGGATTAAATGTCTTGGGTTGCCCCTTTGACATTCTATCCCATTTACATGGAAGCTACAAAGCACCACTTAATGAAGGCCTCTGGGCCCTCAAGACTTTGTGGCAAATCTATTGGTTAATGTGCCCAGAAGTACAGCTGGTTCACTAAAGACTTCATCACAAGCATTAAAATCAGCATTTCTAGCCACTTAAGAATCAGAAACCCACAGAGCCTACTATCACATGATGCAAACTTCAACTGTGGGTTCCATGTATTTCGCCATTTCTAAAGTGTGGGTTTTTTCCACAGTTCCTAAGTTGATTGGCAAGCGACTTATACCTCAATTTCCTGTCAAGAGTCAGACGCCAATTAGCGAACAAAAATAGAGTTTATTCAGCAGATAAGCCAAAAAGTAATGTTAACACAGAAAAAACCTTGAAACACTTCACTATCAGTGCTTCAAGAGCAGTTCAAACAAAAATATAATTCAGCAACACAAGCAGGTAAAAACAAAGCTAAACAAACTTAGTGCAAACTGCACTTTCTGAGTCCAAGCCCTGCCAGCCGGCTCTGTAGTTTTCAAAGGAACAGTTCCCAAAAGAAAACACCAAATTGGTCAGGAAATAAACGAACAAACTAAGAATGCAGTAGACTGCTTCCACAATGTGGATAAAGCCGAAGGCTCCAAAAGGATGGTGAAAAGACGTCGTCCGGGATTCCAAGGTCAGGTCAGGAGATAACAGCGGTGTCCAAAGAGCAAGCCAGGAGTCAAAAGCCGATAGTAGTCATCAATCACAGGGCGAAAGCAGTAGCAAGGTCAAATTCCGATCCAAGGTCTGAAGAGGGTGCAGTCATCCAAAACAGGTCCACGATAAGACACAGCGAGAGCCAAGCTAGGTGATAACAGCAGATTCAAATCATAGTCCAAATCCAGTCTTCATGGAAACACAGAGATCCCAATGGCGCCTCAGCAACACCTTGCCACACGCAAAGTGCAGTGGCCAAACATTCCCATTTTATTCCCCTTCCTCCTGGGTGACCAAACACTCACACCCAAACACCAGGTGTCCCAAATCTACTCAGAGTCTGAGCTCCACACAGCTAGAGCTCGTGGATCTGGAGTACCTAGCAATTCGTCAGAGTCCCAATCATCCTGCCCACACTTAGCCCCATGAACACTTAAAGAACCATCCTCCCTTCTCCAAGCATCCCAATTGGGATCAGCTCCTGCAGAAACCCCAGGTTCAGAAATATCCATAGACCCCAAATCCCCAAACATCTCCGGTGGCTGTGCCCATTCAGTGCCCGCTTCCCCAGCCACCAACTGTTCCTCAGCATCCATCTCCCCATCTGAATCATCCTCAGAAGATCCCCCATATAACTCTCTAAGTCGCTTCCTGCGCAACTCCTCCAGTGTACCCTCATCACGAGGGTTTTTTCTTCCTCTTCGAATTCCATCCCCATCAACCATAATCCCCGAAGGCGCAGTCACAACATTTCCCATGCAGAGATGTGTAAAAATGCCCAATTTAACATGTAATGGGAATTCCCCCTTGCCTGCTTGTGAAAATAATGATGACATCATCATGGAGGGAGGAACCAAAATGGGCAGAATCTATTCTTTTGTCACTATTACCATTTTGGGACTGAGGAGGTATTTCAAACAAGATATTCAAAAACATTCAAAAGAAAATAGCAAACATGCAAAACCTGCATTTTTTCGAGTGTCTCTGTAACCTTAGCAAACTCCCTCTTTCAACATTCTCAATTGCCTCTCTAAAACTCCTGCTGTGCTGCCAAGCTTTTGTTTTGCCTATCAAAATGCTAGCAGAGAGAGATATAAGAGAACGAAAGCTACACACACACACACCTGTTCTGAATTCTGCAATGTAAAAATAACGCCTTGTGAGTTATTCAGGCTGTAAATTGAACCCCCACTTTAGAGAGAAAGTGATTTTAAAAGAAAGAAAACAGGGGAGCTGTCGAGTTCTACACCAGAAACAGCCTTAGAGACAAGTGAAAGCAAATAAAAAGCGCTTTACTTCAGCCAAAATAAATATAATGCAATTTAGAAAACAGAAAGTACTATCACGATGTTAATTTTCAAGAAACACAAAACAAAAGTCTTCACAGCAGACATCAAATAAAGTATTGGATATATAGGCTTACAAGTTGCAAACAACAGGAGCTTTCAGAGAATCCACACTAGACATGATGCTGGTAACAGACTCTTTCTCAAAAGTAAGATGATTGCAGCCAACACTGGCCTCTAACCTTGCTGCTAATTTATAGCCCTGAGCTTTCCAGCACAGCTGACCCTAGGGCGAGGTCTGATTGCTCAGTGTTTTCTTCTAGCCTAGCGGACCTTCTTCTGCCTTCTTTCTCCCTTCCTCACTCTAAAAAAGTAGGGCTCTCTGCCATATCTGTTATCTCTCCTCCCTAAATCCCCAAATGCTGCCTATTCAATCACCTATCCTTCTTCTCAGAATCAGAAGAGCAATCCCCAACAGGAGGGACAATGGGGGAAACAAGTCTTTGCCATGTGATGGCAAATCAAACAGATAACTCTCAAAGAAAGCAGAGAGGATTAGTGTGATGGGGGAAGGAAAATCTTCCATTTAATTTCCAAATGGGGCTTGGCTAAGTTTAAGGGAAAACCAACTCTCCGAAACGCTTATCCTGTGGGATGAAGCCTTAAATATTTCAAACTTCAGCTTCCAGAAGCCCCAGCCATTAATGGTAAAGGATGTAAGAATTCTGGTCCAAAACATCTGGAGGAGTTAAGTTCTCCCTAAATGACTACACTAGGCCACCCTTTAAGGCCCTTCTACACTACCATATAATCTAGTTTAAAGCAGATAATCTGGATTTTATCTGGCAGTGTACACTGGCAATAGATAGCAGCTTCACTTTTGATCTTCTGGAATATAAGATTTACATCATAATACTTCAACCACACAACAGTAAAGTTAAGCCGTTTGGCCAATGGTCTCCTAGATTCCTTCTTTTGCCCCATCATCCAGAATAACCCACTCTTAATCCTTGATATCTCCATACTAACACTGGTTTGAGGACAATCTTTCATCCTTACTGTACAAGCTAAAGGCTGCAAATGTAAGGATGCAGAATTTATTGATGCACTTATTTAGCTCTGTGACTCCTGTCATGAACTATAAAGGCAAAGGGTTTCTTTTTCCCTGAAGAGTAGCAGTAATCAAAAATAGAACTAGGTCAACCAACAGCGAGGGCAGATGGAAATGGCTGTCAGCAATGTCCTTTGAGGTCTTGATCCAAAAAGTTTACATTTAATGAGTGCAACGGCTGTGTGCCCGAGGAAACATGAATGCATGGTGGCTGTGTGCATGGGTGCAAATCCAGGTAAGTCAAAAGTGATAGTAAGCAACTGGTCCTTTATATCCATGATCTTTTTTAAATAAAGATAAGGCACAAGGACTGAAAAATTCAGATCTACCAATATTCATCTTACCTAAAACTCTACTTCCAATATATGGGCATAAGATTGGTGTAGAAAGTACAGTGCTTTCAAGAGGATGCACTTTCAAATTATTAGTGCTGGCAGTTTTTGCGGCTGCTCCATTAATGGTTCACTGATAAATAATTACACATGATGAAATAACACATATCTTTTGGTAATTCACCACATTCTATGCATCGCCTGGCTATGTTATTGTGGTGGACAAAACTCCCACAATCCCTCAGCCAGTGTAGCCTGTCCCAAAACTGGCTTTGAAAAACTTATTTCAGGGATACAACAGAGGCATTTTCCAAAACCTGTGATTACACTATGTAACAAAATTTGGAAAATGTGTTCCTGGTTTGAAATTGTTATTTCCTATTTAATTGTGTGGTACTTACTTTGAAAGTAGTTATTATACTCCAGAAACTTTGTTTTTGTGGCTGCCATTTTTAACCATTCATATGCCATTTCTAACCTTTTGTCCAGACTGCAAACTTTTTGCAGTTTAATAAACGTTTTCTATGTTTTTATGATAGAACCAATTAGGAAATTACATTTATAACCCAGGAGCAAAAATCATGTTGCCTAGTGTTATATTTCTCCTAGCACCGACAAAAATCATTGAGTCAGCTGCTTGTTTATGATACACTTCCAGTGTCCCCTAGTGTACATGATCAATGGTAAAGGATAATGGGAGCTCAAACCCTCTAGAACAGTGGTTCTCAAGCTGTGGGTTCCAAGGTGTTTTGGTCTACAACTTTCAGAAATCTGAGCCAGTTTACCAGCTGAGCTGCTGAACTTGCTGGCCGAAAGGTCATTGGTTCGAATCTGGGAAGCAGGGTGAGCTCTCACTGTCAGCTCCTGCTTCTGCCAACCTCGCAGTTTGAAAACATGCAAATGTGGGTAGATCAATAGGTACTGTTCCAGCGGGAAGGTAACAGCGTTCGATGCAGTCATGCCGGGCACATGACCTTGGAGGTGTCTACAGACAATGCCGGCTCTTCTGCTTAGAAATAGAGATGAGCACCAACCGCCAGAGTCGGACACTAGACTTAACATCAGGGGAAAACCTTTATCTTAATATTAACTACACATATACACTTTGGAGTTATGTTTTCAAAATTGTTTCTCCAGATTTCCAGAACATCAGGTGTGGACGGCAAATGAGTTAATTAGTACCAAGAAAGGCCTACATTTCAAATCCTGCAGTGCTGCCAGCGAGGGCAACATGAAATTCAGTGACCTTTCAGTGACCTTTCTATCATCTCCATCGGCCACTCACCATGTTGCTGTTTTTTTTCGTTCAAAGCTTCCGACTCTTCGTGACCTCGTCGACCAGCCCACGCCAGAGCTCCCTCACCATACTGGGCACTAATTCCACCATACTGGGCCCTTGCCTGACATTTTCCAGATCTCATCATCTTCATTCAGTAGCCGGAAGAACTGATACACTGAAAGTTGTGCGAACAGCTAGGGATGTTTCACACGGTGTGGCTATAGCACTTGAATTCCATTTTAAATCCCATGACTGCATCTTATTTTTAAAAATATATAAATTTTATTGAAAATAAAAAGAGTTTTCTTTACATAAAAAGTGGGAGAACATTTTGAATATAGAGAAGTAGGAAAATAAGATTAAAGAAAGAAAAAAGAAAAAAATGTTGATAACTTCCTTTCTTTGTAGTGGTATTTAGTATTTTCTTCTTGTATATAAACGATTCAACGTCGGTCAGCTTGTCTCAATTCATGATTGCATCTTATTGATACCGCTATGATTTTAGATTTCAGTTTGATAAAAAGAGTACAATAAAACAGTTTGTGGCAAATAAAATTTCTATAACAAAATCCCCCAAACCCCTAAATATCATCTGCTCCTCTCTTTTTTTTCTTCTTTTTTGTGTGTGATATGCCTTCCAAGTTGGCACCAATGTAAGGTGACCCTGTCACAGGATTTTCTTGGCAGTATTTTTTCAGTGAAGGTTTGCCCTTTCCTTCCTCTGAGGCTGAGAAAATGTGACTAGTCCAAAGTCATTCAGTGGGCTTCCATGGCTGAATGGGGATTCAAACCCTGGTCTCCAGAGTAATAGTCTGATGCCACAACTACTACACCACATTCACTCTTGCTCTGCTTTCAAACTTTTCAAAATAGTTCATTATTAAACAGCCACAACATTTGCCAGAAATAACATCTGCTTGTAAGACTTACCGTTGATTATCCTGAGTGGAAATAATAGGAGCCAAAAAATATTTGGCAGATCAAAAATCGCCACCCTTCCACTCTTGACTTGGGTGGAAAGGCACAAAAGGTCCAGTTATTTTCTCCACCCTTTTCCACCCCAACACAGGGCTTTGTACCCAATCAATCAGAGATGGCTAAAAGGTCACTTCCAATTATGAGAAAGCTGGAGAGATTTTTTAAAAGAATGTAGAGGGCCTTTTCCTTTGTTTTGGCTGAGAACTGTGCCTTTCGTTTTTTTCCTTCACTTTCCAGAGGTGTGATGTTACATTTTATTTTCCACAGACTGCATGAAAAACTGTCAACCATACAATTCTCACCTCTTAAGATAGAACTGTTTTTTCAGGAAGGCAACTGAAAAAAAATCTATATTGGAGATGACAACAATTGAACATCAAAGTTCCAAAACTGAAAAATATGTCTTCTGTCTCCAAGCTATGACACTCCCGTGTTTCTTTTGAGTGTGAAAGGGAGACAGATGGTGAGACAAGTCATTACTGAACCAAGATTTAACTTTTTCCAGAGTTAATGAACTGCTCACATTTCTCCCATAACTAATCTTTCTGACACTTTTTTCCCTATCAAGGAACTTTCTGTATCAAGCTTATGCCAAACAAGAGGCTGAGCTCAAAACCTAAGAGAAAGCCGGGAGAGAAAAAGAGGATGGAGTGCGGCACTGCTTCCTTTGTTCATTGCATATAATTTTCACCCTGTACTGTCTACTTTCAATAATGTCTACTCAACAGTATTGAAAAAGAATTATCCAGCTTCTATTATCTCTCTAGGATACCGTCTTTCCTTCTTTTTTGACTATTCAAAAGGGACCACAGATTTTATTGTGCCACAAGAATATATGAAAAATCCCTGGGCACTAAATAAATGCTCACAGCTAATAATACCTTCAGAGACGTTATCATCACCTCTACCATTGCTTCAGTGGATTTCAAAAGAAAACCAAACAGAGAGAAGTTTGGGAAGAAATAAATGATTGCTCCCTTTTTCTTTGTGTCTTCCTGACCAGAAGGTGAATTTATGCAAGACTGACAAGAGAATGTGGCTGTGGGTAGAAAAGACTATTGTTGTTGTTTATTCATTCGGTCGCCACCTCCAGCTCCTTCAAGGTCAAGCCAGTCCATTTAAGGATACCATCCATCCATCTTGCCCTTGGTCAGCCCGTCTTCCTTTTTCCTTCTGTTTTCCCCAGCATCATGATCTTCTCCCTATCTTCTCATGATGTGGCCAAAGTACTTAATCTTTTCCTCTAATATCCTTCCCTCCAGTGATCAGTCAGGCATTATTTCCTGGAGTATGGATTGGTTGGATCTTTTTGCGGTCCAAGGCACTAGAAAGGACTATGCTTTCAGAAAACTGGATCAAGAAGAGCAATGTTTTGTTTTTACTGCTTGAGATAGCACACTCCTCCATTCTACTTAGGAAGGGCAACTGGACTAGTAAGCAGCAGAGTCAAGAGAAAGGCAGGAGGGAGATTCAATGCAGGGCTCTTCCCATGTATGATTTAAGACATTTTTGTCTGATGGAGAAGTCATTGAAGCTATGAAAGGTTGAATGATATATTTTGTGCATTACCGTTGTTTTTTGTTGCATGGGCAATATAGCTACCCCTGTACAGGCACTCATCCCTGTTCTTAACTATATGAGTCATTTATAAGTTAGATGTCTGTAATTTTGTGACTGCCTGTATATGTTTTATTTTTACAAAATCTTTTTACTACCATCCAGCCCCATTTTCCCTATCCTCTGCCTAGTTTTTCTTTATCACTATCAGCACTGGGGGAAGGAAGTTTGGAGAAATCTTATATCCCCATACCAAAAAGGGAAACACAAATGAATGCTTAAACTTTCATACAGTGGCACTTATTTCACATGCCAGTAAGGTAAAGCTCAAGATCCTGCAATACATAGAGCAAGAGTTGCCGGATGTACAATCTGGGTTTGGAGGAACGAGAGACCAAATTGCCAATATCCACCGGATAATGGAGGAAGGTAGGGTGTTTCAGAAAAAATCTATTTCTGTTTTATTATTTATTTATTTATTTCCAGCATTTATACCCCGCTCTTCTCACCCGGGGGGACTCAGGGCGGCTTACAACAGTTGGCAACATTTAATGCCAAGAACATAATAATAAAACAAAAACAGTACATATCATCAATTAAAACTATAAAAATACATCATTAAAATACATAATAACAATTAAAACATATGTAAATTAGATCCATTTGTCTAAATTACATATGTTTTGATTGTTATAATGTATTTTAATGATGTATTTTTAATTGACTATTCTAAAGCCTTTGTGCGAAGAACAATAGAAAAGATGGTAAGACTGAACTTCCCTGGTTCCAGCCACCTCAGAACCAGTCTTTCCCTGTGATTCTTCCGATCACAGACTGAGATTTGAACTTCCCTGGTTTCCCTAAACCTGGAACCAGTCTATTCCCTGTGATTCTTCCGATCACAGACTGACATTTGAACTTCCCTGGTTCTAACCACCTCAGAACCAGTCTTTCCCTGTGATTCTTCCAATCACAGACTGAACTCTTTTCAAAACATTCCTTCTTTTTTTCATACAGCTAGCTCTGCCCCTTTCTTGCTAGCTTCGAAATAGTTACATTTCTACAGAAGCAGCTACCTTTCTATGGCAACCTGCCTCAGAATGCTGAGGTGGCTACTCCCTTCATGCAATAACTATAATACTTACCTTTTTAAAACATAAACACACAATTTAACATATAATCTGTAAACCAAAATTCGTACTTCATTACACTTTGACTATATGGATTATAATAAATTGTGGGAAGTTCTTGGTGGAATGGGGATACCAAGTCACCTTGTCTGTCTCCTAAAATATCTGTATAATGACCAAGAAGCAGCTGTTGGAATTTCTGGAAGTTGAAGGGCAAAAACAACTGGGGACCCCAGGTTGAGAACCACTGCACTAGGGGACCCTGAAAGGGCTGGTCTGGAGAAGGCTGTGAAGGGGATGTAAGACCTCCTCCTCCTTTTCCCCACTCCCAGGATCTCCAGCCCCACAATGATGGAGGAAGCCCCTCCCTGCCCCCCAGAGTGGAGTGTAGCCTGCTTCTCATCTGGCCACCCACCCCGTTACAGAGGCCTACCTCCAACAGTCTGACTCCAAGGTAGAGGTAGAGGTAGATCTTGAACTGAGTCGATCTGAGCCTGTACTGCCAGATCCATGGGAGAATGGGACTATTGACATCCTGGCCAGTGATCACCTGGGATGCAGGGCATTTTACAGAAATAAGGGACTGTCCCTTAAAATCCAGGATGCCTGGCAAGCCTGCATACATTTCCCATTCCAGAATCAGAGTATAAAAACCTGAACTAATCTTATTGCAATACAGAGTTTAAATTGGAATAGTTTTTCACTCTGAAATGCTCTTACATATACATTGCAGAATCTCTGCGTCTCTCCCACATCACTCTTTCCCGTTTGACAAAGCCAGAGAAATGTTCCTCAGCACAAATGACTCCTATAGAAAATACGTACATTTTCCAGTGGAAAGATTTAACATTTCTTACCTGACATTAAATTCTAGACATAATGCAGAGGATATCACTTTCTTAGTGCAATACAAGAAAACTGAAACCAGTGTGGGAAAAGTAAAACTATTTTACAAAAGAATGCTGAAACTTCCACACCCTTAATGAACTTTGTCCCTGATAAGATCAATAAGAAGAATCTGCTGCAGAGCAGAAAGGATCAATAGCCCAGTGCCTGGTAAATCAGAAGAAACCTTCAAGCCGGTATAAGGTGAACGCTTCCAGAGAAAAAACAGTGTTGGATACATAAGCTCAGAGGAATGTGAGAACTGGAACGGATGTTGCAGATGTATTTAGCCTAGCCATGCAGACTAACAATCCCTCACTTGCTGTCTCTCTCACACACACGCCATTATCATCTCAACAGCAAAGTTGTGCAATGTCACAGCAATAAATAAGACACATTGAGGAGGGGAAGAAACAACAGAAACTTCTATAGCAATTTCAATTGACGTAAGGCAGAGCAGGGAAGCAATGAGCCTCCAATCTTTCTAAGATTGCTATAATTTCCAGCATTCTTAGTCATTATCCATTTTTGTTTGAGACTGATAAAAATAGGTCTGGGAAGATAGCTTTTTTGTAAGCATGTCAGAAACTACTTGAGAACATACTGCAAGCTGCTTCTGGTGTGAGAGAATTGGCTGTCTACAGAGATATTGCCCAGGGGATGCCCGGATGTGTTACCATCCTGCTGGGAGGCTTCTCTCATGTCCCCACAAGCTAGAGCTGACAGATGGGAGCTCATCCCGTCTCGCAGATTCAAACTAGCACCCTTTAGGTCAGCAAAAAAAAAGGGAAGATATGGTAATGCAGTAGTTAGAATGCTACTCTGAGACTTATGATCTTATTACATGACAAATATTTAGTGTCCTAGTTTGCTGCTACCCAAGTTGAGCAACGGAGCCACATACCACTCATCACACGATGTAGCCTCACTTCCGGCGGGGCTCCATTGCTCAACTGGGGTGGCAGCATGGTAGTACACTGAGCCACCAACATGGGAGTCTCTCTGTGTTCCATTTAGAACAATGGGGCTTCCATTGGGACAGGTCATGTGGCAATGCTTCCCTACGTGTGATGTGGAAACGTTGCTAGCAGTTGGAGGAGCATGTGGTGCTGGGATTGCCCCGCTACCCCACTGATTCACCAAGGAGGCTGGCAAATCAATGTGATGAGATCCTAGAGATCAGGATGTATGTCTCTATGAAGCCACTTCTTCACAACCTTTGAAATCCTAATAGATAGGAAGGAAAGAGGAAGATGAGGTATAAATCCAGCTTAATAAGGAAATATGGGATGTAGTTTCCTGACCTTCCAATAAGTCTCTTGAACCTCAATAGAAAGAGAAGGATACTCCCAGCTATCATCAAGGTTTATTATTTTTTTTGAGGTTTCAATTCTTAGGTTTAAAGGTTAGATCACAAATAAACAAAACCACTCACACATAAAAAGAAAGGAGGAATATAAATCAAATAAATGAAAAAAAATATAGCACAACCCCCTATCTGAGAAATCAATACATGCTTTTTCACTTATCCACATTTTCATTTATTCAGTTACTCAGGGCCTCCTGTATAAACTACACCCTGTTTTCGTATACCTTTGACATTTGCCCCATTAAAATAATTGGTTTTGCTGTTATCTAAGGTTTCACATATCCACATGAAGTCCAGGAGCATAATATAGTTTATGAATATTTATATATCTATAAGTTCATTGTCTTTCTCTCCAAGTCCTTTCTTCTTTTTTCTCAGATACTCCAAATGTTACCTTACACAAACACAGGCACACACATCTCCTCCCAGTGTATCACAAGCCCAGCACATATTTTGCAAAAATGCAAAATGTGAGATACCTCTAAGGTAGTGGTTCCCAACCTTGGGCTCCCAGATGTTCTCAGACAATAGCAGATGCCAGAATCCCTAATGATTTGCCAAGGTGGTTGGTTCTTCAGAGATTTGACAATCAATAACCTCTAAGCATCTAAGTTTTTGGAGAGATTCGAACACATTTGGAAGCACTGTTCTAAAACTAAGAGAAACAAACACCCCTTATATAATTCTCCAAACTAAGTAGAAGAAGCAAGATGGTGCATCCTTGCTGAAATATGCTGTTGTTTTTGCTGCTATGTGCTTTCAGGTTTAGTTCAACCTACAATAACCCAATTCTAGGGTTTTCTTGGGAAATATTTATGCTGAGGACATTTGCCGTTGCCTTCCTCTAAGGCTGAAAGTGTGTGTCATCCACAAAGTTCACCACTGGGTTTTCGCAACTGAGCAGAGACTTGAATATTAGTCTCATATAATTCTAATTCAATGCTCAAAACAAAACATAACTCTTCGACAACACATTAAAACATAACTCTGCTTTTTTATGCTGAGGGGCATAAAGGGAGAGAATTCCTCACCAACAGATGTAAGCCAATTCCATTCAAAATTATAACGCCACCATCACCTTTACCAGAAGAGGAAAATATTTTTCAACAACAACATAACCAATTCCCTATAGTAACAAGCTGACTTTATGAAAGCTCCATGCAAGCAATATAATAAAGCCTACAATCTCCTGCTAGCCATCTGTGCAGGCAAGAGAAAAGATAATGTTCTTAAGAGTTAAAAAAAAAAAAAGACTACCATGATGGAAAGGTAGAGGCTAGATTGTAACTGAGAAACTATAAAAGTAAGCAAAGCAAACTTCCTTCTGGGAACAGTTTATTATCTCACTCCCGAGAGAATGTCTTCTGTGAAAGAGTGCCATTGGGAAGTAATATTAGTGGTGATGGCTCCTGATTTCAACCCTCAAGTCACTTTCAGAGCTAAAAACATTGAAGATGCGATATGTTCGGTTAGAGAACATGCTCAAAGATCTGCTCATACAGGAGGTAATGATAAGATCTGGCTATGGCCAGCTTCCATGGGCCGATAAAAAAGTTAAACAGACCGTGACTTCCGGCACTCATATTTTTCCAATCCTAACATGATCGTGTCTGTCACTCACTGGATTTTGCCTTAGCAGGATCTTTCCTCAATCTATGCACACCCAGAGCCTTATATTAACATTCAGTGGATAAAGATAGGTTCACATTCTTCAGTTGAGTCATTCACAGTCCAAAGAGTATTGCCAATGATCATCAAGCTCTACAGTGATCTATAACTACTTTGGGATATCCCTAAGTAATTACACAAGAAGCTGAGATGCTAGTTATTCTTGCTAAGTTTTAATATGTACAATTCCCTCCATTCCATTCAAATGTGGCATACACACACATCGGTTGACTAGAGAATAATAGCATGCACCTTAATCTCAAGAGACTCTGTGGAACTGGCTGCGCTAAGTATATTTTCTCTCAAGAGGGGGACCATGTTAGTTCATGACTCAAGACTAATTTATAATGCAAACATAAAGATCAGGCAATCAAAAAGTTTTTAAAAAGCACTTTTGTATTTTTAATAACTATTGACAGAAGGTTGCAAGTCAGACCCAGGAAGCTGAAATTAATTTGGCATCACTCCAGTTCAGCAGTTTTGAGTCGGCACCATGGGAAACCCTGTTTCGTTTTGCCTGTCTTCCATGTGGAGTTTACCCTACCAAGAAAAGGGACCACTCACTATTGTGATAATACAGTAGGCCCTTAGTATTTGCTGAGGTTTGGTTCTAAGACCTCCCAAGGGTATTCAAATCCAGGGATGCTCAAGTTCCATTATACACAAAGATGTAATAAACTGGTGTGTCCTCTATATAAAATGACAAAATCAATATTTGGAATATTTTCAAGATGTGGTTGTTGAATCCATGGATACAGAGGGCTGACTGTAAGCAATCTGTTGGAAACCAATGTACACCAGAAGTGCTGGAACACAAGTTCCATTATCCCCAGCCAGGATGTCCAAATGGATGGGAGCTATAATTCAACTCTTCTAGTCTGGGTTGATGGAAAGTGTTATCTAACTTTCTTTACAGAATACTCACTTATTTATCATGTCAGAAGCAAATTAAGACTACAGTTATAAAGTATAAAAAAAACCACAAAATGCCAGGCTTCTAATGGGAGCTTGCTATAGGGAGCACACAACCAGAGCCGGTCCAACAATGAAGCGAATTAAGCGGTCGCTTCGGGCGCAAAACATACGGGGGCGCAGTCGAGACTGCTTTTTCTGTTGATTTGTTGTAAAACATGATGTTTCGTTCTTAATTTGTAAATTTGATGTTTAATAGGCTTTTCCTTAATCCCTCCTTATTATCCAACATTTTCGCTTATCCAACGCTTTTATTTTTCAGTGATTGGTTTGGGGGGTGCCAAAATTCTGTTCGCCTACACTTGAAAAATACCTAGGGCCGGCTCTGCACACAACGCCCCTATTAAAGCAGCTCCATTGGCTGTTGATAAGCTGCCGGGCCCAATTCAAGGTGCACGTATTGACCTATAAAGCCCTATATTTCTCGAGCTCGGCCTATCTCCATGATCGCATCTCCCCGTTTGAACCGATGCAGGCCTTGAGATTGGCCGGGGAGGCTCTCCTTTCGCTCCCATCGCCGTCCCAAGCACAACTGGTGGGGACGAAGGAGAGGGCCTTCTCGGTAGTGGCCCCCTGGCTCTGGAATGCCCTCCCTAAAGAGATCAGGTTGGTCCCCACATTGCCCACTTTTCGAAAGGAATGAAAAACTTAGTGGTTTCAACGGGTCTTTGAGTCAGATTAGCTTTGTTGCTAAAATAGACCCCATTTTGGTACACTGTCCACCACTTGGACCTAAGGTATGTGCTTAATTCCACTATCCCTAATATGGATCATGTCAATCTGCCCTGACTAATGATTCCTGCTCCCTTTGCGAAGGTTTTGATTGTGATTGTTTATCCTATTTATTGTTATTTTAACTGAATTGTTCTGTCTTGTTTTAACTATGTGTTTTTACTGTTTCAAGTTATTGTATATTGTATGTTGTTTGCACTCGTTGGAAACCACCCTGAGTTCCTTCGGGGAGATAGCGCAGTATACAAATAAAGTATTATTATTATTATTATTATTATTATTATTATTATTATTATCATCATCATCATCATTAAAAACTTGGCATTAAGGCTCTGCCTGACTTACTGGGTGGAAAGATTGTGACAGTGGGCACCCGCCCACCCGCCATTGCTCTGCTGGGAGGCTTCTTCCTTCCAGAAGGCCCCTGGAAGGAGCCTTTCACCTCCTGATTGGTGTGGGCTGACTGGCCCCGAGCTTTGGACAGCCTTTTTAAGACTGTGCTAGGTCACTCATGGACAGCATGCCTTTCAATGTCCCATCCCACCCACCTTTCATATATTTCATTGGATTAATAGCTTCATTGTGCTTTGTTCCTTTGTCACAACTGGCAGACGTGTGTCATGGGTCCTGGATCTGGCTTGCATATTCCCCCCCCCCATTGGAGAGGGGGTGGTCTGGTGGTTTACCAAAGGTGTGATAGTAAAGGTGTCCCAGTATTGTGCCATTTGGAAACAGCAGCACCCCCTTGCATAGTCAAGCAGTATTGGACAGCAGCTGGCTGCCCAATCTCTAATCCAGGACCTATGTATGCTGCCATCTCTGATTCTCTTCTGTAAGTAATAAACAAGTTGTGGCCTTTTGTTATCCCAATACTGTGTGTGTGTCATAATTGGGTTGCTAGCGGGAGACAATAGTCGCACATGCCCATGCAATATTAAATTTCCTTTGACCAGAAGCTGGCCACTTTTAGTGCCTCTGGTGTCACTATAAGAAAGTCTGTAAGAAGCGACTTGCAATATACAGAAGACTAGGATATAGTACATTCTACTCTTTCCTTTCCAGATTCCTAAGACTTTTTTGTGTAACTTTAGTTTTGAGCCCAAATAGTTTCATTTCCCTAGTTTTTATATCAAACCGGCATTTACAGCAATTTGTCCTGTTTGTCAGTATAATCAGTTTGTTGTTTGATCTGTAAAGTCAAGGGATTTTCTACAGGAAGTCCCATTTCTATGACTGTCATCACAGGAAAGGCAAGAGGGATCAGAATGTGTTTGGTATGCATGTCAATTATATTATTAATCCAAGTAGAGAACTTATTATCATGGGGAGTTAATCATTGTGGTTTACAGAACAGAAATGTAAACACCAAAAGTTTTTGAAGGACTACAAATGTGGTCTGGATTCAAATGAGTACTGGAGAAATGCAGATGTTCAAATCAAAGCAGTTCTACTTTGAAGTGAGCTAAGTCTAAGCTTTGGGAGAAATTCAAATTTGGAAAAACACAAAACCCAGACAATATGCCTAGAAAAAGAAGCCAGAATGGATGTCCAAAGAACTTCTAACTGAGCTAAAGCTCAAAAGTGACATGCACAAGAAGTGGAAAAGGGGAGAAATCACCAAAGAAGAATTCAAACGTATAGCCAACACCTGTAGGGAAAAGGTTCGCAAGGCTAAAGCGCAAAATGAGCTCAGGCTTGCCAGGGACATAAAAAACAACAAAAAAGGCTTTTTTGCTTACGTTGGTAGAAAAAGGAAGAAAAAGGAGGCGATAGGGCCATTGCAAGGAGAAGACGGGGTGATGGCGACAGGGGACAGGGAAAAGGCAGAACTACTTAATGCCTTCTTTGCCTCGGTCTTCTCAGAAAAAGAAAGCCATCTTCAACCTCAGCAACACGGAATGGACGAAGGATTGGGGGAAATCCAACCCCAAATAGGGAAACAAGTTGTCCAGGAACACTTGGCCTCTCTAAACGAATTCAAGTCCCCAGGGCCAGATCAGCTACACCCAAGAGTACTGAAGGAACTAGCGGAAGTTATTTCAGAACCACTGGCAATTATCTTCAAGAGTTCTTGGAGAACGGGAGAAGTCCCAGCAGATTGGAGGAGGGCGAATGTGGTCCCTATCTTCAAGAAAAGAAAAAAGAACGACCCAAACAATTACCGTCCGGTCAGCCTCACATCAATACCAGGCAAAATTCTGGAAAAGATCATTAAGGAAGTGGTCTGCGAACACTTAGAAACAAATGCGGTCATTGCTAATAGTCAACACGGATTTACCAAAAACAAGTCATGCCAGACTAATCTGATCTCTTTTTTCGATAGAGTTACGAGTTGGGTCGATACAGGGAATGCTGTGGATGTAGCGTACCTGGATTTCAGTAAGGCCTTCGACAAAGTCCCCCACGACCTTCTGGCAAACAAACTAGTAAAATGTGGGCTAGACAAAACTACGGTTAGGTGGATCTGTAATTGGCTAAGCGAACGAACCCAAAGGGTGCTCACCAATGCGTCGTCTTCATCATGGAAAGAAGTGACAAGTGGAGTGCCGCAGGGCTCCGTCCTGGGCCCGGTTCTGTTCAACATCTTTATTAACGACTTAGACGAAGGGTTAGAAGGCACGATCATCAAGTTTGCAGACGACACAAAACTGGGAGGGATAGCTAACACTCCAGAAGACAGGAGCAGAATTCAAAACGATCTTGACAGACTAGAGAGATGGGCCAAAACTAACAAAATGAAGTTCAACAGGGACAAATGCAAGATACTTCACTTCGGCAGAAAAAATGGAAATCAAAGATACAGAATGGGGGACGCCTGGCTTGACAGCAGTGTGTGCGAAAAAGACCTTGGAGTCCTCGTGGACAACAAGTTAAACATGAGCCAACAATGTGATGCGGCTGCTAAAAAAGCCAACGGGATTCTGGCCTGCATCAATAGGGGAATAGCGTCTAGATCCAGGGAAGTTATGCTCCCCCTCTATTATGCCTTGGTCAGACCACACCTGGAATACTGTGTCCAATTTTGGGCACCGCAGATGAAGGGAGATGTTGACAAGCTGGAAAGCGTCCAGAGGAGGGCGACTAAAATGATTAAGGGTCTGGAGAACAAGCCCTATGAGGAGCGGCTTAAAGAGCTGGGCATGTTTAGCCTGCAGAAGAGAAGGCTGAGAGGAGACATGATAGCCATGTACAAATACGTGAAGGGAAGTCATAGGGAAGAGGGAGCAAGCTTGTTTTCTGCTGCCCTGCAGACTAGGACACGGAACAATGGCTTCAAACTACAGGAAAGGAGATTCCACCTGAACATCAGGAAGAACTTCCTCACTGTGAGAGCTGTTCGGCAGTGGAACTCTCTCCCCCGGACTGTGGTGGAGGCTCCTTCTTTGGAGGCTTTTAAGCAGAGGCTGGATGGCCATCTGTCGGGGGTGCTTTGAATGCGATTTCCTGCTTCTTAGCAGGGGGTTGGACTAGATGGCCCATGTGGTCTCTTCCAACTCTACTATTCTATGATTCTATGATTCTATGAAAATGGAATATTTCCCCTTGAGCTCTTCATGTAAGTAAAACACCAGGAAGGGGGAAAAATGTGAAAGCTCTAGAGCAGTGGTTCCCAATCTGTGGATCCCAGGTGTTTTGGCCTACAACTCCCAGAAATCCCAGCCAGTTTACTAGCTGTTAGGATTTCTGGAAGGTGAAAGCCAAAACACCTGGGGATTCACAGGTTGAGAACCACAGCTCTAGAACTCTAATAAACTGAATAGAAAACAAACCAAAAAGCATTTATGATCATTCCTGCTCTCATCCTTTCCAAAATTTGCAGGCTTTTTGACATATCTCATAGAGGCACCCTCATCAAACATCTCCGCCCCCACAAACCCGTTTATTGGAGATACCCCAGCCACCCCAACCCGAAACCTTCCAAATATATTATGCCACAGTTGTATCATCCCCCTCAATTATAGACAACAGGTACGTTGATGATGGGAGTATCAGTTTGACACATCTGAAGGGCCTCTGGTTGGGGAAAGGTGTCCTAGATATATTGTACCACAGTTTGGAGTGCACTTGGACTATGAGAAGAGATATTTTAGGATACATTTATGGACAAAAAGAAGTAGGTGGGGATAGGAACAAGCGAGGCCAGGATAGACTAATTCATCATTATACCAGGGGTCATTTATCTGGCCCTCGCCCTCACTTTGAGACTTAGGCTTGCCCTAAGTCTGAAATGTCTTGAAGGTACACAGCAACAACAATCCTAATTAACTTGACTATCTCATCAGCAAAAAGCAGACCCACACTTCCCATTGAAATCCTGGTAGGTTTATGTTGGTTAAAATTATTCTTATTTTTAAATATTGTATTGTTCTTTCATTGGTTTTTTATGCACTACAAATAAGACATGTGCAGTGTGCATAGGAATTTGTTCATTTTTTTTTCAAACTATAGTCCAGCCCCCCAACACTCTGAAGGACCGTGGACCAGCCCTCTGCTTTAAAAGTTGGAGGGCCTCTGCTCCATACCATGAAAGCCAAAGTTTTCTACCTTATTTATAATTGATAAGAGACTGGGTATTGTTAATTTCAGGGTAAAAACTAAAACAAATGAATCCTTTGTTAAAAACCAGCAGTCTCCATATTATCAACAGATTTCATTCAACTCTCACTGCCAGTAGCAAGAAACATCAAAGCAGGTTTTGAACATGGCCTAATAGACCAAGCAAAGGTAGAGTCAATTCATTATTTCAATAGGATAATGATACTGCCACTTTTGTGTAAAAGACACAGCAATCTGCATTCACACAAACTTTGCTGATTGGAATATAGTCAAAATGGGGATCTCACAGCACCATTCACCCACCCTCTCACTCACATCAACAGTTTAAAATCTAGCACCATTTTCCCCATTGAAAGAGTCTCATGTTGCTAAGGGAAAACCACAAGAAATGTTGAGAAAATGGTCCTGTTTCAGAACTCAATTCCTTCCCATATAAACGGCCCTGGATTATTGAGCACAATAGGGCAGCCCAATCCATCTTCCATCCATGGCAGATCTTTTGGAATGAATTCCTGCAGAGAAATGCACCCGGGGCGAAATGTCAAGCTGCAATTCCATTTTTCAAAACTGTTATGTCCCAGAGGGAGAACTCCACAGGTAGTGAAAAATTGTAAACTGGAGGGACATGTTCGCATTCCATTGATAACTTTGCCTGTCCATTTTCTTTGCAGATCTAAATGTCCAAATGTTCAACTTCAGTTTTAAATTACTACAATGGTAAATATTTGGATACTGAGGGAAAAATTCATTGTGAGCAGAATTCTGATTTAATAATAATAATAATAATAATAATAATAATAATAATAATAATAATAATAATAATAAACAACTTTATTTGTATTCTGCCCTATCTCCCCAAGGTGACTCAGAGCAGATTCCAACATACAACGGCAAACATTCAATGCCTCCATAAAACAAACAAATACTGATATAAAATCCCAGGAAAACCCCACATATGAAAACAGCAATTAAAACCTAACATCAAATTAAAGCTAAGATGAATGAATTAAACCTATCATCAATAACAAACATAGTCAGACAAAAATTATACAATGACATAAAATCTGAACAAACATCCATATTAATTTACAGAAGCCAATTGGTGTTTGCAAAGTTGTGTGACCTATTGTGGTAAATTGGGCTGACATAGACTAGCAGAGCCCAGGTGCAAAATAGTTCTCAACCAGGGCCCTATAGTGGTCATTCGTTGTCTAATTCTCCTCCTCTCCATATGCTAGTGAGCAGAAGTAGATCTTCAGCTGTTTTTTGAAGGATAGGCGGGAGGGAGCCAACCTTCTTTCTTTAGGAAGCGAGTTCCAGAGGTGGGGGGGTAACCACAGAGAAGGCCCTTTCTCTCGTTCCCACCAACTGTACTTGGGATGGGGGTGGGACTGAGAGTAGAACCTCCTCCGCTGACTGCAGTGCCCGGCCTGGTTTGTAAGAGGAGATGCAATCAGTCAAGTAGCCTGGAGGACAATGCCCTTATTTCACTCCATCCCATATATACACCTTTTTCTCTCTGCAGTACTTCTGAGCTCCAGATTATTTCCCTACCCCCTTTTCTTGCATTTAGTCAACATTTTCCATGGATTACAATTACTCTATGTTTTGCCAGCTCCTTTCCCATGGAAGGCTTCTGCCCCTTCTCACTTTAACTTCAGGAAAGGCTCACTAGCTCATGCAATTTATATTTTATTTCTTCCTTTTATTTGTTTTGTCTCACTTTTCTTTTGTGAAAGTAGCACTGAAGTTACTTTTAAAACTCACAATAAAACCATTGAAATCAATACAGCAATCGATAAACATGAAAATAGTTTTTTAAAGGCTCTATTGAAGACATGTACCTTTATTTCTTCCTAAAAGCAAAAAGAGTACAATTGGATTGCAATTTTTAGAAGAGTGTACCACTTAATTAGGGGAGAACACAAAGGAAAGCTCTGCAGGGGTTGGTATTCGTAAGATAGTCAACATCTACCAGTAGATAGGTTTGAAATAAAACAACTGGGTGCCTGGATAACCAATCTGTATATATGCAAAACATTTTTCTTACCAGGTTCCTATCACTAACTGAGAATCCTAGAATTAAGAGCTTGGTGAGGAGCTTTGGCTGGCTCTACACTATAAAATGAATGCTGTTTAACACCACTTGAACTGCCATAGCTTAATACTATGGAATCCTGGAGTTTGCAGTTTGGTGAGACAACAGCATTCTTTGGCCGAGAAGGATGAAGACACTGTAAAACACAGCTCCCGGGATTGTTAAACACAGCATCATTGAGCCATGGCAGTTCAAGTGGTGTTAAAGTGCAGTATTCTTACAGTGTAGGTGCACCTTTAGACTATTATGTAGAAGAGCTTTCATGTCTTTTCCTGAACCACAGATGAGACTCCTCCATATCTGACTGAATCATAAATCCCAGGATTCTATCATATGAAGTCATGAATCTTAAAGTGACAGCATTCTTCTGTCTCTTAGTAAATGTAGGGTCCTTCCACACAGCCATATCACCCAGAATATCAAGGCAGATAATTCATAATATCTGCTTTGAACTGGGTTATCTGAGCCCACACTGCCATATAATCAAGTTCAATGTGAATTTTATATAGCTTCATGGAAGGGACTATAGATAAACCCCAGGGCTCAAGCTGTTGGTACGTTAAAGGTTGAAATCAACACCTTGGATTGGGTCTGGAAAGTAACTGCTATTTGGAACAAGTCTCATTACTACACAGCAGTTAGCAGTGTAAGACATTATGACCTCTTGGTCATAATGTCTTGACTTTGGATTATGTGATTTTAATAATTGATGTAATTGTTTTTAGATGTTTTAATTTTCTGGTTTTTAATGTAGATGTTTACCAAATGTATGTTATTTTAAGGCACTGAATTATTGCCAATATGTGAGGCCACTCTGAGTCCCCCTCGGAGTTGACATGGGTGAGGTACAAATATGGTAAATAAATAATAAATAATTGGGATCTATCTCCATCTATCCGTCTGTCTATCTATAGCTTAAGAGTAAATGATGCATGCATCCATGTATCTATTTATCTATCCATCTATAGCTTAAGAGTAAATCATGTCTATTTGATACATAGGACCTCTTCAAACTTAACTTTTTTTGCGGCAGTAACAGGAGTTTACAACTTCAGCCATGGAGCCTGGTGGTTCACATTACATCCTGGAGAACCACTTCTGGGGAGTTCTGTGGCTGAAGTTTATTTATTTTATTTATTTACAGCATTTATATTCCGCCCTTCTCACCCCGAAGGGGACTCAGGGCGGATCACATTACACATATTAGGCAAACATTCAATGCCTTTTTAACACAGGACAAAGACGAACAACATAGCTCCGAGCGGGCCTCGAACTTATGACCTCCTGGTCAGTGACTCATTGCTCTCCCGTCTGCGCCACAGCCCCGGCGCAGTTGAAAATTCCCATTGCCAGCACCAAAAAAAATGGTGGTGGCGGACAACAGCAGACTTCCAGTCTTTCCATAGGGAAAGATAGGTCGAGCTGATGAAAAAAGGCTTCTCTCCATGTGATGGGAAAGAGGGAAGCTGTGACAGAGCAGGGCATGGAGTAACAGATCCCCTGTGTGACCACCGCTGGGACATGGCAAGACGCCTTCATTCCAGTGGCACATCTGACAAGGTCCTTCGTGATACAGCATTTTTTTGGTCAATTGCTCCCACCTGTTAAGGAAAGTTTCACTTACAACTTTATCACACGGGCTTTCTTACCCATCATAGAATGCTTCAAACCCAGTTCATGGATGGAGCCTGACGGATCCCATCAGATGATGCACAGCTACTTCCAGTGATAGGATGATATCCCCATGGGATAGGAAAGGAGACAAAGCAGGTGATGTGGAGCGATGGGTTCCCACGCTGCCCATCAGATTTGCCCCCCTACCTCATGGATGCATTTGCTTTCCTCTAGATGCAGGACCTCAATGTAATGAGGTCCCTAGACCATACTTCTAACCAAGCCAACCTAATGTGTATTTCCATGGCCAACATACTAATAAAAACACATCACTCTTTTGTGGACTATGAAAGTTGTTTTGTTTCTAATTATGCTAATGTAGTGGTTCTCAATCTGTGGGTCCCCAGATGTTTTGGCCTTCAATTCCCAGAAATCCTAACAGCTGGTAAACTGGCTGGGATTTTTGTGAGTTGTAGGCCAAAACACCTGGTGACCCACAGGTTGAGAACCACTGTGCTAATGCACAACTCTATGCTGTGGTAGGGAACTTGGCACTCTCCCAACCAGAACCTGAAGTATGAGAACCTACACTTCCCAGAATCCTCCAGTTAGCATCACTAGTGATCATGCTAACTGAGAAATTCTGGTAGAGTTAGATGAAATAATAAGTTCTTTCCAACTGTTATTGCATTGACACTTCCATCAGCTCTAGTCAGCACAGTTAATGATAAGGGATGATAGCAGATGAAGTCCAACAATCTTTGAAGACCCACACATGCCCTTGCCTTGCTCTAGGTCAGTGGTTCTCAACCTATGGGTCCCCAGGTTTTTTGGCCTACAAATCCCAGAAATCCCAGCCAGTTTAGCAGCTGTTAGGATTTATGGGAGTTGAAGGCCAAAACATCTGGGGACCCACAGATGGAAAACCACTGCTCATCTTTCATTTCCATTGTGATAATCTTCTCTCCCTTATACACAAACATTGTATCCTAAAAACCATTGCATGATTCTGCTTAGTTGTTTATTTGGAGAAGAAGTCATGTTTAATGCTGTTAGCCCTGGGAGAATTCTTGGTGCTCTACAGAATATAGAATGGGGGACATGTGAAAGCTAGGCTTCTCAAAAAAAAGGGAAGGAACTTTATACACATAGAAATAGCAATGAAGTATCCCGATCGTATACAGCTAACAGATTGGCATAATCTTTAAACAGTCTGGACTTCAGCAACCTTTACAGTGCTAGAACATTTACTGATTTATCACTCTTGACAAGCTAGAACATTTCCCCTAATAATGACTGACACATTGTGGCCACATCTTTCAATTCCTAGGCATCCTACCGAATCACCCATTTGTCTGCTTAAATCAAGGGGAAATAGAAGATTATTCCCCAAAGAGTTGTTCCTGCATGCTGAATAACTAACTGCTGGTTCTTGATAGTGTATCACATATACAAAAGCTCTATTTTGCACCTGTATTTTGGATCTTGAAACTAGCACAGGTAAGGTTCCGGCCACTCATATTCAGGTTCCTTCCATACTGCTCTATAATCCCAGGTTCCGATCCCAAATTATCTGCTTATCCCAGATTATCTGGTAGCAAAGACTCATATAATCCAGTTCAAAGTAGATATCCTGGGATCAGATTCTGCAATATAGAGCAGTGTAGATCTAGCCTTACTGTGTTTATTTCAAAAGCTTCCAGAAGTTCCTTCTTCTTTGGGGCCAAAAAGGTCAAGAAAAATCATTGCAAGGGCTCTCATCTTTTCCTTCATCCCTTTCAGAAAGAAAAATTAAAGTAGGTATCGAACAGTCTGACATATTCTGACAAGAATGCTGAAGCAGCCTTGAAGAAAAGTGGTGAGTGGTCTAAAGCAACTATTCCTATGTACTAAAGGGGAAATAAGACCAGTGTAGTGCAGATTGTCAGAAGCCGGAATCAACTCAAAGGCACACAATAAAAATAAAAGAAAAAGTAGGGCATGGGACAGCTTTCAGTGCAGACAGTCTACATAGTGTTCAATATCATTTCAACAAGGACCTGCTATGACAATTGGTAATTGGATTATTATTATGTATTTATCTATATAGTACCAATAATGTATCGTTATTTTTAAGAGCAAATAACATGGAAAGTTAATTTGGAAGGCAGGGGAACCTTGCTTCAAGATTGTCATGTACTAAACCAAAACATTTCTATTTGGTCAATCAGAAGCATTCAATTCCATGGGAAAATCCTAAATGTTTGGAGAAAGGAAAGTGGGAAATTGTCAGTTACAAAACAATGCCAAGTCAGGGCCCTTCCACAATGACTTTGACATCTTCCAAATATTTTCCTCTGCTGTAACATGCGCAGACTGTAAATCAGTGGTTCCCAACCTGTGGTCCATGGACCACGAATGGTCCGCAAGAAATAAAATATTGTCCATGGCCTCACCGTTACTACACCATTGCAACAAGAGCGACTGGTGTTGCAAAACCCTCTTATAGTGCCAAGGCTTATTAAATATGGTTTTCTGTGGGCAAACAGTTGACGACTACTGGATGGCATATTTTCTGTATCAGAAACTAGAGTTGATGTGGTCTAGCCAATGCAATTTTCTGAATCAGCGCCCCAAATAACCAAACCGAATCTGAAGTTGACCAAAAACTGATTCGTAACCCTTTTGATACTAATGTTGGAAAGTGGTCCCTGGTCAAGTGGTCCCTAGTCAAAAAAAAGATTGGGAATTACGGCTGTAAATGATGAAGTTAGCAGGTTTGTTTTTTAAAATAGTCATTCCAAACTTTGTATTGCATTTTCCTTAGCCGAGAAAGCCTTTCTTTAATCTCACACCTAACCAGCTTTGATGGGAGGCTAATATGTTTTAGCCTTTCCAATACATTTTTAAATGCATTTGCTTCTTGATTTCTGTCCTTTTATCATTACCTGTGGTACACCAGGCAGACTTGCAACATGCCGGAGGCATCTAAGCTCCATATGAGCATTAACACCACTTGACATCTTAAATCTGGTTGGGGACTAGGCAATTAGCAAGGCTTCCCTAAGCAGTATTTTGAAAATGACAGGCAGTGAGTACTTCCTATTATGGCTCATCAGTTTAGAAACTGTTTAGAAGAAAGTGCTTTTCATGTAAAAACTATTATAATTTAATTCAGGTACTGTTTCCATATGTGGCAGTCTACACATAAAGAAATCATCAATAATTTAGCTCATAATTTCCAAGAGGGGGATCATGAGAAAGTCAGTGTTTTGCACTACAACTCCCAGATCCTTCCTCTATCTGAGTCAGTGGGAATTCTGTCTTCTGTGTGGGCCAAAAAAGTAAGTTTTCCAAGCTCTGCAATTGGGATCAGTGTTTGTATTTGCACTTTTCTCCAGTCTTCTGTTATAGATTGTTACACATTTACTCTTGGGAAGACAGGAGAACAAATGTCAGCATGCTGGAAGAAGCAAAGACCACCATCATTGAAGCAATGCTCATTCACCATGAACTGCGCTGGACTGGCCACATTGTCCAAATCCCCGATCACCATCTCCCAAAGCAGTTACTATACTCCCAACTCAAGAATGGAAAACAGAATGTTGGTGGACAGGAAAAGAGATTTAAAGATGGGCTTAAAGCTAACCTTAACAACTGTGGCATAAACACTGAGAACTGGGAAGTCCTGGCCCTTGAGCGCTCTAACTGGAGGTCAGCTATGACCAGCAGTGATGTGGAATTTGGAGAGGCATGAATGGAGGGTGAAAGGGAGAAATGTGCCAAGAGGAAGGCAGGTCAAACCAACCCTGATTGGAAATGCCTTCCATTTGGAAACTGACATCCTCACTGTGGAAGAACATGAGGATCAAGAATAGGGCTCCACAGTCACCTGCGTATCCACCACCAAGACACTGCATTTGGAAGGTCGTCATGCTCAGACAACAAGGGATCACCCAAGTAAGTAAGTAAATTAACCCATCCATTAAGCATTAGCTCAGGAACCAGAAGCCTGAGAATACTTGATCAGGAGATCCACAAATAAAAATTGTCTCCATTTTATTGGACTTTGGGTTGGACTGCCTATGAAAGGAAATGTGGGGGGCATTTTTGGAGCACAAAACCTATTGTGAGAGGAGGACATATAAACAATAGAAAAATGTCAAAGATCGAAGGTGATGTTTCATATTATAAGGATTTTCTTTGAAGCAATAGAGGATTCTTCTTAAAAGCAACGGAAATTCACAGGTAAACATGGAGGCAGCATAGGTAACAGCTTAACTTTGCTTCCTATTTCTGTACAAAGACATTATAAAGACAAAGCAGCCCCAGCTCAAAGCATTTATTTAGGGTGGGTACACAGTATCAAAAGCTAACCAAGTTATTCTTGAGCACAGGACAGAAAAACCCTTGGGGCATTTTTGCCTGTATCTAGCAGTAAAAATACAATAATAAGAAATGTAATAACAAACAAATGTTTGTCTTTTCATAACATCGTAACAAGTGCCTTGGGAAGTTTTCTTACTCTGCCAAATAGTAAGATCAAACCAAAACTGAAGAATTTATTACAGCCTCCGCTTTCTCTCCTCTCATCCACATGGCCAAATTATAGCATTTTGGCTCCATCCTAGTTTATTGTGGTACTAGATATATCTCTGAAAGAAAAGAGTAAATATCTCTCAAAACTACAAATCCCATAATTCCATATCATTTATCCATGGCAGTTCATGTGGTGTCAAGCTGCAATAATTCTGCAGGGTGGATACAACCATCGACTGGATTCCACACTTGCAAAAATGAACTACAGCTACATCAGAGCTTAAAGAGTAGGCAAAGAGTTTGTATCCCATCTGAAATCCAGTGGCTGCCTCCTGCAGAATTCTAGGACTTGTAGTTCAGGAAAGGAGCCTTTAAAATGCTCGGCTAGTGAGGTCCTGGGTTTCATTAAACTATAAGCCCCAGAATTTTGCAGAAGGCAAAACAGTGCCTCAGAACTGTACTAAATTTTTTAAAAACATGATTCCTTATTTATTTACTATATCTCTACTCTGCTCTTCCCACCCCAAGGGGGACTCAGAGCAGCTTAATGATTATTAGCATCATGTGTGCAATTCCTCTGTTTCTGTGATATTTTGCAGATCGATTCAAATGGATTACTGACAGAATGGGACATATGCTTCTGGTGTGAGAGAATTGGCCGTTTACAAGGACGTTGCCCAGGGGATGCCAGATGTTTTACCACCCTGTGGGAGGCTTCTCTCATATACCCTTATGGGAAGCTGGAGCTGACAGATGGGAGCTCACCCTACTCCCCAGATTCAAACCACCAACCTTTCGGTCAGCAATCCTGCTGGCACAATGGTTTAACCCATTGTGCCATTCCATGGGGAAAAGGTGTCTCAACTGAAGCTTTATCACCAATCCATGTTTCCACAACAAGCCATTTTTTTCAAATTTTTATCACAGGGACAGAAAGTGGGGTGAAGTGAGCTCTTCTTAAGAGGGGCACAGACAGCAAAACAAACACCACAGGGGTATTACCCCTTCCCTAGGCTAGCTAAAGTGTGTGTGTGTGTGTGTGTGTGTGGCTGGAGTTACACTTTAAAACGTACCTGTTCTGACATGACTACAAATTCAACTTAAGATCAAACTCACAGAACCTATCTTGTTTGTAACTTGGGGACTGCCTGAATATCCCAATACGATACCTAGAAATTCCCAGACAGTTCATCTCTTTGATAAAAGAACATAGCCAATTATTTATTTGTCAAACCACAGCGAATATGGAGGGCTGACTGTAATTGTAGTTTTGGAGATGGCCCTTGACCAAGTGTCATAGAGGATGCCACTTAGAGCTGTGGTTATAAATTCATGGAAGTCAATGAAACCAGAATGAAGAAGTAGCCATTTCCAGCCAATATCTCGTGACAATAGGGAAGAATCAGAAAGGGGAGGGGGGAAAATACAGAGCATTCAAGCTCTGGGCCTATCCTCCTTAATACTTTCTAGATGACACTATAGGGAATGGATTTCACATATTATATTCAATCAAAATTGCCTTGATTTGAAACACATCTTTTGTATTTCAAATAGGCAGAAGAGATATTGTTTATTCACAAATGTATTTCATAAGATCAGACAAAGCTGTTTCACAATCTACTTGAGCATTTCTGCTGATTTATAACCATGAAACCAAAGTGTCAGCAGGAGAAAGTAATTTTAAATCATTTTCAAAAAAAAAACCCATCACCAAATAATTCCAGTTCCAGTTTGGTTGGAGGATAGCTATCACAAAAGCGTTTTCGGTTTCATGTATTTTGAATTGAGGTAAACATATAGTAATTGCTAGTGCTTCAGCAAGCTCATTATTTCCTCTGTTCTCTATCATTTGCTTTAAAAATTAAAATTGGATAATTACTGTATAGCTCCTGCTCTGAATCCATACAAGTTAAAACAGCTCCAAAGATGTGAGTAGAAAAAGTTGAGACTGCTATGGTTGCCTTAGTGGATGATTTCCGTCTCAGCACCGACAAAGGGAGTGTGTCCCTGTTGGTACTTCTAGACCTCTCAGTGGCCTTCGATACCATCAATCATAGTATCCTTCTGGAATGCCTGGAGGGGCTGGGAATCGGAAGCACTGTTCAGGTCATACCTCTCCGGCAGGTTCTAGATGGTGGCACTTGGGGATAGCTGCTCCTCAAAAAAGAAGCTGTTGTGTGGTATGCCACAAAGTGCCATTCTATCCCCAATGCTCTTTAATATTTGCATGAAGCTGCAGGGGGAGATTATTCATAGGCATGAGGTGGGGTGTTATCAGTATGCTGATGACACCCAAATATATTTCTCCATGCCTTGCAAAACAGCTTCAACTAACTATAGTGTCTCTCCTCTGCCTGGAGAAGGTAATGGGCTGGATGAGGAAAAACAAATTGAAACTGAATCCAGATGAAACAGAGGTTCTTGCCATCAGGGTTCCTAATCTGGGAACTGAGGTGTGTCAACCAGTTCTGGATGGGGTTACACTTCTCCTGAAAGACTGTGTTTGCAGCTTGGGAGTGCTCCTGGATCTGTCTCTCCAAATGTCAGCCCAGGTAGATGTGACAGTCAGGAGTGCTTACTATCATCTTTGGCTGATACGCTGACCTGAAGACGGTAGTGCATGCACTGGTAACCTCAAGGTTGGGCTTGTGCAATGTGCTTTACATTGGGCTACCCTTGTACCAAGTTTGGAAACTCCAGTTGGTTCAAAATATGGAAGCCAAATGGATTACAGGGACATCCAGCAGTGAGCATACACCTCATCCTAAAGTCACTCCACTGGCTATCAATTAGTTTCTGGGCAAAGTATAAGGTGTTGGTTTTGACCTTTAAAGCCCTACATGGTTTGGGTCCAGGTTACCGAAAGGATCACCTTCTCCTGTACAATGAACACTTAGGTTCTTTGGGGGACAGTCACTCCAACCAGGCAGAACCTAACTGGCAACCGTCACCCAAAGACCTTTTCATCAGCCACCCAAAAGCTGTGGAATGACCTGCTGGAAGAGGTCCAACAGCTAAATGAGCTGTTGGAATTTTAAAACCATCTAAAGACCTATATCTTCCGGCAGGCCTACCCAGACAGTTTTTAAACATGAATTTTAAATGTGTGTCCTTTGTTTAATCTCTGTTTTGTGTATTTTAATATGTCATTTATAGAAATACATTTTATTATGAGTATTTGTGATATCTTTACAACATTGATGTGTTTTAATTATTTTGTAACATGCTTCGAGCCACAAGGAGAGGCAGGTAAGAAATAAAATGATGATGGTGATTTATTATTATTATTATTATTATTATTATTATTATTATTATTATTATTATTATTAAAAAGGACCCTTCCAAAATACTGTTCTCACCATCACAGCAGAGTTGATGAGGACCTTAAGGAGAATCGTGAGTTCTGGTGACATCATGATGGGAGGAACTGAACCTATGGGATACCAGTCTTCCTGGTTTGCACATTGCGCAGCTTCTGGAAGGGATCCAGTGGACCAAGTATTTGGGGATGTAAGGAAGTTGGCATCTGTGATAAATACCTTTCAGGACTATTCAGGGCAAATCCTGAAGCAAAGAATAAAGTGGTACCCATTCTCATAACAGGTACCAAAATTGACTAGACTGGAACTTGGCTGATATTTTGGCTCTGGCAACAGAACGCTGTCTTCCATTATACTTGAGCATGACAGGCTAACTAAAGAGGTGCAGACTTCATGACATCTTCCTGTCAACCTCTTGCATCTGTTGTCTAGGCAAGCACCTCACCAATGGGAAGGATGGCCCTTACCACCTAAAATGAAGAAGGAAATCCTCAGGAAGCATGAGTGAGAAGCAAGCCCCAGTGTGTTGGATATGAGTTGACACCTAAAGTGGGCCTAGGACCAGTTTTCTGGCTTTGGGCTATGGGACATGTGTGTATGTTGTGGACATTCAAGTGACTGATTTGTTGGTGAATGACAGATGACTGACATCCCATGAGCCTAAGGAACATGAATGGCAGTCAAGACTGTTGTGTCCGGGTCTAGTTGGGAATTGGCCCAACTGTCTTCATTGGTCATGAGTCAGAATTCAGGCCTTCCCACAACTTAGCTTAACCTGGGGCAAGGCTGCACTAAGGCGAGCTTGCCCTGAGTTAATCGAGATCAGCCTCATGTGGCATTTATCTCCATGGAGCTGATCCAAGCACACACCAAGCTAAGTGGTCAGTGTAGATGAGCCCTATGTTGATTTAGTTTACATTGATATTTACAAAAACAAGAACATTGGTGGGGATGACCAATTACAACATCAAGAACAGAAGGTGGTAGAAACAAATTTCATGGAGTATATCCTTGGGCTTGATCTTGATCTTTGCTGTTTCTCTGATTCTTCCAAAGACAACAGACGTGAGTTGTTTAGTGATTACTATAGAGGATGGATGCATTTGTGGCACTAAAAGAATTGTGAGTGTGCTTTTGAGTTTTCTTTGTAATCTGAGCACTTTAGAGATGCAAAAGTTCAAACCATCAAGGATGGTGCTCCAAGAGCCAACAGAGAACAACACTTCACAGTAGCAGCAATTATACTGGGAATTATTCTCACATCCCACACAGCTCTGAATGCTCTGTAAATATACCACATTTTTATACAAACCTGGAGTTGACCTGGAAAGATCTGCAAAACATGTTGTGTATTGATATGTTCAGTGTCCCCAAGAGCAAGTGCCTAGTACAGTTCCCATAACGCTGGTGAAGAGACACTTTTCTCCAACCTACTCTGATTTTATCTCAACACATAGTGCAAATGCAGGGGGGAAAGGAAGAGGAAGCAAGAGGAAGGGGAGAAAAAGAAAAGAAATGCCAGGCAGTGGGGCAGGCTGATTAGCAGCCAGCTGCAACAAATCACTCTGACCAAGAGGTCAAGAGTTCAAGGCCATCCCGTCCTGCGTCTGTCTCTGTCTCTGTTCTATAATAATAATAATATAATAATAATAAATTTATTCTTATATCCCGCCCCATCTCCCCGAGGGGACTCGGGGCGGCTCACAACAATAATAAAAACAGTGACAAATTACACATTGTAAAATCAAACATGAAAAGCAGTCATACAATCAATACATACATCACATGTTAAAAACAAGGAGATAAAACAGTTCTAGGCCGAAATAGAGGGCTTCTGTAGCTTCGTGGCAGAAGTACTCAGCAAGGTATCAATAATCATGGCAGAACACTCTCTAATTAAATTAAATGGGCAGACAAATCAACCCCCAAAAATTAGTCGTCGAAGGCCCTCTGGAAAAGCCAGGTTTTAAGGCTTTTTCGAAAGGCAAGGAGGGTGGGGGCCTGTCTAATCTCCCTCGGGAGTGAGTTCCAGAGGCGGGGGGCCACAGCGGAGAAGGCCCTCTCTCTCGTCCCCACCAGCCGCAACTGCGAAGGTGGTGGGAGCGAGAGGAGGGCCTCCCCCGAAGAGCGAAGAGATTGTGCAGGTTCATAGGGGGAGATGAGGTCTCTAAGGTAGGTGGGTCCCAAACCGTTTAGGGCTTGCATGATAACCTGCACCTTGAATTGGGCCCGGAAAACAAACGGCAGCCAATGGAGCTCCTTAAACAGAGGCGTAGAACGCGCCCTGTAGTTTGCTCCTGTTAGAAGCCTGGCTGCCGAGCGTTGAACTAATTGCAATTTCCGGGCCGTCTTCAAAGGCAGCCCCACATAGAGCGCATTGCAATAATCCAGTCTAGAGGTAACTAAGGCGTGGACCACTGTAGTCAGATCAGACTTCTCAAGGTATGGTCGCAGCTGGCGCACAAGTTTTAATTGTGCAAAGGCCCTCCCGGCCACGGCCGACACCTGAGCCTCAAGCGTCAGCCCCGAATCCAGGAGGACCCCCAAGCTGCGGACCTGCGCCTTCAGGGGGAGTGCAACCCCGTCAAGCACAGGTTGCCACCCAATACCCCGATCAGACATACGACTGACTTGGAGGACCTCTGTCTTGTCAGGATTAAGTCTCAGCTTGTTCACCCTCATCCAGGCCAACACAGCGGCCAGGCACTGGTCCAGAATCCGAGGGGCTTCCTTGGATTTAGGTGGGAAAGAGTAGTGAAGTTGGGTGTCATCCGCGTAGAGATGGCACCTCACTCCAAAACTCCGGATGACCTCTCCCAGCAGTTTCATGTAGATGTTAAAAAGCATGGGGGACAAAATAGAACCTTGCGGGACCCCACAGGTCAAAGGCCAGGGGTCCGAGCAGGTGTCCCCCAGCTTCACCATCTGGGAACGCCCCTCCTATGTTATGGCATTGAATATTTGCCTTATATGTGTGCAGTGTGATCCGCCCTGAGTCCCCTTCGGGATGAGAAGGGTGGAATATAAATACTCTAAATAAATAAATAAATAAGTCATTTTAAGACTAAATAGTTTTTATTCACACATGAGCTTTCATGGATTAAGATACCATACAATGGGCTTGTGCTATACTAACCCACTAAGAACACAAACCCTCAGGTTTATTATAATATGCTGGTTGGACCTTTGTCATCATATATGGCACTGGAAAATACATGATTCACTGCAAATTTCAAGACTTAAGAAAAGCAGTTCCAGTAATAGAAATCCATTAACTGAATGGATTCAACTCTAAGATAAGTTTGAAAATAATAATGAACTATTATACAAATAGATTAAAAAAAATCTAGAAATTGAACCTATTAAATGCAAAACATAGACTATATCAGTCAACTATGATCACCTGTCATTAATTAATTACATTAGCCAATACACATTTGGTGCCTCAAATGTTAGACCTGTTTCTGGGTATATTTGACCTGCTGATTCCAAAAATGTCACCAGTTTTCCCCTCTAGTTTTGGAGATATATAAAACCATGATAGGTAAAGGTAAAGGTTTCCCCTGACATTAAGTCTAGTCATGTCCGACTCTGGGGGGGGGGGGGTGATGCTCATCTCCATTTCTAAGCTGAAGAGCCAGTATTGTAGACACCTCCAAGGTTATGTGGCCTGCATGGAATGCTGTTACCTTCCCACTAAAGTGATACCTATTGATCTACTCACATTTGCATGTTTTCGAACTGCTAGGTTGGCAGAAGCTGGGGCTAACAGTGGGAGCTCACCACACTCCCCAAATTCATCAATCTTTTGGTCATCAAGTTCAGCAGCTATCCAGTGCAATTTTCTCAATCAGCACCCTAAATAATTCCAGGGACAAACCTAAGAATCATGATGTACCATCTTTTAGAAGGCCAAATTGCAACCTTCTTTATTTTCACTGATGTTAAGTTCAACATTTCTGTATTTAAAAAGGCTAGAAATGGATTTTGCACTTTTTGTTCCTTCCATAAATATATTTCTACCTGAAATACTTACGAATTTTGTTGGAGAGAGAGGAGGAGAGAAACGCAAGTGGCCATCACACAGTCCATGCTATGTCTCAAAGGCACAATGAAAAAACTAAGCACATTTTGTCCAATTTTCTCAGCCTACAATAGGCAATGTGTTTACAGCTAGAACTGGAAACAGACATCTCTGGAAGGAGAAACAGTTGCCAAGACCCACCACTATCTCAATGGAGGGGAAGTCAAGGTGTTTAAGATTTAGCCTTTGATTTATGGCTGCTTTATGACTTCCATAAAATTCATTCCCGTATAAATCATTAAGATAACTTGAAACAGTGACCCAGATCTGATAATAACCCAATTAAAAAGCTGTGATTGCCACCGATGGCTTTGGTAATAATTGAGGTTTATGCCTGGCAAACACATTTACTATCGCAGGGTCACAGAATTTGTCCCACTGCCACACAAGGTTGCTGACTTGATTCAAATGTTTGAGTGTATATATTTTTATCCCTCATATTTCTTTGCATTCTAATTCCTGTGCTACTTTCCCAGCCAGTTCCCTGACGTTCCTCCCAATCAATATTAAATTTGTGTGACCTCATTATCCACCCATTTTAAACCCACAGTTTCACTTACCCACAATCCAAAAAAATATTTCTCATCCCACCTCAGTAGTTTTTGCTAGGCTTGGGCCCTAATCAGTTTGAACTAAAATGATTTGTAATATTCGGTGGCCCATTTTATATAATCTCCAAAAACAGAACGGGGAGGAGGGAATTGCAAAGCCCGGCAAAACTGATTAAAGAAGCAAGATTTGATCAGTTCCTGAAGACGAAGGAATTAAGTTGCAATATACCCGAGGCAGGGATCTGTCCATTTCTTTTTGAATGATTCCTAGGCTCCTCCTCCAGAGAGGGCCCTGCTGGAAACTCACTTTCCCAGCAACACTTGCATGGGGCAGGCATTGAAAAGTCTCTTGAGTTCCTATCGGAGCATGATGGAAGTTGAAGTTTTTCTCTCTCTCTGTTTCTCAGCTAATAAAAAGCCTGGTTGCGTCCGTGTTCTGATTGGCTGAAAATAGACACAACTGGTGACTACAATTCCCAGAACTCTCTCCTGTGGTTTGTCTTATTTTTTTAAAATGTTATGGTTAAAACTTAAAATAATTCTTAAAAAAATCAGTAGATTGGTGAATTGTTTTGAAACTTGATAGGTCTGTAGTTGTAAATGGGGTCTAAAACTGAGGTAGGTTTCATGCAAATAGGCCTTAAAATGACTGAGAATTGGGCTTTTTAAATTTCCCATTGTAGCCAATGAGCCGAATCTTTGCGGAATGAAAATGACAACAACCCTCCCCATTTGAGTAACATTGCGTCCCACCCGTGGGAGAAAGGCGAGATATAATAATAATAATAATAATAATAATAATAATAATAACAACAACAACTTCTTCCCGGTAAACAAAATGAGGGGTCAGCCGACAATGGACCCCAAAACAGCATGCCTTTTGGCCGAATTGCACATCTCTAGCAGATTAGCCTCAGACCCAGATCCAGTAATGGAAAGAAAGCTGGGAAATTTTAAATCAAAATTTATGGAACTCTTGGAGAATTGTCATTATTGCATATACAAAACCCAGTTGAAGAATCTTAGAATGCATTCAAAAGAACACTGAGAGATGTCAAAATAATAGCCCAAACGATGATCCGTTGCTCCACGTGCTACATCATGCAAGTATCATTTTTAAAAACATCATTCATATTCAAAGTAAGGTGACTTCTTGTAACTACATATATGATCATGTCTCAGGCACACAGGATCAGGATCATGTGCAAAAATCATCCACATTGCTATCTGTAGAAAGAGATAATAAATATTAGCACAAAAAAACCCAAAAAACACTTAATCTCACCAATCTTCAACATACAGTGTTGATTCTTTGGGGAATACGATTGCCTCTATCTTGAACAGCTGGGGTTGGGATAAGCGTGCTTTCATACATTCTTGTGTTTTTTAAATTCATTATTGTAAACAATATAATGTTTAATGTGTTAATAGTGAAACTTTAAATAGCAAACAAATTAGAAAAAAATTGTGAAGAGGTGAAACACCTATCCTGTAGAAGCTCTCTACTGGATTGGGGATACAAAGAGAAGCATTCCAGATCATGTAGAAACAGTGACCACATTAGCATTGGATTCACCCTGTGCAATAATTCATTGTTTCACCCCTGCTCGCACAGTGTCACCCTTCCTGTACCAGACCTCACCCCAATATTGTAGTAAAAATATCAGAAAACAAAATTTGTGATTATATATATTTTTAAAAGCAATGAAAACTATAGTGCCTACTTGTAGTACAAGCAGATGAAAACATGTGATTCAGAGTGTCATTATAATTGGGTAATAATGACAGCTCCAACATAATACATGCACATTAGGAGTTTCAAAAAGGTAATCAGCACTGAGCTCTAGCCTTGTAGCTATATTGAAAAAGTATGTGTAAGCTGGGCTTACAGAAATGTTTGTGGTTCTAACAAAAGGGATTTTTTAAATCAAAATTAATAAATGTATGCTGGTGCACTGCACAAAAATCATAAAGACAATCATGCTGGTATTTTATTTATCGTGTCAAAATCGAATTGAGGGTACAAGTGCAGTGGGTAAACAGAGGGGGGTAAGGGAGAGAAAGGAGAAAGAGGTAGTCCAAAACCACAGTGGAAAATATATATATATATATATATATATATATATATATATATATATATAAATAAAATGAAATAAAAGGAACAAAAAGTACTTTCAATGACTCACCGAATATATTATCTGGAAACTCAATAAAAAAATTTTTTAAAAAAAATCGAATTGAGGGTACAGCCTTAATGTATTTTTAAAAACACAAAGTTTAAAACTTGACATTATACTAGATTTCCTTTGACCAGAAGCTGGCCACTTGGAGTGCCTCTGGTGTTGCTGTGAGCAGGTCCTCCATTGGGCATATGGCAGGGCTCAGGCTGCATTGTAGTAAATGGTCGGTTGTTTGCTCCTCTCCACACTTGCATGTCGTGGACATGAAAGAAAGGGAAACATGAGAGAAGCCTCCCCGCAGGATCCTAATGCATCTGGGCATCAACTGGGCATCATCTTTGTAGACAACTGATTCTCTCACACCAGAAGCAACTTGCAGTATCATGTTGGTGTCACCTGGTGTTATCCTTTTCATTTATCCCACTGTGTAGAGTGGCTCCATAAATAAAGGATGTTCTTTTCATGACACAGTCAATCTCCAAGGACAAAAGAGATGGAAGTTGTGGTGGATTTGGCAAAGCTATCATGCCCCCTCCCCCCAATGAGTTTAGGCCATACAAACAATGAATATCTGCATAGTTTGCATCATTTCCCATAATCATGACTCCCATTTGCTTGCTCCTATGCTGAAATGAAATATTGCAAGAACTTTCACTTCCCGAGAGAGTGCAGAGTCCCTCTCACCCAACCAAACCAGGATGTTTTGTACTGAAAGTTGGTTCTGTTAGTACATAGAGCCAAACAGCTCTTCCCAAGGTGGTGATGATGATGATGATGATGATGATAGATGTTAAATGCTCTACTGTTAGCCCCAAATCCTGCTGCCTGAGATGCCCAATAGTAGGATCTGCCCTGCTATCATTGCATTCATATACATGACTTGTCAGTACTGTTGGAAAGACAGGCAGGAGGGATAACTATTTCTAAATAGAGCCAAGAAATGTTGATTTTGGGCACTTCCAGACAGCACCAAATCACACACTTTAATTAGGGGCAAAGAAACCCGGGACCTGCGAACAGGTCCGCACACAGACCTGTCGGTCCTGGGATGTCTAACTCCGTAGTCCACATTTCCTGCTTTGTTCTGGGGTTTTGCAGCCCCCAAAATGGCCACTGCAGGACATCTGATGGAACCAACTAATCAGGAGCAGACATTTGAAACCCGGGAAGAAACCAAGATTTAAAATCCCATGCTTTCCGTGTGCAGGGACGGACAGGCATTGGAAGGTGTGGATTTCTGGCTCAAAACCGGGATATTCCCAGACTTGAAAAGCTCATATTTTTTGCTGCTTGCAGCGATTGCTTCCACATTTACAGGGAATGGCATCGGAAGACCCTCCTGTTTGTTGCGGAAGCTCCTGGGATAAAGGTACTGTCTGGACAGGCCCCAAGAAACAGTTCAGTGAGGGAGGATATGGTAGCACATTGGAATTTCCTTTGCAATAACCTGTGCATCCAGACCTTGAATACCTGAGTATTCATTCATATTTTATGGACATGATTATGTTTTATTTGACATAAATCACTTTGTACCACTGGGAGAAAAGCCGATTCCTGAATTAACTGCATTTCACATCTACGTGCTATTCGCGTGTTACCATTTACGACTTCTCCGGGTAGAAATTATTCTCTTTTTATTACACCTGAAAATGTTTTTAATACATACATTTAAATCATTGAATTGGATGTGATAAAATAGTGACCAAAGTAGTCAAGTCAGTTTGTTACTGCAGTAAAGCCTAGTCAGGTGTGTGTGTGTGCCCTGAAAGAATACGTTCTCTCTTTGCATGAAAACCAAATAAACCGTCCACACACCTGTTTTAGTCCTTTGTGGTGCATCTGATTCCTGGCATATTGGAAATCTGGATTCTGCGAAGTCCTGAACTGTTCTGTTTCCAAGAGATGAAAGAGTATAGCCTCCTTTTAAAGCAATCCTACATCTTTTAATAATATAATATATTTTATTTATATTCCATTCTATCTCCCCGAGGGGAATCAAAGTGGATTACAGAATACATATATGGCAACCATTAAATGGCAGACAGATGGTTTGGCAAGGTTTCCCTCTTTTTCATTTCAGTCATATGGAGGCTGTGCTCGACTCGGCCATGGGGAGGTGCTGTTGTTCCATCTTTCCACGTCGAGGAGCCGATTGTCCACAGACACCTTTCTAATTGAATTGCCAGCATGTTTTTCTGGGGTGCCTTTTACCTCCCCGCCAAGGCGGTATCTATTTATCTACTCACATTGCTATTTTTGAACTGCTAGGGAAGTTGAAGCTAGAGCTGACAGTGGGAGCTCACCCCAACCCACTGCTTGAACTGCCAACCTTCCAATCGGCAAGATTTTCTGTTGCTGATGGTTTAACCTGCTGTGCTAGCCACGGCCCCCATTCAGAAAAAAAAAACCATTGTGTTCAATGGGCCATAGGCTAGTAAGTAAGTATAGGGACACACTCAAAGCGGCATCATTGAGGCCCCATCTACACCACCAAATGTTGTTTAACTGCATTGAACTGCATTATGAGTCTACACTGCAATATAATGTTCAATGCAGTTTTTTTGTGTGTGTGTGTTAGGAGCAACCGGAGTTGCTTCTGGAGTGAGAGAATTGGCCGTCTGCAAGGACGTTGCCCAGGGGACGCCCGGATGTTTTGATGTTTTTACCATCCTTGTGGGAGGCTTCTCTCATGTCCCCGCATGGAGCTGGAGCTGATAGAGGGAGCTCATCCACACTCTCCCCAGGTGGGATTCGAACCTGGCAGCTTTCAGGTCAGCAACCCAACCTTCAAGTCACTTAGTCCACTACGCCATCTGGGGCTCCTTCAATGCAGTTAAACTGCATTATATGCCAGTGTAGTTGGGGCCAGATTCTTTCTCATAGATACTAAAGGCTAAATTGACAACTTTTGCCCCAAAACAGAGATGATGGTGTTGCTCTAGTTTTCTGTGTAAAAGCAATCATACAGAAAACTATCGGGGTGACTTGATTCAACAGAAAATGTAGTCTCCTGTTTCTTACAAAATTCACATTTTTAACCAGAATGGTTTAAGGCAGTGTGGTCCAACCTTTAGTTACCTGAGGGCCAATCAAAATTTAGTATAGGAATGTGAGGGCCAGAGACATTCCAAAAAGAAAACAAATTCTTAAAAACTTAAAGCAGTAAGAAGGGGAAATGATTTTTTCAAAATGTTAAATTAAAATATTTTTCCAGTAAGAAGGGCAAGGGCTAACAAAAATGAATTGGTGGGCTGCATGCGGCCTGCAGGCTGCAAGTTGGACCACACTGGTTTAAGGATTGGTGTACCATGCAGAAAGGTTTCACAGAGCAGACAAAGGCAGGAACTGAATTAAAGCAAAACCCTTTTTTAATGTTCTGCATTAGTGAGTGGGGGGATATGAAGGATAAATTCATGTTCTGTTTTAGGGAGCAAGAATCTTTATTCAGGCCTGCATAGCTTTTCTCAGCCCTGCTACTTATGACCACAATAATATCACATATAGGAAGGTCCAGCAGGCAAAGGTTAGAAGAAGCCATGGAAACCTGCTCTGGGTTTTATTCTGCACTTTTCGCTGAGTATGGGAACACTCAGTAAATTTGCCACTGATACTCACTAGAGGCCTTTTTTTGTAAGATAGTATGTTGCAGCAGTTCGCATGTGAGGGTAAGATTCTGTCCCAGGTTCAAACCAGCCATGAGATTCAGTAGGTGGCCCTGAGGCCCCATCTACACTGCCATATAATCCAGTTTCTGAATTGGGAATATTAGCTTTGAACTGGATTACATAGCAATGTAGACTTATACAATCCAGCTAATAATCATCATAAATTTTATTTCTACCTCACCACCATCTCCCCAAAGGGACTCGGGGCGGCTCACAGAGTCACTTCAAGTTCCACATAAAACAACAGTATATAAGCATATAAACAACAACATAAGGATAAAAACAACAACACACATAAAATCCCATCTGCTAAAATTGTAAAAATTCCTAAAACGCAGTAGAACCTGCGAATAAAGCTGGCTATCTGCAGTAACAAATCAAAATGCAGAGTGACACAATCGATGGATCCTCAAAGCTGATCATAGATTATGCAAGGCCAAAGGCCCGTCTGAAGAGCCATGCTTTTAAACTCGCCCAAAAGGCTTGCAGAGTGGGAGCTAATCTAACTTTTCTAGGCAGGGTATTCCAGAGCCGGAAGCCATCACTGAGAAGGCCCTCTCTTTCGTTCCCTCCAACCATATTTGAGACAGTGGCAAGAGCGAGAAAAGGGCCTCTCCGGCATATCTCAATGCCCGTGCCAGTTCATAGAAGGAGATGCGGTCTCGAAGATAGGTTGGATCCAAAGCGCATAGGGCTTTTTAGGTAATCACCTGCACTTTGAATTGAGCCCGGGAACTTGACAGTTCAAAGAAGATAATCTGGATTTACAAACTGGATTATATGGGAGTGTAGATCCAGCCTGAGTCAATCATTATTTCATGAGATAGAAACATTCCCCTCAGCACTTTGGTCAAAACCTGATATTTTCAAACAATATAGCCACATCCCCTGATATTATTTATTTATTTTATTTATTTACAGTATTTATATTCCGTCCTTCTCACCCCGAAGGGGACTCAGGGAGGATTACAATGAACACATATATGGCAAACATTCAATGCCAACAGACAAACAACATACAGTATAGACAGACACAGAGGCATTTAACATTTTTCCAGCTTTACGATTCTGGCCACAGGGGGAGCTGTTGCTTCACCATCCATTAGTGGCTGTACTTCCTCATTCCTTTCCTCCTGTTTTGCTGGCAGTTTTATGGTGTTGTAAATTAGCCTCCCGCATAAAGCGTACCTAAATTTCCCTACTTGACAGATGCAACTGTCTTTCGGGGCTGCATGGGTCAACAGCAAGCTATTTAATGCTCGGGGGCATAACCCGACCAGGGCTTCAAACTCATGACCTCTCGGTCAGTAGTGATTTACTAGCCAGCTGCGCCACAGCCCAGCCCTGCACCACAGAGAGCTATGGAGAGCATTGAGATCCAATTTCCAATTCCACAACCCTTTATTAATAGCTATTTACACCTAAATCAGAAAATATGAAACCTCAACAGCTCTCCTTAACCCACATCTTTATCATCATTGGAAAAAGAGGAGGTGGAAAGTTGCTAGAAAAGCCAAGCCAAACTTAAAAAAAAATGACACACTTGTTTAGGTTTCATTGTGTAAGTGCTAGAACAGCAAAGAACCAGCTAAGAGCAACAGTCAGCCAGAAAACAAGAGCTGAAGCCATGGGTCAATATATCAAAAGAAAGCTTAAAAATAGTCTCTAGTATGATGTCAAGTTGAATGTCCAGACCTTGAATTTCTGGCTCCTCTTATAAGAGCTGGGTGATCGGGGGTTTTGGTATGGAAAGAGGCTTTGCCATTTCTCTCTTTTCAGACAACAGCAATCCACCCCTGGTAATTTATTACTGCAATAAATAACATTTGCTGCCGTGCATTTATTTGTTTATATGTTTGCCAAAGGAAGGGTCAAGTGTGGCTTTGCAACAATGACAGGCAACGGCGGTTGTAGAAAAAGAAAGAGTGCCCTCTGCTGGAAAGCAAGGAAAATGTCATTTATCCTGCAGGTTTCTTTTTCCATACCTGAGAAAAACTTTGATGCAAGAGGCACTCACTGTAAATGCAAGAGACTTGGTGGATCATGAGCTTTCGGTCAGACTACACAGTTGCCAGACTGAGACTCTTAAGTCTCATGATTTTAAACAGACTGAGACTTTAGGTGATCCTCTTTCGCAAAGAATTATCATTGCAGTCCAAGTCAGCCAGATCAATGATGCTCATTAATTCTGTTTTCATAAATGCCTCACTATATTTCATCTCAGATTATATAAAAAATGCAAGAGCTGAACTGTCAGCTACCAATCATATACATACCCCCAGGGCGCTTTAACAGATGAGGCAAAAATCCATCAAAGATACCGTCTTGCAGTTGGTTCGTGGGTGACGGCTTGCCACTCAACTGAATTCAGCCTCCAGATCTGAACAATCGCCTGGTCTGCCCATAACCTTGAAAATCTTCTCCATTTATTTATTTCATGAAATTGTCCTTCAGTTCCCCCATCTCTAGTATTCCACAGAATATTTGAAGACAGACAAAGTTACCAAGGAACAAGCATGGTGCAATGGTTTGAGCTTTGCACTCTGGCCCTGGAGACCAGGGTTGGAACCTCTGCTCAAGGAATTATGTTGATGCAGAGAGTCCAACTTGAGACCTAGAGTCGCCCTAAGTCTGAAACGATTTGGAGGCACACAACAACAGCAGCCCTAATGAACTTGACTATCTCATCAGCCAAAAGCAGGCCCACACTTCCCACTGAAATACTGGTAAGTTTATTTTGGTTGAATTTGTTCTTCATTTTAACTGTTGTATTGTTCGTTCATGTTCTTTTGCACTACAAATAATAATAATAATAATAATAATAATAATAATAATAATAACAACAACAACAACAACAACAACAACAACAACAACAACTTTATTCTTATATCCCGCCCCATCACCCCAAAGGGACTCAGGGCGGCTTACATGGGGACTAAGCCCAGTAAGGCAACAATAAAATACAACAGCATAAGATACATTCAATTACAATGAATTAATACATAAACCATATAAAAATCATAAAAGCATTAACTCAACAAAAACCGATAACCAGCACAATGGGCATGTTCAAAAATAAGAGGCAAGGCAATAAATTATACATGTGCAATATATTGCAAGGTCATGAATAAGATGGGCCAATAATAAAGTGCAGTGACTGGATATAGGTGGAGGTAAAAGGACTCCGTCAAATTGTGTCGAATTAGTCAAAAGCACATTGAAAGAACCAGGTTTTCAGGTCTTTCCGGAATGTGGTCAAGGTAGGGGCTAATCTAATTTCTCTTGGGAGGGAGTTCCAGAGCCGAGGGGCCACCACCGAGAAGGCCCACTCCCTCGTCCCCACTAACCATGTTTGGGACGCTGGTGGGAGTGAGAAAAGGGCCTCCCCGGCAGATCTTAAAGTTTGCACAGGTTTGTAGTAGAAAATGCAATTGCAAAGATAGGTTGGACCCAAACTGTTTAGGGCTTTATAGGTGATAACCAGCACCTTGAACTAGGGCTGGAAACTTCTTGGCAGCCAGTGGAGTTGTTTTAATAGGGAGTTGTCTGTTCCCTATTATTCGTTCCTGTTAACAACCTGACCGCCACCTGTTGTACCAATTGGAGTTTCCGGGCCATCTTCAAAGCCAGCCCCACATAGAGTGCAATCTGGAGGTAACTAAGGCATGGATCACACTCCCAAGTCAGACGTCTCGAGGTATGGTTGTAGTTGGCGCACAAGCTTTAACTGTGCAAGTGTCAGCACTGAGTCCAGGAAGACCCCTAAACTGTGGGCCTGTGACTTCAGCAGGAGTGTAACCCCATCAAGCATGTTGAAGTGGGAATGATTGTATATAGAGTTGTTTAAATGTAATTGAGTTATAGTGTTGCAATGTGAGCTGGAGATTGCATCATGCACTGTCTGCTGTCCACTATGCAAGTGTGTAAAGAGTTAACTGTGTATTGCATCAGACAGCAGAGGTGGTTATAAATAGCTCCCTGGGTTATCTCTCTGCCCTCTGCTCTCTGCTCTCTGCCTCTCTGCACTCTGTCTGTATATATCATCTTGAGAGTTTTCCGTTTGTTAGTAAATCTTTTGTAGATAGCTAAACAGGCTTCAGCCTCCTTATTGGTGCCAGTGATTCTTCGTTGATCTTCCGCTGCATGTGTGTTTATCCAAACCACGCGCTCTGACAGTGGTTTGCGCCAGACCTGCGCCAGTGTTCAGAAGAATCCAGAAGGGGACCAGAAGGACCAGCTGGATCAGCACCAGAGCCTACTCCAGAACCTGCGACTGTGCCAGAACCAGACCAGTTTCCAGTGTACCCAGTATACTGACCAGTCTGTGTGGAGCCAGAGATCCGGGAGCTGAGTGGTGAGCTGAGCTGTGAGCTGTGAGAAGGAAGCCGTTCCGGTGAGCCGTGCTTAACCTGCTGGAGGGGGAGAGTTTGTCTTCGGTGGAAGCAAGCTTTGCCCATAGCAGAAAAAGCAGTGCTTCGCAGTGGGGCGTGCTGGGCTTCGAAGTGATTTACGAGGCAAAGTTACAAAAGAAAAGCCATAAAAGTGCCATAAGTTCCTGTGAAGGTGAGGACTGCTGGGCTGTGCTGAGTGTGTGTTTCGTCAGCTGCTAAAGGCTCTTTATTGGTGCCAGTCATTCTTCGTTGATCTTCCACTGCATGTGTCCAAACTCTGACAAAGCACAGGTTGCCATCCAATACTCCAATCGGTTGCGCGACTGACCAGGAGGACCTCCGTCTTGTCTGGATTAAGTTTCAGTTTGTTAGCCCTCATTCAGTCTATCATAGTGGCCAGGCACTGGTCCAAGATATGTGGGACTTCCTTGGGGTTAGGTAGAAAGGAGTAGTAGAGTTGAGTGTCATCTGCATAGAGATGGCATCCGGCTCCAAAACGTGGAATTATCTCACCCAGCGTTTTCATGCATATGTTTATAAGCATGGGAGATAGAATGGAACCTTGCAGGACCCCGCAGGTCAAAGGCAGGGTTTGAGCAGGTGTCTCCCAGCTTCACCAACTGGGTGTGATCGTCCCGGAAGGAGCAGAGCCACTGCAAGGCAATGCCCCCAATACCCATTCCAGAGAGCTGTCCCAGAAGGATTCCATGGTCAGTGGTATTGAAAGCTGCTGAGATGTCCAGGAGAACCAACAGGGACACACTCCCCCTGTCAAACTCTCTGTGGAGGTCATCCACTAAGGCGACCAAAGCCGTCTCTGTACTGTGACCAGGCCTGAAACCAGACTGCGATGGATCTAGATAATCAGTCTCAGAAGAAACCCCCCACTCTAGAACCTTGCCCAAAAAAAGGAAGATTGAAGATTGGCTAGCAATTGTTCAATACCGAGATATGTGCAGTGTGCATAGGAATTTGTTCGAATTTTTTTCAAACTATAGTCTGGCTCCCTGACAGTCTGAGGGACTGTGAACCAGTCCTCTGCTTAAAAAGTTTGAGGACCCCTGCTGTAACCCATTTAAAAGGTGAGTTGCCATTCCTGCTAGAAAGAGGCAGACCAGGGAGTGTGGAAGGGCCTTACGCTGCACAAAAAAACCTTGAAAGTGTGCATATGCCCCAAAGACTAAACCTTCCCCACCTCTCCTTTAATTCCACTTGCCTTTCATAGCAATACTTGGAAAGAAACAGTAGCTAGTTGAAAAGAAAGGTGCATGCAAATCCAGCAACGAAGAAACCTTAAAGTGCTATGAGAAGAGAATGCCAAGAGGAATCTGTGAGTCTGAGTGACAATCAATCACCTCTAATAACATCAATGCATTATTTAGCATCTCAGGTTTGTCCTTAAAGTACAGAACATTTCCAGCTTTCTCTTCTTTTCTTTTTTTCCATTTGCTCATCTCGCATTACAAGATTCCCCCAGGCAAGGTGAATCCCAAATAGGCTTTTGATGCTTTTCCAGGTGCTAATGTTCTATTCGACTTTGCAGTACATTTATGTTATACTAATCCCATTCTAATTCACTAATCAGTCATAATGGCATACCTAAGATGGTATGAGAATGGATACTATCAGACTCATAAATGCATATGCTCTTTTGTTGTTGTATGGCGACTCAACAAATGAGAGCCTTCCAAATCATCCTGTCATCAGGAATCCTACTCATGCTTAGGGCCGTGGCTTCCCAAATTGAATCTATCCATCTAGAATGAGTTATTTCTTTTTTCCTATTGCTCTCCCTTTACCAAGCATTATTGTGTTTACTAGAGAGTTATCTCTTCTCATGATATAGCCAAACTAAAACAGTCACAGGGTTACTATGAGTTTTTCAGGCTGTATGGCCAGAGGCAAGTGTGAATGTTGCAATTTGCCAGCTTGATTAGCATTGAATTCAAAGCTTGGCTGCTTCCTGCTTGGGGGAATTCTTTGTTGGGAGGTGTTAGCTGGCCCTGATTGCTTCCTGTCTGGAAATCCCTTGTTTTTAAAATGTTGTTCTTTATTTACTGTCCTGATTTTAGAGTTTTTTTAATACTGGTAGCCAGATTTTGTTCATTTTCATGATTTCTTCCTTTCTGTTGAAATTGTCCACATGCCTGCGGATTTCAATGGCTTCTCTGTGTTAACACCTCCCAACAAAGTATTCTTCCAGGCAGGAAACAACCAAGCTTTGAAGCTGCCAAGCTATGCAGTGCTAATCAAGCTGGCCAATTGCAACCTTCACACATGCCTCAGGCAGACAAGAGTTCTTTCTCCCACCCTAAACATTGCACAGATACATAAACCCCACTTTCCTCATTTCCAACACCTCACAACCTCTGAGGATGCCTGCCATAGATGTGGGTGAAACATCAGGAGAGAATGCTTCCGGAACATGGCCATACAGCCCAGAAAACTCACCCCAACCCAGTGATTCTAGCCATGAAAGCCTTCGACAACACATTATAACAGTCACAGTTTAGTCATCTTGGCTTCTACAGAGTTCAAGCTTGATTTGCTCTAGGGCTCATTGATTTATCTTTTAGTTGTCTGTGGAACTCTTAGACATCTTCTCCAACATCACATTTCAAATGAGTTGATTGTCTTCCTATTAGCTTTTTTCGCTGTCCCATTTTGACAACCACACATAGAAATAGGAATACAATGGTGTACTATAGACAACCCCAACTTTAGTATTCAACGATATATCTCGACACTTCAGGATCTTGTCTAGTTCCTTCATAGTTGCATTCTGAAGTCTAAGGCTGCATCTACACTGCCCTATATCCCAAGATCTGATCCCAGATTATCTGCTTATCCCAAATAATCTGGCAGTGTAGACTCATATTAGCCAGTTCAAAGCAGATAATCTGGGATCAGATTCTGAAATAAAGGGTCGTGTAGATCCAGGCCTAGTCTTCTTCTAATTTCTCGATTCCAGACTCCTCACCATTCCAGTTAATGGCTGAGACAAGGTATATACAATACTGAATTATAAATATCTTCATCTAAAGTTATGTCTTTATTTATTTTTATTTACAGTATTTTTACCCTGTTCTTCTCACCACGAAGGGGACTCAGAGCAGCTTACAGAACACACAAACGGCAAACATTTAATGCCAGTTAAAGGACAGGCAACACAAACAGAGGGAAAGGCAGTTTTCCCATCTTATTTCTGGCATCTTGGAGGCTTTACTCGACTCCAGCCATGGGTGAGGGGGGTGCTGTTGCTCCATTTTCCATGCCAAGGAGCTTTCCTCTGATCGATGTCCTTAAGGGTGCTTTTTTATCACCTCCCTGCTAAAAGCGATACCTTTCTGCTTTCGACCTGCTCGGCGGGCAGGTAAGCTGGGGCTAACGGCAGGTGCTCACCCTGACCCAGGATTGAACTGCCGACCTTTTGATCAGCATGATTTTTATGCAGCACAGTGATTTAGCCTACTGTGCTAAGCTGGCCCCTGCTCGTGAATTTAGTTTTCTTTATGTTTTAACTGTATGCTTTCTTTGTTCTGTATGCATTTGGTAGTTTCATATGTTCTTTATGTAATTTGTTTTTGCTGTATGCTTTATTCCATGTTTATTCTATTTAGATTCTACTCAATCAAAATTATTGTGATAAATTAAAATACCCCATTTTTATTCACCCCCTCCCACTTTTTCCCATTCAATGAGTAAGGGAGAAAATATGGGTGGTGGAGTATTGCCCTTCCCAAGAGACTCAGGCAAAAGCAAACTGCTGCAGCCTCGTCTTGATTTTGTATTCTTTCGCATTCAGAACTTCTGCCATCACCTAAATGGAGCCACCGGTGGCAAAGTGAGTTCAACCCTTGTGCCAGTGGGACTGCTGACCGAAAGGTTGGCGGTTTGAATCTGGAGTGGGTGAGCTCCCGTCTGTCAGCTCCAGCTTCCCATATGGAGACATGAGAGAAGCCTCCAACAGGATGGTAAACCATCAAACATCTGGGTGTCTCCTGAGCAACATCCTTTTAGAGGGCCAATTCTCTCATACCAGAAGCAACTTGCAATTTCTCAAGTCACTCCTGACATTTAAAAAAATCACCCAAATCACAAATGAGAAAACCAAGTGCTGTAATTAGTTCTCATTGGGGCTGTTTGAAACAGAAAGAGCGGGGAGAAATATCATTATTTGTTCTGTCCACTCTCTTTTGCCGTCAACTTGCTTATGCATTTTGATGTCAAATGCATCCCAAATGAATCCATTTGCCTGGGTTTCAGTTTCATAACTAAATCCATGTTAAGAGAAATATAGGACAGTAAAGCCCTTGCTCAATAAAACATGAGCCTCTGCAATGCTCGCCTGCTTCTCGGGATGTTATTGCTAATTCATTTTTCATCAAGCCTCTTTCCCTTGCTCATAACTCAAGATACATTTCTTTCCTTAGATGCATCCTTATCCACACAGCGATAAAAATGTCTCTAAAAGAGCAATGTAAGCCTTCCCACCCTGCTGGTCCTCAGATAGTCCTGTTCATCAGTAAATCCATTCCTTCGCCCTCACCTTTCTCTTCCTAGAGGGAGGCTTAAAGGCGTGTGTTTGAAGCTCTCTGCGTTGAGTGACAGAACATTTTTCCTCTTCCAGGTTTGAATGATGGATTTATCTTTAAGATGAGGGATTTGCAGAGCCTGTTTCTGCCTCCCAGAACTTTAACTTCTCATTCCCGCTCAACTATAAGTATCAGCGAAAGAACTTGAGATCCAAGGTCAATCAAATCTCGTCTCATAGCCCGGTTGGCATAATGATCATCCAAACCACAGGAAAGGTCATCAGCCCTGCTGTATCACGACATACGTTTTCACATCTCTAAGACTTGAGCACATAATCCTCATTCTCTGATTCTCCTGAGCTTCAAATCCAATTCCAAAGAGATTGTCTGATCCAGACTCTCTTTAAAAAAACAGATTAAATAGAAGAGTTATTGCATTTTCTATTTAGACAAGAGATATGGGGAACCTTTCCCCAGACCACCAATTTTTTTTTCAGACTTCTATTCCCAATAGAGACATCACACTGGCGACGAAGGTCTGCATAGTGAAAGCAGTGGTATTCCCCATAGTAACATATGGATGCGAGAGCTGGACCATAAGGAAGGCTGAGCGAAGGAAGATAGATGCTTTTGAACTGTCGTGTTGGAGGAAAATTCTGAGAGTGCCTTGGACCGCAAGAAGATCCAACCAGTCCATCCTCCAGGAAATAATGCCCAGCTGCTCACTGGAGGAAAATATACTTTGGCCACATCATGAGAAGACAAGAAAGCTTGGAGAAGAGAATGATGCTGGGGAAAATGGAAGGAAAAAAGAAGAGAGGCCGGCCAAGGGCAAGATGGATGGATGGTATCCTTGAAGGGACTGGCTTGACCTTGAAGGAGCTGGGGATTGCGACGGCCAACAGGAAGCTCTGGCGTGGGCTGGTCCATGAGGTCACAAAGAGTCTGAAGTGACTGAATAAATAAACAACAAATTCCCAGGAGCTTCATACAGCATGGCCAATGGCAAGAGATTAGGAGAACTGAAGTTCCTAACATCTGGACTGCTCCTGACTCGGATTCTGGTTTGCTGTTCCACGAGCCCATCAGATAGGACAAAATGCCACCCCTTCCCCCTGCTGAGTTAATTGAATGAAAACAACATTTCAAACTGGAACTCAGTTTACAACAATTGGAGTGAGTAGGAGGAAAGTGGGAGGACATTTTAATTGCAGCAGAAAAAACAAATATACACATTTCAGGCAAAGATAATCGGGAAAGAGCACAAACACCCCGGCTCTAACACTGTTTGAATCAATCTGCAATGACAACTCAAAAGAAATCAAAGGACACATTTCAAAACAATATCAAGAAACTGAAAAGGCTAAATTTGGTGTGTTAAATGGGCTGAGATTAGTATGGGAATCAGATCTGGAGATTGAAAACAGAAGAAAAACAATGTGTTTTGATTTGGGAAACCCGGCCTATAAATCAATATCAGCACAATTTAGAGAAAAAAATACATTGAAAATGATGCACAGATGGCACTATTATGCCCTGAAATAATGTAGGATTAACATCAGAATATCAAAGCTATGTTGAAGAAGTTGTGGGGAAAAGGGGGAAGCATGTAGCAAGCATGTCCAAAAGGACAAAGATTCTGGGAGGCCATCTACACTGAAACTGAAAACGTGGATGTGGGACCAAGCTTTTGGATAATCTACCAGTGCATTTTGGATAATCTACCACTGGATGATATGGCAGTATAGACTCATATAATCCACTGCAAAGCAGATAATGTGGATTATCCACATTATCTTGAAGGGGCCTACAAGAGCCATCCAGTCTTTCTCCCTTCAATGCAAGAACACCCCATCAAAACAATTTGAGGAAGAGGGGGAAAATGTCAAATAAACTCTTCATGTCACGTCATATAACATAAGTGATACAAAGTGAGGCTAGTAATTGTCAACACTTTCAAAAAGATAGATAATAAAAAATTGGTTGAATAGAATATGGGCTATAGCTCTGTCAGAAAAGTATCATAGCAGATAAGAGTAGCAAAAAGGAGAAATAAAGAAAGATTTATTTGACATTACGAGAAAACCATTCTATAGTAATTTGTGTCTAAACAATGAAAAATTTAAACCACTGAATGATCAAGTGAAATTCTGGATCAACACCTAGATATATACAATTATTATAATATGCAATGGAATCCCCAGTGGCACAATGGGTTAAACCCTTATGCCGGCAGGACTGGTGACGGACAGGTTGGCAATTCAAATCCTGTGAGCTCCCTCTGTCAGCTCCAGCTCCCCATGCAGGGACATGAGAGAAGCCTCCCACAAGGATGGTAAAACATCAAACAGCTGGGTGTCCCCTGGGCAAAGTCCTTGCAGACGGCCAATTCTCTCACACCAGAAGTGACTTGCAGTATCTCAAGTCGCTCCTAACACACACACACACAAAATATGCAGTGAAAGATAATGAAAAATGTAGATGTAATAGATTCGACAGAACTGTAGTTTGAAGTTTACCTTAGTATCATTTGGCCAGGAATGGCAGTCTTTCACCGCAGAAGTATAGCTGTTAACCTGAACCATTAGCATTTTCATTATTAATTTTTATGGTAAGCCTTTAAAGCCTCATAATGGACACAGCACTGGCATTTTCAGAGGCCTTGTGATTACTTATGGTTCTTATAGAACAGACCTTGCAAATGTACTTACATGGATTTCTGTGCAACTTTGAACTCTTCCATTATGTAAAGTACTCGATACCTATCTTTCACAAGAGATTACCATTTTTGTGGCGTGCTCACAATTTCTTCAAGCAAATTATTAATGGAAGCTATTTTTGGAAGCAGGACCTTCATTCCTTACCAAAATGAACCTAATGGCTAATCAATTTCATATAAACCCAAGGCTATTATGTGCTTGTTTTCTGCCAACTATACACTTGGCAGGGAGTGGAAACAATTCCTGAATGCTTTGGCGGATGATCTTTTTATGATATATAAAACAAATAAACGATGATGGTTCTTGACTAAGACATCCAAAATTCAATCAGGCAAGGCATTGGTTAGGATCAATGGAGGATGCACACAATGGTGGGCAAGCTTTCAAGATCTCCAAATCTTCTTCACTCGGAAAGATATTAGAAAAAGTATTAGGAGAGAATAGGGGAGGACAGACAATGACACTTGCAAAGCTTTGCATAGACCCTCCAGCACCATACATAGGTAAAGACTGGAAAATAGAAAGTGCATTTTGATTTTATTTATTTGTTTTTGCACTATACATAACTTTTAGGAAATTTGTTGAAGGTCCCATTTCTAGCATTGACTGAGGAGTGCTGGATTCCATCAGCAAAAGGGCTGGAGAGCTTCCCTGCTATGTACCATCTGCTGCATCATTTGCCACCAATAAAGCTTTCTGCTATAGCAGTAACATGTGTCAATGGCTGGCACGGAAAGAACCCTGGGAGGCCTGAAACAACACCTGGTTCCCAAGCAAAACAGGGAAATTACTTATGTATAAGACTCCAGCAGGATGCCAGCTGGTATTAAAGGAATGTAGAAGACAGGATTGCAGCAGGTGTAGGTTGCAGGACTCTTACTGGAAATGGCCCCTTCTGCGCAGAAGGACTACAGGATCGGGAACCTGGTTCGCGTTTGTATTCACACTGTAGAATTAATACAGTTTGATGCTACTTTAATGTCTCAATGTTACAAAATTATGGAAGTTGCAATTTGGTGAGACACTTCAACAGAAAAACTTAAAGGCACTGTAAAATTACAACTACAATAACATATTTACTCGAATGTAATGCTCACCTTTTTTGCTAAATGATCTTGCCAAAATTGCTGTGTACGTAAGATTTACGTCATACAGTAATCTTAGGATTTCATCACATGGAGGTCCTTGATGTGAGGGAATCTGTGGGGCAGCGGGACAAATCGTGAAGCAGTGGGGCGAATCTGTCACCCAGCACCCCGCATCGCCCACATCATCCACTTGCCCATCACATGCTTTCCACACGGTTAAATTGATGCAATGACATCATTTGGAATTGCTGCTCCAGAAGGGGGAGGGAAATGACGGGTATGGGTAATGGAAAATACACGTCTAAGGAATGTATAAAATGTCGTATAAGGTAAAGTGACTTTTGGAATAATGTATATTGAGATAAGACTTGTATGGCAAAAGTTTAATTGAATGAATGTATCAAAGAAAAACAATAAAAATGCCGGAAAGTGTATCTTTCTGATTTGCTACCAGAATTTTCAAACTGAACATGAGTAGTCTCTCGTGTTCAGAGTTCCTCATCCTAGAACAGTTCACCAATGCAGCCAGCACGGAGTCCCACCAGAAGTAGCTGTGCATCCTGTGATGGGATCCGGCGGGCTTCATTCTGGCTATATCAGCAAAAAAGCAGTGTGATAAGCTCCTTAGTGCGGAGCCAAAGCAAAAGGGGAAGTTGCTTCCAAAGGTGCACCTGCGGCTCCTCCTTGAGGGACATCATCTCTAATTAAATGGCCAGGGCTCAATGCTATGCAATCCCGGGATTTGTAATTTGGTGAGGCACCATCATTCTTTGGCAGGGAAGACTCAAAACCTTATCAAACTAAAGCCCCCAGGATTCCATGCCATTGAACCAAGACTATTAAAGCAGATTCATTATACAGCATAGATGCACACCAAGATTTTCTTTTCCATCACTGTAAGCTTTAATGTTCTAATACAATTGTTTATAACAAAGGAACTCTAAGCAGGCAGCAACAGTACGTTTAGCTGTCAAAGCTTTTCTAGCAGGTCATTCCACAGTTTTGGGGTGGCTGATGAAAAGGTTCTCTGAGTGACAGTTGCCCATTGGTTTCTGGCTAGTTGAAGTAAATTTCTCCCAGATGATCTCAATGTCTACAGTGTAGTGTATGGGAGAAATTGATCCTCTAGGTAACTACATAGAACTTTAAAGGTTGTAACTGGCAACCAGTGGAATGACTTTAATATAGGAGCAATATGCTAACTTCTAGATATTCCTGTAGCCAGTCATTAAACTAATTGGAGTTTTCAAACTTGGCCCAGAAGTAGCCCAATGTACAGAGCATTGCAGAAGTCCAGCCTTGAATCCATAGTGTTGAGCCAGGCAGGTAAAATGGTATCAAACTACATCCGTTCTACATTATAGATGCAGTCTCCCTTAGTGATCAGATGCATACACACATTTGTAGGGATACCAAGATGCTTTTTAATAAAGCTAACATCCTCCCAACTCTGTTATATGCCTCTGAAATGTGAACCGTCTACAGACGTCACTTCCAGAATGATTCCATCAGCGTTGCCTCTGTAAAATCCTGCAGATCTCTTGGGAAGACAGGCAGACAAATATCAGCATTCTGGAAGAAGCAAAGACCAGCAGCACTGAAGTGATGATCCTCCACCATCAGCTTCACTGAACTAGCCACTTTGTCCGAATGCCCGATCACCATCTCACAAAGTAGTTAATATACTCTCAACTCAAGAATGGAAAACGGAATGTTGGTAGACAGGAAAAGAGATTTAAAGATGGGCTTAAAAACTGTGGCTTAGACACCGAAAACTGGAATACCCTGGTCCTCGAATGTTCTAACTGGAGGTCAGCTGTTACCAACAGTAATGTGGAATTCGAAGAGGCACGATTGGAAGGTGAAAGGGAGAAACATGTCAAGAGAAAGGCACGTCAAGCCAACCCTTTTGTTGGGACCACCTTCCATTTGGAAATCAATGTCCTCATTGTGAAAGAGCATGAGGATCAAGAAAAGGTCTCTACAGTCACCTTCAGACTCAACGCCAAGACTCTACACTTGGAGAATAATCATACTCGACCATGAGTGATAGCCTATGATGACACACACACAAAACAACAAGATCTGTGTTTTTAATTCTTGTTTGTATAAGGGACAATTATTGACAACTGTGCTGCAACCTACACCTGTTGAAATTTCATATTCCACATTCCCTTAATACAGTCTGCAGTCTTTGATTCCTGACCCCCCCTTAGTGATATCTAGCCTAAATACCAAAGGCACCAGATCCCATTTGATCTTGGAAGCCAAGAGGTCTTGGCCTTGGTTAGTGCTTGGATGGAAGACTACCAACAAAGACCGGATCTTGTCCTTTCAGAGAAAGGAACTGGCTCAATCACCTCTGAGAATTCCTCACCAAATACATCCTTTGAAATTCATGGGGTCACCATAATTTAACAGACAACTTGAAGGCAGATTTACATATCCGTTAATGATGGTCTCTATATAGGTCACGCCACTGATATCCAGATTGCTATTTTCAGGAAGGCTGCTCTGATTCCAAATGTTATTTCCTTCTTTGAGCAAAGAAAGAATTCAATTGTCTGCCAACTTTTTACTTCCCATCATGTATGATCTTTTCCTACAGTTTTTCCAACAATGGTTTCTTGGTTTACTATTTGTTATTTTCAGTATGTCAATCTGTTGTTAATGCTTGATCACATGGCTACATGACATTGTTCTAGTATTTTAAAAATTCCTCCTTCTATTCAGAGGTCCTCAGTAATTGGAAAGAAAATATGGGAGAGTCATAAGCAAGGATTTTGAAAAATATGATCTGTGACACCTGTTCTGCTTCAGGATTTGCCATGTTTGTTTATTCTAAACATTCCTAGTTGGAACCTTATCTGAGCCCCTTTTGCTCTCTGCAGGCTACCCAGTAGTGAAAAAAAAAGTCTCCCCTGATCAGTTCATTTAAAATCTGGTCTCCGCAGAAGAAATTACCCTTCTGGCCCGATTACATAACTTCTTGTTCTCATCCGACCTGTCACTGTCAATTGCAATGCAATGCCTCAAGTCATCATTGCTATGGAAAGAAGCTGTGGTTTTCTGTTTGTGCTGTGGTGTAAATTCAGCTGTGGACCAAGGCAATTTTAAGCAATAGGGGAAGCAGTGATATGGCAAATTTCCCAACATATTTGAAGCCTTTCTAACTCTTGGTGGTCAGGGGGAAGGCCCTAGAATTTCCAGAACTATTGGCCTTTTCAGTATAACACTTCCCACACTGAAAGCATTGCAACAGACATATATCGGCAGGGACTATCATCTGTTTTTTCACTAATGCAGTTAATGCAGTTCAATACCATTTTACCATGGCTCAAAGTTATGGAATCACAAGAGTTATAGTTTTACAAGCACTTTAGCTTTCTTTGCCAAAGAGTGGTCATGTATCAAAAAAGCACAATCTAGAATCACAGAATAATAGAGTTGGAAGAGACTACATGGGCCATTTAGTCTAACCCCCTGCCATGCAGGAAAGCACAATCAAAGCATCTCCAACAAATGGCCATCAAGCTTCTGTTTAAAAGCCTCCATGGAAGGAGCTTCCAGCACACTTCGAGGCAGAGAGTTCCACTGTTGAGCAGCTCATACGGTCAAGAAGTTTTTCCTAATGTTCAGGTGGAATCTCCTTTCCTGTAATTTGAACTCATTGCTCCAAGTCCTACTTTCAAGAGCAGCAGAAAACAAGCCTACCCCCTCTTCCTTATGACACCCTTTCACGGCTATCATGTCTCCTCTCAACCTTCTCTTCTGAAAGCTAAACATACCCAGTTCTTTAGGACACTCCTCATAGGGCATGGTCTCCAGACCTTTGATCATTTTAGTCACGTTTCTCTGTACACCTTCCAGCTTGTCAATATTTCTTTTAAACTGTGGTGCCCGGAACAGGATACAGTATTCCAGGTGAGGTCTAACCAAAGCAGAATAGAGAGGTACCATTACTTACCTTGATCTAGACCAAGCATGGGCAAACTTTGGCCTTTGAGGTGTTTTGGACTCCAAAACTTTGAGGGCCAAAGTTTGCCCATGCCTGATCTAGACACTATAGTCCTTTTGAAGCAGCCCAAAATCCCATTGGCTTGTTTAGCTGCTGCATCACACTGTTGGATTCCATAACACTGAGCTGTGGTAGTTAAAGTGATGTCAAACTGCATTAATTATACAGCGTAGATGCACCCTAAGGGCACATCTACGATGATCACTTAGGTCGCCGTCGATCAGTCCCAAGGCAGTCAAATGCCACATGGAGCTAATACAGTACAAGGACACCTTAACACGGCTTTGCCCTGCGTTAGCCAAAGTTGGGGGGATTCTGCTACAGAGTTCAGACTTTCCCCCAACTTAGAGACTATGGGAAGAGTTGAGCTGGTTCCAGCTGTAGCTGTCCCCACTGCCATCTGGTATTTACCGTGACATTGTCCAGGGCAATGGAGTGGGCTGAGAAGGGATGGGGAGAGGAGGGGGTTACTTCTCTCACCACCTTCCCCAGCACTTTGTCACCCCAGCTGATGTTGTGGCATGCAATGAGGGACAGCTAGGATGCATGTTGCAGCTGGAAACTGCTGCAAATGGAGGATAGGGTGAACAGTTAGGGTAGACATCCAGTGCTACCAAACAATGTTCAGTGCATTATTGTGAGTTTTCCAGGTTGTTTGGCCATGCTCCAGAAGCATTCTCTCCTGACGTTTCACCCACATCTATGACAAGCATCCTCATAGGTTGTGAGATTGATTGGAAAACTAAGCAAGGGAGGTTTATATATCTGTGGAAGGTCCAGGGTGGGAGAAAGAACTCTTGTCTGTTGGAGGCCAGTGTGGATATTGTAATTAATCACCTTGATTAGCATTAATGGCCTTGCCAACATCATTGCCTGGCTGTTTCCTGCCTGGGAGATTCCTTTGTTTGGAGGTGTTAGCTGGCCCTGATTGTTTCATGTCTGGAATTCCTGTTTTCAGAGTGTTGTTCTTTATTTACTGTTCTGATTTTAGAGTTTTTTAATACTGCTAGCCAGATTTTGTTCATTTTCATGGTTTCCTCCTTTCTGCTGAAATTGTCCATGTGCTTGTGGATTTTAAGTGGCTTCTCTGTGTAGTCTGACATGGTAGTTGTTAAACTGGTCCAGAATTTCTCTGTTCTCAAATGATATTCAGTGTCTAGGTTAGTTCATCAAGTGTTCTGCTAAGGCTGACTTCTCCGGTTGCGTGAGTCTGCAGTGCCTTTCATGTTCCTTGATTAGTGTTTGGGCATTGATGTGTTTGATGGTTCCCATCTAGACTTGTCCACAGCTGCATGCTATACAGTAGACTTTTGCAGAGGTGAGAGGATCCCTTTTGTCCTTCGCTGAGCATAGCATTTGTTGGATTTTCTTCGTGGGTCTGTAGATCATTTGTAGGTTGTGTTTCTTCATCAGCTTCCCTATGTGGTCAGCAGTTCCCTCAATGTAAGGTAAGCAAACGTTTCCTCTGGGTGGATCTTTGTCTTTAGTCTCATGGCTTGTTCTTGGCCTCGCGGCTCTTCTGATGTCTGTGGTGGAGCCTCCATTGGCCTGTAGAGTCCAGTTTAGGTAATTTAGTTCACCATGGAGGAGGTGGGGTTTGCAGATTCTTTTTGCACAGTCTGCCAGGTATTTAATTGTGCTTCTATTTTGGCAGACCATGCAAAAAGAATCTACAAACCCTACCTCCTCCAAGGTGAACAAAACCACCTAAACAGCAGCAGTTTGGGGAATCCCCGTGAGGACCATACCCTGAGCTGATCTAGCATTTATGCTAGATCAGCCTGGTTTATGGATCAATGGAGATCAGTCCTTAATCTCAGTTAATTCAGCAGCGAGGAGGCTGTTCCCAGTAGACTCAGGCAAATAAAAAAAAAAACTCTGATGCATCCTCTCCTAGGTTTTGTGTGCTTCTTCATTTCTAACTTTTATCATCTTCATCACATTCTGATATTGCTTGGCCATGCATACCCTGGTTTTCATCAATGAAATATTGGGCGGTAAGCTGCACATTTCTTACTCCCATCTTAAATCAACTCGTTTTGCAAGAAGCCAAAGACAGTTGTCATATATATGTTCTTCTCACATTCTGCTTCATATCTAGGTTCTTTACACAATCTGTGTCATATCTAGGTTTCACTGCCAAATAACTTATAAGAGATAGCCAGCAGGAGCAGCGCCTTTTCAAAAGAAACCCTCGTTCTCTTGAATGAATCTCCCTAAGGAGATTTACAGATCTTGACACTTTGTTCTTCTACTTATCTGGCCCAGAAATGGCTGTTCCAATCATCTTTTAACAGAATTGTTTTCTTAAATCTTATTTTACTTTTGCTATGTCCATATTGTGGGCTGTTATATTGATCAGTCCTAATCTTTTTGTTTTATACATTGTGTATTATATATGACCAGTTGGAAGGTTGTTTACTAAAGAACAGCAGGACATAAGTTACCTAATAAAGTGAATAATTATGTCACTATTGATGCCACTGAGGCTGCATCTACACTGTACAACTAATGCAGTTTGATATCACTTTAACTGCCATGGGCTCAATCCTATGGAACCCTGGATCTGTAGCACCTTTTGGCAGAGAAAGCAAAATACAGTACCTTGTGGAATTACAGATGGCTCAGTGAAGATTCCCTAGCATTGAGCCATGGCAGTGAAAGCAGTGTCAAATTGCATTAATTCTACAGTGCAGAAGCAACTAAATTATGTACTTAATAGTAACAGTGTCTAATACAACCCACTAGATGGCCACCTAATCTCGCTGTCTAAACAAAAATTCTTCAACTCTCAAATCAGAAAGCAACTCAGCAAGTTCTAATATTTTCCAATCAGCTCTAATTATGCTTTAATTATGCTGGAAGGTAGTTAGTGCAACAATATTCAAAGAGCTTTCTTTGGCCACATAATTGCTAGTGGACTGTCAACCTTTCTGGGACATTTTGTCTAATCCACTCGTTCATTTAAGATCTTCCATAAATTCCCCTTTGAAAGAATGGGACTGCTGTCATGCATACTTTTTGCAGTTTACAGCAATAGTTTCCACGCAATAGTTTGACGGGGTGGAACTAAGCTTGCAGATCCGAGATATTAGACAGAAGGGACTCTGCCTCGAAACAACAAATGGTTAGCTCCACAACAAACTGCATGGCTTCATTACAAGAGTTGGCGAGTTTCATCTCACCTCGGTTAATGAAGCTTATGCATTCCTACACAATGTTCTTTTAACAGAAAATTTGGTGCCTGAGGCAGAAATAACATGTTAAGAATTTAACCTTCTCAATGAAAAAAAGAGAAAAGCAGTTCAACTTAGTCAAGGAAACCTTGCACAAGTAAAGAAAAACATTTTAAACTAATTGAAGGTTTATTCCAAAACGTAACCAGGGAAATTTTCTTATCTTTCAGTTTCCACTTTTCTTATGATTTTGATTGTGTTGTGTGTGTTGGAATCTGCCCTGAGTCCCCTCAGAGAGATAGGGTGGAATACAAATAACGTATTATTATTATTATTATTATTATTATTATTATTATTATTATTATTGACACAAAGACATAGTATGACACAGCAAACGAGATACATATGCTGGATTTCGTATTACAAAATCACAAGTTGAACACTTCCCAAGTGCTTAGGACTGTGTGATGTATTTTCAGATGATACATACAGATCCCAGTAAGGTGGCCTTTTGCAGTTGACAGATCATAATTTTGTCACTGTTTATTGTCTCCAAATGCTGGTTGTGCCAATTACCACCAGGACCACCTGTACTGGTTTATGCCAGAGACTTTGCAGTTTGATCTTGAGGTCCTGATAACGGCTGAGTTTTTTCTGTTGTTTTTCATCAATTCGACTGTCACCTGGTATGGCAACATCAATAATCCAAAAAAATTTCTTTTCCACAACCGTGAGGTCTGGTGTGTTGTGTTCCAAAACTTTGTCAGTCTGGATTCAAAAGTCCCACAGTACTTTTGCGTGTTCATTTTCCACTACCTTTGCAGGTTTGTGATCCACCAGTTCTTTACTGCTGGTAGGTGGTACTTGTGGCATAAGTTCCAATGAATCATTTGGCCCACATAGTTGTGCCTCCGTTTGTATTACTACTACTACTACTACTACTACTACTACTATTACTTTGGTACTCAAATGTATAGATGTCTGGTAGCTGGATGGTCACATACTGGGAATAACTGGTCATGCAGCTTATCTACTCACTCTTTTCCTCTCTGTTTTTCTGTTCAGACATTTATTCTGGAAGTAGCTCCCGTTTCCCTTGCCTGTTGTAGTCAGGCACACACCACTAAAGTAGGATAAGCTAGATCAGTGGCTTTCAACCTTCTTAATGCCACAACCCCTTGATATGGTTGGTGACCCCCAACCATAAAATTATTTTCGTTGCTACTTCATAACTGTAATTTTGCTATAGATATAAATGTAAATATCTGATATGCAGGATGTATTCTCATTCACTGGACCAAATTTGGCAATTACCTGATACGCTCAAATTTGAATACTGGTGGGGTGGGGGTGGTGATTGATTTTGTCATTTGGAAGTTGTAGTTGCTGGGATTTATAGTTCACCTACAATCAAGGAGCATTCTGAATCCCACTAACAATAGAATTGGGCCAAACTTCCCACACAGAACCCTTATGACCAACAGAAAACACTGGAGGGATTTGGGACGAATTGACAGTGATTTAGGGGAGATGTAGTTCACCTACATCTGTAGAGCATTGTGAATTAATATGTGTTTTCTGATGGTCTTTGGCGATCCCTCTAACACCCCCTCGTGACCCCCCAGGGGTCCCGGCCCCCAGGTTGAGAAACACTGAGCTAGACAGAATCTCATTCTTTCCCAACTCAAGCTGTATGACATTGCTTACTAGTGCAACAACATGATACAATGTTCCCTCATTATCGCGGGGGTTACGTTCCAGGACCACCCATGATAAGTAAAAATCTGTGAAGTAGGGACACTGTTTATTCTATGTGTGGAGGAGAGCAAACCACAGACCACTTACTACAATGCAGTCTGTACTTTATTTTAGCAATTACAATATACAGTACACTGGCAGAGAAGAAGAATGGAAGCTAAATAACCCTTTTTTATTTCCAACCCTTCCCTACCCTCCCCCCTCCCTTTATTTCTCCCTTTCCCCCCTTCCAAAACCCTTTGCATAGTGCAGAATCACTGGGTTGCTGTGGGTTTTCTGGGCTGTATGGCCATGATCTAGAAGCATTCTCTCCTGACGTCTCCTGACGTTTCGCCCACATCAAGCATCCTCAAAGGTTGTTACATTTACAGTATTGGAAACTAGGCAAGGGAGGTTTATATATCTGTAGAATGTCCAGGGTGGGAGAAATAACCTTTGTCTGTTTGTGGCAGGTGTGAATGTTGCAATTGGCCACCCTGATTAGCATTGAATAGCCTTACAGTTTCAAAGACTAGCTGCTTCCTGCCTGCAGGAATCCTTTGTTGGAAGGTGTTGGCTGGCCCTGATTGTTTCCTGTCTGGAATTCCCATGTTTTCTGAGAATTGTTCTTTATTTGCTGTCCTGATTTTAGAGTTTTTTAAATAGTGGTAGCCAGATTTTGTTCATTTTCATGGTTTCCTCCTTTCTGTTGAAATTGTCCACATGCTTGTGGATTTCAATTGCTTCTCTGTGTAATCTGACATGGTGGTTGTTAGAGTGGTCCAGCAACCAGAGAAGTCAGCCATAGCGAAATCAACCTGGACTCAGCATATTATTTGAGAACACAGAAATGCTGAACCACTCTAGCAACCCAATTAACCAGTGGTAAAACATGGTAAGAAATACTCAACCTGTGCCACAACTGGGGCCTGATCAGGACATTCTGGATCTCTAAAATATTTTATCATGCCATTATCCATTCTCATTCATTCCAATTGTCATTTTAATATTTAAAGGCCTCTCATAATCTGAGGCTCCAAACTAGCTTGCTTAGTTCAGACATAAACCTGCATTGGCCACAAGCGAAGCTTTGCCAAGAGCTGTCAAAAGTGATTGATATCCAGAGATGGCATCAGTTGGTCACTGGAACTTCATGCATATGGAAGCCCAGATGGGAGTAGGAACTTCCTAAGCTAGCCAGAGGCAGGGATAACAGGGTTTTTGAGATAAGAACCAGTTTCCTAAAATTAGCCCAGAGATAAATTGGTTACCAGTGGAGTTCTTACAATATTGGCATTAGCACACTGGCAACACATAAGGTTAGTTATTGTTCTGGCTGCCACATTCCCTAACCTGAGGGTCTAATAAGATGCAATTAACATGCACCCCATTTGTTATGTAAATAGCAGCCTCAGGAAAGAAGCCTTGGAAGGAACATGAATATTCACATACACAGCCTGTCTGTAGAAGTCTGATTAGTCACCTCATTCCATGTATCTGGAGAAGCAGGCTAAGAGACTGTCCACATGCCAAAGTGACACCACTTTAACTGCCATAGCTTCATCCAAGGGAATCTTGGAATTTGTAGTTTATTATAGTACCATTGCTCTCTGACAGAGAAGGGCAAATATCTCACAAAACTTCAAATCCCAGAATTCCATAGCATTGAGCCATGGCAGTTAAAATGCGGTATCAAACTACTATAATTCCACAATGTCAATGCAACTTTAGCCTATAAATGTTTATGCTACCAGTCTCTAAGGTGCTACAGGATTCCTTTCATAAAAACGGTGATGTTTGTGATGGCACGCCCAAGCTTTTGGGAAAATATAGTGTCTGGCTTTACTCGGGGGCTATCTGTATCCCTTCTGTTAAGATCAAGACCCTTAACATACAGAGGTACTTTATGCAAGGTAAAAATATAACCAAATGAGTTTACTGAAAACAAAATGAATAAAGGGACCATTATAAAATAGCTTAAAACAATACATTACAAAAGGAGATTTTCCTGGTTGCAGTCATCTCTCTGGAGTCTTTAAAATTCTTTTGCCTCTGATGCAAAGCAATGGTTTACAAGCTGGTGTTTATATGCTGTCTCAGTCATTTACTTTGTGACGCTTGGCTGACCAAAAGCTTCTGTTGTCTCTGGGACTAGTGGTATATGAATGCTGCTGAATGCAGAGTTTAGTGCTAAAGATGATATTTGTCATCAAATCAACTTTAACTGATGACAAAATGATGAGAGATTTCCAGAAGCCCCAGTCATCAATAGTCCTGCTCAAATTTGGCAAACGCAGGGCCATAATTTCCTTGATTGACTCAACCGACCTCTAATCCAGTCTCCCTCTTTTCCTACCTCCTTCCACTTTACCAAGAGCTATTATTCCATTTCTTGTCTGACAATTACTAGCTTTCCCTGATTCATGCTTCTCAAATGTCCATGTTCTTGCTGCATGTGTTCTGTATAGACAGCTTTCTAAAAGTGCAATAAAGGGCAGTCAAAATGTATGACATGTAAGGTTGAGAAGTAGTTATTATCGAGTTCATGCTCTACATAAATAACAACTGAAAGTATTGAAATATTGAGTTCGGTTGACTGTGTATTTCTCTGTAAAATTAACATTTAAATTATAGGGGACACACATTTATGTCTATGAAAAGTCCCCTACCCATAATAGACAAACTTGTTTAGTTTATGCAAAAGAAAAAAACCTTCTGACTCTGACAAACGTAGTTGTACAGCTTCCAACTTTTCTTTCACCTCTGACCATGTCAACAACTGAATGTCCTTTCGGCTTGAGTCCAGTTACATCTCTAGACATGGTGCTACTCATATTTGTCCTCTGCTCTTCTGAATTATCTGATTGAGTGCCTTCTAACATAGGAGTTTCATCTTCCAGCACTATCTCCTGTTTCATTTTGGACTGCCTCAGCATGGGATGTCCAAGTTAAAAGACATTGAAGAGTAGTTTATCATTGCCTTCTTCTGAGCAGTACTAACATGACTTGGCTAAAGAACCACTGCAGTTGTCTCTGAGAGATCATTGGTTCATGTCACTCTAGATTAGTGTCGCCATATATTTGCTGTTTGACACATTTAGGGTGCATATACACTGTGGAATTAATAAAATTTGACATCACTTTCAATGCAATGGAATCATGGGAGCTTTACTTTTACCAGGGCTTTAGCTTTCTCTGCCAAAGAGTGCTGATGCCTCTTCAAACTGCAATTCCCAGGATTCTATACCATTGGGTCATGGCAGTTAAAGTGGTGCCAAACTGCATTCATTTTACGGTGTAAATGCACTAAGTGTCTGGATCCTCAGCAAAAGCTGTCTGAGCTTATTTATTTATTTATTTGCAGTATTTATATTCCGCCCTACTCACCCCGAAGGGGACTCAGGGCGGATCACATTATGTACATATAGGGCAAACATTCAATGCCCATAAACACATCGAACCGAGACAGAGACAACAGACAGACAGACGCAGAGGCAATTTAACCTTCTCCTGAGGGGATGTTCGATTCTGGCCACAGGGGGGAGCAGCTGCTTCATCATCCACTCTGATGGCACTTTCTCACTTCCTCATTCCAAAATTGTAAATTAGTTAAACTTGCCTCCCCACTTTTATAAGTGGTACCTTATTTCCTACTTGATAGATGCAACTATCTTTCGGGTTGCTGGGTCAGCAATGAGCAGGGGCTATATTTTATTTTTAATTGATGGGTGCTCACCCCACCACGGGCTGGCCTCGAACTCATGACCTCATGGTCAGAGTGATTTATTGCAGCAGCTGTTTACCAGCCTGCACCACAGTCCGGCCCCTCCTAAGAGTTGGGAGACTCTTAGGAGACTCTTAGGAGAAACTATCTGGTTTGTATTTGCCACCTCAGCACATTGAGTCTGCCGACACGGAGTCCCTCAGAGCCCATCAAATGAAACAGGGCTACTTACAGTGGGGCTCTGTTGGGCTCTGTATCAGCAGTGTGCCAGCAGCACAGTGTGCCAGGAGCCCAGAGGAGTCGGGTATACACCTGATTTCTCATTGAAGAAGCTGGGATTATTTAGGAGGAAGTGGGGGACAATGGGGAAATGTTGTGGGAAGGGATCCCATGACCTCCGATGGTAGGAGCACAAAGCATTACACTGCCCCAAGGTTTCCCCCACTTTCCCCTGGTTTTTGGACTTCAATGTGATGAGATCCTTAGCAAGATCATGAAATGTTCTGCACATTTTTCAAATTTTCATTTCATGTAGTGACGTCTACAAATGGGGATTCTAACATAGCTTTGACCTGTTGTGAGTGGTATGCTAGTGATGAAGACTTGAGAAGCATGTAATTCTAGAATTCCTGGACTGTCTAGTGGAACATACATTTGTATGCACATTTTAGCACAAAATATATTTTGCACAAAATCTAGTCAGCCTTCCATATTCATAGATTCTGTATTCATGGATTCAACCATTATGCAGATGACCATGTTAGACAACATGCAATCTCACCTTAGTCCACCAACCAGAACATACTTACTAGGGAATCCCATTGAAATCCATAAGTAACGGTAAAGGTTTTTTCCTGACATTAAGTCTAGTCATGTCTGATTCTGGGGATTGGTGCTCATCTCCATTTCTAAGCCAAAGAGCTGGCATTGTCCGTAGACACCTCCTAGGTCATGTAGCCGGCAAGACTGCATGGAGCACCATTGAAATCAATAGGATTTCCTTAAAAATAAACTTACTTAAGATGGTGTGGTGAAGCACTGAGCACAATCGGATAGTTGTGTGGCTTACATTTTCCTATAACATAATTTAGTGTTCATTTAGCATTGTGAGAAATGTTCTTCTGAGAATGTGAATAAATTGATGCATTTATTTCTCACATGGGAGACCACATGCAGTAGCTTTACCACCTTTTTTTTACATGTGCAGTAGTTTTGCTAAAAGCTATTACTAAGTTCGCTGAAAGGTCACGTTTTGAATGTCCCTTCACATGTGTTCATGCTTCACACAGCATCATTGCAGTTTCTCACACTTCCTGATTTTTCCCTCATACAAAAAATGAGACCAAAGTGGGTAGTTTCTACTGCTGACTATTGCTGCATCAAATATGGAGAGCTGTATTTGATAGTGCCCTGTATTTATAGAAAGCTTGGACTGAACAGATCTCATTGCCACTCTCTTAATTGGGTGGATAGAAGTAGAATGGAGCAGCTCAACTGTGGGACAGAGAGCCACAGTAGAATATATTATTCTATTGTACCTTTGGCAGTGCTACTGACATTACTTAGGCAACCCCTTGTTGACCGAATATGATGGTCCTCCAAGTGTAGTGTCATAGGTGTCTGTGAAGTCCTATTCTTGACCTGCATGTTCTTCCACAGTGAGAACATCAATTTCCAGATGGAAGGTGGTCCCGATCAGGGTTGGCTTGACGTGCCTTCCTCTTGGCATGTTTCTCCCTTTCGCCCTCCATTTGTGCCTTTTTGAATTCCACTGCACTGCTGGTCACAACTGACCTCCAGTTAGACCGCTCAAGGGCCAGGGCTTCCCAGTTCTCAGTCTCTATGCTAATGTTTTTAAGATTAGATTTAAACCCATCTTTAAATCTCTTGAGTGTGACGTCTGTGGACCGTCCACATTTCGCAGGCATTTAACAGAGTTGGGAGGACAATAGCTTTATAAACAAGCACCTTGGTGTCCCTACGGATGTCCCGATCCTCAAACACTCCCTGCTTCATTTGGAAGAATGCTGCACCAGCAGAGCTCAGGCGGTGTTATATTTCAGTGTCATGTTGACTTTTGTGGAGAGATGGCTACCAAGGTAGCAGAAATAGTCAGCATTTTCTAATGTTACACCATTAAGCTGTATTTCTGGCATTGCAGAGGTATTGGCTGGTGCCTGCTGGAAGAACACTTTGGTTTTCTCGATGTTCAATGAGAGGCTGAGCCTCACATATGCTTCTGCAAAGGTGTTTAGAGTGGCTTATAGGTCTTCTTCTGAATGCACACAGACAACATTATCATCAGCATATTGGAGTTCTATAACAGATGTTGTTGTGACCTTGGTTTTGGCTTTCAGTCTGCTGAGGTTAAATAGCTTGCCATCTGTCCGATAGATGATTTCCACTCCGGTGGGAAGTTTCTCATCAACAAGATGAAGTGTCATAGCAATGAAGATGAAAAATAAGGTTGGGGCAATACCACATCCCTGCTTCACACCTGATTCCACCTTAAATGGGTCACTTTGGGAGCCATTGCTGTCCAAGACTGTTGCCATCATGTCATTGTGGAGAAGCCGTAGGATGTTCACAAATTTGTCAGGCCTACTGACATACTGCACTATGTTTGATAACATGCTACACATACAAAAACTTGGTCCGGATAGGACTCAAAGACCAAGTAGTGTTTCTCAGGCTAGCTGATATAATGAGTTGGTTCTCTCTCTCCCTCCCTCTCTCCCCCCCTCTCTCTTTCTCTTTCTCTCTCTCCCTCCCTCCCTCTCCCTCTCCCCCCCTAACATGCCAGGACTGCATCTCTCCTGAGTGGCTACAATTGTTGTTTTTTTTCTTTCCTGGAAATTCTCCAGTTCAAACACTAGTACTTTGAACAACACTATGATAAAAAAAATGCTGTTCTGAATATGTGACACAGTGACAGTATCATTTCTGTTGATCCAAGCTTGGGTTGAATTGGCATTCCTGGGAGGGCAGTCACACATTACCTTGGCTATACGATCCTACTGCCAGATTCAGAGAGAAATCAGCACTCGAAATATTCTTTTTCCAGGGAATTTTCTTGCCTTAGGGTCTGGGGCATGGCAGTGGTAGTTCATCAATGTGATGTCTGCAATTACAGAAATCCACTAGGTCAGGGAGTTGGACCAAAGGCCATCCTTCATGAGTATAGTATTTATTTCCTTTTGCCAGAATGTAAAAAGGTTCAAGGCAAGGTTCAGAGGCACTCAAGACATCAGCACTGCAACACGTTCATATCCCATAATGGTTCTTATTCAGGTTATTAACTTAATTCAACTTTGAAGGCACTGGAAGCTAAATAACAAACGCAATCTCATTTAGGAGGCAGTTTGAATGCCATATTTCCCTCCCTGTTGCGGTGAAAATACCCAGCCATAACTGTGAGTTTCTGAAGGGTAACGGTGAGTTTCAAAATGAGACAGTGTCAACTTTTTTAACCTCAGCACCACCCTGTTCTCTAATGAGAGCTGTGGTTTCCTTCACTCATAACTATACCTACTAATCAGAAAGTGGTTTGCCTGGCAGAAAAAGCTTATAAGGATTTTTATCACACGGGGCTGGCGAATCACAGTTGCCACAAGATAATAGCATCTGTTGCCAATAGTTTTTATATGACATCAATTGATTTATGTGTATGTCAATTGTTGTTTTAGGGCTTTGCCCCCATGTAAGCGGATGAGAAGGACAGCATATAAATGTAGCAAATAATAAAAATGTAGCAAATAAGCCGCCCTGAAGTCCCTTCAGGGTTATGGAGGCAGAATATAAGAAATAAATTATTATTATTATTATTATTATTATTATTATTATTATTATTATTATTATTGTATCTTGCTGCCACCTGTCTTCCTTTCATTACTATAGTGCTCTTTTTTCCTCGGCCTTCATATTACTTCTTCAGTGTGATAAGTCACATACATTTCTATTCCAATATGCCAGCAGTTCTGTGGCATCATTGGACATGATTCTCCTCCTTATCCCCTTCCCTTGCTATTCCCATTTTATTTCTGTTCTGTTTCCTCATATTGCGATAATTGCACACACACAAAAGACACATTGCTTAGGGCTTGGCTTGGGAGCTGAAGTATAGGGACTGTGAGAAAGACAAATCTCAGGACCACAGATTGCTGAAGCAGCATTGTTGCACTAATGCAAAGAGGTGTGATACTGAGTGCTCTAAAACTGGTATGTTTCCAGTCCCTACACTCAGGTTGGTGAGATAAAATCCTAAATTAGTGGTTTAAACTGTTTTAGCTTGCTTTAACTTATTAAAATGGTTTAATATGTTTTTAATCTCCTTGAAGGAGCCCCAGCTGGCACAATGGGTTACATCCTTATGCCAGCAGGACTGCTGACTGAAAGGTCGGTGATTCAAATCCGAGGAGAATGGGTGAGCTCCCTCTGTCAGCTCCACCTCCCCATGCCCAGACATGAAAGAAGCCTCCCACAAGGATGGTAAAACATCAAACATCCGGGCAACGTCCCCTGAGCAACGTCCTTGCAGACAGCCAATTCTCTCACACCAGACGTGACTTGCAGTTTCTCAAGTCTCTCCTAACACAAATAAAATCTAATTGAAATGTTCTCTGTTATTTTAAATGTTGGTTTATATTAAATTGATTTTATCTGTACGTTGCCCTGAAATCCTGTGACGTAAGGCAGGAAATAAATATTTTAATAAATGAAACAAAATAGACTGCTGTGCCAATGAAAGAGCATTAGGTCATACAATTTTTTTCCAGATTGCTTGGGGATTAATTGGAGGTGATCTCATTATCCCATTCCAATCAAGAGCTTTTGCCTTGAGTGAGGAGAACACAGAAAAGGGTGCTCTTAAAATCTGATTAACCACCATCTGCAATCTCAGAAACAGCCTACTACTGGACTGTATTCACTGTACTGCAAAGCCAAGGACTTTCCGTTCATAACATCGGTCATTTTATTGAGAAGGAAGGATAAATTTTTTATTGTTATCAAAATAAAAGAACAACCCCTCATAAGCTGTAGAGAAGACTTATTGATACCCTGCCCTCCCTAAAGAGGGACAAATGACAGGATGACTGTTTGTCAACTGTAAGGACTTCATCACAAAGAGTACAGGATTCCATGAGGCCCCAGCGAGGGCATGGAGAACCCGTTGCTCACTGTCCCATATCTCCCCACTTACCTGGAATCCCATCCCACAGGGAGAAGCATCGCAACCCAGCTTCCCCCACTGAACCAAAAGCAACACAGGAAATGCTCTGTCTTAATCCTCTCTTTTCTCATTTTCTAGTTGCTTTTAAAGTGTCCAAGTTTCTCTCTCATCCTTCCACCTTACATTTTGTCCTCAGCTTACTTTATTTGCTACAAACTGAGTCCAAAGTGCAAAAGCTAAAACAAATAATTTCATGCCACTCAACATCGGCATGTCTTTAAATTACATTTTAGAATTATTCAAAATTATGTTTTGCAACTTTCCCACAATTTCAATACTTGATAACTTAACATGGCGCAACATCTATAATCCACACAATACTGCACTTGTTTTTCTTTTTCAGTTCAATCTCACAGACCCCCTGAAAATAACCATTTGAATAGATGTTACACCCCTGCTTAAGAACCACTGTTTTAGAGTATTTATTTATTTATAGTGTCAGAAGCAAATTGAGGGTACAGTTGTAATGTATTTAAAAACACAAAGTTAAAAACTTGGCATTATATGGGTACTAAATATCTGTTGACCAGTAGCTGGCCACTTGGAGTGCCTTTGGTGTTGCTATTGTGCATGGGGCAGGGCTCCGACTGCATTGTAGTAGGTGGTCTGTGGTTTGTTCTGCTCCACACTCGCAAGTTATGGACTCCACTTTGTGGCCCCATTTCTTAAGGTTGGCTCTTAATCCCTTGGTATCAGAGTGCAGTCTGTACAGCACCTTCCAAGTCGCCCAGTCTTCTGTGTGCCCAGGAGGGAGTCACTCACCCAGTATCAGCCATGGATTGAGGTTCCAGGTTTTAGCCTGCCACTTTTGAACTCTCACTTGCTCCTGCAAGTATCTATGTAGATATTAGAAAGCTATTTCTTGATATAAGGCATTGGTATCCTGGCTGATATCCAAACAAGTTATGGGCCAGAGGTGTCACTGCCTTGGTCCTTTCATTATTGGCTTCTACTTCCTGGCAAATGTCAGGTGGTGTAATACTGGCTAAACAGTATAATTTCTCCAGTGGTGTGGGTGTAGACAGCTTGTGATAATGCGGCATGTCTCATTAAGAACCACATCCACTATTTTAATGTGGTGAGGTGTGTTCAACACTGTCCATGCATATTCAGCAGCAGAGTAGCAAAGCACAGGGGAAGATGTCTTCACTGTGTTTGATTGTGATCCCCAGGTTGTGCCAGTCAGCTTTCGTATGATATTATTTCTAGCACCCACTTTTTGCTTGATAGTCAAACAGTGCTTCTTTTTTGACCGAAATAATTTGAAGATCCTGACTGGCAAGGAATGCTAGCAATTAATTAATTTCCCAGATTAGAATTAACTTACCAAAGGCAGTTGAAGTCATAAGACATGGCCATAAGGCAGAGACCTGTGGACTCACACCCAAGAGACAAGTCTCCCCACATGTGCTCTTGCAAGGAGCTAAATAGAGGCTATTTCATTGTTAGAGTTTGAATTCTCCCTCCCTGGCCTAGGATTGATTTAGCGTTCAATGATACAGTTAGAAATCTCCTCCCAGGCAGGCTGGGCTAGGCTCAGGAGGTGGGGAAAGGTCCAGAGGGGAGGTTGGCATGTACCCAGCAGGGGATGATGGGATTATGAAATCCAGGCCCAGGAGAACAATTGAAGGTCTGGTCAGGAGGAAGCGTCACTTGACAAACCAATTTTGAGAGTATATGAATATCTCTCACCCCTGGTATTGAGGTTCCTTTGTTTGTCATTGCCTGGGACTAGTTCACAATAGCAGGGTCATTTAACATGGATTTCAGTACCTTTGCCACATGTTTCTTCTTCTTCTTCATTCACGCAGTCGTTTCCGACTCTTCGTGACCTCATGGACCAGTCGACATCAGAGATTCCTGTCGGCCGTCACTGCCCCCAGTTCCTTCAAGGTCAAGCCAGTCACTTCAAGGATACCATCCATCCATTTCACCCTTGGTCGGCCTCTCTTCCTTTTTCCTTCCATTTCCCCCCGGCATCATGATCTTTTCCAAGCTTTCCTGTCTTCTCATGATGTGGCCAAAATACTTCATCTTTGCCTCTGATATCCTTCCCTCCAGTGTGCAGCCAGGCATTATTTCCTGGAGGATGGACTGGTTGGATCTTCTTGCGGTCCAAGGCACTCTCAGGATTTTCCTCTAGCACCAAAGTTCAAAAGCATCTATCTTCCTTCACTCAGCCTTCCTTATGGTCCAGCTCTCGCATCCATAGGTTACTATCGGGAATAGCATTGCTTTAACTATGCGGACCTTCGTTGCCATTGTGATGTCTCTGCTCTTCACTATTTTATTGAGATTGTATCTAGATGCTGTTTTATGTTTTAAATTGTTAATGATTTTAAATTGTATTTATATATTAATTCTTTTTAGTGATTGTTATATTTTATTTGGTTTGTATAATGAGGCACTGAATTTTTGCCTAGATGTATGTTGTACGCCGCTCTGAGTCCCCTGCGGGGTGAGAAGAGTGGGATAGAAATGTACACAGATTTAACATGGGAAGGGGATCCTTGCTGCTATTACTCCTTTTGCAAGGTGGCCAAGACTTAACCCCTTTTATACCATTTCAGCTTGATAAAAAGGTAAAGGTTTCCTCTGACGTTAAGTCCAGGCATGTCTAACTCTGGGGGTTGGTGCTCATCTCCATTTCTAAGCCGAAGAGCCGGCGTTGTCCGTAGACACCTCCAAGATCATGTGGCCGGCATGACTGCATGGAGTGCCGTTACCTTCCCGCCGGAGCGGTATCTATTGATCTACTCACATTGGCATGTTTTCGAACTGCTAGGTTGGCAGAAGCTGGAGCAACAGCGGGAGCTCACTCCGCTCCCAGGATTTGAACCTGGGACCTTTCGGTCTGCAAGTTCAGCAGCTCAGTGCTTTAACACACTTTGCCACTGGGGCTCCTTCAACTTGATATCCTTTAGCAAACTACAGGTTCCCAAATGATAGATCCCTTTTTTATTTGGGTGGGTGGGTAGTGGTGTTTGATAACACTGTAAGTCAGCGCACAGTCGAGGATAACTCCCAGGTATTTTGGGGTGCTGCACTGCTCCAGTGGGGGTTTTTCCCAGGTTTAGAGTATTTAGCCAGGATAAAAAAGATAGCCAGACAACTATTATCAAAGAGTCTAGACATCCAATGGAAAACAGCACAATCCAACCCAGGTTTATCCCATCTCTAATAGCTCAGCCTGGGGATGGGTGCCATTGTTCCTTCATGATATTTTTTCTTGCCTCTTCCCCCCATGTAAATGCAGATCAAAAAGGCAGCAACTGGCCTGTTTTTGCTGAGTTCTTTAAGCTTCACAAATAAGTTGCCACATTGCAGTGCTTTTGTTTGAGGAGTTGGGGACCATAACTGAAAAACAGAAGGAAAGGGGGAGAAATGAGCTTTGATAAATTCTTCTGCCTCAAGAAAAGCTTTGCAATGCAAGCGACACCCCGGCAAAGCCTGCTCTCCCACCTCCCAGCCGTACAAGGGCACAATTGTAATGGGTGAATTCCACTGGGTTGCTGCGAACACAGCACAAGAAACACTTCAAAGGGGCCTCTTGCTTGGCTCCCTCCCTCCATCTCTCTCTCTCTCTCTCATTCAGAGATCTGAATTCCAAGAGGTTTCTCTACTGCCAGCACAAAAGAAGAGGCCTGAATGGTGGTTGGTGCTGGGAAGGAGACCAGGTCAGAAAGGAGAGTGACAAAACAAATGAGGCAAAGGGGGGAAAGTGGAGGAGAGGGACAGAATGAAAGAACAGGAGAAGTGGAGGGAAGAAGATAAAATGCCCCCACCTCACCCAAGCCATGCACAACAGGAGCATGGTCCTGTCTGGAGAGGAAAGAAGTCAGAAAGGAATGGAGAGCAGACAACAGAAAAGACCTGATGTTGTCATTTCTTGTTAAATTATGCCTCCAACGTATTTAATTTCAGCCATTAATTGGATGAGCTAGTAGCTACTTTTCATTTTCTCACCCCCTACAGAAACATGACAGGGATTAGACAAGATCTATGTTGTGCCTTATGGAACTTGACTTTCACTGCTAAGTATTACAGGTGGATGATGGCTCTGTGCCGTCAACTGTACTGCTGCACTAGTTCATTCTGCAACTGACTCTCTGTCACAAGTTCGAAAGCCCTACAGGTGGTTTGCTCTTTGTCCTAGAGAATAGTTAAAGGTCTTCTCCTGACATTAGGTTTAATTGTGTCCGATTCTTGATGGTTGGTGCTCATCTCCATTTCTAAGCTGAAGAGCCAGCGTTTTCCATAGACACCTCCAAGGTCAAATGGCTGGCATGACTGCATGGAGCACAGTTTCCTTCCCGCCGGAGCAGTACCTATTGATCTACTCACATTTGCATGTTTTTGAACTGCTAGGTTGGCAGAAGCTGGGGCTAACAATGGGAGCTCACCCTGCTCTCTGGATTTGAAGCAAGTTCAGCAGCTCACCTGATGCGTCATCCAGGGCTCCATCCACCCAGGGCTTCATTATCCATCCTAGATAGCAAAATGACCTTATCATCACTGTATATCCTACAACAAAATTAAATGTCATCCCCAATCACATTATGTATGTAGAATTACAAAACAAAACACTCATCCTCCCACATTCAAATCACTATTGAACAACCCCTAATGTCACATCAGTGTGTAACCATAGAGTCCAATATAGTCACACAGCTCTGGAATAGAAGCTATCTTTCAGCCTCTTTGCCCTTGTTTTTATCATCCTATACCAACACCCAGATGGTAGATAGCAGAGGCAAATGTTTTCCCCTGACATTAAGTCTAGTCATGTCCAACTCTGGGGGTTGGTGCTCATCTCCATTTCTAAGCCAAAGAGCAGCCGTTGTCCAAAGACACCTCCAAGGTCATGTGGCCAGCAAGACTGCATGGAGCGGCAGATGGTAGTAACTAAAAAAAAAAAAATCCAGGGTGGGGTGGATTCTTAAGAATATTTTGAGCTTTCTTAAGGCAGGGGGAATTATAAAGTTCTTCCAAAGAGGGGAGAAGGCAACCAATAATTCTCTGGGCAGTAGTGGTAACCCTCTGAAGCGCCTTCCTTCCTATCTGCCACTTTGCAATTGACAAACCATATGCAGATACAATAGGTTAGAACACTCTCTACAGCACTCTCTGTAGAACCAAGATGTTGTGGAAAAAGAAAACAGACTGGGCAAACCCTGCCTTGACTTCGTCCCTTGAAAAGAGTCTTGTATTTTCGTGTCACAGGACATTATTCCATTGATGTGTGTGAAGAAGTGTATAATTATATTTTGTTTATAGATGACATGTTTATTGGATTTTGTTTAAACAGTCAGGTTTGGCTAAAGTTTAAAATGGTGAGTATTTGAATTGATGATGTGTGGGGGGAAGGTAGCCATCTTAAGGCAGGTTACCATAGCAACAGGGGCGGAGCCAACCGTCGTTTGGAAAGGAAAAGGGGGAATGTTTTAAAAACCCAGACAGTCTGTGATTTCCATTCACAGTGAAGGAACTGATTCTTGTGTAGAGGATCAGGGTGGCTCAAATAGAAGAGTTTGAGTCAGGTCTAAAATAAAGAGAATTATTTTAGGCAGTCTGTGATTTTCTAGTCACAGTGGAGGATCTGATTCTTGTGAGGAGAATCAGGTTGGCTCAAATAGAAGGATTTGAGTCAGATCTAAGTTGGACCAGACTAGGCAAGTTAGGTGACTTGTCTAGGATCATTTATAGAGCCTGTGGATTAGGGAAAATTAATCCCAGGGGATCCAGGAGGATCAGGGTTTAGTGTAATCCAGAGAAAGAAATATTTTGAAAGTTTGACCACCTCATATCCGTTTGTAACCATTAAGCGAAGTTCCTTTAACAAGTTATATGAAACCATCAAGCTCTGTACCTGCAATAAACTTATTTTGATTTTATTCTAACTAAGCCTCTGTCATACACTTATATTAAGTTAAGTAACAACAACATCTGGAGTGGAGCAAATAGAGAAAGCTTAAAAGAACCAGTGCCATCTGCCTGACGTCTCCTCCATTGGTGGCAGCGAAGAAGATAGTCAAACAAATAATTAATTAACATCATTTCTCATAAAACATCTTTATTAATTGGTGGTATCTGTGTGTGTATGTAGGATCAGAGGGATTCCATCTCTGTCACACATTCCTGTCAGACACCTCACCTCTGTACATATTGGTGGCAAGCGGAGGGGATCGAAAGGGATTCCATTCCCTGTCACCCTCAGTTCTGTACAAAGTGAATTTCAGACCCCAATCCCACTGACCTCTACATGTGGAGCAGGAGCGTGCTGATTTGTATGATATCTCAGGCACATTCAATTGGTCAGTCCAAGGGAACAATTTCATTTCTAAATTGGCATATAATGTAGTTTCTGAATCCAGATTATCTCCTTTGAACTGGGTTACTATATATGAGTCTACACTGCCATATAATCCAGTTCAAAGCAGATAATCTGGATTCAGAAACTGGTTCTGTGGCAGTGTAAATGGGGCCAAAGTGGTCTTTTTAAATGAGATGCAAAAGATTCAGACAGAACTTATTTTTTATAATACAGCTCCCAAAGGAGATCCATGCTTTTTCAGCGAACAGGATCAAAGGCTAAATTTGAATCGTTTCTTTGTCTTCTATTTTTTGGAAATTATTGGAGGCAGGAATTAATCATAAAGTTGGAAGGTCTCGTTGCAACATCCCCAGAGCCATTCCCCAGTCTAAATCCCCACTGATGTGATTTTAAATTGAATTCTGCCTTTTTATGCTTGTATGCTTCAATTGTATTTGTATTATTTAATTGTGAATCATCTTGAATCCCATTTTTGAACAAATTGTGGGAAACATATCAGACAGAACAAACATGGGTTGCATGTACATGTCGAGACAATAAAGTGAGCACAGACTGACCCCAGCCCAGATACATTCAGATTCACATCTACATAGATTTGCAAAGATTAAAGAACAAGGATTCCTAATCATCTTTAGACCATTTAAATATGCAGAGTGCTTTACAATTCCTATCTGATTTCCTTCACCTTTCAACTAGGCCTGTCCCTTTCCGTTTAATCAACAGCAGAGCATTAATCAACTATGGCTTCTAATCAGCAATGGCAAATATTAATTGGTGTGAGTAGGACTATAATTAACTTGTGCACACATCTGTTTTTGAAGCTGCATGAATTCACGTTTGTTACTTCACTAGGAAATGAGCAAGGAGGAGGGAAAGCTTTCACATATGAAATATTAACTTACCATGTATTTTTGGGTTAATATCTCCAAAAGATATCTATAGGTATAACACTTTAAATAAAAGCATGAGTTTTTAAAAGCAGTTAATCAAAGCCTTTAATCAGAAGCCCTTTTTAAAGCAAGAATCAAAGGGTCCATCCAGACATGCCCAAAAACCAGGACCTGTCTCGGTTTTACTGGAGTAGTCCAATCAAACACCTCCGGTAAAACCAAATTAATTAAATACTTGGTAAAATCTGGATCTTAAGTTAATATTCGGGTCTTACCAGGTGTGGGCCTTGTGTGGATTAGACCCAGGGACCAAGTCACACGATTCCCAGTCCACATAGTCATTTCGGTTTTTCAGGCTCCTAGAGCCTGAAAGACTGAGACGGCACCCACCCCTTCCCCACAAACCCAAAATTTCCCCCTAAAAATGACATTAAACTTACTTTCCACCATAATGTTCCTCCTCGCATCCTCCCGGCTGCTATAACTGCAGAGTGGATCTATACTGCAGTTTGATACCACTACAATGCAGTTTGATACTACTTCAACTGCTATGGTTCAATGCTATGGAATCCTGGGATTTGTATTTGGCAGAAAAATCTAAAAATCTTGTAAAACTACAGCGCCCGTGATTCCATAAATCCATGATAGAAAAAGTGACATCAAACTGCATTAATTCTACAGTGTAGATGCACCCTAGTCCAACTTCTGCCAACCTAGCAATTCAAAAACATGCAAATGTTAGTAGATCAATAGGTACCACTTTAGTGGGAAGGTAACAGCGCTCCATGCAGTCATGCTGGCCATATGACTTTGGAGGTGTCAACAGACGCTGGCTCTTCGGTTTAGAAATGGAGGTGAGCACTCGGACTCGGACCCCTTAATGTCAGGGGAAAACCTTTACCTTTTAATCTACTCCAAGCTAAGCAGGCATGTAATCTTGATTTCCTGGATACACGAGACAAGTCAAACTGTTCAACATCATCCTAGCATCAGATCTTTAATACCCATACATGGAATAAAATGGGACATGCAACTTTGACTTACAGATACCCTATGAATGGGATACCTCCAATGCCCCATCTGCACTGCCATATAATGCAGGTTCAAACTGCATTATAGGTAGGTAAAGGTTTCCCCTGACATTAAGTCTAGTTGCGTCTAACTTTGGAAACTGGTGCTCATCTCCTTTTTTGAGCTGAAGAGCCAGCATTGTCCATAGACACTTCCTAGGTAATGTGACTGGCATGACTGCATGGAGCGTCATTACCTTCCTGCCGGGGCACTACCTATTGATCTACTTACACTTGCATGTTTTTGAACTGCTAGGTTGGCAAAAGCTGGGGCTAGCAGCAGAAGCTCACCCCACCCTGTGGATTTGAACCATCAACATTCTGATCAGCAAATTCAGCAGCTCAGAGGTTTAACCTGCTGCACCACTGCATTCCCAAAACTGCATTATATGGCAGTGTAAATGAGACCCATGTCTCCATGGTATCAACAGTCCTTTTCAAGTCCTGTATGCTCAGGGCTGTGGCTTTCTTGATCGAGTCCATCCACTTGCAATGTAAGCTTCCTGTTTTCCTACTGCCTTTCACTTTACCAAAACAACTGTTTTCACATGATCTGTCCAAAAGTGTGTGCGGGATGGGGTAAGGCTGAGTATGTTGAGTGTCTGTTGTAGATCCAGCCTTTTCCAATACATAGATCAGGGGTCCCCAAACTAAGGCCCAGGGGCCGGATGTGGCCCTCCGAGGTCATTTACCTGGCCCCCGCCCTCAGTTTTATAATATAATATACCAGCTGTGCCCAGCCACGCGTTGCTGTGGCGTTGTCTGGTGGTGTCTGTATTTTATAGGCAGTGTGGAAGAGGCCTAAGTGAAGCCTAACTTTGCCTGTCCCCTGGGCTGAGTGGGTTGCTAGGAGACCAAGTGGGCAGAGCTTAGCCTTCTAACTGGCAGCAATTGGATAAAAACAATTATTCCTCTCCCTCTAATTAGGACTTTATTTTTCTTTTCTTTTTGTTGTATCAACCTAGAGGCGTGGATGAGGGGTTGTGCTGTCAATTTTCGAGGTTGTGGGGTGTTTAGTTTGTTGTTTTATCGGTCGCCAGGATTCCATTACTCTTTTATATATATAGATTGTATATACATATAATATTGATAATAATATTATAATGCAATACAATATAACACTAATAATAATACCATATAATAATAATATTCATTATATATTCTATATCTATATATATAAAAGAGTAATGGCATCAGGGCAGTGGACAAAACAACAAAAGTACAGGCCCCCCAACCTCAAAATTTGACAACACAACCCATCATCCACGGCACTAGGTTGATACAACAAAAAGAAAAGAAAAATTAAGTCCTAATTAGAGAGAGAGTAATAATTGTTTTTATCCAATTGCTGCCAGTTAGAGTGCTAAGCTCCACCCACTTGGTTTCCTAGCAACCTACTCAGCTCACGGGACAGGCACAGTTAGGCCTCACTTAGGCATTTTCCATAGATTATCTGATTTTAACTGGATTAAATGGCAGTGTAGGCTCAAGGCCCTTCCACACAGCTATATTACCCATTTATAATCTTATATTATCTGCTTTGAACTGGATTATCTTGAGTCCACACTGCCAGATAATTCACTTCAGTGTGCATTTTATACAGCTGTGTAGAAGGGGCCTCATATAATCCAGTTCTAAGCAGATATAAGATTATAAATATACAATAGAGTCTCACTTATCCAACATAAACAGGCCGGCAGAACGTTGGATAAGTGAATATGTTGGATAATAAGAAGAGATTCAGAAAAAGCCTATTAAACATCAAATTAGGTAATGATTATACAAATTAAGCACCAAATATCATGTTATACAGCAAATCTGACAGAAAATGTAGTTCAATACTCAGTAATGCTATGTTGTAATTACTGTATTTACAAATTTAGCACCAAAATATCACAATGAATTTAAAACATTGACTACAAAACATTGACTACTAAAAGGCAGACTGCGTTGGATAATCCAGAACTTTGGATAAGCGAATGTTGGATAAGTGAGATTCTACTGTAATATGAAATAATTACTGTGGTAATCCAGAACAACCCAATTCTGCCATGGAGGACACAATCCAAGCAGGCCCAACAGATGGCCACCCAGCCTCTCAATAAGAATAAGAATAAGAATATTGTACAATCCTAAGGTTAGCAGATACCCCTAAGGATCATCCAGTTCAACTTCCTTATATCATGCAGGAGGACACAATCCAACCACTCCTGACAGATGACCATCCAATATCTGCACAATAATAACACACATCGAATCATAGCATCAGACAGTTAGGAGACACACCTAAAGGCCATCCACTCCAACTCAACTCTGCCATGGAGGACACAATCCAAGCACTCCCAACAGATGGCCACCCAGCCTCTCAATACTAATACTACTACTACTAATAATAATAACAACATCATACAATCCTAAGGTTTGGAGTTACCCCTAAAGGTCATCCAGATCAACTTCCTTCTACCATGCAGGAGGACACAATCCAAGCGCTCCTGACAGATGGCCATCCAGCCTCTACATAATAATAATAATGATGATGAAGAAGATGATGATAATAATAATAATAATAATAATAATAATAATAATAATAATAATAATAATAATAAAAGCATAGAATCCAAGAGTTTGGAGAGACACCTAGGGGCCATCCAGCCCAACCCTTTCTACTATGCAGCTGGACACAACCCAAGCTTTCACAACACATGGACAACGTATAAATACTATACAATACTAAAGGTAAAGGTTTCCCCTGACGTTAAGTCCAGTCATGTCTGACTCTGGGGCCTGGTGCTCATCTCCATTTCTAAGCCGAAGAGCCGGCGTTGTCCGTAGACACCTCTAAGGTCATGTGGCCGGCATGACTGCATGGAGCGCCCTTACTTTCCTGCCGGAGCGGTACCTATTAATCTACTCACATTTGCATGTTTTTGAACTGTTTGGTTGGCAGGAGCTGGAGCTAACAGCAGCCGCTCACGCCGCTCCCGGGGTTTGAACCAGGGACCTTTTGGTCTCCAGCTCAGTGCTTTAACGCACTTCGCCACCGGGGCTCCTTATACAATACTACACAGGGACATAGACCCCCTCTACCCTCACCACTTTCACAGTACACAAATAACCAAATGCATACTAAACATAAAGACAACCATACAACAGACATTCAATACCACCACTACCTCAACAAGTTCTCACCAACACCACCAGACAACGCCACAGCAACGCGTGGCCGGGCACAGCTAGTTACATATAATATTACTAATAATATTACAGTATAGTGGTATAGTTCAATAAAGTAATATATAATGCTAATATTGTGCTATGCTAATAATATAATATATTGTATGTACATATAATTTGTAAGCCACTCTGAGTCCCCTTTGGGGTGAGAAGGGTGTGATACAAATGTAGTAAATAAATGCAGTAAATAAATAAATAATAAATAAATACATTTTAGACTTAGGCTCGCCCGAAGTCTGAAATGACTTGAAGGCACACAACAACAACAACAACAACAACAACAACAACAACAACAACAACAACACTAATTAACTTGACTATCTCATTGGCCAGAAGCAGGAGCACACTTCCCATTGAAATCCTGATAAATGTATGTTGGTTAAAATTATTTTTATTTTTAAATATTGTATTGTTCTTTCATTGTTGTTGTTGTTGTTGTTGTTGTTTTTGCACTACAAATAAGACATGTGCAGTGTGCATCGGAATTTGTTTGTTTTTTTGTTTTTTTTCAAATGATAATCCGGCCCCTCAACAGTCTGAAGGATTGTGAAGCGGCCCTCGGCTTAAAAAGTTTGAGGACCCCTGACATAGATAGACAGATGGTATGAATGCAACCTCTTGCTCTGGCTGTCTGCCTGACCTACCTCACAGGGTTGTTGAGAGAATAAGGAGAGCCATATATACCAATATGACTCTATTGAATGAAATGTAACACTCATACACAACTTGAAACAGAACATTTTTGGCTGCCCTGTCCAATAGACTTGAAGACATTGCCAGCGTTCTCTGCGGGCCGTCTTTCTATGAGGAATTTTAACTATTCCAGAAACCTCCCCACAAAAGGCCATGATGGAAAGGAAGCAGCATCAGACCTCTAGAGCAGACTTGGTTTCCAGTAATCCACACAGAATTGAGTGATTCATGCGGTTTAGTGAGCGAATCCAGTAACTGTGTCACACACATCCCATCCTGGCTCCCGGTTCCTAAAGAACGGAAACCTCGAAGTTGCATAGTAGGCACAAAAGGGAGAGCTAGGGATATGAGGCCGATTGCCATGCTGGGTCAGAGTTAGATCAAGGATCAGAACTAGCCCAAGACATTTTGCTGCCTGATACAAAAAACAAAAGGGTAAATAGAAAGTAATCCATTCTTTGTGATTGGACAAAAAGCTGAATCTTCAGTCTTGGGGATAGGACCTTATCAGACGCAGTCTTCTCAGCATAGAGAAATGAAGCTCAGAGTGCCTTTGGAGGAGTGTTACCTGCTCCTAATGGCACAAAGCGGAGAAACATGAGTGAAATATTGACTTGAAGGGAGAAAGGATGGCAGAAGATGGACCTAGATGGGAGGAACAGAGTAAGATGGTTTCCTTCGCTTACCCCAGTGTCCAAATTTGGGCATATTGAGTGTTTGTGCCAAGTTTGGCCCAGATCCATCATTGTTTGAGTCCACAGTGCTCTCTGGATGTAGGTGAACTACAACTCCAAAACTCAAGGTCAATGCCCAACAAACCCTTTGCATATTTTCTGTTGGTCATGGGAGTTCTGTGTGCCAAGTTTGGTTCAATTCCATCATTGGTGTAGTTCAAAATGCTCTTTGATTGTAGGTGAACTATAAATCCCAGCAACCACAACTCTCAAATGACAAAATCATCCCCAACCCCACTAGTATTCAAATTTGAGTGTTTCGGGTATTTGTGCCAAATTTGGTCCAGTGAATGAAAATACATCCTGCATATCAGATATTTACATTACGATTCATAACCGTAGCAAAATTACAGTTATGAAGTAGCAATGAAAATAATTTCATAGTTGGGGTCATCACAACATGAGGAACTGTATTAAGGGGTTGCGGCATTAGGAAGGTTGAGAACCACTGATCCTTGCAGTGTTGGGGGGCATTCTAAATCTGTTTCATCAGCAATTCTAAAATGTATGTTTAGTAGACCATTTGAAAATTGTTGGACCATTAATGAACAATATCATCCTACAAATCAAAGTCCTTTGGAACTCTTTATTTTCATAACCAACACTGTTGTACATGGTAATAGAAATCAGTTGTTCCAAACCCTTTCTGTGGACCATCTGACTCAAGCTCCCAAACCACCAATAGACCACAGATTGGAAACGTTTATGTTATACCACTACTTTTCATCCATAATATTATCTTCTCTCACCGCAGATCTCTTTGTTAATATAAGGACAGCAGCTATTCTGAAAAACTAGTGGAGAAATACTACAGACAACTGCAGTTTCAAAGAGCTACATAGTCATGTCAAAGGCTGCAGTTGGCCAGTGATCTCATGGGATACAGGCCTAATGTAAGGCAAAGATCCAAAAATTATTAAGCAATGAAGAAAATGGATTGCCCCCTGAGCCCTAATGGAAAGTACCTTTCATTTTCAATTTTTTTAAAAAAACAACTATTTTTCTTAAGCAAAGAAGGGCAAAGATAACAGAACTGGTATGTATCCCCCACTCCTCTGAAGTTTCCACTTCCTGGGGCTGACTGGAGTTCCCCACATATTTTTCCACCTATAATCAGAGACAACGCCATTTAGATTCAGCAAGGGATCTTCATGGCACACTTTTAGATGTGATGAGATATTCATCCATTTTGTGAACAGTAATCTTAAAACTTGTGCATAACCTATATACATAATAAACTTGAAAATATGTATGTTTGTGTATGTGGCGGAGTGTCCACTTATACAGACAGGCTCCCATTTCCATAGTGCTGAGGAGACACCATTGGCCCTCCCTCCAATGACTTTGCAGGTTATAGAGAGCACCGCAAACTTGTCCAAGAGCCCTGCCAATGTCCTCCACAAACACCATACTGCCAACCACCCATGTGAAGGCTTTCATACGGGGACAATTTCATCCTAGATTTTCTGTTTTCCCTCCACCACAGACATCACAGTGTTTCTTACTCTCTCAACTGTTATGAAATTTGCATAATCCCACCCACTGCCTCTCCCTTAACCCTTCCCTATTATTTTCTATGGCACACAGCAAACAGAGGAATTGAACATACTAGAGAGGTTTCGGGGGAATTCGCCTTGATTTGTAAGAGTTGTAGGTACTGGGATTTATAGTTCACCTGTAATTTAAGAGCACTCGGAACCCCACCAATGAAGGACCTAGAACTAACTTGGCACACAGATCATGACCACCAAAAAGTACTGGAGGTCTTTGGAGGGATTTATAGGAGTTGTAGTTCACCTACATCCGGAATACACTATGAACCCAAACAATGATGATCTGGACCAAACTTTGCATGCACAACTGTACATTTTACCCCATAACGCTACACCTCTGAAAATTAGAACAGAGCTTTTCAAACTCATTTTCAAACTAACACATTAGTAAATTGGCTGCAGTGTATATGTGTGGCACACAAACATAAGGAGAACCCTCTGAGTCTTTGTGAAATAAGCAGTAAATCATATATTTTTAAAAAATACAAATGAAAGATTTCATGAGATATGCTGTGTCCCTACATTTAGTTATTACAGTTTATTTTGCTAGTAAATTTGAATTACTGTGTAGCAAATTGATGCTTGTCTAAAAATGTCTGTCACCAACATGGAATGTTTGGACAGCTCTGGACTAGAGATTTGATTTTAATGCTTTGAATATGAGTCAAATGATATTCCAAAGTGGCACCAAATGGCTTGTCTGAAAATCAAGTGAAACCATCTCATCAGTACTCCTACCTGAGAGTCTAGCATGTTTAATCAACAGAGCAGGCTTCCTAGATCACTTCTACTTGAGGTGAACAATTGTGCCATCTTCCTGCTTGTGATAGGATAATTCTTATTACAGGCAGAGATACAACAAAATTACCAGCCAAGAAAAGGCGACTTGTGGGCAACTGGGGAATGAGTGATGCTGTTTGCCTCCTTGCTAATCAGGAAGGGAAGCAGGCAAGAAGTCAGTGGGAGAGAGATGCATGTGGTAGAAGAGTCATTCATCTTGTAATCTCATTAGCAAGACCTGGATCACTGAAAGACGACCACCTCCTGTATGAATCTGTCACTTCTGAAGCACTCATTATGTATGTTCCTGCATCTAAAGATACACAGGCAGTGGTCTTTTTCTTTAGTAGCATCCCAATTATGAAAT